>NW_027269305.1:2654837-3982256 GCF_023055355.1 Agelaius tricolor
AAGGAAAAATTCTAAATGTCTGAGATAATTAAAAAAATATACAGAATTGCAGCCACTGTCTTGCTTCTTCCCTGTAAACAAAAAGTGAATAAATTATTACAATCTATTAGCATTTACTAATTAGAATTAATTTTACTGGAAAAAGGACATGTAGAACACTTCAACAGCTCAATCTTCAAAGCATTGCTACTTGTCAAGGAATATGTGTACACTTCTATGTAAACAAGGCTGGCACAGGAAGAAGCACAGTGAGATTAGACACAACACCATGGTTGGAATTGGATTTCTGGCTCCATAATTTCTGCAGTCATATATAGATATGTGTGTAGATATATACAGTATGTAGACAAATCTGTATATATTTGAGAGTATGTATACACACATTGGTCTTGGGCATTTAGGAATAGAATTTTATCTTCTTTTGAGTGGTTTATCCAATGGAAATACTACTTCATACATATCTGTCATATTTCCCTTGCTTCTTGCCATGATCCATTCTATGGAATACAGTAAAAAAAAAATAAATCAAATAGATCTGGAACCAGACATTCAACTAAGAAAATACACTTGTATCTCAGAGGCTTTTTCTGCGGTTTTGAATATAATGCTTAACTCTGTTTTACAAAAAAATTCACATCTGTAGAAAAAATAAACAGATGTCCTTTTTCCTTTTCTTTTGTCTGGCTGATTTGTTCAGTAGGTAGTATTTATACCGGTTTTTAGTCCCAAATATTTTATGGTCAAAGGAACTATTCTACTTTTTGCCCTGCTCTTAAAGAAGCATTGAAGTGCTATAGGAATAGATAAAAAGTAAAACCCCAAATAATGCATTGTACTTTATTTGAAAAATATTTTTTAGGACCTGAGAATTGTGTTATATAAGCTCACTTAGTAAAGAAAAGATGTATTGCAGTTTCCTTGTCTGTTTTTATGAATTGTGTTTTGATTGATTTCTCATGGTGATAGATAATAAATAAAAGCGATTTGGAGCTCAGAATTATAAAGCATGGTAAACTAATGAAGCAATTATTTCATCTTCTCTGGGCTTTGGGAAGACATTTCAGCAATAAGCATATCTGTATTGGATTTTTACACTGGGATATGTGTGAGGTTTAATGACCGTTTCAAAATATCTGCAAGTCCTCCTTTTTTAAAATGTCTTTATTTATGTGTTGTGGAGCTGAAGCTGCTGCTGCTTTTTTATCTTTTTTTTTTTGTCTTTATATTATTATTATTGTTGTTATTATTATGATTAAACTTTGATGTGCTGAATTTGCCAAAAAGGCATTTTAAATCCTAAAAAGGAGCACTCCATTTAACCAAGGTTGTATAATGCTGCATATAGGTAAAACAACTGTCAGCATGCAGCAAGTTGTTTGTTATTACTAAAGTACATTAATTATGCCCAGAATCTCTCATCAGAAGTTTGTTGATTTTAGCATTGTCTGATTATAGGAAAAATGATGTTGCTTTCCCAGAGACTTGGTAGCTAAACTTGCAAATCTTAACTTTTATTGTGTAAGCTTCCCCAGTGGTTTTGGTGGGCTTGTCTGCACTTAGCTTAAGCCATTTCCCAGGCTGTATTTCTTCCTTCTGCTGCTGACAAATGTGCAAAGTGCAGACATTTGGAAAGGGTCTGGTGCATGATTTGGCTTGGAGGTAAACTTCTGTCTTCAGAAAGAAAAGCTTTCAAAGGTGTTCCCTTCCTTAGAAGGTTGCAACTGAACTTCAATTTCTTCACAAAAAGCATGAAGCGTGTTTCTGTGAACCATGAGAACTCCCACGTGTGCAGACTGCAAGCTGACAGACTGTTCAGATATTTCTACTGACAAATCCAGCAATTTTGTTGCTGTCAGATTAGCTTTTCACTGGCTTCATGAGAAAACTTGTGTTTTCAAAATTAACCTGCTTCTGCACAAAACTGAGTTTTAACAGATCAGCATTTTCTGATCAAAGCATAAAGAAAGAAGAGGAGAATAGTTCATCCCTGATCATTCTGCTAACAAGCTGGTCATACAGAAGGTAGCAAAGTGCATCCAGACCCCCATCACACATATGCTTCAGTGAGTGGGAGTTAGTGAAGCATCCTGCATTTGGGAGATATTTAAATAAGTGTGATAGGCAATAATTAGTATCTAGTTGGTTCATACAATATTCTACATTTTTATCAAGGATATCTTGCATTTAAGAGAGGTTTCTGCAGATGCAACAGACTTTGTGCATATTCTGGTTTTCACATGGTGTTAAGTAGCACAATGAGGGATTTTTCTTTCCCGTACATTTTAACAGAAAGTGTGAAGTTGTATCATTCTTTCCTTTTTAATAATGTGCAGTTGACAGATGTATAGCTGCTTTGAATGTAATGTATTTAATCTCATCTCTTTTATATGATGTACAGTCACACACCCTGCCAACATACAGAGTACATTCATTATGTGACCTTTCTATATCTGACTATTTCTCAAATTGCTCAGCATTTGCCAATTTAAGACTCATTTCAGAGGTCCCATAATTTTGCCAAGCTTATAGTGCTGGAGCTGACAGTTTCTGTATCTCTGGTTTGTGTCTTAGGTTGAATTATCTTGGGTTGTCTTTAGCCCTCAAAGATGAGGTTCAAAGAGTAGAGCCTTCTACTCTTCTAAAGATGAGGTTAGGAAAAATGCGTTCTTTGGAATTTATTTTAAAACTTTGGCTACCTTTTCTTTGGAAAGGACTAGAGATTTTGCTTTGAAAGAAGAAATGTGTATAACGTGGGTTTTTCTTTGTTTTCAAAAGAGTTTTCTTTCTTCCTTTCTCCCTTTCTTCTGGACTCTCACATGGTATATGCTTTTGAACAATATTTTATGCTCTCTCATGTTAAGCATATTTTATCTCTATGGAACTTTCAAAAAGAAGAGGAAAATGTTCCCAGCAGTTTTGTGTCTGGATTACATCAGTAATGTCTAAGCTTGTTTTTCAAGGTCAGTCCAAACAGGAGTGAGAAGGAAGCTCATGCAAATACAGGGAAGAGGGAAGCTAAATATTTGATGTAAAAAGACTCTCATGGAGTTTGCAGGTTACACAGATCCCAGCAGTGATGGGGAAAACAAAATAGACTTGGAGCTGGATGGCAGGAACAGGAGAGACCTTAGCTAGGATTTAATTTATTGATTTCTAATTCACAAGCTCTCTTATTCACAGCTCACAACTCATAACTCATGCACCTATGAGCAAAACATAGCTTCTGGGGAGAGCTCTGGCTCTTCCTCCTCTGCCATGGCACAGGTGTCACACTGTGAGGCATGAAAGCCTCAGCAATCCAGCTGCTGCTGCAGCCACTTCAAAAACTGTTTGGGTAAGCTGACACCTTCCAGCTTGGACATTTGGTCTACACCATCTCCAGGAGTCAGCAGGTTTTGCCAGACAAGCAACAGGCAGAGATGATGGCTGCAGGAGACAGCAAGCTGCAGGTGGCAATGGCTACACAAGGACCTTTAGTCCTTTCTGGCCACTGTGTCCAGCACAAGTGCTGCCTTCACTTTGGCTGAACAGCAGTGACCCCAGATACACCAGGGAATAACACAGAGCATGAGCCATGTGTCAGCCAAAATCTGAGCAGGAAGTGAGTGAAGAGCCACACCATGGGGAGTGCAGTCAGCCACTGATGCAGGTTGTTCACAGATTTCCAGCACTTTTTTGGATAAATCCCTGAGCAACATCATCTGAATTCAGTGTTGATCCTTCTTTGAGCAGGATGAAGTCCAGGCCTCCTGAATGATCCCTTTGCCCTGCCTGATTCTCTGATAAGAAAGCAGGAGATGTGAGAGGCAGAGAAAGGACTGAGTGGTAGGTCAGAAAAGGTCCTGCTGGGGAAGGAAGGGTGTTCATTTCCCAAGTGCTAATGAAACACAGGGTCCTCAGTGTGTGCTTCAACAGGATCAGCAAACATTAATGTGCTGGGCAGGGCAGGTTCCAGTTCAGCACAGCAAGCTGCTAGAAGTCATCAGGTACTGCATGACCTCAAACCTAAGAGTGTAAATTGAATCAAACCATGTGGCCAAGTAATAATCTTCATTCACTCTCTTGCAAGTTTCCTTTGACTTCTTTTCCTACCCCCCTCCCCAGTTCACTAAGTGGATAGAAAGAAGATACTTCATCCTGTGGAAAATAGGATATTGATGGAAAGTGTTTTAAGCCGAAGGCCAGAAATATATGTAAGAAATGTTGAAAGGAAGTAATAAATGAGGCATAACATGCAAGAAGAGACATTACAGTGTCCTTTTTAAATCAGAATTGCATTCCCTTTCTGTCAGTGAGAGCTGGCTGAAAAGTCATGTTTTCTTTCCACAGATGTTGATTTTTTTTCTTCTTTTAAGGCTAGAGCTGTTTCAGTTTTGACGTAAAACCACTTCTACTAAAACATTTTGGCCAATCTACAGATCCTATCTCTAGTCCTGATGAATGTCAGTCATTCCAATGGCTGTGAGAAGTCCTGTATCACAACATGTATGTGAATTCCCCCGACTGTGCTTAGTCTACTTGCTTCCCAAAGCTTCTCAGCCTAGGGAGGAGTCTTGATGAGCTCCTTTAAATCTAGGGACTTCCACTTTCAATTTTCCTGGCTCAGAAGCCAACAGCCCTTTTGGAAGTCTAAGCTCAGTTCCCCCTAGGCATAATTTTCAGTTTCATAACAGTTTGTTCAGTCCAAAATATTTTAAGGAGAACATGCTGGGCTCTACAAACTGTGGTTTTGACAAAGCTCTGTTTGGTCCGAAAATTTCCAGACTGCCCTAGCCTTTGCTGTAGAGTTCCTTAAACAAGACTTTTCACAGGTGGTCACCGAGTGAATGTTCCTCATTCTCTGTCTGACTGACTGATGCCCTTGTGGTCTCATTTGCAGAAGTGTTGAAACACACAGCTGCAACTGAAATTAGCAGGAGCATGCTTTGAATACATGGAGGGCTGTATATTTCTGCTAGAAACCTCCTGTGGAAATATTACAGCAACAAATATTGTGAAAAAGCCCCAGGGGAAATAAATTCTGATCTGGAGACAAACATAGTTAGAAGTGTGCAGTCAGCCAAGAGGCATGTTTTGGGAAAAGTGTGAGGAAAAAGTTCTTAAATTATTGCTTGGGTACTGGACATTGTGTGCTTTGAATGTGATGGGGATCTCGATGGGAAGGGCGATGTGAGAGCATTGTAAGTAACTTCTGCTACTGAGAAAACTTTGTCCCATCCTCACTATGAGCATTTAACATTGCATTTGGTGGAGGTTGGAGACAGAATATCCAGGGGTCTGTTTCTACTTACTCCACCAGAAAGGGAAGCTCCACTCCCCACAAACCTGATAGAAACTACTTCATGTAGCTGTGGAAGGGTTAGTGACAGTTCTACCTGTGCTTAGAAAGTGTTTGTCTCGACATTAAGGGAACTTGAAAACAGCCACTTCATAATTTCTGGCACCACTGGAGAGCAGACATTTTAAAAGCATTTTTAAAGGGAGAAGAAAAAGGGGGAAAGTTTTGCCAGAGGACAGCAGATAAGCACTGTTTGGTGGCAAACTGCTGCCTCAGGATTTCTGACCTAGCTTTGTCTTTGGAACAGAAAAGTCACAAGGATGGCAGGGATTTGAAAAGCTAAATGAGTCTGCAATAGACACTGTTGATTTTTTTTCTTTCATTCAAATAGTAGATTTTCCATCTCCCCACCAACCCAAGAAGGGGAAAATAAGAGCAAAGTGAGTGGATGGGATGAAGTGCATGTCTGATGCAATGGTAAGTTGGAGAGGACACAGAGATGTAGTTGTGTGGAAGGAGTGAGTGAAGTTGAGACAACAGCAAGAAAACTGTCATGGTAGGCAGCTGCTGCCTACCTTCCCCCAGTGACTCCATTGCCCCATGCAACCTTTCAGTCCTGTGTTAGTCTGGCATTTAATCACAACTGATAATTTTTTTGAGAGGAAATTCATGATGGGTCACACTTACATCTCTATCCAATTATCAGTTGCAAATACCAGCTAAATTTACCAGTGCTCAACCTGCAAAATAATACTGGTGATGCTGTGTTGGGCTGCTATGCTGGAAGTGAGTCAGGGCTGATGCAAACAAGTAGAGCAGGCTGATGAGAAATGAGGTTGAGTCTGACAATCTTTGTCTGTAAAAGGATGATGGTACACTTCCCTACCTCTTAGGCTGCCAGAAATACATCTTCTGCCATCAGCATATCCAATGAGCAGTGGAAACAGGAGAAGCATGTAGTCTGCTACTTTTTCCATCACTTATTTTATTTCTTTCTTTACTTGTTCTTTCCAAAATCCCTTTGTCCAGCTTTATTTATCTCTGTACTCTCTTGCACTCATCACTACTATACTCAGAACATACCGCACAGCCATCATCATCAGCAGCAGCAGCAGCCCCCGGAGGGAGCTGGGGTGATGCGCGGACGCTCGGTGCGGCCGCTCCGTCCCCACCGGAGGGCAGCAGCGCCGCAGCCGCCGTCGCTTCCCGTCCCGGCGCAGGGCAAACTGCTCAGGAAAACTCCTCTGCTCTGCCTTTTAAACGCCGTGTATCACCTCCGACACTGCAAATGGGAAACGAGAAAAACAAAACGAGAAGAACAGAGAGGAAAAAAGAGAAAGAAAGAAAAATCTTCTGGAGCACCAGGGCCAGTGAAGTAAGCTTTTCTGCCAGATCCTATGATTACTTATGAGTTAGTTCTATGAATAATCATAGAATATCCTGAGTTCAAAGGGACTTACAAGGATCATTAAATCCAACTCCTGGTCCTGCTCGGGACAGCCCCAAGAATCACACCAACACATAAAAACATTTTAAGAATTTTGGTCACTATTCTAATTGGACTAGGCCCACTTTGTTATTAATTCTCTTTTCCCTCTATTGGCATACCTCAGTCTACACACTCTCATTGTATATGTAAGATCAGCCTGGTATGAGAAATTATAGTTTATTCATCCGCAATTTCCCACCATGAATGGATCCTTCTCCAACCTCTGAACAGCCAAATTTGTTTTGGTTTGGTTTTTTTTGCCAACCAGGTTGAAAAAAAAAAGGTGGAAAGAAGAATATTTTTTCTGTAATTTAGAAGCTAATGCTTTGAGAAATTTTCTATAAATCTATTCTCTCATCTTGATTTAATATCATAGAGGCAAGAAGAAAAAGGGGTCCTTGTATTGCCATAAGTATCTTACCTCTTTGAAGGCATTACTTGAGTGCCTGTAGCTATCTTCACATTTTCATTAGTTTCCAATACACCTTTCATTTTAGCTGAAAACCTCTTTTCTGTTAAATTGGGAATAATGCAAACTCCATCCTTTTTGATCCTACTCTCTAATTCACAACTTTAGAGCTTATATGTTGTTTTAGTCTGCTCAAATACTTGCTTCTTTGGAGATGGTGATTGCTTATATATATTCATTAGTTCTCTTCACAAAGGAATGTACTAAAACTGATCCCTTGGGATGCACAAACTTCTTGTCTGTGCAGAGGAGCCAGGCAGAATGGCAACATTACATACCATTGTGGCTAAACAGTGCCTTATTGCTCAATTTTCTTACCCTAATGGTTATGAATATAGGAGATCAGATTGACTTTCTTTAAACACTCAGGGAAAGGTGCTTCTGACTTCATGAAGACATCAGCATCTGCCACGAGGAGGCCTCCATGTTTTGAGGTAACTATCTGGTACCTGACCTTAGCCCATGGGGAGAAAAAGGCACTTCTGTGTCAGTTTGACTTTTACTTATGTAAATGATTCATGGCTGAGGTGAATCATACTGAAAATTACCTTTTTTTTTTCCTCTGTGACTGAAAGACACTCAAGTTAACACCTCACACAATGTAGCTATCCAAACTGAGAATAAGCAGATAATGGCATATAAAAACAAATAAAAGAGTCTTCATGGCATGTTTTGCAACTTGGCATTTAAGGGAATAAACAGATCAAGAGCAGCCTGGCTGAAAAGGACCGGGGAGTGGTGGTGGGTGGGAGGCTGGACTTGACCCATCACTGTGGTATGGAACCAGTCCACATATGGGGCCCTCAGTTCCCCTCAGAAGGGGATAAGCCAGTGCTTATCTCAAGCTGAAACCTCTTTGACATTCACAGCCTAGTCACCCCTGCTGATGAAAGCCCAGAGCATGACACAGTTTCATTCCAAAACCTGGCCCACAAGAGGAGGAAGTGGTGTCCTGACCTTGTTTCAGATAATAGCTGGTGGTTAGTGCACTTGCTGAAGAAGTAGGGCACTGTCCTGAGCCTGGGAGGGGAATCAAATGTGAGCCTCAGCTCTCCCCTCTCATCACTCCAGCCCTGCAGAGCAAGCCCAAGACAGTCCCTCAAAGCTGAAGGAAAGATTTAGCTGTGCATGTGAGGACAAAGGTTGCAATTGTGAAACTTGGCCTTATTTGAATTCCAAAAGCAATGATACAGATAAGTGTCAAAATCCTGTCTGAGACTTCCCAAATTTATGGTAATGGTGATGAGAAAGCTGAATGTTTACTGCTGCCTGCTGTAAACCTCACTCTGCTCTGCCTACGTGTGTCTGTCCTAGCTCTTTGCTGTGGTGATTCTGAACCTCTCTCAGCTGCAGATGGTGAGGGGTTAAGATACTTTTGGTATGAGTTGTTTTATCTTTAAACGTTATAATAAAAACTTCTCCTACAATTTATTCATTCAACCAAAGTAAAATCCAAAAAAAATGTTTATTTCAAGGAAATTCACAGATCTCTCAATCTCTAAATGCATGTACTGGTACATCTACCAGTGGCTAACAGAGGAAATTAGGAGAGAATGTTTACACTATGTCGATGAGAAACAACTCATATCTGGCAGTAGAGACAATTTTTTTTTCTCATTGGGAATCATGATTTCTTAAGTAGGTTGCATTTGTGATGAGCTTTGTTTCTCTCAAAACTGATCATCTTGTCCTTAGATAGTAAAACATCAGAGGAAGAGTATTTCCCAGCAAAATCTGTCTCACGTAAATTCCAGAAACCCTTTTCACTGTAACTATGTTCATTATTTTGTTTATATTGGAACCCAAACATTCTCACTCAGACAGAGAATCACATGATTTTTTAGGCTGGAAAAGACCTCTAGGATCACCTGAGTCTAACCATTAACCCAGCCTGCCAAGTCCACCACTAAACCATGTCCCCAAGTGCCACATCTACATGTCTTTTAATACCTCCAGATGTGGTGACCCAACCATTTCCCTGGGCAGCCTGCTCCAATGCTTGACAACTCTTGCAAAGAAGAAATTTTTCCTCATATTTAATTTAAACCTCCCTTGGCACAACTTGAAGCATTTTCAACATCTTCTCTGATTATTTAGCTTGCTACCTGGGAGAAGACCAAGTCCTCTTGCCTTGCTACAGCCTCCTGTCAGGTAGTTGTAGAGAGCAATGAGGTCTTCCCAGAGCCTCCTTTTGTTCAGACTAGATAAACACCCCGAGCTCCTGAGCAGCTTCTCATCAGACTTTGCTCCAGATCCACCACCAGCATTGTTGCCCTCCTCTGGTCATGGTCCAACACCTCAATCTCTTTCTTGTCATGAGGGGCCCAAAACTGAACACAGGACTTGAGGTGAGGCCTCATCAGTGATGCAGAAAAAACAGGGAGGTTTCTCAAAGTACTCACATGGGGCTTCCTTGATCTCATGTATGCTAACATGTATGTGTCACTGCCTTTTTATGCCTTGAAGCTGGATGTTTTGGGAAATACACACCAGGAATGCAATACAGAGTATATCTTCCTCCAAATGTTAGCTTTCTAGTCTTCTGGAATTTTAAGATATGCTTTTTTCCATTACAGTTCAAAATATAACTAAATACTTCACTTTTAAGTTCAATACTAAGAGAATAAGAAATATACAGGTTTTAGAAATTAAACCAGCTAGGGGTGGAGCTTCCTGTGTTGCTGCTGAGTGGCTCTCAGCAGCAGAGAGGGCCAATAGAGCCTGAGGCCAATAGAGGGCCTCTATTGCCTGAGCCTGGTGCTCTCAGGCAATAGAAGGCCACCCGGTAGATGAAGAGGAGTGCAAATGGGTCCCTATTCGGGGAGGTAATAACAAAAACTCCTCCCCATCCCCATCATCCAGCCAGGTACCACTTCAGAATAGGTATGAGGTTCTGGATCTAGAGACCCAACTAGATGATTTAGGAGAAAGTTGTCTGCCCCATGAACCCCCCAATTATGATTCATCTGTAAGATGGATCACTACCTCTAATATCAAGAAGAAAAGAAGGGTAATTGTAGTAGGTGATTCCCTTCTGAAGGGAACTGAGGGCCCCATATGTCAACCAGACCCATCCTACAGGGAGGTCTGTTGCCTCCCTGGGGCCTGGGTACAAAATATCACTGAGAGACTTCCTGGGCTGATTCAGCCCCCTGATTATTATCAGCCTTCTGATACTATAGGCTGGCAGTGATGGGATTGAAAAGAGGAGTGTCAAGGCAATTAGAAAGGACTTCAGGGTACTGGGTCAGGTAGTTGATAGGGCAGGAGCACAGGTAGTGTTTTGCTCAGTCCCTTTGGTGGCAGAGGAAAATGAAGAAAGAAACAGGAAAATACGCATCATCAACAAGTGGCTTAAGGGTTGGTGTCATCGGCAAAATTTTGGGTTCTTTGATCATGGGGAAACTTTTACAGCACCTGCTCTGCTAGAACCAGATGGGGTACATCTCTCTGTTAAGGGCAAAAGGTTTTTAGCTCATGAACTGCCAGACCTCATTGAGAAGGCTTTAAACTAAGTTTGGAGGGGGAAGGGGAAGCAGCTGAGCTATCTGGAAGCAGGCCCAAGGCTTGCAAGGCTAAGTCAGGGGCGAAGTCAGCAGACCAGCTGAGGTGCATGATACCAATGCACACAGCTTGGGCAACAAACAAGAAGAGCTGGAGGCCATGGTGCAACTGCAGAGCTATGATGTAGTTGCCATCACGGAAACATGGTGGGATGACTCACATAGCTGGAGTACTGCACTGGATGGATACAAGCTCCTCAGAAGAGACAGGAAAGGAAGAAGAGGAGGAGGGGTGGCCCTTTATATTAAGCAGACTTTTGATGCTGTAGAAATTGAAACTAAGGAAGATGGAGTTGAATGCCTATGGGTAAGAATTAAGGGGAAGGCCAATAAGGCTGACACCCTGCTGGGAGTCTGTTATCGTCCACCCAACCAGGAAGAAGAGGTAGATGACTTATTCTATAAGCAGCTAGGTAATGTTTCAAGATCATCAGCCCTTGTTCTTGTGGGTGACTTCAACCTACCAGACATCTGCTGAGAACTTAATACAGCAGTAAAGAGGCAGTCCAGGAAATTCTTAGAATGTATGGAGGACAATTTTCTGTTGCAGCTGGTGGGTGAACCCACCAGGGGAGGGGCTATGTTAGATCTGCTCTTTGCAAATAGAGATGGGCTGGTGGGAGATGTGGTGGTTGGAGGTCACTTGCTTGGGGCAGAGTGATCATGAAATAATAGAGTTCTCAATATTTGGTGAAGTCAGGAGGAGCACCAGTAAGACTCTTACATTGAACTTCCGGAGGGCAGACTTTGGCCTGTTTAGGAGACTTATTCAGAGCGTCCCTTGGGAAACAGCCCTTAAAAACAAAGGAGTTCAGGAAAGGTGGGCATGCCTCAAAACAGAGATCTTGAGGGCACAGGAACAGACTGTCCCTGTGTGCCAAAAGATCAGTCAACACGGTAAATGTCCAGCCTGGCTGGGCAAGGAGGTTTTGGAGGAACTTGGGAATAAAAAGAGGATGTATCAGCGTTGGAAGGAGGGTCAGGTCTCTAAGGAAGTATTCAAGAAGGCTGCTGGAGCATGCAGAAAAAAAAATTAGGGAGGCCAAAGCTCATTTTGAACTTAGAATGGCGACTTCTGTAAAGGATAATAAAAATGTTTTTACAAATACATTAATGCTAGAAGGAAGCGTAAGACCAGCCTTTGTTCTTTATTGGACAAGGGAGGGAATTTAGCATCTGCAGATGAGGAGAAGGCAGAAGTGCTTAATGCCTACTTTACCTCAGTTTTTAGTGGGAAGATGACTTGCCCTCAAGACACCTGCCCACCTGGACTGGTTGATGGTGTCAGGGAGCAGAATGGTCCTCCCATTATCCAAGAGGAGGCAGTCAAAGAACTACTGAAATGCTTGGATGTTCATAAATCTATGGGAACAGACGGGATCCACCCCAGGGTAACGAGAGAGCTGGCAAATGAGCTTGCAAAGCCACTCTCCATCATTTACCAACAGTCCTGGCTCACTGGTGAGGTTCCGGATGACTGGAAGCTGCCCAATGTGACATCCATTCACAAAAAGGGTGCAAAGGAGGATCCTGGTGATTATAGACCAGTCAGCCTGACCTCAGTACCTGGCAAGATAATGGAACAGTTTATATTAAGTGCCATCACACAGAATTTACAGGATGGCCAGGGTATCAGACCCAGTCAGCATGGCTTTAGGAGGGGTAGGTCATGTTTAACCAACCTGGTCACCTTTTATGACCAGGTAACCCGCCTAGTGGATGCAGGGAAGGCTGTAGATGTTGTTTATTTGGATTTCAGCAAGGCCTTTGACACTGTCTCCCACAGCACACTCCAGACAAGCTGGCAGCCCGTGGCTTGGACAGGAGCACTCTGTGCTGGGTTAGGAACTGGCTGGATGGCCGGGCCCAGAGGGTGGTGGTGAATGGTGCTGCATCCAGCTGGCAGCCGGTCACCAGTGGTGTCCCCCAGGGGTCTGTGCTGGGGCCAGTTCTGTTTAATATTTTTATTGATGACATGGATGAGGGTTTAGAGTCTTTCATTAGTAAATTTGCAGATGACACTAAGCTGGGAGCGTGTGTCGATCTGTTAGAGGGACGGAGGGCTTTGCAGAGGGACTTGGAACGGTTGGATGGATGGGCAGAATCTAATGGGATGAAGTTCAATAAGTCCAAGTGCTGAGTCCTGCACTTTGGCCACAATAACCCCCTGCAACATTACAGGCTGGGGATGGTGTGGCTGGACAGTGCTCAGGAGGAAAGGGACCTGGGGGTGCTGGTTGACAGTCGGCTGAACATGAGCCAGCAGCGTGCCCAGGTGGCCAAGAAGGCCAATGGCATCCTGGCCTGTGTCAGGAATAGTGTGGCCAGCAGGAGCAGGGAGGTCACTCTTCCCCTGTACTGGGCACTGGTGAGGCCACACCTTGAGTATTGCGTCCAGTTCTGGGCCCCTCAGTTTAGGAGGGATGTTGAGATGCTTGAGCGTGTCCAAAGGAGAGCAACAAGGCTGGTGAGGGGCTTGGAAGACAAACCATTTGAAGAACGACTGAGGGAGCTGGGGTTGTTCAGCCTGGAGAAAAGGAGACTCAGAGGTGACCTTATCACTCTCTTCAGCTTCCTGAAGGGTGACTGTGGTGAGCTGGGGGTCAGTCTCTTTCTCCGGGCAACAACAGACAGAACAAGAGGACACAGTCTCAAGCTGTGCCAAGGGAGATACAGGCTAGAATTAAGGAGGAAGTTTTTCACAGAAAGAGTGGTCAAATACTGGAATCATCTACCCAGGGAGGTGGTGGAGTCACCATCCCTTGATGTGTTTAAAAAAAGACTGGATGTGGCACTTGGTGCCATGATCTAGCTGAGGTGTTAGAACATGGGTTGGACTCGATGATCTGGAAGGTCTCTTCCAACCTAGAAATACTGTGATACTGTAATTAAAGACATCTCCATTGTTCAAATAGTAGGATTGTTTAATTCATATCAGATGGTTTTCCTTAAACTTAAAAAAATAAAAACTCACCTTTCAGAACATTATTGGAAATGTTGTAATAAAAATAGCTTTCATTTTTTTTTTTTTTTGTATGGTAGTATTCATTTGTTTGCTCTCTTACTAGAATGACTAACAGTATGGTTTGGTATCATTTTAACCAATTCCAATCTAGCTTGAATATAGAGCCATACAAATTCTCTCTGTACAGACATTAAAGATAGACTGGAACCTTCAAAGGATGTTTCATCTAATCCTAGAATAGCATTATTATAGGACAGCTGGGCTGCCCTCAATGTGACTGTCTTTCACCATTGATCAGAGAGTCTAGAGGGCAGGCTTAGATGTGAACAGTTAATTTTTTTGTAGGGAAACCCAGGTGATCTGAACCCATTCTGTGGTGCAGGAGGAAGGAGCACTGGATTATGTCTCCTGTTAGAAACCATGTGGACAATTAACTGCAATACAGCCTTCTAAGTACATTAGTTGCATTACTCCCAGCTATGAGATAGTCGACCCTTTGACAGGAATTGGGGCATCTGAATTTTACCCCAGCCCAGGAGAGCACTTTTGAAGCAGCTGTCCCACTCACCCCCACCTCCTCCAGTTTGGCTCACGTGTCAGAGCAGTACTGCTTGAGCCAGGCTTCTTCCCAGGGTTGCAAACCCATATTGTGTGCTCCAGGATCAGAGGAAAGGATCTGAAATTGCTCCTGGGCATCCAGGCCTTGAAGACTTAGTGTAAATCAGAGTTCCAAGAAGTAACATCACATCATCGTTGTGCAATGACTTTTAGAAAGGTGAGCGTGGATTCACTGTGCTCTGAAAGAAGCAGAAGGCAGTAGTCGCTAGAGGGAGCCCCTAAATCATCATATCCTACACCAAACCCCGCTTCAGCTCTTAAAAGTTGAAGCACTTTAATAGTGCCACAGAGTGTTACTGCCTCCAGCACTCAGTAAAGAAAACGAGGGAAAGAGACAGGAATATGCAAGGCTTCTGCAAAATTCGACATTCATTCCACCTTCTGAAAAAAATGCAGGCTTTTTAGAGATTTCCTCGCAGAAAACCAGCTATTGCAAATTGAGTGCATTGGTTGGGAACAGAATTAACTTTGCCTAGACCTTTTAAAAATGTCAGCACTTTAAAAAAGTAGCATCAATGAGAGTGCATTCACCTTTCCCTCCTTCAAAGATCAAACACCAAAACGGGCAGAAATTGTCACTCTGAAAATCTTTAGACCACAAGCACAGCCCACCTTCCATTAACTTCATAACACCATAGGTGTGCCCAGTGGCAATTCCCAGCAGCCAGACTTCAACAAGTGCTACTTAGAGCAGCAAACTGGTCTGGCTCTCTCTGTGCTTGAAGAGGGCTGTGTAAAAGACAGCAAAAGCATGTTCCTGTTGTGTAACTGCAGGCATGCATTCAATTTTCTGCTGTATTCTAAATTTAGTAAATAACATAGCAGTTACAGTTTGTGGTTCTCTGTTACAGACTCTACAGAATTTGCAAGAAGTCCTGGAAAAACACAACAAGGATATGAGAGCTGTGGAGATGGCCCCAGCTGCAAAAGAAGCTCTCTTCTTTTGTCAGCAGTCAAGTCAGCAGGGATTGACTGTAACCTGGGCAGAAAAACCCAGAAACAGCTCAGAAGGTGTTTCTTTTTAGAAAACATGCAGCAGTAGAGGGCATCAGACAACAAGAAATCCTGTAGACCTTAATGTATGCTTGAAGTGCTAAAGGCCCAGTGAAGGGAATGGGAACTAGAGAGGCACAGATTGGGATTCTGCAATGCAGGTGAGCATCAGAGAGCAGACTCTGAGAGAAGTCAAACCAGACACATCACTCCTTCTGTGCATGTTGGCTGTAACCATTCCAGCATGTTAATGCTTTGGTGGGAGGGAAAAGGGAAGGGATCACCTTTGGTACTCAAACTTGCCTCAGAGGTGCTCCACTAGCAATCCAGCCTTAGCACTGCAATTTATTCCACCAACTCACCGCAACATCTCCCTTCTCTCAGAAGATACAAAAATGCAGGAAACTGTTAGTAAAGCAAGATTGCTCTTGGGTAATGCCTCATGCTGTCCCAAAACACTCAGTACAAGAGGACTCACATAAGAAAAACCAAGAAATTAAGCACTAGCCAGCATGTAACCTTAATTTGTCCATTTGAGCGATGGCTAGGAAACAGGCAGCACTCAGAAGTGAAGCTGAATGACTCATTTTCTGTAAAAGAAAATTCAAGCCACTTACCAGCATTTCCTCCCCACCCTAGAACTATTTGTCCCAGCATGTGCAGAGACAACCACCTCACTGCAGCATGCACTCAGGGTGACCATAAAGTGAAGAAATTAGCTCAATTTCTATTTCTACAACAAAGGGCTGCTCCGTAAGTACAGCAATTTTCTGTTTTCCTTGGTGGAAGTGAGGAAATGTTCATTGGGAACTATTACTCATAGTGCCTTTAACAGGAATGTCTCAGACTTGAAGGAGATCCCTTGAGAGTGGTTAGGCAGAAAACATTTTAGCTGCATCTGTGGCGTTCCCCAGCCCGACCCTCACGCCCTGTGTGAATGTCAGAGTTGTGCAAACAGCAGGGGGAAGTGCAGCTTGAGGCTCCATCAGAAGCCAGAGCATGCAGCTGTTGGAAGTTCTGGCACAACGTGCTTTTCCTGCGGTGAGCTGTGGGACGTGCAGCTAGGGCACATTTCGGGGCTGCCGTCAGAAACGCTGCACAGTAGCAGCACTCCTCGTGCTGGAAAAATTTGGAATCATTTTAAGTCACCAGTCTGTCAGCTGCCTGCTTTGAACACAACTCGACCAGGTACTGTATCCCTCCCTTACTATGTTGGGAAATACACAGCAAAATGTTAATGGCTATTTGGAATATTTTTTTTCCTTCTGTAGATAAAAATATCTCAAGGGAGTTTTTAAAATACTTTTCCCTTTAGAACAACATTCTTTTCATACAAGGCTATGTACAAAGTGAGAGCTGCAGGCTATGTGTTTACAAGTCTGGGTTTCCTTTTAGCTATATCAAGTCTACAAAATAGGAATCTTTAAAAGAAATTTTCACAGACTGAACAGCACTGAATTCAAGTGGTATTAATTATGTGACTTTTCACGTGTTGCCAAGCTGATGTCACAAATATGCACTGTTTTCAAGAAAACTGCATATGAGTATGTCTAAAACAACAAGTATTTTCTCTGATGAGGTTTTAGTATCTTGTAAGTATTTTGTTAGAAAGGTAAAGACTGCTTATAAACTTTGAATCCTTACAGAAAACAATTGATAAAATATGAAAGATATGCAAGCTATTCCCCCCTGCATTATTAAAACAGATGAAGAAAGGAACAAAAACTAAATTACTTTAGGGGAGGGATTAACAATGGGAAAGGGAGGAAGGCATTTTGCTTTAAGCAGAATTCAGTTTAGATAGCAGAGGGGAATGCTTGCTTGTGATTTCTCTGCCTGGGCTCCCATCACCTTTCACTGAGGAAATGGCTTGACAGCGATAACACCAGTCAGTATAATAAATCAATAGCTGTTTTCTGTGTATTGCCTGCTATTTTACAGGCAGCTTCTGGGGAGGTTCAGCCTTGAGCTCCAGCTGCACTTTAAATCTGAGTCTCTCTACTGTGTGGCAACCAACTGCACAATTAAATCTGATTATGTCCAACTCCCTTTTACTTCAATTCTTTTGGAGGCTTATCGGATATAAATGGTAAAGATGGCTGAGGTGTTCTCTTGTACTTTTCCTACAAGGATCCTGCTTAGGATGCAGCAAAGGCACAAACTCACATGCAGGAAACTGAGTGTCTCTAGATAGCAGTGCTGCCTCAGCTTTGGTGCTTGTAAGCAAGTGTTTGGATGCCAGTTTTCTAAGCTCAGAAATTTAATTTTTCCCACTGAAGCTTGTAGTATTGATGGATAATCTGCTTAATATATAATTTCTGGGAAACAAAAATAAATATGAAACAAACATGATTCATAAAACTGAGGTGCTTGGGACACTTGAGCCAGGCGTGGGATAAATTTCAAAGAAGTCTATTTTAAAGCTTTAGAATGAAGCTCACTCAGCCCCGACTTCAAAGTCTTTAAATAGTTTAATCTCACTGTCCTGACAGTGAAAGAAAAGCCCCAGAGAAACCTCTTCATTCTCAGAGTTAAGTAACAAGAGGTCATGAATTCTTCCAAGAAATTATAATTGTTGGAAAAAGATTACTAGAATTTCTACAACTAAAAATTCTTCTTATGAGCCTGAAAAGAAACTTAGCATATTATGTGAAAAAGCACAATGCTGCAACTGTCTGTGGTTATAGAAATGTAAATTATATTGAAGACTGGATTTTAAAGCACTATTTTTTCATTTCTGAACATTAAGTATTTTTTATATAGATGATTCATGTAAGAAAATGGAATTATTTTGCTATTTTGAAATATTTCGCTATTGGGCTAGCAATAAAAATAACATTAATGCTTTTACTCTTCTTCATTTAGGGTCTGATCTGAGGTGCACTGGAGTAATAAGACAGAATGTTAACAGGCTTTAAGTTTTTAATCTATTTTTATTGCAGAATATGAAAGATATGCAAGCTATTGCTACTAGGAAGGTGTAACTATGACAGAGTACTCTTGGTTTTGCAGGATTTGAACACTCCAAATGCAGACATGATTTGGCAACTAACATCTCATTGGTAAGAAAAAAATCATGAGTTACTGTTGTATCATACTTAGATCTAAAGTGAGTGAAGCTTAATAATGATGCAATACTGTGTTATAAAATAATAGCATTGTTTCTCTCACAATGTGATTTTTAGGTTTTTTTTCTTGTTATTTACTTTTTCACTACCCAAAAGTCCCAGTCCAGGCAAAAACCATGTCAGAGGAAGTTGATCCCATTCTCAGCTTCCCAGAACAACCCTTTATAAACATCCAAAGCCATGAAGCAAAATTACTTGTACTCCATCTACTGCCTGTAAATTCCCATGTGAGACTGCTCACAGGAAACTTGGAAACAATCAGGAAAGGAGATTTTTAAAGTTATGGTACTGACATTTTCCTCTTCATTACCTCAGTTTGGGTAAATGATAAACACTTAGCACACCCTCTGTGTCTGGGCAGAGTGGTTTGTCTGCAGCCAAGCTCACGATGGAGGGTCTCTGGCCATGTGCAGGGGGAGTGATGAATGGCCAGGTCACTGGCTTCTTTTACTCTTCTGTGTTTCAGGTCACCCCTGGTTACAGCCCTGATTTTTGGTCTGCTTCTGCAAGCACCATTCACACAGCCTTCCACCATCACACGGCCAAACTTTGTCCTGCTGCTGGCTGATGATCTCGGCATAGGGGATGTAGGTTGCTATGGGAATGATACTATCAGGTGAGGAAACTGACCCTAAGGGTGAACAGAGCTGGTGTGATATTTAATGTAAAGCTGAAACCCTCTGCCCAGCATTGTCTCACAGCCTGGAGGGCATTCCCAGGGCCAGCTCTGCTGTGTGGTGCTGCTTTACTGTGGGAATATGACAATCATTCCTGTGTATTCCTTAACTGTCTAACACTTCAAAAACAGCTATACCCAAAGGTAAAAAGATTGTCCCCTCTTCCAACACACAGGCCTCATTACCTCATTATAATTCTGTTACCATTTTTTCCCAGTCTCACCTCAAAATATAGTTAAATGACTGCAATGAGCAATGTTACCAGGAAATATTTCTCTTTTCAGCTTCAAGGACATAGAATTTGCCTTCTCTTTGAAAATTGTGCCACAGTATTGCCTGATGGCCTGTAACACGTATGAACAAAATGAAATTTGCTACAATCCCTCCCCTCATCCAGCAAAGTTCTTGGAATCTTACCCTGAAAACCCTGAAATCTTACCCTCATTACCTCATTATAATTCTGTTACCATTTTTTCCCAGTCTCACCTCAAAATATAGTTAAATGACTGCAATGAGCAATGTTACCAGGAAATATTTCTCTTTTCAGCTTCAAGGACATAGAATTTGCCTTCTCTTTGAAAATTGTGCCACAGTATTGCCTGATGGCCTGTAACACGTATGAACAAAATGAAATTTGCTACAATCCCTCCCCTCATCCAGCAAAGTTCTTGGAATCTTACCCTGAAAGGCTTCAGTCAGCAAGTTCCTGACAGGAGCTGGTGATCACAGGTAGCTGATAGGGTTTGACAAAGCCAGGCCTCCACAGCATCATCCCCAAGGCATGCATTTCTTTTTACATTCAGGGTGTTACTACTAGCAGGGTGACAAGCATCTGGGCTCTCTTAGCAGCTGGTTCTCTGCAATGCAAAGAATGGCAGGATTTTGAAACAGCAGTTTGGGAGCACCTAGTGCTCCTTTGAGGAGGAATGCTTATCAACTAACTGAGATGGCAATTGTGCTGAAGGGTGGAACTAGACCAACTGCTTTGCCAAGTTACCTTGGACTGCACCTCTGGTGAAAGGCTGTAGAAAATAAGAAATGCTGCAGATGTTATTTCCTGGCAGCTGTGTTTGAGGGAGAAATCCATAACAGTACAAGTACAAAGCAACAAAACATCCAGGATCTTTCAAAATTCTACTGAAGGTTTTGCCTTCTTGTGAACACCATTGAACTGATAATTGCAAAAACAAAATTGTAAAACTGAAGCTCAATCTAATCTAAAATAGAAGTAGGCACACCTTGAATTGGAAGAGGGGGATATTGTATTCTGAAATGTAAAATATTGCCTTGTCTGTAACTAGTGTGCTAGGCAAGCTTGTTTTTGTTGGTTGCCAGTTGTTGGCAAAATACCCTCTTCTCACCTACTTACTGATGTGTGGCTTAATTCATGTTGCTGTGAGAGATTGCCACTACAGTGTGAAAACATGCACGATTTCTTTCCCTTTTTCTCCTTCTCCCTTGCTACGAATGTCATGAGAAGCACCTTGTTAGCTTCCTTATCAGTACCGTAAGTCATGGAGCATCTTGTCTAGTCGAGCACTGTCACCCTGTGGCAACCAAATTACCATACACTGATACACTGAGGCTGATACACAGCTCTGTAAGAAGCTAGTGAAGGAAAGGCAGCTCTGGGGGAATGAAAGGTCTTTGCTGTGAGGATGGTGAGGCACTGGAACTGGTGGTGAGGCACTGTGTTGTCTGGAGAAGCTCTGTGGATACCCCATCCTTGGAAGTGTTCAAAGCCAGGTTGGATAGGGCTCTGAGCAACTTCATCTAGTGGAAAGTGTTCCTGCCCATGGCAGGAGGGTTGGAATTTTGTGATTTTTAAGGTCCCTTTCAGCCCAAACCATTCTACAATTCTATGATTTCTGCAAGACTCTTCACAGGACAAGGGGAAAAGAAAAAAAAGAAAAAGGTTATCTCGAAATTGATCCAGATACTGATTTTTAATGAAGAAAGAAAAATAGAAATATTTCCTATCACTTGAGAAAATTTAAATAAATTACAAAAATATTTCCTGGCCATCCTCAAATAGGACAAACTTCTGAAAATAAAGATAAGTCTATAATTTCTTATTCCCCTGAAAGACTCTGTGGATGATTATCTGGTGGCATTGGTTGCATTTTTAGGACCCCGAACATTGATGGCCTGGCCAAGGAAGGAGTGAAGCTGACCCAGCACATCGCTGCAGCCCCGCTCTGCACGCCCAGCAGAGCAGCTTTCCTCACTGGCAGATACCCCCTCCGATCAGGTTTGCCTTGCAAAGCCTCACACCCTTCAAACATTGCTCTACTGCTGGAGACAACAGTGTCATACAAGGGGCACAGAAGAAATGAGGGTGTGCAAACAGAGGTTTTGCTCCATCCTCACTGAGACACACGAGGTGTCAGACAGGCTTTGAGGCGGCTTCTCTGTTTGTAAGGTATTTGTGAACTGGTCTGGAGGGAAGCAGAACAGAGAAGAATCAGCTTTGCAGAGCTTGGTCTCCCCCAAAGCACAATTCTGGCTACCTTTTGGCACTCTTTGGTACAGATTGCAGCCAGAATGGAGTTAGAGCAAACTGTTACATTCAAAAAAGTCATTATGTAAAACAGGAAGAATAGTAACAACACGCTTAGAAAGCACTACCTAAATTAATTTCTGTCAGAGGTGACTCATCATCAGATGTCAGAAGCAGCTCAGCCCTGCAGGGAGCAGAGTAGGCCTGTGCAGATGTGTGTCCATTCCCTCCAGTCAAGGTGCAGAACAAGTAATTCACGGGAAAGCTTCTTTACGTATCTGTCAAAATTAATCTGTCCTAGGAGATAACAGTTTGACAGCAATATTATTTTTCCCAATTGTGTTTTTGAAGAAAAAACAATATCCTGTCAAACTGCATCCCTGAGATGAAGAGGTATGAAAAACAAATTGCTCTACATGTTTCTAACAGCAACCCTCAAATGCTTGTTCTATTGCAAATTATCTTCAGAGCCTTCATTCCTGAGGCATTTTGAAGCTGATATGTCATCCTTCTTCTATCATGACAGCTCCCACTGAGACTGGTAGTTTGAAAACAGTAGTAGTTTGAAAGGGCTTGTACAGACCCTTTCCCTCTGTAACAGCAGGGCCAGAGATGTTCAGGGCTACAATGAGAGATTGAACTTTACATAGCGCTGTATGATGGGGTTATGCCAGGATAAAATACTAAATAATAGGGTGTAAACCTGCAGGTGAAGAGGAGATAGCTATTCTGTGGGGCTCAGAGATCAGATACCAGCCATGCCACTGTGCAAGGATGCCCTGAGCTCCCTGGCAGCCCTCAGTGAGCTGGAGACTGAGACTGACAGGGGGCTGAAGTCTCCTTGCCCTCTCCCTACCCTCACATTCACACTAAGGAAGGGCATTCCATACAGCCCAGGTGCCACTGTGACATAGAAAATCTCCTACACAACCATGTAATTCCAAATGAAAATAAATTAAAGAAAAAAAGTGTTGATATGAGATACAAAGATGAAAGAATAGGCACTATGGTGAGTCTTAGCTCTTTCTTAATATCATCTAAGGTCTTACCAAACAAACAGCATCAGGAAAAATGTTTAACACTACCATTTCAATGAAATCAGGAAACAAAAATGTATGTTGGATAAAAGACCTCAACCCTTTATACTGACTCAGATTGTTTTTATTGCATTTTTAGGGATGGATGCTATAAATGATTACCGTGTTATTTTTTGGAACGCCGGCTCAGGAGGGCTTCCTCCAAATGAAACCACTTTTGCCAAAATACTGCAGCACCAAGGCTACAGCACAGGACTGATAGGTATGGAGGCACTCCTCTCCTAAAGATGCTCTTGCATGTGTTTCACCTGCACATCTCACTCAAACCATTTGTTTTAGTTAGTAACTGCTCGTACTTCAGTTGTAATATTTTTATTTTCTGATTAAGAATAATATATAAACAGAAACTCTGACCAAAAAGTAACTCTCTTAAAAGAACAAGCATATGATAAAGAGGGCAATTTTACCACTGACCCAGTTTCAAGCACAGCTGTGGTTGTTAAAATACATAACAGAAAATTTTATTAATTCATGAATATTATTATGCCAGGTATAAAATACTTATTCCAATACTATTTCATTTTAAAAAGTAAAAATATGAGTGTCATTTAAATATGCATGATGATGTTTTATACACTTCAGAGCAGATTCACACAAAAGGGAACAGCTGCTACTTAAAACATCAGAGACAGTTAACAGTGTCACAAGATTGGGCCTTTCAGAAACAGAAACAAAGCAATTATTTTTTTCTTCAGTCACAGCATGCCACCGCAGCTCACCAAGATTTCAGTACACCCCAAAAACACTGACTTCTTCAGCATCAATGTGAATTTCATTTTACTTTCTATTTTATAGCTCTATTGGTTTTTTTTGTACAGTTGTAACTTTTGGTCATGATCTTGTTCCAAATAATTATTTATCTTAGATGCGTCACATAGTTCCACAGACTGATAGAGTACAAACAGAGTACAAACATTCCTGGCTGATTTTTCAGCTATTTGCCCTACTTCAACCAAGTATGTAAAATGTCAAAATCTGAAATCTGTATCTGGCACATAAAATAGCTGCACAAACCAACTGAATTTATTAATAAAACTTCCTGCAAAAATAGATTTGTATTCATTCAACAGAATAAATCTAAACCACACCAGACAAAATTAAAAGAAGCCTTCCGAGCAATTACAAATCTACATTACTGACGTTCCATCTCCTGTTAGTTTGGTAGCAATATTATTTTAGTTGTTTAAATCAGCTCATAGACCAGACTGTGCACGCTTCAGCTTCATCTTGGTTTCAGCATGTTATCACTAGCAAAACAATCAGTTTTGTCTCCCCTCTCCCCAGGGAATTGCCCTACAGCGGAGTCCTGCTGCTTGCCTCCCAGAAGCAAATGGGGAGGCATTTTCCCTGTGGGCATCTCAGCTAAAATCACACCACAGGTGCCAAAAGCATCACTTAGATTAACCAGATTGACAGATCCTGATTAATTGCACCATGGGGATGATGGAAAGCACCAGTGATAGGTGACACACAGAATAACACAAGAATTTTACATTCAAGTCATGAAGCAAAAAATCTTAACATCTACTCATGTCACTACAGCTGAATGAGCACTAAGTAGTCTCACCTGAATTGTTTGTGATTGTTTTGCCCTGAGCACAACCAGTTTAATTGCAAAGTTAAATCCTATTAATAACCTGCAGCCTGAGGTGATAATGAGATTTTTTGTTGGGAAATGCTTTGAAGGTTCTTTGCAGTCAGAAAACCAATGCTGTATAAGTAATGCCCTCAGAGATTAATTTATCTTAATTATACACTTAGTTTAGCTTCTGCAGATTTGGTTCTTTTCTAGCATGTCAGAAACATTTATTGACCTCAGCTGGAGATTTAGGTGTTGAAGTGCATCTGAATTCCAACAATACTTTAGCTGCACCTGTATTTATGACCTATGCATTTACGTATTGATTACAAACCTGTTTCATTCTACAGCTAGCTCTAAATATGCCAGGAGGTAAACTGAGTAGAGATTTCAGCTGAAAGCAATTCATCCACTTACTCTAGAACTTCCATTCTTCCTTTATATTTACAGCCAAGAAACAGCATTTTTTTTCTCCTCTGGGGCAGTTTTTCTGCTCCTATTGTAATGCACTGCAATTCTATTGAAACCCACTCAGAGCTGGCTATTATTACATGTACTGATAACATACTGAACCATTTATTGAGGATAACTTCATCCTGGAAGTGCACAGTTCCTCTCTCTACAATAAGAATTAGTTTCAAATTAGTTTTCAAGTAAAGTTCTTAATGTCCATTATCCTCTGACATCCAAGATCTGCAAAAAATGCCATTAAGCCTCTGATGAGTGGTAGATTTTATTCACTCAATTCAGATGTTGTCAAACCTCAATGTTTGAACCAAACGAGCCAACTTACTATATCCCCACGTAAGTGCCTAACCAGGCTGTTTGAGTAGGCTGGAGGTGAAGCAAAAGCATGGTTTAGATGTGCCATTCATGAAAGTAGTTGGTATATTCATAATGAAGAACAAATTGAGTTGCAAAAGGTCAAGAGGTGTTCTTTCTGATCAATGAAGACTTCAGTATTTAAAAGAAGTAGGCTTTAACTTTTTAAAATTTGATTAAATCCAAATAAATGGCAAAAATATTTATAAAACAAAGGTTTTTATTCTCAGTCAGTATGTGGAGATATAATGATCATCAATGTTACTTAGAAATGTACAGCTTCATGAGAAATCCTGATCTCCTGAGCTCAAGTTTTTCTGGATCCAGTTTTTCTGGAAAACAGTTGGATGAGCTGCTAGTTTAACTACTCTTTCCATACCTCCCCTTATCAATCTGGCACCAACATAAAGTGTTGCCATAGTCCTGACACCAAGCACTTCAAAACCTCCCAGGAACAAGTCTGCATAGCACTTTGAAGGTAAAGGGACAACAAAAGAAGATTATTTCCCCCTATGCTTACAAAAGGAGAGCTTCCTTCTGTTTGGTACTTGACAGGTCTCCAGGAAGGCCATACATTTTTGTTCAGTTTGAAACTTTTCTCAATTTCCAGTTGTTTTTATATGTTGGGGTTTTTTTCAATGTTTGATAGAAGCTACAGGGCATGAATATATATACAGAGCACCAAAAAATGTGTTGAAAATTTATAAACTGTAGAGGTTTACTTTAGTCAATCCCATTATATAACTATATACTTGGTATATTTCTGTGTAGGATGAAGCAGTTATCACAAGCAGAAAACAACCAACCACTTTTCGAGAAATGTTCTGTGTAAGGAAAAGTCCATTCTTTTAAAATATTGTCCCTTCATATTTTAATAACCTCTATTTTCAGGGAAGTGGCATCAAGGTGTGAACTGTGAGTCCCGCAATGACCACTGCCATCACCCTTTAAAGCATGGATTTGACTACTTCTATGGGATGCCTTTTACACTTATAAGTGACTGTCAGCCAACAGAAACACCAGAGATGGACAGAGCCTTCAGGAGGAAACTCTGGCTTTCCACTCAGATGATTGGCCTCATTACACTCACTGCTGTCCTTGGGAGACTGACTGGCCTGATTTCAGTCCACTGGAGAACGCTGACCTGCCTTGCTGCCTTCAGTCTCCTGTTCTTCATATCCTGGTTCTCGAGTTATGGATTTGTGCGGTACTGGAACTGCATTATGATGAGAAACCATGGAATTACTGAGCAGCCAATGGTGACAGACAGAACTACGTCCCTTATCTTGAGAGAGTCCATTTCATTCATTGAAAGGTAAAGACTTCCTTTGTCCACAAATTTTCTGGTTCTTTCACATTTTGCAACCTGTAAACAGCACTTTCCTCCTTCATGTCTTCATAAGTTTTTATAATTTTACAGTATTATATAGTATTTTAAGTACTATTATTTTTATTCATTTTAAATAATATCAATAGTTATATCATGTAATTAAAAAAGAAAAAAAAGCTGCTGCTTAAGGATGCCCCTTATTCCTAACTTCACTAAAGCTGATTAATACTTCCCAACTTCCATGAGTTGTATTGAATATTTCTAGGCCATATTTAAGAAATATGTATATCTGTCAGAAATGTGTGTGTGGGCCAGGGAAGGAGAAGCAGAGCTGTGATGTAGCCTTATCATATGGACTGATAAGTGAGCAACAGCTGGCAGGGGATGAAACTGCTGCCTTCACTTCAGTAGCACAGTAGTGCTTTGCAATAGCAGGAAGTGGATCATAGATAGAAATCTGGAAGTTTTCTATCTATGATTCAGAGTAGAAAAAGGATATTTTATATAGACCCAAAATTATTCTAAGGGATCCTAATCACTGGGTTATAGTATCTTACAAAATAAGGTGTTTCTGAAGGGACTGTTGAAATAGCTATACAAAAATAATACCATTTGCACTACAACTGATCTGCATTGAGGGCCTTCCTCCCTAATAACACAGTGTTGATTTCTGTTTTGTAGAAATAAGCACAAGCCATTCCTCCTCTTTCTTTCCTTTTTGCATTCCCACACCCCTCTCCTCACCACAGAGAAGTTTCTTGGGAGAAGCAGACACGGTTTATATGGAGACAATGTAGAGGAGATGGACTGGATGGTGGGTAAGTCAACAAGGCAAGTAGCTATGTCTCCAACTATCAAATACCTAGGTCTAAATAAACAGATTTTATTAAAAGAACAAGGAAGATGATTAAAAGCACATACAAAAAAACATAGGCATTTAATGAACATCTGTCAATCTTGTGTGAGCACTGATGATTTCTAGTGTTGGGTTTTTACTTTCTCCAGTCTTGGGCCAAATGTTCACTCTTTTTTTTTTTTTTTTGGTCAAGTGTTTACCAGTTTTAACCATGTTCCCTTAGCTCCTGTCAAGGAGCTCTCCCGTTCCTCTTACTAAATATGTGATAATTATTTCATTTTCTATGATTAGTAAAGACCAGGTCATTTCAGCCTCTTATGGTCATTTCTAAGCAGGACATGTCAGAAAGTAATAAAATCAATAAGCAAATTAATTTCAGATGAAAAACAGCAGGTTGTTTATTTTTGACTGCTGCACTAAGCAGAATACTGGAAATTTTTCAGCCATGATCATAAATCCAGAAATGTTCATCAGTGTTCTCCAGTATACCCCCCCCAATAAGATTCATGTTATTTTTCAGGCTGTTTTTCTGGAGGGGAAGGAGAATTATTTATCATTCAGTCTGATGGACAAAAAGTATCCACATTTGCAAAAGAGAGAAAAGTCAGGTACACATACAAGGAGAATTTGGTTTCAAACCTGTCAAACATTTACGTACTGCAAATGTAATTAAGGATGTCAAAAACAGCTCAAGAATTACTTTTAAATTTAAAGGCATTTCATTATTAATGCATATTATATCCATGCAGTAATGTAATGCAAATCTTAACTGTGATCTAGACAGATAAAATAAGGGTAACATTATGTTTTTCCATATTTTTCATGATGGCTACCACTGATGAAGACACTAACTTTTAGATCATCATTTCTTTCCATATTTTTACTGTACATGGTATTTTTTTTTGCCCTTGACCATACAGGCTTTTTATCTGTGACTTTTGTCTATGGTTCTTGCACTCCCTGTTAAAATACCAATAATAAAGTAGTGGTGACAACACAGCACAAATTTTCTGTGTTTTTAGAGACAATGAAATCATAACAGAAAATATCAATCTTAAAAATATTAGACAATGAGCAACCTTATGTAGGTAAGAAATTACACTGGTAAATGTTCACAAGTCAGAGGTTAAAATTTATGTAGTATGAGGGATATTTTTGCTTTTTAATATACACATATTCTTGCGTTTACAGGCCAGGTTCTCGATGCTATTGACAAGGAGGGCTTGAGAGAAACTACACTAGTTTATTTTGCCTCTGATCATGGTGGATGGCTGGAAAGACAGGAAGGTGAAAGGCAGCTGGGTGGCTGGAATGGAATATACAAAGGTAAGAGCTGTCAGGGACAGTGACAACCCAGCAACAACTAGTAAAGAAATTAAGGCACCCCTAAGGCTTAAGTAAGATTATATACTCCAGGAGTAACACTGGTTTATTATCAAGAAGCAAATATGTGTCGTTCTAATAAAGCATGCAACAATGTAGTAAATTCTAACCTGGGCAGGTGTCCTTTGTAAGCATGAATTCTCAGATTGTTGGGTTCTAGTCAACTGAACATATTTTCACTACTGCTCAGTAGGAGCTTAGCAGCAAAAACAAGAGAGTAAAGAAGGCTCATCAAGGTAACATGATAATACAATAAAATTTGTGCAAAAATTATTTTAAATCAAACTTATTTTTTGATTTTTCTTTTTATTTAATGAAAGGTGGAAAAGCTATGGGAGGCTGGGAAGGAGGAATCCGTGTCCCAGGGATATTTAGATGGCCAGGAGTGTTACCTGCAGGCACAGTTATTGATGAACCTACAAGTCTTATGGATATTTATCCTACTGTGGTTCATTTGGCTGGAGGGGAAGTTCCTCAGGACAGGTACAAACAAAAGCATCTTTATTCCTCCTTCTTTCCCAAAACTAAGGAAACACATTCTAAGAGCTTAATGTTTTCTTTTTCAGTCCTGTTCATTTTTTAGACAGATCAATATCTATGAGTTCAATCACCTCTTTTCTACCTCAGAGATTCAGCCCCTACCTGCCATCACCTGCAATCCCCTTCCTTGTCCAGAGCTGCCAGTTCCAGGGAGAGGTGTGCAGAGGGAGCAGAGTCCTGTGCAGCTCACCTCAGCCCTGTGGTGTGTTTCTCGTGCCAGGGTGATGGACGGCCGGGACCTGCTGCCTTTGCTGCGTGGAGCAGCGGCACACTCGGAGCACGAGTTCCTGTTCCATTACTGCGGCGTGCACTTACACGCCACGCGCTGGCACCAGAAGGACAGTGAGTACACAGCTTTGTCACAGACGTCTTTCATGAAAAATCCTTTTGATAGGATCTTTTTCTCTTGAGAAGCTGAGAGGCCTCAGAAATGAAATGTAAACAATAATTATCTGCTGCTGTGGAATGCAACAGGTGCATCTTTGATTGGTCTCATGTGATAGTTTTAATTAATGGCCAATCACAGTCCAACTGTCTCAGACTCTCTGGTCAGTCACAAGATTTTATTATCATTCCATTCCATTCCTTGCCAGCCTTCTGATGAAATCTTTTCTTCTATTCTTTTAGTACAGTTTTAATATATCATTTTCTTTTAATATAATATATATCATAAAATAATAAATCAGCCTTCTGAAACATGCAGTCAAGATTCTCGTCTCTTCCCTCGTCCTGGGACCCCTGCGAACACCACCACACAGCTTCTCTCAAAGAATGATGTTCACTCTACAGGAGGGCACATTGTTCTAACACGTTACTGTTCTGGGATTCCATCTTCCAAAGTACTTTGGGTGTAACGTGGCAAAGAATTTATTTGCATTACCTGTATTGTACAGCACCAGGAGAAATTACTGTATTAGCTAATAAGTGTAGAGCGGAAGTGCATCCAGAAATGAGCTCTAGAAAAACATTCACTCTTCCTTGTTGTAACCAGCCTTCTGTGATCCTTTCTTTCCTGCCAGCTGGAGCTGTTTGGAAGGCTCATTACATGACTCCCATTTTCAGTCCTCCTGGAGCTGGGGCTTGTTATGACAGAGGATTTTGCCAATGCTTTGGGGAAGGAGTGACCCATCACGAGCCTCCATTGCTGTTTGAGCTCTCACAGGACCCTTCTGAAGCCAAACCTCTCTCGGCTGACACGGAGCCCCTCTTTGACACTGTCATAAGGAAGATTGGCAGAGCCGTAGAGGAGCATCGCAGGACCCTGACTCCAGTGCCAGAGCAGCTCTCTGTGTCCAACGTGGTGTGGAAACCGTGGCTGCAGCCGTGCTGTGGGACCTTCCCCTTCTGCTGGTGTGATAAGGAAGGTGATAATAAACTTGCTGACCTATAAAGGAGAGAACCTGATACTTTCTCAAAAATGTATTTAGATTAAGAGTGTTTCCTTTGGGGGTGTTGACCCCATGGGTCATTTTTTCCCCTAAATTGAGCCTTTATAAAATAATTGTTCCAGTCAATGGCACAGTATTTAGTAGAGGTAGCTTTAAGCTGGACACTCTCAGAGAGGGCTCAAGACAGATGATCCAAAGACCATGTTTTAACTAGCATCTGCTGACAAGTGAATGAATAGTTCAAATGCACTGAAGCAGGCCAAGATTAGAGCTGTACAAGTAATGATTCTGAATGTATATTCAGAAGCTTTCCTTTGGGTTTTTGCACTGAATTTCTAAGAGATTCCTGGACTGAGGTCTTCCTTAATTTTGTTATCCTTATCTCCCTTTTGTTATCCCGGCAATGCATAAGGTGACCCTATAATAAATTTTTGCAGACTACTGCTTCCAAAATCATTAGAAAATAGTCTTGCCTGCAGTTCCTCAGAAAATCTTTCTTAGGAGAGGCTTTCTTCTTCCCTTGTAGCTAGTGACTCCAGCAGCAGTGATGATGACATCTGATTGTCCTAGGCAAGGTGTAGAGCTTGGAAATGTGACAACCTAGGCAGCGGCTGTCTGAGCTCTGTGAGAAGGGTGGGACTCCTCCAGCTGGAGTCAGCCTCTTTTCATGGAGAGGAAACAAAGGAAAGCATTGTCCTTTTCCAAAGGTCCCTTTGCCCCCAGCTCCCCAAACAGCACTGGCAAGGGCCTTTTGCCATCGATGGCCACAGCAGTGCCACACTGATAACCAGTTCAGAGATTTGGGCACAGGACTGCACAAGATACCCTGCTGCCCAGACCTCAGTCATAAGTGTTTCCTGCTGACAAGTAGTATGTTCAGAAAGATGGCAAACAGTAATTATGAAAACAAGCAATAATTTGCTATGGAAAAAGAGAAATGGAGAATTAAGGTATTTTTTTGCTTCACAAGTTACATTTTCACTCCAAAGAGCTAGAATTACTTGGGTCTATCTCTTTGCTTTTGTGCTTTTTTTTGCTGCAGTTCTTTTCTTCTTTGTGCTAAAATATTTGTTTCTAATTAAGCGGCCTTGCAGGTAATGCTTTTCTTTGTAGGGCTGTAAATACATCTGTTCAAATAGACATGTTTACACTGGTATATCAGAATAGTTACACATCTGAGAACATAATTTGCCCATTTGTTTTACTTCACTGTTTTTAATTATTCTTTAATTTCTGTGCTAGGACCAATTTATCTTATTCATCTTCCTTGGTAAACATTTGGTTTATTTTGGTTTTATTTCCTCTCTTGTTTCCTACAATTCAGTCACCAGGAAATCTGCAGGTAAACAAAGCCCTGCAGCTTAAAAGCAAAATTTTATTTTATGCTGTGACTTCATGCATTTCACATGTTATAATTCAATCAGATGCTCCATCAGTGTTATTGATGAGAAACTTGCTTAGTCTTACTGTGAAAAATTCAAGACATTTGCTAAATCCATCACTTTCACATGTTCTGATTGCTGCTACTTCCTCCATTGTCAGAAATGTCTGGTTTTTTCCTCATTTGAGTGTATTCTGTTTAACTGGTTCTTTCTTGGAGAGATTTAAAGGTCTTTTCATATTCAAAATGAATTGTTTTCTTTAGCTGAAATTACTGCAATCAGACTGGAATTTTTCAATTTTCTCAGTCATTTTCCAGGATATCACTTCCATTCTCAAACCAGTTTAGTATGTGGGATTTTATTATATATTATGTCCTCTCAATTTTTCAACACTTTTAGGAATGTACAGGTGTAATATCTGTGAATATGAGTGAACTAGTTTTTCTTGTGCTGCAATACTTCACAGCACTGTAGGATATGTATATCCATTGGGACCAGGGTGTAGTGGAAAACATCTGAGCTAGGATTTGTCCTGGACACTGGTGCCAGCACGTGAAAGCACAGTGATCATCCCCTGCTGATCTCCAGAGTGCCATGGGATCAACAACCATTCAGGGTAAAAAGGACATTACACTTGGAGTGATGTCAGGCAATGCTAATATTATCACTGCCTTGACAATAACATACTTGGAAACACTCTAACTAGCAAAGACTAATCAGCTTGCTCATATACTTGCTCACATTTCTTTTTCTTTTTCCTACAAGACTCTATGGGCTACTATTTCAATGCAAATAATTTGGATAGACTGACTTTTTCTCCTTAGTCACAACAGGGTTTTCATCTCATTGATTTATGCTGGTTATAGCCTAAGATGACGTAGATAGTGTTCAACAGGATTTCAAGAGTATCTTACAAAACTCCTAAGATCTGAATTTGGATACTGAAAATGTTTTCAAACACAGTAGAAAGCAATATTTGAGCATGAAAATCAAGCTGTTAAAAACATAATTATCTCTTTTCATTTGAAAATTGGACATAAAATATTTGTCTGTTTTACTGAAAGGAGATCTTTGAAGAAGAAGAAGAAAAAAAGAAATCATTCTATAAGTAGTATTGTAGTATTTGATCTTTTATGGTTTGCTTGTTTGTTTGCTTTTACATTAGAAAAGAGCAATATTTTAAAGCTGGTTTTGAACTCTCCTGGACCCACATTGGTCAAGTGCTTCAGCTTGGCTTCAGCACTTAATCATCAAAAAGATCACAGTTTTCAGTATTTCAAGCTAAGCCTCTGTGGACACCATGATAGAATATTCTGATAATTTGTCAGGCTTTATTAATAGTTTTGTCCCTGGACATGCAAGTTGGTATCAGTGATGTCTACACTTGAACACTATCTCAAACAAGACTGCCTGTGCTGCAAACCAAAATATCAGAAATCAATGGCAGTACCTGGAAATGTCAAAATCAGGATTATAAATTTCAAAACTCACAAGGCATGTGTCAGTACCATGAAACTGAAGGGACACAAAGTTGCCTCATAATTTCCACCACGTGTCATAACATCACATGTGTTTTACAAAGAAGCAATAAAGTTATTATTGTAAATTACCATTAATATATAAAGAACAAGCTCTTACTTGTCCTGCTTTTCAGGATTTCACTTCAGTTTGCATTGTTTTGTCACTGGGGCTTCACTGTTTTGTTCTTGCACACTTTAGCATCCTTCACAGTTTGTTGATAGTTTTTGTTATAAAGGAATTTACTAATCTCAGTAGAAGACTGGGATACTTGCAAAATTCAAACACAAGCCAGTTACAGAATTGACTTTCTATTATTAAGCAGTTCCTTTATTTCTTACTAGTCATGGCTACAATTAATGAATTATTTGTAACACAAATTTGCAAGTAGTTTTTAAAATAGATGTGCAATCTATATGAAAGGAGTTCAGAAATCGAGAAAAACTGTTAATAACCAGGAGATGATACACAAGTTGATACACAGGTTGATTTACCCTTTTGCATTCATTCTCTGGAGGCCAAACTAAAGATCTGGTAACAAAGAGTGCTTTATAAGCATCACATCCCCTTACTATGCTTCTGGTTATGGTAGATGGTCAGAGACACAAGATGGAGGAGCCTTTCTAGCAGGACAGAGTGAATTTCCACAGATGTGAGAAATGGAAATGGTGTGATCAGATCTGCCCTGGAGTAAAAGGGCCAAAGCCAAACCCCTGCTTTGTTCACAGAGTCTTTGCAGAGTGGATCCTTCCTTTGAGTCTTGGTTTGCAATCCAGGAATTTTCTGCTGCCTCCTGAATTGTACCATTTCTACCTAGTTTTTCCAAGACCCTCAAAAAAAAAAATTGTCTTCATATTTCTGAAGCTTTCCTTTAATATGTTCTCTTTAATGCATGCAAGCATCCTACAGTGGATGCCTCATTCCTGGTACTCTCATTTTTTTGCCCCTTTTCCCAGCTACCAATTACTTTTTTGGGCAGAAGTTTTTAGTGAAAATATTGCAGTAACTACTGCTATATCCTGATACTATTTAAGACCCTAATTCTCCCCTTGATTTCTGTACACCACACGCACTGACAATGTTGTGAATACCATTGTAATTATCAAGGGCTAGTTAGTAAATTCTGTTTTCTCCTTCTTGCCATAGTGTTTTTTATTAATTTTGATCTTCGAACAAGAATATGTCTACATCAAGAATCTTTCTCCTGTTTTCTGCCTTTCTTTGAATAAAGCCCTTATTCAGTGTATTACAGCATAACACCTTTATACCCTCTCCTTAAACCAGTATCAGCACACACAGCCAGTAAAAAGAGGGGTCCAGTACCCCCATGGGACTAAGATACATGGCAAGCCAGACTGTGCAACCACATGTGTATTAGTGCTGGCACAGGAGAGAAATCACAAAGAGAGGAACTATAATAACATCAGAGGGAATTAGCCCAGCTGCCAGGACTGGTGTGTGCACACCATACAATGATGGATTTTCTTGGATCCCAAGGGAGCTGGTTGGCTCATTCTGCATTAGGCTGGGCTCTTCCACTTCCCTCCACAGGATGGTTCTCCACACAGTGTGCTGTGGCCGACAGCCTCACTGCCTGAGATTTAAGAGCTTTCCCTCAGTTGCTGCTCAAGCTCTTGTTTGCCTTGGCATTTACAGCAGCTGGATGTCTAGCATCTGCTTTAGGACAATTCTGCCTTACTCAACACATGCTGCCAGGGGAAGGCAGGGAAGCCCTCCTCTGCAGCAGGCAGGATGAAGTAAATGCCTTTGCCCACTTTTTTAAACGAGACTGACACCTGCCAATTATTCTGATACAACGATATCATGGTTTTGATAATCCTTCCTTGGAAGCAAAGATCAGAAAGCCTGAGGTGAAGAGGAAAGTGACAACAAAGCTCCTGCAGTGAGTGAGCATGGAGTAAGTAAGAGATTGGGGGGTTCTTTGAATTTTGGGATGTTTGTGTTTATTTTTTTATTTTTTTCTCTTTTTGGTTGGGTTGTTTTGTTCTGTTAAAAAAATCCCAAACCAAAAAATACCCCCTCCCCCCAAAAACCCCACCCTCGCCTATGTTTTTGGAGATAACTTCTTTTTTTCCTTCCTTCAACAGAGCTGAGCCGTCTTTGGCAAAAGGGGAATTTGCCATCAATTGCTGCCGAGCCCTGGGCCCCTGGGCCTTGGGGTGGGAGTGGCCACCAAAGCTTCCCGAGGCAAATTCCATTCCCCTTCCCATGGGACAGTGCTGGGAAATTGAGCTGGAACAGTGAACTCTGCCCTACAGAGCTGTGGTGTTTTTGGGGGCGGACTCCAACCTCTTAGTGCCATCCTCCTCTGCCAAGCTCTCAGCCTCCACCTGCCGGTGGAGCTGGTCCAGCAGGTCGAAAAAGGTGAAAAAAGTGTGTGGTCGTGGTTGCAGCAGTGAGCAATAGGGAGAATCAACAGAGTACAATAATTAACAAGCTGTGCTTTCCTTCTCTTTTAAGTGTTTCAAACCAAACTCCAGTTTTTGGAAGCTATTATTATTATTACTATTATTATTATTTCATAGGGATAGACACAAAGCATGATTTACCTCCAGTTTGCTTCCCTGTGTTCTTCACTCTTCCTCTAGCAGCCCTGCCCCTAGTTGCTGCTCTTTTAATCTCATTCCTGTCCCCTCTTTCTTTCTCTGATTTTCCAGTTGTGCCCTGCTCTTGTCCTGGCTGGAAGGAAAGTCCTGTGTTCCTGGGTGAGTAGCTTGAAGCCAAAAGGCACAATGAGATAATTTAGACCAGGGACTGCTAATAATAATGTGAAAATGCTTGAGGTAATTTACAGCCTGGGCCAGACCATCCCTTACTGGTGTTGCTCTGAAGGGAGCGTGCTGCCATAATAAATTAAAAATTTGGGTAACTTGCCACGAGAATATTACTAACTGGAAATGCACAAAGTAGTAATAAACTCAATACAAGAGAGCAAGGATTGATATTTTCCAGGCCACTAAAAACTATATCCCCCCTAGTCAGCACTATTGAAGCTGGTTCCCTGAGGCTGCAAAATAGAAAGGGGGAAAAAAAGAGAGGCTACTGATGATCTCCTGCTTTTGGCATCCTTGCAAGGACATCCCTTGTATGTTGGTTGATGAGCAGCACCTGTCTCTGGCTCACCAGCTGCAAGCACTGAGAAACTGGCTGTGCTCACACCAGCTGGGAGTTTTTAATTTCTTCTCTCTGTCTTTCCACACTTGTTGCCTCTCCTCTTCTGAACATCTGTATACCTAGAAGCTATGGAAGAAAAGGGGTCACCAGGGTGGAATAGTATGTGGCATATGGTAAGCTGAATGTGATTACTTCAGAGCCATAATGTAATATGAAATCAACATTTGTAGTTGCATTTTAATATACTGTTTACTGAGCTGAAGCTGTTCTGTAGCATGTTTTTGTACAAGGTGGAAAGCAAGCATCTATTTTCAGCCAACAGCTAAGCAGAGAGAGACTTTTGTGCATCACCAGTAAATATTTCTATATATGTAATAATTGCAATTCACTTTTTAAATATTTAAATAAGTGTTAAACAATTTGGAGTTTTGCTCTGGTTTTGCAGCAGTGTGCAAATTATTTCTTCCACCATGTGAAGTTAGACAAAGAAAACTAGAAGGCAAATTATTTTCCTGTGTGTAAATATAGTCTTTTAGTTTAATTAACAAGGATTTATTTCTAATTTTTCTGCTGGAGTTGGATCTCTCTTAGCATTTTTAAGAATGAGAAGTTCCTTTCACTCTGGTGGATTCTCAGTGAGCGGTGGCAGTGCCAGGCTTTTGGGGATGATGGTGAAACAGGGGATATGCCTGGCTTCAATAAATATTTTGCTAATGAGGAGATATTTTTAAAGTAGAGGTTTGGGTTTTTTATTCTCTAAGTTTATCTCTATTTTTTTCTTCAATTCAACCCATCAAGAATGATTAATTCTAATCAAGGAATACATTCAACAAGTGCAATAGAAGATGGGGGAACTACCCAATGCTAAGCTACTGTTGGGGAAGAAGCGACTATTTTTTTAGTAGTTTCAGGCTTGAAGCTTGCTTTCTGTAAATAAAAGCTGAAAAAAGAAGCCCAAACCAGAGCCTAGACAAGGCTGCTGGCAAGAGAAAGTTGTCACCAATCCATGTTGAGTTAGGTCTACCTGCTTAAGCCCCGTAAGAAACTAAGCAAAACTTTTTTGGCTAAATCTCTTCAAGTGACTGTTGAGGCAGCTGCAGACTTTGTGGCATTACTGGCAACTGGAATGGATTCTGTTGGAAGTTGATTCATTTATGGTTTACAAGTTTGGAGAAAGAAATGGTAGAGCAGTCATAAGTAGTAACAGCTGCTGAAAAGAATAAGTTTTGGATAAGGCTTGCAGATAAAATTATTTAAAGCCAGTGTGTCCACACAAAATTTGCTGGCCAGTTTCTGCTGTTTGGGCCTCTGTGGTATTTGGTCTCATTTCACAGAAATGTTTAGACTGGATTGTTAGAGTCCTCTGATCTCTTATGTGGAGGTGTCAGATTTAATAACTGGTGCTCTGCACTTCTTGCTGTACCTTTAAAATACTTTCCTGGACAGCCTGTTTCAATGCTTTAGAACCATTTCTCTGAAGAAATTTTTCCTAATATCCTGTCTAAACCTCCACTGGCACAACTTGAAGTCATTTCCCCTTGTTCTGTCACTTGTTATTTGGGAAAAGAGACTGACTACTCCTTCACTTCAACCTCCTTTCAGGTAGCTGTAGAAAGCAATAAGGTCTCCCTTGTAAAAAGTTAGAAGGATTGATTGAATTTCTTTTTTACCTCTGACATCATGCTGGTGACTCTGTCCAATCTGTTTCTTTCAAAAGTTTAATTATTTTCAGGATTGCATTGCTACATTGCAAAGCCATTGCTGCCATTCTCTTCACGTTGGCAAGTTTCTGGCTCCTTCCTGAATGAATTTGTTAGTACTTGGACAAATTAAAATTGTGTTGTTTGAATAGGCCCACCTGGGGTTTTTTTTCCCCAAAAACCCTGGACTCAAATGAATCAGTATTCCTGATGCTTCATTTGCTTTAAGTTTTTGTTGTTCCTTTCTTTACCATCATTTATGAAATTAAACTGTATTAAAAATTGTCTCATTATTTCCCCCACCCTTTTTTTTGATCATACCCTGACTGTGAGCACCACAGAACTAAAATTGTCTTTTCCTTTGTACAAGCCCTCACAGAGGTAGTCTGAGGTGTAAGGCTCTTGCACAGGTACAGCTTCCCTGTGAAATCTTGAAGGAGCAGATTTCTTGACCAGAAAGAATGCTATAATTTATAATGCTGTCATTCTCTAGATGCACATTGAACACAGCAGTGTCAACTTAGAACATAATTATAAGGAAAGCATAAGCACCAATTTTTATAGTTTAGTAGGGTTTCTTCAATGTCTGATTGCCTGTGCCAATGGCTTCTGATCTGTGCTCCAGATCATTGCTAATAAGGCCCTGTGAGCTCAGTTATTGTGTAAGTCCATATTGAGTCTTGTAAACAGAAATTACATAATAGTTGCCTGTATTTTTCTGATGTTTTGCACTTATCTGCTTCATTAAGCAGATGTTGTACAATCCCTCAGTAATACTAGCTGCCAATTTTCTTTTTCTTTGAATGTTTTCATGTTTTTAAGTAATGAGATCTGTTTCTTGAGCAGAAGTCTCTGGCTATGCCTCTATCATAATTTCCAGAAATATGGAAATTCTAGGGAATTTTGAAAAGGTTTACAAGTGTATCTATCATTTCTATGTTTTAAACTCTTTCTTTCCCTGTTGCTTTCAAAGTTTACTGGTGTTTAGTAACTGAACATACTCACAGTTTTTCTCCATCGGTTGCTGAAAAATAATGAGTTGGAGCTCTAAGTATGGTTATTTTATGGTGCACAATACTGCTACATAACAACTCAGAATATGGACTTGGAACAGTAAGCAGTATGTCACCTCAGATGGAATTTGTCCTTGACCCTATCTTAATCCACAAGCAGGATCACCCCAGGGATCAGTGAACACACAGCATTTAATACCATGAGAAAATAAAGTGCTGGGATGGGGCTGAAGACATAGGTGCAAGCAGATTTCATAATTTGCACCTTTTTTTCTTTTCAATATGAGACAGGCAGAGGTGGAGAGCATTCCTCTTGTCCTCATCTTGGAAAGAAGAATGCCTGAGTGACTCAAAGGGGCTTTCAGGGACTGCTTATTTCCAAGCTCCTTTTAGAGACCTTCCCCCTGCAACTCCACCTAAATGTATGAGTGCTCTGAAAGGATTCATTGTGCCACTGTAATTCCCTGCTACTCTTAAGAGATACAAGACTGCCAAACAGATTATTTTTTCCTCAATGTCTGAGACAGAAGTGATCTTATGAAATTTTATGTGTGTCCTATCAGTATTTACATTCACTACTCTACGTTCACTCGGCCTGTCAAAGGGAGAAGGAGCTGAATGAATGCTCGTGTTTGATTTTAGTACTCAGACATGTGTAAAAAGCCAGAAAAGAAACAGCAGTGTAAAACACACAGTGACTCAAAAAAAAAGTTTTTCCTGGCAGAGAATTTGTTGCCTGTTTACAGCAGGGAGTAAACAGCAGCGTTCTGTGCTCAGATGCAGTGAAAATTGGTTAGCTGGAGAGGAGGAAATACTGCAGAGATAAAAATCATCTCCCTTCTCCTTTGGTGTTACTTATTTACTTTACTTTTTTTGTTAGAAAAAGTGTTTTTTACTTGTATTCCACAGAATTAAATTTTAATCATGGCTGTTAACTCTGTGTTAGGTTAGTAACCTAGTGGTGAGAAAGAGAACATGAGGTCTTTGCTTCCAGATAGTTTTGCTAGCAGGGAAAAATGTGAAGGTGTGGGATTTTTTTTACTTTTTTTTTGTGTGGGTGGCAAGTGCAGTGCAGTTTGTTTCAGTTTGCATTTTTAAGTCATGCCAGCAGCAGTATGGGCCCATCTTCAGTAATGAACACATGGTGTGAAAGATGTAAATAGTCAAAGAAAAGTTTAGTCATGATTTGGATGAAAGCCAGTGAAAGTTAATACTTGTATTATTGGCAGTTTTCAAAGGTCTGCCATTCCCTAAGCATGATGTAATTTTTGAGAAATACTACTCTTTTAAGTCTGCACTACAAGCATCACAAGCTGCTAAGCAGTTTTACAAAATAAGTATTACAGTCAAATAGATGTGAATAACAGCAGCCCAATGTCACAACATAAAAATAACTGTGCATAGTCATAAGTGCAAGGAGATAAAAAAATAAAAACAGTCTCCAACCCTGGTTATCCCTGCCAGTAGATTATATGAATCTGATAGTTTTAGCTTCTTCATCTTTCCATTTCACCAATTCCTACTGATTTCTCTAGAACACAGTCTTAAATTCAGCAATTGCTGTATTCAAGTAGCAGAGAACCAAAATGTCAGCAAATAAATAAAGCTGCTCCAAGTAATTGCTCAAGACCTTCTGAATTGTAAAATGTATTACAGGAGAGCTAAGATCTGAAAGAAGGGGATGGATAGTTATTATTAGAAATAAACACATCTTCAGCACAGGTATGCCTACCTTTCTAGAAAATGCAACGAAATCAGAAAAACAATGTGACAGAAGGAGGACAAGCTAGTCCTTTTATTTCATCTGGAAGGCTGGAAAAGCTGTGTGGGAGAAACAAAACCATTTGTAGCATATTTTGTTATTATATCATATCTTCTGAAGCACTGAAATAGAGCGGTGACAGACTTTATGCAGATGTTCTCAGAATTAACCAGGTAGGAAATGGAGAAGAGGCAGTAGCCATGTTGTGCTAGTATTTGAACAATAAGGACTTTGTACTTTGCCTGGAATTCATGAAAACCTGCATAGCTGCTCCCATCTGATGGCTGTTCCAGTTTACTGGCTGTTGCTGGCAGGGATCCCAGTATGTCCATGCTGGAGAGAGGGGAAGGGAGAGCAAGAAGATCAGGAGCCAGTTCCTGCCCACTTTCACCCCCACACCTTTTAGAGAATCTGGACTGCTCAGCACACCCAGGAGCAAGAGGGATTTCGGAACAAGAATAACTGACAAGAGGGTTTGTTTTCCACATTGTTAAAAGAGGCTGGCCTTTTTTATTAGTCCTGATGATCATTTTATTTTGGCTTACTGGCTTACAGAGGGAATTGCTGTCTGATGTATTATTGGATTTCTGTAAGAGATTGCTGATTTTTAGAGGCTACTGTTAGATTTATAAATTATGTTGGGTTTTCTCATTTAATAGCTAATGAAACTGGACAAGCCCTAGGGCCCAGTAGTGAGTTCCTCACACCCTAGTGCTGTCAGTGAGAGCTCTGCTTTCAGAGGGAATCAAACCCTAACAGAGAAATGTGAATATGCATATTCAAATACTGGTGGGTTTTTTTAGTAAGTGTTGTCATTCTTGTAGTCCTCAGTAAGAGAAGTGCTCCTAAAATGGCTTGCAGTAAATCAGATGGTGCCACATCCAATGGTACTTAGATCTTTTTAATACCTCCAGTACTCAGTTCAAGTTTATGGTTTTTCTGAGGGACTCTTCATAAGTTTCTGTCTAAACACTGATGTGCCTGCTGTGACCAGCTGGCTGTGATGCAAGAACCTGTGGGGAGAAAGTAGAAGAACAGCAGAGCTGTTGTAAGAGCTTGGAAAGCTGAACACCACCCTTAGTGAAGTCAAGGGGTTTCTTAGATGTTCAGATGTGTCTGGTTCTTTTGCTCCACGACAGCTCACAGGGGCTTATCCTCAGCTACTTGCTGTAGACTGAAGATTTTCATTGTAATAGTTTTGGCTTAATCCTGTACCACAAGCTCCTTAAATTTAAAGCCTAACAGTGGCTGGGAAGGCAGAGCTCTGCCTGTTGTTAATGCACCATGAAGATATTGCCATTATAGGGGATGACCAGAGCCATCAGTCATCCTTTGTTGTCACAGATTAATGGCTTCAGCACTTGCCTCATCATTGCCCCAGCTCACAGGGGCCTCGGGGGAGCCATCTCAAAAACATTTGAGATCCCAGGAGCAAGTCCTTTGCTTCATATCAACACAGCCTGCTTTTTGGATAGTGGGGTCCTGGCATCTGCATTCACAGCAAGGTCTTGCTTCAAACAGCCCTGCACTGGGTCAGAGAGGCTTTGCTGCCTTCCCATTAATCTCTGACCCATGCACTGGGCAGGGAGGATGAACTTTCAGTTCTGCCTTGTGGGATCCTGCCAAGAGCAAAGGGAAAAATCAACACTGTAGAAAATGCCATAACTAACAGTGATCAAGTTTTTTAGGTTTTTTGTTGCTTTGTGGTTGTCCTTGGGGGTTTTGTTGTTTGATTGAGGGGCTTATTTTTGTTTTGCTGGGGCATTTGTTTATTTGTTTTTGTGGTGGTGGGTTTTGGGGTTTTTTCAGGTTTTTTTATTTCCCTTATTGTCTCAGCCACAGCCAAACAAGAATCTAGATATTGCTTGGAAAAATCATCAAGGGACCTCAAGTTCTGACTCTTTAAATACTGTTTTCCTGATCAGAATAATAATATCTGCTTTTTTTTGTCGTATGGCTCATCCTCTCAAATGCATAAGGCAGGATTTATTCTGCTCTGGGCAGTTTAGTATTCCTCAGACATTCCAGGTGAACTCTTGTGTACCAAAAAGCAGAAAAAAAGCTCTCAAAAAATGCTGTATTTTTATTTTTGGAGGAAAAAAACAAGCCTTTATTAGTCAAGACAGAACTTTTCAGATCTCTGTGTTAAGAAGTGACTCTGTGTTTACACATATGTCTTGAGTTGTTATAGAAAGTAAATGTTCCTATTACTTTCAATCTGTTCCTTGGTACAACCAACATCTTTGTTCTTGTGCTGTTTTGAAATAGCAGGAGGTGTGGAAAAGTAGGGATATTGCATGGGTGGGATAGCTCCAATTTTTTTCTCTCTTCTCAGTGATGGAATGAATGGCATCTCTAATTTACCTCAGTGTACTCCCCAAAGCTGAGCATGTGCCAGTCCCCACAGGAGCCAGTTTACCTTGTACTTCTGCAGGACTGTTTGCACAATTCCAGTGCAACATTATCTGTAGATCACTTAGGTCATTCACAAGGAAAAGAAGTACTTTCCCAAGCCATTCTTTTTTCCAAAGTGACTCTATTTCAGCAAGCAGAGAAAATACTTCCACTCATAAAATTTGCTTTGCCAGATAAAAATAAATATTTAACAAACAAAATGATTATTTCTAGATTTTTAAAGTCCGGGTTACTTCAACTAGAGTTGGCAGGTAGAAAAACTGGCCAGTTAAATTTACAAATGGCATTAAGGCTTGGAGTCCTTTAAGGAAATAATCATAAAGGTATGTATGCTTTGAGTAACTTCTAGTTTCTAGAAGTTTTTAGTACCAATTCAGATAGAAACCCTGTCTTGAATGTACTAGATGGCATCTAAACCAAAGAACAATACAGCCCCTTTCCTAAGAATGACAGTGACAACATTAGTTTCCAGGGTGGCTTTTATTTGATATATTTTTTTCGTCTATAAGCTCACAGTAAAGGTTAGATTCTTTTCCTAAAGTTCATCTGAGGTTAAGTAAAAAGTAAGATAATAATTTTACCTTATTTATAAAATGGTGAAAACATTCCTTTCAGTGAACACCAACAGTTCTGTGCATGTACTGAGTAATAGGCACCTCTAGCACTTTTTAAAAGCCATTAATATTTTGCCTTCTTTCCAAATTCTCACAAGTTCCCCTGGAGTTAGCAGCAGCTGTAAACAGACCAGAATTTGCATGCAAAATCAACAGAACTTCTGAGTTTGGATTTCTTTCTTTTCCTTTTCCATCAGAATTTGTATGACTGACTATGTACTTGTTTCACAAAATGGAAAACTATGAAGTCTACTGGGAAAAACAACGGTAAGAAAGACATTCACTGAGGCCCTTCCCTGAATTTTTGGTGTTATGCTCAAGAAAATATAAGCAGATAATCTTGCATTTTTCCTGCTACCACCACCCCAATAGCAGCTAATACAGGTTTGGCTCTATTGGTATTCCAAAACCTATTAGCCTACTTTTTATGAGGAGGTTTAGGACTATATAGCGTATGGTATAGTACACTCACTATAATTGATCATATTGCAGTATCTATTAATGAACTAATGTAGTATCTGCCAAAGAACTAATGTGGTATCTGCTGATGAACTAGCAGTCAGAAGATGTGTTCTAGCACATGTATTTTACTTCAGGTGAGCATCTGTAAGCTTCCAATGGCAAACACTTTGAGCAACTAAAATGTGCAGAGATATTCTTAGGGTCTCCCAGGAAGAGAATCAAGTTAAAGCCTGTTGCTGCACCTTGATTTTGCAGGTGGTCCCGAGGCTTAAGGAGCACTTTCCAGACACTGTGTGGTAGCAGGGGATGCAGTAAATGCCACAATCGAGGCATTGCCATAATGACCAGTCCAATCACCTTTGTGCTCCTGTCCCACTCATTCCAGGAGTCTTAACAGGAGCATCCTACAGCTCCATACAGGGGTGCCTCAGGACTCTTGTAATTATCCAACCAGTCATTCTGCTGGGAACATCAGCAGAGATCAGTGCAAATGTCAATAAAGAAATTCAGACACAAAATTCCTGTGTGAAATAATAATAGTAATAAGAACAATAACCCCAGAAAATTATACTAATATTATAAAACTCAAGGACTTCTGTGCATATTCAGTAGCTCCATCTGCTGGCACTCTTTGATTGCTGTTTGCACCTATACTGAGTCCCCATAAAACTTTAAGAACAGTAGTTTAAAGTGTGTTGTAAACCTTACAACTGCTTTTTTGTTATGTTACCTCTTTACTTTTGCTTTTAGGAGATACTTAAACATTTGGCTAATTTTATGGCTGTTTCCAAGAACCTGTGTATCAAATCCTTCAAAACCTAACTTTTTACTGATACTGGCTGATGACCTCGGTATTGGAGATGTGGGTTGCTATGGCAATGATACAATAAGGTATGAAATAAATTCTCCCTTCCTGGTGAACTTCATTGGTAAAACCTACTGATGATACTTAGCATTAAAATTCATAATTAATTTATTTATCTAGATACACTTCTTTTCAAACTATGTTCAAAATGCATGTTCTACAGTAATTCCTAGTCATAATTATGGAGTCATAATTATTACAGGGATGCGTGAGAAACTTTCTGAGGCTTAGAACTTTGCAAATGTATCTGTGCACTGTACTTGTCAGGCATGAGTATAATACATAAATTCCCATAATTCCAGAGTTGAAATATGAAGGCATGAGATTAGAATTTATTATCAGTTAACAACTCTAGTAGACTTATTATGAAATGACAGGTCAGTCTATGCAATATATTTAACCCTAGTGCAGTTATCAATCTGTATATAGATTTATTGAGAGAATGATGTGTCCTTGCTCTAGCCTATTATTTTCTTGGATGTTGTGTTGTGAACAGACTCTTGTTCCCTCTGCTGCATGGGATTTTGGTGTGGGACATACCTGAGATACTTTGTTTCTCCCCCCACAACTTTTTTTTTTTTTTTTTAGTTATTAATAAAAGCACATATATCCATGGAAACCTCATTTCTAAGGAGTCAAGGTATCTCAAAAATATATATAAAACACAGAACGTTTCTAGCTGAGATTTTTGTAAATTTGATGGTAATATGCTCAACAAAATCAGGACGAGTGGTATGCCATGAATTTCTGTGTAATAAAAATATGGGACCTTTCTCTTTAGGACCCCTAACATTGATGGCCTGGCAAAGGATGGAGTGAGACTCACTCAGCACATTGCTGCAGCAGCTGTCTGTACTCCAAGCAGAGCTGCTTTCCTGACTGGCAGATACCCCATCAGATCAGGTTGGGCCTCTCTCCAATGGTTTGCTGCAGTTAGTCTAGTCAGTGTTGATATTAAAAATCCCCCTTAAACAAACCATGTTAAAGAACCATTAATCTTGGGATTTGGAGTCTCAGTAAAATGGGTAAAAGTTAGAGATGACTAATGATTGATTTCTATGGGAAAATCCCCATAGAAAACACATTATGTGTGGCTAAATGGCAACACAGAAATGGGCAAAAATCCAAACACTGTATAGCACCCAGGGACAGAAAAAGAAAGAAGAAAATTGTGTGATGTTATATGTTCAGTGGCACTAGGATTATATTAAATGTAATATTTTTAATATCCTGGCAAACATTTTCCCAGTGAAATGTGTCAGGCTGTAGAACAGTTCTCAGCAATTGTGTCTTAAAACAGATTTACTTCAGCCACGTTAATTTATGACAGAAGACTTCAGGCACTGCGTATGGCAGTAATAATCAGTGTAGCTTCTGATGTGAGTCTGACTTGCTGAAAGAGAAATGTAATCATGAACTGTACATTTCAGGAGTGTGTTCCCCTAGCCCTGTAAGCCTTTTGTTCTGGACAAAAATTATTTGCTTTTTTGTTGTTGTTGTTGTTAACATCATATTTTGATAGAACTTTGATTGTAAGAAGGTGTCTAATATCCAAATGTAGGTGTCTTCCTGTCATTTGTAGACACTCCAGCATAGCTGAGGCATCTGCATTGGACTAGCATGTGATGACATGGAACTTGGAAAAGAGATAATTTTGGAGGTCAGGCAGAAAATCCTAGGGCATAGGAAATAGCTTATTAAAAGGCACTAGGCTTAGGCAACTGAGTCCCATTCATTAGAAAGCACAATCTGAGATAACTGGAAATCTGAAGTCTGGCTTGTTTCATTCTATACACTGTTATTCCTTTCCAGGCATGGCATCCAGCACTCAGAGGCAGGTTCTCTTCTGGAACGGTGGTTCAGGGGGGCTCCCACCAAATGAAACTACTTTTGCCAGAATACTCTACCAGCAAGGTTATTCTACAGCACTTGTAGGTATGAAACAAAGTTGTTGCCTTTTCATTTTTCGTTATTCTAATTAGGTTATTTCTGTAAATACATTTTTGGTCAAAATTTCCAGGATCAGTTAAACTAGATTTTCTTGTATGCATAACTTTCAAAATCAGCAGGGATTTTAAAACACTGTCCACAAGTCCAATGTGAGTACAGCATATCTGGTAAATCCAAAATGAGGTGTATGTAACACATAAATACACACTGCAAAGGGAAGTAAATTCAAAGGAAAGAATCTTGTTTGCCCAGTACAGATTGCTTTAGGATGAACCAGCAGGGATATTTACTGATGTATTAGAGCAGAAAAATGTCATCTGCCAGTTGGCACCGAGACACCACAGTGGTCTTAATTTTATCAATTTCAGCACAGTGGTCTTAATGACACTGACTTCAGCAAGATTTTTAAAATTGTCTCTCACAACATAGGCAAACTCTGAAAGTGTGGACTGGATGAGTGGACAGGGAAATGGGTTGAGAGCTGGCTGAACAGCTGATCTGAGTGTTGTAATCAGTGACACAGGGAAAAGTTGTCACCAGTGGTGTCCCTGAGCACTGAGCCCAGTATTGTTTAACTTATTCATCAGTAATGAAGATAATTAGGGGACTGAAGTATCTCTCTTATGAGGAAAGGCTGAGGGAGATGGGCTGTTCAGATTTGAGAAGAGATGGCTGAGAGGGGACCTCATCAATGTCTGTCACTGCACTACTGCTCCCTGAGTCTGTCCCCATCCCACACCAGCTCCTCCCTTGGCTTCACCTTTACAGAGAATAACAGGATTTAATATCTTTGCTTTTTATTTCTAGGGAAGTGGCATATGGGAGTGAACTGCAAAACCCGCCATGATCACTGCCACCATCCTTTAAATCATGGTTTTGACTATTTTTATGGCATGCCTTTTACCCTTCTCAATGAGTGTCAAGGCACAGATCACCCGGAACTGGCCAAGTCTTTGCAAGATACATATTGGTTTTACACTGAAATGATCATCCTTGCAGTATTTACTCTTGTGATTGGAAAACTTGCCAATTTATTCCCAGTAAAATGGAAAATAATCATCTGCCTGGCCATTTGTGGTCTCCTTTATTTCATCTCCTGGTTCTCCAGCTATGGTTTCACCAAGTACTGGAACTGCATCCTGATGAGAAACCATGATATCACTGAACAACCAATGAACCTACAAAAAACTACTTCTAATATGCTGAAGGAGGCAATTACATTCATTGAAAGGTAATCAGCAGAGGTGAGGAGCAGACTGAGGGGGGGGGGGTAAAACAACACAAAGGTCCTGGCCAAATATTGTGCCTTTTGCCAGGTAGAACAGAAAAATTATCTTAGAGTGATAAATGTCATACAAAGTGTCATATGAAGTTAATGTTTTACAAACAGGAGAGTGATAGTGAGTTTGCTTAGTCTTGTGGTTTTTGTTTATTTTTTTTTTCCCAAAGGTGTCCTTCATTTATTATCAGTAACCTCAATTGGAATTGAAAAAACTGCTAAGTCTTTAAAAGTATTTGTGTCCTAAATCTGGGCACATCCATGTTTCTGCCAGGATTTAGGGGTAGTGTGTTTGGTTTTTAATGTAAATGTGAGGAAATATAAATTTTTCCTCTAAAACTTTGAGCATAGGTAATCTCAGGTTTCTAGGATACCCCACCTGGCTTGATGTTGAATCAATACAGTTTCACTGTGGGTGATATCTGCCTCTTCCATGAGGACACATCAGGTCTCATGATGCACATCCTTGCTTAAGTTTAGGCAAGTGAGTCCTGGTCTCATTGCTTCTAAGAATGTGTTAGTCATTTGGCTATGCCTTCTTCTAGTTGATTATTTAATATTTTGCATGTCTAACTTGAAACTGGAAAAAAAAAATGACCCATTACTGTTTTGATCTTAACATAGAAAAAACATTTTTGAGGGGTATGTTTTAATCCCCTCTGCTTCCCAAAACGTCAAAGCCAAAAAGATGTCAAAGTAAAAATTGTTTAGATCTCAACAATGTAATATAAATTGAGGGAGTAACTGCAATACCACTGTTATATTTTGGGTTGAGTGACAGTTTGAAGAGAAATGACTGTTGTTTTCTTTTATTTCAGAAACAAGCATAGACCATTTCTTCTCTTTGTTTCCCTTTTACATGTTCACACCCCTCTCATTACCACAGAGAAGTTTCAGGGAAGAAGCAGGCATGGCCTGTACGGAGATAATGTAGAGGAGATGGACTGGATGGTGGGTAAGTACTGGCCTTGAAGAAAATTCTTCATTCACTTGGATGTGGAAAAGGCACTAAGGGGGTGATCACCAAACTCCCTTTTGGCATATATAAAAATCAGTGAACTCACCTTGGTTACCTGTTGATTTCAGACATTGCCATACCACAACCATACAATACATCTTTCTTATTTTCTTAAAATGAAAGCTTAAACTTTCCTTGTAAGGATTTGTTCATTATCTTTTTTAAAATTACATGTTTCTACTCTGAAGTGTTAAATGCAGTCAAATAACCAAATGTGTTCCTGATCATGTTGTTAATCAAAATGCAGTATAATTCTCCAGCTCTGGTCTTAGAAGATGTAAAGAGTTGCTGCTGAATATTACATTATATGATGGTTGTTTTGTGTGCTAATGCGTTTTTATTAAAAAAAAAAAAATCAGAACTCTCTCCTAGCCAAAAGTTAGAAAGATATGGAGTTTCACTTAATAAATTGTATGAAGTCGGTGATGACTCACTTTGCTCGTAGTCTAGGCTCTTGTGTACCAATCAGGTTAAATTTCTGATTGGTTAATTTGGTTTAAAAACCTAACATTTACTTAGTTTTTCTTTTCAATGAGAGAGAGATAGCTACTGTTTCTATTTTGTCAAAAATGAAGGCTCTATTAACAAAGTAATTGCCTACTGCCAAGGCCACAATTCAATCCCTGAACCTTTTTTCCCCCAATAACCATGTCTGCAAATTCGTAATTTGAGAGGAACCTGATTGCTTTCAATGGACAGGTTGAAAACTCCTGCAAGACCCAGCTGAACCAGAAGACTCAGCCATGCTCCTCTTTCTTCTTTTAGCACCAGCCATCTCCAAACATAGGCTCTGTAAGCAGAGATGGATAGCAGAAGTCAAGATATAAAGAACGTGCAGTTGAAACAGGCTAGCAGCTAATGAAGACAAAGAGTTGGATAGCTCTTGATTTGGGGTCTAATTCAGAACCAATATGCCTGGATTCAATCTAAAGATTTTTCTGTGTTTGGTGAGGTCAATAACTGGTTTCACCAAGGGGAGAGGAGAGGAGAGGAGAGGAGAGGAAAGGAAAGGAAAGGAAAGGAAACTGAGCAAAAGTGGTGATCACTTGTTTTTGCTTTTTTCTTGTGCAGTTCAGCTTTTGCTGCTGCTTCCGTAGGTATGGAAGCTGTCCTTGGTAAATATATTTGATGCAGAAGATGATGAAGACAATTAATTGATGATAAATCACATTCTATATAAACATTTGATGGGATCAGTACAGAAAACATTCCTTATGAAGTTAGGTTTGAATTACAGTCTATGCAGTTTTTATTGTGGACATCAGGAAATTATTTTGGTTGATAGTATGCAGCCTGGTCTCAGAGTCCTTGTTAAGTTCCTGGTGAGACACAGCAGTTTTCTATGGTTAGTAATCAGAGCAGCACTATTATTTAAGCTTTTCAAGATGTTTGAGGCTACAGAGTGAAGAAAATTCTTGATGCAGAATCTACAGGACAAAGCTGACAGAGTATTTTGAGTAGTTTGAATAAAAGTATCACTAATTTATTTTCCTTTTATTTTTTTATTTTTCTGTTTTTATAGACACCAGACACAAATGTTATAAACATTCATCAGCTTTCTCTTGGGCTCTTATTGCCAAATGGAAAGACTCAGTCTTCACTGAATGTGGAGTCAAGACTTAAAAATTCTGACTGCATCTGCTGATGTTTTGCTTTGTTTATAGGCAGGCTTCTGACTGTTATTGACAAAGAGGACTTGAAGAATACCACATTCATTTATTTTGCATCTGATCATGGAGGATTCTTAGAGGCTCATAGAGGAAATTCTCAGTTGGGTGGATGGAATGGGATATATAAAGGTAAAATTGTAATAGTTTGTACATGCATAAGACTTCCTCTTAAAAAAAGAGTGATAGAAAAAATATACCCAAACAGACTACATTTAATAAACTATATGATGTGATTATAATCTAGGATTGTAGGGCTGAAAAAAATAACATCTGCTATTAATAGGGCTGGGGCTGAGTAGAGGGGCAGGACCACTTCCCTCAATCTGCTGGCAATGCTCTTCCTAGTGCACACCAGGACACCCTTGCTGTTCTTGGCCCCAGGGGCACACTGCTGGCTCAGGGAGCACTTGCTCTTCACCAGGACATCCAGATCCTTCTCTGCAGAGCTGCTTTCCAGCAGGTCAGCCCTGTAATGGGGCATGGGGTTATTTTTCCCAAGACACAGGACCTTGCATTTACCTGTGTTGAATTTCAAAAGGTTCCTCTTGACTGATTATCAGTGTCAACACTAGCAGGTATCATGATGCCTATTTTCTTACTATTGCTCTCCAGTTTCTCACCCATCCTATATAAGTTTCTTCTAGACTCTCTATGACTGTCTTGCAACACAGTGACAAAAGCCCTATGGTATCTCTTGTATGTGCTTCCTCCAGATTACTAAGCCTTGAAAAGCCACCGTGACATCTTGGGCAGCTTGGCACTTACTGTATAATGAAGACTGAACGCTGCATCCATCACAAGTTTCCCTACATAAGAAGAGTCATATGCATGTTGACCTTGCTCAGCATCACAATGCACATTGTCTAGTACTGAGTTACTTAATGAGCCATACAAGCAATATTTGATACAGCTGGGATCCACCCACGCACAGTCCTAAATGTAAAATTAGCCTTTAGTTCTTGATATGATGATTCCACGCCAGTAACAGATGCAAAAGAGGCTAACTCAAATAGCTTACACCTAATCTAAGGAATTCAATTCCACTAGCTGAACATAAATATATTATTAACAAGAGAGTCCAGAGGGGAAATGTGACTAGGGAGTTCAGGATGAGAGGACAATGATGAAATCATGCCTGCTTAGAGAGAAGGCAAGAGGGGATACAATACCAATTTAGATATCAATAATAGAAAGACATTACTATTTATGTCCACATACAGCAAAACAGGGGATATCCCAGTGAGAAAAACTGACAAAATTTAAAAATACAATTTAGTTAATAAATATCTGTAAAACTCACTCTTGCTATTGGGAACTGCATATTAAAAACAAGCAGATAAATAAGACACACATACAAATAATGAGAAGAGCCACTGCTGAATGACAGTCTACTCTCTTCCAGGATTTAGTGTGTTTTCATTAAAGGTGCATGAAATACCCTAAAAGTTTTGAAACATTTTCCTATACATGCACAATAAACATCTGTTATCTTCTATTCTTTTATCTTTTTAATACTTCTCCCCCTTCTATAACAGGTGGAAAAGGAATGGGAGGCTGGGAAGGAGGAATCCGTGTTCCAGGTATAGTTAGATGGCCGGGAGTGTTGCCTGCAGGGACAGTTATCGATGAACCCACGAGCCTTATGGACATTTATCCTACAGTAGTTCAACTGGCTGGAGGGGCAGTGCCTCAGGACAGGTACAGAGGTGGCTTCATAAATCATATTGCTTCTCTTTATTTATTCAGACTGAAGCTGACTGTGTCATGCATCCTAACAGCCACACATTAAATTCTCTTTGTTGCTGAACCAGGCAATTCTCTAGTTTTGTTTCTTTTCTGCACAGCTTTCCCCATCTTGTCTGCTTATATGAAAAAGGCAAAGAAAAAAACCCATATGTTTTATTAAGGGTCATTTAGATAACTCAGTTCTGCTATCACTGAAAAGCAACTTGGTTGATTTGGGACACGAGGGTGACTGAAAAAAACAGACTTCTCTAAAGGGCATGTGGAAGTGTGGGTGGCTAAGCCATTTCAGCAAAAAGCACAGAAGTACTGGTAGATAGTAACTAAACCCAGTTACAACCCAGATTGTAACTGAATTGCTAGCAGTTCAGTAAGTGGCTTCTTTTTTTAAAATTATTTTTACAAAGCCTGGAGCTCACAGAGCTGTCAGCACTTTCTATTTCAGGTGGCAAAATTAAAACCTGTGAACCATGCCTTCACTATTGTTATCACTTCCAGGAAAATTACAATAATGGTGTCTGATCTCCCTAGGCAGGATGTGTGAACCAACTGTAAATGCAAAAACTTCTAGTAACTGCTAATTACTGGTCTCCACACATTCATCCAATTAAAAATCTCAGGGCTCATTAGCTGAACAGTACCTTGGTTTAGTGATGACACTTGAAATCTTAATGCTGCACACAGAGAGGGAATACTGTTCATGCTTCAACTGCAGACTTAAAATTCTGAAGCTGTCTGGTGACTTTGGTGCTCTCCATCAGGGTCATGGATGGGCACACCTTGCTGCCCCTGCTGTGGGGGACAGAGCAGCACTCCAGGCACGAGTTCCTGTTCCACTACTGCGGGGTGTTCCTGCATGCAGTGCGCTGGCACCAGAAGGACAGTGAGTATAAACATCCTGTGGTGGTGTTCCCAGGGGTCCCAGGATGAGGGAAGAGATGAGGATCTTGACTCCATGTTTTAGAAGGCTGATTTATTATTTTATGATATATATTATATTAAAAGAAAATTATATACTAAAACTACGCTAAAGAATAGAAAAGATTTCAGAAGCCTAGCAAGGAATGGAATGATAATAAAATCTTGAGACTGACCAAGAGTCTGAGACAGCTGGACTGTGATTGGCCATTAATAAAAAACAACCACACGAGACCAATCAAGATGCACCTGTTGCATTCCACAGCAGCAGATAACCATTGTTTACATTTTGTTTCTGAGGCCTCTCAGCTTCTCAGCTGAGGACTTGAAGAATACCACCAAAAAAAAAAAAAATCCTGTTAAAAGGATTTTTCATTAAATATGTCTGTGACAATATCCCCCTCCTGCAGGCCAGAAGTGATGTAACAGCCTCTAGCTTCCAATAGAATATAATGTAAAAATGTACATATACATACACATATATATGTATGGACTTTGTTCATTGTCTCCACCTCTCAGTCCTTCTGCAAGGCCTCATTGTTCCTTATCCTGCCTCGCCTGAGATGAAGGGGTTTGCTTCCTAAGAAGTAGAGCTTCACAAATCTCTTATTATTCTTAGAGATCTCTCTTTGTTTCTCTGTAATGCACACCGTTTTTTGTGAGCACAGAATTTTTCTGGGTAGAGAAATCTGTCAGACTGCCCCAATTCCTGGATAATATTCCTGCCAGAAGAGTCATGCCACACTTCCTTAGGGAGAGGCTAAATTCATACTCCAATCAAATGGGGCGTTTGAAGAATTGCTTTTCAGGTTATCCTGATGCTTTCCTTGCCTAAATTACATTGCCTGTTCTTCTAAATGATATAAGTTCTACTTAAGTAGCTATGCATACAATATGCAGATGCAAGGTGGATTTTGTGGCATTTCATGTTCCTATGAAGCCACGTGCACATTTAGATTTCTTATGCATGCCTTTCCACAATTTCTCCCATTGAACTGTTTATGGCAAGGGGCCTAAAAACAATACTGTGTTCTGCATATAAAACACCAGCTAATCAAATATGCAGCTCAGCTTTCAGCCAGGGCAAAAAGTTTGGGTTTTTGCTGCAACTGCAGTTTCTTCTGATTGGGCTGAGAGACCAGACTGTTTTAGTTCATTTACAAGTATGTCACACTCACATTACTTATTTATTATCATCATTTATTATCATTACTTATTTATTAACATCTGTCTCTTGAGCAGCTTAGATACCTAGATATCAAGCCATTGTGTCTTGATGTCATCCAGGCAGGACCTATCCTTTAAAGCCTTCCCTGAAGCCAGAAGAATCCTTTGTTTCTATGTTAAAGAGTCCTTTCTTTTATTTCTGCACCATAAGTCTTATTAGTGACAGTCCATTTCTTTCTGCTCATTAAACTGATTGATTGTTACAAGATGGGTTTGAGACATGTTTGGATTGAAGCAGCAGGTTTCCTTTCCCTTGGATATATTAAATTAACACACTGCCCTAACATGCACATGCACCCTTCAGATTCTGTCAGAGCTACTTCAGTAGCAAATTGTATATCCCTCTTTGCCTCTTGGAGATGAGTGCAACCCCTACTGTTTTTATCAGCACTGATTTCTACTATCTTTTTTCTTTTCTTTTATCCTTCTGTAACCCAGCTGTCTACTCAGCTCACCAATGCAGGTTAATTAGAATCAGCCTCTCTCTATCCTTCTAAGTGAACTAACAAGGACTTGTCTGTCTCCCACTCTGCAACTCCAGTAATTATTTGCAGCTGTGAAAATTGAATGTTAAAATTTAGCAGAATCAGATCAGTTCTCTCCAGACACTCTACACTCACTACTCCAAATTGCCATACAGTGTATAGATTATAAAGAATTCAGCTCAATAATTTATGGAAAAGAATGACTACTTAGTTCAGTTTTTCTGAACACTGATCACTAATTTCTATGTACATCTAGGTAAGTCCATGTGTCCATCTCACATAAAAAATGGTTATTTTAGTAATATCATAAAAGCATTCCAACTAGAGCTAGATACTCAGAAAAAATGCATGTCCCAGGGAGTGCTTGTTTAACTCCTTGTTAGAAATATCTATGCTGCCTGACCAACAGACATAAGAAGCAAATCCCATGTTCTGGGCACCTTGATATCACAGAGCATGCTTGCACTTCTATCACAAAACAAACATTATTTTGGTAACAAGACAGGGATAATAAGCTTGAGGATGCCGTGGACATCCAGCCAGCAGCAAAGCAAATACTCAGACAGACCTAAGGAGAATCTGTCTGCCCTCATAAGCTGTCAGAAAGTTGAAAGATTTCATCCTTATTTCCAGATCCATGATAGTCTGAGCTGGAAAGGGCCCATAAGGATCATCAACTCCAAGTCTTAAAGAAATTACCCATCTGGGGACTGAATCCACAACTTTAGCAATATCACCACCTCATTCTAACCCTTTTTCTTTCAGAAAACATTTTTAATCCTTTCACAATTTCAGAAATGGAGATATCTAAAATTTATCTTCATTTTCTTACACATAAACATTTCAGAACCATTGAGGCAGCATCCCTCCATAAAAGTGCAGAAGCAGGATGTGGAAACTCTGTGGTGAAAATAAAGAAATATACAGTGCCAGCCAGCTAGACAGCAACTGGATATTTTAATCTAAAATATTACCTAAACCTTAATATATCTTATTTGTTCCCCTTCACTTTTTAAGAAGTTTTAAAATTCTATTTATTCACAAGATATTGTTCTAGGGTAGTTACAGGAGAGACACTGAAGAATAAAGCTGCAGGCTCCAGATATAAAGAACAGCTCTGGACACAAGAGAAGAAAGGAAGAAAAGTTCAGTTGACTCTGTTGAACCAAAAAGAAAATTCCATGTAGGGACAATGCAGTTGTCAGCTCTTTAATGCTTTGAGCACAGAAGTGACTCCAAGTGGTGAATGTCCCCTTTCTTCTTGTCTCCTTTTTCATAGTGTCTAATTGCTGTCTTCTTGCTGGGCACATCCTTGCCTCTGAGTTCAGTGTAGTGTTTTCTAAATGTGAGCTAAGGAATAGGAGAAAAAGGAGAAGGGAGGGAGAAGTAAAATATCCTGATGCAATGTAATGTAAGTCCTAGTAATGTACTAGGACTACATTCAGCTGTAGTCCTAGTAATTTACCACTTTCACCACAAGTTACAAACCAGTGCTTATCCTATGGTCAGTAGAAGAGCTTGATGAAGTACAAGTTCTAAAGCTGTGAGCTATTCGCCTTCTTCATATTAACTTAAAAACTAGACTCCAGTTGTTACTGTTTTAAAGGCTTGCACTTACCACCTTTTCTGGAAGTGTGTTGGAACATGAGGAGAGAAATAAATTGTGGTCAGTTTCTGCCTAAATGTACTTCTTCACTCAGATGTACAGAGCCAGAAGAAGAAGCACCTATCAATATATACACCCAGAAACTGGGGACTACATTCTCCATTTTCCCACCTCCAAGAGGCATGAAAAGTTTTAAAGGGGAACCAGAAAGTGGCAGACTCCATCTGAAATACTGAAAATATTGGGATTGAAAATCCATATACTGCACACGGTACCCAGAGCCAAGGTGTACCCATGAACCACAAAAAGCACTTGAATCCCTCCCAGCTTCCACAACACCTTTCCCCTGTATGCAACAACCACGACAAAGCTTCCCCTTGGAACAACAAATCAGATCACTTAAACATGAACCAGCCTTTCAGGGACCACCCCCCAGCTCCTAATGACACTAAGCTCTTCAAATGTGCTTCTCCTGTGACAGGTGGCACCATATGGAAAGCTCATTATGCTACTCCAGTATTTGAGCCAGAAGCCTCTGGGGCCTGTTTCAGAAGAGGAATTTGTCAGTGTTTCGGGGATGGTGTAACCCATCATGACCCTCCACTGCTGTTCAACCTCTCACAAGATCCGTCTGAGGCAAATCCTCTTTCAGCCGACACTGAGCCCTTGTTTGACACTGTGGTGAGGAGAATGAGAAGAGCTGTGGAAGAGCATCACAAGACTCTGACTCCAGTCCCACAACAGCTCTCTCCTTACAATAATATATGGAAGCCATGGCTGCAGCCATGCTGTGGGACGTTCCCATTCTGTTGGTGTAATGAAAATAACAAAACATAGTCTAATACTAAAGTCAAAGTACATCTAGCTTAAAAGAAATTGATAGTTTTTCACATTCACATGACTACAGACATAAAGAGATTAAAGATTAAATTATACTGGGATAACTAAAAGGGACATTAGTAATCACTTAGGTTTTTTTCAATCTTTTATCCACGGAAATTAAGTAAGGCTGTGGTTTAAGAAAAATAGGGGTCATCTGTACAATCTCTCAAGTGAATAATTCAGGATGAAATGCCAACTAAATGAATAAAAATTTATTTTCTTACTGACTTACAATTCAAGCAAATGATGACAGATAAAAAAAGCAAATTTTCAATAGTAATTGTCTATATAGGAAATATACTTGTTGAGAGAACAGGACTGAGCCCAAGAGGGTATCCCTGTTCAGGCCTTACATTTTTAATGAAAATTAAATTTTTGCACAAAAATGAAAGGATTATGACAATGAAAAAAATAACGAAAGATAAAATTGCACACTAAATTTGGAAATATGCCAAAATGCATTAGCCTCTGAGAAATAAGCACCTATTAATTATAGCAATTTTTTGCCTCATCACCTGTACATTGATTTGTCTGTCATGTAAGATTTCCCAGGGAAAAGTGAACTGACAAGGGTGTTTTAAAAATTAGATAGCTAAAGTTAGTATCTCAAGAGCAATAGCAAAGTATGTTGTTGTCATCTTATTGCAAAGCTCCTATACCTTCTCAGTGATTTCTCACGTGCAGCTCCTCACAGCACTGACTCCTTCTTCTTCACAGCACAACCAACAAACTCCAACTCTCCTCTCAACCAGCTAACCCACTCTTTTGTAGCACTCATCTTTTTATTTGACACAGCTGTGGCCTGTTTCTAATCTTTGTAATTAGTACAGTTGCAACTCCTCAGGGGTGAGATTACCTTCTGTAGTATTTTTATTTTCTTACATATTATCCCCTCACAGTACCTAGCTACTCTGAAATGTTAAACCACAGCAATTCTTACTGATATGTGTTTTCCATGTAGTTAGGTTGTCTCACTTGTGAGAGCATTAAAAATCATTACCCCGCTGCCTTGAGAAGATTGCAAAATTTGGAACCTATTTGTGAGACCACTTCATAAGCCTGCATTGTCCTACTTGAGTAGGAATTTCATTCCTGATTTCATAGGAATGCCATTATACCTCTGAAAAATATTATTTTTTAGTGAAAAAACACTATGTTTTCAGTAGGAGGTGTTGAAAAAAAATTCACCTCACAGTCTCATCACTTCTCTATACAGGTCATCTTCCCCAAGCCAAAGAAGTGTCAGCAGTCTGTACAGTCATTAGGGGAAAGGAGGGTATTAAAATACCTAATCCTCTCTTGCTGCCCTTAGGTTAAATAAATTCATCTCTCAAGACATAATCCTAACCATGCTCTTGCAGGGATTTTGTGTCAAATCAGATTTTCAAATGGAGGTTTCTGTATTTTTTCCTCCCAAAAAAAAGTAGATTGTGGGCAAGAGACTCAGATTCAAACTTCAAAGTCTTCCTGAACACTCTATATTCAGTTCCTGCTATACAGGTAATGGTAACCCAGGCTTTAAATAGTATCAAGGGATGGTAAGAGCTGCAGAGCAGGTACTTCAGGTGACATGTTTCCTTAAAGCCTGCTGTCTCAAGGAGCCACACCTGTGCAGCTCTGTTAAGGCCCAAGGTTGCCTGTGTGTAATTTTCTGTCTTTTAGAAACAGAAGAGACAAGAAGGCCCATAGCAAGTCTCTCTCTCAGCTCCTGAGCTGCCCCAGCAGATCCCTTTCACCAGCTTTGGGACAAAAGAGTATGCATGTCTGGCTATGCACCCTGTGCAGTGTTTCAGGGAACATCCTGATTTACACCTTGGTGTGCTAGTTTGGGGTGTAGTGAGTCACTGCTGTTTAAACAGCATAGGTTGTAACCATGATGCAGCACCAAATGCAAGTCTCTAAATAGCTGACCAGGCAGTTCTCCAGGTTATTTGCCATTTCACCTTTTCTCTAAAAGGTCAACAAGAAAGTTATGTGGAGAACATTTCACACAAATCATGGAGCATGCATGAAAATTAACTGATTGGATGTTCAATGTCACACTTAACAGAAGCATTCAAAAAAATGTTTGTTCTCACTTCCTGATAGTGTTTAAATTTGCACCAGCATTGCTACACACTTGTCAGATTTGACACTTCTCTGTGGCTGACAGGGACTGAAACCAGAGCAGCTGCATTTCACGCAGGGAGAAAAGATCATAAAAAGACCACACATTTTAAAGCCAGTTTGGCTGATTCAGAGATGGAGGACAAATCCTACTACTCAGTGGGGAACAAAGCCAAAAGCTCTCAAGACAGCCAGCTCAGTGGCAGCTACATTATCAGTTAAGTACAAGGATAAGTTTTTTCTCAGTTCACTTCACTGGCTTCCCCACAAACCCACTCCAATCCTTAGGTTAAATATCAGGAAAAAGTTTTTCACACAGAAGTTGGTTGAGCACTGGAACGGGTTCCCCATGCAAGTGGTCACAGCACAAAGCCTATCTGAATTCAAAGAGCATTGGAGCAATGCTCTTGGGCCTATGGTGTGACTCTTGGGATGTCCTGCACAGGGCCAGGAGGTAGACCCAGTGATCATACTGGGTCCTTTCCAACTCAGCATGTTTTAAGATTTACACACAAGAACATGCCCAGTCCCACATGAGGCCATGATGAGAGCACTTACCAGGGGGTGGGATGGTGTTCAAGCACCCACTCAGCATGCAAGCATAGACCCAAACTTCAGGAAGCCAGACTAGGAAGGCCAGTACATCAGCAAGACCCAGAACTCAACCTCTAAACACAGTGTGAAAAAAAATCACCCTGTATAAATGTAAACATTAAACATTGGTCTAACTTCTCATTTTCCCGAAAATTAAATTTGCTGAACTGCTGTATAGAGTCAGATGCTAAGGAGTCACATAGATACCCATGTTGCCTTTCTGACATCCAAACAGATGATTTTATCTCGGCTGGCATCTGTGGAAAACCAGAGGCACTTTCAAGCAGGAGGAGGTGAAATTAGGGCTGGCAGCATAGAGAACCTGCTTTTGTCAACAGTTAGGACACCTCAGCCAGGCACAAGGAAAAGTGCTTTTCCCACACAGAGAGGGAGAGGGCAGACAATGCACACAGAGGATCTGCAGGCAAGAAGGAGAGCAAAGCAACAGGAAATTGCTGAATTGGAAGCATGTCACTTCAAAAAACAGAGAGGACAGGAGCGAAAACTATTTTCCCCCCTAAGTTCCTTTCACTGTCTAAAGCTAAATGTATCTTAAAATGTACAAATTTTGAGGAGACAGTGGTAAGCAGGAAAAGGAAGTTAATTATTTTATGTGTTTCATGCAGATCCTAGCTATGGATTAGTTGCAAATCTTTCTGTCTGTATACACTTTAACAAGGACATGTAAGCTCTGCAGAAGCTGTTTGTCTGATCTTCTGGCAAATGTATATTCCCCATAAAGCAGATGAACCTAATATCACACTCAAGCTGTCCTCATGAGCCCTTTCATGTAAAATGCACTTACAGGTACAAACTCTGTCACAAAACCTTCTTGAATAACACTGGAAGGAAGAAATTCTTAATTCAGTTCCGTGGGTTTTCTTGAAAAATCATCTATAATGATATTTTTCAAAATATATTAATATAAGAATAAAACCTAAATTGTATGTTTTCTCCCTTCTTTTCTCATGGTTTCTCCCTTTGTAGCAAGGCACAAGGACTACATAAAATGGCCTGCTAGGAAAACCTATTGGCCAGACAACTGGCCAATATCCAAGCCATACAAGAATGTGCCTACACGTGGTTTAATATAGACACCATAGAGAGGGAAGTATTACTTTGTAGCAAATGAAGTTTGTTTTACTGAAAGAGCTGTGGCTGTACTGTGTAAATATTTGACATTCATGTTGTATGAAGCTGACTTCCACTTTACTCCTTTGATCATTATTAAATGACATTTGGAATTGTTGCATTAGACTGACTCAACAGAGTAATTGTCAAGTCTCACAAGAGTGAGACAATAAGCTTCTAAGAAGCCTCACTTCACCGTGTTTAAATATTAGACACATTGCTCTGCTCCCTGCTGGGACTCAAGGGAATGCCAGCACACAGATCACAAGAGCCCATCCTCTAAGGATGCAAAATAGTTGTGTAACAAATAAACTGAGAAAAGCAATTTGAGCTCAAAATTTATCCAGCTTGAAATTCTCTCTGAGTATATTTGAGAGGCATTTATATAAATGACCAAGGAGTAACAAAAAACCTTTTGCTCATGACAGATTTTAGGTTAATATACACATATACAGGCATATATATAGTGTTGAACTCAATACAACACTGGAAGATTTTTGTAGGATGTTTTGATTGTAATGTTACATCTAATCAACTCTATTAAAAAGACTCAGATTTATTCAAAATCTTGTTTCTCATTAATTACCCTTCTACAACATAACTAAGATTTTTTGAATGCCAGACTAGAAATGGCAACTCTTCATGTTGAGATAAATGGGATTAGTAGAGGATCCAAACAACCCTGGCTTCTGCTCTGCCATTTCTATAAAAGCTGTAAGTAAAAGGTTTGGAAACAGAAAGAATTTATGGAGGATTGAAAAGAAAAAAAAAGCCTCTAAACGAAACAAAACAAAACAGGTACCCATCCATGACATGCAATTAGTTCTGTTCCAAGTACTTAATCCTGTGAGAAGGCTCTGAAAATCTTATTGCTCTAAAATAAACAAATTATCTGGTTTATGTATTTGTCATTGTTCAGAATGATGCACAGTGCCATAAAATTGAACAAACACTTCTCCAAGGCAGTTAAATGTTATGCCATCCTGAAAAGTATTAAAATAATCACAACTAAGAGACTGGCTGTCTTGGAATTTTAGGGTTTTTATACCTCCAGTTTGTTGAAGTTGAAAGGCTTCTCACAACAGAGTAAAATGCAAGAAAAAAATTCTGGCAACTGTATTTTTTCCCCTTTATTAATATAACTCTCAGTTTTCTAGCAATTATTATTTATAAGTTTAAGTCAATTATTATCACTGTATTTTTTAGCTACCTTTGCTATAATTATGGCATGATGTTATTACAAAATGAAAGTTTATACGAGAATGTAAAATATAACTTGAGTGTCACAGCTTTTAATTTTTAGCACAAAATAAACTATTTATGAGCCACTCATCTTAGCATGAACAAAATTTGAGCTGAAACATTTTGCAACCAATATGCTGACAATGCAGACTACTTCAGTGAGCAGTCTTAACTGACACATATTTTTGGAGGCTATTTAAAAATTTACTACTATGCATTTAATCTCATTTATTGGGTTGATAAAAAAGCAACCAAACAAACCAAAAACCCCAAACCAACAAAAGTTCATACCACAGAAATAAAATCCCAAAATAATAAAAAAAACCCTGGGGGGGAACTGGAATGTGAGATTTGAATTAATGAGATATGAATTAAGAAAACAGGTCCATTTAATGTTATGTTCAAAGTCATGGGAATCAAAACAGTTTAGATTAGGAAAGCAAAAGAATTATCAGATCCATTAAGAAATAAATAAACAGACTGCAGACTTACTAGTGAGAATCGAGCTGTTTATAGGAGCACACAAAAGTCCTGAGCACCTGCTACTAACCCAGCCTCCCAATCATGGATAGAAAAATCAAGGTGAAGAAAACCAAACAAAACAAAGCATTTTTTCAAGTACCAGCTTTAGAACAACCATGGCTGTGAGCTGACTGAGATAGAGAGACAAAGAAAACTTATTTCCCAAGAACAACCCAGATGGAAATGTCCTCACAAAACACTAGACAGTAAATAAAATGATATTTAAAGAAAACCAATCTCCTTTTCCTGTAGGCAAGAAAAGTTCATTAACCCACACGTCTAAAATTTTCAAGAATTTTCCTTGTGGCACACCCACACTATCTCCTTCTTATACATGAAGAGCACCCAATAAAATTGTTGTATGGAAAATAAAAGCTGTGAATACCTCCAGGCACATGACAGAAGAATTAGCATGTTTTGTTTTAAACACAAGTTGTCCTCTCTAAATACAAAGCCTACTCCACAACTGTAAGTCACAGTCTAGCCTTGTTCAAAGATGAATAGTGCCACCAAAAAGCTTACACTTCTTAACTTTCTTTACCCTCAAAATATTTGAGGCTATACCACACTTTAATGTGGAAAAAAAGATCCAGGTGCAGCTTGGTAGGTTTTTATTTCTCAAGACACATTTTGACTTAGCAAAGCTCAGCACTGTGGTTCATGGGCACATGCAGCCCATAACACCCCTGAGACCTGCCTGTGACCCAGGAGCTCAGAACTGATGGCCATAAAAGCCCAGAATGCTGCCTGAAGCACAGAACTGGATTCACATACAAAATTCTCCCTTTTCACACCCTGGTGGCAACAGTTGTGTGCTAGAAGCCATTGCAACACTACATTACCAGTAAGTAGTTCAATTTTTCATGTGTGAAGACAGGACACAAAAATTAGGGCAGGGCTCTTAACAGCTATACTTTTCCATGAAATACAATAAACCAACTACTGTTTGCTAACTCAAGAGATTCTAAACATTATAATTATGTACGTCTTTAGAAGTAATTATTACTGTCAACTTTTAATTCTGCTCAGCAGGTAATGCTAATGTCTCAAAAGCAATTCAATAAAATTAAAAAATAAATTAAAGTAACTAGCTATTCACAATTAATATTCCCTGGCATCATGTAAACAACCTATAGCTCTTCATTGTCTGTTAAGCACATGACTTCATATGTCTTTTCCATTTCTTTTATTTCCATTACATTATTGTACTACAATTCTTTGCAAAACATTGTATAAGCCACACAGAGTACCATTGTACATATTAACAGTTTGAAATGTACTCAATGACACATTTGACTAAATTCTTATGCCTATTTTTAAAACTTTTCAGTTACTGATTTCACATCAGTAATTTTTCTTCCATGATCTAATCAATGTACCAAATAAGATCTAGTAGTTAATATAAAATATTCAGCTGCATGAAGCATGAGTTCACATTGCTGGCCACAGCTTTACATACTTTTCAAAAGCTGTTAGGAGCATATTAGCAGCAATGTTCATAAAACAGAGGACTTTCTCAGAAGTGCACAAGGATGTCTAAGAAACAGGGATAACCAAATGCCACATGAGTAAGGGCACACTGCAGCTGCTGCACTGGGCCACAGCACCAAGAGGTAGAACACACCCACCTGTGTTAAAGTGTGAGGGTCACCTACCCAGAAACACAGGATAGAGAGGGTGCCAGGGTTAGGCAGAGGGAGAATTGTTCTCAATTTCTCTGCTGCCCCTAAACACCTAACTGGATCTAGAAGCTTGTGTTCAACAGACACACCAGTGGTATTCCCATTTAAGAGTTTAAGGATAAATGAGAACTAGGTAAAATCAGAAATATCCTACAAAAATGAAAGAAAATTCACTAATGTGAATATTAGGAAGTAATTCAAAGATACTCAAAGATTTTTCTTTCTTCTTTTAGGGGACCTTTTGACTCTTTCATTCTTTTCCTGATTTGTGCATTTATTCCTTGCCCTACCCTCTCATCCTTTTTGATGGGAGGAAAAAGAAACAAAATTTTCTTCTTCCCTCCTATCCTGCTATCCATTTTTCCTGCTAGCACCTATGCATAATGGTACATCATAGCTTTTAGACAGAATTCCCAAGAAATTTCATTAGGTATCTCTCTGCCAAAATTTGTGATGTATTTAGACCAAAACTTTGCAAGCCCTGCAACATCACTGCAGAAGTCTTATTCCAATATTGAGTGAGGTAACAAACAACTGTCAAGTCTATTATTATGTTAGCATAAATGTTAAGACTCTTTTTAAAAAGTTTTTTGCTTTGAAAAAAAATTTTACTTGTTTGTTAAAGTAAACTCACTGAGATAAGTCAAACTTGAGTACACAAATACACAAAACACTCTCCTGTAAGTGTCCTTAATATAATGCAGTCTCATCAGTAGTTTTCTTTCCTGGAATTTGGAATTCAGAGATTTATTGGTTCCCACACACAGCTATTGTTAAAAGATCTTCAAAGGGCCTGTTTACTAAAATGAGTGCCAATCTTGTTTTCAGTTGCACTCAAATTGCCTGCAGTATGGGGCAACAATGCTAAGTCAAAGAGGGCCTTTATCAGCTGCAGTTTGAAGTACTGTAAACAAATTTATAAAAAGCACCAGAAGGTTTACACCATGCTGTCAGCATTTCTTCTTCTGACCACACAACTCAGAATATGCAACTAAAGCTTACAATATTTAAAAAAAGCATCAGTATCCTATAGCAACAATATAAAAGGTTAACATACATTATCAATCTGTCCTAAAGAGTTTTAAACCATGCTTCCTCACACTAGTTATAGACCTAAGCAGCTGCCTATAACTGGGTAAAGCATGCACTAGTGATTTCAGATGAAGTCTGAAGTTCCTCTAATCCTAAATGTGTTTAAATTAAAAAGCTTTGTTGCAGACTCCTAGGAGGTCGGGATTTCATCACTTCCTTCTCGTATTGAAATCTACATCATGGTCACCCTTGAAGGTGTTAATTTGGTTTCAAGAATAAGTTCTTTTTATTTAGATACTTTATAGCAACTTCTGAATGTACTTTGGGAGTGATCTCAGTTTGGGAGAAGTTCAATTTCCAAAACAATCTCAACTTCCAACATGTTTCCTACACATGACTGTTTCTGCAGATGGGGTGCATCAGGGAAGAGTGATAAATACATGAGAGTTTATACTCAGAAGGTACCATTCATTATTCTTTAGAAGGCACTGCGTAAGAACAATGAAGATGAGACACATATAACAACAAAGTTGAGGCACATTTATCAGTTAAAAACCAAGATTCTGTATCTGTTAAGGTCCCCCAAAAATGTATGAGGATCAATAATCACCTCTAACTGGTGTCACCTAAACTGGTTAAGACAGCCAAGTATTCAATAATTGCATTTATAAAGAAATCTATCATTATGAGCATAACAGTACACCCTGTCTTAGTGTAAAAATGCATCCAACTTCTTTTTGATATGTTCAAAAGCATCTTTCCCCATATAGTCCATGCGCCCTTCCTCCCACTTTCTCCGTTCATCTTCTGGAGTTGGTTTTGCTGGTTTGAAGTGAATAGACAGCTCTGAAACAAAATGTGCAACCTCATTCTGTGGAAAGAAGAAGAGTGGGAAAACAGTCATCTGGTTTTTCTTATTTCAATACTGTGATGCTAAACCTTAAATGGTAAACTTCTGCTGTACACTCCCAGTTAAAACAATGAAATAAACAATATTCAAATGTTCACTCCTGTTTTGATAATGTGACCTCATTTTCTTATGGTTTTACTACTTTCCATGGCATCTTTGAACATACCAAACATTTATTTTACTGATCTTAACTCAGATCTTGGCATACTTGGCAACAATACAATGACAATATTACAAATACTGCCTGGTTAGAATAGAATATCTGCTACAAGGAAGAATTCATAATTTATGTGTTCAAATCTTGTCTCCAAAAGCTTCCATGTGAACATACATTTCTAGAATTTTTGGTAATTAGTTTTATTTGAACTCCAGTGAAATCAGTATTATTTAGCAGATGTGAGGCACATTGTTTAATAAATTAATTCAAAATATGGATACTATTCATTATACCAACAGCTAGTTCATTTTGAATGACACTCCAAAATTGTAAATGCTGGTTCAAAGTCAAGTCATCATAGGTTCAGAAATGCAAGACACATTATTAGTGATAATTTCTACCACGTAAAAGGAAAACTGTGTCCCCAGTTGACCAATGCCAGCAAAAAAAGCAGCATCCCAACAATTATAACCTGTAATAAAGATGAGATATAACAAGAACCAATCAAGGCAGCCACTAAAAACCTTCTTTCAGTAGTACTCAAAGAGGGTCACAGGAAAACAACCCATCTCATGTTGTAAACAAAACTGAAATCATCAAGAACAGCTTTCTAGTGAAGTCTTCACAAATTCAAGGTAAAAACGTTTCAAAATAGAATTTAATGGGCAGGAATCAATGTCTTAAACTGCCTAAATGCCCTGGACTATCCATTGCATCTGCCAGTCTGGGGCAGATAAAGCATAGGACTTGTGGAAGGCAAGGTAAGGTATTTCACACAAGCAACATGCAGTAAGGTGTCAAGATTACTTTATCATTGGCAAGTTTTATAAACAGCTGTGGAAGCCCTTAAGAAGATGACCAGAATCATAATGTTTTTAGAAATTAAGAATTTTACCTAGGGCCCAAACACTCCTGGCTGCTTTTGTTTCTCAGTCTTTAAGTATTTCACTACAGTGCTTCACAATTGCACCAAAACCCTCATTGGGAAAACAGCTGTGTGGTGAACCTTACAAATCCTTGACACCTTGTCAACCCCATCCACACCAAGTCTGCCTCTGTTGTCACACTGCCCACATGTACAAGTGTCCATAAATGCAGTGCAAGTCCACAAAGGAAAGCCTGGTCACTCAGGCTCCTGCACATTCCCTTTCCACTTGCTTGGAAACATCACTTCAGCAGGTAAAAAACCCACAACAAAAGAAAATATAAAAGAACTAACTAACACAAAATACCCACAGCTTTGCTTGTGTTAGTATTGGAGAACTAAAATTACACCATGTATTGATTACTCAGGGGTTAGCACAGGAAAATACACATTTAAACCTCAAAGTTTTGAAAAGAGAACTAGAAAGGGATCACAACACAGTATTGGAAACAGTTAAGGAATAACATGGCTAAAAGATTAAGGAATTTATTTGCACATTGCATTGTAATTAGTTGAGCTTTCCTAAAATTATGTTGGCAGCAAAGATGCACATGCAGTTATCAATAGATGTTGAATGCACAAAGCTACATGTACCATTTCTGAGGTTTCCTGAAGTGCAGGTTGCAATGCAGGTTGTTCTGAAGGTCTGTCAGGCTCAGAGGGACGGACATTAGAATCTCTTGGTTCGACTTCATGTACAGGTTGCTAAAATACAGCCAGTGAGGTTTTATTAGGGGAATATTTTCTCACAATTTCCTTTTAACAAGAATTTGTACAATACAATACAACCACTTTCAGTCTTGGGGGAGGTAAAGCAATGGATGGGAGGGAAGCAAAGAGGCACATTATCACCAAGGAGAAAATTCATGTCACCCAGCTTTAGTATCAAAAATGGCATTGAATCAAAGCTCCTACTACAATCCATCTAGGAAAGTACCTCCAGAGGGCAGCTCATCTCATCCTAAAACAGGTTCAAAGTGGCTGTCATTTTTCAGTGACTACACATACAGCCTGGGAAACAAGCTTACCATTCATGAGGCCAAACTTCAACAAGAAAAATCTCATTTCAGGATTATAGCTTGCTCTCACATAAACTTTTTATATGTATGAAATAACAGAACAAAGTATTTCAAAACAGAGGTAAAATAGATTGCCCAAAAAATATTGTCCCAAATATTTGCTTTTGACAGATAGCAAAACATAAATGAGTAGACAGATCCCATTCTAAAGTCTTTTCCCCTAAAACAATTTCACAAGTATATTGAAGCTGGGCAACAAAAAGTGGAATGATGGTATTCTTAAGTAAGAAGGGAACCAAGCCATTACTTTCCAATTAATATGGTCTTCTGATAAGCTAATCCTAGTAATCAAAATACCAATAGAAATTGAAATTTTAATGAAACTGCTTTAGGTAAAAATTATGATTTTTTTTACCCCAAACAAACATCTTGATAACGTGTCCCTATTTAGTTTGAGCCTTTCCAATGAAATCAGATGCATAAGGCACACAATAAAATACATCCTTTGCAAATAAATTAATCTTAAGTTATGGAACTGTAAGGTTTGCGATTTTCCTTCAGCTCCTTCACACTCGGACAGGAAAGGGAAGAAGGGGAGGACGAGGGCGAATGGGAAAGGAAAATTACAGTTTTACTTTATAGAGTAACAACAGGCTAAAGAAATGAAGGGAAGAACATCTTGAAAGTTGTCTTCATCATTCTAGAGCAGAGTTCACAAATTACAATACAGATGACATTAGAACACTAATTTTTATTTTCTCCCAGTTGTACCATGGGGTAATAGGGTATATCATGCAATATGTAATGAACTTACACCTGCAGAGGCATTGTGCTTATTATGTCCAACTTAATTCCTGCATCAAATAAGGAGATTCAGTGCAACAGAAACACACAAATACAAGAGAAGTGACAAAAGTAACAGAAAGACTGCAATATTCATTAGTGGATTTTTTTAAGGCTCTCCTTGTTGCTCAAGTCACAGAAATTTGAGAAACAGTTTTCTGGGCCAACACTTGTGCGAAAAAACTTTCTACAGAAGAATGATAGAAAGGATTCTAGTTTTAAATATATTAATTCACAAAGCATTAATATTCAAAATATTACTTTGGTAGCAGATTTTTTTTATATTACATTTAATTATGTACTTAACAACTTTGAATAAACAACCTCTTCCTAAAATGCAAAGCAAACTCTTTCAACTTCCAGACACATCATACACGCATAACTAAAGATTAAAGAAAATAAATAGGCTTTAGATTATTTTTAATGCTAGTGAGAAAATTCAATAGCTACAGCCAAATTGAAGATATGATCTTCCAAATCAGAAAGCATCTCCTTTTAGTATATAATTTGACTTTGTTTCTGCATATAATAATAACAAACAACACACTCACAGCTTTGAAGGCGAGTTCCTCGGGTGAGTATGCTGTGGGATTTACTTCACTTGTCTGCTCTGGGAGCTCAGGCTTTTGTAGAGAACTGGCCACATAAGGACTGACCTTCTTCAGGGTAACTTCAACTCCATTGAAAGCGTGCTAATGAAAACAAGAACATCTCACCACTGAAATACAACTTTTCAGGATGGGAATAACTTATTTACAACAGTTGCACTTCCTTAGAGGGTTCTCATCATTAAAGGAATAACTTAATAAATGTAAAAAAAGTAAATAAATGCAAAAAAAGTATATGGTCCTAGATTTAGAGCATGCTGCAGTTTAGGTTTTTGTTTTTTGCATTCATGAGCACACCAGCATCATGAGGTAAATCTAACAGGTATTTCCACCTTCATTTACCATAGTGGAAATATTTTTTTAATACGCAGTGCCTTAAAAATTAAAGCATGCATCTTAAAGTATAAGATCAAAAACTAACCACTCCTTCCTCTGCTTTCCAATTTGTCATGAGGTTAACAAACCAAATTATTCTCTGGGGCTTTGATGGTAAATATTCAACTGATCTTAAGGGGATTATGCAATTAGTTCAATTATGTTAATAATTTAATATTATAAGGCATTAAGAAAATATTTACATATGCATAAATGGGATCTAATTTGTAATGCCTGGATACAAAATTAAAAATTGTACTTCTACACATTTCTTTATGCTACTGGTTTCTAAGAAATCATCTATTTATAAACAGATTATTTTTATTCTATTCATGAAAAGCATACTGCTGCATATTCTTTGGAAAAAAAAAAGGATAAAGAGATCAATAAATGTTTGATGACATAGAAGTACCGTACATATCATCTTAAATGCAATTAACACTGCTTTTGCAAACCTGATTTATTTGTTATGACCTCATGAAACAAGTTATAATGTAGTACTGAAAAGGTACATTTTATTACAGATCAAGACCTAGTTATATGGTCTGTATCAATTTAGCTACAAGAAAAACAGAAGTCTGTTTGTTTCATGGGCCAGGTTATCTCTTCTCTGGCTAATTTGTATCATATTCTGCACATACATTACCATAAAAACTTTATCAATTAAGAAGATGGCTGCAGGATATCCTGGGAAAGCAGATAATACAAGAAATCCTTCTTAAATGGCTACTTTGGTCACTTCTACTACCAACCCAACAGATAGTAAGTTTTCCCACACATATTGGGATTACACAGCAAGGTTTTGGTAGCAGGGTGATTCCAGGAGTAGCTTCTGTAAGAAGCTGCTAGAAGCTTCCCCCAAACCCAGTGGAGCCAATGACAGCTGGCTCCAAAAAGCCCATCAGTGATGGTGGTAGTGCCTTTGGGATAAGACTTAAGAAGGAGGAGGAAGGAGTTTCCTTGCAACTGGACAACTGCAGACAGAGGAGTGAGAATATGTGTGAGCTACAACCCTGCATGCACTAGGGTCACTGAAGAATTAAGGCGAGGAGGTGCTCCAGGTGCCAGAGCAGAGATAACCCTGCATCCCATGCTGCATCAGGGTGTCCTTCTGCAGCCCATGGAGGTCCCTGGTGGAGCACAGATCCACCTGCACCCCACGGTGGAACCCACACCACAGCAAGTGGATGTCTGAAGGAGGCTGTGACCCCATGGAAAGCCCATGATGGAGCAGGCTCCTGGCAGCACCACTGGACCTATGAAGAGAGGAGCCTGCAGTGGAGTAGGTTTGCTGGCAGGACTTGTGACCCCATGGGGACCCACACTGGGACAGGCAGTCCCTGAGGGACTGCATCTCACAGCTCATGGGATGGATTCATGTTGGAAAAGTCCATGGAGGACTGTCTCCCATGGAAGGGACTCCACAGCTGGAGCAGGGAAGGAGTGTGAGGAATCCCTGAGGTGGAAGGAGCAGCAGAGACAACATGAAATGAACTGACCACAGTCCTCATTCCCCATCCCTGTGTGCCATTGGTGGGGGGGAGTCAGAGAAAACAGGGAGTAAATTGAATCCAGGAAGAAGTGAAGGATGGCAGTAGGTGTTTCAAATTTGGGGTTATTTCTCCTTACTCTGACTTGATTGGTAATAAATTTAATTAATTTCCTGAAGTTCAGCCTGTTTCACCTTTGATGATACCTGGTGAGAGATCTCTCCCTGTCCTTATCCAGACTCATGAGTCTTTCCTTACATTTTCTCTCCCCTCCCCTGTCCATCTTAGGAGCAGAGTGATAGAGTGGCTTGGGTGGGCACTTGGAATCCAGCCAGAATCAGCCCAACACATCATATAATTTCTTCCTCTACCAATTTTCAGAATTTTTGGTTTAAATTCCAACATATTCCCACTAACTCCTTATCAGTTACCTTGCATTCCTCAGATTCTGATTCTTCCATCTTTTGAAGTTTTTCCAACAAAGGCAATATACTGGCACTGTATATATTCCACCAGAGGGCAAGGAATGACAGCTGATGAGAAGATCCAGATGTGGTACCATCCTGCATAACTCTCTTTGTTTGAAGGTTGTATTTGTAGTTCCAGGGCTTTGTTGCTCCCAAGAAATGAACAACTTTGGCATCTCTACCAAAACTGTAGAGATCAAATATATAGGTCTATACCTAAAATATTTCTTAGCTTATATTAACTCCTAGAAGAAACATGCTTACTGACAGGTGAGGTAATTTAACATTTTGCAACAGCAACACATTTGAGATTATATGTATTAATATTTTGTTTCTATCTTCCTGGTTTAATTAATCTTGTTTAAAATACAGAAAACAAAAAGTTACATTGCCATTTGCTTCCAGCTGCTAATTCTAGTAGAAAAGTTCATGAAGGAAACTGACAGTCTCATGCAGTACTATTTCCAGTCTTCCTTCATGCTCTAGTCACAAAAAAAATACATATTACTCCAAATATTTAATCACCAAAATTGGGTATTACTGATCCCATATTAAAATTTACTAATAAATACACTGGCCTAAGTTCATCTTCCAATAAGAGTGTATTGTGCAACTGGAACAGAAATTCATGACACCCTAAATCTAACTTGCCTTTTACCAGATAAGATTCTCAATTGCATTGTCTGGAATCATATAATTAGTAGCACAAATTTCATTTCATAGAACTAAGGAACTAAGGAATGGCTCAAAAAAATTCAAGCAATGCCAATTGCTTCTCTAAGAAGTTACTTAAGAATAAAGGAACGAGCTTAAAAGAAAACTTGTCAGAACCTAATGCCAAAGTAATTACATTTTGTCAAAGTGAAAGAAGCTTCTTTGAAAGAACATAAAAGAAAGTGTAGCCAACTCTGGGACTCTCTCTGTGTCCAGACATTCACATTAAATTTAAGCTTCTCTTGCATGGTTTCTACAGAAGATCATTTGTGATACTGTAATTTATAATTAACAGAATATGCCATTATTAGTCTCTCTTACAAAAGGATGTTCTTTAACAAACTACAGAGGTTTACAGAAGTGTTGTTACTTACTGATTGAAAGCAGGAACATAGGTGTATACAGAGCTGCTGCTCAAGTTATAGAGGAAAGGCAAGTGTTTGCCAATATCTGCTGTTGCCCAGTTGCTGAAGAAGCTGTTCAACAAGCCTTGATCACCTCCTAAAGAATACATAAAACAGTATTACCATAACATGTGTACACTCAAATTTGTATCAAAATTTGGATGGGAGTGAGACTAGGGACTGAGATTGGTGTGTTCATGGGACTCCAACTTGGACTTGAAAATATGGCCATGTGAGCATGTACAAGTGAATAATACCTGATTCACTCACTGCAAGCTCAGTGTAAATAAAGTCCTATTGTAATATAAGAAGAGAGGAGTAGTGTTTGGTCTCCCTCCGAGCAAAAGACTGAAGATCAGGTGTGTTTCTCTCTCCTAAGCCAGACAGCAAAATTAACCTAGCAAGACTCAGACACAATGTCCCTTCACTGCCCTTTTCTGGGAAGGCCAGTCCAGAGTAAGTCAGCAGGTCTTAAATACAGTCTAAGAAGCAAAGTTCTTGAATTCTTACATAGAGCCCAGAGAACTCCTGCCTTCCTCTATTCTGCCTGATAGCATGGAAACTGTCTGGCATTTCATTCCTTACGCCTTGCCCCTTACCATCAAAGCTGCCGTGCTCAGCAGCAAACTGGAGCAGCAGGTTGTAAGTCTTCAGGGAGGGCTGGAACACAAACACACCACTATTGAAGCAGTCAGGCCAGCCAGAATCAGGAGCTGCAGAAAACTCTTCTCGATCAAACAACTCATCAACGTTGCAAAGTACCTTATGGAAAGTAGGAAAAGAGAAAAAGATGCTAGAATAAATGTTTGTCTAGAGCAAGAATTGTCAAATTAGTACCAATGGAGTAAATTGAAAGTTTGGCCAAGTACATGGCTTGCAGAGCATAAAAGCAGTGCCATTGTAAAATATGCTAGAGATCAGAACCTCTCTTTTTGATATAATAAGGCAACATTAATTGTGATTCTCCATGATTTCTCTGATAAAATGCAAAGCACGTGAAATTATTTCATGAAGCTGGGAGAACATCCAAAGTCTCTTTAAATATGATACCAAGAAAACACACAATTTCCTACTTTCTTAACTCACCTTTCCATGGTCCATTATTTTTGATAACTACAACAGAACTGAATGAAAATTGGGAATCTAAATCATTTTAGTAAGCAACAGACTGACTAAACAGTAGTAGAAAAACTTGCTGCCAGTTTTCTGATACAACTTAAGTTCAGAGATTTGCTTTTCTGTTTTCTTTTAAGCTTCACAAGGAAGTGGGAAAATCAGTCGGGTTAAAGCAGAGATCAAGTTTGTGGAAAGACAGCTGTGCAGTCAGTGAAAGTCAGGACCTCCACCTTTCACAGCCACTGTGAAAAACAGGAGAAATTTTTTTACAAATAAAATTACTTAATTGAATTTTTAAAAAGGACAAGAATTTGCCTTCCTCCTGTAACATTAGTGTAAAGCAAGAAATCATAAGCCTTCCTCCTCAAGAAGAATAACTTAATTTGGTTTCTAATTCAAATACAATCCTACTAAATTAAAATGTATCCCAGTCTTTCAGAAGCACAAGGGAAGGCTGAAATGATTGTCCTCACCAAACTTATGAACATTTTTATCTCCATACATCTAAAAAATTTAAAAAAAAATAATGTCTGGAATTTCTTTTTCTTTTAAATCCTTATTTTAAAACTACCTTCCTGACAGAATAGTTCCAAACAAAAATATGTGAGAGAGATCTATTTTAAACTTCTGTCAGAAGACTGAGTACATAGAGCTTGTGATCTCTTTTGAGGACAGTGCTACTCTCCAAAGTGAATTTATTTTTATGCAGCCAGCACAACTGTGAGAATTGCTAAAATGTGCCAGGATGGAGCTCCTGCGACCTTGTGACCGCCAGCAAATCTGGTCACTTCACAGGCCTGAAGGCTGCCTGGCAAGGAAGCATCCCACAGTCAGAGACAGACACAAATGTTTCCATGGCGCCCTCTCCACTCACCAAAGTGTCTGCATCCATGAAGACACATTTGCTGTAATGAGTAAGAGTCCAACAATGAAGCTTAGTGAAGGTTACACCCAGTTCTGGCCTCTGCATCAGAGCCAAATGGACTGAGTCAGCGCTGTCAAGCACACCCACCTCGATCACCTCATCAAATACGCTGCTGAGGACTGACCTACCAGAGACAGCAGTGGAGAGAAAGAAGGGGATTTAGACAAGTTCATCAGAGTTCACTTCAGGCATGACAACAGTGACACACAGCATGACATTAATTATGACAATAACCAAAGCTAGATTGATTGCTTATATAAGAAGTCAGAAGTGAAAAGTCTTTGGAAAAAGCATACTGAAGAGGCAGCTATCAGGCCATAAAACATTGTCTTCTCCACTATGGGGGCCAGCACATCTCAAAAGTGAGAGCTGCTGTTTGAAGGAAAAAACAATCCTTATTCTAGTCACTTATTTCCTATGGAAACACCAACAGAAATTAAAGCAGCTTTCATCCTGCACAACTGATTCCAAAGAACAGCACCATACCGTGTTCCCTCTGCATTTTACAAGATGAGACATGCCAGCACACTCATTTGTACCTACTGTGACCAAGTAAACACTGCTTCAAAACTGCACCTTTTATAAGGTGTACTTGCTCACCATATATACTTCCTCACTACTATGTAGCATCTCAAATGAGACTTTAGGCTAAACATTTTATTTTTCTATGCATGTATTTTATGGGAATGCTATAGGTAACACCAAAGTAGCTAATTTTCCTTCAAGGAGCAAGAAAAAAAGTATTTAAAACACAGTTAATTTACTTACACTATGCTATTATAATCAAAGAAACATTGTCAATGTCTCACAAACACAGAAAAAGAAAACCTGTTCTGTTCAAAATCTAGGTTTCGGGATCATTTGCTTTTGCCTGATTGATCTTCAAGGAACCGGAAATAACTGGCAAAGAACTAAATGAACAGATTATTAGAAGTTTATTTCAGTGATCTGCTTTCTTTTTTTTTTTTTTTTAATGTTATCCTTGATTTAAAATACATAATATAAACTCTTTTCTTCCCACTCAATGGACATGAAAAGAATTACAGACTTAGTATTCACCTATGCATCAAATGGATACAGTATTCCCTCAGGAAGGTTACAATGGTCTGACAAGGTCCATACTTCAAAAGTCTGTGAAAACAGATTTTTGTGCATCCAGTCATAGCAAAAATATGAAAATTTATTTCTTGAGCCAGATGCATTGCAAATACATTCACATAGCATACAGAAAACAGGAGCTTGCACACTTCCTAAGACATAGCAGAACTAAGAGTTTAAATTGCTATGGCATGGCATGTCTTTTTGTATCACAGTCCTCCAAATAACAGGGCTTGAGTTCAGATTTAATAAGATTTCTGTAAATGCTGTTCTGCAGTGCCTGTAGAATCACAACAAAAATTGCAATGCTGTTGCTTATTCTTCCACTCTTTAAATCTTCAAATGCTCATTAATACTTACCTCATCCCACTGGAAACCTCTGGAGTAATTAGAACTGCCAATTTTCTGGATGTCCTATGATTCCTCAAGGACTGTCCAAGAACAAGAGCGCCTTGACAGTACACATCATCAGTAGCAAGGGTCACAAAGGCTTGATCTGTTACTGCAAAAAAGTACTCAGAAGAGTCACTTTACAACTTTAATGTAAGCTCTTTTAGCTTGCTCTCTCCTCTTCCAGATAAACAACAGTCTGTGGCTTATAACAACCACACTGTGCTAATAACAACCATTCCTGTGATGAGACTCCCCCCAAAAGTCACAATTGAATAGAAAACCCAGTGAATGTGAGTGCAGAATGTATGTTTCTGATTTTTATTATTTTTGTTTGCCTGATTTACACAATAGCAGGTATAAATTTTTTGCACTAGCCTTAAATAGATAATTCCCTAGGTCTTACTGCCAAAACACAATGTCAATCAAAAAAGCTGATCTGTACATATTTAGATTTTATATTTAACAAACATAGTATAATACAACCAATAAGGAAAATGTTCTTGTTTATACAGTGCCAAAAGCTAAGGAAAAGAACAAGATGCTGAGTATTAGCCAGAAATGTTCTTTCCATAATGCCATTGAATCAACCCAATCTTATTTTTGCTCTGCCTTTCCTTGTGCTGGGGTACCTGGTGCTGACTGAACAAGTGCAGAGAATTTCCTATCACGATCAGTACACCTCCCAGGAGCTGAGAATCCCTACCTCAAGTAACTCCAGGGAATTTAGGAGTGTTCCTTATTGTCAGGAAACACATGAGGAAACAAGTTACAATAAAAAAGAAAGCAACCTACACTCCTACATAACAGGAGAAAATGTATTTTGTAAAGACACCACACCCATGGCAGGATCATAAGGGGCTGCTTCTGCAGCTGTGCCCCATGATATTACCACCACTGTCAGAGCTCTTCTGGGGAGGACCTATAACTCAGCAAGGTGAACAACCTCCTTGGAGCAGAAGGATGATACACTCTAGGCTGCAAAATTAACCAGAACAAGATGAGCAGGTCACAGAGATGAAGGGAATTCCACTGAGCTCGACTGAAACTTCAATAAACACTTGTGTTGAAATACTTGTTTAGAACCACCATCATCTTAACGGACAGGCAATTGCATTAAATAAATTAAAACAACCAAACAATACTAACATAAACAACCTGTCATACAGTTTCCAGGGCCTGTGAGAAACACCAGGAAAGAATCTCACAGAGCTAGATGCAGAGAACTCAACAAATGACCTCATGGCTGCCTCAGCCAGAGGCTGACAAAATGAGTGAGTTCTAGCCCCTAACCATCATCAAGGTATGCAGTAAAGTATGGCTGATGTTCACAATAAGCTAACAGATATTAAGCATTTTTATTTTTCACATCCTCCAAATCCAGAATGAAACACAGGCCTACTGGTGTGCTGCCTTTCCCCCCCCCCACTTTTTGCCCTTTTTCACTCATCTCCAGCCAGCCATCTTCATCTCAAGCACACATACTTTACATTTGCTGACACTGCCACACATCTCTGCACCTCAGGAGAATCCCAGTAAGTGTGAGACTTGGCCAAAAAAAACCCAAACCATCCAACCAAACTTGAAATAGTTTGCATAGCCCACAGCTGAGCAAACTCCAGTAACATTTCTAATTGCAATTTCCAGACAAAGCAAATGAAGAATTGAACTTTCAAATGTCCCATTATAATAACAGCTCAAGCAAGTTACAGGTGTTCCAGAAATCAGTGAATAAGGAGTTGCTTTAAAACAACAGATGTGAAGTAAACTGCTCCTATAGCAGTTTCCCAGAGGGTTAAAGGAATAAATATAAGCATCCCTAAAAATCAATGTAAACCAGAAAACCGCTGAAAGCTACTTCAGCAAGAAAATTACTCTGAAAAGATGCAAAAGATCAGGAAAGCAAAGCACTTTTGTGTTAGGCAACAAGCATCTTCAGCCAAAGAAAGGTAATAAAATAACTCCTGAGATGAATGTGGGAGTTATGTTAATATAAAAAAAAACAAATTGTGAAATGAGTGGGAGTTCCTATCTTGAAATACTGTTTTAAAAAACAACCACAAAACTGGACACAATCTTCACATGGCTTTTGCAAATTCTTTTGGCTACAGAAGCTGAATCTTTACTTAAGTAATACATAGAAAAATACACAAACTACTCATTAAATGGTTCAGCAAATTGGTATGGAAAATTACCATGTCCTCCAAATGCTTTTGTGCCCTGTCCCTGTGTGGTCATAACCCCAAGAAAGCAAACTGCCAAACAACTGCTGCTTCTAAGAAACTCTTGCTGATCCCTCACAAAGAACAGAAGCTGCCTGTTTTGAGAATCAGATGTAGGATACCTGTTACAGCCTTCTTAATACAGTGAACCATCATAGAGATAATTGAATAGATTATCAAACTATTGACTGAAAATATTTAACATTAAAATATTTCTGGTACTAAGAGAGAAGCAAATCCTAATGATTTTAAAATCATAAAGGGGCATCACTTATTCATTAAGGATCCATTGGGGGATTAATATAAAAATATTTTATCATTACCTTTCCTTTCATCTAATCCTTGCTTTCAAGAAAGGAGTGTTATTTGTCTTGCTTTGTTTATAAAATTCTTTGGAATATAGCCTAATTAACAAACAGTTTATTTTTATAACTGAAAGTAAGGGTCAGGTTTTCATATACATGTTTGGAAGTAAATGGTTTTCCTGAAAGTTTCCATTTAGCTGATATATTAAATCTACTGTACACAAAGTTTCACTCACTGACTTTAAAAGAGCAAAAATTCTTTAAGTTTAAAAGCCAGAGGCACATATAGTTAAATTCATTGCAACTGTTTTTTGGTTTGGTGGTCTTTCTGGTTTTTAGGGTTTTTTAGGGATTTTTTTGGTTGTTTTGTTTGTTTGGTTTGGTTTTTAGTTTGTTTTTTTTAAGTGTCAAGGAGACATTAAGCATAACCTTATTTCTTTGTGCTGAATAAGATTTTTTATGGACAACACCTACTCTTCAGGGTATTAAGTTTTCAGGTAAATTTGTTTTCAAGTTGGAGATTCTTATGGCTAACAAAATACCACTGGCTATCACTGAACTATGAGAAAAGAAAGTGTATTTTTAGAATCCCATTAAAACCCTGTCATATGAATTTATAAATCTGCTCATTTCTCTTGTCTGGATTACCACAAAGCACATGATGATGCAAATTAAGAAATCATTATCATCAGTAGTGGCTCCTCACTTTTATCACCTAACAATACTTTCTTAGAACAAAACAAGGATCTTCAAGGAATTAACTTGCTGAGTTATTCTACAACCTGCTCTGCAGCTACACAAAAGAGACAGCAAAAGTAATGTGAACCACTACAGTCAGGGTGATCTTAGGTGGAACTTGTAACAGCTTTTTTAGCCAAGATCACCAACTTTTTATGCTACTTATTCATAGTAGTACCTCTGACACTGCCAGAGGCAAAATTCTTTGACAGGTGTGGAAACTAATTCTAGGGAACCTAAGAGCTTTATTTAGAATACCAACAGAGCAAGCAGACAGGGTGGTGCTCACTTTCATGTTCAAAGAGGAAAAGAGGATTAAAAAACACCAGATACCCCTTTTGAGACTCAGGAGTGACTGATAATAGCACGCTCTGAGTGACCCAAGTTCCAACTTCAAGACAAGTTTAAGTAGGGTAGGGAGGTTTTTTCCATAATCCATTAGACATAGCTTTTAAATAATATTTTTCTATTTCTTCTGATAGACAGAGGAAGCATAAATTTAGTCTAGCTGTAACTCCTAATGTAACAATTCAAATTTGCCAAGCTGCCCACTGCAAAATGGCAACAGGAGACCAGACACTCCTATGTTACGTTTTTTCTGTAAGAACATTCTAAGTTGCACATTGTCATCTTGTGCATAAAAACAAGAGCAGATAAATCAATAGCTAAAAGCTTCCAACAGGCTGGTTATGTCCCCAGTGCCTCCTGCCATTCCTACTAACCAACACTGTACAACTGCTTTCCTAAATTCCTCCCTGATGCCATCTGTTGCTCTCTTGTCACCTCCCCCCTTCTACTCCAGAGACAATCTGCAGGACTGCAGGCTGCAGCCTCCACCTGTACCCACTGAGCACAGCACCTCTCTCAAATCCCAGGTGACAGTGACACAGCTCCAAATCACAGCATGTTTCCTGACACCAATTCTGTCACTCCCTCTCCTGCACAAGGACTCTGTGGATCTTCCCCCAGAAGGACCATGAAGGTGTGTTAGATTGCCAAAAAAGAGAACACAGGCTGTAGGCTTCTCACTTCTCTGGCCTAGCACAGCCATATCCTGGAACAGAAATCTCTGCTCCTCCTGACACCCACAACCTTATAAGCAATCCAGAAGTATTTTGTTATAAGTAGAAAACATGAACAATAGTGTCAGACAATAACCTGAGTCAGAGCCCTATCAAAAATTATTATGCAAGTTTCCAGCAGAGAGGGAATTCTTGCTCTAGTACACAAATGAGAGCTGGCAGTTTTAATTCCCATGCTTTCTTAGATCTAACAGTAGAAACACTGATGTTACTAATGAATATAAACAACAAACACTTTACAAAGACCTTTTTATAACAGAATTTAAATTGACATTCAGTGGTATACAAAATTTCTCTTGGCCTAATGAAGTTCTGCCTCATCCAAAAACAAATTCTCTCTTATCTTCTATTAAAACACTGCTGAATTTTAGTAGGCAGGATTACTGCTCTTGTGTTGGAAGACCACTTGATTCCAGTTCTTTTTAGCTTTTATTATGTGTCTTTCAGTTAAGAACTATTGCATTCTACTTCAAGACTCTGCAGCATTGTTATTCAACAGATGGTAAATGATCCTCATGAAAACTCAAATGCAACAGTATCATAAGATGCAAACAAGCATAATACATAACACCCAAAACAGTAATACAAATTTTCACAGTTTGAAAATTTGTAATAATTGGTAATAATTATTAGAAATAATTACTTAAGCAATCTAGAGGCAGCACAGGGAATTTTATGGTACATATCAAATTAGATGTTTCCAGTCTTTCCACACCTTCCCTTCAACCAAGAGAAAAAAAAACCAAAAAAAAAACCAAAAAAACCCAAAAAAAACCCCCAAAAAAACCAAAAAACTGAAACAAACAAACAAACAAAAAAACCTCGACCAAACAAAATCACAATGCTCTAATCCTTTCATTTGCAGATTCACTTTCTGCATCTTCCCAGTGCTGAAGTGCTACATACATGAATTCAAACTCGGCATCATTCAGTCCACATGACTGACACCCTTCAAATGGCTCAAGAAACCAAGATCTGTGGGAGCTGCTGCTCTCAAAAATGAGAAAAAAGGAAAAAAAGTTGAGTATGCTTAAGAACCAGAACAGCACCTGCAGCTACCCCCTGTGATTACCCTAAAACTAGTACCTCATGGCTTTAAGGATAACTGACTCAGACCAATACCACTGCTGTGTAAGAAGGGGGGTGATAAAGGTTTCTCTGACTCTGCCCTAGACTGGGACAGCCAGCCCCAGCCTGTCACCCTGGGGATCCACCAGGACAGCACACACAGACCTAAGCAGGCCAAGCTGTACATACAGGCAGAATACATAAATGAGTTCACCTATTTCACCCCATCACCCAGACAGTTAAAATCCTCCCCTGGAGCTGCTCATTACAGCACAGCACTCTGCTGATAAGAAAGCAGCAGGGACCCTCTCCCGCACCGGGATGTGAGAAGGGCAAAGCCCCGGGGGGCTCCAGGCTGCGCTCTCGATCGTTCCCGAGAGCTGCTCAGGGCAAGCCGGGCGGGGCCCTGCGGGCCGGGGGTACTCACCGGACATGCTGGGCAGGCGGGGGCCGGCTGGGCTGGGCTGGGCAGGGCTCGGACCGGACAGCGGCGCCCACCGTTCCTGCCGCCTCACCTGCGGGCGGGGGGGCCGCTAAACCGCACAATGGGATTAGCCTCCTTCTGCTGGAGGCACCGGCAGGTGAATTACATTCGCAGGGACTCCTGCGCAGCAGCAGAGAAAAGGCATTAGCGGCGGAGAGCATGGCGGGGGGGTTGGTACGATCCACTCCGCCCCCGCTGCGCTCCGGGCGCCGGCTTTGCTGTGAGGGGGGCCCGCTCCCGCCGCCTGCTCCGTGCCCCGCAGCGCTCCGCTCCCGGGAGGGCACGGCCCGGAGCTCGGCCCGGCACCGCAGCCCGATACGGGCACGGCCCGGAGCTCGGCCCGGCACTTCGCCCTGGACAGGCACAGCCCAGAGGTCAGCCCGATACGGGCACAGCCCGGCTGGAGCTCGGCCGGCTCCGCAGCCCGACACAGGCACAGCCCGGCTGGAGCTTGGCCCGACTCCGCAGCCCGACACGGGCACAGCCCGACTCCGCAGCCCAACACGGGCCCCGCTCCGGGCGCGGCACTCCCACTCCCCGGGATGGGAGAGACCCTCGCTCCCCTTCCTCCAGTTCCCTCCCGTCCCTGCCCCGATGCCCTGGGTGCCCTCCGGGTCTCAGCCGCTGCGACAAAGCCTCCCTTGTCACGCACGCGCTTCCCGAGAGGAAGGGACACGGGTTGGGGAGACTCCGCCACGCAGCGCCCAGAGGAAAACACCAACCTCTATGAAGGAGCGTGGAAAAAGGTCTCAGAGCATGAGTACGATGATTCCAGCGCGGCATGCGGTCACTCAGATACACGGGATTCACCATGAATGAAGGGGGTCTGCCCCTAACTCCCTGGGGCCATCGTATCCCTTACGGATACTCACAGTCTGATCCCTTGTCACCCAGATAAGCAAAGAGATGTTTCCAGTGTCAGGAAGCTCATGCTATTCAGAGGGCTCTAAATATTTTCACAAGTGCGTAAATAAATGCATATTTATTTGCACCACATGCTTTTGCCACTAGCTTAGAAGTCATGTAACTGTGATGTAATTCAGCCATACTATGTCTCTGCAAAGTAATTCTAGGCTGATGTGGTTTAGCCGAGGCATTTTTATTCCAAAATCTGCCGTGAACATCAGTATATATGTAGTAGAGGTAAACAACTTTCAGGTAATGTGCCACTGAAAAAACTGCCTAGTGGTACCACTCAACTATTTAAAACTTTATTTCCAGCAATTTGCAAGAGAACTCTGTTGCCACTCCAAGCTGCAGCATTTGTTCTCTTACATCCTGGAAGAATCCTAAAGGTCCACTGGAGAAGAGGGTGTCATTGCTCTGTAGTAACGGCAAAGTGTTTGAAGGAAGGAAGGATGGACATAAACACACAGGAAATTGAATTTTATTTATCCCACAGAAACAAAATTCTCAGGGATCTGCATTCACCATTGACTTACGTAGACAAATCAACAAGATAACATAGTTATCAGTACCATGATTACTGTTGTAGATAATTTTACTGGTAGATCTATTTCAGCTGGGGGACTTGAAGGCTAAGAAAAGTTTCTCCTTGGTAATGAAAGTGATGTCTATATTTAGATGATAATCTGTTTTACTTGTGTGCCAGCAACTATTTTTTATGTATGGAATGAATTTTAAGTATCAGAGCCAGTATCACAAGCTAGAGTTCAATGTTCTAACAGCCAATTAACCAACCTTCCTTCCTTCCTTCCTTCCTTCCTTCCTTCCTTCCTTCCTTCCTTCCTTCCTTCCTTCACACTAGAGCTTCCCTACATAACCCCTTAATTACCTGAAACAATAATACTAGAAATAGTTAATGCAATAATTATAAATTTTTTTTACCGTCATCATCATTCTTGTTGAAAGGGAAATTGACACCTAAAAGTGCATCTGCACACTGGTATATTGATATATTGGTATATGCTGACAAATTAGACCAAAGAGCTTCAGATGGTTAAACACTTGGGTAGTCAGGGTTTATCCATTCAGATTTATGGGTTTTGCTCAAATTCTCCATAATAAATCTGGTTTTGGGCTATTAATATTAACACAAGTAATAAATTATATTGAAAATATTATGAACAATTTAAAATAAGTTGTTATAATATAGCAAAACCAAAAATGTTGCACATAGATCCTTCTCTAGACACTTGGTAAAATTAAAAAAAAAAAAGAGAAAAGAATAGATATTTAAGCTGTTTTCATTTTTTTTCCCTGTAATTTTTCTTTAGTTTGAAGCATTTTCTTTTCTCTAGTGGGACATAGTTGAACTTGTATACAGAACATATCAATCCTCATATGTCCCAGAAAGTAGCAAACAAAACAAACAAAACTTGGGTCATCTTAGATAAAACACAGTAGGAGTTTATTGAAAATTTAGAAGAGAAAGAAGCAAAATATATATTTTCATGGTTGAACAAACAACTGAAGTTGTAACACCAAAACACTTGTCATTTCATTAATCAAAATTTTTATGTCTGTCCGACAAAATATACATCCATCTGTTTTAACTGTTAACATGGAAAATTAATATCTAAAAAGAAATATTAGATGTCCTTGAAAACCATATTAAAAATATTTTCTCATTTATTAGTTAAAAGTGATAGCCAAAAAGGTATTCATTTGTTTGTATATGGTTGAGATGTTTCTATGTTTAAACTGATTTACATTATATTTTTTCCAGGATCAAAAAATAAAAAGTGGTAGTCTAAGCAAGCAACTGATATATATCCATTGAATATATAATTCAGATAAATAGTATTTTATTATATGAAAAATTACTTTTTTAGTATATGTCTTCCTCTCAATGATGTAATAAACACAAAATCATATTCACCTCCATATATGTGGAATTGCAGTAACAAAAAACATGCTTTGGATATAAAGTGAAGATAAAACCACACCAATTTCCTTATGCTTTAAATGTCAGTTAAAATGTCTCTATTGCAGAATTATGTCAGTAAACTGCTAGTTTTGCCAACTTTCATCTGTATTTTATTCACTTGCTATTTTTTTTTTTGATCCAGTTAGCTAAATGAAGGCAGAGAGACAGAAAGGTGTCAATTTTCATTATAGGTTTGTCTACATGAGGATATTGTTAGCACAGCAAGGTCGTTCAGGAATGAAGGAAAGAAGTGGAACTGTCTAACTAGAAAAACTATGTCAACCACACCTCTACATAATATGAAGCTCAAAAGTCATTGTGACTTAGATTTTAGAGATTGAAGCATCCCAAACTCATTCTAAATGAATCAGAAAAATCTTTGTACCCATTTTCCCTTTTCAGAAGTTATAAATAATATTAAAAAAAATCTTTCTAGATTAGTACCTTCAAAGGTTCGTAGAGTCAGGCCTAAGTTTTCAAGAACAGAAATGAAACTCATGTAAAATTCTAGTTCCTGAGAAGAGCTAAACACCAGTTCAGTAATTAATCAATAAAATAAATAAATAAATAAAATTAGCATGTATTCCTCTCTGTTTTATTTTAAACAGTGGTTTGTCAATATACATAGTCTTTTCAGTATATTATAAAATTAAGAATAAATTTTTTAGCTATAGTTCCTTTCACTTTGCAAAAAATTCAGACATAAACACAAAGTAAAGGCATTAAAATTTTTAATCCTTTAGGCAATTACAAATTTTCTTTAAACATAGTAAACATTACATAAATATACTGGAGAAACCCAATAGGTGTGAAAGGATATGGCAAACTCCTTATTCCTATTCTGCCAGAAGGACTGAGTTTTTTAGCTAATTTCGAAAACAGAAAAAAAATAAAATTGGTGACTCAAATCCTCACAAACCCTTACAAATCCTTTGATTTTTAGTTTATATCAAACTCGATTTCTTTGTTGTTTACAATAACTTCTTAGTCAAAATCTGTATCCAGCCTTTATGAATGCAGGTCAGAGAGTGCAATACAATCCCTGGATGTCTTAAGCATATTTTTGATGACATAAAGCTTGAGATGCAAAAGTGACATCAGGTTAGAGAGAGCAGGATTGCAATGTCTCAAGAAAACATTCGTTAGGGGAAGATTTTCTTCTGTCAGAATGGCAGTGTGGAATGTCACCAACCAAAGGAGCCTGTGATCAGACAGCAACTCTTCTTTCAGTGCTTTACACTGCAGCCCCACCTGAAAAATGAAAATTGAACATTCAGTATTTCCACTGTGGGTGTTCTTTGCCAGCTTTTCTGAGGCTGATCTGGGTGGGCCACCCTGGCTGGTTTCCACACAGAGCCACAATTGCCAGGTACCTCTGTGCAGGCAGAGACAATTGTTTGTCAAGGTCCCATCAACTTCAGCACTAAATCAGTGGAAAACTGTTTGGGCCTTACCACGTGGTTTGAAACAAAGCTTCTTATTCTTGTAAGCGGTGTAGGCTGCTATGGATCCAACAATCAGTATCACAAAAGCAGAAATTACAGGAGATGTAACTCCAGCAATTAAACCCGAATCTGTGGAAAAAGAGAAGGGTTTTTTTCAGAGACACTTAAATGGTTTGTCTGAAGTATATTGTCTACTAAAGAGTGCCTTTACCAAATTATGAAAATAGTTTGGTGAAACTATAGAATTAAGCAGGTTAATAAAAAATTGTGTTATATTACAGCTGATGTGAAAATTATGTCTCAAAGCCTAATTTATTATATCTGCTATTGTGTAAAGCTAGCATTGTTTTTGTAGGGGGCTAGAATAGAAGTAAATAAAGGTAGTATAGAAAGTAATCTTACCCCTTAAGGAGTTGCAGCTGGGTTAATTACTAAAGATTAGGAGCAGGCCTGATTTTAACAGGCCACAGCTGTAGCCAATAAGAAGAGTGCTATAAAAGAGTGGATTGGTTGGTTGAGGGGAATTGGAGTCAGTTGGCTGCTGTGAGGACAAGGAAGAGTCAGTGCCTAGAGGAGCTGCCTACAAGAAACATTAAGGAGGTGTGAAACTCTAGCAATATGGAGCCCTTGCAATGTAATGACAATAGAACTTTTGCATTATATATGACAATATGTTTTAGTATTTCATAAAGATCAGAAATCAAATGCAGAATAATGTAAATTATTTACTATACCTGTGTTCCCTCCATGATTAAAATGATGCTCCTGATCTCCTGGAATAGAGGGTGAAGCTTCATCAAAGAAATGTTTGTCATCTAATTTTAAGAACTAAGTCTTTACTCAGCAAAGTATGATGCACAAAGGGCAAAAGGGGTGGCCCAACAAGACTACAAGAGAGGAGCTCCCCTTCCGCTCCCCACTGATGGCTGTGCTGGCCAGAGGAATAACTGCTCATCCTCTTGAAACTTCATTTTTGGGGAAGAATGTTATAATCTAATAGAAGGACCATCTGTAACAGGCTACATCAAGCTTGTTTTACAGGGAGGCCAGTATATCTCTTCTCTACTGCCAGACAATCAGATCATTTACCAGTAGTTTATGCCAAGATCTTAGTCTGGGTCCATCTATTTCAGCATGCCCCTTGCTTTTGGACTTTCCTTGCTGAATTCAAAGGTATAAACCTGCAGGCTTCTGACATCCAAAAAGTGTTTTGGAATATGTTTCAAGTTCTAGCTTCAGGCTCAAACCCATAGTTTATCATGAAGGATAACTAATCTAAATGAAAACAGTGCAGTCTGGTCATATACCTTCAGAGACAAACAGATTACCACAAAAGTAAAACCAGCTAGCTCCAATTTACAGGTGTTAGGAACACGTTGCAAGGGAAATAGGCAAATGTTACCTGGTGGTAAAGGCTTTCCACCAATCAGATCTGAGTCATCAAAACCTCCTGCAAGATAAAGATTCCAGTTGCAAAATTATATACAATGGTAACCCCTTCAGCTCCCTTGTCCACTCCTTTTGTAGCATTCTAGGGAGAGGTGAGGGACCTCTGAAACCCCAGCTGCAACATGGTGGATGGGTCACATGTCTTACACTGAACAGTCACCTACCAAAATTCACCTGAAAGCTGAAGTACTGACACAAAGTTGGTGTCTCTGTATTCTGTGTCTGTTTTGTGCACTTGTGGGATATGTGGGTTTGGGCTCCCAGTAACACAAACTCTTATATAATACGGACATCTTGAGTCCCAGTGACCCCTGAAGCAGAGAGTCAGTGGGTCTTTTCCAGGAAGGACTCCAGAAGGACCTGTCCACAGCTCACCACTACAGCCATACCCAAAGTAAGTACAGGTACAGGGTAAAAGCCAGAATAGATATGCCACATTTACTTTATTTAAGCAAGTGTCTGGAACCAAACTCAAAAGCAATACAGGCTGCCCAGCCCCACCTGCTGAATGCCCCAGGGCCATCTCAGATGCACATCTCAAATTGATTTGAGCACAGGTTTATCCCTGCCCTGTGACTGGATGTCAAATTTGAGCCTTTGCATCGTTCAGTGTATACACACCCAAAATGAAAACATGAACAAGATTAAAAGTTAGTCTCATGCCGCTTAATATGTGGTGTCCCACATTTTAAACAAACAAAAACTTTACAGTATCAACATTAACATTCAGGAAAAAAGCTTTCTCATTCCTGGGTCGGAAACAGTGTTTACAAAAGGAAGACGTGGGAAAAGAATGATAAATGCTATTACTAGAGAAATAAGAGATAAATAAAATGAGAGATAAATAAATAGATAAATGCTATTGCTAGAGAAATACAGTATTTAAAATGTCTGCTCTGAACAGCTGATAGCATTACATTTTCTTATGAGCAAGTAGTCTTACCGGAATTACCATAACTTCCGGGGCGTGGTGGAAGAGGTGGGTATAAAGGTTTTCTTGAGATGTCGCCTATTGATAATTAATATTGTTAGATGATTGAACAGGCAAAACTGGGAACTTTAAATAAAAACATTTTGTACCTATTTCTAATTTGTCCTCCTGTGAATTAATAAAAGGACCTTTTCAGTAGTTAAGAAGATTTAAGGACTATATCAACAAATAGCTAGCTATAAAAACTGACTTGGAAGTGAGTAGGGAATATTTTCTAAACAAGAGAAGAATTCACAAAAAACACTGAGGAAAAATATTTTACATATATCTGGCAAGTGCTAACATTGATTAAAGCTGATGGCTGGGAGGTACAATGTGTCAGTCACTCTGGGTGTCAGTGGTGCAGTTATTCAGAGCCAACAGAGAAGCTGGTGTTCTAGGCTGGGCAGAAGGCAACAGGTTATCTCATTGCCATCAACAGGTTTTAATAAGGCCTGCAGATTAGTTTCATCTAACAGATGCTGAATTTATCTAATGCATAATCAATTTTCTGCTCTTGAACTGTGCAAAATGATCTCAGACTTCAGCTTTGCTGTTGCTTAGAACTTTGTGCTAGCATTTAGCCTTAATTTTCTGCCAAAGGATTATCATTTTGCCAAAGGATTTGCATTGGATAGAGCAGGAGATCTGATCACTAAAAGCAGTTTTCAAACTGCATATACAATGCTGAAGAGCTCACCCAGGTCAAAGCCTGCCAAATTTAATATCTAGGGTTGCTGCTCTGTGTGTATAGAGTCAGTTTTCTCTTGCCACCCTTTACTCAACCAATTCAACTGTTCTTAAAAATGCCAGACTGTGCATTTTTCTCTGCATAAATCAAAATTAGGTGACAGAAATAAATAGCAATTTCCCTCCCATTCTTTAAATCTTTCACCTTCCAAACATGCCAGATGACCTTTTGCTATGTTTTCTTCTTGCCTAGCTGCTAAATACAATGCTTCTGTTTCTGAGCACCGTTTAGGTTCTGACCCAGAAAATTATTTAGGCATATGCTTAACCTCAAATGAGTTTATTCTGCAGCCAATGGATTGAGTCATAAAGCTTTGCTAAATCTAACTTTGCCCAATAAATTATATTCAGCAGAGAAAGGACTTGCTCAGTTCTGGCTCTGTGTAATGAACTAAGACTCACTGTGGCACAAAAGCAGAAAACCACCAATCCCACATTTAATTTTTATCATGATGCTGAACTTAGTCTTCTCTAAGCATAAGAGGACATATTGTGTGGCACAGCTGGTGAAAAAATAATGTCTTCAGCAATACTGATAATGAGATTCATAACTTTAACCTTATTATATCATGTATGAAGGTCAATTAAGAACCTGAACAGAAAATGGAACAAAGAAATAAAAACCAATGGAAATATACAATTTTCCATCCTTGGAATGAAAAGATGTGGTTTCGTTAAGATACTTAAGCTACTAATTAATACTTTAGCCAATATATTTAACCTATCCTCTCATAACAGTACTCAATAACAGTACTCATTAAAAGATTGCAAAAATGGAAGAATTACTACAGGGAAGAATAAATGAAATTATAAACGTGGGAATTATTAACAAAATTAGATCCAGCTTTGTTAAATGTGGACTAATATATCATTCACACATAGGCATGAAGTGCCACAGGGGAAGGTTGAAATGGAAAAAATAACCCAAATATAAAAAGTGTCATTCTCTAAGACTGAAATGTGAGCAAACCAGACCACTGCAGCTGATTTGGAGGTTCTGTGCAGTTTTTCTTTTGTGTGGCTCTGATTAAAGTGGAATTTTAGGCTTTGATTGAATACTAGTTGCATTTTGGGTAACTGCAGTATTCAAGGACTTTTCTAGAGTACTTCACATCCTTGGTATATCTCTAAACACATTAAATAAAATCTGGTGTACAAATTCCCAGCCTAAAGGATTTCATATGTCTGCACAGCTCAGTACAGTACTGTACTCAGAATGCTTCCAAGGTCAGGTCTGGGTGTTATGGGAATATCTGGAAGTTAACAGCATGTTACAACAGCTTGACTGTTTCAAGCTTAAGCTGTATTCACCAGTGCTCCTCTCTGAAACATTCCTTCTTGAATTTCTAATTTGCCATCAGCAGAGCTACAAGAAGCTCAAACCTCCCCATCCAGTGTTACCTCTGATTCCTAATCTTAGACAGGCTCACTTTTGGTCACTGAAGAAACTACAGCCATCACCTTCTTCAGGCTTGTGTCAGAGGACTCCACCCTGAGCCATCCCAAGTGAATGGGTGACATTGCTCTCCCCAGCCACGCCTGGGGTGCTCTGCCATGGTTCAGCAAGCCCCAGCTAACTTCAGTTCATGCAAGGCAGGGCAGCTGGAAGCTCTCAAAGGTTGCTGGTGACCAGGTGCTGTCCCCACTCTGTGTGATGGCCTCAGGCAGAAGGCTGCATGTACATGAGCTGTAATAACTCTCACAACCATAGCACCTCCTGCAGTACTGAAATATCTTTTTACAAATTAGGCAGAGTTCAGGAAAAGACTATGAAAGAGTTCAGGAAAAGACTATGAAAGAAAAAAATCCCGTTGTATTCAAGGAAACAAGGGAGTACTCACCCCCACCAAGTGCATCTCCTAAATGTAGATCATTGTCTAAAAAGGAATAGGAGGAAGATGTAGAAAAGTGAGTTACACACAATTCTTGAGGGAAATGTAATATTATTTTCATTAGAACGTGTACAACTGCATGTTCGACAAGCACCTTTTTCAAGTCAGTGCCACAAATTCGAATAACTTATCACACTTTTTCTTGAAAACTCTTATAGAGTCTAACATTTTTCCCACACACTAATTGACAAATAGCACAGTATTTTCTATTCAAAATACAAAGGTTTTTTTCCTGTTTTAAATGATCAAGATCAATACCTCTTTAATATACCTTCAAGTACGAAAATAAAATTAGTTATGTTATACTAATACTAATTTTTAAAATATACTTAATTATTAACATTTATGTCTGTGGTTAAAATTTGTATATGTATGCTTGGCTTGAATGTAATTTATTGAACTAGGAAAACTGAATATCCATTTCAAGAGCAAATACTAGGGAGCAATAAACCTACTTGGGGAGATACTGAATCAAATATCAATGTAAGGGTCAGGATGACCCCTTGCTTCAGGCAATCATATGCACCTGTCTGAGGTTGGGAGACAGTCTGTTTTTATTTCCTTGAGCTATGAAGGTTTTTAGATAGAATTAAATGTCTGTATGCAAAAGTTACCCAGTAAATCACCAGGCTGTGACCATTGCCCAGCACCGTACAGATGTCCCGCTGTACCTGGGATGGAATCTTTCCATGCAATAAACAATTTGTCCATGAGCCGTAGATGGGTAAGGAGGAACTCTGTTTCTAACATGCAGGTGTGGATATGAGTGAATGGGTGGTATTTTAAGGTGTGTATGGAATGATGGTGAGTTCTGAAAGAACTACATTAGATGGATGTTTTAACTCCAAGAATCCCTTTCTTGATGCTTATATGCATGGAGTGGTACAGTGAATCAGAACAAAAGGGGTAGCAAAACTTATCTAAATTTTTGTAACAGTGTTTGTTGCCACAGACAATTAGATAGATCCTCAATTAAACAATTTTTTTTTTCATTACAGACATGTCAGAATTCCTGAAACACAGGAAAATCACCATGCAGAAATCTATTTTCTTCTGTTCTTTATACCTAGGAGGATTGGGAAGCTGCTTTAGCACAGTATCTAGTCTCATTTGAGAGAATTACTCATTTCTGAGTAACAACTCAGAAATGCTTTGATGTCATCAGGAAATCTGGCAGGAAAATAAACAAATTCCTAATACATGACTTGGTTTGTACTTGTCAGGTGTAGGTCCTCCCTGTGTCTGCCTAGCAGAGTTGCATTTCATAAATACTTTTACCTGTCAAATGTTAACAATGTAAGAAGCAATAAATTGAAAACTGGATTCAATTTATTATTGACATGAAGAATTCAGGTAAAATGCAAGTTCTGCTCTGAAGGGTTAATGTAGAGATTTGTTACAGAAATGCTAAGGTTGATATGAATGAAATAAAAATGGAAATGTGTTTGTCTATTGGGACCAGAAAAAACAGCAAAATGTTAAAAAAACAGACTAAAGGTCACTGTTCCCAGCAGTAAAACTGAGGATTGTTGTTTCTGTCAAAATCAGCAGGCCTATGCTCTGATGACAGCACAGATGACTTGTCATTTGTGAAAAGCAGAAAGGCATTCTAACACCAAAGGTTGCAGCATATCACTACTTTTCTGATCATCCACCCAGAAAATAAGTCTGTGCACACAGCCTGTGAACTCCAAACAAGTGAAAAAAAATATAGTGGGCAGCAACCTGACCAAGGGTTCAGAGGCACTGGAGTGAGGAATATTATGAGGCAAAGGACCTCTATAATACCTGATTACTCCTAAAGGATATAAAAGATCTGTGGATTCTACTTGTCATTTCTGATCAAGAAGAAGCACAGAGACAGGATAAGAGCTCAGTAGCTGGCAAGCTTTGTCTCATGTTGCCCACAATGCTCCCCAGACCACCTGAGCACACACATCTTGGTGCTCCTGAGCAGGTGGGTGTGAGGGTATGGCTGAATTAAACAGAATGCAGGAACAAGGTCAGTGGGTAAATATCAACTTACACATTCTGTAAATAAGCATTACCTTCCATGAACTGTTGTGATGAATTTTGCTACACTAGGGAGGTGCCTACAGGAGAGCTTTAACTCAGGCAGAGGTGCATGGGATGCCCAGAGGACATTGCCTGTAATTGGCCTCAGCTGTGTAGGGGGATAGACTGTAAGAAAATAAAGACAGTGTAGAAAGTAATCTTACCCCTAAAGAGTTGCAGCTGGGCCAATTATCAAAGATTAGGAGCAGGCCTGACTTTAACAGGCCACAGCTGTAACCAGTGTGAAGAAGAGTGCTATAAAAGAGTGGGGTGGCTGGTAGAGTGGGGAACTGGAGTCAGTTGGCTACTGTGTGAAGAAGAAAGAGGCAGTGCTTGGAGGAGAAGCCCATGAGAAAATATCAAGAAAGTATGAAACTTTTGTGATAAGGAGACAACAGTATGGAACCCCTGCAATAAGATGACAACACAGCTGAATAAAAATCTCATTGAGCCTCACTTCTGAAAGGGACATCAAGGAAATCCTGAAGTTAAGATGAAGCCTTAAGCAGCTGCTAGAATGTACTTTTGTACCATCTTCCTGCTCTTTCCAAACCCAATAATTGATTTTTAACTGCAATCTTGGGTTTTCTAATAACTTTTATTGCTTTTTTAAAACTTTCTGCAGTCATCTGTAGCGCTAAAGGACACTCTGAAATAGTCTGGAAAACATGGAGTTCTTCCTGGCCAAAAATTAGTGAAGTGGATTTGGTTAGGGCAGATATTAATCAGATGTTCATATCTCTAACAGATTTAGAAGTCCCTAAAAATAAAAATTCCTTTCACCTGACTGAGGCAGCTTGAGTACAGACATTGGCACCCTAAGCTACCTTTAAACATGACCAAGGATAAAGTATTTTAGGGCACAATTCAAGTAACTTGAAACATTTACATTAGGATATGAACAAATCCACACTTAGGGCAATATTTTAAAATAGACACTTCTAATCTAGGCCAGACACAAAATTTGTTTATCAAATGAAATGGAAAGGAAGAATGCAGCCATTGAAGTATACAATGGCTATCACTTTCACAAAACACTGCCCCTGTTTGTTCAAAGGGGGAGCCAGAGAATTGTGTGGAAAATGTAACTACTTTCATGCACTTAAAATCTTATTTCAAAGTTTGTGCAGAAAAAGACCTGAAGTTGATTTTTTTTTTTATCTAGCATTTTCCAAGCATTTTATTTGACAGACAGAAAATTATTCCAGTGCAGTTTAGGTAAAAAAAAAAAAAAAATCTATGCTGTCATAAATTGTTCCATCACAAATGCAATTTAGTTTCTGTTTGGAATTTGGATTTTTTCAATGTTAACAAGTGTTCATTGGAATTCATTATTTGGCATTCTCAGGACTACAGCTCTCCACTGTTCAGAGCCTTTTCTTCTTTCTGACACAGGTGGTTGTATCAATCAATAGTAGATAATATGAATTAAATACATGGTGAGAAAAAGGAATAGCTCCAACTTTGTTCTGATTCCTTTCCAAATCTGTTATCAAGTGTCATGAATAAATATATAAAAAATAAAGATAATAGAGAAAAAAAGTAGAGGAACAGTTAGCCAATTTTAGCAACAGGTATCCATTGTTATACTCCCCAGGGGGTTCAGAGCCATCTAGAAAAGTGTGAAGAAGGTCTTCAGGAAATTAAATACTATCACTGGCCAGCCATGCTTGATTGCCTCACTGGAAGCAGTAAAGACACATAATTGGTAATTGTCAAAAGAGCTTATTTTACTTTAAGAAGACAGCTGTTAATCACACATTATCTCAGCTAAAGCACAGCAGCAGATATGATAAAGAACCTCATGTGAAAGTTTCCTACATGTACAAAATCAGTTTTATGACCCATTATTTATTACTCACTGTACACAGGTCTTGTCGGTCTTCTGATCACTGTGGGTTTCCTGGTAATGATGTCATCTGTTGAACACAATGACATGCCAATAGACATTAACAGCTTCAACTAACAAAAGCAGGTATGTGCAAATGTAGAGAGCTGCTTTCAATACATCTTTATGTATCACAGCAGAAGCCAAAAATGAAGGAATATGTTTTCAAATCTAGTTTTTTGTTGGTTTGTTTTAAAGAAGATTTTTATTTCATGATAGAAACATTGAAACCTAGCATTCTTCAGTTCTGTGTACCTTTAACAGAAGTAGGAGCCACTTCATATTCAATTCCTCAAGGAAAAATACTTAAGATTTACTATTAGATGTAAATGCCATAGTAAAATAAGGATAGAAAATTTACATACCAGGGTGATCAAGGGCATCAGCTAAATCAAAATCATCTTGACCTAGAAGGAATGTGACAGAAGACACTAAGTCAGCAGGCAGGTTTCCATCACCTCCAGACCTGGAGGGCTCAGTACAGAAGCAGAACACCCGTAAGAGGCAAAAGAAAGACCCATCCAAGCTGTCAGCTGTCATTCCTGCACAGCATAGTCCTGAATGACTGTGAGAGATGGGCTCATTTAATCCAAGGAAGTTATTTGTTCAGGTAGGCCAAAGAGAGGCTGCTCTCTCCTGTTATCATATTCAGCTGCTGTACAAACAGTCCTTTGAAGAACACAGGTTGCCAGCCAGAGGGCACAGGACTATTGCCAGGAGACAGCTGAAAGTAGCATTCAGCATAGTACTTGTGAACCAAAATCATTAGGTGAGAATTTTTAATATCTTCATTAGTACATAACATATATATCTTTATATATGTTATGTATATAAAAATATATATTACATATATAATATATAAATGTATAATATATATGTATGTATATATGCATTATATATATATATAATATACATATAATATAAAATATATATTATATAAATTCATTAATATATAATATATATATTAATAATTTTTGGTATCTTCATTATTATTTTATTGGCAAGCAGCTTTACTGTCAAGCTTTGTGATCACTTGCAATACAAATCAGCTTTGTTTTTTTAATTCTCACTGCAACATGGGCCAAAAGTAAAATATATTAAGATGTGTTTATCCAACTTATTTTCCTCTGTAAATGAAAAAAGCTGAAAAGGGAAAAAAAATTCTTTCCGTTCTCTGTTAGGTGACAACAATATCTTTGAATGTCACAGCAGAGTAATTAGCATCTGTACTTTTGAAGTTGGCAGGCAAAGAAAACTGGGAAATATTTTAAATATATTAACTGTTTTTAACTCTGCAATCTGCCTCTTTCCTTGTAATATACAGGCTTCATGAAACACACGTTTGGTGAACATGTATCCACCGGTTTTCATCCAGGGTGGTGCATCATCCTTGTGTTTGCATTCCAAACATAAGAACAGTTTACACAAACCCACAAAAAGTCATGACATGCTATGACTTCCCTCCCACAGAAATGCATTACTGTGCTCTATTGAGTAAGCCTCAAGCTGCACTTGATCTGCATATGTTTATTATCCCTTCTAAAAGGCTTAATACCTAACTGTTCATTAAGGGGTTTTTCTTGGCAAGTCTTGAACACTTCACAGCAAGAAGGGAAACTCTGTTCAAGTGAAGAAGCTGAGGAAGAGAGAGGCTGCCAGAGGTTTGTCAGCACAGCAGTGCTCAGGGTTCAGCTCAGCTCCTTCATCTTGACAGGTCCTGTACATCTTCATGGCATTCTTCTCATTAATCACTGTTCCTGAATAATAGCTCTTGCCTGTGTCAAAGAGCTTCCAGAAAGATTAATTATCAGTGGTGAAACACTGTGTGATCCTCAAATAACAGTCAGGGCAGGAATATAAAGTGGAAATGTTTTGATTCCCACGAGGATTTTAATGTAAGTCTGTGGACTTAATTATAGATGGGGCCTGATGGAAGAGATAAAACAAGGCTGGAATGCAAAGAAGGAATGGCTTCTAAAGCAAAACTGCCCCAGTAAAATGGACTGGGATTGGGTCTTCAGGTGGATAATATTCACGGAATCATAGAACCACAGAATGGTTTGTGTTGGAAAGAACCTTAAAGACCATCTGCTTCCCACTCTCACTGCCATGGGCAGGGACACCTTCCACCAGCCCAGATTGTTCATTGAGATATTCAACCCTGAACACTTCCAAAGATGGGGTATCCACAACCTCTCTGGACAGCCTGTTCCAGTGCCTCACCAAACTCACAGTAAAAAGTCTTCCTAAAGTCTAATTTAAAACTACTCTCTTTCAATTTAAAGCCTTTATCAAATCCATAATCTAAGACTCTGACAGGTTGGGACTTTTAAATATTAATCCATTAAATATATAAATACATAAAATAAACAAGTTGTTTCATCAGAAGATATTTTCTGTTTGAGCCCTGAGTACCACCAGCCCTTACTGGCCCTGAGCCTCTGCCCATGGGCTATCAGCCCAGCCATGGGACCCTTTGATCTTGATGCAGACACGCTATGCACAGGCAGACATCCTGGCATTGCCTGGACTTATATGGTCGAATTATATTTTTCTGAAGCATTTCTTCAGTGCCAGCAGTACAAGCAACATAAGCTTGACAGTCCTTTGATTTTGACCTCTGGCAAAATCCTCATTTTTGATCAGCATCCTGAGTATTGGAGGAGGTTGTCTGACCCAAACCCCATTGCCTCAGGATACCACAATCAATGGGTAAAACCTTTTCTTGTTGGAGTGAGTTATCAGGAATAATTTTGTAACCATAATCAGAATAAGAGTCAGGAGAAATAATTTTGTAATAACAAAGCTGGCCAAACCAGCTTCTTTTTACAGGTCATGACAAGCAGGAACTAACAATATGGAAAGCAACTACTGAGGTCCTAATGCTGCAAAGAGAATGTGACAAAATCATTTTGTGAAGGAAGACTGTGGAAAACTTTCAGGTAGAATATTTCTTTGAAGTTAGGGAAAAACAAAAAAAGAAGGTGGCATCTAATCCAATTATAGAATTCAAGCACGATCATCCAGATGCTTTCAATTTCATGAGAACTAAAGCAAAACAACAGACTGAAGCATTTACTGATACCTGCCCTTCTTCTGGACAATACCAACACTTCCCTCTCCTATTTTTACATCTGTTCGCCTATGGAAAAAGTGTGAAAAGGCAAAAGGTCCTGCTTTCAGACTTTGAGTGAGAAACAGAAGAAAGCTACAGAAATTCTAAGAAGAGAAAAAAGAAGACTGAAAATCTCCTTCAACAATTATTCAGATTGATTTTTTAAAAAATTATTTCTAATGATTAACCAAGCAATAAAAAGAAAAGGACATCAACACAGAATGGCTGCCTGGGAGTAAGACAGGAGCCCACAGTGAAATCTCTTTGACTATGTAAACATAAACCTTGGCAGATGGGCAGTTTGGATGAGGACATCTGTGCAGCATGGTAAATTATACTGCAATAAACCTAAAGACTGCTTGCCTGATAATCACATCAAAAAATGACCAGAAGGAGTAAGATTTTGTGGAGAATTTTAAATGCTCATTACCATTTGTGAGACTGTACCTAGACATTTTTAAGAACCTAATTTAAGGAGGATAGTTGGTTAAATAGCTGAACAGCTCAGACCATGGTCAGTCTGAAAACAAAACCACATTAGAACTTCAGAAAATATTTAACTCAATAGGAGCTGCAGTCACTTCAGAGAACTCTGAAGATAACTGACAAAAGAAATAAATTAGTGAAGCTCTCCACAGAAAAAACAGACTGAAATAAATTAATTTTCCACAAAATTTATTTTTTTAAATCTGCTTCCATAATAATAGAAAGAGTTAGAAATATACTGATGATAACAAGAATGAAAGAAATTTTAGTGGGGCAGAAAGAGCTTTGTTTCACTGGGTTTTTTTAATTGGTTGAGTTTTGTGTTTGTTGCTGTTGTCTTTGTTGTTTGTTTTAATCTGGATAAAGTTGTGAAGAGATTTAGCCATGCAGGTGGTATTATCTCAGAGTTATCTCTGCTATTGCTGCTTTTTGGCTAGTATGCTATTTCTTGGCATTACTTCTAACCTTTCTTCTGGGAGTATCCCTTTTTTTGACAAAGAAATAAAATTACTGTAATAATGTTTTTTTGTGGGTGGTCCTCAATGACTTATAACAGAGAATTTGAGAAAATGCTTGCAAACTCATGTCCTCAGGCACATCTGCATTTAGTGTTCACAAATTTTGAATATTAGTTTTCTGAAGATGTGACCCAAATATCCAGTCACTAAAATGCAGACAGTAGTATCTTTTGCCCGTGGTTTAGTTTGTTATCTAAATGTTGAGGGGATTCACCACCCTTTCACCACATATCTGTTTGATCACAAGGGTCTGAGGTCCCAGAGCTTTTGAGTTGAGTTTATGAGGAACAAGACTGGATTCTGCAAGTGAGCGTTACCAGTTTGTCATGACAACAGCAGTTAAATTTTCTGACAAAAGGCTACCACATCTCTCTACAATTTTCAATCTCTAACTGAACACAGCTTGTGGCCCTTACTATGATGCAGATTTAAATAAGGCAGAAATGAATATTTCTAAGTGAGGATCAGGTTATGTGACAAATGAAACTAACTTCTCAGGCTTTTAATATGCATAGTCTAGTATTAAAAAGGAATCTAAAATCCATGAGAAAAGGTGTTTGAATGTGTTTGTACATGTTTCTGGACACACAACTAAAATGCATTTATGTGCATTGTGTTAGATTAATAATTTTGTCATTAAGATGATTAAATTGTTTTTTGGTGCATTGCTAGAAGTCATATGTTTGGGATGAATTTATGTGTGTGACAAATAAATTAGAAGCAACTAACTTCTAATTCTGAGCAAGAGAGAAAATAAGTTGATTTTACAGTATTTAAAGACTTGAACAAGTATGATTTCTTCAGTGTAATTAAATAGGAATTGTTCCATGAATACAATGTGCTTAAAACATTATGAAGCTGAAAGAGACTGAGAAAGATATCTATGCCTTAAAAATGAGAACGAAAATTTTATAAAAGGGAACAATATGTTACCAAAATCACTCATTAAACTCATTTTATGGGTTTTTCTAGCTGAAATTGTAAGTCATTCTTTGCACAGACCATTTCTTATTATAATACAATCTAGAAACCTATTTACTTCATAATGAGAAAATAGTATGTATTTTCCCTTGCATGGGACTTGGAACATACCCATGTAGTGTTCCAACTTTGTTCAGGAAGCAATTATGTTTGTTTAAAAGAAATTATTCATTTCTGGGAGAACACACAGGTTTACACCCCAGAGTGGACACTGTGGACAAAATCTCAATGAGCAGGTACTATTTCTTTCATGCAATAGCCCCATGATCCATATTTCCTGATGATGTTACTGTAGCTTGTTTTTCCTTCAAGGACCTTTAGTTTCATAAACAACGATTGCCATTACAACCCCTTGATGCTGGGGTGGAAAATGAGTATGCTTTAAAATCTATAATTAAGATGCAAGGCCCAGCATATAGACCACAACATATGGACCTGATTATTGGCTTCATATATTTTGCTAGGCCATTTCTGGTTTTAGTTTAAATGCAGGGGAAATGAAAAGGACTCTTTTTCTTATTCATACAAGAACACATTTAAATAATTACCAGCAACTAAGATGCACTAATAAAGTAGGAGTGGCAGTATTGCTTTAGCTCTGTGCAACATCGTCTCACCAAACACAAACAAAAGTCTTTTAGTTCTATTACATTTGCCTTTCTGTTCAAAGGTAACTGATGTTCTTTATGATCTGTTATGCCCTGCATACATAAAATAAAACAGATACGGTTTTCTGTATTTTGCTAGAGAGTGAGTGCAGAAGAGATGGTGTGTGCTGTAAAATTGCAGGCAGAGCAAAAGAATTGGGATCTCCCATGAAGGAACAACATACATGTTCCTGTGCTCCTTACTCAGATTTTCAGCTTTGTGTCCTGAGGCAGAAGAGCTTAGCCCATGGTGTGGGCTCTTCATCCAAAGCTTCTCTCTGGCACTACAGGTTCATGAAGCCACCAGCCCTTTTCAGCCATTTAGTCTGAGAGTCTCAGGCTGAATGTTGGTCACATGACATGAGAACTGTACTGAAGCAAGAGACCTGTATGAGTATTCCTACTGAAATGCTTAGTGTGGCACAGACAACAGCTGTGTTGGGCTCTCAGAGTGACCACTTTCTGCCTAAGTACCAGCTGGCTAATCCCCACTTTCTCCAGTGAGTAGTTTGGAGACGAGAGAGAGAACTGAATGTAATATAGGTGGTCAGAGGGATGCCAGGCTTTGCTGTTTCTCTTGCTCACAGAATGTGTTTTAATGTTCCCCTTCCCACTTTCACACCAGTTACACTGGTAAAATGCATGCAAAAGAGCTCTTGACCTTCAATAGACCCTGGTTCCTTTACCACGGGTGTAATTAGACCAGGGATGTAAGGAAGGACTTCAACTTGTCTGCTAATCTTAATGCCTACTTACTTTTCATTCACTTTTCTTTCTGCAGCATTCATGCAAACAACTTTTGCATGAATTCTTCACAAATTAAAAATCTATTGATAACAGGCAATGCTTATTCAGTGGAAGTGAGACTGTTATATTTTCATAACCCATCCAAGCCCATTCTTTCTGCTGGGATGGTGTGTTTGCCTTCAGAAGATATTCTACTACAGGTCAGATTTAAGTATTTTTAGTATTTTCCCATAACGTTTATAGATGTCAGCCTGTGGAAAGGAAGGAAGACTCTAATCAAAACAAAGTGAATTTCTCTTCTCCTACTATGAGGTAAAATGCCACAGAAAGGTCCATTTTTATTGATTTCTAATCTTGAAAGAATTCTGACGTTTATTTGGTTTTTGTTACCTTCAATGGGATGGAAAGGGTTTGACAATTGCAAATAAGTTAATAATAAATAATTATTTGATGATGCAAATAAATTAATAATAAATACTCAGGCAGGTTGATCACTGCTGCCAGGCTTGCAACACGGCAGCAATGTTTGAAAAGTGAACCTGAGCAGCTGAGTAACTGCACCCCTTGTTTTCTCTTCTCAAGCTCTGATGTTGCAACAGTTCTGCCGTTGTTAGTGTTTCAGCCAGCTCAGGTATGTGGATTTTTCAAACTGCAATTCCACCCTTAGCTGATAGCACTGATGTACCTGTGGATAATTGCAGTTCAGGTCTTGGGAGTGAAATAGTTTTGGCAGCCAGCAGAAGAGAATTTGTTGCCAGCTGAATCTGTAAGTGCTTCAGCACGTCCACAGGGACCTCACACAGAACAGTGAGGACTGCAGATACATGGAGCAGTGTAAGAAAAAACAGGACTGTGTTTGTCATCTCTCCTGTTCTGTCTTTTAACTCCAGGGAAAACTACATGAGACGTAGAACTAAGTCACATAAGGTCTCAAATTCAAAATGGTCTACAATTTTCTCCCTATAAAGTGCACAGCTGATTAACTGAGACTACAACTGATTTTGAGTCAAAAGCTTTGTAAGCCTTAGCTGAACAGAGGTGCTTGGTTTACTGACTAGCAACAAATGCTGTTCCCTTTACCTATGTAGCATTCAATAGCTGATGGAGTAAATGTAAACCATCTCAGACATATCGGTCTTTGCACTGTCTTTGTTACTGGTTGACAGGGGATCCATCTGTCAACCCTAAAGACCATGGATATATAGGTTATATCTACACTAGGAGCCTGAGGAGCATTCCAAGCAGTCAGGTTTGAGTGGGAGTCTCAGTTGCCTTCCAGGTCCATAAAGGGAGAGCCCCCAGGTTGCACAGATTCCTCACTGCAGGAGTGCACACAGGTTTTTGGCCCAGGTGGGACCTATGCTTCAAACAGTTTCATGATCCCAGTTACAGGGGAGCAGCCTGAGTTGTGTCTGAGCCCTTAAATGGGCAGTGTAGACACAGTCAGACCTGAATTACCAGAGATCAGCCAAGCTCCAGGAACTCATGAGGGATGTTACCGTGAAATTCAGTGGAAGAAGTTTCTGTGAAGTTTATTTCATTCGGATTGGGCTAAAAGCCTCACCGACAATTAGTTGTTGAAGCTCAAGTACATAGGAGTCTTCATGTAACCTACCTAAGTCTGGAAATTCCAAAATCTAGAGTGTAGTTAAAAATGGAATACTGCAGTGAGCATATATGTTTCTGAACTGTATCAGATTTCACTTTCCTTATGCAATATGGTTCTTGGCTCCGTTATGCTTCTGTCAAGATGTGTCCATCAAGGTAGTCTAGCTAAGTAACTCAAGATAATTGAACATAAAGGAAATTCTGGATGGTAAGAGGAATGATGTCATCTGGTCTGGCTGTGGTTGTCCAGTAGTTTATAGATGCTATCACAGAGGATTACAATTTAGAAAAGAATTAAGCTGCCTATAAAAGGGTGAATCATGCCATAGACATTCCTTTTATAAGTACTTAGACCAGCTTTTTACCAACATGGCCAAGCATTTCTCACATCACATCTTGATTGGGACAGAGAGGAGGTTCTTGTAAATATCCCTGAAACATGGTGAATACTTTGATGATAAAATTCAGTGGCTGTTGCCACAGACTTTAAATAATTAAGTTTGCTTAATTAAAGTGGATTAAATAGTTTCCAGAGTCATAAGACTGTGCCCAAAGCCTACAGCAACTTTCAGCAATGACTTCTCCCCCAAAGCAGAGCCTGAACTTGCTCTAAATTAGCACATGTATAAATGAAGAATGATTAGGCTAACTACCCTTGTAATTAAAATAGTAGAGTATATGCAAATTGGCTTGCTCATGCTCAGATTGTCTGAACAGAACTATTCAACATATGACAGCTACAGAACAAGAAAGTCTGCATGCCAAGAGGTGAGAGACTGCATGAATAATCACTGCTCACAACACAACATGCAGGCCAGCACAGTCTCTGCTCTGCTCTTTCTATGCCATGCTAATTGCTGAAGACCTCTAAATGATTCCTCATTTGTTAAATTCAAACTATTAAACTAAATTAAGACAAGGTGTTTTTCACTGCCCATCACTGCAAGATCTCCTAGGGACTTCATTTAAATCAGGGGAGGTGGGAGGATCAGCAGCAGCTGCTATTTTGGAACTAGTGATTAATGATTGATTTGTGATTAATGAACTAGTGATTAATGAATGATTCCTGCAGCCAATACTGTACAGAAAGTTTCTGCAGTATTGCTAATATACAAAGAAGAAAAGGTTACATCACATGGCAGATGAACACAAAAATAATTCTATTTGGTTTTACGTCAACAAAAGTTTTAAAGAATATTTTGCTGAAAGAAGTTATGTTTGAATAAAGTGACTCAGTATGAAAAGGCTACATTTTCTCTATTGCTATTCATTCACCAAAAATATGTACAAAATTTATTCAATTCTTAATTAGTCCTGCATGAAAAAGTATGCTTGTGGAATACATTTACTAAGGTAACTGAACTATTAGTTTATAATTATTAAAGCATATGCACCAATATAAAAGCATGAACACCTTTAAACTGCATCAGAATTTGTTTTTACAATAAAACTTACAGATTTCAAAATATCAAAAGCCAAGAAAAGCTTTAAGACATGAAGTCATGATTTGACTACAGATCTCTTTGGAACCTCTTAAGTTCCCCTGGAAGCTCTCATTTTACAGCTTCCATTTAAAAAAGTTTATACTCAAGCCTAAGCTTGTGAATTATTTTAGGGAGGAAACACTAGCAAGAAAATAAGAAATCATAATAAACAAACTTCAACTGGCACAGCTATTATGAACAATCAGTCAGGAGACATGTATCTCTTTAGAAACTGGTAAAGTACATATAAACACTTTTGAATGCTTCTCATGAAAAAGTAGCTCCAAAAAAAAAAAAAAAACAAAGGTAGCAAGCATTTCCAAATAAACAAACATCCATTTTAAGGGCTGGGAGCTTAGGTTTTTTTGTTTGGGTTTTTTTTTTCTTTTTTAATAATCTAGCCTTTGAAATAAGCCAAGGTAAAGGTCACTTACCTCTCACATGGACTAGGAGGAAGCCAAGGCACAAAAGAAAAATACTTCTGAATTTCTCCATGCTCTTCTGTGCAGTGCCTTGATTGCACCAGTTGGTTTTTTCCCAAGCAGTGATGGTAGATGTTGCAACTGCAGTGCCAAGGTTTGAGGGAGACACTTGGAATCAGCAGCTCTGTCCAAAAAGGTTTCTCACCCCTACACCCAAGCTCTGCAAGAGAGAGAGAAACCTTTTTGCTTACAAGGCAAGTAATGAAAGCAAGCAACCCTGCTAGAGCCAAGCTGTGAGCAGCACATTAGGTGCCACTTGTGCTCCAAGAAACTTATTTATCGTCCAGGCAGGAAGCACAGAGAGCTGGGGAAGCAGTGGCAGCACCCAATGAGGAGGGTGCCTGAACACACTGGATCCACCTCCTTCCCAGAGGGGAAAGCCAACCTGTTTGACATCCTTGCCTTCCAAGTAGGGTGTGGTGCTGTGGGAGCTCAAGTATCTTGTAAGAGGAGACTGTCTTTCTCTGAAGCATGCTTGAAAGAATCACTCAGACATATTCTGTCCTCAAAGCAGCACTTTCCTGCTTGTTTCTTGGCTCAGCAATAACAGCTGATAAAAGCAATCCTGTCAGACTTAACCCCTCACTCGGGCCACCAAATAAAGGAAGTGGATGGAGATTAGGAATCCACTTTACAGCAGCTTGGAATTGGCTAGAGAGGGATGACATAAAAACCTAGTTTCATAAATTTAAAATATGATGTTGGACTACTGAAGCATGCTCTGCTCCCCAGTAGATGCTTCTCTTCAGAGGTAAACCCCAGTAGCTGCTTATCTTCATTGCCCATCATGACTCTTTCTATTGATCTAGTTTGGTTTTTGTTTTGGTTTTATTTTTTAAATACAAATATCCATGCATATCCTTTATGGGGAGAGATGTCAGATAGTGCTGACTGAGATGGTACAAAGCTTTGGAAAATGAAAAAAAAAAAAAAACCATGCATCTATCTGTACACGGATTTAATTTAAAATTACTGATGTGATTTAAATCGTTTTGTCATAGCATCATAGCTATCTCATGCAGCACTCTAGCAAACACAGCCTTGTCCTGTGAAGGGGATTGCAGCCTCCAGCCTGGTGCCCAGCACCAGCAGGGTGACTGGCGTGCATCCTCCCTTGTGCTGGGGGATGAGCTGCAGGGGGTTTTGTCGGAGCTGTTTTGTCTAGGGCAGCAAATAGCTCAGGACTTTGCTGCCATGAGTGGCCAGTCTGAGCACTTGTGGTGCTGCAGGGTGATTCAGTCTGGCGTGGGGCACAGGCTGTCCCCAGCTGCATTTCTGTTGAGTTACCCAGAACATACAACAGATCTCATGCTTCTACAGTAACTACAAAAACCAGGAGCAACAGCATAAGATGGACTGATAGAACTTGGTGGTACTGGGTCCTCAAGAAGTGTGATGTTCAAGTAAGTCAACTGCCTCCCTCTCCCCTGCCCAAATTTGAAGCAGCAGAATGGTTTATATATGTCTGGCTTAAAGCTACTAATAGAAGCTCTACAGTTCCATTTGAGTATCATCATTCTCCATGTCAGGGCCAATTGCTGTCTCAGAACAGCTAAGGACACTTAGGCTGAAGAGGTGACTTTTTCAGTCAGTTAAAACAAGAACTATACCATGAAATGAGAAATCCTATAAATCCACTGGTTGTTTGATTTTTTTTTTTTTATATTTTTTTTATTTTTTAATCAGAATGCCAAAAGCAGGGCCACATGTGCTGATCTTCATACAAGTGATGAATTTGCCTGAAGGGAACAGGAATGTTGGCAAGATTAGGGAATAGTCCCAGGCAGGTCCGAACAGCTTACACATGTTCAGTAGCTTTACTTCAAAACAGTTGTTCTGCAAGTGAAGTCTTCCCAAAATGCATTGTCTCACCTGCCTGCTGATACAACTTCACTGCGATATGGAACATTCTCAGATGAAGTTTGAAGATGATGCACATCTTGTTCAGTCCTCCTGAAGCCAGCTATTGCCCTGTCTAGCTAAGTAACAATATGAAAGTGGGCAGCACTGGAAGGAGTGGATCTAGTGTAGGAGTCAGGATGTCTTGAATGCTTATCCCCCTCCTGTTCTTGGGAGCATTACAAGAACTTCCTAATCCCAGTACTGTCAAAAACATACAGCAGCTTGCCCAAGATGGCAAGTAAAAAATACTGTATATCAAAAAGAAATATATGAGCTAATACCTGATGATAAATAGCAGTTTTAGCACTTGAAAAATCATTGACCCATCTTTTTCTGCATAAAGGAAAACAAAGTTCTATTATTCACCTATATAAATGTAGGATGGGTTGTCTACATTTTTTTACTTTTTTACTTGTCTTTTAAGGAAAACTCCAATATTTCAGAAACTTAAATGGAGGTAGAAAAGGAGACAATGTGTCTGTCTATTCTTTACACCACATACTTTTACCCCATCAGGCCTTTTAGATGAGACAAGCTAAAAGGGAACAAGAGTTCAGTCACAACTCATCACAGTGGCAGCCCCATCCTCCTATGGGCAGAGGTCAGGCATTGCTCTCTTTGGTGTGGGTAACCTGCCCTATGTGTCTATTGGAGATGAAACAACTGAATTATACACTAGAACTACTTGGGAATGCCACTAATATCCTACACTACTCATCTTTTTTCATAAAAGCAGAAGTGCTTTAATTAAAATATTGAAGCATCCAGTAATATAAGCCATTAATGTAAATGTAAGCCAAACACTCAAGTGAATTGGTGATACAATTTCTTGGCAACAGAATAAAATTACTACGTACTAGCTAAAGCTTCAATGACTTTTCACAAGCAGATGGAGGAACATGTATTTTATTCTTGTGGTTATTAAATTTACTCTAAATACAGAGATTTGGGAAAACTGTGGGTTTGCTCCATTTAAGTCCTCTTCCCATTCCTAATAATCTCTATTTCCTTTTAAATGTGTCTTTGTGTCTCTGTAACAGAAAAGAGCAAAAAGGAAGTAATATTTTCAACTTGCTTCTCAAGTGAAAAACACACATAGAACATGTGGTTGAGATTGTGGCCTAAAGTGAAAAAAAAAAAGCCAACACAGAAAAGCATCATTGAAAGTGTAATCCAGCCCAAGATATACTGAAAACTGAGTGCACTAAAATGTTTTCCTTAGCATTCAAAATTTGGCACAGATACTGAAATATGCACAAATAAGAGCTACAGCAAAAAGCTGCCAAATGTTATGATTAAGATTTGCTTGCTTTCATTTGCACAATCCAATGAATTCATTTGGATAACTTTGAATAAGTATTTTAAATGAACATTGCATTTGAAAACCATCAAAACATTTTTCAAGCAGTCTTTTCCACCAATAGGATGAATAAACTGCCACTGCAGCTACCTCATGGAAGCTAAAGTGACATATTATTCTACAATAAGATCCTGCTTTGATTATTTTTCCTCCTACTACTGATAGTAACCCCTCCTCATCCTCAAAGGAGGTAGACTAGGGTAAGAAATGGAAATGAAGAGGGTGCACCACAGGACTGGGACAGGGCTCTTTGTTGCCACCCATTTTAACTCAGTTTGATCATGAAGGTACCTCACAGGGATCAAGTTGCAGTTTGGACTCAGAAAGGGCAGTATTTTTTTCATTCCATTGCACAGTCTAATTGAAACCTGTATAGAAACTACATTAATTCCCACATCTGAAAGCCAATGGCAGCTCATAAGGCCATGATGGGCAGCTGCTGATCTGTGGGATGTGACTGCAAAACCACTTCAGCAGAGTGGTCAATAATGGTTAACTGGTAATGTTTCCTGTCCCAATGTGTGGGAGAAATAATGAATTGGAATATTTAGCTCTGTAACTTAATGGAAGTTGAGTGATAAAGAAACAAGATCAAATTTTCTGTGGGTAGTGAGGCAAAGAGCAATGCAACAATTAACACCCCAATAACTGCAAGTGAACTGCTGTTCATCCACAGGTAAGTAACAGAAACCCATAAACTGGCACATTCTCACAAGAGAACAGACTGAAATTTCAAGTCTTCTGTTTAGCCTTTAATATCCAGGTGGCAGCAGCCAGTCATCTTCCTTCCACAACTCCAGACTGTGGAACCACAACTGGAGTAAATTGGAAAAATCAGTAAATTTTTTTACTATTCAGACACTTGGCAACCCCTGCTTTCCCTTTTCCTTCTCTTATGGTCCTCCCACATCAGAAGGTGAGAAAACACATGGACCTGCAAAAGTGTCTATTGCTCCAGGATCTGATGATAACTGGATGAGGAAAATTGAACGCTGTTAAGTTTGCCCATACTAAGACATGTAAGTGCATCTTTTCAGCATCTTTTCTGGGTTTCCAAATCTTTTTCTTCAAAAGCCATGCCTGTCCTTCACACAGAGAGATGTCTTCTCTACACTTCACACCGGTAAGCAGCACAAAGCTTTGCTGCTTCTGGCCAACTTCATTCCAAAATAATTAAAACGCCTCTAGGAAATAAACTTGAGCTGCTGATGGTAGACAAACTATTTAAAGGGTCCTTCCCTAGGTGAGTGAGCACCAAGTTTTTTTGTTTTCAGAACTACTGAGGAGAAGAAGACACAAACCTTTTTTTTAATATTTATTTTTAGAAAAATCACAATGTTGATAGGTCTTAGTAAGTAACTTTTGGGTTCACAAAAGCTGAAAAAGGATTCAACAGTCTTGGTTAGCTAAAAGCTAGTTTGAGCTCCTCCTGTCCTTTTATCCCTAACAGTTATTTTTGTTTATTCTACACTTGGCATAGATATATCTGTTTATTCATGTAGGCAAGCAGTACATTTCTTTGTATTTACATAAACCAAATGCTTATGTAGGAATCACTTGTGCACTCCCAAACACACTTAAAAGCTTTAGCACTTTTATACTAAAAGCAGACAGAGGGCAAAAAGAGACTTACAAATTAATTCCATAAGAAAATACTAAAATTTGTGCAAAACTTTGTTGCAAGCTAAGAAACATGTACAAGAAATTCTCAAATGAATTATCCTTAGCATACATTCACGTCTGAATGTACAGATATATTTACAGGTTTAATATCCAAATTCATTAATTTCTAAGTTCTAAGATACTCCAAAAAATGCCATCTTCCTGTAGAACTTTGTCAGGTGGCTGAAGCCCATTAATAAGACACAAATGGTAAAATTGCATGAAAATTTAAAGCAACTAGAATGAAAGCCAACAAAACTGGTCAGACCATTCCCTCCTGACAGAACTAGTTATTATTCCAGACTTAGTCCTTTAGCTATTATGAGTTGTAGTTTTCTGTGTTTCCACAGATCCTTGAAACCTTCCTGTTGCTTTCAAGAGCCACAGCACTGGTCACAAGTGCTTTCAGAGGAGGATGCAACCACAGGTGATCACCCTAGGGGAATCCTTCCCGAGTCCAAAAGCACTTCTCACGTGTTTGCTATTTCTACTGTTCAGTGGATGCCTGTGGAGTGAGACAGGCTTGTTCTGGTCACTCTTGCTGTTTGTAGTTTGGAACTGTGGCACTGTTTCTGTCCCTTATACATGTATGATAAGCCTTCTGAATTCAGCACTATCTTTACTTAAGCTTTTGGCTATGGAAGTCTGAAAATGTTAATCCCCACTCCCAAGTTCTTCATCCACAAGTTTTTAGACGATGCCAAACATCAATGTCACCAGAAATACAAGGTCCAATTATGTTTCTGATCTGCAAAACAAGCTTTTCCACAACTGACCAGCTCAGTACTTGCCAAGCAGGAACAGCCAGAAAGGATGAAGGCTTGGTGTACATTAACTTTGGGTTCTCTCAATCTGTACCAGACAGATGCAGTGAAAAAAAATCTAAAAACAAAACAGAATTTTTGTCTCCTGAATGCTCAAGCACAAGCAGCTCTTCCCTGGCAGCTGGCCCAGGCAGCTACACAGATTGGATCAGCAGCACCCACACACAGATCCACCATCCATACACAGTGAGCTGTTTGCTTTCAGGTGCCCACAACATACACCAAGCTGGTTTGTTGGTCCACTCACTGAGTTCAGGTTATTTAAAAAAATGTTTGTATTGCCTGAGAGCAATAACATAACAGAAACCATAACTGCATATTGGTTTTGGAGAGGTAAGGAAAAGTTAAATGCACTGAATGCACTTGAGACACACCTATTTGTCAGAGGAGTCAAGGAAAGAATGCAAAGGCACAACATACTTCTACACTCCTGTCATTAAGGCCATGTATTGGTGTGCAACAATGCTTCACAGGGCTAACCATACAGAAGTACTCAGGTCTAAGTGACAGTCCCAGAGGTGTTTGAAACAAGTTTCATGTTTTCTCATGAAACTTCAGGCTCTGCTGTTTGCTATGCTTTTTTTTTTTTGTTTCCTTTCCTTTTCTTTTTTTTTTTTTTGGCAGAATGCAGGTTGTTTATCCAGTTCCAAAGATCTGTTCTTCACCACTCTTCCTTTAATTTAGTTCTCCAGAAGTGTGCGCTGAACTGAAAAGTGAAAACCAATTCAAGATTAGTGCACTAAGTTAGCATACAATGTAAGTTATACATTACTATGTAACAGTTTATGCAGTCAACAACACTCAGCAGATGTTTGACACCATGTGATAAATTTAGGAAAGCGGAGGCTTGATTCTATGAAGCCAACAGGCTGCATAGCAAGGAAGGTTACACTCAGATTTCTCACTCAAATAATCACACAGGGAAGCTAGCTACACTTGCACTGTAACCCAGCACTCAGTTCAGGCTTGAGGTCTTGCAAATGCAAACAGGCTGCTCATACAAAAAGTAACCTAGTGAAAATAGGTTCAGTAAATTCAAGACATGTTTACAGAAAATTTTAAAAACACAGATCTATGCCGTTTGACCTGGCTTAATGAGAGACTGCTTCTAACTGGAAGCCGTGTAGGCACATCTATTACCAAAACCAGACCTAACATCTGCCGACTCCCAAAACTCAGATCAGGAGCAGCACCATGATGACCCTGGCTGCCCAGTCCCTTAGCTCAGCACATGATCATGCTTGTCTGCAAAATATAACAGAGGTATGAAATCTGGGACATAATATGACATCAATATTAGATTAGATTAAATCAATAGGTAGAAGTAATCATATTTGACAACATCCCAAGTGTGACTTTACTGGTTAAGATAAGGTTGCATCATCTGAGGCATTTCACTTCTGAGTTCTGTTGAATCTTGGTCAGAATTTCAGCATACCCAACTACAGGTCATATTTTAATATTTTAACTGCCTTTGGTAGAGGACTTTGAATGATGCCACTTGCTTCCCTAAAGCACAACTGAATTGAGAATACCTGAGTCTCTTCAGTGCTTACAGCCAGTCACAAGAAAATGTTTTGTACTTGAGAGTTTTATATACTTAACAGCTTAAAGTGTTTATAAAGAAGATAATAAACCAGATGAAACTTTATAACACACTCATGAAATACCCGAGAGAAATAAGGCATAATTATTTTTCAATTATAAAAACACCCAGAAATACTTCTGCAGGTTTAAGATTAAACTCACAGAAGAATATACTGCAAATATTATACTGCTGTGAGATATTAATACTCAGTACTTCAAAACCAATCAACTTCAGCATGAGGTTACAGTGCTTCTTCCTTTGTTGACCAGTCACAAGGCCAAGTTTTCACCTATACCATTTCCTCTAGCTCTATCCATGGATTCCTGGAGCTTATCACCTGCTCCATCATCCAAATCCCCTACACAACCATACGTGGAAGGGTGAGGTTCTCAGTATTTGTTGCTTTAAAAGAGATCCTTCAACAACTCTCACCTTTGTAGAAATATTAATTATGTGATGGTTCTTTCATACAAGAATCATTCTCTGTTCACAATAGAGAATGCTTTAATTACAACATGCTAGTGAGTTCAGTCCTCTTTGCCTCCAGTGTAGTTTCATATCTGTCCAAATATCATAAATTTTTAGTATATCTTCTTTCAGTGTTGTGTTATCAGTTTATAATTAGAAAAAAAATTCAGATTCTAATCAGAAAAAATATGCACTAATAAACTTCCAACTGCAGTTATTCATCACAGTGATGGAGCAGGCTTGTGTTTTCACAATTGCCTCTAATGATACTTTTGCAGAGAAAATTCAACTCTTCACTTTCTCTAAGCTGCCACATTTCAATGCCCTCTCAAGGCAATAAACCAATCTGTTCAATAAAAAACTCAAGAAAAGTGGCCATATTGTCAGACCCAAATGCCTGATTCACTTCTAAGTTTGTCATCATGGTAAAATCATAGAATCACAAAATCATGTATGCTGGGAAAGACCTTTTAGATCATCCATTTTAACTCTTACCCTAGAACTGCCAAGTCCACCTATGTGCCACGTCTATATTTTAAATACCTCCACGGATGACAACTCCTGTGCTTTCCTGAGGAGTTTCTGAGCAGCCTGTTCCAATGCTTGACAAACCTCTTAATGAAAAAATTTTTCCAAATATCTAATCTAAACCTCCTTAGGCAAAGTTTGAGGCCATTTCCTCTTGTCCTATCACTTGTTACCTAGGAGAAGTGACTGACATGTCCCTGGCTAAAACCTCCTCTCAGGTGGCTGTAGAGAGTGAAAAGATGACCCCTAAGCCTTCTTTTCTCCAGGCTGAACACTTCCAACTCCCCCAGTCACTCCTCATAGCCCTTCCCCAGACCCACTGCCCTTCTCTGGACATGCTGCAGCACCTCAGTGTCCTTGAAGTGAGGGGCTCAGAACTGGACACAGCACTCGAGGTGTGGCCTCACCAGCACCAAGTACGAGGGGACAATCACAGCCCTGGTCCTGGTGGCCACACCATAGCTGATACAGCCCAGGATGGCACTGGCCTTCCTGGCTACGTAGGCACACCGTTAGCTCATATTCTGCCAAAATTGTAAATTTATTTTTTTTTTTAACAAAAAGCACAATTCATTTTCTCCAGTATGGTCAATAAAGTGCATTTTATAGGATCCCCAGCAAAGAGCTGATCTTCTATCTAGATTCTTGTCTTACCAGGTGGCTCAGATTGTGCTCCCCTGTGGCTATCCATATTCACATTCTCTTCATCTGCTGGGAAAAAAACCAGATATTTAGCATTCAAATTCTCTTATATTTGAGGTTCTTGATAAATAGAGATAATCTGAGAGAAGAAACAGCACTGAAAAAGTGGGCTACTGACAGTAGTTGAGTTGCCCTGTTTTGCCTCCACATTAATTTTAACACACATGGTAGAGCTCTTTTTTAAGAGTTTCCAAACTTACCAAGTTACAGAACAGCAGTGCCTGGCTGAATGACTGCTCTATCCCTTCGCTAAACAGTCAGAAAGACTAAAACAGACAAAACCAACGCTTCCGCCCATCCTATCACCCACAGTACTCCCAAAGTTTTCATATCCAAATTATATCTTATTTAGTTGGAAAGGAAGCAAGCAGTATATCACTGCAGAAGAATAATCTGGGGATGAATACTGGGGTAAGTTGTCATAAAACTAATAAGTAGGCAAGCATCTTGTGAAGACACAAAGCCAAAATTTCCAAAATTAGAAACTACCAAGTATTTCTCAGCATGAAAAATATCTAACCCTAGCCTTCACTTGATTCTCCTTAAAAAGTATTTTTTGCAGTCTCTCCTGCTTAATTTTAGCCAGAAGTGCTTTTATTTTAGGAAATGTAAAGCTTTGAGTCCTCCTAGTTTTTGGGCAAGGAATTTGTCAGTCTTAGATGCCTAGTAGGAAAGGGGTGAACATAAATTCACTGGGCTATTGCAACTACCTTATGCATAGGATCAATTTATAGATCACATATAAATACAAAAATACCTCTCTTTAGACAGTAGGAAACAAAACTAATTTGGAACTCTTACCGCTTTGCTTGAAACAGAGTTTCTTCTTCTGGTAAGCAATGAAACTACCTACTGATGCAACTACAGTAGCACCCACAGCACTTAAAATTCCAGCTAATACTCCCTGAGAACCTGAAAAAAACAGAGATGTTTATGAATATATTTCAGAACTGAAAGCCACATCAAAATATTGCCTCAAAGTAAACACTGAGAACACTTCCAAAAACCATTAAACTGAAATTACATGAAATTGTAATAATCAAATCTGTGCTCAATGAAAAGTGAATCCTCTCATTTTGTAACCATTGATTTCTTAGCAATGCCCATTGTTAAAGAACTTAAGCATGCCTGTTTTAAGTTCCACTAATTAAAAAAACAACCCTTTCATTGCCATATCTACTTTGTATGCAAGCCATCACTGCACCAGCATCTCTGAGACCTTAACACTTGGGAATCATTTGTAACATAGAAATATTAAAGGACTATGGAAGCAGAGTTTAAATCCCAGATTGCAGAAAAGCTTTTTAATTGCAACCCACTCCCAGTAGTGGGTTACAATTAAAATTCTAGCAGAAGATTAGCAATCAGAAACCCCAAGAAAATAAGCTTCATACATCTAAACACATCATACACACATACTCATGCATTTACCTTCGCCTTCTTGGTCACTATTTGGAGTTGGACCCTTCCGTTCTGTAAAAATAAATGGAGAGTTTACATTTTATATGTCTAAAGAACACTTATATCATAATTGAGAAACATTTTGTCAATTAATTATCCAAAAATACAAGGCATGTATTATATCCATACAGTGTTAAACTGGCACTGAAACTTTCTGTTTTCAAAGCATGGCTCAGAGCAGTGCCAACTCCAGCCCTGAGTGCTCAGCACTTTCTACAAAATGAGCTAATAACATTTGTGAAATCTCGTTTAATAAGCCTGTGCACCACCACAGAGAACTCATATAATTGCAGAGTAACATTCAGCTGTATTTCCACAGAACCAACTATCTTTTCCTAAAATCCCAGCCTCATCTACCTTTGCAATTCTCTTCACAAGCAAGCCAGAACTTCTATTAGTGCTAACTCTAAATTTGTTACTGTGCAACTCATACCACTGAGGCAGGAACCTGTGCAGATGAAACCACCACTCGAGTCTCCACAGATGTTTCTTTCCCCTTCCAATTTTCAAGTACTTCCCCAAAGGAACCTTGGAAGGAGGAAGCTACCCAAAACAGTGGCATCAACAGTCTCCACCCTAGGACAGCTCTTCGGAGAAGTCAGTTACCATTAGCACATCCCAAACCCCATCAAGATACTTAAAACTAATTCTGATTTGGAAATACTAAAATTGCAGTAAAGCAGTAATTTTAGGCATAGCAAATTACCAAAAAAAGTGTGGCAAGCTATGAAATGGTTTTTTACTGTTCAGAGTATAGAATCATATGGTGGTAAAGGGACCTTAGTGATCACCAAGCTTCAACTCCTCTGCCATGGGCAGGGACACCTTCCACTAAACCAGGTTGCTCAGAGCTCCATCCAGTCTAGTTTTGAACACTTCCAGGGATGCAGCATCTACAACTTCTCACTTCCTCACCTGCCTCACTACCACCACAGTAAAGAAGTGAAGGCTAAGCATCACCTGGAAGTATAAATGTCAGTTCATCCTGTGGGACAAAGGAAATCTTTGAGAACATAAGGTGGACCCTCTTCTGGCCCACTCCTAGGCTTCCTACCTACAACTTCTAAAAGAAACTAAGAAAAATGTCATAAAAGATCAAAAATAGCACTTGGATGACCTTAAAAATTACATTAATGGTCAATTTTGAAGTTAGTAGTGCATTCACATTTCAGTTGTGAAATAAGCCGTATTTCTTAGCAATACAGTAAAAAAATCACTGAAAATGTTTGCTCTAGACCAGTTTCACACCTAAGTATTTGGGGTTTTTTTTCTGATAGAGACAGAACATGTTACTTTTGAACTCGAAAATATGCTCTTCAGTTTCAGATACCAGAACCAAATGCATTACAAATTAGAGCTAACCAGCTCTAACCAGGTCTCTAATTGTCTAACCAGCTTGTGAGCAGGCTTTAATCAAAAGCTCAGGTAGCCACAGAAACAATAGGAAGCCCAACCTGCTATCTTACCATTGCTGCCACTGCCATCGCTTCCTCCTCCTCTTGGGAAACCGCCATCCAATAGATCTGAATCATCAAAATTGTCTATAAAACAATGCAAATAACATTACCATGTTTTAAGTTCAGTGAATAAGATACACCAAGGCATATAATAACATGGAAATTTTCTCAAGACCATTCAACTGAAATTGTGGTGGCTTTAGGCTCAGCACCAGAGTCAGAGCATTTAACCTTTTAAAAGACCTCACAATGTCAAGTCCCTTCAGCTCAGCACTACAGAGTCTGACAGCAGCACTCCTTTCTCTGGACTTCCTGAACAACTGAGAGAAAAGCAGGTAGTACTGCACAAATCAGGTTAAGCAAGCATGGAGCCTCATAAGCTGCTTAACTCTAAAAGCCCAAATCTCACTGTCCTGTGAAAGCAAAGAAACAATGTGGACAGAAAAGGACCATTTACTTTCAAGGTTGCAACTGTGAATGATTCTTCAGAGTTGGGTCTCTAAGTCTCAAACAATCCAAATGTAATTCCCTGATTTATTGCAGGACATTGAAGTAGTCCCTCACCGTTTCCCTATGAACCCTACCTCATGGAGCCTTCCTGTCTCCCTCATGGCACCTTCTCCTCCTTCTCTCTGCTGCCAAATGAATATTTAGTTTACACAATGCAAATTAGTTTTTCAGGCAGAAAAACTAAAAGTATTGCATCAGAGGATGTTTTAGTTGGGTGTCAAAAGCACTGTACTGAGGCATGCAAGAATCAAATTCAAGTTATCTACTGCAAATCAGGTGAAAGAACAAGAACTGAGGGTTGCATTCCAGGACTCTTTACCACCATGTGTGTGAATAATGGCATCATCACAGCTGCACCCTTCTGAATCTATTTTTTTTTTTCTGGGTTGGGCAAAGATAGGGAGGACCTCTAAAGCAGAATATGCAGGAAAGGACATGTATTTAAAATCTATTTTTCAAACACAAAGAATTGTATTTCTTAATGGGGTCCTTAAATAAAACAAAACAAAACCAAAAAAACGGCAACCCTTAAACTTAGAGCTTTCCCTTTAATTTAGATCCTTTAAGAATAAAGATCATAGGCAGCTGCTACCTAATTTTGAGCATGACTAGAAGGGATTCAGTTTCTAAAGAAGAAAGTACTCAATGCAATACATGGGTGCTTAACCACAGGCAGCCAAGAACAGCATTGCCCCAAGCACACACACACACTGTCCTATCCTGCCTCTTCCCCATATCATCCTGTTTTTAAGTGAAAGTGACTCAACAGGTTTGTTATGGAACTTCAAGACTGGTGCAAAGCTTATTTGCAAGACAACTTTTTCTCAATCTTCAGTGTTTGATGTATGCCACACCTGACATCCATAGCAGGCAATTAACAAGGATCAATTACAGGAAGTGTAACTGAGACAGTAAAACCAGGAGTTTGTGCTAGAAGCCTTACCAGAGTCTTTAGGTTGATCTTTCTTGGGGTTATCTAATAAAAGAAGAGAGATTTAGGGAAAAAAAAAAAAAGGAAATGTTAAGATAACAAAACCAGACTATAATACAGTAATGTTCAAAGGGACTAGGAAAGATTAACAAATACTCTTTTACTGTTCAGAAATTCCTGTTAGATCAGTCTTACCAGTGTCTCTAGGATTTGCAGGAGGATGTGGCTTGGGATCACCTGTAGACAAATAAGAGTTAGAATAAATTGAGCAAAATTACTAGTGTGAAGAAACCAAAAGCAGAGCATGGGAGTGACCTTGAAAAATTATCTGACCTAAAATATTGTATCAAAACTTCCCCATTTTCCTTTCATTAGGTAATGCTGTATTTCTTTGGTTATTTTAGCTAAATAGTGTATTTTAATGCTAGTAAAGGTTTTCCTGCTACATTAACCAGCATGTCAGATCCTTGCTAGGATGGAACATACACAGAAAAATTCATTAAGTCTTATGCAGCATTTTAGCTTGCACATCTGATTTCAAAGGCTGAGTTTCTTTAAAATTTTCTACCAGGTACATATTACTTGGCTGTTTTCTTTTTTTAAAATTACCAGGTCTTAATCAAATATAAAGCCTGGTACCTCACTTGTAAAATAGACAAAGTACGGGGAATATAACTAGACTAGGTCCCCACAATGACATTTCATTTGGCTTGCCACAAAATAGGAAAGTAAGAGATCTTAGAAATTATCTCTGTACAGTTCTGTCACAACCTTCACATTAGAAAAAGTACTTTCCTTCAAATTATTTATAAGAGATTGATGTTTCTTGGGCTACTAAAAATACTTCCTGAAATGGGAGAGATTACTATGGAATTAACATTTACTTCCAAAAGTAATAGTTTATGGAGTCAGTGCCATCTAGTGAAAAAACAGCAATGAAACAAGTAGAAGCTGGCTAAGAAATTATTGAAATTCTTACAGTTTTGGTGATCCAGAACCTTAAGATTAACAAACAAAACTAGGCTGCAGTTATTTTTATCAGCAGCCTGCTACCCTAATAAACTCAGTGCCTTATTATACTTAGGTCATAAAGGATGGAAAACATTGCACCAGGTACATTTGAGCAGTATCCAGGAAAATAGAATACTTACCAAAATCAAAAGCATCAGACAAGTCGAAATCATCTACAAAGAAAGAAGGAAAGTTTTAAATGTAATGCAAAACATGTACTCTTAGACTACTTTTTAAACAAAATGGACCTCACAACGTTTTATCCACAAATGAAAGATGTGCTCACTCATCAGTGACTCACAGAAAGGTCCTACAGAGTTACCAGCATTACCTGCCAAGCAACTTGCTGCTTTTGGAGATGATGGGACCTGTCAAGGGCCAGCTCAAGGTGAGCAAGCTCCAAACATGTAGACTGAAAGCCAACAGAAGTAATTTTCACAGGGTTTTTTGTGAAATCACAAAACATATTTCTGAGAGCAGATTCCAAAATGAAGAAATCCTTTTGCTGTTAGGGGACTGCTTTCTTTTGTAGAAATAGCACAACCCTGCGTGCCACTAAATTGAAAAATTCAGGATCTCAAATTGGAACGTATACTACACTTGATTTTACAGTAAAAGGCATTACAAGCCAATTAGATCTCACCTTTATTTGATGATGGTGTCTTCTGAGTTACAAGAGGCTTCTTTGTACTTTCTGTCAGGTATGGTTAGGGAAAAAAAATAATTAAATTCTATTTAACACACTGTTCAGAAGCTACATGAAGGACAAAGGACAAATCTAAGTACATGCCTATACATCAAAATGCACAAGATCAAATCTATACAGCAAGACAATTTCACCTCAAAGAGAAATCTTTAAGTCTTCAAAAGACAAATTTGAGTTCTGTGTGGTCAACACCTTGACAAACACATGGCTGAATTCTTCCACTGAGGTTTAAACAAAGGTTTAAACAAATGTGGCAAAGTTGTTATGCTTGGTCATGCAGTAATACTAAGAAATCAACAGGTGAAAGAAACTTTTTTACCTCCCAGAAGTGCATCTTCTAAGGAAAATTCATCTTGGCCTGTAGACGATAAAAGAAACAGTAAGGACACTGCTTTTTCTTACTCAAATCCAACACTTAATAAAGTCATAAACATGTCTGTGATCAATCTTGAAGTATGCTTTCTGCTTCCTGAGTCCATCTAGAAGAATATTTTGAGTCAGGGTTGAAGACAGACATTCTTCTCTATTTCTCCAGGTCATTTTCCATATGTCTTTTCAGAAAAAAAAAGGAACCACACTAAAAATTAGCTCTATAGAAATGACCTGAAGGGTTGGAATATACATTCCTGCAGCCAATAATGCACTTTATTCTTGCCACTGCTACTGCATGTTTCCTTAGTGCCACCCACAGCATATTCTTTCCCACCCTTCTTTCCACTGAACCACAAAATAAGCTGGGGGACAGCTCCAGTGCATGAGAACATACAAGATTCAAGTGTGAAGCAAAGCTTTGGAGCACAAAGGCCATTATGAAAGTTATGTAATGGAGTTAATATCTTGGCATTAAAAATTAATTTTCAGGGGTTTGTAAGACTTACCTTTGCCCCTAACTAGGATTAGCAGTATGGAGGTGGTTAAGATATTAGCATGTATGATCTTGAGCACTTTTTCAACTTCCTAAAACACAGCTAAATGCAGCTGGCACCACCATGGGGTCTCCCTACAGGGAGATTAGATTCTATTTTCAGTCCTTAGTTAAAGAACACTGTCCCTCGTATTAAATCAGGTGCTAGAGCTACTGCTGCTTACCCAGCCAACTGCAAACACACCAACTCAAGACACAGATGACACAACTGATCTCACAGCACAAATGTGGTGGGGTGTGATCAACAGCAGAGCCTTGTAAGATAAGTGGATAGCTAAAGCAACTGTTTGGGGTGTTTCTGATTTTTCACCATCCCTACTTTCACTGAAGCGTGGAAAAAGAAAAAGGCCTGAAAGTAGCCATCAGCCATTCAAGAAAAAGACATCTAAATATACTGCTTCCAAAGAAGCTTGAAGACTTCTACCTACTGAGGATCAAGCCAGCCAGAGCAAAAGTTATGTCCAAACAAAAACTACCTTAGTTCAGAAGATACCTGCATAAAGCATTATGTGTCTGGCTTTCCCTCTAAGAATGTAACCACCAAAGAGGCATCAGAAGCAGCTACTGCAAAGTCTAAAGAGAGGAATAAAAACAAACATCAAAATCAAACTAGAAGCAGAATGCACCTTTCACTTAGATGACAGACCAAGTTAAGTCATGAGTCTAATACCAGGAATGATGGATGCTTATATACCTGGTGACATCTTTTGATGTAACTAAGGTCAAAATTGAAATGCCTTTTCCTTCTCAGGTAACTACACATCAATAATGCCTTTTTTAAAAAGAAAAGAAAGGAGAGTAAGATACTTTCTTTTTTTCCTTTGGAACAGGGAAGCAACTGGAATGGAATAAAAAAAAATGTGCATTCTGGCCAACTGAACTGCTACAGCAGAAATGGAAATCTGAAGTCTAAGAAGTTATTCCCATACTGTAACATTTGAACTAAAACCACCTTGCTCACAGCCAAGTAAGGAGACAGGCCTACCTGGTCTCTGAAAAGCCCTTTCACAGAAACAGAGGTGATTGATGGCTTTATTGTGGTGCACAAGCAAAGCACACTTAAAATCTCCTGGATAAAATAAGTAGGTATAGATCTTGAATAGAAAGCAAGAAGATATTTTACTTGGTATCTCTTATTTCAGATGGAGACCACAAGCTCTGTTAGATCACAAGAATGCCGTATATTAGCAGGTCATCTATCTGAAGTCTATATCAACTTGCAATACAATTTTACAAACCTCTGTGAAGTTAGGAGGTGCTAAGACACAAATGCCACTTACTTCTGAAGGCTCTCCTTTGGTTAGACTACACCAAGAAATCTCCGTATCAACAGGCAAAAAAAAGGTCAAAGCACTCATAAGAAATTTTAACAGGCATTTGCATAGCTGCTCCTCAAACCCAGGTTCTAGTTTGCTTGTGCTCTCAAGTACATACACCTCTCAGGCTACAGTCCTCTGGGAGGTATGCCTAAGACAGGACCTGATCAGAATTTGGCAGTGTAACTCCAAGAGAGCAGGTGTCAGAACCCAGGACATCCCTCTGGCTGTCCTGAGCAGCCAAGACCCCTGCTCGGGGTCTCAGAGACCCTGGCACAGAGCCCAAAATACCTGTGGTTTTGATTATGACCTGTGGAGCAAGTTCCCAACCTCAGATGAAGATCTGCAAGCCATGACAAATTAAGCAGAATGATAGTGAATTTATTTTATTTTTCACAAGGTGAAAAAGTAGATTTTGGGGTTTTTAGAATGGGGATTCAGGGGGGGCAAGATGGAGGGATCTGGGCATGTCCAGCCTTTCTTCTTCTTCTTCTTGGTCTCCATCTTCTGCTGTGATGTTGGCACTTTTAGATTGGTTTAGAGTAGAAGCTCACTGTCTAACATAGGTGATAGGTATTGGGAAGTAATTGTAAACATTGTATAGGTAGTTTTTAATATAAAGACAACACTGGCCTGAGGGCAGGCAGTGTGCATCTGACTGTCCTGCTGAGCAGACCTCAGCAGGTCAGGAGAAAGAATTGTATAGATAAGGAACAATAAACAACCTTGAGACCGAGAAATGAAGAGCCCTGACTTCTTCAAGCGCCGGGCTGGGAAAAGAGACTTTCCAACTTTTCTCAGGGTCACTCTGACCAGCTAGAGATCCTGACAGGCAGGCAGAGGAATTTGTTGAAAACATACACTCCTCAAAACACTCCACCAGAGCAGCACCCAGAGGAGAGACCATCAGGACCTGGTAACACTATCTGTCTCAAAGTCAAAGGTATAGCACTAACACAATGAACATTACGCTGGTCTGCGTATATTTCAAGAACCCTGTTTCTTCCCAGGCAGATGGAAAAACAAGCACATATACTCAACTTTACAGAAAGCTGGTGCAGCTGAAATTTTACCTGGAGCAGAAAAGAGGCTATATGAAGAGTTTCCCACTGCCAGCATAAAACTCAGTCCAGGAACTCAGAATGGCTTCAGCTGCAGTGGTTTCCCTCAAGAGGAAACCTTTGTAAAAAGGGTGTGCTTTCAGGCTTTCAGTGACATTGCTATTTTAAGGGATTTTGTAAATCAGCTTCACAGAGAAATAATTTAGGATGAGATTGCTCACTGCCAAGCCCACATAAAAAATGCTCTGACAGAGGAATAAATAAAATTGAGAGTCAATAAAAGAAAAATATAACTATGCTTTATTGACTAGAATTACTATTCTGAAACCAAAATTCTGCTTTCCAAGCATGCAGCAAGCACATCAGGCTTTCCATATACATTACTATTTTAGATAAGGTAGCAAAAAATGTCAAGACTTTGGTTATGGAACTCATTACAATAAAAATCTGCCCTCTAAGGAGCTGGAAGTGAGCTTTCCCAGCAAAGAAAGGTATTTCTCCACTGTTCATGACAAACCTTCCTATGTCTTTAAAGCAGCTGCTTTTAAAAATGTACTCACTGCACTTTTGGTATGGGTGGGTCCAACTAAAGTAGAAGTTCAGAGACTTAGTCTAAAAGGAGAAAAGCTCATTATGATTCAGCTGGTTCCAGGAAAAAAAACAATTATAAAACAAGAGATAAAGCTAAAGAACAAAGGTACTATCAGGGCCTGAGAAGGAAAAGTCAGCAAGAATATGCTGCACTCCCTACAGATTTAAGGAACACCCACAGCAATTGGGCTTATGAGCATTTTCTTAGTCTAAACAAGGATACTTACAAATAAAGCAGATATTGTATTGCCTATGAAGAACAACACAGCAGGTATTTCTAGCTCCTAGGAGCATGAGCAGATTCCAGAGTACTTTAGAAGTGTCTACACTATTTTCTTTTCACCTCTGTATCTCAAATACCTGGATCTCAAGAGACAGATCTGCAGCAATCTATCTGAACCACTCAGACTACAGTGTGTACGAGCCATTTTGCTTGTAACTGTTCTTATCAGAATTTTCTCAGGGCTCTCTGGAATTCATCAAGGTTACTAAGACATAAACTATGCTAAAATAAGAAAGAAGAAGCTAAGAAACAGAATTCCAAGACCACAAGAAGGAGATACCAGAGAGCTGTGAGCCACCTGGACTGTAACCAATCACATATTCTGAGAAGTGCATGCAAAATGCACGGACAAGCAAAGGCACCAATAAGAAATGCATGATCAGCATGGGCAGTAGAGTTAGAATGTATAAATAAATGCATAATGTAAACAATACACATCTTCTGCTTAATCATATTGATTAGTTCCCCAGGAGTCCTGAATTTTCCCCACAGATCTTCACCAGGCCACCGCTAGTAACCAACATAGTTTGTGTTAGCTGGGAGGAAAACAGTAGGTAAAAGAAAAAGTGCAAACACAGGCTTTGAATAGCTGATGAACAGAGGGTATCCAAGAGATCCAAGTAAGCAAATAAGAGTGCCAAGACCTTTGCAAAGACCTGTAACTGCTCTTAGATACTTCTGCTACAGTATTAGACTGGTCATATTCACATTCCACTGCAGAAGGCAGAGAAGTACCACCTCCACACACTCAAAATAAGCAAAACCCAGCTGACCACAGTCCTGGGCAACCTGCAGTGGCCGATCCTTCTGAAGCAGGGGGTGGGACTGAAAGGGCACCAGCTTCAGCAGCCTATGGTTCTGTGATACGGGCCAATCCTAGCCACTGGACTATACTCCTTGTGCTGCAAAGTCATAGAACTAAAAATAAAGTAAGTCACTCTGTCTGCAATTCTTTTTATAAATGAGAACTGAAATACATTGCTCTGTCTCCTGAAGTTTGTAAGCAGAAACCTAAGCTACACTAACAAGAGCTGCTAGAAGAACATTTGGGTGATGGAAGCATGACACTTCCACCAAGAAATCAGAAGTTTTGGGGGCACTAGGATGGGAAGTAGAAGGAATGGAAAAGGGTTTTGCAAAATGTAACAAAGGTACTGAATCCACATGGCAAGCAATCAAAAGTCATTGGATGTATTTATTTGATTTTTTTTGTTCCATTTTTCTTACCTGTAATTTCAGGAGGGCCTGACCACAATTGAAGACTGCAAGTATCATATGCTATGCTTAATGCTATTTCACCTATGTACTTGCCCTTACCAAACATAAATGCATTACTAAACTTAGTGAGCTTTTTAATTATTACTAAGTTACCTTTTGTGTCAATTCAGGGACTAAAGCAACACACAACTGGCAGACAGAAACATAGGCTTGTCTGCATCCGAGTGCAGCAGTTCATGGCACCTTCCTCACAGCAACCCCAAACACGCTGAGGTCACTCTGTGCATTAAACATGAAGTTACTTGATGTCATCGAGGCCAGCCCCAGAGCCACTCCTGCCACTGCCTTCTCTTGCACCAACAGAGCAAAGCCAGCCCTGTCCCCCTGGAGCAGGCAAGGAGTATCCCTGCCCCTCTTCCCAGGTCCCAGGGCAATCACTGTTCCTCCAGGGAGGCTCACAATGGGCCAAGAACCTCTCTGATCTCCACCACTGCCTCTGTGGTCATGGGGCTGGATCAGGAGCTCTGAAGCAGTCTTAAGAAAACCTGTTCCCAAATCTCACCAAGATCAATAAGGACTGTGCACCTGCTTTGCATTCAGACACTTTTGAAGTTCTGTCTTCGCATAAGAAATGTCAGTAGTTAATTTTTTATAAGCCTAAGACACCAAAATTCCTTAATTACATGTTGCTCACAGTCTACAGCTTCAAAGTTTAAGCTGTTCAACAGACAGGATTTTAAGCTTTCACAAAGCGGACAAGCCTTGCAGCTACTACTCACATACCTTGAATTTCCATAACCAGGTGCATTCTGACCACAAGGCTCACATTTACTCTTGTTATGTACGATTCCTTCCCAACTATTATATCAATCAGTTTTTGTAGCATAAAAATATATTAACTTTGTTAATGTACATTACTTCACATTTTACATTAACAATGCCATGTGGTAGTGGAATTTTACTGGACAGTTTGGTATTGATCATGCTAAAATAAAAGAAACCAAAGGACAGCTTGGCCCTGTAAATACTGACTTTATTTCTTAGAAGCTTAGAGATAATAAAATATATGCCTGGGCAACCAACGTAATGTCAGCATCCTAATCCCTCTGACACCTCTAAGAAACCCTCCCAGTATCAGCTGGCATCACAGATAATTAAAGTGAATCTGATTCCAAGAATGTCTGGATTAGTTGAAAAGCAGTAAGAAATACAGGTGCTTTCCAAAGTTTTACCATTATTAGTGTTCAGTCATTAGTCAAATTCTGTTATAGTCAACATTTGAAAGCTACAAGAGCCCTGTGTAAAATCACATTCAGGATGACTAGGATACCTCATGCACACAAATTTTACTCTCGTAATTCTGCATTTTGCATCCCAGCCCTCCTCCTCAGTCCTCAAGGGTCTGCTGCAAATTGTCATAACATCCTCCAAAGGCCAAAGCCAGTATGTCAGCACCTCTCCATCTTCCAGTGTTGAAGACTCCTGTTACTCCTCAAGGTTTTCTGCACTTGTATCTAGCAATAGCTTCAGCAGTTCTTGAGAAAAACCTTTCTGACTGACATCCAGGCAGCCTCTTGGCCTGAAGTGTGTACCTCAAAACAGTGGCCACATCACAAGCAGCCAAACCTCTTCATGCATTTCTAGAGCTCAGTACCCTGCCCAGTCTAGTGCAGAGAAAGGGAGAAGTGCTGCAAGGCAACTGTGTGATGTCTGGGGCATGACTTCAAGGGGTGGGTGCTTTTTCTGCTCATCCCAAATCAGTAAAACACTTCATATGGAATAAAATGTGTAAAATTATAGATTAAAGGTTTCACTCCATAACACGGTTTCACAGTCAGGAATTTGTTTGCAATCAATCAGCATTTTGTTTGGTCTGCATCTCTGGTAGCCTCTTGGATTGGGGCAGGAAGGAATGGAAGAATGAGGAATCCCGGTGTGGTAGGGGGCTCAAAGGAAAAGAAGAAAGTCTAGCAGCAAGGTCCAGGGACCAAAAGATTAGGGCAATTTGCATTAGATGAAATACGGTGAAGTTTTAGCAAAAGAAATGAGGAAATACTAAGAACCCAAAATTTGTCATCTGGCATTGGGTAATAATTGGCATAGGCACTGGTCCCAAAACCTCAACTGTTGGACTGGTAAATAATCCTCATTCTGATCAAGGAAAAAAAGTTAAATTATAATTTATGTTGAACAAATTAATGGAACTCGGATCTTCATTTACAAATTCCTTCTTTAAAATAAAATGTATTTGAAATATACACTTGCAATGCTTACAGAGCCAGATCAACACTGTTATTTTTATAGCAGCACACTGAAATGAAGATTCACAGAAAGCAGAACTCCTATGTCTGCTGATACTTTTAAGATGACAATTTCACAGATTGTTTCTTTTACCTTCCTCACTACAATTTTTAACAATTCAATACAGTTTGCATGCTAATAGTAAAGTCCAAACAAAATCTCTAATCTAACCAGAAACATTAACTGAACAGTAAAACTGACTTTGGTTTTCCAGGCTCTTTATTTTAATTGTGGCTTGTTCAGTTATGGCTAAAAAGACTCTTCAGGCTTTTCAATCTGTGTACTTGAAATGAGCTACAACCTCCTGTGCTAATAGAAAGAGAAAGACTTTGGGTTTTATGATGAGGGTTTCCTGTGGGGAAGGTGTGGGTTGAGGAAACCAGACTCAGTACAGCGTTTGCAATGATTTGAATCACAGGAGTTGGCACAAATACATGGAAAGCCAGAAACATGGTATAAGTTTTGTTTCTCATTTAAAATAAGGTTGAGAGGTTTTCCTTTCCATTTCCTATCCTTTAATACTTGAGGAAAAAGGCAAGTTTTCCCTTTTGTACCAAGGCTATGTTCTTAGTAGTTTCAGTGTGTTTATGAGCCCAGAAAAACAGCTGGAATGCGTTCACAGTCGAACTGTAAGCATTTCCAGTTCAACTGCATCTTGTCAAAGTACTACTGCTATATTTAGACAAAACCTTTAACAAGAATTCTCCATGTCCACTCTAAGAATTATTTGCATCATCTTTACTTTGATTCTGTATCACCTCCTAAAAGCAAATTAGATTTTATGTTCCAGTGTTAATCACTTGCAGCCTGCCATTTCACATGCCAGACTTCAGTTTGCACTATAAATTTACTTATCTTTTTAAAATTTAATCATTTAATAGAACATCAAAAGAAAGCAATAAGAATGGATGCAGGACAGGTAAGAACTGCAAGCTGAAGGAGCTGTGCCAGGATATAGAACTGCAATGAAGCCAGTGACAAAGATACAATGGCAACGTCCAAGGGATAGGAGTAGAAGCAACAGTGACAAGGAAGGGAGAGAGAGGAGAAATCTGAATCAGAGAAGTTGTCAGCTCACTACAGCCACAAGCTTCAGAATCACAAGTCTTGCCTGAAGTTTGGGGAAAAAAGCTCCACATCTCTGCTTAGTATACAAAGACCTTCATAGAAGGCCAAATTAGAAAAAAGGAAAGCTGAAAGTTTGTGAGAACAGTGGAGAAGAATATTGTAAATCAAATTGCAAACTTGCTGGCTAAGACAAGCAGGGACAGCTCTGAGGTGAAGAAGAGATGTCTCCATAACCATATGCAACATTTGGGGAGGGAGAGAGCAGGGAATAGATGGTGAAATAACCACTGAATTTGGGATCAAACTGCAAGAGGCCTGGCATCCAGGATAGAATGAGAACCACATAGGAGGCAGGAAGGCATTTCTGGTGTTGAAAAAACACAGACAGGTATGGGTAGCTGGAGGTGAGGGAAAAATCACTAGATTGAAAGATAATGATATAAAATGCAGAAAAAGACAGACTTATCTAAAAGCTTTCGGCATAGAATTCCCCAAGCCCCTCCCCCAAAGCGTATCCCAAAATCTCATTTCTAAATTTAACAAGGACTTTTGTGACTCTAGAGCTGTCTGGTTTGTCCAACAATAGCATCAGCTCTAATAAACACTGTTTATATAATAAAAGTATAATAAACACTACCCAACACAACAGCCTCACTTTTTATTCACATCTCACTTCTACTGCTGCTACTATCACTACTAGTTCCTTTCATCTTCACATAGTTTACTCTTCTCCTCCAAATCACAGGGAACAAAAAAATCAGTGGTAAAATATATGTCTAAACACTCTAACTGCACTTTTTCCAGAAACAGAAGATTTAGAGTGTAATATTTTTGCGTCAGTCATAAAAACAGTAATCCTACCAATATTGCTTGAATTTGCTTTCCTGGAAATATCAGAGTTTCAAAAATTTTCACTTCATGTTATCCTCAGAATGTTAGATTTCTTCACAAACAGAAAATATACAAGCGATATTTTTCTGTGGTTAAGCAAAAAAGCATACAAAGACAGTTTGATAATTAAAATCAGATTTTTACCAATTAAATTGATGGGTGCTTAATTAAAAAGAATTTCTATGTCATGGAAAGATTAACTTGTAAACTGAGTTTAACTTTTAACCAATGAAAGAACGACTGTTATCCTAAAAAAAGAGTTTGATTTTACCATGATTAAAACTCTTGGGCTCAGAGTGAAATGAGCTTTGTGGATACTTTACTCACATCAAGAAACGGATACCATTTCTTGTGAAAAATTTGGGAGCAAGAAGAAATCCAATGGGAGTTTTACAGGATGCAAGCTATGAGAAAAGTAGAGCAGAATTAACATCTGCATTTAACTAACCATTGCTCCAGCCAAGAGACCTTCCTTTCCTTTTACAAGTACTGTTAAGGATGCCAATTTTAGATGTTTATAACATGTAGACACTTCACAAGTGACTGAAATGTGCATGGAGTAAAACAAATGCATTTTTTATACAACCAACAATGCTGTGTGATCAGACCTGACTTAAAATGTAAATACTTCCTGTCAAAATAATCTTTTTCTCAAAACATGTTTGAATTACTCCTGCATTTGACATGTCAACTATATATTTTAAAGACACTGTTCTACATTTAAAAAACCCATTCGGGATTTAGAAACACTATTGTAAACAGGCCTTACACCACAAAGATATAAGTTCTTATACTTTCAGAGGAATTTGCCTTATGACTTTCTGGATTTCTTTGTAAAAAAATCTTCTGGATCTTATTATTCTAGGCTTCACAGTCACATCAAATGCAGAGGCTAAACCAGTTTAAAAGGAATTTGTGATGACTATCACTGCATTTATTTTCAACAGATGAAAACTGTACCTGTGGAAGGAGCAACCAATTTTCGGCAGCAAGCTGGGAAATCTTTCCCAGACTAGAATTTACAAACATATAGAGAAATTATTCTTTTTAAATGAAAAATAAACTGAAACTACCTTGTATGAGACCAAGCAACCTTCCAAACACTAGCTTTGGGTCTGCCTTCACCTGGAATGGTGTGCAATATATCTGGAACTGGCTGTGACAAGGGACAGAAATGCAACCCTACCATCTTCCATGGCACCATCCACAAACGTTCAAGGCAACATCTCTTGAGAATTTTTCCATGGTATTGATGCTATATTGATTGAAGGAAAAACCTTCAAAACAGTAATAAGGAATGGTAATAAGTCTTTGTCTTTCCCCAGCCTGAACTGATTAATCTGAAGCCAGCAAATCAACATGAAGGCTGTAAAATATGACAAGTTATCTGCTGAAGAGGCTGCCATGAATTTGCAGAAGTAATGGCCTCTGTTAGCCTTAGAACATGCTTGGGAGCCTCAGTGGCCCTGAGAATACATATACACAGCCTCCTGAATGATCACTAATGCAGTCTAGAAATGGGTCAAAGACTGGAGTCATGTTAATCAGCAGCAATGAGGGAAACCATTTCCAACATCAGAAGAATGGAAAGTAATACAACAACTACTCAGAGAAATAACTTGAACATATGATGTAAATAAGAATATCTGAAATTCAGAGGCAATTTAAGAAACACAGTAACCAGGCTGATCAGTTAACCAGACTTGCCAGTACAGGCTTATGGTGTGGACACAAAAGAAAGCTATTTTTAGCCAGGTAGGTCCATGAAATTTCTGCTCATGTACTGAGGGAGAAAACACAGCTTAGACTCATCTCAGAAGCCACAGTGCAAGCATCAGGCAGTGTGAAATCAGTGGAATAATAGGACATGCATGAAAAGTTGTTGAAACAGTAATGTGATGGGAGAAAGGGAAGTTTGAAGAAGCCTGGCAAGTGGAGCAGCCCCCTTTATGTTCACACCACCAGTCCATGCAGCAGCAAAGTCAGACAGGAGTTGTCAGAAGATTTTCTACTTGGAAAGATAATGTAGGTGGCACCCTAGATGCAACAAAGACATATGTGCGTTGGCATGATGGAATGCAGCCTTGGCTAGGCTTAGCAGTAAGCAAAACCACAGCTATCGAAGAATGAGGGAAAGATCATGGAGCAGAGATGGTGTATCATATGCCTTCTAATCCCCTGGCACTTAGAAAGGTAGAACTCTACAATGTCTCACTCCAAACTGTACTCCAGGAAGAGCAAACCTCAGGTCTATGAAGCTGGGGGGGAGCTAGTCAACACAAATGTAGGAACTCATCATAGCAGTCTCACAGACAGCCATTTATCCCAATTTCAACTGGGTGACAAAGTACCAGCCAGTCCCTAGGATGCCAGAATTAGAGCACAATTTATCCTCCTGCAGCAATTGGAATCCCTAAGGAAGAAGTCCTTATCACTTGAGGACCAGGAATTACCTATTAGGAGGCCTTTGGAAAAATGATAAAGAATTTAGATATGTGCTGTTACATACCATAAATAGTCCCAATTTACTTCAAAAGCATACCATGTGTTTTGGAGACAGAAGATGCAAGTATCTGAAGATTTATGTCCAAACAATTCCTGGGTACAGGCTGCTCAAGAATGTGTTGCATGGATGATCCACTCCTGGAAGTGTTCAGGTTGCAGGGGGCTTTGAGCAACCTGGTCTGATGGAAAGTGCCCAGGTGATTTGAACCAGATCATCTTTAAGGTCTCTTCCAACCCAAACCATCCTACAATTCAATTCCATTGGTCAGCGAAGGTACAGGACATGAACTTGTCAGGGTTTCAGCAGCAGGCTGCCCTGTATGGGAGGAGGCCACGAGCTGCCCAGTGTCACTTACAGTTATGCCACAGTGGCACTGACACTGCTAGCGCACACCTGTCTTGCTTTGAAAAGGAGGAAACCTCCCTTGGAAAAGAGACCATGACCCCCTTCCCTCTGAATTATTACAACTTTGAAATTGCAGGGATTTCAGACAAAGATATGGGAAAAGGCGTAACAGTTCTTTACTATATGTGTATGGATAAGAAGACAAGGACACAACCACGGCGGCAGCCACAGCAGACAGAACAGGAGGAATCCAATCCCGGCCATCTTGGCCACAGGCACTTTCCAGCGGGGGCACTGCTGGCTCCCGGCCGGGCAGGGCCGTGCCGTGATCCCCCCGGCCTGCAGGGGGCGCTGTGGGACAGCTCAGCTGCGCCGCCCTCACGCAGTAATGGTGGATGGACGGCATGGCAAAAACGGGCTGCAGCAGGAACGTCGGAGAGGCGGCTGGAATGGCAGGGACGGCTCAGCCCGGGGAGCCGGAGAGGTAGCAGAAACTCCACAGCTGCTGCAGGGGCCATGGGGTGTCCCAGCAGGCGGGGGTGTGGGTTAGAGTTCAGTGAAAAAGCCCGAGGCAGCAGCAGAAAGCAGCAGGGCTGGGCAGCAGCAGCCGGGCTCCTCCGCAGCAGCTGCTGCATGCAGCCAGGCAGACACACCCTCCAGGAAAGGGGACACGGCGGGGGTATCGGTTTTTTCCCTGAGGCACCCAAGCAGATGGCAAGGGTCCATTCCAGTGAGGCAGGGTGCCAGTAAGGTCCCAGTTCAATGGCTGCTCTCATGAGCAATGGCAGGAGAAAACAGAGCAGGGCTGGGCTCTGGCAGCAAATTCCCCCACCAAGCAGCAGCTCAACCATCCTCCTCCAAAGTCGAGAGAACAAGGAGCTGCCCTAGCCCCATTTTTCCCCAGCCCAATTTTGTGGTATCTCTGCCCCTCCAAGAGAAATCCCCCAGCTAAGAGAGTGGCCAGCTACACCCTTCCTGTGGAAACTTTTTTCCTATCTCCTAAGTATCAGTCATGGTGATATCAGTCATTAGTGACAGATGGGACAAAATTCCATGAGAGAAAGAAGCAATAGGAAAGATCCTAAACTCCAACACCAAACCCTCTACTGGTCTCAGAAGCACAGAGTATTCCTGCTGGAGCACACAAAGAGTCAGCCAGCAGGGACAGGAGACACAGGAAGACATGGTTTGAGAGACTCACGGAGGGAGACTGGAGAGGGAACGTGTGGCTGTAAATGTGCTCTGGATAGTAGAGGTTCCATGCCAACAGGAGACTCCTGGAGGTACTATGGCAAAGACACCCCTGAGGGAGTGTGGCCACTCACACCAGGGCCCCCCACAACAGAACAGTGACAGCCCTGAGGGACCATAAGTGACCCTCATAGAGGCTGGGACACTAAAAAGCAAAGAGGAGCAAAGGAAGAGCAGCATGAAGGAGAAGCAGAAAGACACCATTAAGCTCATTACAACCTCCTTGCTCTGCATGTTACCCCAGCAAAGATGCAGAAGATGGGCTGAGCACAACCTGCAGTGAAAACCAGGGAAGCTGATATAGAGTAGATAGGGCTGTTTGGGCTTAAAATTAAAACCTTTAGGGTTTGATGGATCAACTTTTTTCTCTCAATTCTTAAACCCATGATTAGAAGTTTGCATTAACTGACAGTAAGTTAAGTAAAAGTCCTATGAGTTGAGACTGTTTTGCTCATAACGTTCTCTCAAAACATTTTTACTGTACTCCAGAGAGCAGGTTCCTGTGCCAAAAGCAGTTTGCAGAAGGCTAGAAGAAAGTGGAATGCTCCAGTCAAAATGATCTTAACCAATGACTACTACTATCATTGCATTTTCCAACACAGCTGACACCTGATGAAATACAAAGTCATTTCAGTGGGAAATTCAAGACAGCAAGAGTTAAAGTAGGCAAGAGTCTCAAGCACAGACGAACCAGTCATATGAACCAGAGTAACGTCAGGAAAAATAATGAAATTGGTCTTGGCTAGATGGCAGTAGGCTGAGTCACACTTAGCTCTTGCCAAGTTAAATCACTGTAACTAACAGTTATGGCTTAAGGAAAGCTTATGGATTGTTGCAGTGACATCATTTTGATATAACAGTGCAGTGGCCATTTTATATAACACCACATGAAAAAAATTATTAGCCGTTTCACATTAGAGAAAATAGAAAGATGGAGAAACAAGTGCTGCATTTTTAAAGTTCATGCTGCCATGTATGCATTCTAGCACTGCTACTGAAATTTTTCCATTGAAAACTATGGGGTGGCTTGTTGGCTTATTATTGGTTTTGTTGAGGTTTTTGAAATCAGATTTAAAAGGCAAACAGCTCCAGAGCCCACAAAGCAAAGCTTAGCTTCCAGGAGTCCCTACAGTACCTCCCTGTCCCAGCTGAAAGCTCCATCTACTGGATTACAGACAGGATCATTTCACCTTCTACCATCCAACTAGTCATCTCTCTCAACACTGAATTGCCTCAGCAAGAAGTCAGGAGCTCAAATGTTTCCTTCCCTTCCTCAGGGCCCTCTAATTACAGAGGTCTTAGAAGGGATCTCCACCTACACTTCACCCCAGGCTACTGATCTTACGACATGGGTACCTCATTTTCCAGCCTGTATTTTGCTCACCTCCCTTTGGCAGCTTTTTTTCACTCAACAAGCTCCCCCCAATTCTTGCAACAGATACTTAAATCATATATCCCAGTCCAAACTCCAGGCCCACAGTAAGCAGACAGCTTTTCATGCTTTGATCTTTCTGCAGTAGATAAGGGACACTTTTGAGCCTTGTGTCTGAATTACAGCAGTTTCTTGCTGCTCATCATGCACAGAATCACAGAGAATCATGGAGCTTGGTTTGGACCTCTAAGATCATCAAGTTCATGTGTAGAGTATCATGCAAGGCTTTTTTCTGTTTGATTCTTCATCTGCTGTGGTCTTCATACACATTGGACAGAAGTCATGCTGCCTAATGCTTTTTTTTGGCATTGTATTTTGAAAACCACATGCCTCAAATTAGACACAGGACTAACCCGATGATTTTCCAGGTACAAGATGGCTGAGTTGGTCTCACACCTCACAGCCAGCCACAGCAGGAAGCCTCTTGCCCTTTTTTCCCTGTCCCCATCTCATATCCACTCTCCCGTGCTAGGCCCTGCCACTCCCTTGTGCTGGCAGGAACACCCATCAAGCACTCCGCAGAGCAAACTCAGTGCAGATTAGTCATCTGCTGATTTATCAAGCTGAATCATCTCAGTGCATGCCTCGATGGGCACCAGACCAAAAAAAAAAAAAAGGAAGAGAAACAGAGATCCCGCTTCTCAGGAGGGGCAAGTTGTCAGACTGCCTATAGAAACTGGTGATATAAAAACTCACATTTAACCTTCCTATGGATACAGCCCCAACGGTATCTAAATTCCAGCTCTGCCAGACTGGCAGAGCTCATACTTAGCACATGAGACAACACTTAAATAGCAGCTTTGAGGTTAAAACTGCGAGATCTTTCTCTAAGCAAGCTCAAATAACACAGTACACCCTTGCTTAATAATACATTCAAATCCTTGTGGATATGTTGAACATTGATTTAACACTAACAACTTTCCTATGCCTAAAATGAATGATCCTGCAAGAAGTTATCAGTCCAGAGCACAGATTCTTCTGCTTGAATCATGAAAGCAGGCAGTTCCCCAGTGAAAAAAGTCAACTCCACACAGTTTCGCAACAGCTGAACTGCTGACAAAGCAAGACCCTTAACTTTCTATAGCAGTTCTGTAAATTCAGACTACAGACATCCCACCAACAGTGAAATTAAGTTTTTCAAAAGCATGTAATTCAGGTTTTGCTTTTGTCATTTAAGATGGCATGAGCACAAATCTGAAATTCCCCTGGAGGGCCCCACCCTCTCCAGGCTAACATTCTCTGCAGTTCTCAAATTCTTACACATTCTGTTTAAGGAAAAAGTGTCCAAACTAATTATAACCTATCTACTCAGTTTGCATTATTGACATTAACCAGCACTTATATAAATTAACTACCTTTCTAAAAGCAATCTTTTAGATTGCTTTTAGTAGTAGCATAATTTTCCTCAGAATTTAAAACAAAACCCTTAGAGGCAGTTGTTGTGCACCTTCCCTCCAGTAAAGCACAATCCTGACATCTCTTTTCATCTCCACGCTTCTTGGCAAAAAGTATAAGAAGAACCTGTTTCTCAGTGGCCCCAAATACTTCCACGTGGTAAGAGCATCACAGCAAAGATCTTGCTGTTTACAACCATGAAGAATGCTTGCAGAAGTAGAGGAGGAAATTTTCCACACAAGTAGTAAGATGACAAATGTAAGCCGCCCGAGTCATCTGTCAGTTTTAAAGGTGGCTTCTATAAAATTGTACTATTTTTTCCAAGAGCTCAGCTCTTCCAACCTGCAAATCAAGACCACAATAGGGCCACAGCAGAACTGAATTCAAGCAGCCTTGCTGTCAAACTGCTTAGCTGGCATCACATGTGCACTACATACAGCTTCCAATCAACGTTAAGAGCATGCATTTTTCCTTCTCTTTCACAGAGGTAGATATTTAAGATTTGAGGTGCTGCTTTTATGAAGTACCTGAAAAAAAACCTAGGCATAGCAACAAGTAGGCTTATTGACACTGTAAAAAGAAGAAAGAAATGTCTTAAAAACAAGTCATATGAATGGGAAATGTCAGTTTGGACTGCATATTCCAGTTCAGCAGTCCTCCGCCTGGAAAAAACACCTTCCTACTGGAGACTTTACTACTTTCCCCACCCCCAAATGTTTCTTTTTACCAAATACCAACGTGCTATTACATACAGACTTTTTTGATTCAGGAAGATTGTCCCTGATACATACTGAAGCAACGAGAAGTTTCTCAGAAAACATATCAGTGTGTTTCACCGTGCGGTTTTGCCATAATTATTTTTTAAAGGCTGTCGTGTGACGGCAGACTTTCTGGTGAGTAACTATCCGATGCCCTGGGACTGCCGTGACTCCGCTTTCTTTCCTAAAATGGAAGCTGCGCTCCAGCCGAGCTCCCCAGGAGCCGAAACCCCCTTCAAGGACCACCCTGCACCCAAGGGCCCTACTGGGGCGAGGACCATGTATTCACCGCGGATGATAAACCAGTCAGCTTCCAGTGCGGAAGGTGGGCAGAAAGCTCAGAACACTTTTCCAGCCAGTAAAATGAGAAGAAAGAAGTAAAAATAAAAGCCAAGAGGGGGAGAGCGCTGTTTCCTCGGTCTATGAGACACGGTCAGCCAGGGACCCGCCCGGCTCCCTCCCGGGACTGCCTGGCCGAGCCGCACTGCTGCGAGCGGAAGCGCTCGGCCCCCGCCCCAGGGGCTCCGGGCAGGGCAGCGCTGCCTCCCCAAGCCGCGGCAGGGCCGCTCCGCAGCTCCCACCCCTCCTCACCTCTGACGGAGACCAGGACGGCGAGGAGCACCGGCAAGAGAAGGAGCCTCCAGCGCCGCATGGCTGCCCGCCCCACAAGCTCACAGACAGACAGACACACACCACGCGCTGCCGACAGCCGCTCCCCGCACCACCGCAGCTGTTCCACGGGAGGCAAGGGCGGCACCGCCCCGGGGCCGAGGCCACCGCCCCAACGCGCTCTGGCCGCCGCGCCCCAGGGCCCTCCTTCTAGCTGGGAGGCAGGATAGCTCCGGGAGCCGGCGGCTGCTTTTCGCTGCCGGCAGAGATAAAGAACGAGTGGAAGTTCTGTCGTGCTGCTCAGCCCTGGCCGCTGCCGTGCAGCCTGCCTGCGAACTGAAGGGAGCTCCGAAAGGAGGCCACGGGGCTTCAACTCTGGCCTCAGGTTTTAATAGCAGAGATGAATGCTCAGGTGCGCAAGTACCGCTGCCCTCTCTTGAATCAGGCACTCCCGTTCATTGCTTTTCCTCAGGAAAAGTCACCCAATGCAAAACACAGCAGGACACTTAATAATGCTGCCCATGGCAGGCTTGCTTTTTCTTTAGTCAGAAGAAAATAGTTTCGAGTTTTGTAATGGTACTTGTGCTGAGCTGTGTTGAGGGGCGTGTATGAAAAATACACTGCCCCCAAATCCTGGTTCTTCAATTGCCAGCTATGCACTGATCATTGACTGGATAATAAACAGTACAGTGACACACACAGTGTGATTTAGAAGGTAGCTGACTTGGATTCAGTAGTCATAGACCTATACTTTCCTCAGAGAGGTCCATATCTGTTATTTAACATTTGTAGGACCTTGCCAGCTGGAAAGGTGAAATGTCAAATCATTGTCACCAGTTCATAAATTGAGGAGTGTTTATTTTTTTTCTTTTTTGACAGTGCCTAATCAGGTTATTTTTAGACTTACTCTAAGGCAGAAAAGAGTTTAACTGTACTAATAAAAACACTTAAAATTATGCTGTGTTTTAATTTAAGGATAAGCTTTTTCATTAAAATATCTGAGTTTTGCAGGAGTAGTATTGAAGTCAACATTATGTAGTGGTTAGCAGTTCCCATTTTTGCCAGACCCCAAGCCTAGAAGGTAAGATTGAATATGTGAATTGCCATAAATGCTTTGTGCTTATATACAGGAAATTAATAATATTGCTCAAAGGATATCCTTTAACAGAGTGTTTATGGTGGTTGTTAAGAATTGCCCAAGAAGTTGGTGCCTTGCCAAAAAGAACCTGAATTGGTACTCCTTAGACTACTGCACATTTAATCACATCATACCAAAACATGCCTCCTGCCTAAGAACTGCAGAGCTGACAGAGAAAACCTAGTTATCTCTTGGATATTACCATGTCAGAACAGGGCCCTGTGGCTTCCTGTTGCCAAAATTACTCTTCATCAAAGCTACCTGCTTTAGATGAAGTAAAAGCAACTTCCTGTTGAACAGACATGAGATAACTGCACTTTGTACTACAGCTTGTGTTTTCCACTTGGTTCAGTCCTTGAGGCAGGAGCACAGCTAGCTGGCACTAGCCACTTTATGGCTAATAAATTTTCCAAATGTACAGATATCTGGTAATTTTTTTCAATCTTACTAATCTCATGATCTGAAATTTTCATTGGTATTTTGTGAAAACGAGGTTCCTGATTTGTTGTTACCAGCTCTTCTATGTGTGGACTTGATTTTAAAAAAATCCAGGCTTTGTTGTTTCACACATAAAGCAAACTTATCTGTAAAAAATCAAAATCATTTAGTAATAAGGCTGTTTTTCTTATTGTGTGAGTAATCATAATCAGAGACCCACTTCTTCCAATAGCACTGTCTTGCCCAGCCTGCAATGGTTGTCCTAGCAGGTCTTTTACTCTCTCTGTACAGCCCATAGCCTCTGCCAGGAAGTCTTTGCAGAAAGTGTGGGCATTTTTCTGATCTGAAGATGCTGTAGTAGGAGACAAGGTTGCCTTATGGCTTATTTCTAAAGAACAGGAACTTTAAAAGGCATTCGTGGTCTGTGGTTTGACCTGAATAAAAATGTGACTTATAGAGCATCACAAGGAAGGCTGGAAGTTGTAAACCTAGGTGAAACTGTTCCATCTTGAATAAAATCTGGGGTGTGCACAACTGAAGAGCTGTCTCTGAGCTATGAAGGTAAATGTTCTTTCTTCTCAGATTCCCCCAATTCCTCTTCTGAAATAAGATCCTTGTAGCTCTTTTACTGTCTCACCCTAATTTTTTCCCCTTTTACTTAGGAGTTTTCAACCTTGCCAGAAACATCATAGCTCTCCAGGTGTCCAAAGAAGCAAAGGAAAGACAAATAGATTTTTATTTGCTAAAAACCAGATCTTCATGGTGCAGTTAAAACCTTACTGCTCTGTCCCCCAGGGATACTCTTTGCAATCAGAGGGCTACTGTCTGTGGATGGTGAAGCAGATGGACAAATACAGCACTAAGGAAAAAATAAAGGAGATGGGCATGATTGGCAAACTAAGCTTTGATTCACCCTTGTGTTCTGTTACATGCTATAAAATTGGTATGAGCACAAAAATAACCCTAGAAATTATGTTGTCGTTTTTGCTTTTACAATTCACCAGAATCTGGCAATACTCTGTACTAACTATATTTCAGGTACAATTCTTCTGAGGCTAAGAACACACATTAAAGGAGTGGATTTTGGGTGTGTTGATGCTGTGGCTCCATCTAACAGCCTGTATTAGAAGAATATTTGCCATAATTATCTCATGTTTTTTACTCATTTGGAGATCAAACTGAAGGGCAGGATTTCACCTCTGGTTTCTGTCATGGAATCTACTGAAGTATGTGCTCTGATATTTAGGTTTCTTCTCACTATGAGGATATAAATGTTTACATTTGTATGAATTTTTAACTTAAAATCAAACATATAGCACCTTATTTTCTCCCAGTGTTTTCATCTTGAGCTGTGACAGGGGGTAATTCCACCAGCAGAGTTTCCTGTAATATTTTATCAGTAAGGGAAGTTTTAGGACCACAAACAATTGGGTAGTCATTCAATACAATAATGATTTTTTTTAAAGGATTAAATAGAAAGAATTTGTTCAGCCCTATTTAATCTTTGGTCAGAAATTATAAAAACTTTATCAGTTCAGTTTTTGGGTTTTGTTTGGTTAGGTTTTGTTTGGTTTTTGGTTTGTTTTTTTTTTGTTTTTTTTTTTTTAAAGTGACATTAGTATTCCCAATTCTAAAGTGGGAAAATTCTATAATTCTATATTCAGAATAAGCAAGAGTCCAAAGAGGCTCCAGAATCTCTGCTGACTCCCCCTTGGATGCTATTTTCTGATGCTCATTAAGATACAGACATTAAGATACAGAATGACGAGGTTGGAAGAGACCATCAAGATCATCGAGTCCAACCAATGTCCAACCCTAAACACCTCAACTAAACCATGATCATCGAGTCCAACCCTAAACACCTCAACTAAACCATGGCACCCAAGTGCCATATCCAGTCTTTTTTTAAACACATCCAGGGATGGTGACTGCACTACCATTCAGTACTTTATCACTCTTTCCATAAAAATTTTTTTCCTAATACCCAACCTGTATTTCCCTTGGTGCAGCTTAGCACTGTGTCCTCTAGTTCTGTCAGCTGCTGCCTGGTGAAAGAGACCAACCCCACGTGGCTACAGCCACCTTTCAGGGAATTGTAGCCTAAGTGTTTCATGCCAAGGAAGCAAACTATATTCCTTTAAAACGAGCTGGTTGATAACAAATAGTGCTTCAGAAAGGAGTTTCTGCAGGTGATTCTGAACAACTTCTGCAAATTACCTGATCTTTGCCACCCTGAGCTTTTCCTGCAGTAAATGTCCTCTTTCTGTAGGTACCTCTTGTTCCCTCCAGTAGCAGCAATAATTGCATTGTACTTACATTGCTTTCAGCACTGGCTTTTGTGCTTTGGTACCAAGATCTATGGCAACTGAAAGCCCATCTCCTTTAAAGCTCAGCCCACTTCTCCCACTAGAAATACCAGCTGGGTATTATTTCCTTTTCAGATTTTTCCACATGTATTTTTGTACTTTGTTTTGTTGGTTTTTATCTTTCAGTAATTATCCAAATACCTTTATATGTCCAAAATCTATTACACCTTTTTTTCATAACAGTTCATAAAAGGAAATATGATTTTAGATCAGTTTTCTGCATACTGATCTGCATTGGAAGAGACATCAGGCAAAAAGTTGTTTATAAAGTAACTGTTATTTTATGACATAGATGCCATCAAAGATTAGTTCCATAAGAGAAAATTCAATTTATTGACTAATGAAATAATTTGTATCTCTTGAAAGAATTGTCTTAGTAATATTATATTTTATCTAAAACTGATACTGTTTTTTATGCACTCCTTTCAAAACCAACCTTAACCTTTTTTCTCTTTAACTCCTGTTTTATTAGACTACAGTATCTTCACTGAATTTTAGAAAGTTAAGCTTTTTGGTGTCTAGAGAGACATTTATGGCAGTTTTTCTTCATAAAATGTGAGCTAGAAATATCTAGTCTAGTATAAATGCTGTAAGTAGTCTGGTTGTAGCAGTAGATGGTATAGACCTCTACACAGGCCTATAAATGATAGTGGAAAGATTGTTTTGGGTTTTGGTTTTTTTTTTTTTTTAAGATAAAGCCTTTTAAAGCGGGCTATGGTATAAATTTTTCCAAGGAAAAATTTTTCCTTTTGCTGATAGGAGCTCTTGATTCTTCTAATAATGTTTCAAATTTATGCTAATTGTATAAACTTGTCTTTGTATTTAACTGCTGACATTCAGGTTTCATGGTTCACTACATATTTTTTTCAAACCTGTTTCCTCTATATCTTCATTTTATCATGAAAATTTTAAGTATTTTAAGTCATTTTATTTAATATAAATGTTTGACTTACTGAAAAAAAATCTGGAATACCTTTCCTGTCTTTTTGGCAAAATGAGATTTTTAGTAATGAAATGTTTGTTCCTTTTGAAAAACATCTGATGTCCAGTTTTTTCTTTCTCTTTGTTTCAAGAAGAAAATAATTAAATTTTAAGATTATAACTTAATGCAGGTTTTGTATGTTGTCTCTCCTGATACTAAGTTCTGTTTGTCTCTGCTCTTCGGAGAGGAAGGAAAGAGAAAACTGACTGAAGGTGTTCTTAAACAGGAAAATGCCACATTCAGTTTATACTGTTTGATTGAGCTGCATCCTTCCAAGTCTAAGTGAATGTGATTTTGGCACTCCTGACATATATTAGAGGTCTTTTATTTGATAAAACAGGAGCACGTGAGTATATGTTTTAGTTGTTCAAGTACTGCTGCCATTTGCCAAATTGTCTAAACATTTCCTTTTTAAGGCTTTTTGTTCCCATTTGCATTTTCTCCTCAAAGGAAAAATAGCTCATTGTCATAAACTGTTATATTCACAAGAAGTAAAACAGGGTTGGAATGCCTTCATATTCAGTAACAGAGCAATGTTTATGGTATTCCCAGTACTGACATTGTCTAGACAGTAAAAAAAGTTCCCTTATTCTTGGAAATCTTCCTTTCAAGCTCAAGTCTGCGTGTCTCATTGTTTCAGAATCAAGTTGCCTAAAACATCTTTCCAGCAAGAATGGAAGGAAGCAGTCATACATGTCACTGCATGGGATGCAGCTCTGTGCAACCAGGGCTTGTTAGGGCTTTCTTTCCTGCATGGCCTCTGATCCATGCAGCAAAAGCCTCCTGCAGTGGGCCACAAGGCCACCTGTCCCAGGGACATGAGCTGCATCAGTGGCCTTTGAGGGGCTTTTAGTTTGATACCAACTGCATGAACTCTAAGATGACCAGGATTTAGGAATTTCCAATGTGATAATCCCAGGTTATGTGCTGTGCTGATGGCTTGGGTTAAAAGAAAACCTGATTTAGAACAGGGAAATAAACTAAAGTTTAATGAATGCTAATTATTCTTCTATGGTTTGTTGTCTTCTGTATGTCCAATCTCCACCTCTGTTATATAGGATGAGTTATGTGACTGCTCAGTTTTGTAAACACAGTGAGGGTGTTGCTGGATTCTTGAAAGAGGCCAGCAGATCTGAAAAACATGGCAAGAATTTAGCAGCCATCTGTGAAGGCATTTTATTCATAATGACTTTTGTATATGCACGCGAGATGCATCACATCAGGGCAAAATCTTTTGAGCTCCACTGATAAAACAAAACCATCTCTGTATTCCTTGCTTAGATCTCCTTCATTAAGATGCTGTGGCAAATGCTGTTGGCAACTTCAGCCATCTACAGTCTGACAGGAATAAACTATTTTAGTCCTGTGTTGCAGCTGCTCCAGTATGTTATGAAGTGTACTGTTGTTGCCCTTAGCCTTAAAGGGGCTACGGGAAAGAAGGGGAGGAACTCTTTGTCAGGGAGCGTAGTGAGAGGACAAGGGGTAGTCTGGGAGAACCTGATGTAGCAGAAGGTGTCCCTGACCATGGCAAGAGGATGAAGAGGATTTCCTCATCCATAAAACTGGATGATCTTTAAGATTCCTTCCCATCTAAACCATTTTGTGATTAAAGCTTTTAAATTTATGCTGCAAGCCCTAGTACAGTTTGAAAGAAAATGGTCTTTGTCAGAGCGTAGCCTGGCCATGGACTAAGAGACCAAAAGAAACTAAAGTCATGTATGTGTTGGGAAAGATGCTCAATTTGGTGCCTGTTCACGAAGACAGGAAGACACTGATCTAGAAAAAACGTAGTTGTAAACATGAATGCAAAATCATGGCTGTGAGAAACTTGCAGTGCTTTAAATATGGGAATACCCAGAATATATCTGTTGTCATGCACAAGAGAACTAAACACATTGCTAGTCATGGATGGTCTGAGGAGCAAATGAATCCAAAACAGTCAGTGGGGTTGGTGTTTGAAAAGATGTCTAGGAAACCATAGTTCTTATTTCCCTTTGAAAACTTTAACATTCTTCTTTAAAAAATAGTTTTCAGCATTGCACTGTATTTCCTGCTTTAGGATCTTTCTTGTGGTTTATCACTTCATCTCTTTAGGAGCACAAGACACTCTCTATCTTTGTGCTCCATGATACTGATGAGCCAGCTCACGAGGTTCCCTCCCCAGCCCAGGAAGCTTTTTTTTCAGATCATGACACAGAAATACATGGCTGTTCTTGTGCATTTCATTGGTGAAAAGAAGTTGGTTTCCTGAGTTTGGCTCCCAGAGGAGGGCTGTTAGTATCATTTCCCTTGCAGTGTACTACAGTGGTGGAAAGAACAGTGTAATGATAGGGAAGTCTAGATATTTCTCTGGGTGGAGAAAACAGAGAGTTGAGGAGTTGCTGATTTTGATATTGTGGTCCAGCTGAAAAGAAAACAGAAACAGTTAAAATTATTGCATGATTCAACTTGCAAGGAGTGATAATTTGTTTCACAAATTAATCAGTTGATTCATATTTGGACTTTCTAAAATTTTTTTAAACTAGTGATTTAAATTTAGTTGAAGGTCAAGAGTAAAACTGCAGGTTGGGAGTTTTCTCCATACTACAGATGACAATAGTTTTTCCTCCTATTCTCTACTAATTATTTGCTTCCTTTTCACTTCTGCCTTTCTCCCTTTGCATGCAAAATAAAAGCATATATAACAGAAAGGCACTTAGTATGACTAAAAAATTCAAGTTCTCTTTTATTTTTTCCCTTAAAGGATATCTTATGAATAAAAATATCCATATTTATGTGTGGTATTTTTGCTAATGCTGGGATCTGGGGAGGCAGATTTGCACTTTAATTCTAATCAAGAACATTCACAACTGTATTTTTATAATATTTTCCTCTTATTATCTAAAGTAAAAAAGAAAGCACAGCTTTCTAAAGTAAAATTATAATGTTCTTGATTGTCTAAATTTTACTACATTGCAAAATTAAGAAAAAAAACCAAAAACAATAAATACAAGGCAAAATGGCAAACCGGTATGTATGTGAAATACAAACCACACAGCTAGAACACCCCCTTTTCCTGCCTGTGTAATTTAAGAAAAGCCATTCAGTCAAACAATACAGCATTTTCCATTTGAACTCATAAAATCTGAGTTCATAAAACAAGCTAGCATAACTCTTCCTGCCTTGGGAACACTAGCTGTGAATAACTTCTCCACAGAATGTAGGAAATGTGGAAAGCAAGCGTCACTTGAGAAAAATAGCTCATGCATTTGTCATTCCCACATCCATTTTTGTGACTCATTTATTTTAATGCTGCTGTTTTCCTAAGTGCCTGGAGTGCTATCAGAAAGCTTAAACAAATGACAGCAAATCCTCTTGCCTTTTTTTTTTCAGGAGTGGAGTGGGGAATTGGAGTGACATCTTATTTGTCCTTATAGAGCGGGATTTTCACTTATGGGGCTTGTTATTGCCAGGTTTAAAAATCTCAGTTATTATTCTTTGCTATTCTTATCATTGCTTTGCCTTATTTTCCCCAGATGCTGTTTCATTTTGTTGCCTTGTCTCCTTCTTCTGCATCTGGGTAATAGGAAAAGTCAATTAAACTTGCCCTTGCTGTCAGCAGAAAGCACTAGACAGGAGCCAGCAAAGGAATTCACCACAGTTTTAATGTTAAGCATCCCCAGCTATGTCTGGTGCTATGAAGTCAGAGAGGAGAACATGTTGAGAGAGAGATTAACTGCAGACCCTTCCCCTGCAGCCTTCTAATGTAAAATCTGCTTGCCAAGATTTAAAAGAAGCTAAAACTACATAGTGATATCAGATGTTGAGTAGGGATCAAAAGCACAAATGTGTATTGATGAGTTCTTGCATTGCTACTGACTACGTTGCCATATCTCATTTGTTGCCAAACCCTAATGACTGGGATGCTTTGTTATGCTTCAGCCTGCAGTCTGTTAAGTGCAGTGACAGACTTCAGTACTTCTAAACTAGATAAGAAAGTGGAACACATCAGTTGATAATATCTTATATCTCAGAAGGGCAGTAATGTTTATAGATCTGCAAAGGGCATTTCTACCTTAATTATATATTTTATTAAAGGTGGTCCCCAGTTCTAGTTAGCATTTGCATATATATGTACTAGGGAGAAGGTAAAAAATACTACAGAAGTCTGTAATTACTTTCTTCCTGCTTGTTAGTAAGAACTAATTGTGTGTTCACATCTGTGCTTTGTGTGCCAGATATATATATGTATTACCCTTCCCTCCATGTGCATCCTGTTAGCATGGGTTCCTATAGGAGACTACCATGTAATGGCACACTGGGGACAGCTGTAGCCTGTGGTTTAGATGAACATTGCAGAAAGGTGCCCTTAGCCTCTTTCTGTGAGGCAAAATATTCTGTGAGGCAATGTGATTATGGGGAATTAATTTTCTTTTTATAATTAAAGTAGCCCAATCCTACAGACTTCCACTGATATATTAGGGTACAGAATGTACAAAATTATTTTTGGTTTGTATAAAGGTTCAAAGAGGACTTTCCATATTTTGAGCAAAGGCAGTAATTGTTTAGTGATGCAAATAGGGAGGTTACAAACTGAGATTTCTATTCCTGATTTGTGATCTTGAAACACCAGAATCTCTGCTTCTAATTTCTTTCCATATCTCTACATGTGGACTGACACCCTTAAAACTTCCAAAATTTAGCTCAGATTTTTTTAACAAGATAAAATGTGCCTGGTGCTGCCCTTGGATACAACTAATGCAGATTCATTGGATGACTTGAACAAACCACAGGTAGCGTAAACATAGTTTATGTCTTCCTAGATACAGAACCAGGAAGGATATGTTTCAGGCTGCACAGCTGAAATTAGCACAACTGAAAAACTGACCAAAGCTTTATTGCAACATTTTTGCAGAGGCTGTGTGAGAAGGAGCATGCAGCACACTGAGCCTCAGCTGTGTTACGTTCTGGTTCTGGGAGGACTTGGCGTCACGAAACCGATACCGCCAGAAAAAGCAGATGTTGACAGTCTTTGACATAGCAGCAACAACCCATTGATTTCCAGAGGCTTAACTTAGTACAAAGGTCTCCTCCCTGCTCTGCCAGCCATTTTCTACATTACCTTCCCAGCCCACTTTCTGAAGACAGCACTGAGACAGAGGTAGAAGAATCTCTTCTTTACTGTCTTATGCACAGCTGAGAATATTTTGAAACACCTTCAGGTTTCACAGCATTTTTCTCTGCTGCATTACCTCTACTCATTAGCCTTAGTGTTCACATCTTAAGACTGGCTAATGAGAAGGAAAATCAAGATTTGCTTGTTTGTCTTAGAGTAGTGAATTTTCTGCTTCAAAAGTAATGCTGGGCAGGAGAGGATGCATTAAGAGGGTGAAGCAATGGACAAACATGCATCTGATCCCACAAATTCTGCTCTCACCCAGCCCTTTTACAGTGAACTTTTTAAACTCAACACAATGGGATTTCAGAAAAACATCAGCTCAGCACATCGGTTTTGGCAACAGTTGAATGTCAAGTTTATGCTGTTCTTGCACATGCCAGTTAGCCTTTATTAACAAATAATAATTTATACAACTTTAAATTTTTTATACTACTCTTTAAGTTTTCTGTGAATTTACAAGTATGTTTAATTACCAGTGTAATTTGCAGTATAATATATATTGTCTTCTGCTCTGTGCTCAGTATGTCTTCAGTGAAGCATTTGTACAGTGATATAAAGGATTTTAAAGCATAAAAGATGAGGTTGATACACGCAACTAATTTGCTATATAAACAAAATATAATATTAGCTAGATTAAGTTTACATCGCTTAAGTTTTTACATCCTCTTTCAAGTGTTCTAGTCTACCATATGGGAAGGTGAAAATCAACACTTGATCACTTGATCAAATTCTCAGGCATCTGGCTTGCAGACCCTTCATTATTTCAACAATATTAATTTTGTGTGGAGCTATTTTAGAGCTCAGAAACATTCCATAGTAGAGAATGGAAGAGTGGAAGAAAATAATTACTATACATCCTCAGAAGTATGCTCTTTCAGAAGCTTAAGTTGGACTCTTTGCTGAGATGAGGATGCAGTTTTATGTTGCCATGAGTGCTTTACTGATTGTGTTTTTGAGCTTGTTTTCAAGAAGAAAATATCATTCATTTATGCTGCCATCCTCAAACACTGTTTGGGGAATGTCTGAGAAATGCCCACTCTTGCTGGAAAAGTTAAGAGGAGTAGCCATGAACTGATACCTGATCTCCTCCAAACTGTGCAGGAAAGGTTGCTGTTCTTTTTCCATGGAAAGGTGCTTTCTCCAAACAAAAACCCACCATAACTTATTTCCCAACCACAATCACTGTATTGGTGATCCAACAAGGCAACATTGATGTTCGATGCTAGATTGAGTTACTTTCTTTGTTAGATGCAATTGCCTACACCTTTTGTTAAAATAACCAAACCAAAGCAACCAATGACCTTCTCAGTTATTTCCATTTCTTACCAAGTGTGGGCAAAGAGGAACTGGGAGTTCCAGCAGGCACAATGAATGAGCAATAGGAGCTATAGGAAGCACAACTCCATAGTTCACATTAAGGGATTTCCTGCCTGAGAGTTTTCAGCTAATTTCAGCTGCAGAAGTATGTGGTAAAGGAAGGTGGTAGTTTGGGCAGGGCACATGCACTGTTCCAGAGAGAACTTACACGCAATTTGAAATTTTATACAAAGCACATTCTCCACCCTCAGATAAAGGAAGCAGTCAGCAAAGCATACAGAACAAAGATGCTTATGACTCATGAAACAGATGAATGGGGTTTTACTGGCGTGCCTAGTTTGAGTTGAATATGAAGGATAAAAAATACCTCAGACCATCCCTGATGAATTAAGCAAATACTGGATTCAGCTGTGATTATGCTTGCTGCTCATATTTGGAAGTTGATTTCTGTTGGAATTTGTCATATCTGTTGTTTTTCTTCATAAAATCTTCTTTTGTGTAGTCAGTAACAGTGGGTCAAAAAGAAGGCATGCACACACACAAAAGCTGTGGGTTGTATTTTAATAGGGATCCCTACTGCTTATCATTGCTGGTTTATGTAATTGTCTGGAAAAGGTCAGCATAGTTTGTGCTGTGAGCAACTGAAGCTGAAAATCTCTGTGCTTCTTTTTTTTTTTTTTTTTTTTTTCCTGCACTGGACTTGTAATATTTTGACTAAATGCAGTATGAAAAAGGAACTGCAGGGGAAAATTACTGAATTCTAGCCTCAGGGTATTGCACCTTTTTTCTTAAATTGTTGTGAATCTTACTAGCAAAGCTGGTCCCAAATAACAGTTGGTCACAAAATATTTAGTTTAAAGACCAAATATTTTCAGATCTTTAGTTCAAAGGCAACTCCCACAGTGCTTGGCTAGATTATTTCTGTATCTCTCTTATAAATTCTGCACTAGAATATCTATAATTTTGATTTTGTTTTCTCTGGTGCATACTCAAACAGTCATATTCATTGTGATTTTTTATATTTGTTATCCTTTACTAATTATTTCTATAAGCTTTGCATATAATTTAAAATATTTTCTTTGCTTTTAACATTGTGTTGCTCAAAGCAGCTGACTGGTTGCTCAAATACATTTCAGATGAGGATAGGGCTGAGTGAGTGTTTCTGCTCTTGGCTGAGTGAAGGTAGCCTCTGCTGTCTAGGGGAAAATCAGGATGAAGAATTCAACCTCCGCTTTTATTTGGATTTCAGAGCTCTACAAGAAGGCTCAGAGAGATTTGGACTTGGTGCTTGGTCCTCAAGGTTCTGGGAAAGGAAACAGAACCTTGTGTTGTATTGAGAAGAAAAGCTGTCATGTCACCTGCAAAGCCAAGACCTTTTGTTCTTCTTCAGAAATGGGGAACCTGAAGAGATCACTGGCAGTGGTGCTGTGTTATGGAGCTGCAATCTGAGAAAACTTAGAGCAAAGGCAACAGGATTAAAAGGAAAATAGTCCAGGGAAGACACTGGCAGAGAAAATTAGGGTTCTTCAGCATTTTTTTTTCCCTTACTCTTAAATATGTAATGGATGGAGTGCAAAAGGTTTTATTCCAGTGTTCCTAAAAAAGCAGTACTAATTTCTTCAAACTACAAGGCTATATGTTGTTATTCTTGCTGTCTGTCTTTGGGAAAGCAGGCAGAGAGAGAGATATGCACAACAGAAAGATAGCTAAATTGTCTTGGAAACATGCACTTTCTTTTCAAATGGATGGGAAAATTCCATCAACAGTTGCACAAGCTGCATTTCTACCAGGGGAACCTGGGAGTGATTCCCACCCCTTGGCTTCAGATGTATCTCTCTGCACCCTTTCTGTATTGAGTAAGGTGAAGACCTGGATATACATATCTCCTGAAAAGTTAAGCATGGGATATAGTTGCAGGATTTTTCAGGAGATCCCTTAATCAGGGTGACTGGGAATCACAATATGTTATGGTCCTGCTGTGGAGTATGTCTGTCCTTTGAGGTAAATATAGTACAGATGCTCAGAAATTGAAGGCATGTTTATTACATAAGGAGTTCATCTACCCAAATAAAGAGAAAATAGTATCTAGGAGACTTGCTTTGTAATTGCAGAAGCAGTCATAAGGAGTGCCTTTTGACACACCTGATGTCACTTTCATGAAATATTTACAGAAACATGTGAGTAATGAGCTGTAACCAAAATAAGTTTTACTTCTGAAAGCAGTAGTCTGTGAGTGAAGAAATCTGCCAGATTTACTCAGAGCAACAGAAGCTGCAAGACAGCTGTCTCATCAGAATTAAAACAGAAGTGAAGTCTTTTTTCAGTAAGGTCTATGTGCTTGTTTGTCTTTTGTTTCCTCTTTGTAGCCTTGTTTTGCCCCAAATTGGACACAATAAAGCAAGTTAATTATTCATATTTGAATTTTGTTTCATAATGAGTATGGTTTCTGGGAATAGAACACCTGTGTGTGCATTAATTTCATTTAGAGAATAAATAAACCTAAAATAGGGCAGGCAATCATACTTTCCCTTTACCTCATCTTAGATTTTTCTTACCAGTATTAGGCATTTGCATGTATGAGGCTACAGAGGTGCAAAGGCCAGATAAAATTATGTAACAACCCCTGCTACACTTGTGAAGAGGAATATTTTTCAGCAGATGTTAGTCAGGAGAGCTGTAGTTTACAGAACTGCAGAGACACTCACACACCTGACATAGGTGTCGCTTCTCCTACCAAAGTCAGGAAACAGAAAGCTAAAATCTCAATGTGGGCAGGAGAGTGCAACCTAGAGTTTGATCTAGCAGGACACTTTTCTTGGGAAAGGGTAAGAAAAAAGAGGCATTGACCTAGAGTGCAGTTATAGGAAGAAGGTTGGCTCCTGTAGTCCCACAGTGCCAGGGACAGTCATGCACTGAAATGCAAAGGAGTCCTGCAGGGTGGGTAGCCAGTGCTGTTGGTGATGTCTTTCTATTGCCTCATGAGCTTGTCTGAGTAAGTTTGTGTCCCAGAGGAGAAGCCAGAAGGAGATGTAGGCATAGAATTTAATTCTCTGTGCATGAGGGAACAAGGCTGGAATCTGCATAAGAAACAGGGAGGATCTGAAATTAGGCATGACACAAAAAGGCTTTTATGTGATATAACCAGCTCCTCTGTGACTGCTTAGACAGCAGTTCAGCTGTCCTAAAACTGCCTGCTGGGGACCAAATGCTGACTTTTGTCAAAAGATCAAATGCTAAATAACAAAAATTAATGTCAGATACGTTACCCTCTGGAAGTGACTGAGAATATGGCAAGACAAAATATCAGAAAAGGGCAGTCTTGTCTAAGTCAAGCTGGAAGTAATGCAAGGGTGTGAGTGGCAAGTATTAGTCATCGGTATTTTCTGTGCTCCTACACTGGCAGATCCCAGCTGCCTGCTTAGGCCAGATACAGCTGTGCAGGGCAGGGTACAGCCCCAGCTGCATCTGTGGTGGGGTCTAAACTTTCTGCCTGAGCAAAGATTGAACTTTCTTCCCTTCCTCCAGAGAGCTTCACTCAGCAATAGAGCAACTGTGGAGTATATGTTCTGCTGACAAGGTGGAGGATCTGACTTCTCACAGGAGTTCCGCATGCTCTGGATTTGGTAAAATACAGAGCAAAACCTCAAAACCTCAGTCAAGACTGACTGTTTTCTGAGTCCTACCTGGTACTGACTAAATGTCTGCTGAATGGCACTATACCAAGCATAACAGTTTATCTTATCATCCCCTCAGAAGGAGATTTGCTCCACTGTGAAACAAAGAGACTTTAAATTTCTATCAGTTAAGTCTTTGAGAGCCTTTTAATCAGCAGAGACCTGGAGTACTACGCTGGTTGACTGGATTCTGACTTATCAACAGTGAGAAAACACTGCTAATCTTTTCATAGTTTGTGGTTTATTTATTCATAGAGGCTAAAAAAAGAGATAACAGGAATTCATGGGCCGTCCATTTAAGACTGCATACTCAACAAACTCCAAATAAATAAGCCTACACCAGAAAGTTTGCCAAGGTGCAGGTACTGTTTCTTTCTCTTCTGCAGTATTTATGTAGAACTGCTCTAACTGCTACAGCACCTGTGGTTTGTGAAGAATCTTTACTATTTAAATCTCTAGCCCTGCTGCCATAGATGGTCTCTGAAGAGAGCTGAAGATCGGCACAGCTGCAGTCCAGAGGCTTCCTATTTTCATTGTTCCCAAACATCATCCAGATAACAAAATGAATTTATTACCACCTGATAGCATGGAAAAATCATAGGTAGTTTGGCTTTGTTGTTTGTTTGGGGTTTTTTTTCATCTTAGGTATTGGGTTTAGAAGAAAATCAAAATGTCTGGGTCTAGGTGTGGACTTGTAAAAAAGAGGAAGGGGATCTGTAGCCCAGTGGACTTTTTATTGCATGTTCCAGCCTTTGTTCCCTTAAACTGGAGCTAAGCTAGTTTTGTGTTTCTGGGAGGAGCATGCAGCACCCTGAGCAAAATACAAAAATACTGCTCTTAGATAATAGGATATTAGGTAACAGCCTAGGTTCTTGGAAGCATTTGCAAGCCAAAAACTTGGTGCTTGGGGCTGGGCTATGCAGTAGAAACCCATTTCCACTGCAGTTGAACTGGTCAGATCCTTTCAGCTCATGGAAAATCATAACATTTAAATCTTATTCCTGGGCCTCCAGCTCTTCTATGCATGCATGGCTTTCTGGTGTGTTGATACTGTTGAGGCTAGTGAAACACATTACTAAAAATATATCTTAAAGCTACAGTGACAGACAGGGGTTTTAGCAGATTTTTAGTACAAACAGCACTGAGTCCAAGTTTTTCTAGTCCTCTTTTTAATGTAATGTTTTGTAAATGTGATTCATAGAAATGGAGTACTAAACATGGGCCTATTTAAATCTCTGGCTTTATCTGGTCCTAGCCTCTGGAATCCTGAAATACTTGTCTGTTATAGTTGGACAAATCAGGCAAAGCCAAGTCAAACATCCTAGGACCTGTTATTCTTGTCACCTCATGTAAATGTAATTAAGGAAAAAGCTAAAAGAATAGTTAATAGTTAATTATAAAAAAGTTCTGCTGAGTAAGCATGCCCATCTGTCTTCTGTTTGCATGCTATGCCTCACAGATGTCTGGAAATCATCCCGCTTCCTGCCTGCCCTGAAAAAGAAGTTTTTACAATTAGAGTGCAGCTACCTTCTTTTAGAGTTAATTTTGATTCCTGTGCAGAAAATTTATTCTAGAGAAAATAAAATGGATGTAATTTGCTAACTAGTTAAAGAAGGAAGCAAAGTCAAAAAGTATACTTACTTTCTTATCTTTTATCTTTTTCTGTACGTCGCCTCTGTGATGCTTTCAAAATCATTCTGGAGTAGTAAGACATGATATATCTGCTGTTCCTCATTGTCTGTGTGGTCACCACCAGGATACAGGTGAGGGAGCTGGTGAAAGAGCTCACAGAGCCACTTTCCATCATTTACCAGCAGTCCTGACACACTAGAGAGGTCCCAGTTGACTGGACCTTAGCCAGTGTGGCCCCCATCTACATAAGAAGGGTCAGAAGGAGGATTCAGGAAGATACAGACCTATCAGCCAGACCTTGATGCTAGGAAAGATCATGGAGCAGATCATTTTGAGTGCCACTGTGAGCACACACAGGACAACCAGGAATCAGGCCCAGCCAGAATGTGTTTAGGAAAGGCATGTCCTGTTTGACCAACCTGATCGCCTTCTATGACAGAGTGACTCCTTTAGTGGATGAAGGAAACGCTGTAGATGTTGTCTGCCTGGAATTTAGCAAAACTTTTCACATCATTTCCCACATGATTCTCCTGGAGAAACTAGTAGTCCATGGCTTGGGCATGTGCATTGTTCACTCCATAAAAACTGGCTGGAAGGCTGGGCCCAGAGAGCAGTGGTGACTGGAGTTACATCCAGCAGGCAGATGGTCACCAGTGGTGCTCCCCAGGGCTCAGTGTTGGGGCCAGTCCTGTTTCATGGCTTCATCAGTGATCTGAATGAGGGGATTGAGTGTGCCCTCAGCCACTTTGCAGATGACACCAAGCTGGGCTGGAGTGTTGAATCTGCAGGAGTGTATGAAGGCTCTGCAGAGGCATCTGGGTTGATGGGTGGTGTGAGGTTCAACAAGGCAGAGCACTGGGTGCTTCACCTGGGTCACAACAAGCACAGGCAGAGCTACAGGCTGGGGGCAGAGTGGCTGGAAAGCTGTCCAGCAGAAAAGGAGCTGTGTGTTTGTGTTGACCACTGGCTGGACATGAGCCAGCAGTGTGCCTAGATGACTAAGAAGACCAGTGACATCCTTTCTGGCTTGTATCAGCAATTAAAATGTGTTCCCAAAATACAAAAGAAAGCATTTTGTAAATATTTACTACAAGTGCATTGTTAGCACTTGATTAATATGACAGAACAAGAGACAAACGTTCTGTTTAATGTTATGGTCCTTGTTTGCCTTTGTTTTCTGAAGGCAAAAGGACACACAAAAAGAGTTTAAGCACTTTAGAGAACAAGATTATCCTTGCAGCTAGAATAACTGCTCTGTTTTTCAGGAAAATGATAATGCATGAACATTCCCACTAGATGAGTGGAAAATAAGGAAGATGTCATTGTGCAAAACTTTCCATACAGATAGATTGAATGTGTCAAGAAAAACAACCTACTGTTTGATAGACAATGGTTTTCAAAGAGATCATTGCATTCACCTTGCTGGATTTGTATTGGAAGAGCCAGATGAAGCTGATGCTGTTCCACATGCTGAATATGAAAATTTTATTGGAAGGCTCAGAGAAGTAGCATTTCCAGCCACAGACTTACTACTGAGGTACAGCTAAGTCAGTTTTGTATACTCTCCATGTTGAAGCTCAGCAATGCAGAGGGTAATACATGAAGGAAATGTTAGTCTTGATGTCCCAGATACACATTCATTTGCAAACAGTCCATAAGCTAAGGGCAGTTTTGTTTAGCCATAGGTACAAGGTTTTTGTGGCCCACTTCAATAAGCATTTAAACTAACACAGCAAGGACATAAGTAATTATTAGTGTAAGCAGCTGTGTGAAACAGTTTGGGCAGCTTTTCAGATAAAGAGAACTGCTAGTGAGAATGCTGATAGATACTGACATTTGTTCTCAGCTTGTGACCTTTCCTTCTGTGATGTTATTTAGTTGAACTTGAGAATTTGAAATAACATCCTTCATTTTGAATGAGAGAAGGGGTTAAATACATCCATTAAAGATGATCAGCAAGTGCAAAATAATCTTCACAGCTTCGTGAATACTGCTTCCCCCTCCCTGCAAGCCATCCATTCCTGAGGTTTGTGGTTCTGATGCTTTTAATAAATACCTACTTTATTCCTTTAACTGTGTCTAGTCTCTGTTCCAGATCAGCCTCTCTTGGCATCAGTTCTGGCAGAGTGATGATTCATTGGTGTGCCCTTGACACTCAGTTGTTTTACAAATAGGACTAGTTTTGTAATAGCCTAGGATTTCCATAAAAAAGAGGGTGGAAGCCACTTCAATTAATGTATTCTATTCTCTCACAGTATTGTGTAGGAACTTGAGTTTTGGTATGATACCTATGGATTCTGAACTCCAAGTCTTTGGGAATTGGATTTATTGTTCTCTCTCCTGCAGGATTTCTTTGCTGTGCAGTCAGTATATTGAACATATTGTAACAACTTTTAATGAAGGAAAACTTAAAAAAAAAAGTCTATTAATAAGATTTCTTTCCACTGTCCTCCAAAAGTACATTACAGTCTCAAGTGTCCTTCGTAGAGGGGTTTGCATTCAAAACAATTCTCCATGCTTTTATATTAAAAAAAATATTTTGAGTCTTCCTGGTTAAATACATGAAATCTGACTAATAAAAGGCAAGTAGACTACTCTCCTTAGTCCTTGTCATGGTTTGACACTGGCACAATGCCAGTGCCCCCATGAGGATACCCTCTCCCTGGTTTCTGCTGTGAGATGTGACCAGGAATAAGCAAAGCAGGCTCCCTCTTAGAAAGAAAAGAAAACAAAACTTTATTAACTACACTAGAACTATAGATAAAAAGGAACACACACAGGAAAAATGAAAAACCTTACAAATACATTTCCTCCTCCCCCCACCAAATTTCCAATACAATACATCTATTCCCCAAATCACCAACTCTTGGTCTAGCACCACCCTTCAGACAATCAATCCCCAGTTCATCAAGAGGAGATGAGTCCTTCTTGTGCCATGGGCTTCCCCTGGAAACACAGCTGAAGCCTCCTGTGTTTCCGTGTCACTCGTGGCACCGCCCGGAGTCCATCTGCCGTTGTGACCTCTTCCTTTCATGTCCAGTGCTCTCACCACTGAACACGGACCAGAGCTGCTTCTAGGGTTGTCTTTTAAGGATGCTCTGTCCCGATCCAAAAAAGGCACAGTCTCACCTTTGGGACACCTGTCCCCACAGTCTCACCTTTGGGACACCTGTCCCCACAATCTCTCCTTTGGGACACCTGTCCCCCCCATATTTTTTCAGCCCCTGGGGCCGAGGGGCACCAACACTGAACCCTCTTGGTTCTGTGGCCATTGCCTCCCCCTAGAATGCAGTCTCTGTATCACAAGGAACAGGGTTCTGTCCATGGCTGTACAAAATAGTCCAGCAAAAGCCACTCCATCATCTCTTCCCACTAGGATTCTTCTCTGTTCTCCCACTATTTCTCACTCACCCAGACCTCTCTCACACTTGCCCATTTCCTTCCTCATCTTCCACTCTATCTCTCTTCTAGGAAAGGTCAATGTTCTGTAAAGTTTTCATTGTCCAAAAAGGGTTAAAAGCTCAGACTCTGCCTTCTCAGGAACTCCCACCGCGGCTGGACACCTTCTCGCTGCATCCTCCCCCCCCCTCCCCTCCGCTTCTCCTTCTCAGCCGTGCTGCTGGCCCATGTTATCAAGTTTCAAGGTAGCACAGTCCCAAGCACAGGCTGTACTCTCTCTCTCTCCTGGGGGGGGCTGCCCGATGCCTCCTGGTGCTTCTCCCACCCTTCCTCCTCGGGGCCTCTTCACCTCCCCTCTCAGTCCAAGCCCCGGCCTACCTCACCCGGCCGCATGGCTCCCCTGCCCCGCCCAGCAGCAGCAGCTGGGCCGGGAGAGAGACCCGAACTCTTTCCTCACCAGAACCCAAGAGAGCCTCCCAGGGGAGAGCTCTGCTTTTAACCCCGTGTTCTCAGAGGTGGATCCATGTCCTAATGGCCAGATTAGATGCCAATATTAAAGTCTGAACATCCATTGGCCTGACCAAAGCATCCCAGAAAGCACATTTCCGGTCAAACCACCACAGTCCTACATGCTCAGAGCAGAAAGTAAATGCTGGAAAGAGCTGCTCTAAAATTAGTGGTACATGTTGGACTATTGTTTACAGTTTCACTATAGCTCTGGAAGCCACTGGCTTCAGCAACTTAAGAGACCTTGAAAGATATCTTTTGAAAAAAATGGCAAAGTGTGATTGCTTGTCTCAATGCAAGTAATAGTCTATGATTTTTCTTTTCCATAGAATGAAAGTGCAATTGATTCTACTGATCTCTTACGGTGTTTCAGGTTTACAATGCTCAGGCTCTGTAGATGATAAGGCATGTTGACACATAGCTGCTTAGGAATGGTGCCAGCATCCTAAGAGTCCTCTGAAATACCACGACTCTCACACATCCACACACTGGCGTGGTCACAGTGGGAGATGGGGGCTGCATATGAAGGCTTATTTCTCAGATCTCCCTACCTCCTTGGTGGAGATGTGACATATCAGATGTGCATTCTTTAGAGAGAATTATGAGATGGGTACCTTCATACTTTTCACCTTTGTCCCTGACTTAAAACAATTAATGAAATATCATCTTCATATTGGATCAAATTATCATTCTGACACAGGTATTTAAAAGAAATTCCAATTCTACTTTTTATCATACCCTAGTCATTATTCATACAGAGTAGATAAGAGCAAGGACTGTCTGTTTTTGTGTTTGTATGTGAGGGTATTGCACTCACACACTCACTACTACAGGGAGAAACATTTGGGAAATGACTGGCACAAAGCAACAGAAAACAATAGGACTTTTTTGCTATTTATAAGATGAACCCTTTTACAATCATAATGAAGAGTCTGACGTTGCAAACACAGAATCACAGAATCATTGAAGTCAGAAGGCATCTCTTGAAATCATCTAGTCAACACCCCATCTGAAGCAAGGTCAGCCAGAGCAAGCTGCTCAGGACAAACCTCATACTGATCATCAAATGATACTGGATTGTTAAAAAACTACAGTAGTTTATTAAAATCATGTACTTTGTCTTACCAGATTCTGTACTTAGCATTCATGGTTCCTGTTTGTAACTATTCCGCTGAAATCATGACAGTGGAGAGTTGTGACTGAGAAAACAAAAAGGTCTGTTCTTAATCACATTATTCCAAGAGCTGAAATTTTAGGACAATAAAAATAACAGAGACTTTTTAATTATGCAGACAGCATGTCACCACTATTCTAGACTCTACACAAAGCTGTATAGAATCTAGATCTAACATCCAGCCCTTGAGCAGAGCAGTGGATATGAATTGAGTCCCTGTACTGTGAAAATAATGCATTTTATAATCAAGAACTTCCTAAGGCTTTGCTCATCTCAGGGGTGAAAACTAGCAACTTTTTCAGCAAACCACAGCTGATCTCAGCTTCCATCATGACTTTTTAACGAAATGGGCCACTCCACTTGTTCTGGCAAGGACTGATTTCTTCAAAAACAGAAGAGGAGAGGGAAATGTTGACAAATTACTTTGAAATCTGCAAATAGTCATAAGCATTCTTTGCTTTCTTCTTCTGGAAGCTTCAAATTCTTTCTTATGTCATTTCCATTTCCATCACATGGCTTTCAGTGATTCATCCCCATCTCCTGTTTGTCATAACTCTCACCCTCTTTGTTTACATCTACCCCACACTGAGGTTGTTTGTTTGTTTTTAAAATTACATGTGTTCTTACTCATTTAAGTACTCCATAAAGGTCCTGGAGACAGGAGATTTTTTCCTACTCATGTGAGTAATGTCACAGGCATGATGTATCAAGGATTTTCAAAGGATCCAAACAGGTTGGTTTATTAAAATTAATGAACAGGTAGAGCCAGAAGATTCTTTGGCTGGTTGGTGGTTGGTTTTTTTCAAAGATCCTCTGATGGGCTTGGTTTGGCTGCAGGCGTCAGTAGGGGTAATTTATTTTTTTTGCTCCTCTAACTTTTCTACAAGCATACTATGTCATTTCTGAGAAAGCTGACACTGTTTTAAAACTTCCCATAGGTACTATGAATTCCTTCATCTCACATCATATTGCCAGCTACCAGTAGGCATCAATCAAGGGTTCTATTCAACAAGATGCCATTGACCTTGAAAATGGCTTTTTATGTCTTATTGAAGTAAACCTGATCTGACTTTACAAGATGACCTAGAGGCGGTTTTTTACCAAAAATGGGTCTACTTCTGGTAGGTTATTTTCTATTCCTATTTATTTTCAGATATGGGGCATCTTATCTCGGGCTTTGTTTAGGGAAATGTATCTTCTAAAAGCTACTTCTTTTAAAATCTGATTTTCTGTGTTTTTTCTTCTGATTTCAGTTTTTTCAAATGGAACCCCTGCAGATGAACACTGCTCTAATGCATAACTCCCCGGTACTGAAAGGAGAGAGTTGTGAGTGATCTGCTAATATTCTTATTTTCTCTATAGCTCTGTTACAGAACTACTGCACTGCTGAGTGTTGTCTTTGCAGTGGTACTGCAGCCCTCCCATCCATAACTGAACTGTAGAGCTGCTTAACTTCAAGAGGCTTCTAGGCTGAGCAAAAGCACAAGGGGCAGGGGTGCAGAGTCCAGATGAAAATAAGAATAATGGCCACCAAGTAATTAATGGTGATCAGGATTGCTGAGGTTAATTTGGATTTTGTTTTGGAGTGTTTAGTTTTGTATTAAAAATATTTGTTGAAATGTTTGCATTCTTTATTTTTCCCTTGAAAATAGCCATTTAAAAGCCAATCGATAAAATCTGAACTTTGCAAGTAGAAGTTGATTAGCTATTAGAAAGTGGATATTGACCAAAAAAACACAGCTGTGTCAGAGTTGAATGAACAGGAGAAAATTAGAAATTATAATCAATAAACACTTACTAAAAAAATAAAGAAATCATCAATTTTAATAGACAAATTTTATAATAAAGTTTGTGATCTGCCAACTGAAATTAAAAGACAACCTCTCAGTATTTCTGAAGGAGTCATGATACTTCAAATCACAAGAGTGGACATCCTGGGTTTGGCTGGGACACAATTAATTTAAATTACAGTGCTGTGTTTTGGATTTTTGTTGCTCAGTAGTGCTTAGACTAAGTGAAGGACTTTTCAGGCTCCCATCCTCTCTGCCAGTGTGCAGGTACAGAAGCAGCAAAAAGGGAGCATGATGAGAACAACTGATCCAAACTGGCCAAAGGGACATTCCATACCATAGAATATCAGTATATAAACTGGGGGAGTTGGGCAAGAGGGGCTGAGCACTTCTTGGGGATGGGCTGGGCATCAGTCAGAAAGTGCTGACAATTGTATTGTGTATAATTTGTCTTTCTTTGGTTTTATTCCTCCCTCTCTCTCTCTCTCTCTCTGCATTACAACTATGGTGATGATTATTATTAATTATATTTTAATGAAATTATTAAACTGTTCTTATTTAAACTGATGGGTTTCATCTTTTTCTGATCCTTCTCCCCATCCCACTGGGGGTGGGGACAGAGCCAGTGGCTGTGTGGTACTTTGTTAGTGACTGTGGTTACACCATGACTGCAGTGCAGTAGAAAATACAGACTGGGCTTCCTGGCTTTAAGGAAGAAAACAAATCTATGTGTTGACTGATAGTTTCACTCAGATCCTTTTCCATTATTTATTGCCAGGAAGCTGGAATGTATGACCTAATTCCTGGAGTAGGTCCTTCAATTTTCCTGTTAAGAATAGGTTGTCCAATAGATGTGAATCTTGAGGAAGGTTCTTTAAACCTCTCAGAAAAGAAAAAGAAAGCTAAGCAAAGTTCCTTTTCTTCATCTCCCTGTTTTGGGGGTGCTTCCATCTTTTTTCCTCTGGGCAGTGCTCCTGCACTGCTTCTCTTTTCAATACCACTTGAGTCTTCCAAAATTTCATCTTGTTTCCATCTGACTGGAAGGAATATAATGGATTAGTGAGCCGCTTGTGTCCTTTTCTCTCATCAAACAGCTTGCAGTTGGATATAGTTGGTGGATTGAACCCATCTTGTCCTTTCCAAATCTGAAAACTGTGACAGATCTTTGATATTTGAAAACAGAAAAATCCATGCTTGCAAATTGCAGCTATTCAGGGGCTGACCCACCAGCACTCCAGGTCTCTGCTGTAGCAATGGGAAGACAGTTGGCTGTGGCACAACACCCTGTCCCAAGCAAAGTAACCTTCACGTGAGAGCCAGCTGCATACAAACCACTCACTGATCTCCCTTTTAAATGAATACACACCTCCTGGGCCTCAGGGGAGGAAGGAAGGGGCCTCTGGTCACTGGCAGTTGTGCAGCCATGAGATGTGTCTGAGCTAGAGGTGAAGATGCAGATGGTGATTTTTGACATGGCAAGATGGTGGGACATGGCAAGCCACTGGCAGGAGGGATGGCTTCAGTTTCCTTCCCAGCACACCATTTCTCAGAGAGCAGGCAGTGGAGGGGCAGAGTAGGAGACTGCTTCTCACTCTTTCTCTTCTACATCTCCTCAAGGGATGTCTTGAAGAGCCCGTACCTTTGTGGTCACACTATCTGAACTATGGCTACCTCTGAACTATAACTAGAAGAGATCACTACTAGCATATTTAAAAAAATAGTATATTAATTTATATTAATACATATGTATATATATTAATAAAAGGTGCTGCCAAAAGCAGTACAGACATGAATTTTATTAGTAAGCTGTGGACATGTAAAACGTGCATGTGACCTGTTCAGTGACCCCAGAGCATGCTGAGGTTATCAGGAAGATACAGCTGGCAATGTTAGATCTCTAATCAGAAAACACTCTTAAGAATGTTGAAGATAACAATCTGTCAGGGAAAAAAGCAAGCAGCCATGGTACAGAGGTTACATAGCCCAACCATTCACAGAGCAGTTTGTAACAACCTGGACAGGCAGAGACTGAGTATTTAGGATCCTGATGAAAACCACTAGTTCTGCACACACTTTTGCTTCAGCACTGGCTATGCAGAAATGTTCACTTGTTACCTTGTATTACTTATGTATAAGTGTTAGAACATCATGAGGGGGAGCAAATAACCCATGTTTATATGCTTCCCAAGGCTCTGTTGTACTTCAGCTACAAATGCCTGTAAAATGAAAAATCCCTCTATATCCAGCTAGGTAATTTTTCCTAGAGATAAAGAGGTAAATGGGCCTCAAAATTAGGTGATGACTTTGTTGTCTTTGCATTTGTCATCACTGGTGATTGTAGGGCCTACATGATAAACACTGATGGCTCATATGATGAGTGAGGATGCATTGAAAAATAATCATGATTAATTTCCTTTTCTCTTACAGAAAGTTATTTCACACAACAGCCACGAGGGGAAAGTCACAGGAAGGGAACAGCTGTTAACAAGCCTTTAACAAATCACTTTAGTGGCCTTTTAGGTGAGACTTAAGAAGAGTGATGGAGGGAGGAAACTAGTCAGATTTTTAACAGCAAAATCTTATTACGAGAGAACTCCAGGACAAGATAATTTGTTCTTTCTTTTATAAATAGAAAAATTATGACTTTACTAGCATGCATCACAAGGCCAGTGCTTAATAAGACATGCAGTCTCATCTCAGATGCAGAGCAGAGCCTGTAATAAAGAACTAGCTGCTGAGCTAGCTGGGATGTCATGTTAACACTAATCCCAGCTCCTGGGAGAGCAAGTAAAGAGCAAAAGGGCACACAGTCAGAGTACTATGCAATCACTGTAATGAATGCATATTCCCAAGGAAATAATTGCTGGATTTTTTATAAGATCTTCTTTTTTTTTTTTTTTTATTTTTTTTATTATGCAGTGGTAGAAGAGATGTAGCAAGACTGAGCTTAGCAGAGGTGAATGCCTATGTTGGTTGAAGAAACATAAGATCTACTCTACTAACATTTGTTTTGGATGAGCTCAACTTACAATTATACAAATTCTTCTGTATTCAGCCTTTGAATCTGGCATTTTCATCTAACTGGCTTTATAAGCAAAACTTGGCTCTAGGTAGCAGTTGATATTCAACAACTTCACAAATTTTTTTGATAACTAGACTGTAAGAAAATCACAGAAGCAACTGATGTTGCTAACAATAAGGACTGATAAAAATATCTCTTTGGAGAAGTGAAATTAAAAGGAATAGATTATATAGAATGAAGAATAACAAATATCTTCTGCTCATAACATTTCCCTTTTTCCTTTTTCCCCTACCCCAGTTTTTCAAGCAGTAGTAGCATTAGCTTCTGGTTATCATGCTGTTGAATCTTCCTCTTCATTAATTCCTGGCTCATCTTCTTCCAAATCATGCCAGAATTTAACCCAGTGTGAAATTTTATGATGAGGTTGCAAAGTAGAAACTTAGCAGGGGAAGCTGATGTCAACATCCAAAGGAGTATACACAGTTCTGTTCATCTTTTAAGGAAGATTTTTGACTGGTAGCTGCTCTGATCCAGCTCTATGCATTGGAAATTAAATTAAAAACAAGCAAACAAATAAAAACAAACAAAAAAAGCCCCAAACACCAGCCAAAACCAGCAGAAAAACCACTTATTCCATAATTCAGCCTCTGCTTTCCAAACTGTAACTGGCTTCACGACAAAGAGTCAGAGCTGTTTCTTCCAGAATTAATTTTTCCAGTGTTATAAACTCCACCTGCTTTCAATAGGAATACTGGTGAATTTTGAAGAATTATTTTAGTTACAGCAGAAAGAAGAAACTATACCTAGGCCAGTGCAAACAATATAACTTAATACTCTAAGTGTCATATCAGCAGTGCTTTCTTTCTCTATCCCTTCTTTGTCATTGTTAAGAATACACTATGATGCCTCTCTCCCTGGCCTCACAGTTTATATTGCATATAAATAAAATCTCCCTTTTCCTGAGTATGCCTTTGGGCTACCAATAAGTTGTACAAACTGACAAGTTTTTTTTTAATAATGATTTAAAATAAAATTTCCAGAAATACAACCCTGCCAGCTCTCCACACTTCCTGTATCCTCATTCTTTTCTTCACACTTTTCAGCTAATGATATCTCAAGACAGTGTTTACATGGAGAAGCTGAGGCATGGTAAATCTGCAGATGTTTGATGAAATCAGACACAGATCCAGCAACTGAAGTAGAAGAGCTGTTCTGTCCTTTCAGCCTATGCCAGGAAAGCAAAGAAAGTATGGGCCAAATAAAAAGGAAAAGAAAAACAAAAAGCTTTCTACCAGAAATAGAGCATTTGTCATGTGCTGAAAACCTAAAAAACACAAAAAACCCCACTGGCTATTAGTTCCTTCTCTAACTTTACATATGAGTGAGTCTAAAGAAGACCAAAGGAAGCTGAACCAACATTTAAAACCTGCATTGCAAAACCCTCATCAGTATGCAGGAGGCTATCCTTCCATAGTAACCCTCTCATTGCCATATTTTAAATGTTGGTGTGGTTTTTACCTCATATGAAATGATTAAAGTTCCTTGTCTTCAGAAAAGAGAGCATGCCTCCTACAGGTGCAGTGTGCAGCCTTCTGCATTACTCTACCTCTGATTCTTCACTTTATCCAGTGAAATTTTAAATAAACTTTAGCAAAAGAGCTTTAGAGAACCTCACAGGAGCATATCTCACAGGCCATGAGGTACTCCTGGGACATGAGTGCTGTGAGGAGAACATTTGGACTTGGGCTGTCTCTATATCAAGTGGTTGATACAGAAGACAGGAAGAAGAGGGGTCACCTTATAGTCACCCTTCTTTGAAAAACAACTAAGGCCTTCCTAGCTAAAGCAAAACAATATCTGCAGATTCCACACAGACTTAGGAAGTTGCTTGCATCTCCCTGTAGACAAAGCTCATTTTATGTTTGTACTTGGAACACTGGCATCTGTGGCACCACAAAGTGCCTTATTCTCTCTGAAGCTTGTTGGGACTTGTTGGGAGAGCAGCACAGGCAGCACTGAGCATTATGTTAAGTTCTCCATGGGAATGTTTCCCTCCCTACTGTTCAATAGAGCCATTTGTAAGAATATCAAAGCAGAATACTTCTTTGCATACTATTAGTCAGCAAAAGCAATAAGGAAATTATGTGCTTCTGAGTCCTTTGTCAATGAAAATGTGATGAAGGTGTTCAGGATCTCTAATGTCACAATTACCAGGACAGAGCTGTATATAACACACATCTCCTGTTGCAGTGACACCCAGAGTTTAGGTTGTTTTATCCTTTGTGAAATGTAATTCCCATTGGTCCTTGCTACAAGACAGAAAAGGGACCCTTAGTTACTCACTGTGGGAAGCACATGATAAAGGTTGGGAGCTGGCTAAATAAATTTTCAAAGTGTTTATCAAATTTTCCTACAGAAGTAGTCCAAGTCTGCATAACCTTATATTAATACAGATAGAGCAGCTCATAGTGCTCAGCTTTTCCAGTGCAAAGCAGTGAGCATCTTTCCAACAGGGGAAAATGCACAGTTTTGGACTTGCAGGGTAAGCACAGCTGAGAAGTTCATTTTAGTCAGCGTGATCTTTGTAGAAGACTCCAGCTTTTACTCTTTCAAGGCTGTGTGAACAGAGGTGTTCAGAGACATTAATCAAATTGTTAATGGTACTTTGGCAAAATTACAAAATCAGTCTCCAAAGTTAAGATATACCGGGGGGTAACACATTTTGCAGCTGCTAAATGCTGTATTGCACCATTTGGGAATCTTTAGTGTGATGTAAGTCTTAAAAAGATTGGGGTTTTTCCCACTGGTCCTGGTATATCACTCTGTGCCCAGGGGGGAGGGAATCATTTCCTGAGCAGCTATTTCCTTTGTCAGCATGCTGTTCTGTGGGAAGTCTCTTGCCTTGTTCACTGGTCATTATTTCAGCCCAGCTTGTGTGGTGCATCTGTTTTCCATGACTCTTTCTGTGTTCCACGATATAGGTGCTTCAAGAAACTGAATGAATTCACCGTCACATTGTTCCCGTGGGAGAGGGAGATTGTAGCCTTCACATTTAAGCAAGAAGCAACTGAGATGCAGGGGAACCCAGGGAAAATCTTCCCACTGTTTTGGAAAGTCCAGCCTCAGTTCTCTGCAGCCTGGTTTTTTGAGAGCACCTTGTATTAGCACATGGTTTTAAGCTGCAGTTTGCAAGAAGCAGGGTGCTAATACTCACTTACAAATTTTGATGATAACATAATTAGTGACATACACAGTTTAAGATTCTGTGAGAATATTTCTTTAAAAAAGCACTGTAACAGTGTGCTGATACTTCAGTGGCTCAGTTGGCTCCACTAGAGCATAAAACAGGTATTATATGAAGAACAAATTGCACCCTTTCTACCACACATTTATAGAAATTTGTTCTTATGCTAGCACAGATAAAACAAGATTCCAAACTAGCAATCAGACTGCCATCATGAGGCTCCACGACTCGTATGTGCCACTCTATCACTCTGATGATAGCTATTTATCTTAGATCACAGCTCTTCTAGACACAGTCCAAATGATTTGCCTCTCAAGAGACAGCAGTCAGGCTTTCTGCAAGTGATAAAGAGGAAAAATGTGCTGATCAAGTGCAATGCACAAGCTGCTTTTAAACACATCACTGCACTAGGCTTTGTTTTCAGTGGCTTGATGCTGAGAGCCTGTTTACTGACTCAAACAGCTGAGGGCAAACCTTTATATCTGGGAGGGATTATAGAATGACAGCATTATCCATGTTGGGGTTTTTTTTTTTTTTTATTTCTTTGACTTCAAGGGCCTTGCTTGTGTAACTATGTGTACCTCAAGCCCTATTGTCTTTTGTTGTATTCCTTCCCCATTTTGGCAAAAGCTTTTGATGATTCCTAGTGGTTTTGTGCCAGGAGCTGCAAGTGGAAAAGTTTTTAAAAGATATTCAGTAATTCCTTGAGAAATTAGAAAGACTTGCCCTTTTTGTATACAAACAACTATGAAAAATCCATTCCAGAATAGCCCAGGATAGCTAACAGTCCCCTGGACAATGAAAAGTTCTGGTCAGAGAACCAGGAGTCAGCCATCATGAACCCAATCTCAGACATGTGTGTCAGCTTTCTGGACTCCTAGAGATTCTGCTCAGGCCTTGAGGCAGCAATTTTTTTTCTTGTTTTGGTGAAATTGTTGACAGTGACTTAAAAATTCAAACTGTCTTACACCATTCATTCTTTCATAATGGGGTTCTCCTTCTAGCACCTTTATTTTCAAGATTATAGAAAATAATTGTTGCTGATACAAACTCACATTTTTACCAAGAGTGCAGCCAGCAGGACTAAGAAAGGGATCATCTCCCTATTCTAGCACTGGTGAAGCCACACCTGAAATACAGCATTCAGTTCTGGGTCCCTCACTGTAAAAAAGGACGTTGAGGTGACGGAGCGTGTCCAGCAAAGAGCAACAAGGCTCACGACAGGACGAGAGAATGTGTCTGCTCTACTGAGCCTGCAGTGAGAGGAGCAGGGGAAATGGCACTGGCCTGAGACAGGCAATGGGCTGCCCAGGCACGTGGTGCAGCCACCATGCCTGGACGTGTTTAAGAGGTGCCTGGGGCTGGTTTAGTGGTTTAGGGGCTGCAGTGCTAGGGCCAGGTTGATAGTTAGGCTTGATGATCCTAAAGGTCTCTTCCAGCACTGATGATTTTGTGACTGTATATTGTTTCTTTCTCTTCTGTTGTGTTTCTTTCTAGTACACAGCGTGACATTGGGTGCAAGTTATTTGCAAATTAGGATTTGTTTAGATTTTTCCCAGAAATGGTAGCTCTGTTTCCTTCCTTATCTCATTGATTGGTGTGTTGTATTTTGAATAAAAGACAAAGCAGCCACTGGACATAACCATTCAATTCTGTTTTCACAGAACATGCTAATGAAAGTAAACCTAGAAATTTATGTGCTATCTGGCTACAAACCTTTAATCATAAGCAAGCTGTATTTTATAAGCTATTAAAGGATTTTGCAGACTACACTTTGTGAGCAAGGGTTTTGAGGGCAGCACTTCATCCTGCAGCCCACCTGTCGCCCAATAGCCAGCATATTTAGGGTACATACTCAGGCACCAAGAGGTACAGCCAAGTGGACATCCAAGAGGATGCATCTGTAGTCCCACACATATTCCTCTAGGTTATGTGTCACCATGATATTTTATGAAAAATCCCTTTGCCAGGATTTTTCTCCTGAGAAGCTGAGGAGCCTCAGAAAAGAAATGTAAACAATGATTATCTGATTGCTTGGAATGTGGTCTAGAGATTGTTTACCAACAGGTGCATCTTTGACTGGTTCCATGGGAATTGTTTTTACTTAATGACCAGTCCAAGTCCAGCTGTGTCAGACTCTCTGGTCAGTTTTTATTATGTCTCATGGGTTTTTTATTACCATTCCTTTCTAGCCTTCTGTCTATAACCTTTCTCTTTCTTTAGTTTTAGTTTTAGTATATAATTTTCTTTTAATACAATATAATATTATAATATAATAAATCAGCCTTCTGAGAACTTGGAGTCAATTCTATCTCTCACCTTGTCCTGGGGACCCTCACATCAACACCGCAACAGGTTATGCTCAAAATTCAGGCTGAAGACAAAAATCCACTTTCTCTTTTAATCCCTTAGGCTGGAAGTATGCTGCTCTGGCATGCCACTTGCAAGCTAGGCACTCAGAGGATGGTAGAAAAATGAAGAAGACGGGATTTTTAGAAATCTAGCACCTTCACCATTGATGAAAAAATCCCTCCTGGAGCTGGTGAAGTGTCAGAAACAAGAAATCAAGCATCCTTCTCTGTTAATATTATCATTCCACACGAAGACACATAAAAGTGGCTTCAAGTGGCATGAAATTTCTGTTAGTGAGTTGCTTTTTTCCAGCTTGTGAGATGCAAAAAACCAGAGTCATACACGTTGTAGGTACGCCAGTAGCAAGATATTATATAGAAGGGATCACCTGTAAATAAACAAAGATAAAAAAACCATAAAAGAATAATGAGTGATTATGTGATTATGATCTTAGAAGCAGAACTTTCCAACCCCATTTGCTGTGCAAAGCACTGTGAATATTACTTTTCCCCCGTTGGCTTTATCTCTTATTGCTTCTGAAGATGGAAATTGAATTTTCACCTTCACTTTACAATGACTTTGGAGTAATTGGTTAACAAAATACATAAAGCTGAGGTGGAGAAAGATTTACTGCAGCAGTTTTAGTTGTATCCATACAGAGTGCCATCTAGGGGAGCTCAGTAAAACCTCATCCAAGATTGATAACCTCATATGTCCTTAAAAATCCAACTGGAAAATTCTTCATCTGTAGAATAATGCTCCAAGATCTTGCTACAGCTACTGAGCACACTGCTTGAAGTACACAGGGTGACATTAAAATTATAGGAAAATAAATTGGCAAGAGATTATGGCAGGATTCAAACTAACTAGGTCCATAAAATCAACAATTGCTTGTTCATCTTGTGAGAAAAATTATGAGCTTTAAAATCCTAACATGTAAATGTAGTGATTAAATCAAAGAAGAAAATTAATTTTCTTTTTTTCTCTGATAGGACAGAAAAGAAATCTTTAACTGTTACAAACATGTAAGGAAATTAGCAAGTTTTTGTTTAATTTTGTTGACCTGGTTTGATTTCCTGTTCTAACTTTATATATTTTTAATCAATATATATTTGGAGTAATATGATCAGGTCCATAATTGCACTTCTGCCTAACATTTCCTTTACTTAGGATTGCTTGAGTCAGCCTAGAGAAGTCTGTTTTTTCTCCTATCTTTCTGGAAATTGTGATAGGCATCAAATAAATCCTGAAGGTCTCAAGGCAGCTAATTATGCTGAGCTGCTTTGATGACGCTTGAATTTCTACCATTATTTAATTTCCCAAGATAAACTTGCTAAAGAAAATGTGCTTTATTTTTATTCTTTTAGAAAGACTCCTAAAATTCTTGTAAGAAGCACTCAGAATGGCCTGTGCATTTCAGAAGAGCTCTTCAGTCTTCAGGCATGGTGCCATATGTAGACTAGGTTCCTTTCTCCTGCAGGAAGCAACATCTATTCCTTACACCATCCCTATTTTCTCAGACTTGCATGTTCCTTTGTCATCTCTTTTTGGCCTCACATGGTCAAAAAACTGTATTTTACACATACCAGTCTCACAAGGCCTTGCTTAAAAAGTCTATTTGAGTCCAACAGCCTTGCTGTATCTCCTCTGCCATATACATTTCCTAAACTCTTTGGGTTAGGAACAATCTTCAAACTCTATTCAGCTCCTAAGTCACAGTTCAGTCTATGGCCTGGCTCCTCAGTGCTGTTAAAGATACAGACCTGGAAGACTTCATTCTGTTTACATCTCTTATGCATCATGATATGACATTCTCTTCCTGGGAAGAGCTGCCATAGACTGGTTCTATGTTAAATTAGACAATGATAGAAGTTGCTCTCATTTTTCCTTGAGCAGCAGTGTTTTTTCTCTACAATATTAACTTAACAATTTATACATATTTGCTATTTACAAGTACCAATGGAAGTAAAAACTGAGTTTGCAAACATATCAATGTCATTCTGTCATTTTGTTGTCCCTTTCATGAATTCCTAGCACCCATTTTAGCAGCAATCTCCACTCACCTAACTTCAACATGAAGATAACAGTAAGTTCCTTTATTTTTTGTGAGCATGATTTACAGAAGGGGTGATGAAAATAAATTATAATTATGGCTAACACACTAAAAAAATCTACTTGAGCTGTCATAGTAGGAAGCAAATTAATGGTAGAAATTGTATAAATGGTTAATAAGTATGTAATCTGTTCCTGCTCTAACATTTTTCACATTACTAACCTGGAAAACTCAAAGAGTTGATGGTACCAGTGGGCAAAATTCCTCCCACTTTCATCCCCTTCCAAGTCAGTGTCAGTATCCATTGATTTCTGTAGGTCTCAGACAGTGGGACATAGCACATACCTGAGTGCACCTAATACTTAAGTAGGTATGCATATTTCTGAAGCCAGGGGATGATGAAGGATCTTACTTTTATTTCACACTGAGTAACAGTGGGTGAAGTTGTGCTGTGATTTTTTTTTCCCCCTTAGAAGTCAGCCCTCAAATGCAAGCTCTCCTTCCTCCCATTTCCTGCTTTTATGAGAGAGAGGTGCTGTTATTTAGCACGTGGCTTTGTCTGCTCTACTTCATGATAAAATGACAAATGTAGAAGAACAGTGAAAAAAGCAAAAAAATTGCAATGATAACACAGCCATTTTTTCCTTTTTAGAGGACAATGTATGAATAAATCATCCATAAGAGCATATGATTATCTTTTATAGTATCTACATTACAAGAAGCATAAAAGCACAATAAGCTTCAGAAATGTAAAAATGAGTTTTGCAGTGCTTTTTATTTTGTTGTTCAAGGTATACTACACTATATGGAATGGAATTAATACCTAATAAATGTATAAAATAAAGAAGGGAAGCTTAATTCTCCATACTGGATATAACTGATAACATTGTTTAATTTTGTTGACCAACAAGTTTTTGCTTTGTGTTTTGCTTTTCTTAGAAGCATTCAAGCTTTGACATGCCTATATACAATTGCAGGACAATTCTCATTCACCTGGCACTAAATTGCAGTAAATCAGAGTTTTAAATGGAATAATCTGTCACAGGAGAATACTACATGTGGTTAAGGCCTTGTCTCTTTGAAGTGTTCTATGTTAAAATGCCAAGATGGGAATTGTATTAGCCAAACACCTCTCTGTCTGCCAGTAGCTGCTTTGAGTGGAAATCAAGTGATATGAAGAACCTGAACTGGGGCAAATCCCTTCCTGAGTGAAGGACTGGTACACAGACATCCCTGTCCCTTTCTAATTAGCTCCAGCAGTCACTGTGCCCATGATTCAATTAGCACTTTGTAATTGTAATTTCATTCTAACCCTATTTTTGATTTTATATAATGCCTCAAGCAGGCTAAAGTTCTTTTCCTTCTGTCAGGAGGGAGTTACTAGCAGGGAGCTGGAACAGCCCTGACAGACCCCCCTTGGCAGACACTGTGCCTGCTATGTGAAAATGTACATTTCACCCTTCAGCTAGATCTAATTTAGAAATCTTTGAGCTCTTAATGATTTCCTATAGTTTGGCCTAATTGAATCTAAGTGCTTTTGCATTAAAACTAGAATGCCCAGCTGGGCTGAAGCTGAAAATCTGTGACCCTGAAACACAGTCCCAGGAACACAGAAACCCTCCTCTGTGTTGGCAGTTGCCATCCACAGCAGCAAAGCCACAGCCATCTTCCATTTAGACCCAGTGCATAGATTGCAAAAATAGTTTGGTTAAGACCAGAGTCTTCTGCAGAACTGGATTACCACCAATAGATGCAGCAGCTGCTCTATGCAGTGATGCTGGTGCAGCCAGAGGGGCTCTACTGCAGGGGCTGCTCTGACCAAAGTGTCCCCCTGGGACAGAGAGGGGCCCTGTTTCTGCTGGGAAATGTGCCACCAAGGTCAGCATCACAGTGGGGAGCTGCACTCTGGAGCTCCACCTTCTCTGTCTGACTTGAGATGCTGTTTATGATTGACCAGCACCTCAAAAGTTCCACCTCCAGCAGGTGATGGGAGCAGGGGGACACATGATGGCAGACTCAGATGGAGCTGCCTGGGCTCCCCTCTCTGTGTCTTCCACCAGGGTTTGCTGCTGGCTTTTCTCTAAAGCTATTAAAGCCACTACAGAAATCTCACTAGTTTCTGTGTGAAATTCTCTTATTGAAGGCTTTCACAGTAGAGGACCACAAACCATGCAGGGTTGATTATCAGTGTTTTTTTCCCCAAAAAACATTATCAGTGTTTTTTTCCCCAAATTCTGCTGTTCACTCTAATGTTCAGGCAGGAACAGTAAATTATTTGCACCATGTCTAATCTGAAGCCTCTTCTAAGAACACCACACCACAAGTGCATAGTACAGAATTTCTTATTGGTCTATTAATAAACAGAAAATAGTAACAAATAACTTTCAAGCACAAATACAGAATATGAACTCATAATCTTATCCTCAAGCTAAGAATGATTCCAATGATGGTATGAATAATATCTAATAATTGTCTTGCTACTCAAATCGTATCCCTACAAATCTAGACAGACTTGTTTCTTTTAATTTAAAGACTAAGTTTAAGTAAAAGCACTGCTGGTGTGTCCAGGGGGTTGGAAGAACTTGGCCAATTGCTGTCATATATTCAAACTAAATCACTGTTAGGCTCTAATATTTTCATTTCACAATTTCTGGCCTACTAAATTATACTTCCAAAGTAAATATCATTGCAGTATAGCTAATTATTTACAAAAGATGAGCTAAGGAAAGCAACTGCATCATTTCTGTTTTCATTGAGGTGAAAAATACAATCATTTTACTTAATCCTATGCTCCATTAGCAGGAAATTTTCCATTGAAGTCAGCACAGATCTTGGTTTCAGAGGAAAATCTTGTATTCTGTAGCAACAGCCCACTTGCTGTCAGTAAAGTCAGTGGAAGACATGCTTCTGAAGGTGATGGCAGTAAAGTGGGATCTTCAGTGGTGTTTCCTAATGTGCTACACTGGCAGGAAAAGAAACATTGATTTCAGAGAATCATAGAGGTTTATCTCAAAGAACAGATTTGCTTCTGGTTAAGAGCTACATGGGAATGGGTCTGAAATTTAAGAAACTTCAAAGTAACCTGCAATGCAGCATGGAAAGAATGTTAGACCTTATGAATTTTAATAATCCCCACAATGACAAATTAACTCATTCATTCAATGACTTTTGTGCTCCAGTTAATGTCAAGTTGCATGCAATATAGCACCTTAAATTGATGATTTTGAAGTTTACCTCTGGTTTTAACCAAAACCCCTTTGTTTCTCCCAGAAATGTCACAGAAACAAATGAAACATTTTCTTCTAAATGAAAGATGTTTCATTTGACCAGACAAAAGTTGGTTTTTTTCAGCTTTTAATTTGGCAGGAAGCAGGAGAATCCTCAGTTTTATCCATATTTATTTGGTTTTGACTGTGGTTTGTTTACATTTTCCTTCTTTGAGCTCTTTCACAGATGACCTTCTGAAATGCATTGTAAGTCCAATTTGAGAGTTAGAGACAGCATATAGCTCCAAAATCACTTATTCAGTCCTCATGGGACAGTATGTAGCACTATCCTCTCCCTGTTTTCACATGAAAAAACCTTTGGACCTCTCCATAGAGATGTTCACAGTGTGCAGTTAAAGAGGGGTGGTGCATAGATCTTGCCAATTTGCCTGCATATTTCAAACAGAACAATATTGTCTCTGGATTTTAGCCAGGGAAATAATTTAACTTCTCACGGCAGACAATTTTTGTCTTTGGCACAGTTGATACTCCCTAAAGAAATAAAAAGATCAGCCTATGAGCTATTGACTTAGAAAAAAGAAATTATCTTAACAAAGTTTTTTGCAGTAGTGTTACTTTTAATGAGTTTAATCACAAAATTTTTCCAGTTCTAAGTTTATGCATAAAATACTCATCAGGGCAGATTTATAATACCAAACATACTTCCATATTTATGGAATACACATTTCCATAAATAATTAGCAGAACAATCTACCAATTGTTCATAGTTTGTTGCAGATATTCCCATATCTTTATAAATTTTATTACTTTAATAGATTTTTAAGATTAAAGATTTTATAAAATTGATCACTACAAAATAAATGTTCACAATTTGTTCTTCAGTTCGAGGTGTCACTTGTTTATAAAGTTTCAACCTTCATAAATTTTGAATTCATGATAACTAATGAGCTGAATACCAAGATTAAAATAGTAGCAATAACAGTCACTTTCAGGATTCAGCATAATTTATACACAGTTTTATTTTCCCCGTGACTGCTTATTAAAGGGGTGGACCAGCACCCCTTTACCACCTGACCCTGCAGTACAGCACTCGGGTGACAGTCACACTGGGTTGGACATTGAGGCCATGTGCAGGCTGTTCACACCAAACACACCTTGGAAATGTGTTGTTAAACTTAAAAAATGTTTCAGGTCATGGTTTTATCCTGACCAGATGCCCAGGGAATTTTCAGGCATGGCTCAGGGGTCAGCATGGGCCATTGACAGGTCCAAACACACTGTGTGCAATTAACCATGCTGCTGTCCGTGTCTGCAAGCTCAAAAGGTGCAGGTTTCTGGGGTCAGTTGGCCCCTGCCAGAGAACAATCCTCTGCATATTTAACTTACTAGCATAGCTGAAGCTTTAGAGGCAGCTAAACTAATTTTCATGTCCATCAACAGTGGAGGAACAATTTTCGCAAAGATGAAAGAATGAGCCTGATCTTTACAACTCAGCTGACTTCACACTTGTATTAATTTCCTCTTTCTTAAGTAATGGTTGCAGCATTTACTGATTTTAGATCCTTAGCAGAATAAAAGCAGGTAAAAAGATCAGTGCATCTTCTACAATTTTTTCTTTGAGATCCATAAAACTGTATCTTTGCACTGCTGCTGATTCTCATTTTTCAGATGCTGTCTCTCTATTGCAGCACTACCCCAAAAGACACAGCCACCCCATAAATGATGCATAGGCCAGGCAGTGATACAGCACAGTGAAGAAAAGCAGATGAAGCAAGGAGGAGTTGGGGCAGGGAAAAGGAAGGAAGCAGGAAATGCATGAAAATCATGGCACACAACATAGCAGAAATCAGCTGCTTTGAAGTATTAGCTATGACAGGAATCACATTAAATGAGTTCTGCATCATCTGCCAATTTTAACATATGTCCTATGGGACTTCAGCTGGAGCACTGAATCAGCATCATTCATACTGCAGTAAAACTCTTTCCCACAAAGACTTCCCTCCACATTTCACCAGAGAGCTGACAGGATAAAAGCTTCACAGCATCTTGGGGAACTTGTAGGCCAGAGCAGAAGGAGCAGCCTGACTCTGGTGCCTCATGGAGCAGCTGTTGTTGACTGTAGAAGTCATGGGATTGGGTGGTGGAACAACAGAGAAGTAAATCTCAGCAAATTTTATTCACCATCCCTTCTTTCCAGACTTGTCACTGTTTTTTTCCTCCTAAGCAGAGGCTACTTTAACCCATGGCTTCTCAGTAATACTCAGCTGAAAGTCAGGCACCTGGAACAGGCATTCCAAATGTATATGGCAGTCTATTGTAGGCATCAGGAGCATGATTCATCAGACCAAGGCTGGACACATATATCTGAATTAGCTATCTAGACTCTATTTATCATATGATATTTCTGTTTCTACAAAGTGACACGCCTTATGCTAAACTTGCTTTCTGAAGTGAATGGTACACTAGAAAGTGCTTGTTTCCCTCCATTGATAGCAAAGGGAGTTCAGATGTGCTTCAGACATGGTCACAAGACTGTAGACACATAAAGTTAATAAGGTGAAGCTCAGGTTTTTTTTTGCTATGTATAATGAATAAAATAATCCAGAAATTAGACTATCGCAGTCCAAGATGCCTTGTAGCTGAATTAATAAAATCAAAGTTTCATTTAAAAAAAAATTCCATTTTTCACAGCATGTTTCAGTTTCTATTTAATATAGAAAACACTGTTGAAGGAAATATTATTATTTGTAGTATTGCTCTTGAGTGTCCACTCGACAAATCAGGCTGTACCACAATCATAACATAAGACGTTATGGAGACTTTAGGCACAGGATTACTTAAAATTTGTCTGTTGCTAGAAGTAGGTTGCTCGTTTCTAGGAATCAGCTATGCCTCCTTGCCAAGAAGAAAGCTTATAGTACCTGTAGCCTTTTGCTTCCTCACAGCTTTTTGGGAGCAGCCTTTCCTAGCTCCAGCCTGAGGCGAGAAGCAGTCATGAGCAGTGGTGTTCTGGGAGACTCACACCGTCATGTTTTTTCTTCACCATGTTAAAAGTGTAAGCATGGCCATATGTGTAACTTCTGAGTTTCCCAGAGCAGAACAAATTTACAGTGACATGTAAGGAAGGCCTTCAGAACAAAGCCTTATTTCTGCACTTATCCACAGGTACAAACCACAAGATTTGACAGGGATGTAGAAATACCCATCTGGATCACCCCAGTGGTCCCTGGAACCATTATTCTGACTTCAGCAGTGGCAGCATGATATATTCTGTGGGGCAAGTATCTGAATGTCACACAAAAGGGGGGTTCCCTTGAACCATTTGTATTTGTTTGGTCTGTGGGTGCCCCAGGAAATCTGAGACCCTTGTGCCTACCCAGTGTGCCAATGTCCTCTTACAGGGACTCCACTGATCAGTGTGCTGTATCAGAGGGCAGTTTGGCTGACTTGCTCAGGGACTTGTGCTGACAACCTGTCAGAGCTGAATACTTAATAAAAGTTTAGGAATAGGAACCTCCTCCTGGATCCCCCCACTGTTATCAAGTATGACTGCTAGCACCCTTGAAGGATACACACTAAATAGTTTATGGAATAACACACTATCAATAAGCAGTCTGATAATAGAAAATTGTGGAAAGCTAAGTTTAGAATATTCCAGTTGATAGCAAAAAACAAATTTAAAGCAATAAACAGACAAGCTAATCACCAATGAAATCTATTTTGAGATAATGGTCCAGCACACATAGAGTAAGTTTCTTCTCATCCAATAGGCATTCCTGTGGAGGAGAAGACAGGCTCAGCCTTGTCAGCTGATCTTAAAAGTTATGATGGAGTCTTCCATAACTTCTTCCCATTCTTAACTTTCACATTATTTCTTTAAATTTTGGGTGGACCTTAAGTGACTCCAGTCATACATACTTTTGTTACTGATAGCTGTAAAATTCTCTTGCTTTGCTCTTAAATCCCAGAACCACAGAATATTCTGAGTTGGAAGTGACCCAGACAAATCATCAAGGCCAGCTCTTACACACACAGAGCTCAAACCCACAGCCTTGGTGTTATTAGCACTATGCCCTATGGTCAGGAAAATATTCAGCACGTGCCCAGTGAGGGGTGGCTGTACCTTGGAGGCAGGCACACCTGGGAGGTGTGTGTTAATATTACAATTAGGCTATAATGAACCAAGTTCACCCAAGGGGAGGGATTTTGCCACAGTGGCTGGTTCAGCAGCAGCACATCTGCTCCCATCTCCCCTGGCTGGCAGGTGCTGTGCACTTCATTGGCTACACGATACCATCGAGTTCCTCTCCCTGTAAGGATTTCAACAGGGCCTGGCTGAGATGTCTCCACTATGCTCTACCCTCCATTTCATCCCTCTCAACATGTGCTTAAGGTTGCAGGTTGAATATGTGGGGAGTCACTGCGGAATAGGTTTCATGCATGCCAAACCACATTCCATCCAGGAAGCAGCAATTGCATTTCACCCTATAACTTCAGGACTGTTACAACCTTCATTAGAATTCAAATACAACTTCCCAGTTTTCTCTAATTTCAGCCCAATCCTCTTCCTACAGTGAGTGTACCATTTCCCACATTCTATTCCCTCTCTACATCCTCAGAATCCAGTAATTTCATTCATAAGTTGAAATTTGCAATAGTGTGACCTCCTTACCTTTTCCACCAACTCACGCAGGGATTTTATTTGAGTTCTTTCCTTTTTGAATTGAGGCAGTTTACCGTGGCTTATAATACAATATTTGTAACAATATCAACACAATAATAACACTACTGTATGAGTCCTGGCATACTGATATGGTACTTAAAGCATCACAATTGTCTGGATATATTTCCCTTTACCTGACCTCCAGCCATTCATTGCAACCTTGAATACAGAGCATCTGACTCAGCTGCTCTTTTTCTACCCCAGTAGAAACTGCCTGTCTGCTGATGGCCTTTTCTCTCTATTTCCTTAGACACCTGTCAGCACCTACAGCCCTCTTCCTAATGTAGCACCCATTGGTTTATAATTAGACTTTGAAGAGTAAAATGGTTTTAGTCTGACAGGTATCAGGAAGCCATATTCCTCAACAAACAGCATCCTTATTGCATTTTCAAGGATTCATATTGCTTTGCTTTTCTTGCTGGCCTGGTTACATCTTCTGTTGGGTTTAACTCTCTGTGCTGAAGCAAAATTACACCTTGTCAGTAATGAGGTTAAGCTATTAAAAATATTACACACAATTGTCTTGGTTTTTATAGGCTGCAGGTTTAATGATGTTCTGCATCATGTCTCTCATGTCTTGGATACTAAAGGATCTTGCTTACTATGAGGATCTCAAATTTCACTGCAGAAAGGGGAAATATCTACCCCTCCCTATTGCAAAGAAAACCTTGAAAACTTTATTGCTGCAACAATAAAAAAATTAAAAATCTGGAATGAATGCAATATAAAAGGTAGGTTCATGATTTTTATGATTATACATGACTTTGGTGAGGGCAGAGGGAAGGGACAGTCATTCATTATTTCTGAATGTTTGCAGGGGTAATACTGATAGTGGAAATTTCATCTTTGCCACCAAAGACTTTAAAGCAGTAACAATAGCATTGTCTCCTGAGTTTGTGTAAATAAGAGTAATCCTATGGTCTCATTTATTCTCTCTGCAGATTGGGACCTTGATCTTGAAAGCTACCCCTGGAAAGTGCTGCAGTGATGTGCAGTAGTAGTGTGCACAGGTAAGAGGCCCTGACTGTGCAAGATGAGAGATCTTGCAGCTAAGAAGAATGAGTGCAAAAATTCAGACATTTAGTTTATCTATATCAAATTTGCCTTTACAGATACTGCAGTAAGTTCAAATCCTGCGCTACTAAAAAAGGAGATTTCATAATACAAAATTCCTGTTCTCTAATTGTCCTTTACTCCAGAAGTCAAAAGATGCACCTCCTCCCACACTCCACCCTGGCGACACGCAAACACCAGCGTGAGTTAAAGAGAAGGATTTTAGCGGAAATCTGAAAGGTTGATACCTTCCTTTTGAATCCATTAGGTGGAGCTCTCAGACAAGAAGAAATGAATGAAAAAAAACAACCCAGCAGAAGCACCCTTAGGAATTATTAGTACTTGTACTATGCGGGTATTTTTCCCGGCTGAGAGCTCTCTTTTCTTGATAGAATTAATTTTTATTCAACTAGAACTCTTATTACATCCTTTCAAAACAGCTATTATTCAGCAACCTGCCTCTACAACTAGGTTTTAATTAGCTCAAGACTACTGAGATCAAGTTGCAAACTTTGATCTGTAGCTGCAGGTCTCAAATAAACAGACTGACAAAGAAATATCTATGGAACAAGGAAAAAGAGCAGATACAGAAATTAAGAGCAATTTATAAAAATCAGAACATTCTACCAAGTTATTGACCATTAATAATAGAAGTTCACTGACATTAATGGTGCAGGTTTCAGCTGAAAATGTTGCCATGCAAATGCAAGGGCATAAATCAATTAAAAATGGCAAAGTGTTTGCTACATGATTTTCTGCCACTTTCCTATTCTAGTCTCTACTTTTGTTTTGATCTCATACTTAACATATACATTTTTGAAAAGTTTTGGACAAGTTCTACTAATTCCTACACAAGGGGAAGGATGAAAATAATCCTGTTTAAAGCACTGCATGAGCAAGGACAGAATGCTGGATGCATATTTTCAATACCACTGGCTCTTATACTACTTGCTCGTTATGTGTGGTAAGTTAGAAATGTCAATACTTTTGCCAAATAAATTCCTGCTTTTGACAAAATTAGAAAAAAGTAAACATTATTATAAAGAATATTATCTGAATTAACAGAAATTAGCAGAGATTGTCCAGAGATATACGGAAGGAAACTGTTTCCTATTAGATTCTACACCTTAGTTAAGAGAAATGATTAACTTAATTTAATCAATTTAGCTGTAATCTAATCTTGCTAGTTTTATCTTTTATGGAGGCAAACAGGACACATTTGTAACCGACAATTTCAGTAAAACTTAGCCTATCTCCTAAATTTATTCTTGTTACAAAAATACAATCTTTTATTGACTTCTGAGGTATGATGCTGGAAGGTGGTTTGTATTTTGTGTTTGAATATCATGTCTGGTTCCAGATTTTGCAGCAAAATATTTTGGACACTTGAACAGTCTGCAAGTCTATTTCATTTTCAGACTTTTTAAAACCTGTACTCTATTGTACCAAAACCACCTTTTAGCACATTGTGCTAAAATAAAAAATATACAATGCCCATGAGACATGAGAATTTGCAATTTCTTTTCTGTGTTGAAATCAGTTGGCCTCAATATTTGGCAGGCTTTACTTTTGCACATTACTCTAGATTTTTTTCACTCACATAAAAAGAAATCTTTTAGTATTACTGTCTGCTGCAATATAGGAAGGGTGTCTTTCCCCAACACTGAAGCTTTATCCCTCACTTCCATATTCTGCTCTGCACAATTCCTCAGAGGAATGTTTTTTGACAAGGAGTATCTTTTAAGCTGTTTTAAGCTGTTAATTCTTCCCATGGGCACCTGCCACTGACATTAGAAAGGGGTCACAGGTCAGATCTGACCTTTCCTTCTTGGCACAGACGACATGGAGCAGGATTGTTCTGGTCATACTGGGCAAAGAACACTAGTTCTGGTGCCTTGTGGCTTCCACAACTTGTTTCAAATGCAGGAGGCACAAAAAGCCAAAGCATCAGGAGCACATCTAATTTTGCCCTTGCCTGCCTTCAGGATGGCTTTAATGACTACAGCATGGGTAGGCAGTTTTCAAGCTCTTCTGTCTGAATCTGTTCCCTTTTCTGATGACAATACATATCTGTGCTTTGATATGCTCCATTTTTGGTCATACATGGCTACTCATAGCCTCTACCGTACTTATCCTGAGACCCTTACCTCTAATGGAAGGAATTATTATTATCCCTATTTTATGCCTTCAGGCTACTTGATTTCTTTAGCATTTTCTGTGGAGCCCAGGGCAGAGTAGGAAACTGAACCCAATTCTGATGCATTCCAGCTCTGCCCATTGAACTACACTGCAAGATAAGGTGATGTTGCACAAAGAGGTGAGTGTAGGTCTGATTTTAAGTGAGGGAATGTAGGTTATGTCAGTCTTACCCCACTTGCCTAGATTCCAGAGAGAAGTAAGCAGGAGAAGGGCCAAGATGGTGCAGAACTGAACTGTTTTGGTGCCTCACAGTGAGCCTCTGATAAAGTCCTGTAGGCAGAGAACATAGCTGGTAAGATTTATCAGGCTAGGAATGGCAGAACCAACATGCCCATTTTCCCTGTGTAAACCAAAATGCTCTTTCCAAATCTGAAATTTTTCAGCCAAGTGCCTGTTTTTAGGAGATGAATATTTTTCCTTGGAAATTTTTCCAGCAGAAAATTCTCAACAATCCACTATATGCCCTCTTAATTCTCCTCCTGCTTTCCAGTGTCCATGTCCTTGAAGGGGAGAGAATATTTGCTTTTCCATGATTCAGTATTTCCCTAAAGTACAGCATGGTTAAAAGACAGACAGGCAAACTTAACTGCCAGGATTTCCATAAAGCTCAATTAAAAGTGCCAAGCTATTGTGACTAGCTTTGTCAAAATCTGGGTGATAAGTTCTGCTGTGCAGCAAATCGTGCTTCTTTCACAAAACACTGGAGAGGAATAGCAGGTTGTTACTTCACAGGATGCTGCAGGCACACGAACCTTGTGGATGGATCTCCTCAGCTTGCATCTGACCCATGCACCCAAAGCTGAGCTGCCCCTTTGAAGAGTCTGAGAGGACAGCCAGTGCATGTGCTCTGGGCTCAGAAGGGAGACAGTGTGATCCTGATAGGAAAATAACATTTACACAGCCAAAATCCTCATCTGTTACTGATCATGCTGCACTGTTATCTTTCTTTTCTTCACCCGATAATCAGGCATGATGCTTTGAAGCAAGCATAAATCCACTTTTCATGACTTCTTTGCCTATCTTTTTGGAAAAGTGTTCAGTGCTTGTACTGTGTATTCCAATATGGTTTCTTTTTGAATATCTGTTTCAGAAAACACACCCTTACTGCAGCACAGTGCAGCCTATAGCAATGAAGGGAAAAATAATAAAATCCTTAAAGACAAATGTGGCATTCTGAGTGCTATACTTGGGTGAAACTTGAATCTGAAAGGCTTCTTTGGACCACCCAAAAATATTTTCTCCCAGTATCACAATATGTTATTGGAATTTTAGAAATTTCTGCTAGTGTGAATAAGTTGAATTAGCTGAACTCATTATACTTCTTAAACCAAGTTTTTATTTGCTCTGGATAAATTCAGTCTCCTATTTAGTAGCAATCTCCTCCTCCTCCTCCTAAACTTCATTAAAGCCTCATCCTGTCAGTGGTTGGGCATCTACTAGTAAACACAGGTGCTTTGAGAGGCTCCTGAGATCCGTGATAAACAAAGCTTCCCAGCTGAGTTACATGTTTCACTCAGGACTGATCTGCTCAAAACCTGGTAATCCTGCACATTTGTTTAAACAAGTGGTTTTGTCATGACCAGCCCTGACCTACTTTTCCCAATGCCTTATTTGCTGCACACACATTTTGCCTTTCCACTGACTATACTCCAAAAACAGGCTGCCTTTTGCTATCCCTTAGAAAAATTGCTCAAGGCAAAGTGGGCCCTGATGAGGGGACACCAAGCCCACTCTGCTACACAGAGAAGAAAGTACAACATATTGCCAGCACCCATCAAGCTAGGGGTATTAACCTGCTCCTCAAGCAAGCTTGGGATTCATTTCTCTTAGCTGGCCAGTTTGACTTATGGCACGGAAACAGAGGAGCAAGTTGAACAATAGCATGCAATTCCTGCAAAAGAAAAATCTATAGAAGAAAATACAAATGCCATTAAAGGATAACAGCATTTAACAGTGACCACATCTAACCCCTCTTTACTACTATCAAGAGACAGATAGAAGACAAAACCAGTTCACTCCCTGCAGAACACATTGTTCCTCATCTTTCAAACAGAGCCAGGATGGAGCCTTTTGTTAGTTACATCGATCTCTTTCACACTGCACATGGGCTATCATTTTTTTTCAGGACATCTTTCTGCTCTTTAAATGACAGCTTGATTGTTGGAGCCAATCTCCATCACAGCAAAACTGCGTATCTAGTGGCTGGGTGAATGGAACTATTAGTCCCAAAGTACAGTTCTGTGGTCACTGGCTAGAGAAAATGATTTAAAGTTGAAAGGATTCTGTTTTGATGTCCAATATCCAAATCTTTAACTCATTAGGGATTCTCTAAAGGGGCATGCAAAAACAAATGAAAGCTTCTCCACCAGCTCTTCTTCCACTGAACTCAATATGATGTCAGGCAATTCCTAGATGTTTTCTAAATTGTTCACCTTGGGCTTGGTTTTCAGTAGATATTTTTCATTCCAAATGTATGATATTAAAGGACAGATTTTATTTAAGAGCAAATAAATCTATAACCTAAGGTATTTGTAAAATGTTTGTGTAGGAGTGTGCAGGATGAGGGAAGGGAAGGGAAGGGAAGGGAAGGGAAGGGAAGGGAAGGGTCTAATTAATTTATATACATCCCTCTCCCTGCACTAACTTAAAAAAAGACTAGATTAGCATATTTAAAGAGTGAAACAAACAAACAAAAAAAATAGACTTCTCCACCATTGTACCAGGTAGGAAGGAGAAGGCATTAAAATTTCATCAGATTTCTCTTTTGAAATTTGCTGGAAACACAGCTGAGCCCCATTAGCAATCTGTTAGGATGAACATGTGCCTAACATAAGCTCTCTTCTGCCCTCTAATCCAAAAGACATGTATCAAAAGTGTTCATAGACAATTAGGTCAGAGATAATTCCTTTGAACCTCCTTTTTCTTAACTTGCTTGCTGAGTTTATTCCAGGTTTTCAAATTCCTGTTGATAAAATTGAAGAACAAAAGTGCATCTGGGGTTTTTGCAAGTGGCAATTTTAGGAGTACCTTCATTCTCTAAACAGCTTGACTCTTCTTGTCAGGGAAGTGTATCTGTCAAATCACATGTTCCTCTCCCTAAGACCCAGTAACAGTTGGCTGATATCTGAAAAAGGATGATATTCAAGAATGTGCAGTATTTCACAGTTACATTCACAACAATACAGCAATGCAATCACATCCACTTTCTACTCCTCCTGGACAGGAGAATTAAGTAAAACACCCAAACCTGGTTAGTGAAGCATTGCCACAGGCAGGAGTATGACTGAGCTTTCCCAAGTCTCAACTCCACTGTAAAACCAAGGGACATATAACTTGCTCTTGTGGTACCTTAGGAACCCCAAGTCACTCTAGCAGACAATGATATCAAGAATAAATCCAACTGACATCAAACACAGCCTCAGCTAGGTACAGGATGAAATTCAACCTGGGGAATACAGTGAATATGGTCCCTATGGCCAGGCCATACCAGTTCCTGCATCATCACACAAACCATCTTCCCTCTTTTTCTTGGATGAGGTGTCAGGTTTGGATCAGGAGCAGCACAAGGACAGGCCCAGCAGTGTGTGAGGCAATAGCACAAAGACTACCCCAAATGTAATTGCCTGTGCCATAAGCCAGATGAGTGGAGAGAGGCTGAGAGGGCCTCTAAGTAAGCCCAAAGGCAAACAGATCTGTCCATCCTCTGCTGTAATCTCCCCTGAAAACATAGGAGGGCTTATATCTGTAGCTTCAGGGGAGTCTGGGAAAGTAGACATACCTGATTTTCTGCCCCAATTTGAAGCTTTGATTTGATAAAGATTCAATTCTTACAGCCTTGAGTAATTTTAGTTACTTTTTCTTGCCTTTCTTTTCCCAAACACTCTAACCTGTAAGTGGAACTCCAGTACCCCAGGAGGGTATTACTGATGTGATGCAGCCTGACAATATGTAACTCCTGTCTCCATCCTGCATTTCTACTCTCAAGTATTCTATAAAGAACATTTTTTTCCAAGCTGCATTGTGCCTAAAACTCAGTTAATCTGTTCTTTGCTCTGGCCAATAGGAGCTTTTTCTTCTCCCCTTAAATGACCATTATGTTATACCTCTCCTTGCTGTGAATTTCACCAAAATGTAAACTCTTACACCTCTTACATTAAACTGCATCTTCTGAATATTGCATATGGATTATGAACTCCTATGGTTTTTCTCATTACTTTGGTTCATCCAAATAGCTTCCCAAAGGGAGGGACACTAATTAGCGTATCTGATAACTCAGATCTTGTTTTCTGGCTCGCTCTTTTGAGAGGGAGATATGTTCTGTTTGTTTGATTGCTCTTCATGCTGCATGTTCATGTCTACCCAGGCTTTTATGTTGTGTCCATCATCATGAAATGTGAGATGGTTGATAATTCTCTTCTGATTTACAGAACAAATACTGTCTCAGCAACAGTGCATTTTGGCCCAAAAAGCGGTACCTGAAGCCTGACATGTAATCTGTGGATTTGTCCAATCTAATTAATGCCACTTCCCATCAGTGTTTTTGTGATATAGACATGCATAGACTCAGAAAAATCACTAAAGCTGCAGAGGTAGCTGCCAGGCAGTCATTCCATCACTTCTGGCTTGGAAATTATTTGAAAGATGCTAGAGAGTTGGAGGGCTCTGATAAGCAACATCAGTCCCTTAAAAAAATGTGTTTTCCATTGTTTCTGCTCACATCAAGTATTATTTTAGTAGATTAGAATCAATTTTTCACTAATTAACTGTACTTTCTTGTACTTAAGTAAAATACTGGTTTTCTTGAAGTCAGTGAGTAATAAAACTTCTATAGCAAAAAACTACTAACTATATCAATTTTTAAGATAATAGACTGAGAGTTGGGGTAAATTAACATGCATTGTTAATTTACTGTGCAGCAATCCCAGACAAACTGCTGCACTCAAGCTTGTTTGTTCACAATTGCCTTTAGTGTTTCTAACATGTGTGACCCTCTTCAATGCAGATACATTCCAGGAATAGTTGGCCATGTGCACTCACTGGGCATCTTAGACATGTTTCTGACACTCATTCTCCAAGGAGTTGTTCTGTAAATCTGAAAATCATTCTAATAAACCAGAAAATGTCTTCTTGTATTTTTCTTGGATTTAAAACTCCCATGAAGCCATTAGAAACTGGGCATGCAATGAGAGAACATATTTAGAAATGATCAGTCTGTGTTTGACTATCTGCACCAGAATTGCCTCTAGCTAACACCAGTGTAAATCACAAGCCTTTCACTGACACCCCTGAAATTATATGCAAAAGCAACTGCCCTATAAAAATAAAGGTATTAGGCTGGTTAGATGTTTTCATTGATAAAGGAATTAAAATATGTGATTTATTTCAACCTCAATTGATCAGTGTCCTGCCCAGTTTGCTGCTGTCCTTACTGAAAGAGGGAAACGCATTGGTTTTGCATTGCTGCCAATTTTGGTGTTATGGTGAGAGAATATGAACAGTTAAACTTCTCTGAGCAGCAATCTCTGTCTGTACAAGCCTTATCCACCAGCACACACCACTGGCTGTTTCCTTGTCAAACCCAGCAGCCAAGTCCCAGGGATCCAATGGTTTCGGATCTCCTCCCAAGCCAGGGATGCACCATGAGTCCTCAGGATTTGCTCCCATTAGTGGAATCCAGGATGACATAGACTGTCCAAGCCTGGGGAATTTAAAACTGACCCTGTCTTTCCAATAGATTTGAGCAGGTCTGAATAAACATCCTGGCAGGAGGACTGGAAAGCCAACTGGAGCAAGGATAACTTCATTTTGGCTAAGATTGCTGGTGAAATTAACGGGAAACAGCCTGGGCTCCTTGCACCATCTATGTCGCACAAACATCCCTCACATTAGCATGGGATTTAATTTGGGCATTTAAAGCTGCCTGCATTATCTTGTGACTCTGGGTCTTTTTACCCGTCTTTTCTGCATGCTCCTCCTTGCAAATGTATATTTGATGCAGCACATTTTCAAAGGGAATCAAGAAAGAGAAAACTAAAAGCTACATGTATTAGTATTCCTGTTTAATTTAATATCAGCTTACTGGGTGGAAATTAAAATGATTTTTCTGTCACTGTTATCTCTCTTCACTTGGCAAAGATTGATTTCCTTCTTCCCTGCTGCTTACTAATAAGACATCTGAAAACTAAGATGGTTTTTATGTTTACTTCCTTGTTTAAATCAGCTTTCTTAACTAAGGACAGCTTTGGCAATATATCTGTTGCTTAACTTGTGATTTTTGTGTTGGCGCAGGCTCCACCAGTGACAGAACATCAAACTCAGACTATATATTTTTAATTACTCAGGAATGCCCTCATGCATAAGTACATGCAAATTAAACAAACGGATTTCAAAACCGGTTCAGAACAGATTGTACATTACACAATCACATTTTAGTCTCAGAAATTATGGTGCATTATTTTGCCTCTCCTGCTGACAATACGGTGGTTATCAGCCATGCCTTGCCATTCCCACTGCTGTGCCTGACACTGCCAGGTTTGGTACCACTTTATTGAGAGCAGCCAAGCCAAGGAAGGCTGATGGCAATGCACAAACCATTGAGTGTGAGCTGAACAACTATTCTATGTGGAATGACACCTTCCTCCAAAGGAAATACTAATGTCCAGCAAGTGGATTAGAAAACATTTGTCTCAAAGAATAGGACATGAGCACCCAGCCATCTGCCTCCAGAACCTAGCACTTCTTTGAATTAGAAATTATAAACTAATGAGCAGAGTTGCTGTTTGGAGTCCAAACTGTGTTGCATGAACATGGTACTTGCACCCCGGCAGCAAGACAGCTCTAAACAAGATGCAATCATTTCAAAGGACAAGAAAGGTTCAGTGAAAATTTTGCAGGGCAAGGTGGTCATACCAAAGGAAAAAGGTGGAAAAATGGCCATCTGCATACTGCAGATGAGGAACTAAAGCACTAGAGACAGGGGTGGTGTGCTGCTAACCATCCCTTCTGCACAAAAAAAGCTGAGCTTTTTTGAAAAGCTGTGTAATGTGTTCTGCAACACATTCTCTTGAGATATTATCTCTTACCCTTTAGACATTTCACTGCATTGGAGGCCTTCTTATTTAAGGGCCTAATATTTGTCTTTCCTAATATTTCCTAATATTTTTCTTTCCACTCCATCTTAAACTCCCATGCTTGGCATTAATAACAAGAGTATTTTCCCTCCAGAGTATTTTGCCTGGAATACTTATACAGCAGTATCTTACCTTCTTCCCCTCAAATTTGATTATCCTTCATTTATCCACTTTTTGTATATTGAAGTTTAAGTCTTTCTTTCTCCCTGTTGATAAAGTTGCTCTTGTCCTTAGTGGGGGATGATGTCTCAAGGTTTCTTTCAGCCCTTTCTTACACAGTTCAATGCTGTTCTTCTGCATTTCAGTATTTTTGATACAACTGCACTCAGAACTGAAATCCAGAAAGAATCTTCTGTGAAGATGCACCTGGTCAGTCCCCACTGGAGCTCAAAGGTGGCAACTCCTTGCATAGTACCAGAAGCAGCTCACACCACAGGAGCAGCCTGTGTCCCACCCAGGGTGCCCTCAGCAGCCCCCTGCTTGGGTGACCTGAGGGAAGGGTGCCTGCATCTCTGGTTGCCTCACAGTGCAGGGCTGGTCTTGGGGCACCTGGCTCCTCGCCTGGAAGCCTGGTCCTGATCAGCTGTGCCGGGCAGGCAGGCAGGTGTCTGGACACACTTCAGGTGCTGAGTGCCAAGGTTGGTGTGCACGTGATGTGCCACTACTTGGGAACTTCTGGCGCTGCAGAATTCGGGGGTGAGTTGAAAGCTAAACCAGACCTGCTGCTGGGGGTGAATATGCAAGCGATGCTCTTTCGTACAATTTCCATCTTCCTGTCCTATTTTCATGCTATCTGTCCTGGTGCACCTTTGGTGCATATGCCAAAGGCCACAGAACCGCAGAGGGAAGCTTGGCAGGCTGTGACCCATGCCGACCTGCATGAATTAAAAAAAAAAACCTTTATTTTTTTCGGAGGTGGGGAGGAGTGACCTTTCTGCTTAGAACACGGAGACAAGCCTCAGCCGTCCTCCCCGCCGCCGGCCCCCGCTCCAGGTCGGTCTCTGATGGGGAATATGGGAGATGAAGATGCCAAGGGCAGGCGGAGGGGATGGACAGGAAAGGAAATCCCGTTCCCTCGCACCCCGTTACAGTTGGAACCACAGCACAGACCCGGCCGGCGGAGCTCCCCCGCGACGCGGCAGCGGCGGGAGGCGGGGGGACCGCAGGAGGCGGTGGAGGAGGAGAAGGAGGAGGAGGAGGGAGGAGGGGGCGAGCGGCGGGGAGGGGAGGGAACACCTCGGCTGGGCGGAACACGCCGGCCGGCGCGGTCCCAGGCTGCCGCGGCCGGGCTGCCCGCGCTGCCCGCGGCTCCCTCTGCCCCCGCACGCTCCCTCCGGGGCCGGGGGCGGCGGCGCCCGCCGCGTCCCGCCCGCAACTTTCCCTCCCCCGTGGATGGCTTTCGTCGGAGACCTGCAGGGCAACCGGGCGCTTGACACCTGTCCCCCATGGGCCGCCCCCGCGCCTAAGTTTGCCGGCGCCCGGCCGCACTCCGCCGCCGCCGCAGGGCGGGCTTGAAGCCGCGGCGGGGCCGCGGTGCCCATGGCCGGGCGCCCCGCCGCGCCGAGCTGTCCGTGCGCGCCGCCCCGTCCCGCCCGCCCGGGAGCCGCCGCGCCCGCCCGAGCGCCGCAGCGGGGGCGCTGAGCGAGGCAGCCCCCGGCACTCCGCCACCGGCTCGGCGCCAGCCGCCGGTGCCCGCCGGGTCGCTGGCGGCGGCGGCGGCGGGGGCGGCGGCGGGGCCGCGGGATCCGTCCGCGCTCGCTGCCCCCGTGTAGTTCTCGAGTCGTCTGTCCTCGGCGGCGGTCCGCGGGTGACATGCAGTCCCTCATCTCTCCGGTGACCAAGGCTATCCTGGTGGCTTTGTTCATCTTCGCCATCCTGCTGATCCTCTACGTGATTCTGTGGTACATCTGCCGCGATGTGGATTGCGACCATGGGATCTGAGCGGCGCCGCGGGGCCAGGGCTTAGGAGCCGGGATTCACCCCGCGGGGCCGGGAGCGGCAGCGGGAGCCCCTCCGGGCGGCAGCCGCCGCCACCGCGGCCGAGCAGGGGAAGAGAAGGGGAAGGAAAGAAAAGAAGAAAAAAAGAAAAAAAAAAGAAAAAGAAAGAAAGCGAGCGAAGGACCGAGCCGAAAGAGCCCGGAGGACAACTGCGATCAAGAAACCAACCTGAGCTTGACCTTCAGAGACCAGGGTGACCCGGTGAGTCTCCGCTCTCCGCGGTGCGGGGGATGCGCGGGTGCCGCGGGGCTGCCTCCCTCTCTCCCTCCCGCTCCGCTCCCGCTCTGCTCCCCTCCCCTCACACACACAGACACACTGGCACACGCACGCACATGGATGTGGCACAGGCGCCCCATACACACGCCGCTTACACACACACCCGTGGATGTGCGTGCCTGAGCGCCTGCTGCACGCAGGCATGCGTGTCCCTTGGGGACAAGCAGGACCCGTCCTGCTGGCCGGGATAAATTGTGCCTGCCCCAGTGTCCGTGTCCCCCCGCTTTAAATTTTTCGAGGTGCCAACGCGCCAAAGGCAGCGCGCCCGAGGGAGCGGCGGGGCGCGGGTGCGGGTGCCGGAGGGCGGCCGCCGCGCTGCCTTTGCGGCCCCACATTGGTATGCAGGCGGTGGCTGCGCCGCCAGGCAGACCTAAAAGGTGAGCCCAGGGGATGGGGGAAAGTCAATGCTTCATCAGTCCAGGGACAAATCGGGAAGTTACAGAAAATGAAGGGAAGATGTCAGGTACCCGGCTAGTGCCAGCAGGCAGACTTCGGGGAGGCGATGTGAAGCAGGATGAGTTTCTCTTTTCTAGGGCCAGGTTGATGGAAAGAAGTGGGGGAGATGACAGAAAAATGTGCATGGGAAGTTCTGGATGTAGCGCTCCGTGTCTGGTGTCACTGACACTGCATTTCCTACGTGCTACTCTCTGTAAAAGGGTTAACACTCAACGGCTTACCACAAGCTGGGCAATTTCAGAAAATGTTGATCAAAAGTACACAATTGGTGAACATGTACATGCTGACTTGTTGGGACACAAGAGGGGATGTATCCTGCCCAGCCGTTTTCCCACCTGAGAGAATTTGTTGTTGGCGATTTCTGCTCTTACTGTTTGGTTGTATTGAATACCCTGTGCTGAAGCAGAGAGACAGCAACACAGTGTGTTTGAAGTGGAAAAGACCTGCTGAAAGAAAAATGGTCCCAAACACTTGGGCTGTAAGTGCTTCTGTCCTTGACAGACAAGCTGTCAGGAATAGGAGCAAACTCCAGCTGCGTGCGTTATCCCTGGCGGGATGTGTTCGGGTGCCGCAGGGTGTGGGTGCGTGTACACCGTGGGGAAGAGGAGAAACATCAAATTCACGTTTCAAGCGGGGGAACAGGGACCCAGCCAACTGTAAAGTGTAATCGTGTGATTTGGGGTGATTTGACATTGAGTATTGGTGACTGAAAGCTCACCTTTGCAACAGGGGTCTGTACACGGGGGAAACTGTTCGGAAGGCGATTCTCTTGCCATTTTGGTTTGTGCTTCTGTTCAGACTGTATTTTGAAGGGCTTTTGACCTGACTAGTTGATCAAACATGACATTACCATTAACACACGCTACTAATTTGATTATAACAGCAGTGACATCAATGTTTCCTTGCCCTGCAACTACAGTAGCAATGCATTTGTTTACTTCCCCCATGCACGCTCTGAAATGTCTGTTACTCAACAGCTCTGAACAGCAAGGGAAGAGGGAGGAGGAGGGGAAACTTACAGACATTTAAAAATGGCTATAGCTCTGTTTCCCTTATCCATGTAATGATGTGGAAATAAAACAACCTCCAAGTCCTCTTCATCTTTTTTTTTTTCCTTCCTCCAGTCAGTACACTTTTTTTTACCAAAGTGGCAAAAATCTCTTCACACTCTGACATGTCAGGTTGTGTCATATGTTCCCTTCCGAATTAACAGCAGTGCACACCTTCTGCCCCTCTCCCAGCTGGCAGGAGCTAGTGGGTGAGACAGTTATAAAGGCTTTGCCATTTAGTGTTAATTATTTCACAGTAAACCAAACTGTTATTTATAGAACTGGATGAAGTGAGGCAAATTAATGTGGTTTTCAGAAATCTTTAAATATCAAGAGATATGTGTGCGGGTGATTAAATATCTGAAGTACATATTTTGTATTACCCATCATAACTGACATCAATCAACTTAATAATTGTAGAAACCATGAAACAGTCCCTTCAGTTATTGTCTGATCATTAGCATTCCCAGCTGGCTCATTATTCTTTTAAGCATATTGTTTTTAGGAGACAAGATGTAGAATTTTTTTTAATGCCTGATTTTATTCTAAATAAGGTGAATATATATGTATTTATATATAAATATGCGTATAAAGTTTGCATACAATCAAATGGGTATTTTTCAGCCTGACATAACTGAAAAATAAGCAGAGCAATGATTAGCAGTATTGAATTTGATTTGTAGTTGTAGTCACAGATGTGTTGGCTTTAGTTCAATACTCTGTGTGTTCATTATTGTGTACTAGCAAATGTAAAACCCTAAAGATCTGAAACACACCTTTTCCTACTGCTGCAATGCCTCATAGAAGGGAATGATATCCTGGCCTTGCTCAGCTGTGTGTGGAATTTTGCAGTTGGTTTTGACAGAGTCAGAAATATATTGTCAGATTAGCATGTGAATTTGTAACAGCATGATGTTACTAAAGTTGAGAGAGATATTAAAACAGTAAAAAGGGTAGAATTGATTACCGTGCAATATGTAGAGACCTTATTTTTGTAATTATTTACTTGTTTGCTCAGAAGTTTGGTGATGATTTTATTTCTCTTTCGGGTTTGTGCTCCTGCCTCAACTCAACAATTTTCACCATCTTGCTCTCATTTAATGTATCAGAGTGTTTCAAAGATGAACACTGAAATCCCTGTGACTGAGATGCAGTGCATCAGGTAGATATAGATCACCTGTAAGTGTTTTTTCCAGTAAGATAGGTTGTAACATCATGAGTAGTACTTTTGTTTAAAGCAAAGACAACTTGTTATTGTGTTTCTACTTAAGCCAAGAGAAATTTTTTACCCTGTTACAAAAATTAGTAATTTCATGGTCTGAAAGTATGTTTTTAGTCCATTTAATAGGCTGTTCAAAAACTGTGTTAAATGATATTTCAAATCTTTGCCTTTTTTTTTTGTGTGGAAAAAGACTGTGGAGTTACCACTGCTTCATCAGCAGAAGTGTAATGAATTTTATGGATTAATTCCTTCTGCAAGGTAGCGTGCTATGTCATGGTCCTAGGAGTCTTGTCACATCAGACTTAAACACGCAGTATGTTTCTGGGTAAGTCATTCTTTACTCAATTCCTAGTCAGGCAAATTCCCTGCAGATTTATTAAATATTTTCTGTACGTGGCATTTAAGAAGAGTAACCGGGCAATAAAAATCACAGATCTGCTTATTTTCTATTTTCTTCCCTATAAGATGGGTTAATAAGAACCAGTGTCTTCATGGTGTGCCCTCTGTGCATCTTACACCATTTCCCTAAAACAGGCTTAAAATGAGCATTGAAGATGATTCCAGCACAGGAGGGTCTCTGCAGAGATGAAAGGTTAGCTGAGGTCCAGGGATGGACAGTGCTGCATCCTCGAGATGTCCTTGTGTCAAACGAGTGCTCAGCTGTATTTTTTCCCCTCCAGGTGAGTGTAAAGCAGAGAGCCTTCAAGCTGCTGTAAGGCAGAACATGTAGATCTGCCCTATGCAGCTCCAGCCCTATTTGTTGGAGGGCCCAGCCTAGGACAGATTTTCTACTGTCTGTTCTATGCAAGGTGATGATTTTGTAGTTGTTCCTCGCAGTCTTAAAATCTGTGAGCCTTAGATTATTGGTAATGTGACAAGAACTTGGCCCAGTTTGTTTATAAACAGCTCGGAGGTGGGATGGTTGGGATTAATTGTACAATTGATGCCACAATTCTAACACTTGAAACTGGCAGGGCCCTTTAAATGACAAATTTAGGGGCAGTATTAGGGAATACAGTGTCACTGTAACAAGTGTATTAAACCTGCAGCATAAGCAGGCCGTATCTTGCTTCTTGCTTGGCTAGAATAACAGTCTTGCATTGGTGATGTTCATACAAACTCTTTGTGTAAGGAGTTATGGAAAAGGTGGTCTAAAGGAGTCATGAAAAGCAGGCATGTTTGCTCCTCACCTAAAGATCCATCTCTGCTCTGGGTACGATGAGCCTGGCTGCTTCCTCCCTGCTGCATGGCATGTCAGGGCTGCAGTTGGGCATTCAGACACATGGGAAAGTTCCACTGCTGTTTCTCAATCTCTCACTGGGGGGTGACTTTTCCCCCAGTTTTTCTTTGAGGCATGAGTGTTTTCTCCCTTCCCTTCTAAGCATTAATCCTCAGAGCTGTGACTTTGTGCTTAATGCGGTTTGTAGACAAACTGCACGGATTGATTTTCCTGAAGTGGGCTGACCAAATGATGAGTGTATTGGAAAGCAGCACACACTTGCTTATTTGTTGTTCTACATTAAGCTAGTTTTTTTGTTGAAATCTCCTAATATCTATTAAAATAGCTTTTAAAAAAAATACTGTTTACTTTTAATACACATTGCTGGTATGGTACATGTAGTTGCATAGCAGCATCTGCTCTTCTTAGAGGCATTCTGATAACTTTTAAAATTTTACCCAAGTGAAAAAATGTGAGCTTTAGCTTGGAGAGGCTCATAACACTCTCTGCTGTTGAGAATTGCATTCTTATTTTGAATGTTTTGATATATTACTTTGGAATAATAAAGATATTTACTGGTGTTTTCACAAGTCATTAAATCATAGGAAAAGGATACCAATAAGGTGGCATTCAGACATTCTGTGTTTCACTGTAGAAATTGTAGAATTTAGGATTACAGTTGCAAAAAAGATGTGGAAAAAATTGCTTGTGACTGATGAAGAAAGACAAAGGTTTGGGAAAAGAAAGAAGAGTGTTATATCAAGACAGTACAAGAGAGACTCCAGTGTGTTTAAATTTTAAGAAGTGGTGCTAATGGAAAGGAAAATGAGAAGCTTAGAGCACAAAAATTGCCACTTTCCTGTACAGAAACTGTATGTACATATAAATATACATGCATACATATGCCTGTATATATGTATATACATTTGCACAATCTGTGTGATGAAATTAGAAATTTGCAACTCTAGAGCAAGCTGAGAATCTTTACATGAATGTTTTTTTTTCCTTTTTCCTTGAAACTTGGCTCTATTAATGCTCAGTTGGAATTTACTTGAAAACCAGGTAGTGTTGTAGATGCTTTCTTGAGGACTCAGTGATCAAAGATGAGTGGTTGAATATTGGGGTTATAAATGAATCATTTTATAAAGAAAATGCTACTGCTCCATTCACTTTGGAAAAAAAAATCACGGTTATGTGGGCTGGAAGAAATACATTAATAACAAATAGATTTTATGTCTTGTGTTTTCCATTGACCTCAAAGAGACAAAGTCGCTACTTAACAGGGAAAAATCCTATTAGGTAATTAACCTATTATGACCAAGAAATGTATGTAAGAAAAGAACATCTCAGAGAAAAGATAGCAGAACTCTAATATTTTGCTCAAACCAGTAATAGGCAATATCTTCTTGCAAAAGTACAAATGTACAACTCTTTGATGTAATAAAACTTCTGTATTTATGTTTTTAAGTGCAAAAGATGAAGGAATCCTCCTGAAGTTATGAGTGTTAAAACTTATTCACAGTGAAACCTGATGCAGGATTATGATGCTTTTTTGGATATTATGATATTCCATGTAACACCTGAGTAAGAAAATGTTTTGGTTTGCATGAAATGCAGCAATGTATTACCAAGGGCTAGGGGAAAAAAAGTGCTTTTTGTATGAATAGCTTCTTTTGTATTTATTGCGTATTGGGGTAAAGCTGAACTCATGGAGAAAATTTTATTTGCTATTCAGTATCCATTTCAGTGGTGAGTTGTGACTGCTCTGAACCCTATTAAATGGATCCTCAGCAAAGTCATCGTGCTACCTACAGCAAAAATTAAACAAGGTCTTCATTGAGTTGTGCTCTTCATGGACACTATATGTGACACAGTTAGGTAACCTGCAGTGCAGGTTTCTTATATAGCTCTTATGATTAATGCACTCCTGAACATACTATCATCACCTCCCTTGTGAGATATGTGTATATAAATGGGCTTAAAAATGAGTTTGCCACCAATCTCCATTCTAATGGCTTGTTTTTATTTTCTACTGCAACACCATTCTGGCATGGTTAAGAGGTACGATAACTGAGTGGGAGTTTAATGAAGCCTTGGTATCAGTGAAGATAAAAGGGAGACACTGAGCACACAGAAGGACATCAGTGTGTGTTTCTAGTGACTGATACAGCGTAATTCAGCTTGGCTGCAGTGACCATGAAACAGTGAAGTTTAAGGTCAGTGAGGAGGGAGCACGGCAAGCTCTCTACCCTCCTTGTCAGGAGAGCTGACCTTGGCCTCCTCAGGGATCTGCTGGGTAGAGTCCTGTGGGATAAAGCCCTGGGGGGAAGAGGAGCCCAATACAACTGGTTGATACTCAAGGATTGCCTCTTCCAAGGCCAAGAACAATGTATCCCAAAGAAGAAGGCAGGCAAAAATGCTACGTGGCCTATGTGGATGAACAAGGAGCCCCTGGACAAACTCAGACACAAAAAGGAAGCCTACAGAGGATGGAAGCAAGGATAGATATCTTGAGAGGAATACAGTGAGATTGCCCAAGCAGCTGGGGATAGGGTTAGGTAAGGTAAAACACTGACAGAATTAAATCTGGATGGGGACAGCAAGGGCAACAAAAAACCCTTCTATAGGTACATACCTGAGTTATAATAGGAAGACTAAGGAAAATGTGGTTCCTCTCCAGAAGAGTTTCCCAGGACATGGGAAAACTGAGGAACACTGTAACTTTTTTGTTAGGTACATGAGTTGGCAATGTGCTCATGTCCTTGCTTCCTCTGGGGGCTTCCTTTTTGTTTTTGAGTTTGTTCAGAAGCTCCTTCCACTAGACCAGATTACACAAAACCCCATCCAGTCTCGCCTTGAATAGTTCAAGGAATGGGATATCCACAGTTTCTCTGGATAAGCAGTTGCAGTCTTTTCACCATCTTCACAGTAAATAATTTATTCCTAAAATCTAATCTAAACCTTTCTAAACCTAAACCTCTTTCAGTTTGAAGCCATCTCCCCTTTTCCTATCCCTGCATGCCCTTGTAAAAAGTCCCTCTCCAGCTTTCTTGTAGCCCCCTTTAGGTACTGGAAAACTGCTATAAACTTTCCCCAGAACCTTCTCTTCTCCAGGCTGAAAAGCCCATCTCTCAGTTTTATAGCAGAGGTGCTATGCTCCCCATTCCCCTGGTCATTCCTGTGCCCTTTCCTCTGGACCTGCTCCACCAAGTCCATGTCTTTTCTGCATTGAAGTCTCCAGAGCTGGAGTGCAGTAGTGTTCGTTCTTGGGGGTTTTTAAGACCTCTTGAGCAACATGGTCTGACCTCAAAGCTGGCCCTACTTTCTGAGACCTTCTGAGGTACCTTCTAACTTGAACTATCCTAGGATTATATGATCTATCAAGCATGTATTCTTGAGAGTCTTCTGTGGGAATGAGCACTGGCTGGCTTGTTGTTATGCACTCTTTCCTTAACTCTTAATATGTGCTAGACAGGACAACCAAAAGGATTGAGGCATAGAACTGGGACTGGAACTGAGTGTGAATCTGTTCCCAGTAATCCTAATCATCCTTACGTTTTACATCTACAATTCCTATCCTGTACAATACTCGTGGATATGGTGAGGTGTGGAGCTGAAGTGGAACCTGGCAGTGCACCACTGTGCTCATATGTGAAGGATGAAGCCTTCAGATATCACAGTGGCCTGAAGGTTGGAGACAAAAATTGCAGTATACTTATAGCCTGCTTAATTCTCATACCTCTGTGGAGACTCCAGCACATTTCTAGGAGCTGGAAATTAATTCAGTTACATCGCTCTGACTATAGTATAAACATGCTGGTCATACCCTTGTGTAGTGTAATTTTTTTCTGTAAACTGGTCCAGTTTTTATCTTTATGTTTCTCTTCAGCTGTACAAAGCCTGTCACATTAGCTGTCATGGCTATACAGGTAGTTGGTACTGTAGGATTTTCAGATACTGCCTGGCTAAAATGTGAACTGTGGCTTTGAAGAAAAAAGCAATCTCATGGGAATGGCATGCTTCAACACCAAACCTGTCATCTCATACCTAGGCTACTCACAGCTTATCTTTAGGTGGAAAGCAGATTGCTAACTAGAGAAAAAGACACTTAATGCAAAAGGCCATTGTACCTTTTCTTCCCAGGTAGAAAAAGCCTTTTCCTCAGTGCTTGGAGCTGTGCTGCAGTACCTGCCTGCCTGTCTGGATGGTGGACAGACTCAGGGAAGCTGCACAAGGTGATAGTGGGTCCTCTTTATTCTGACATTTCATCATACACCTAAGTGTACTCCAAATTTACAAGATGGAGCTATCAAGAGTAATTCTTTTCAGTGCAAATCGAAGATAAATGAGAGCTGCAGTGCATCTGTTGTCAGGGGTTTAAACAGTGATTCTCCTGTTAGTGTACAGGCTCACTGCTATCCCCCACCTTATTAAACACATGAAAAGCCACATTTCTATACCTCAGTTGTTATTTTTTTGCTTGCAGATGTATCAAAAAATGATGAAAACATTTTGAGCCTAGGAAAAAAACTTACATATTTGAATGCATAAACTGCTATTTTTGAGAATTCTGAAGTGACGTTAATTTTTTCTCTCATGTGGGCTTACAAGCCTGGAGAGATTTTAAATTGAAAGTGGAAGAGAAAACTTGCTTTTTACTTGAGTTCATGAAAGCTCTCTTAGTTCTAAAACGAAATTATGTATGAAGCAGTAAGGTTCTGTATTGTATATTAAATTCACATGACAATTCCCTTTTTAAAATTTTATACAGTATTCAGGTGAATAGATAGCATATGTAATCTATTTATTTCAGACTTCTATGAACCTGCTGCTGACTTTAGGAATTAAATGTTTTGACTGTTCCTGTCCCAGGAACAAGATATTGACACCAAATTCCTTTAGTTTGAGTCTGCATGTTGGAAGTGCTGTGAATTCCAAGGATAAACATGTAATGGTATTATGGAATAGTATTATCTTTATTATCAGCCAAGGGTTTCTTCTCTTACTTTTGGCCACACAAACAAGGTCAGCTGGAAGGAGGGTAAAGCACAACAGAAGCGGGGACTGGCTTGGAAGACACTGCAGCCACTATTGTGAGTCATTCTCTTTTAATCACCAAGGCAAAATCCTATGGGCATGTGGGATGATACATAAAGGAAAGCAGAATTTTGCTTGCTGTGGAGGAGCTGTTCATTTGTTACAAACATTCAGCTGACTTCAGTGGAGTGGTGCCAATTTCTGTTAGCACAGGCGTTGGTTCTGAGGATACATATAGGCATTAATAAACAATTGGAGTCCTTCTTCAGGCTGCAGAAAGTAGCAACCAAGTAAGGGATGCAGCTAGGATGACATCCAGCCACCTTTGTCACTCTTCAGCCTGTGTAGCCAGGTACCTTTTTTGAGCTGATTTGGCAATGATTGATATAATACACAGGACTTAAGACTAGTAACATCTATTAATGTGTAATGTGTGTTCTATACAAAATGCTGCTAAATTAAAAGGCAAACTGTTATCTCATGAAATATAAATGTTCATGATAATTTGTTGAAAAATATAGCTATGTAATGTGTGCCTTTGGTTCAGCAGATTTCATTAAAGAAAGTGAAAGAATCAGCACTCCTGAGAACCTCAGTATGAACCAAAATGGAGTCACTCTTGGATAAGCTTTTGGATATTCTGCTACTATTTTATGAATGTCAGCTGGGCAATCTAGACTTCTTATACACACTGTGGTCATCTGGATGACTAGAGAAATTAAATGGCTCTTGTGATAACTGTAAAAAATAACTGAAAGCCTCCTGAAATTCAGCATGGAAAGGGTTCACTGAAAGGCAGCATCCTGGATGAGACATACCAGTGGTAGCTGTGCTGTGTCAAGTGGGAAAAGTTCTGCAGGATACCTTGCTAGCAGCTGGAAGAAAAGATTAATATAGTTGAAAAAGATTAATATAAATGGATGGATGGAAGATGGAGGGATGGATGGATGGATGGATGGATGGATGGATGGATGGATGGATGGAGGGAAGGATGGATGGATGGATGGATGGATGGATGGATGGATGGATGGATGGAAGATGGATGGATGGATGGATGGATGGGTGGATGGAGGGATGGATGGATGGAGGGATGGATGGATGGATGGATGGATGGATGGATGGATGGATGGAGGGATGGATGGATGGATGGAGGGATGGATGTCAGGCAAATCCTCTGGGGAGTAGCATTCCCAGGTGCATTTCTCGTGTGGAGAGGCACTTTGAAGACATAAGAGATGACCCTGACAGAGGCTCCCCAGCGTCTGGCGAGGAGTGGGACTGCAGAGCTGTGACTTCAGGACATGCAGTATTGTGGCAGTCACTCTTTGCTGCAGTCTGGAAAACAAGCTCAGATGCACAATACAACGTTTAGAGTGATGTGCCCTTATTAAACAACATGATGTTGTGACCCAGCATGGGCATGTAGCTGTCTGTTTATTGGATATTCAATTAAATAACATTTTGGTCTGTGTAGTAAAATGCATTTCTTTATTTGCCATTTTTAAGATAGCTGTTGTTTGAATTAAGCTTGTGAATAACCTTTCTTTTATCATCCTGTGATTTCTGCACTAGAACTGTAACTTCATTTCTTTTTGACCTACACTTGTATGAGTAGAGCAATTGCTTAGACTGTGAAACACATTTATTTTTCTCTTACCATTTCAGTTAGTAGGTAGTTGCAGAGCACTTTTGTTGTAAGAGTGTAATGCTGCTTTCATAACTGGCTGGATGGTGTCTACTGCTTGATTTCAGTTCCAACACAATTTCCTCATGCTTTTTTATCCTAACATGCAGCCCTATTGCCACCTATCAGCCTCATCCTCCTCCCACCAGAGCTGTTCTGCTAGAAACCTGTGCTGGATTTCCTTGCTCCTGTGTAGGCAGCAGGTTTTGTGCCCTGATAGGGGACAGACTGAAAAATGCAAAATTATCATCACCTCTGAGTGTCACAAGAGAGGAGAATAAGCACTTTCAAAGCAGAAAGTGACTACATTTTTCTTTCCCTTGCTGTAATAGGAGCAGATGGTACTTGTGGACCAGAATAATTTGTCCTTTGAATAATGGTCCTTGCTAAGGAAAGCTTAATTTTGTTTTTTCCTATGTGTAAAAAATCAATTTTTTAAAAATTTAAACCCACACATAAATCCTTCTACTTACCTGCATTTTGCTGGTTTCTTTTTTACCAATTATAATGGTTCTGGCGTTCAAAGCATTCTGTGTAATATCTGTTACATTAAGGTTTGCACCAAGAGGCTTTATTATGAGGAATTAAAAGAGATGTCATACAAACCCACATATGTGCACACATTTATTACCAGTGATGCTTGAATTGCAAGTGGTCACTTCATTTGCCTGTTACCACCAAACTCATTTTGATTTCCTCGTTTTGCTTAACTTTAGGTCACAGTTTATTACAATTTGTTATGCAGTTTATGAGCTGGGTCAGTGCCCCAGAAATGATGGGTGAAACCACTTGGTTTGGCTTGCAAAAGCAGCTCCTGGAACTCCTGACAGTGTGAGGTTTCTCTGGCCTTGCATTACACTTATACCAACAGGAGTGAGAATGGAAATAAACCCCTTTGCAAATTAAAGGCACTTCTGAATTAACTTTCTGGGTGGGCTTTATCTCTGGTCAAGATGATGGTCCACCCAGGCCTGTCTCCTTTTCTATTCAGCTCCTTGGGTAAAGGATTCTCTCTTTCAAGGGAATCTTCAGCTTTCATGTGTCACTTGATTTACACCTGACTTGAACTTGTTCAGCTCTTAGTTTTTTGAATATGTGTATATCTATCTACAATCTATCTATCTATCTATCTATCTATCTATCTATCTATCTATCTACCTATCATTTATCTATCTTTATATAAATTTTATAATTTGATATAAAATGCAAATGATAAAATCTTAATCTATAGTTTTTATATTAAAAAGCAATCTAAGGACACCTGTGTACAGAAACCTATATCAGGAAATCAGGAGTAATTAAGGAGAGGAGAAAAGAAGAGTTAGTTTTAAATTGTTTGTTTGGTACATCTCTGAAATACAATATTAATTTATTTCTTAGTTAAGGACAAAATGAATAAATAAAATAAAGACTCAACAATATTTCTTCCTTTAAGAAAGGTTTTCTGCTCAGGGAGTTAACCAAAGCATAAAAGTATTTCTGTAAACATCTCACAAAAAATATTTTATTTTTTCACAGTTAGCACTATTGCAAGTTTTTTTTCTGTTTATATTTGAGGGTGGTTTATGCCTTTTTAACTGTGCAAGACCTACTGGAAAAAGCCTAGTCAGTCGTAGAGAAAGTTATTGATTTTTCTGTACGTTTAAGTGCACTGGTGTGGAAAGGATGGTCTCACACTCCTGAAATATTTTTCAAATGTAAACAGCAGTCGACTTTGACCAGCCTGCATTTGAGTTTGCTCAAGACCCAGCACCCTGGAGGCAGAAAACTGTAGCAGTAGGAATAATACAATATCCCTGTAAAAACAGAACAAAAACTGTAATAACAGAAATAATATCTGGCCTCTATACTGTAAATACAAAAACTGCATACACCATGATGTCCAAACACTTTACAGAAAAGATGGGTATTGGTCCCCCTGCTAAAGGAGAGGAAACTGAGGCTGAGGAGGCTGGGGGCACTTCCTTGAATTTGCTACTTGGACCAGTAGCAAATCCCAGTCCAGTGAGCTGCCCTTGAAACTGCTCTGAAACAGGATAATGATGTTGGTGATTACTGTGTTTTGATCTGAGAATGTAGCGGTAATGGATTGCATAGCATACACTATAATTTTATGTAATTTTCCAAATATTTATAAATAATTCAAACTTCAGGTTGGATGTGGCGCATCCAAGTTTATCTTGCCATATCCCCTTTTTGCATCAAAGGAACATTGGAGACAGTGCTGACATGTTATAGACATTAAATAAAAAGTGAGATTTTGTTATGAATGACATTTGAGTACCATAATTTGGCGTATAATGGTAAGGGCTTTGCTAATAAATCTGGTTAGAACACTGCCATCCCAAGGAGTATATTGACACTGTAAACCTTTGTCACTTTAAAGGAAGACTAAAGGTTGTTTTTGACAAGATGAAAGAGGGTTGTTTGGTAGAGAGGACAGGGTTCTTTACTGTGACCATTCCCCTTAAATAATATGTCATTATTTTTAACAACATATAGTATATGTCAACTTACACTGAAGTGGGAACTTCCACTTTCAACAAAAGGAAGCATCATCCTAGACTCCAACAGAAAAACCCAAGCAACCCCAAACTGCAGATTTGGTTATATTACAGTGTAAAACTAGAAATGTTTGAAGATACCTTTGACCTTCAAGTTCTTTTGTTAAATATGGGAACAGCAAATGATGTTGCTAAATGTTTAAAGTTGCATGAACAATCACATTTTGAAGTGGATTGCTAAATGTTTAAAGTTGCATGAACGAGCACATTTTGAAATGGATGTGGTACACACAAAGTCTAGAAACATTTAGGAAGGATTCAGAAGGTAGAACTGCCTAATAAATGAAGAAAGAGCCCAGCATAAGCAATGACTGTCCATGGTACATTGGCTAAAACCAACATGGTGTCTTGTTAGGGACACGGAAATAGAAACCAAACCCATTTCATGAGATGACACTTAAACTACTGTTGGCTGTTTTAAACTTGGAGAGATGTGTTACAGGCAAACTTCCCTGGAGAATATGTGAAAGAGATAATGCAAAAGAAACCAACCTGGAGAATCCTGTTAGTGGGTGAAAATGCAATACCTCCTGTGACTGGAGATTTGGAAGTAATGAAATTTCAGTCAATCGATTATAAGGCTCGCTGGGAGGGAAATGCCATTTTCAGTGAAAGCAAAAGAGATGCTCTGTTTAAACTGTCTGGATGTTATTAATACAACATGATTCCTTTTCTAGGTATTGTAATAATTTTTGCAGCAAAGAAATGTGGAGAAAATACCTGCAGGGATCATTAGTTTAATGTGTTGAAATGTACAGTGCTCCACTGCCCTCTTTTGCCATGCACCTGGAAGAGCAGCAGCAGCTGCAGTAACAGGTGCCACCACCTGCTACTGGAGCAATGGGTGCCTTTTTCTTCTGGGGCATGTGCCTTTTGAAAGGGCCCTCAGACCAGTGAAAGCACACAAGTGATCTTTTGGGAATCTTCTCTTTCATTTTACAAAAGGAAAAACACTTTGAATATGACCTCTTCATTTACATGCGTAAGGACCAAATATTCATTCTTCAGTCCTGTAGGCTTTCCAGTGAAGTCTGAATTGATACTTAGAGTTTGATCCCAAGCAAATTTCTTCAGAAGGTACTGCTATACAGAACATCTAACAGGGATGCTGAAGAAATGGAGTTAAAAACTGCCATCAGGTCCTCCACATGCATTCTCCTGAGAACCAAATCAATCTGCTTAATATCTCTTTTGTAAAAGTATTTTGCAAAGGAAGAAACCACCATAATCATTTATTCTCTATCTGTCTTGCTTAGCACGTTTTAAAAATTCTCTGCTAGCCCTTCAAAATCTCCCTGTTAGTTCAGAGGGTGCACTTGAATAATTATGTTTATAGTTGTCTTTCTGTTTTTCACAGTTGACAGTACCCTCTAGCAGCTTGAAAATTATTTTGGTTTTCCTACCATTTTCACACTGAAATCTGTGTAGAAAAGGAATAGCCTTGGGCTATTGGTGCCTTGCTGTCGTGCCAAGACATATATTTTTTTTGATTTTGCACAAGCGTCGCTGACAGTGAAAATACAGATCTTGGACCAGTTTTTATCTGTCAGGTTTCCTGCAAAGTTTGTAAAGAATAATAATGAACAAATTAATCCATCCTAAACTAGAGTTATCTCCTGGATAAGCTTGTTTGTCTGCATTTTTACAGCAAGCACTTTAATTTTTGTATTTTGTGGGGAAATGAGCCTCTTATGCATTCATTATTTGTACAGAAATATAGGCAGAAACATATAGAAGTATATGACATAGAAAGTCTTCATGCTTGTATGTTGTGTGTACATTCTCTAACAGCAGTTTTTTGGAGATTAATGACTCTGAATTGCAAAATCTGGCTTATAGCATCTAACCAAGGTTTGCTTTTAATGTGAAGAGGTAATAAATATTCAGAGGATTTTTAACCTTTATTTCTCTACTTTTCAATGACAACTCATTTGTTGCTGTTGAAAATAACCACTCAAATATTTTTAATTGATATTTCCACCAGTGAAAAAGTGATGCAGTAGGGTACTCACTGCTGTATTGAAGTCTGGGAGCAGGGGAGATGCATGGAAGAAATGGAGAAGACTGTTGGGAAGCAAGAGAACATTGCACAGAGAGAGCTGCTTCAAGGAAGCAGCAAATCTAGAGATTCAGAGCGCACCTTAAGAGCATGCAGGAGTGCTAGGATACAGTGGATATTTTTGCCCCTGATGAAGGAGGAATGATGAGGAGGACTCCATCTTATCAGAAGGTTAATTAATGACTTTATTATACTATATTATTCTATACATCTAAAACTGAATCTGCCAAGCACTCAACTGCGCTCCACTGCACAGCATCTCGTGACTGTCAGCTGACCCTCCCAACACACACACACACAGCTGGCCCTGATAGGCCAAGGAAACAAAACACCATCACTTTGGGTAAACAATCTCCATATTGCATTCCACTTTTGCACAAACACAGGCACAGCAAATGAGATAAGAATTGTTTTGATCATTCTCTGAGGTTCAGAGAATGTGAATCCCAGAAATATTCTTGGGAAGATTGCCTCGTTTTTCTCTGTGAGGAGAAATGGGGCAACAATGGGACATAAGGAAATGGACACTCCTGAGCCCCTTTCTCTTCCTGATCAGATCTACATTTGGCCCCAGTGACTTAGGAGATTATATGGCTTTATCAACATGCCTGCCTTCCTCCTCTAAGGAGACTGAAGTAGGAGCTCTGGCTGCAGCCCAGCTGAGTCCTGGACACGAGCAGGCAGGGCTTGTACACAGCTGCCTGACAGATCTGTGAAAGTTATCTTGCACTTGGCAGCTTTGTGATACCTAACATGTTGAGATAACAAACCTCACAGAATTCACAACAATCTATTATATGCTTTCTCTGGCCTTGCCTTGCCTTGCTTTGCCTTCCATTTCTTGGCTTGGCTTAGCTTGGCTTGGCTGGTTTTGGCTTCCTTTCTCTTGCCTTCCCCTTCTCTGTTCATCTACAGGTGGTAATTCCTTACTGACACAGTCTTTCTCAAGGTCTTTGAAATGCTTGAGTTCAGTTGCAAAGGTTCCTGCTTTGCTTATTTTAGGAAAAACCTTCTTTCAAACCAAAAGCCCAGAAAGCTAAATTGTGCTTTCAGGGTACTCACCTGACCCACTGTGAAGCAGTATTTTTTCTAAGTCTTAATTTTATTTTATTTACTGAAGATAAAATGTGTCAAGAACCAGCACCATGACACAGCAACAGCATTGCAAACTTGTAATAGAAGGACTTAACTACCAGTGCATGGGATTAATGGAAAGCATCTACATTAGTGTTTTGATTTGGATCAAGAGCATGTGTTTAAAATAAGACTGCTGGTTATTGCCATTTTGCAGACCTTGGATCATATCACACACACATCTCCCAGTGAGTGTGAGAGGTCTTTGAGCAGCACAGAGTGCAGTCTAGAAGCTCTCCTGATGTGCTCCAGCTGTTGTTTAGTAGTGATTCTGGTCACACACAGCTGCCAGAAAAATATGAATGTCTTTTGAAAGCTGCAGAACTTTCCAGAAGCTTCAAATTTAAGTGCTTCAGCCTCTGTCTACCTCTGAGCTTACTCCACAATGTTGGTTAGGACTGAATCCACAAAAGTGATTTTTCCCATGTTTTGTAGGATTTTCACCTGTATGAAGCAATCAGTGGTGGAGTCCAGGAACTGCACCTGTAAACTCAGTCTCATGACATTTGGGCAGCTTGTGTACCAGCAACTGAAGCTCTCCATCGTGGGTATTTTGTATTTGATGATTCTTCTTTATCTAGCAACATCCAGATAATATTTTTTAGCAACAACTTGATAATATTTTTAAGTTCTAGAAGTGTATAGCAATAGCTGTAAAATCTAATTTAATTATGGCTAGTATCAGGAAAATACTAAACCATTCAAATTTAGTGGTTTTATAATTTGAGAATTTGTGTCATTTTAGATATAGATAATTCTACAGTTCTGTTCTTTACGATTCCATAACTCTGATCATTATGCAATTAATTATATGCTTGGCCCTCTGGGTTGCTGTATGATTATTTTTAAATTATAAAATAATATAAAAAGAAAGGTGATTATATTATAAATGCACAGTATTTTGTGGGTGCAACTGTGAAAAGATGCAAAAGACAGTAGGTGTTTATATCCTGTTGAGCTTCAAAGGAAGCTGATTCCAAAAAATGTCAGGATTTTTAGGCATTCCAATAAAATGGACAGTAAAAGGATAGCAACATACACCAAATTATTGAGAATTCAAATGGGATGTTTACAGAGGCTGTCAAAAAGAAGTGGGATAATCGTGTACCAACAGAACTGCATACAAATTCTATCCATTATTAAAAATATATGTAAAAAGACCTACACATGATCCTTGTAAAAAGGATGTAAAAATTCTGTAAAGGCTTTTGGATATTTGTAACCAGTTGAGAAACAGCTGAAGAAAAACGCCTGTGTAGCTAGCTAAAGAGACAATAAATCTGTAAATAGACAATAAATGTGTAGGGGACGAAGGATGCAATGCTTTAATATATTGAAGCAAGGAATCCCACCATTGCCATTCATTAAGTTGCCTGTTTAGCTATGGTTAATTACTGATACAAATGGTAGAAAAGGATATCTTTGAATTTCTGAAGTGTGAGCAAATGAGGAGCAGCACACATGAATTTAAAAATATAAAATCAAAGCAGATAATGCCACATCTCTCTGAGGAGAAAAAAAAATTACTAGACACTGTAAAATGTCTAGAGGGCAATAAAACACTCTAGATTGTGTCTCTCAAAGCACTGTGTTGAAAAAGAGAAGACTGATTTTGGTACAGTAAACACTTGTACTAACATTGACAAACAGCTTACTGGAGGACTGCGTTAAAGGTGGCAGGTGTTAGGAGTTAGGACCATTTGCAGTGAGATATGTGAAAAAAAATTGCAAGGCGTAGTTTATTTCACATCTCATGAATGGTCTGCCTTCACTACAGATTCCTTTGGCCAGAAGCACCCTTGGTCCTGTGTTTCCCTGATAGACTTCCCTCGGCTTGCAGGGTGGTAAAAATAATTGATTAAAAAATCAAGGATCTGCTCTGCAAATTTCACTTTCTCCATTTGCAAGACAAATTTTGCTGTGCAGGATTTAGTTCAGGTTCATTTCCTATGTATTCCTGGTACATTTCCAATGTATAGGGGTCTATTCCACTGGACCTATTTTGTGGGATTCATAAATAATTATTTTTAGGATGGCCACTCTTCCTTGGATTTTCTGTCTTGAGTGGCAGCAAGAGAAGTCTCCATCATCTAATTTAATTACCTTGGATCACCATCTCTGCAAAGGTCTGTCATTCTCCATCAGCTGAACACCATGAATTAAAACTTATTTTTTTTTACTCTCCCTTCTCCCTAGAGGAACACCAATGAATGCCAACTTTTCTTCTTAGATCCATAAAGATCCACTGCCTTAGTGAGGTCTTAATATCTACCCTTTGATGAGAGAATTTGATCTTAAGATGTGTCCAATTACAGAAGTATCCAAATAAAGATTCACTTCATAAAGGAGCTTTCCTGGGAGTTACTGTGATTTTTTTTATCCAATCACTACTTCATTACTTCTGAAGCCCAGTGGTTTTGCTGAATGTGTGACATTCATTAGAAAGCAATGTGCTAATCAGAGCACTCCTGTTTTATGTTAGATGTTCCTTTTTTATTACAGTGCTACCTGACATTTTGCTTGACATTTTAGAAGCTGGATAGAAATTTTTCATTTTCAGTCTTTATCACGCTGAATGTATGTGAGGGTTCTGTCTTTTCCATCAAAAAAAAAAAAAAATCAGGCAGCATATTGCTGTCCCTCTGATGAGGGAGATCCTGGAGCTCTGTAGAGGTTTACTAGAGTCACTGGATCTCTCTGAAAACTCTGGTTCCATCTTTTCAATTTTCTTAGGATGATCTTTGAGTTTTTGAAGGTTGTGATAATCTAAATGTAGCTTCAGAACAGTATGAGAAACCTCAGTATGTATGGATCCCATCAAAGATCCAATAAACAAGTAAAAAACGAGACAGCAATACAAAAACATAATTAAAATGACTTGAATGACTAACCTCTGTGTTGGTGAAAACATGGATAATTTAACAGAAAAATTGTGGTAAATACCATGACAGTGATGACAACTGTCATGTTTGTGTTTGATTAGATTCTGTTCTTAGAATCATCAACTTTGACTTTCTAATTTCATCTGATCCCATTAGCCTCCCCATACTTTTAGGAAAAGTGTGTGTCTAATGATCAGGATTGGAGAAAAAAGTAACATTTTACTATCCTGAAAGGTTCCCAGACTCAATAACAGATTAGAAAAACAATTCCTGAAATGCTAATTTTACAGAATGCTCTTTTAGTCTGAAGATACTCTTTTGAGCCAGACATTTGTTAAAATGCACCAAGGGAAGTCAGGTTCACCCAGGCCTCACATTGAGGTGGTGCTTTGGGTTGGGCTCTCCTGCCCAGCTGGGGCTGCTGATGGGAGCAGGATCTGGGGAGAGCCTCCAGAGGGAGATGCTGCCCAGCAAACCTGCCACCAGGGCATAAAGAGAGCCTGCTCCATGCCTCTGCCTTGGCTTCCCTGGGCTCCTGGGGCTTGGGTGCAAGCCAAGCACGGCTTGAACTCACAGCCCTGAGCACTTGGTTCTGGAAGTCCTGGTTTGCCAGCATAGGCCGCCAGAGAATTTCCTCTCCCATGCTTGTTCTTGCTACTCCGAGTGCTGCTTGCAAGGAAGTTGACAATTTAATGAGATACTTGGCATTAAAAAGGTCTCTGAGCTGTATCCAAGTGCTTACTTTTATGAAAACCCATGTTTAGCTGGCACTTTGAAGTCGCTGAGTGTCTGGATCAAACTGTAAGGGCCATGCTAGGGCCTCCCAGAGGAAGGGCACCTCTGGAGCATCTGAGCAGAGCAGGAGCAGGAGATGCCCCAGCACCAGTGGAGGCTCACTGAGGAGGAGCACCTTACACTTTTGGGTGTTGTGTGGTTAGGCACTTTTGCAATTTGTCCTATACCTGTTACTTTTCAGGGCTTGCTCAGGCACAGGCTGAGTGCTGAACTTTGTCTGGAAGTCGGCAATATCACCGTACTACTCAGCAGTCTGGCAACACACTGAAAATCCCACCATTAGCTTTTCAGTGTGAGCATGTCCCTGCTCACTACATGGGCTCAGATAAGCTTGTTAAGTGATGGAGACTGACATTGGCTCCTGGAGGGAGAGGCCTTTATTTGGAAAAGTTATCAGATATTAGAATGATTCATCTGCTACTTGAGGCTAACTGTTTAGCTTTCCTTCAAGTCAAATTAAACAGTTGCTGTTGGCATGAAAAACAGGGAAGGCAGGCAGAGTAAGAGAAAGGACAACTTATAATTAAAATCAGGCTTGATCTTATACCACACTTCATTATACCACTGAAGAAAATGGCTGGTTTTACTTCCAAATATTTAGACACTCCAAGCAATATTCATCCATAGCAACACAGCTTTAGACTAAGCAAGAGCTAGTATTACAGTAGGAAGATTAGCTAAGTACTTTTAAATGCTCTTAAATGGCAACATAATCTTTGAAAAAAATATAGTGTGGGCCTTAAAAAAATTGACATTGGCATAGTTATTAAGTGATAGCTGACCTGCAAGTGTGGTGTTGCTTAGCAATACTTCACCATCAGGGAAATTGGGAAAGTGGGCTAGAATGATTTACACCAGGGAAGAGATAAATGCTAATTTTCTCTAGAAGATTCAGGCTACTCTGGTTATTAGGAAAGATATTAGATCATAAGCACCTCTCCAGCTCTTCTTCATTTTTGTTTTTTAAGGTGTTGAAAAGTACTTCTCCTATGAAGACAGGATGAGAATGTTTGGGTTGTTCAGCCTGTAGAAGAGAAAGTTCTGGGGAAATCTTATAGCACCTTCCAATACCTAAAGAAGGCCTACAAAAGAGCTGGGAAGGGACTTTCTGCAAGGGCTTGTAGTGATAGGACAAGGAGGGGTGGCTTTACTCTGAAAGAGGGCTGGTTTAGATTAGATATCCAGAATAAATTCTTTGCTATAAGGATAGCAAGGCACTGAAGCAGGTTGCCTAGTGAAGTTGTGAATATCTCATCCCTGGACGTGTCCAAGGCCACATAGGATGGTGGCCCCGAACAACCTGGTACAGTGGAAGGTCTCCCTGGCCACTTCAACCCCCCAGGAGGGTTGGAACTAGATGATCTTTAAGGTCCTTCCAACTCAAAACATTCTAAGATTGTGACTATGAATTTTAGAAAGATCATCAATTAAAAACACCAGTCTGTGAGAATTTAAATGCATTTGCTTCCAGAACAGTAATTTCAGAAATGGTTGATACTAACAATACATTTGGAGGGAAAGAATAATTAATAATACAAATAAAATTTTATTTTAATGCTTCTGTAAACATTTTCTTAGCCATTTAGATTTCTGGATCAGTTGCCAGGGTCCTGACCTTGCCAGAGTGGGATCTGAACCTGCCTGAACTTCAGCTGCTGCCAGAGGCTGTGCCAGCCCAGCTGAGCTCACTGCAGGACCCAGAGATGAGTTAGCTGGTGGTTAGATGAGGCAGAAAAAAAAAGTATTTTGAATTTGGAAACTTGGTGGCAAAGTTTGAGAGTTTAATAAAGATAAGGAGCTTCATTATCTCTCGTCATGTTTTCATGTGCAATCCATGTTTTTTGCATCCATAGCAGTAGGTAAGGAAAGGGAAAGCATTTTGCTTCACTTTGGTTGCCTACTCCAGACAGATCTCTTATTTTATATGAGAGTAAAGTGAAAGCTTTGTCTGTCAGACTTTCTTGTTTTACCCTAGCAGACACAGGATGCAGTGATGCCTTCTAGTGTACTGTGTGTGGCTGACAGGACAGCTTTGCACAGTACGTGACAGAGGTGCTCTTCTTTCTCTTGTTTTACCTAGAATTTTTTCCTGTGTCTTAAAAACCATAAGAAAGATAGCTGAGGTTCCATCTACACCCACCCACCCCCCTCTTAAATCTGCTGGCTTTACTGCTGGTGGCAGACAGGCAGTTTAATTGCACTTCCAGACCATAGGAGCTATAGGTGTGCCCAGTCTGTTTGTATAAAACACATAGATTCTCTTTATACCCTCCCACTATGATCTGCACAAAGCTTAAACCTAGACTGAGCTCTCCCTTCCAAAGTTTTCTGTATGAAATTAATGTTGCCCTCTAATTGAGCTTGTAGCACCCCAGAAATACACCCACCCAACTGAGAGGTGCAGCATGTTTGCACCATGTCACATGTGAGCTGCTCAGTACAAAGATCTCAAAAAAATGAAGCATAGTATAGGTTAGAGTAGATGGTATATTCTGAACTGTAATATGTATTTTGTGATGGATTTCCATGAAAAGTATTACCACATTATTATGTGGTAGCTGCCCATAGAAAATAAACACAATAGCTTTTCATTTGCTGGCTCCTTTAGTACGTGGTCAAAGAGAGAAAAGGATTTCATACTGCTATTTCTTAAGCTGGAACTCTGACATTTCTATAGCAGAAGAAAAATTATTTTCTAGGCACATTTCTGAGTTCATCTAAACTGAGAGAGGTAGCTCTTATCTTTCTGTAATATCAGAATGTTTGTTTGAGAAATAGTTATTCCTCTCCTTAAAGTATGTGAGAGCAGGATGCAGAGGGTCAAATACAGACTCTTTTGTGCAAGAAATAACTCCCAAGTCATAATTCATCTCTTTATATAAGTATCCAGAAAGTTTTCAGCACATTTTTGTCTTGACCTTTTAGTATAAAAAATAGCACTTCTGCTTGCTAGGCAACTGATTTTTGCCCATCACTTGAGAGGTTCAAATGAAATAGCAGTGATTTTTTAGCACTGTTTCAGAGGACTGCAGAAAGAAGAGGTATTTAATTGAATGGATAGCTTCAGGGAATTATTAACTGCTACTATAAAAATAACAGAAAATATTTCAGAATCCCCAACCATGACAAATGTTTTTTTGCCAGTGTACCATTTTAATGATAATTTCAAGAGGAGACAATCAGAACTGCAATCCAGAGAGCAGTTTCAGGCAAGAAGCAGTGGGAGAGTTTCACAGTTCCTTTCAGATAAGAAATGTAACCAACATACACATGTGGAAAATAAATTAAAATGCACCATTAGAACTCCTCTCCTAAATAAGGTAGTGAAGAAAATCCTCCCCAAAATGTATCTAAAACTTGCTGTGGATTTGTATTTTCCTACTGTCATCACTGCAGCTTCCTGTGACTATGACAATACAAACGAGAACCAGACACTATTAATGATTTTAGTAACACTGAGTGAGGTGACTGTGTATGTTTTATGAATATTTACATTTTGTCTTTATTAATACAGGTTTTGCTAAGCTGACAAAGGACTGATTTCAGTAGGGAATGTAGGCTTCTGTTTGACCCCCCAAATAATTGAGAGAAAATTAACCTCCTTACACATCAGTAATAATAAAACACTTTAATTCAAAGTTAATACAAACTCTAGTCATATTCCCATCTTCATACAGACTTTGCTTTTGCAGGGTACTGTGCAACTTCACTTTCTTGGATGTGCTGTGCAAAACAACATCAGTGTGTCTGCCTAACAAATGCTCCCGAAGAACGTGAAGAACCCGAACGTGTTTGCAAGGGCGCCCCGTTAGCTTGCACACACCATCTGTGCTCTCAGTGCCCAGTTCATGGCCATAACCTCCTGCTCCCTCCTGCTCTCTGCTTGAGCACTGGGCAGGCTGGGTGAGGCTGCAGAAGCGGCTGTCCCACTCTGGGGGTCTGTGCCACAGTGTCCCTTCGTCAAGACATCGGCCACCACTCACGATCGGTAACTGCTTGCCCTTCTCCAACCTGGAAGAGGCGCCTGTGGAGCAAGACTGAACTGGAACTGAAGTGAGAAGATGGACGACAAAGTGTAATGTTCCTGAGTTTGCCAAAAATATTTTACTTGCCAAACAACACAGCTTTCATGGGCTGAGAGACCTTTAGCAGAGAGGAACTGTGCAGCAGGAAATCTGGGCTCATTTAGCTGTGCATATCAGGCTGTGGCCAAAACCAAAGTAGCTGTGCTAACATGTGAAAAGTCATCTGATGAAAGGCCACTGCCAAACAGGCCCAACTCAGAGGAGGAATAGCCTTAATACATTTTTTTTCTTGGTTTTGGTTCCAGAAGATGTCTGTGTCTCATGACTGTAATAATACTCAATCATCATGCTATAATGAAGGGCTTTTCATGTAATCATCTGTAGAACTGATTACTTTGGTCTATACCCTTATCATGCTGAGCTTCCTGGCAAAATTCCCACTGACATCGGTAAGAGAAGGATTGGAACTTTCCTCAGCAGTTTACCGCTTCTGTTTGACAATACCATGCTTTTCAGACACTTCACAGTGGAGATTAAGCATTTAGACTCTTAATTCCTGAAATATTAAAAAGGCGCTGTAGAGATAACACACTTATTCTCAGAAGTCTAAGTTTGTTCTGGTCATTATTGCTTCTAAGAGTACAGCACCAAAGCAAGGCATGAACAGGTATGGAAAAGCTTTTATCCAAGATGCTGAAAATGGTAGACTCTCAAGGTGTCATGTCAAAAATAGGAAGGAAGATAGATGATTTTATATTGTGGATGATATAGAAATATTTGCTTGGTTTTTCTTACCATAAAAAACCCCAATTAATCAATCCAAACCACTAAAGGTTCAAAAGATAATGCACCCACAGATTTACTCATTATTTTTAAAAAATATACTTCCTTTTTAGCAAAGTTTTGCCATTAACTCTGAAGGGACTAGGATGCCCAGGAGAATAGTAGGATCTGAAAAAGGTTTGGACATTTATAGGGATAGCCAGAGCACACATGATATGAACTCTATAAGCTCGTTTGTAGAGGTTAAGAGCTTGTTTTTCAAAATATTGAATGTATGAAATTCATTTTGACTTGAGTGGGAGTTCAGGGCATGCAGCAGTGCCAGAGAAGAGACCTTAATTTCCTGTCACAAGGGACAAGTGTCTCTATATTTGGATATTCTTGCTTTTCATAACTTGCACTGCAGCAGCAGTTAAGGGTTAACATTACAGGCAACGATCCCATTGTACTAGAAATAACAGTTGTTCATTACTCCAGAGGCCTTCAGCTCTAAAGCCAAGGCAATTATCAGAGGCAGTTTATTGAGAAGAAAAGTGAAGAGCAAATCCCTGCAGTGCCCATTTTTAGGCACCACGTGCAGGTGCCTGGGTGTGGAGGCTGCTCTGTGCAAACCCTTTGCTTGTCCCACACCCAGGCAGGCCACTTGAAGCAGTGGCAGAGGTGTCCCAGAGCTGCACAAGGAGGCACTGTAGCATTCCCTCTGGGGACCATGCAGGTCAGCCTGGGGAGCCCAGCCCGGGCAGGGTAGGGCAGGTACAGGATGAGCTGGGCTGTGGAACTGGAACTGCTGTGGGGTGAGACACACGTCATTGCCAAGCATTATTTTCCCCTACTTCCAGCAAAGCTTTTGATGCAGTTGCCTGTCAGAGGGAGAGCAGCAGGTTATTGTGGGCTGCAGCTTGGGTTTTCAATGAACTGGGCATTTGTGAGTGTGGTCAGGAGAGCTGGTCCCCTCCCAGAGCAGCTGACACATCTACTGTGAGGGTGTCACAGGAGCCATCCTGCCTGATCACCCGGTTTCCAGACATGGAGAAGCAGACTAAGGGGCTGCAGACAGAGGTCAGGGAGTGCAGGAGAATTTCTCCACCTTCCAGTAAGCATCACCTTCATGTGTAGGTAACACAGGTGCCCCTGTGCTGTGGTTTGCTCTAAGACCTATATGTTTCCATAGCATCTTTACCACGTTTCTTAAGGATCATGCTTCACAAATACTTTCAAAAGGTCCAATCTCAACTAAGGAGTTGCAGGAATATTCTAAATTTGGTGGATGGTATGTGGAATTTTATGGCTACATCTGCACTAGCTCAGCAGAAGCAGACTGGAGGAAAAGGGATCTGATGCTCCAGGGGTTTTTACTTTGGATCAAGTCCATGGCATGGCCTGAACACCTGCACACCCAGGAGTGTCTCATGAAGGGCCCCTCCTTCTGTAGCCCAGATGCCTTCAGGCTGCAAGCCAGGCAGGCTGCTGGGAGAGGCAGGAGCTGCCTCAAGAAGAGCGTGCCTTGATCTGAACTAACAGACTCCTGCAGGTGTACCTGCACTCCCACGGGCATCAATTTTGTGGTCAGAAATAGACATAAAAGTTGAGGTTATGCACAGCACTTTAGCTGGCCAATCTCTTCTGTGAAAGGATGCACTGAGCTGTTTTTCCAGAAGCATGACATTCTGAAGCCCAGTCTGAAAGCCAGGGCTATGCTGCTTCTACTCCTAGCTCTCCTCTGAAATGCACATCTCTCTTTGTCCATCATTTTATCTGCTTATTTTCCTTGCCTGGCCTTTCTGAGGATTCAATTTTGCACATTAGTCCTAAGATGTGCAGGCTTCCATATAGGCATTGAAAGAAAAATAAATTGAAAAAAAAAATTCACATGTACTGGTAAAATTGCTTTATCATTATCATATTTATTGTTTTATCATCATATAAAGAAAAAAAAAGGAAAGAAAGGAAAGAAACAAGAAGGAAAGACAGACTTCATAATCAGGATATTGTCAAAGAGAAGTGGAGCTGGAAGGTGACCAAATTTAGCTAGTATGCAGACATTTCCACAGTGCTTAGAATCTCCTCCACAACATCCTTGTTCAACATCAAATACTCTGTTTTGTGAGTTGAAAGAGTTAAATTTTTCTATTCCTTTCATGTTGACTTTGTAAATGTATTGGAATAATGGATTAAATGCTATGTTTCTACTAAATGCTGCAGATATTACATAGGGCAGTGTTTTGACATTATCTATATGGAATACCTAAAACCCATAATTTTAAAGAATTTTTCTCTGAGAAGAATTTGATTTTTTTTTTAAGATTTTTTTTTTTTCTGATTCAGCATGTTGAAATGTTGAAATATTAATGTTTCCCCAAGCGTGGAAATTCTTACTGGTTTTAATTAAAATTATCCTAAATACTTTTGTTTCTTAAGCCAAATAGAGCAATAGCAGCTAGAATATGCTGGCCTACATGTTGTAATCTATTGAAATTCACGTCTTAGACTTTTTATTTGAGCAATTTTCCTTAATTTTGATTTTCTTACTGTGTATGCAACTTATGCAAGACACATTTATTCTAAAATAGCTGTTACTCATTTAAATCTTTTGCTCTATTGTTTCTAACATCAGACACTTCAGCAATGGCCTCTTAGCAAAGCATAAAATGTCTTTGACTTTTTTATGACAACATTTGTTTGATCTGTTCCCTTCTTGCTTAGGTCATGAAATTAGAGAAGAATAGCTATTGATAACCAAAGAAAAATATGTATGGAAAGTTTAAGATTTTTCCAGCAAACCACTCAAGTATGAGCTCAATTTTTTTTTTTTATTTATTTTTTATACTAGACTTCTTTTCTTAGGTATTGCCTCTTTTTTTATGACTATGTCTAGAGATACTCATATCCCCAGGTGAGACCTGAGAGGATTTAAGGGGAAGAACACACCATCTGGAACATTTTTCACTTTATACATTTACAACATGATTTAGCTGTACCCATCAGCTCTGCAGCTTGGCTTGGTCTGTGCAAGTTGACTGGTGTTTTTCTAACTGCTGTCCCATAGGATTTATGGTTCTGCAGTCCAAATCCACCTTCCAGATCCCTGCAATCTCACTGACAATTCATGATGTTGTATGAGGTTAGTTGAGGATATCATTTGCAGTTATGTGGAATCATGTGATGCCTTTATTTCCCTTTTTTTTTTTTGTTTTTTTAACCTAGGGTCACCTTCTGGAGCAAAATCATGGCTTAATTACAGGGGCCTTATGGTCAGTAAATAAAATTGAGACTCAAAGGCAGTGTTGCAGTGACTAGTGATAAAGCAGAAGAGTCACAGTTTGGATAATAGATTTTCTACAGCATTTACATTTCAGTTATCACTGGTTTTTTTCCACTCTTGGGAAACCAACCCAAAAGCAGACTGGCCACTTTTAAGGCTGAAAAAGCCTCCATGGATTTAGAAGATGAAGGATTGGTTCTTGGCTTGCTCAAAGAGACTCCTGGAGGCCTACTACAAGGCCTTTCTTTTAGGATTGATGGAGGGAAACATTTTGTGTTGGAAGGTCATTCTGGCTGCTCCTTTATTTTCTGTTTGTCATCTGTTTTTACAGACCTGAAAAAGGGCTGGGTATTTCCAGCCAGCCCTCCCTCCCTATCCTCCTTTCTAAAGTATTCTTGAATATTCTCTGCAGCTCTGCCCTTTCATTTTGCAGCTGGGTGTCCTGTCCAAAGAGAATCAAAGCCTACTGAGATCCAATCCATGGACTTGCTGGAGTTTGATTCTTGCCCTTCATGCATTATCAGAGAAAATTCTCAGGCTAAGGAATTTATATAACTGTTGAAAAGATACAAACAGCTGCAAATTGGCTTTGCCTGGCCATAGAAACATAGAATCACATTGAACAATTCCAAGGAACACAATTAGTACTAGTCCTGGAGATAGCTGGCAATATGAAGCATAAAACCAGGCAGCCTCTCTCTCCTTCCTTGAGCTGGATTGTATCCACTGGGATTTTGTCATTCTGTGCCAGAGAAAGTGACAGGTGAAGTTGAAACTTTATTTTAAACCTTTAACTTCCCATGTCACTTGACTATACCCTTGAAGGAAAGTGATTTATGATACTGGCTTTGCCTCCCTTGCTCTACTAGGAGATGAAGTGATGCCTGACAGGGATATCCATCTTCATTGCTGATATTTTGATTGGAATTGGTGGGTGCTAAAGATGCAAGAGACAGTGACTGTGCCTTTCAAAATATTAGGAGGTGAAGAAATATGCTTGAGGAGCTGGCAGATTATCAGAGGGGGAAAAAAATCCAAAAAAAGAAATCTCTGTTAGAAAACCAGTGTTAGTTTGCCGACTCTACTAATTAGTCCATAGGGGTTTTGTCATGTAATTGTTACTGATCTTAACAGATATATTTCTTTCTAGACACACAACAGGTCTTATTTCTCAGTTTGAATATTTTCAGTTGGTTTATTCCATAATTAAATAAAAAAGGACACTGAAAAATAGGCAAAGCCTAAGATTTTGAAAATCCACTAAGTATCACAAAATACAGGAGGATTTCTTCTGCTTCCAGGACTGCTGGAGCTGGGTGGCAATTGGGAGTGCTTGGTATTCTGGTAGTGACCCTCCTCCCTCAACAGCCAGATCCTCAGAAGAGTCACAGCATTGAGACATGAGAGCGTGGGTTTGGGTTTCTCTGTTGAAAGGTCAGAGGCAGCAGCCTCAAGCTGCAAGTGCAGGTACAAGGCAACAAAGAAAAATAAACAGAAGCTTTGCAGAGAATGGACTGAAGCAAGAAAACAATACAATAAATAAATGTAACATACTTTTTTCTCATTTCCAAACTCTGCCTAGGAGGACTGGTAAATAAAACTGGTCAATCTGTGGAGTGATTCCTAGACAAGAAAATGAGTTACTGTGCAGAAGAGTGTAGAGCTGGTGGGCACCATCTCTACCTGCTCACTTGTTTTCCCTTGACACAAATATTTCCAATCATCACCAAGGATAATTTCTGGAGACACTGGACAGAGGTGATAAAATCACTCCACACTTCAGATGCGTGTGGTTTTTAGTCACCAATAACTTATGTTCGTTTTTACTGGTGGCTACAAGTTATCAAGAAATGTATCTTCTGGGTAGTGAAACCTACTCTCCTCTCCTAAATGCAGAAAAAACCTGAGAGAGAGCAAACCTGAGTAGTGTGCCACTGATGCATAGTAAATGCAACTGAAGGTAATATGATTTCTATTTGCAGGCACAATGCTAATACTGAAAGAAGAGCAAAGTTCTCCTTTGTGCAGGGCACCAAAAATCACCTCCTGAGCACTCACAATTATGTACTTCTTGTCTTTCTCTAAAGGTGTGAATGAATTTCAGTCCAAGGACACAAAGCAACTACATAAAACCACATTCAGGCATTTTTATTTTCTACTGGAATCATTGCAGTTTGTATAAATGTAAACTGGTTACTCTGGGAGCAGAAAACACCCAACCAACAACCAAGCTTAATTAAGTATGTCTACTAAGTGGGCCCATCATCCAGTGCAATGATCAGAAAAATGGCTTGAAGTTATTAAGGAAAATCTTTGAAGCTATCAGTCTAGTGCATAGTAAAAAGCCCAAAGATAATAGATTGCAGTAGATTGGTCTGTGTAAGCAAGAAAATAGCAGGGAACACATCAGATTCTTGATATATGGAAAATCACTTTTTTTTTCGGAGAAAAAACCTGAAGCATCCATACATACGCTCAACAAGTGTGTTTATTTTCACGTATGATATAGTTAGCAGCTTCTGTATCAATGTGTACATCAAGTGCTTGCTTTTAGAAAATTATATTGATTGGGGTTTTTTGTCTTTTTAGAAAACCCTTTGCAATACATACTGTGAACATAGGGAATGACACAGCAAAAACAAGAGAGAAGCAATCAGCATGGTTTCCCCCCCCCAGCAGGAATAAATCATTATAACTATAAATCACACAAGTTATTACAGGGCTCAAACAGCCCTGAAAATTCCAAGTAGCAGAAGCAGATAATTAAAGAGGAAAAGTTGAGACCAAGCCTTCAATTTAAACTGTTTCAAGAACTCATTGCAAATCCCTTTCTTTTCTTTCTTTTCTCACTCTCTCTTTAAGTGGAAAACAAATGTAATTGGAAAAACAAAGTGCACCAAAAATATTACTTACAAATTGTCCTTAGCAGCATAATGGCCTAATTGGTGAAGGGGTGATGCAGTCCCAGAGTATGGAGAATGGCACAGATGGAGAGCAGTTGTGTGTGCTGATGAGAGGGCAGATGCTCTCAAAGGCATTTTGCAGCATTAGATATCCTGGCTCATCTCCATCGGCGGCACCGATCTCATCACTCCCAGCATGTGAAGAGATTTCACCCTCTAATGCCAGGGCTGCATGGCTGTAATGAGGTGCACCAGTGCTGGAGACAGCATGAGAGCCCAGGAGCAGAATTTTAGGAAAACATCCAGAGCAGTTGTCACCTGTATTTTCATATGACCTTGCAGTTCAAAATAGGGTAGACAGCAGCCTGGCATGACTAGCTGATTCTGTGCAGGCCTTAACAAGAACATCCCTTGTTGGTGGTTCACTTATTACTCATCTCTTAGTCTCTGCCTAGTTTACACTTGCAGTTTTGCTCTATAAATATATGAAGTACTCTTTATATCAACACCTCTTTTTGTGTTGAAGTCTCAGTTGCAGTATATACACTCCATTGTACAGTTTGAACAGGGGATGTCTAAATAAAAGTTGACAGATTGTGTTGAATTGTGAATTCCCTCTGAAGAGACATAGAAGACCTTTTACAGTAAACAGGAAATGAGTAAGACAAAAAAGCAGTTTATGAAATAAATTTTTTAAAGATAGACTGAGAATTTTTCTTTTCTGCCTTGTACAAAAATAAAGGGCTATGCAAATAAATCAGAAGGTGGTAAATTATAAAATATTAAAATATTTTGTGACATGATAATCATATAAGTAAAATTTAGCAGACATAGAAGAGAGAATAAAATTAAAAAATATTTTTGAGAATCACTTACATATCAAATACATATAAAGAGAAAATTAATGGCAATAGGATGAAAAAAAGGATATAAAATCTTCAGAATCTTAGCATAACAACCATTACTAAACAGCAGTATAATAGGTAGAGAAGGAAAGTAGAGATTACCATGTAGGAGGTTGTTTGTTGAGAAGATTTTAAACTTCCTCTGAGATACCTGATCCTGGCTGCTGTAACAGATATATACAAATCTGTGCTGATTTTCCATCTCATCTAGTGTATCTCTTCAGTGCCTGATCCTGTCCCTGAACTACAGATCATGCATTCTTCCATATGCATTTCTGAAGCTCAGTAATTTTTTTTCATAATATCATGATTTAAACTAACTTTTTTTGATTAGCAGCAGGAACAGTTAATAATTAAATAGAGGGAAAAAATCAACCTGCAGGTAAAAAAGAGGCTATTTCTTTGAGTCTGATTATGGGCAAATTTGTGCACTTTTCTGTAAACAAACTGTATTTTGATGAAGCACTAAAGTTCTCTTTCACTTCATACTCTCCCTATTAACTCAACAACAAGAAAGACAGAACCAGATCCTTGATTGCTATTAATGACATATTGTAAGCAGTTGCTTGCAAGACAATGCAAAACAAGGGCATAATTGATATCGTGACAAACAAAAACCAAGGGAAGCCAGATATGAAATCTTAGCTTCTCCTTGAGAAAAAAATCAAAAACAACCTAATAAACCAACTAAAACACAGTGAATTGGCTGTTAATAATCTCATAATTAAGAAGCAAAACCCCAATAAAAGGCAGGCTGGCCAGAAGTGAAATGGGTGCAAGACCCAACATGCAAGTTGCAGGAAACCCCCTTGGTTTTGCAATTAGAAACCCAGCTAGTGAAACTATGAGCATAAAGCCACTCATCCTGTACATAACGTATGGTTCTTGTTGCTTATTCTGCTTTCATCTGAAACAGTAGTAAAGGCTTCTGGAGTTACACTTTTGATGGATAAAAACTAGTTTGCTTGGGCTTGCAACTCCACTATATGGTTATCAGGAGAATTTGGACTCCATCACTAGTTTTTTTGTAGCTAGTCAGAGTTATAACCAATATAACTCCTTTATTCAAAGTAGTAACAATGCTGTAATGTGATTTATATACAAAAATCCCTACTCTTTTGAGTAAAGAAGTTACAGCATAAACCAATACCTTTAAACACTTCTCTATTCACTCCTGGATGCAGAAAATGCTATTCGCCTTCCACAGGCTTAATACAATTTGAAAATGTTATTTTACTGTCTGTACACATAAATATGCACATACATTTACAATGTATATGTATATACTTTTTTTATTACTAAAGTAGTCTAAACTCACTTTAGTAATCTAGACTTTAGATAAATCCGCTTTGAAGTGAAGTCAGGGGGTAGGAAAACATCTTCTAGCTGGGATTATGGAATAAAATGTTCTGCATTGCTAAAGCAGCTTATCCTATACTTATCAATTAACAGTTAGAGTGACAGTTCTGACTGGGTGATGGTATTTTTGCAAGTTTTTAGAAAACAAATAGGCTAGTTTTAAGAAGTAGATTTAAAGATTGCAAGTCATCTCTTTAATTGTTGGTTGGTTTGGATTAAGGCCTTTTTCTTGATGAAAAAATACTTGTTATAAAACTGTTTTAAAAGCTTCTTATGCATGTAAAATACCTATGTCATTTTATAATATAATGCTGGTACTTAAACACATGCTCTTAGACATACAAACACAGACAAAAAATCCCCAAACTCACACACTAAGAATTTAACATATATACAAGCAGCAATAGCCGAGTCCTTTAGGTTAGGCTTATTGTCATTAAATACTGAATGTAAATGGCTGATAATACTGAAACAGCAGCAGCAGATTAGAAAGTAATATGAAGCCAAGACTAATCCAGAATCTGAAATGCATCATTTCTAACCACTGCACCTCATGGGAATCTGAATTTCATCTATCAGGCTTGAGCAATTTCATCTCTCAGAGAAGCCAGAGGACTAAGAATTACCCACTTTGTTACATATTTGAGAATATCTAGCGAGAGATTTTAAAAAATGGCCAATGTTTCATTCTGTACTGTCTCAGCAGACTGGGATGTGATGATGATGTTGAATTAAACTGCCATCCTAATAGACTTTCAAATTAAATTATCATAAGTAATGGATTACATATAATCAAAATAGTTTATGACCTCTAAAAAATATGAAGACTAATATCATATATAAAATTGGAATCAGATATAGAATCATAGAATATTTCAAGTTGGAAGGGCCTGAAACTATTATTGATTGCAGGTCCCTGCTCCTTGCAGGACTGCCCAAAAATAAACCATGTGACTAAGAGCATTGTCCAGATGCTCCCTGAACTCTGGCAGGCTTGGTGCCATGACTACTTCCCTGGGGAGCATGTTCCAGTGATCAATCAAAACTGAAAGTGTGTTCTTACCAGCTGTCAGGATGAGCCTTTGGCTTTTTCCATCCTTTAAATTATTTTTATAAGCAGAATGAATTTTCTTTGATAATTTCTAGGGCATACATTCTAGGGGGTCAAACTACAATTCTGGAACATTTGGCACTTCCTCACAGACAAATATTGGAGAAAGTGCAAGGTGTGAACCCTGCTGAATCTTCTCTGCAGTTGTTCTTAAGGCAATTTGGCATTGATCACACTTTGATTTGCTTTTACGCTGAGAAAAATGAGATGAAGAATGAAAAATAAAGCTCAGTGTTTACTGAGACTTGCAAAAGTCTCAAGGACAAGGAATGAGAAATGTCTCCTCAGCCATCAGATGTCTCCTCTTTCCTTGTCTATGCCATATCTGAATTTGTCCTCAAAAATAGCAGGAGTTACTCTTTTGTTTAACTTTTCCCTTCAAATTTAAAATGTTGAGTCTGTTAATTTCTTGGCCATGTGAGCTTTTCACACAGTTCCTTTGTGTTTGGTGAATTAATGTAATGCTATAGAATAGCCGAAGTCCAAACCAGCAGTGCACAAGCCAAACATAAACAAGTTATATAACACTGCAATCATTCATGTATTAAAGTGGAAAATTCAAGGCATACGTAATCTTTTTGGACAACTGACAGGCAGGTGTGATCAAGAGAACAGAGAATCCAGTGATTGTAGGCAGATAGATAGACAGGTTTGTCTGGGTGATTAGAAAGTAAAGTGAGATGGAATTGGGAAAAATGGGAGAGAGTATTGGCTGTCCCAGGACAAGAAGTAACAGTGCAGAGATTGCTGAAAAGGTTAGAGGAACAAGCTGCAGCAGTAATAAGTGTCTAGGGAGATTAGGGAGACAGGACCTATTGACAAAGAGTAGTGCAAAGCATCTGTTCCAGAGGGAAGGGATAAAAATAAGGGTAAAGTGGATTTAAAGAACTGCCAGACCATTTCCTACTCTCAATAATCCCCCAGTGTATTTGATATAGAAGGGAGAAAGAGAACATCGGGCCCTGCACATGTCCCAGCTCAGGTCACTGCTGCATCCCCCCTGTTTGTGATTTCACCTCTCAGCACATCCCTGCCTGCGGTCAGGGAAGGGCAGCTGCCCCTCGCCCCAGCACTGCCACAAGATAGGTGATTTTACTGCCCCAGGCTTTTCAGCTCCACTTGCTTTCAAACATCCTCACCCTACAGACCAGAAGGCTGCCCATCTTCATCCTTCGCACTGCATGACATGATCTAGGTTAGCAGTGAGCTGGAACATTTTTTAGCAAAGTTAAACCAACGTGGACCAACCTCTAGGCTTTCTCACAGTTCCTATCTTCTGTCACATGCATGTCTTCCTTTGCATCATGTTTGGCCTGATCTTCCCTCCAGCTTGTTTTACACATCTCTTTACCCATCATTGCATTTGCTCTCTCATATGCCACAGTCTCAGAGACAGGCAGCTGGAAACACCCAGTCAGTCTTTAGAAACATCAACAGAAATGCTCTTCCCATCCTTGGGGGAGCACTGAGGTCAGAACTGCCCCCAAGGAGCCAAGTGCAAAAGCAGTGTGGGTCCTAAAGACAACATGTAAGAATCCAATCTAACAAGTAAATTGTCAATTGTTGAAGTCAATTGCTGAAACAGGAATACATGTGGAAAAGTATCTTCATACTGATGTGAGGCACATACAGACAGACTGGAGTCACTTCAAGCTGTATGAAAAGCTCACAACAGGTAAGAAAAAACACCTGCTTTTCTGGCAGCAGCAGGTGCCTCCACTGACTGTCTAAAACATCAGTCACAGTCCCAAACTCACATGCATGTGCATGGGGCACAATCGTTGCCATTTTGGCCGATTCTGTCCAACGCTGAAGATCTTGATTCAAACTCCATCTCTCAGCTTCCCTGACCTGGTCACCTATCTACCATCAGTGTGAGGACACCTTGCTTGTGGCATGGAGTCACCTGCTTGTCTATAGCTGATATGACCAAAACCAAGACTCTCATGTGCTCAAGGATTCAATCCCACTGCTTCCTGAAGCTGACTGGCCAGCTGCAACAGCAGTGAGTGCAATATTCAGGAAGTGCCCAGAAACAGCACAGATGAGACCAGTGCACCCTGCTTTCAAACCTTCAATACCAAAAGTAGCAGTGCTGTCATAGTCCCATTTGGACTATGGGATTACATGCACCTGAAAGCTGGTCTGCTGCGTTCTCCCCACAAACCTTGCCTTGAGCAATATTATTTTATGTGGCACTCAAGTATTCTTGCAAGCAGATGCAACAAAAATACAGGTGCAGATCAACTCACAATGCCCAGTTTTTGAGGGGTGATTCTGCTTTATTATTTCCTTCATATTAGAATGGTGCTAGCCACACTGACGAAAGATGTGTTTGTCTTACAGTATTGCTAAGGAAGAGATCAAAGACACATGGTGGAGCTGGGTGTCATGGAGAACTCTTGCTTTGGATCATAATAATCTTTCTGTCCATTTACTGAAACCTAACAAAATACTCTTAGCTACAGGTTGGGCAGTGTTGCATAGGGAATGCCACAGGTGCTTGCAGACATCCCTATACCAACACTGAAATAATCACATGGCAGTTGTTGACACTAGGTTAACACAAAGGAACTAACTGTCAACAAAGCCATTTCTATAGTGGGCATAATTAATCTTTTTTTATTTAATAGCATTATTTTCTTGGTGTTGGAATATTGCCAGTGCACCCTGCTTGTTTAAATGTCTGAAATTCCTCTGCTCCTCTCCTGTCCTGACTAACAGAAACACCATGCCATTATAATGCAATAGCTTTTCCCTTACCCTATCTGAGGCATTAAGGAATGTATTAGCCAGAGTTGGATGTTCAATGGAACCATGACACCCTGTTCTTCTTTTGCTGTGATTTTCTGATGAAAATCAATTCCTTTGTTTCACTCTCTGTGGGGTTTTGTTTCTATTCTTCTGTTTCACATATATGCTGGTTCTTATCCCCTGAGTGCTTATCATCCCTTGTGCACAGGATTTTGTCAAAGTGCTTTTGAAACTTCATGTATGTTAATCAATCAGTTAATCTACTTACAGACATTTTCCAATAAATCCAGGAATTACATAAGAACTGATTTCCACTGCTGAAATAAGGCTGGTTACATCTAGAATTTCCATATAACTTGTTGTTCTTTCAGCCAAGTCAAGTTGCCATGTACAGTGTGAAGCCTATTAATACCCCTGTTCAATTCTAAATATATGTAGTATTTTAAAGCATTTTATGACAGAAGTTTTTAACAAAAGCTTGTGTATTTTTGTTAGCACCTCACCTGCCTTATGTCTCCATGCAAGTTTTGTGGGTAGACATGTTTGGAGATTTAAAAAAAAAAATTGTATTTTTGTAATTGCTTTTTTTCTGCATACCTTCTTCTAACTCTTTGGTCTCTGAGTCTTGACTGAGAGGCAGGGGGGATGCTCAGAACTTACCTGATATAGAGAAGGCATATGAGGGAAGGGGAATGCCAACCAGACCAAACTACTCATGCTTCAGGCTTCTCAGACCAGATAGATCCTGAAAGTGTGACATACACTGAATACTTAGATGTACAAATACAACAGTTGCTGCAGACATGATTGATTAAAAAAAACCAAACAAAACAACTCAGCAGGAACAATAAGCATACTATGCTTCTTGCATAGTAGCTGAGTGGTTGGAGCATTTTGTGGATGAGGAGAAGTTGTCCCTATTCCAAGACATTAGTCCATATTTTGTCCTGTTCTTCTCTAGTCTAAAAAGCGTAGATTCTTCAGGGAATATGGATTTGAACACTGTTGCCTCTTTACCATGAACTTAAATGCTAGGCTAAAAAACCCTCTGATTTCTTTTCTTTACTGTGTTCCTGGGTGTCACCTCCTTATAGCCACACTGGCAAAGGTAATTCTTTTCCCAATGAGACCATTTTCTTGAAAAGTGAAATACCTGAAAAAGGCTGATAGGGACCAAAAGCCATCGCCATTCATGGGGAAATGCTGTAGGATGGTTCTGTTACACAGAAGGTTGATCTTAGAACAATCTACTGTCTATCTTCCCCATTGTAACTGAAGAACAGTATGTCCCTTCAGATTGCCCACAGCAGAGGAGCCTGCTCTCAGGCCCCAGGACTGTGTAGCTTGCAGACACCTCTCCCTTTGGCAAAGTTTCTTTCCAAGTAACTACCACATAGGCTGCCTAAGAGCTTACTGCTCTGTACAGACCTGCTATGCTCAAGTGCCCAATATTATGCAAGATGATGTCTAGTTTGAGGGAACCTAAAATTACTCTTCTTGCATAGAGGAAGGAAAAAAAAGGCATATGCCAAAAAAAAAAAAAAAAACCCAAACCAAACCAAACCAAAACAAAAAAGGCAGCCTGTCAAAATTGTCCGCAGGTGAAAAAACCCCTACCATGAATTCCAGATGTAATCCCAAGTGACTGTTTCCCAGCACTGCCTATTACTGTGAGCAACTCCCTACTGAACCTGGAAGCTCCTCAGGCATTTAACTATATTCACCCACACATGTTAAGGAGATCCTGTTCTGGGGAGATAGGCACTTATCTCTTGCCTCAAGTCCCAGTACAATCCAGCTTAGGAAGACAGGCATTTAAATCCCTTTTAGAAGCCTGAAAAATTAGCAGCAGTCAGAATTATGTCTGGCTTTTTCGGACATGGGCCATCAGCTCCCACATAGGTGCAAAAGGCTGAGAGCATGACTTGAGCTAAGCACAGGAGTGCAAGTGTGCATTTTACCATTAGAGAGGGACTGATGTGTCACTGACATCTTACAAGACTACCCCAACTATTACACCATGCTTGGGCAGAAAGCATCAACCTCTGCTACTGTGTGTGGATGCAAGGAGTTGTTGGCTCCAGTTCTCATCTCTAGAGAAGAAAAAACAAGGGCAGCAAACTTCCATGTGGAAAAGATGTGTCATACAACAGACAAGAAAAGCAAAGCATAACCTTGTAACTCTCCACCCTGTGCCAGAGAGCATCTGGGCTGCTAGGCCAACCTTGGGTTTGCTTGTGTCCTCTCTGATGTGGCCCTGTGCCTCATGTGTTCCAGGCTGCACAGGTGCTCAGCTGCAACACCCACCATCCACACTGTCCCATGGTTGCTGGTTTTAACATTCTGCTGGGAAGTTGGAGCTCAGGGCTTAATTAGAGTCTAAAAACATCACCCACTTCCTTTCTTACAAGTTTTTGCATCTTTATGCAAAATGTGGGTGGAAGCACTGTGATCTCATTAATGTCAGTCCTGCAGTAGGGATAGAGAGGCTGGATCCTGTGTTGATGGAGTGTTAGGAGTGTTTCAGATGAGTTTCCAAGAGGACATCAGTGCTCTAGCTGCAGGCTGGCTTTGCCCACTGGCACTGGGAGTTCAGTTCCAGCCAGTGGAAAGAAGGAGGCACTCTAAGTGCCTCAAAGAAAGATGTCAATTTCTGCAGGTCTTCAGAAGTGCCTCTCTTTGTGTCCTCTGCCCATACAGCAGAGCTGAGGAATTAGATTGCTCCTCTTGTCCCTTCCAGGGCTAAGACACCTAAAATTTCATTGAGGTAATAATGTCTCAGTGAGGTATCTAAAGTAGATGGATGAGATTTCAGCCTGAATACTTGGGGCTTTGGAGTAATGACTGCAAGAAAAACCAAAGTGTCAATAATAAGATGCAAGCTGTTGAAAACCAAAGAAAAGAAAGTATTGATTAAAATAAAGATGTATTAGAGGACTATTTGAAAAGATTTAAAGACTACAGCCTTTTGTAATTTTCATTCTTCCTCCATGTCCCATTAGACTTTAGAAAAAAAAATAATTTAATATATTGTTGGAAAAAAATTTTCTCATCTTTTCTGTGACACTGTACTCATGAAACATGGAGGGCTGAAAATCATTTGTAACACGCTGAGAAAAAGTAGTGAGTCCAGTAAGACTGTAATGTTAACCCATCAGTTTTCCCTCAGTTAGTCTAATTCCTTGGATAGCATTGCCTGAAAAAAGACAGAGTATTTATTGCAGTAGCTTGAATATGCATCAATTGATTTTATTATACTAGAAAACCTGAGAAAGTATGGTTTATTTATATACAGATTGTGTAAATACACTGTAGGCAAGTTTCACAGTTTAATGTTGAAAGGGCTTTCATTAATGTTGTAGTTCTGAGAAAAGGATGTAAAGCAACATAAAAGAGTCAGGATTTGATTTTTACTGAGATAACTTGAAAGAATAATTCACCTTTAGTAAATGTGTTTCTTCTTTCATGTTGTTTTATGTGTTGCTCTTTCTAGTACTCCATGCATGGTTGCAAAAAATATACATTAAGAATGAATCTCTCATTGATGTGACTTAATGATGTCTATAATTTATGTTTGCCTAATTCTCTGTGTTAATAAAAAAAATCACCAGAGATCTATAAAATTAAATGGTTGGTTTTGTCCTGGAGCAACTACACACTATGCTTTTACTTTAGGTGTATTTCTGACAGAAGACATGAAGTCAGTTCTGCTGAGCAATGTAATCTGATACTGAAAAAGTATCTTGTTAATTGTATTGTTTTTTAGAAAGTATGGAGTGGAGTTTTTTTTAAAGGCTAGGAGACTGCATTTCAAGTACACTTCCAGAACTTTGTGTGGCTTCCCATCCTTCTCAGAGACAAAAAGTTACCTAAAGATTTGAAACTGAATATATGGGCCAACGTCTCCTATTGTGCAATGACTGATTTTGGTTTGTATCGACACTGAGGCTCATCTGCATTTTTGAAAACCCACCGGTTCTGTGAATGAAAGCCACGGCATCAGGACTAGGCGCTCTATTTCCTGTAGCCGAAATCAGCCACCTACCGCAAGAGCTGGCAGACAGGACCCGCTTCTCTGTCCCGAGTACTCAGATTAAGGCTGAGCATTGAAAACTGACAACACGATAGAGCATGCGATATACCAGTTATCACTGTAAAGAAGGTATTCGTCAGACAGGTGTAAAATTCCGCCTCCTGAGGTAGGAAAGCTCCGTACAGCGAGCTACATTTGGAGAAATCGGTACCTGCAACTGAGACCTCGAGAGGAGTGAGCCTGAGGGATGCCCGAGGTGAGAGGGGCCGTGCCCAGACCCAGCGACGCCGTGGGAGTCCGCAGCAGCCCCTCATTTGTGCCAGAGTGAAGGGAAATGGTGAGACAACCCCGATGAGCGCTTTCAGCCACGGGATCCTGAAGCAACGCCGTGCGCCTCACTCCGCCTAGGCACTGACTGTCTTGTAGCTGTCACAGATGGGGCAGCAGGAGTCCCTGCGCCCCAGCCCCGGCGGCCTCACCGGGCGGGCTGTCACGCCGCCACCGCCTTCCCCGCGGCTGCACCGCCGCGCACGCCGCCCCGCTCCCTCTCCCCCTGCCCAGCCGCTCGGGCGTCCCGGCGGGGGCTGAGCCGCCGCCTTGTCGCTGCTGCCGCCGCCGAGGCCGGTCCGCCCGCCGCCGCCCCTTCCCTTCCCTTCCCCCGCCACCGCACATGCCCAGAAGGGCGGGAGCCGCGGCGAGCCCGGGCGCTGCTGTGACAGCGGCGGCGCTTTCCCTTCCGTGGGTGGGTGGGGGCCGCGCCGCGCCCCCCGGCCCGGCCCGGCCCGGCGGAAACACTGCGCCGGCCGCCTGCTCGCCCAGTGCCTTCCCCGCCGCGCCCCGAGCCCGCTGCCGCCGCGGGGCGGGAGGCGGCCATGTCGCTATTGTCTGCGCTGGTGCCCTTGCTCCGGGTGTACTGCATCGGCCTCCGCGTCATCCTGCACCAGCTGCGCCGCCGCTTCCAGCCGCGGTGCGCCCCGGCCTCAGGTGAGCACCGCAGCCGGCGCCGCGGGGCGGGGCGGCTCCGGGCCGGGGGGCGGCAGCCCCCGCCGCGGAGAGGGGAAAGTTTGCCGCGCCTCCCCCCACCCACCATGGGCAGGCGGCAGTTCGGGGCCCTGGGGCCGAGACCGCGCGGCCCAGCCGGGAGCGGCCGGACAGGGAAGGGAAGGAGAGAACAGGGCAGGGCAGCCGCGACCTTGGCTATAGCGAGGGGTGCTCGGGCCGTGCCGCATCCCCCGAAGCGGGGCAGGGGCTGAGGCACCGCGGCGGCCCCGGTACGGGCGCCGCCGCCGGACTCCTCCCTTGCTCCCCTTCGCCGGCCGAGCGGGACCCGCCGAGCTGCCCGAGGACAGCGGCCCCGGGGGGGCTACGACTGGCGGGGCGCCCTCCCCGCCCCCGCCGCACCCCGCCCTCGCTGCCGGCGCCAGGCCCCGGCCCCACCGCCCTGTCCGGCCCCCGGGCCGCGGCCGCCCCGGACGCGGGGCGGGGCGGGGGGCCGGGCCCGGGACGGGCGCCTGGCTGCACGCCGGCCTGACTTGTGGCCTCGGGAGGCGGTGTGGGGGTTCCGTGGTCCGGGGGTCCCCGCTTCTCTTCTTCCTCTCTTTGGCTCTCTGACAGTGTCTCCCGAGACCTCGGCTCAGAGCCGCGCGGGCGCTCCCTCCCTCAGCCCAGGTAGGTGCTTGGAAGGCGGGTAGCGGTGGGCAGCCTCCCCCGCCCCGGGCGCTCCTGCTGCCCGCTGTGCCCCCACCCCACCGGGGCGGCCGGGACCACCGCTTTCGGCTTCCCTGTCCCGGCTGCTCCAGGAGGGGAACGTACCCGTGCTCCAAAAGCTTAGTATTTGATACCGGCTGACACTCGCTGACAGCCTTTAAGCTGACGAGTGGGTGACACTTGCAGTTTTTTTCTAAGGGACTTCAGAGTAGTCGTTAGTTTAGGAAGTTAGGGTTTTGCACTTTTCTGATTTGGATCAACCATGTGTTAAATGCTGACTTACGGGAAACTTTTTCAGAAAAAGACAACGATCTGCTTGCATTACTCTTGAAGACTAAAATGTTTCTGAGTTTATAAACTTAGAGCAAACTATGAGTTCAGGCAGATGTGTAGGTTATCATCAGAGCTGACCATACTGCTGCATTGAAGATCATACCTTTAACTTTCTCTCCTTATCCACAAGTGAGCCTTTGTGGCCCTCTTGATAGTTTTAACTAGAGGAACAGTAAAAAAAGTAATATTGAGAGGGCCTAATGTTTCAGTAAGGAATTCAGGCAGATGAAGGTACTGGTACGGACAATATCTGAAATACTGGGAAGGGGATGGAACAAGTACACCGCACAATAGGAGCTTATTTGTTCATCTTACCACACGTCGCATCCTTGGGTAGTGTTTTGTGTGCTTTTTATTCATTCCTGATTCTTCTGCTGGGGTTCCCTTCCTCATTCTCAGAAGGCAATGAAACCCTCAAACAAATAAGAGGACCCCGGTGACAAAAAGGGCAGATGTGCATATGGTTTGAAGTCATCTGAGCATTTTTTTAGCATTAGCGTTTCTTGGCAGAGGAAATTTGGGTATTTTGCCTAGGGTGTGTAACACTTTCCAAATCTTTTTTTGAACCACAGAGAAACAGCATGACGAAAATGTGACCCAGTGTTTTGTTGCACTCTGCTCTTTGCTGCTAGTGAAAAAAAAGCATTGAATTTGGAAATGCCAGAGGAAGGCAGTGAAGATCCAACCCAGGAAATGTCACTTACCTAAGTGGGACCAAGGCAGATTTGACAGATGTGAAAAGTTTTCTTTAAGCCCTAACTTGTGATCTTTTTTTCCAAGGACAAGTGGTTTCCTCCTCAACTAGTTGTTTGCACACAGTTCCCTCTTGGCAGTTACCTGCTGCCTTGCTTTCACCGCTGTGTCCAGCCATTGCTTAAAAAACTGCTTCGCCTTAACAACTGCAACCTTTTTACCCAGATGAACCTTGTTTCTATAATAACTTCAAAATAGTGATGTCAGTGTAACAAAAAGAAAAGTGTTGTTAGAACAAGCTTGGATCAGTAAACTACAGTTTCTGTAAGAAAACCCTGACTATCTTTTTCAGGCCGTAATCTAGAAAGGTGTGTATGTTTAAAATTTTCGGTATCTTTTCTAAGGGGTGTCCGTAAGTCTCACAAGTACAGGCATTTTATTGTCAGGGTGCTTTCCTTGGGAGTGCTTGAATGGCAAAGGGGAGCTGGGAAGGACAGGACCCGGAGGCAGAGATGGCCATTCCTCTGATCCTCTCTTCTTTAGCCCCAGTTTCCATATCAGAGTTCCCACTCTCTGTGCAGCAGCACTGCAGATCTCGCTTGGAAGATTTAAAAGAGAGAGATGTCTGCTGGCTTGTCCTTTAGCTCTGTTGATGAGTGAAAGGTTCTGGTCTCAATGCAGCCCTTCTGCCTCTGAATTTTCCAAGAAATTGCTTTCTAATTCTTGTTGTGAAGAAGGGCTCAAGATTTTAATCCAAGTAAACAGAACTAGTTTCACTTTTATTTTTCCTTACCCTAACTTAAGAGTTGTGTGCTCTTGGCACATGTGCTTTTAAAACTGAGCCATGTGTTCTTTCACATCCGACTGGAGTTCATCTGATTTTTATAGATGGAATTCGAGACATATTTTTTTGGGAAAGAGTTTCAGCTCTGAAATCTAGGTTCAGTGCAAAAACCTGGTAATTGTTTTGAGTTGCAAACTGAAAAATAATAACATTCTCTATTCAGGTGAATGTCCCCCACCTCAACTCAGAGTAGGAAAGTTAACCTGAAACTCTGATCTTGAAGCTCAGGGAAGGAAAATACAGAGCTGAGACTACAAACAGCATAGTTTGTAGTCAGCAATTGCTTTGCCTACTAAAATCAGCATAGAGGAAAGTGCAGAAATAAAGGGGAACTTAAGTTAAACTTAAAAATACTTCTCCAAGTACTAATTGCATAAACAGTATAACTGCTAATACCTAGTTTTAGTGTTCAGTGGTTTAAACTATTAATAGTTTTCTTAGAAATTACTGTTTGGACTTCTTTACAGTGCTTAATCTTAGTTAATTAGAGGGAGGAAAAAAGCCCTGCATGACTAAAGTTCCTGATTAAAACAGCTTTTTAAAAACACAAATCTAATCAGTGGATTGATAAAAGATAAACCAATATTAATTGTGACACTAGGATATTACCAGTGGAAATGTGATCACCAAAAGTCATCCTACTGATAAGAAAAATGGTTCATATAATTAAAAGCTTCTCAAGGAATTTATTTGGCATCTTTCTCCTGCATTTTTTCTTCTCCTGTACATATTTAATTGAAATTTAGTAGGGGAAACCTAAATCCTGAGTGTTATGTAGTAGTTTTGAAGTCTTTGCAGTTAAATTTGGAACCTGTAATGTGTAGAAAAGGAAAACCTATCTGAAGAAGGTGGTTATGTGGAACAAGTTAAGGAGATCTTAAATGTGACTCCTGCTCTTCTTAAAAGTTGTTGAAATTTCATACTTTTTTTTAATTTCCTCAGTTTTTAGTTACTCAGTATCCACATTGGTACCAAGTTCCTTTACAGTTAATTGTGAAATGTTGATTTAGGATCATGCATCTCTTAATTTTGATTCATATTTTGAGGTCTCTTACTTTATATGACTAAAGCGTAGTGGGAGCCCGAGCACTTCCTGCTCAAAGCTGTGTGAGCTCCAGGTAGTAAATCATCCAGAGGTGGGTAAGGAAATGACCAGGTAGACAGGATTGATGGCAGGCAAAAATGCAGTTACATCAAGCAGTTAAACCCTCTCCCCACGCATGCCCCTAAAAGAGTCATTAAGTTATTTTCAGAATGAGGAATCGCTTTATGGTTGCCCCTCTGGTGACTGAGGCAAAGGTTGTGGGACAGGGATACCCACAGGGTGCCATTGCTGTGCATGCACAGGGAGGCAGAGCTAAGGTTGCAGGGTGTCTGCACACCCCACGTTTCCTCACATCCCCATGCTTGGTTTCACAATCCAAGTGACTGTCGTGTGCGTTTTGAACCAATTTTCTTTGCCAGTGGGGAAACTGAGCCCTACCTGCAAGGGTAGCACAGCTGCCTTCTAGGACACAAGCCACCACTAGCATTGATATTTTGGCCCAAGGCCTGCTCTGGAGAGAGAGATCTTGTGTTTGTGTTAGGAGAATGAGACAGGGAGTCTGAGAGGTGTGAGGAGACAGCACAGCCTGCCCCAAACAGCAGGGATGAGGTGCTAGGGCCGGAAAGTCTGGACTCTTCCTCCTCCTGCAGCAGCAGAGTTTGCTGCAAAGCCAGCAGAGGATCCTCTCTGCAGGCTCTTAGAAGCCTCTGTCCTGGTACTGGCTGGTGGTGTTGGCCAGCTGTATGGAGGAGGCAAGGGAAGGAAACAGCAGCTGTTCCAAAGGTGCTCTCCTCTCGGTGGGAATTCAGGGTTGCTGCTGTTTTTGCCAGGAGTAGACTATGAACACTTTTTCTAAAAGTGAAGTTTACCTCCTCCTGGAGTAAAAGGAGGGGTCTGGGGTTTGGGTTTGTGTTCATAATGCTAGTTATGCTGTATAACACTCGATGAGAGGCAGGCATGATGAGCAGTTTATATCTGAGCTGTTACTAAAGGCAGTATTATAGTGGCATATCCTTAGCTGTGGCAGTGCTACTCTGGGCCACTATTGCCAAGTGCCTGATACATCACAAAATGAAGGCAAAGCTGTGACATACATAAGAATGAAGAGTGGGGTGAGTCTGTAACACTCCCATACTCTGAAATAACTTCTACTTTGTCAGTTGGTGATGAACTTTTTATGATCCAAGGTGTGTCATACTAATTTTGAACATTAAAGATGCATCAACTCTTTTATTTCAGTGCCTTCCTCCTTACTTTCAGGAATTGCCAGGTAAACTGCAGGGGAAACTGTAAGAGTTAGTGAAATGCCATGAGCCTCTGTGCTTCCTCAAGACAGCATGTCATGGATTGAAACGGGGGAGTCTAAAAGCTATGATAATACATATCAATATGTCAGTGTACTATCTGATGGCATGGCAGGGTTTCCTCATTACACATTACACCACTTGGTCTTTCAAAATCATCCGTTTTTGTGGGATTGCATACCTTGGTGCTGTTGATATGCACATGTTTGGAATTAGGCAGCATTACCATGTTGAATCAATAGTTTATCCTGGCAACTTAAAGGCACTGAATGAATCACAGTAGAAGGCATGCTAGTAGGCAGAACTTTGCCCCTCCCTCAGGAAAAAATGCAAAGTGTCTACACCCAGAAGTAAATCTTCAGAACAAATCCAATAAAATGCTTGCCCTGCATCTCTCATTCTGCTTCTAAACAAACAGCTGTGTTTAGATAAGTATGTTTAGTATCGGTTAACCTGTCTTTGGTTTTCCATTGAAGGCATTCAGAAAATGTTGCAAAATACTAGCTGTAGTTCAGAGAGAAAACTGTCTTTTCTTGTGAATGTTCTCCAACAGCAGAAAGCACCCCAGAGAAGCTTGCACACGTTTGTTTTTTTTTTAATATTCCCTCACAGTAATATGAAAAAGTTAGATTGTTTCTTCCTGCCCTAACCAGCCAATCTTACCACCTGAGGACTTCTGGGCTTGGGCACAGGTGCAGCTCCCAAGCAGCAGAGAAGTAGCAGTGCTGTTCTTTTCAGTCTGATGCTCCTTATGTTCCTCTCTTGTTCTCTTTCTCTGGATTTTTGTGTGAAGGAAGCTGCATCTGGTTCTAAAACTAATGTCTTCCTTCTCCTTCCCAATGCTGGCCAAGGCCCTGAAAAAGGGCTTGTTGCTGTCACAGTGGAGTGGAAGAAATAGAGAAGTGCCAATCCAATTGTGCTGTGCTGTGACTTGGCTTTTTGGTGTAGTGAGATCAGCTCGGGTGGGTGCCAGCTGTCAGCACTGTTCACAGAGGCACTGTAGGCCTCAAGTAGCACTTGCATGTGACTGCTCAAGAAGTGTTTTCCTGTGCAGATATCAAGGTACAGATTGCCAAGTCTTGCCTTATCACTGCACTCATCTCTAGTGTCATCTCCTCCCAACTTCTATAGCCTTTTGAAGAAAATGCTGCAAACTTATTTTCCAGCTGATGTAGATAATAACATTTATTAGTGCTTTTCTGTCTGCTTTTCCTGTAATTATTATGTACTGTTATTCCAGGAACCACAAATGTGAGCTAGTACTTCAGGAGATGACTTTGATTTTAGAAAGAGAAGGACAGGAAAGGTGTCAGACATGTATTGTTGATCTGCATGTAGGTTCAAGCTCCTTTTCCTTTTATTTCAGTCAGAAAACATCTTTGCATTTGAGAGGAGCAGATTATTGCCATAATTTGCATCACAGATTTTTTATTACAATTTTTTTAAAGTAAAAGCTGGAACAGTTAGATCAAGCTTACAAAACTTCTTTCAAAATAAACAAATAAGAAAACCTTTGCTCCTTCAGTATCAGGTTTCAGTTGAAATAAATGTTAACAACAAAGTTTAGTAATTCTTTGGCAAGAGGATGTTGGTCTAGTTCTAACTTAAGAGGCAGGAAAACGCTATAGCAGATGACCAATTCTTGTGACAGTAATTTATCAAGTCTGTGGTGATACTTAGGCTTTCTCTACCCAGAATTATGAAATTCAAAAAAAACCATTTACTTGGGTCTTCTAGCTCAGTTTCACAGCAGAATGGGATCTATTAAAACCCTTTTTAATTTTTGACAATCCAGTGGGCTTCTTATAGGTCACACTTGCTGCAAATTTCGTCTTTAAATTTGCAAATGTAATTAGTGAGTAGGTTTCTTGATACATTCACAGAAACGCTGATTTCACATAGTTGAGTGTGGTCAAACTTGTGCTTTCTCATTGTATCTTTATCTTACTGCCTTTATCAGGTACTCATTAATGAGTGAAGGATCAAAAGGTGGGACGGTGGCCAAGAAGCAATGGAGAATAAAAGTTTAGAAGGTTCCCCATCAGACCTAAAGTTAGTGGCTCACCCGAGAGCAAAGAGTAAAGTGTGGAAGTACTTTGGGTTTGATACCAATGCAGAAGGATGCATATTACAGTGGAAGAAGATCTACTGCCGTATTTGCATGGCACAGATTGCCTATTCAGGAAACACGTCCAACCTTTCCTACCACCTTGAAAAGAATCACCCTGATGAATTCTGTGAGTTTGTGAAAAGCAACACTGAGCAAATGAGGGAAGCCTTTGCCACAGCATTTTCAAAAATCAAGCCGGAGTCATCACAGCAGGTTGTTCAAGATAGCCTCATCATGAAGACCTACCAGAACTACGAAAACAAAAAACATCAGGAACTGACATCTGCAGTCATCAGCTTAATTTGTGAGGGCATGTATCCAGCCTCCATCGTCGATGAACCTACCTTCAAGGCCCTCTTGAGAACAGCAGACCCCAGGTATGAACTTCCGAGCCGGAAGTACTTCTGTACAAAAGCAATTCCTGAAAAGTACAGTGCTATTAGAGAAATTGTGCTGAAAGAGCTCACTGAGGTTCTCTGGTGTGGTATATCCACGGACATGTGGAGGAGTGAAAACCAGAACAGGTCATATGTAACTGTGGCAGTTCACTTTCTCAGCAGCAGTCCTGCCAACTGCCTGGCTGTGAACTCACGGTGTTTGAAAACGTTCGAAGTACCGGAGGATAACACTGCAGAGACCATTACACGAGTCCTTTATGAAACATTCATTGAGTGGGGGATCAATACAAAAGTCTTTGGTGCTACGACAGATTACAGTAAAGACATTGTAAAAGCTTGCTCTCTCTTAGATATTCCCGTACAGATGCCTTGTTTGGGGCACACTTTTAACGCAGGAATACAACAAGCTTTTCAGCTCCCCAAACTCTGCAACCTTCTTGCCAGGTGCCGAAAGCTGGTGGAGTATTTTCAGCAGTCTACGGTCGCAATGTACATGCTGAGCGAAAAGCAGAAGCAGCAGAATATTCTCCACTGCATGCTGGTAAGCGACCGTGTTTCCTGGTGGGGAAGCACGCTCGCTATGCTGCAGCGCCTCAAGGAGCAGCAGTTTGTCATTGCGGCTGTTCTCGTGGAGGACAGCAACAACCACCACCTCATGCTGGAATCCAGTGAGTGGAATACAATCGAAGGGCTGGTGGAGCTGCTCCAGCCTTTCAAGCAGGTTGCAGAGATGATGTCTGCTTCAAAGTACCCGACGATAAGTATGGTAAAGCCACTTCTCCACATGCTTCTGAATACCACTCTGAACATCAAAGAGAACGATTTGAAAGAAATCAGCATGGCAAAGGAGGTGATTGCTAAAGAGTTGTCAACCACCTACCAGCACACACCTGAGATAGACATGTTTCTCAATGTTGCAACTTTCTTGGATCCCCGCTACAAGAAACTGCCTTTTCTTTCGGCTTTTGAGAGGCAGCAGGTGGAAAACAGAGTGGTGGAAGAAGCAAAAAGCCTGCTGGAGAAAGTAAAAGAAAATAGTTTTAGAACTGAGGAGAAATTCTTCACTGTTTCAGAAGAGCCCCCTATGAAAAAAATCATAATCTCCTCTACTCCTCCTCCTACCAGTGTCATCAACAACATGCTTGCAGAGATCTTTTGCCAGACAGGAGGCGTGGAAGACCAGGAGGAATGGCATGCTCAAATCGTTGAGGAGTTGAGCAACTTCAAGTCACAAAAGGTCCTCGGTTTGAATGAAGACCCGTTGAAGTGGTGGTCTGACAGACTAGCACTGTTTCCAGTTTTACCAAAGGTTCTTCAAAAATACTGGTGTATTCTGGCCACAAGGGTCTTCCCTGAACGCCTGTTTGGCTCTTCTGCTAATGTTGTGAGTGCAAAGAGAAACCGGTTAGCCCCGGCTCACGTGGATGAGCAGATCTTTTTGTATGAAAATAGTCGCAATGGGTCTGAGGCAGAGCCAGAGGATGAAGATGAAGGAGAGTGGGGTTTGGAACAGGAACAGATTTTTAATTTAAATGACTCAGTAAACATGAACAACAGTTTCTTTAATATTCGAGACAGTGGGTTTGTTTGACAGGACTGCTGCGGTACATTTAATGACAAAGAAAAGAGGTATTTGTCTTAAGTTACCAAAAATTCTTCTGTTGTATGCTATGAATGCTGTAAATATTGAACAGTTGTAACAAACTTGATTTAGCTTCCATTGTCTGTGTTTTTCCCACTGTCTTAAAACATGAATGACTTGTGATCAAACAGCACTGAAATGAATGAGGAAATAAATTCTACAAAGACCGTGATTTCTGACTGTGGCCCAGATTTCAGAAAGCACTTATCCATGTGCTTCCTTTCCACTTGTTTCAGTGGAAGACAAACACATGCTTATGTGCTTTCTATCATAAAATTATTTTCCTGAGTTAGGACCTTGAGGAAGTTTTTTAAAATTTATGCCTCCATTTGTAAATCCTGTGTGACTCAGGATGCTAGCTTTAAATTTTGGATTTTAAAATGTTTTTAAAATCCATAGATCTGAGCAGTGAATATTTTTAGACTATATTGTTGCTATGGAATGAAAAAAGATCTTGAGCCTGATTTTCACTACCTCATGTCTTAGGTCTGGTCTATGCTAGTAAAGTTCAGCTGGTATAATTATGTTGGTTAGGGGGCTGATGTGTTATTATTTTAACTGATACTGTGCTGGCATAGGCTGTAGTGTGGATGCATTTATACCAGGATAATTTATTTTCCTTTCCAGTGCAGTGTAAATGGTTTGAACACTTAAACTGGTGTTAATGTGTCCGCATTAGTCCAGTTTTACCATTTAACTGCAGCTAAATGGCAAAATTGGTTTTTTTGTTTGTTTTGCTTTGTGTCTAAGCAAGTCCTGATTGTAGTCTCTTGTGCTTTTGCAAAGTGGGAACCAAGTGTGGGGTCGAGGCAGTGTTGTGTTACCTTTGCCTTGTGCCGATGCCATGGCTGATACCACGTGCTGTGTAGCAGGCAAGGCATCAGCTCCTTGGTAAGGGAGGGAGGGGGAGAGGGCAGGGAGACGTCTGCAAGCTACTGGTCTAATGGTTTGTCTGTGTTATAAAATCCTTAACCTCTTCATTTAACGGGGACTTTGCCCAGGGTAGCTTGAAAATTTTGTTGGCAAGAAAAGCAAAATAAAAAGCTTTAATATTATGTAAATATATTTAAAAGAAGGGGACCCCTGAATTTCCTCACATGTATTTAGTGAATCTTTAAAATTGTTTTTTGTTATGTTAGCACTTAAAAACTTTTTCACCTGTCTCTTTTTAATTCAGTTTGTAGAGTGGACTTCAGTCCTGTCCAGTCTAATGTTTGAGTACTGTTTCTGATTAGTTGTGTATTGTAACTACTCCCTTTGTGTCTCTGAGCATAAGTGTTTTAAGCCCCTTTGAGAACTTGACAAAAAAGAAAAAAGAAACCAACCTGAGAACTCCCCCCCCCTTCCCCAGTCTCTTATGAAATGCAGGTCATAAACAGAATCAGAGTTCACACTAGACACAAAATAGGATGCACCAGCTTTTTTTTCTGAGATGCAGTGGAGAACTCTTGGCATTTTCCTGTTACAATCAAGGTTTGCTTGGGGTTTTATTTCTGTTACTGGTGTCTCACCCCCCCACCTCAGTGTTAGTCTACAACTATGTTGAGCAATATCTGTGGGTTACTGTTCTGGAGGAAGAAAGTTGGGTTTTTTTCATCACAATGACACCTGTGGACATTGGGTTGTAAAAAGAGCACAGACAGCAGGAACATACAAAAATGGGAATGGCGATGGAATTGAATCATTGCCAAATGGTTTGTTTATGGTTTGGTTTAATAATTTTTTGAAGTTTGAGGCCTCTGTGTTCTTTGTAGGTGGTGGGAAGGGATGGGTGAGTGAGGGGAAAGGACAGAGGTTAGGCTGAAAGACCACTGAAGTAAGTACTTGCAACTACATAAAGAAAAATGTTTAAGCCTGGGAAAAATGCAGTTAGCAAGTGGTGTGGCCTGTGTTTGGCTGTTAGTAAACCTGGGGTTTCACTTTCCAGCCCCCTGAAAACTGATTTGCACTTATACAAAGTACATGCACTGTGCATCCTGTTGAATGTTGCTACTCTCCACGTCCACTGTAGAAGCGTATATGTCTGCCCAAGGCGCAAAACGCAGGCTTGGCCTAAAATTCCATAAGTAAGTCTGCTATCTGTGAGGGCAACAAAATCAAATTATGGAAGGGAGTGAGATACCTGAGCTCCTGTGACACCCCAGCAGTCTCCCAGGAAGAGCTCTTGGTTTTTGCAGTCATCACTTGCAGGAGCTGTTACCACCCCTGCAAGCCCTCCCTCCAGGACCTGCACAAATGCTCGTGTGAAGTGTGTGGATCTTGTCTTACATGAGCAGAATTTAAAGCTTTGCCCTCACAATCAAGGCAAAGCCCAGAGCACTCTTGGTCTGCACTTGGCCTTCCCCTGTTGGCAGCATTGTATCCATCTTCATCCTCCTAGGGCTGAACATAAACAGTGATGCTTACAAGGAGTTTTACTGAGATCAGTGCAATGCACTACTCTCTTCCTTCCAGCTTCTTTTTATTTTTTTGGTATCCAAAATAAAATTGTAGTTGGTTCAATTGATGTGTCTCAGCATTCTTTGAAAAAAAGGAGAAGAAAAAGAAAAAAAAAGCAAAACCATTGTTAGTCTTACCCATTGTCTGTGAGATTTTTTATTTAATGTTCTAAACCTGGAATATTGTTAAATAAACCAGAAAAATAAGTTAGTTACTAGATTATTTGTCTGATGTGTGGTCATATCTACAGCACTTTATGACTTTGAACTCTTCCACAATAGGGGGAGGTTGTATTCTGAGGATTTAAAGCTATGCATTTATTTTCCTTTTGATCCTGTAAGTTATTTTTTAAAAATGCTGTACAAATCTTTTGGATTAAAAAAAATGAGGATGAAAAATACTGGAAGTTTAGATGGTTTCTCTCACTTAAATATGTGTGGTGTTTTTCATTTATTGACAAGATTTTCTGTTGTTTAGTTGGGTGGAGAAGGAAAGTTTCACAGCTGTTTTAAATATTGCTTCAAATTGAGTTAACCCCCATGTTGCTGCTAAGGGTGGGCCCAGAACAATTTCCTAATAATGCTATTAAGTCAACTTTGTGTTTCTTGACAGCTTCTTTGGATCCACAGCCTAACGTTTCCTTTTCTCTTCAGTACAGCTGAGACACCTTTTTGGAGGGAGGACAATAGAGGAACAAACTTCAGCTTTTGAGTACTTTCATGCTGAAAAAGTGAATTTTTGAACAGGGTCTCAAAGTACCTTCTCTGTGTCAAAAGAAGAATTGCCCTGTCACCAACTAGGTATTGCCAGTTCAGGATTAAAACTCAGTGGGCTAGGTGAGGTTTCTTGGGATAACAATATAAAACTAAAGGGAGTTTGGAGTTTCTGACCAACTCTTGCACGAATTTCACCTCCCTCTGCCATCAGAGATTATGAGAAGACAAAGAAAAAATCCTGAACCATACTGAAGTTGAAAAGGTGAATTTTTCCAGCAAACAATGTCTGAAGTGCTTTGGTTTAAAGAAGGGCAATAAAGTTCTGTATTCTTTATGGAAAGGGTGTATGGTTTTAAGTTTCTATTGCAGCAGTCTGTTAGATTAATTTCAAGCATTTTCTTTAACCAATGTCATGGTGTCCAATTAGCTTTACAGGGGCATTTGTAAGCAGGCAGGAATATTAAAAGCAAAAGAAATACCAATTGGTTATTTGTAATATTTTTTAGGACTTCTGAAAACTTAAAAGTCATGTGTAGTTCTTGATTTTTGTCCAGCTTAAAAAGAAGGGGCTGCCTGAGGAAAAATTTCTGAAGGAGGGGAAATGCATGTATATGAACACAGAAGTAGTGTATTTTACATACTCCATGACAACTGGGAAAGGAAACTTCATGCTGGAAAAATTACATTTTAGTGTCTGCACACCATCCTCCTTTTGATAGTCTCCATTTCTGAGAGTTCTTCTGGAGATCTGATGATCCTGGTTCTGGTGCTGTTGTCTAGTCTAGACTGTCATTTTAGCTCTGCTGAAAGGACTCTCATGGTTTCTTAAGTTTTGTGGCTATTTTTTTTTTCCCTTTGGACCAGTCTATGTGGTCTGTCTTGCCTTATCTCCTCCAAATTAATGTTCTGCTAAATTTAAAACATTTTTAGGGAACATAGGGAAATTACAGAAATTGCTTTTGCTTTTTTGGTAACATTTGGTGCTGTAGAGAGAGGTTGAAGATACAGCTTCATTTTATGTCTACCTTAAGAGCATATCAGTAAAGCATGTCTTAATGATACCATTTAAACTGTAATTTCAAAACATCTCTGCAGTTGCAGTTTATAATGCTGTTGTTTTTAAATACAAAAGAATTTCCTTTAGATTGAATAATAAAAATCAAATATATATTTACTGTTGTTGCAGTGGCCCTGCAGTTGGGTTAAAATGCCACAGAGAAACTGAGTTTAGCATTAAAAAAACGGAAAAAAAATAAAAACTAACCACTGTTTATGAGCTTACCATGTGTTTTAAAAACACAGTTGGATTTATATGTTTTTAAAAATCCAAAGGCTGTTGCAGCAAATATTTTCAAAGAAGAGTCCCTCAGAACTTGGAATTGTTAAAATATTAAGATTTTTGAGCATTTCTGCTGACATTTCCACACTGAGTGGTATTGATTTCTCTTGCTGCTAGAAGATCACAGAAGTGATGCTGCCATCTGCAGTGCTTTGAAATGATGATCAGATGTAACTTTTTTTCAGAGGTTTTGAAAAGACTATTACCTGCTGCACACGTGTGCTGGTTTCCTTGCATCACAATCACTTATTTCCAGTGACTTGAGTTTGCCAAATCCTCCGTCCCTCTCCCTGGCCCTGCCTGGGCAGAATGCTGGGTGGAAGCAGTAGGGAGGCAAACTCCAGCTTCTTCTCTTACAGAGAGACTTCTTTGAGAGCAGATAAATTTCTCTTTAAAAAGAGTTTAAACTAGGTTCTTACTCCAGTCCATGGTGGGGTACAGCACCTTTGCCATGGTGTGAAAAGGCAGAGCTGGTGCTTCCTCTCCCCACGTGTTGTACACTGGGACACATGGTTCAATTGGACCAAAATTGCCTGTGTAAGGGGAATATGCTGGGGAATTGAGCTCAGCACAGCTAGGAAACTACACTCAGAGCCAAAGGCATAATAAGCATGTCAGGGTAGAAATAATATCTGTGCTGCTTGCCTTAGATAGGGGTTTAAGGTAAATACTGTAATAAGATACTGGTTTGTGCTCTGGGCTGAAGCTCTGCCTGGGAAATTTTTTGATTATTCAAATAGCTATGTGTTTAATACTGACATAGAAAAGAGTGTTCTGTGACATTTACATAAATATTTTATATAGACAGTAAAGCTTCCATTCCTATTTGATAGATATTTTGGGGGTAACATTTACAGTGGTTTTCCTGGAATAAATGCCATGGTCAGAAGTACACCCAGATTCAGCTATCAGAAGCAGTAGGGCAGTCCTGTTTTTAAGTATAAGAGACAGGAGGGGATACTTTGATTTGAAATAAGTGGGAAATGTTGTCTTTTTTAACACTCTTAGGAAGGAGATAATTAAAATGCATCTGTAAAAGTTTTTGATAGCCTCATAATTTACATATATCTGTAGAGAATTAATCCCTTTGTTTTGCTTAGTTCACTGAAAATATGGCTGTATTTGTCCATAGCTGCATGTGCATGATATCATGTTCAACAGTGCTTCCCCGAACAATGCAGAATAATGTTATTTTTAAAAAGGCAGTTTCTTTGCTTACATACAATATTCTGTCTGTTCAGTGTCCTTAAATACTTGCAGTTAGGAATGAAAAACTCACTCATTTTTTATTTCTCCAGTGGATACTGCTTTGCTTTTAAATTTGAGACATTTTGTGTATCACTGTGTCTACAGACACTGCAATTGAAAGGGTTTCATTCTCTCTTTCTTTTTGCTTTTTTTGTTTGCTTTTTTCCTCATGAGTCATTAGTTAGGTTTATAGTGATAGGAATTTGCAGTCATAACAAGGAAGATGTCAAGTCAGCATCAGTAGAGCTCATGCCAGAAACATCCTGTCCCATATTGTGAATGCAGTGCTCCATGGGAACCTTCATCTTCTCAAAAACAACCTTCTGATGTGTGTGTGTGAGAGAGAAAAGTGAAGTGCTTTTGCAAACCATGCACAGTTCTGTGTTAGGGGTGTTGGTGCAGTTTGGTGTAAGTTTGTGCTCTGGGATGCACTCAGTGGTTTGGCGCCAAATAAAAGTTTCTTGAGCACACAGCAGAATTTATATGAACAGAAGGAATTTATTAACAAATGTGAAAAAAAAAGTAAAGCAATTGCTTTACTTATGGGAACAGATAGGAAGTGGGTCCATCTATGGAAAACACTGAAATTTTAATAGGAGTCTCCAGTTCCTGTACAAAAATCCTGATAGCATTTAAAAATGCTGAATGGCTAACCTTCCTGTAGTCTGACATTTAAGAACGCTGTAAAACAATTGTTTTACACACTTCTTGGTGTTCACATGCTGCTGGCAATGAGCTCTGTTAACTTCAAAAAGCTCCTGCACTCCCAAATGGCCAGGGAGGAGTTCTCATTATTGAGGTATTGGAGAAGAAGGGAGATTCAAGCTCTTACTGTGACCTGGCCTCCAGCCTGTGGGAGTGTGGGCTGAAGGGACTGTTTCTGGATGATATTTTGACACATTGATCTACATAGATAAACATTCACATGCAGTCCAAGAACTTGCTACTGATCATAAATCTGTCAGGTCCCAAGGGAGTGAGCGCTGTGGTGAGAAAGCCGGTCTTGTGGATGAGTGGAGCATGTATCCCTTTCGTCCCTCATTCTAAGCCCTACTTTATTTCCTGTGCAGGCAGCCAGTATGTTGGTGCTGCTCTTTGCTGTGTTGTTTGCTGTGTGCCTCTTGTATTCCAAGTGAAAGAATAGGAGAATGTGACCTGCATGTTTTCAAGCCTTGGTGAATGCAGGCAGAAGTTCACCTGCACTGTTCATGATTTGCTGCCCGGTTTGAATGAGCAGTGGGTTGAGGATAATACAGCATTTACCCCGTGGTCTTGGGAACATGAGACTGGCATTGCTGCTCAGAGATTCCTGTGTACCTGCTCAGAGAAGTGAAGTGAGAAAAGCACAACCTTGTGTGTGTTGTATCTGAAGGTATGACTCAATGCCCAAGTGGGCTTAAAGTGCTCACATGAACAAGTTCTGCTGTAGTCTTGTATACAAACGTTCTTGCGCATGCTCTGCCCACACCATCCCACCTCCCCTTCATGAGTGTTCATGAAGATTTCACAGTTCTTTTTAGAGAGATAAATTCAGAGATAATACATGAAACTATTTGCTAGTTGTTAAGACCATTGCAATATGCTTTTTGTGCCTTTTTTGGCAATGCATGCTAGAGCTGATGGAAGATAACATTCTTATTTTATCCCAGAGACAGCTCTTCCCTGCAGTGAAGGGAGCAGCTCAGTCCACAAAGTTGATCTGTTGGCTGCACTTCTGCCTTTTCTCTAGGCTGTTTAGGAAAGTTGCTGTGCTCCGCAGAAGGAAAAACAGATTCCTCCAGAGTGTTTTCCCTGTGTTTTTGTGTTGCTGGGGCTGCTTTCTGATCTGCACATGCCTGAAGCCTTTGCCGTGGTTCTGCTTCTAGTCTGAGCTGACTGGCCACCCCTAGAAGAAGATTGTGCAGAAGGTGACACTGTCAGGTGATAAGTTTGCAAACACCAGGACTACAAAAGGATTTGTTCATTTTATATTTATATTTAGGCTAAGATTAAAATGATACAAAATGTGGCCTTAAAAGGAGTCTGCAGAGTCTACACACTAACTCCTTGACTTAGGTGTCTAAATACAGATTTAGGGACCTTATCTCCAAAAGCAATCCATTTTGTATGCTCTGCCTTTCAGACCCCTTAAAAGTGCCAGCATCACAAGTGTGTCTCTTTTAATATCTTTCAAATAATGATATTTTGAGGTGGACTGTGTGGACTGTGTATGAAATACAAACAACAATTTTTTATTTTACATGCGTCCATTTTGTCTTCCATTGTGCTTCCAAGGTTAGTATCCATAGAATTATTCTGTCTGAAAAAGCTATCTGAACTCTTCAGGTCCCAAATGTGGGTGAATTTCAGAAGTAAGAGAAATATTCTCCCTCACAATTCATAAGCTGGAAGGCTTAATTATTCTGTTGTTGAAAGAGGCAATTGTAACTGCATTTTGCCCAAATATGGGAGAATGTGAAGTGTAAATATTTACATTTTTAGGTGAAATTCTGAGTAAAAGGCTTAAATGTAAGCACCTCATTTTGTGCCCTTACCTGCGTCATAGCAATATAGAACCAGACCCATGGTATTTCAGTGAGGGTACAAGTGAAAGAACGACACTCTTACTTAGTCATTATTCTGCTTGTGAGATGTTTCAGTTTCAATGATTTAGTCATTACAAGCATAAAATCAATCCTTCCAGCAGATGTGAATGAGCATTTCTATTGCGTGGATCTTCCTTCCTCAGTAAACAGGAACTTGGGCTCCTTTGCTAATGTAGAACAAAGGAAAGGAGGCAAATGGGGGTACACTGTTATAGGTGGAAGGTTGGGTGTTTGCTTTTTGCTCATGCAGCTGAAGCAGTGATGGGTTTCAGAGCCAAGTGATGGATTCCATCTGTGCATTTGAGTCTGACGATGGGCAGATGGTATCTTTGCAAAGGATATATGGTCTTTGTCTTCAAATCAGCACTCTGCCAAGCAATGTCTGGTTGTGCAAATTCAAGCTTCTGCAGTCTTTTAGTCTCTGCAGTTTGGGGGGCTATTTGGCCTAAGATCTTGTTTAGGTGATAGAGCAAACTCTGTTGGCTTTAGCGTCTCTGGTGCTAATGATGAGATGCTACAACTCAAGAAAATGAGCTAGAAAATGTAATTGTTCCTCTACATCATAAAAAGAGTTGTTTAACCAAATTCCACTCAGCCATGCTTCAGCTGAAGGCACTGGAGCTTGTAGAAGCTCAGCTGAGGAATGTGAGAGCTTTACCAGCAGGGCAGTTGGGGTGAATGAAGGTCTTGAGTCATGCAGGACCTTGGGTGGACTCCACTGTGAGTCTGCCTGTGTAGGATGAGTTGCACAACCTTGTGCAACAGCCTTGTCTTGTTTGGTTTAGATGTGAGTGCTGAAGCAGCCTCCAAACATTTTGCATGGCTGGAAGGCAGGTGGAAGTAGTGGGCCCCATGATGTTATTTTTAGAGGTATTTTTGTAGTAGCTAAGTAATAAGTCACTTTTCTTAGACCATGTAGGTGCTGTCCCACCAGGAATGCTTTACTTGGAACTCCCTTGCACAGTGCTGGAGTAATGTTCCATGGGCACTGATGTGTGTGATTCTTGATACAACTCAGTCATGGTAAAACTTTTAATGCATTCAACAAATGCATTCTTAGGAAATACTTCGATACCCACGTCACTAAGATTCTGTGTGCCTTGCCTTACAGACTGGGCAAGGATCAAGATTTGTGCAGTTAAGAGTAAAGAATGTTATATACCCACACACACACTCAGTCCTTTCTTGGTATTTGCAGAAACTGTTGCCTGCCAGTTTCAAGCTTTCTGTCCTCAAAGTTTCTAAATTACAGATGTCATTACAGACAGTGATTTTCGGTATGTGGCTTTGTCATACTGTATGAATTACTGCATTAAAGCTGCAGATGTGTTGGAATAAAGCAAGATTCAAATGGGCATTTTGCCAGCAACAAAAGAATATATTGGAGAGCTGTGGTTCCCAAAGCAGATAACCAAAAAAGCAGGGAAATTTTGCTTCACATCAGGATTGCTTTTTTAGGAAAAAGAAAGTGACATTTTGTAATAAAATAATGGCATTTGTTTTCATTTCATCATATTTGTGCTCTGCTAGGAGAGATTTGATACTTCACAGAAAATTAATTGGGCACGAAAATTACATCCCTCATCCTACCCAGAACTTCCTCTGAGTTGTGTAAAGCTGAGTTGGAGTGCTTGGCTCTGATACACTTCTGCTTTTTATTGTGTGCCTGTTTTCTGCCAGAGTATGCTTTCTGGGTCATGGACATTTTGCTGTCTGAAGGAATGCCTAACCATGATTGCTAACACAGCTCAATATTTTAAATTATCCTGGAGACGTAAAGAAAAAAAAGGAAAGTTGGACCAAAAAAATGCACCGAACTTGTTTCTGAAGGAGGAGTTTGAGGGAACTGTTAAAACCTTTCTTCTTCTTGTTGTTGACACACTGGTAACATGGTTGATATAACTAAATACCTGGTAAGCTCTGCACTGAGTTACCCTCTGACATGAACTTCCCTGGCATGAGGAAACAAAGTCACACCAAATCAAAGCAAAGCTCTGCCACCTCCTGACCTCGCACCTCATACTGGTGTACAAACCAGGGGCTGAAGTTAATGAACTTTATGAGTGTTCAATGAATTTGGGATTAAGCTTTTCATCTGCTATGCTGTGGGCAAGGGTTTGATTGCCAGCTCTGGCTGCCCAGGTGCGATGTGCTGCAGCAGGAGGCAGGTGATGCTCCATGTTAGCCATTTGTACCAAAACTGCTGATTATGGCCCCAAAGCCATGCTCTTTACAAAGCCAACCCACAAGATGTACTCTGTTTTAATAAGGTTATTTTAAAAACATAAACAGATAGTTCTGAATTACCGTATTTTTTAATAAGCCTGTCTACCAGTCCCAACTAAGGAAATTAGAGGAGTTGGAGTCAGACCTCATTCTTTAAAAAAAGTTCAGTGGTACCACTGCAAGTGGCTTATGAAATCTGCAACAGTCTAAGAATTGCACAGAATGAAATGACTTTGTAAACAAAACCTTACTGGCACTATACTTTCTGCAAACCAGGACTGACTCAGTGATGAAGCTTGTAATTTTTTTACTGAATGTATCCCAGTGAAGAGAGTGCCTGCAGGGCAGTAACTTGCCTTTCTGGCAATTGGATATAACCTAGAACTAACTAGATAACTAACTGGTAACTAGAAATGGGACATTTGTGCTATGAAACACTTCTTATAGCTGAGGTACACGGACTTTTCTTGGACATATTTTTCCAAAATAACATCTTGTTAATGAATAAAGTCATCCAGGTGAATGCAGACATCACCTAGTCTGCCAGCTGGAGTGTTTTCATGTTAATTAATACTGCTACCTATATATTGCAGTCTTAGTTGTGCATTCCTAGCTGGAATCACATTTCACAGTGTATAATTTTTAACATTAAATAGTCTGCTGAAAATTAGTAGGAAAAAGGTCAAGAAATGCAAAATCCATGTTCACTTGATGATGCTGTACTTCCTAATTATATGATACAGATATTTGAAGAGCAACTAATTTGAGTCAGAAGCAAGTACCAAGAGCTGCAAACGCTGCCATTAGTAGTGCTTAGTAGGTGCTAGCAGAGTTCTTTGCGCTTGGTTGTAGGCATGTATTCTTCCTGTGGTCCTCATGGGTTCCTTTTCAGAGTCAGTCTATTGAAGACATTATGTGTAGCCATCCAGCACTCCAAGGAGGAAAGGGATATTTGAAGATACAAGAAAGGATGTAAAACAACAAAATAGGTGGGCAATGGTGAAGCCTGGACTTCAGCTTAAGCATGGCTCTGTTAAGGTTGCACTACAGTGGCATATGGATTTACTAGTTTATGCTCTAATATAATGACCTTTAATGGGATTTTTGCTATTAACTATCTTCTATCCATCTCTTCTACATCAATTTTCAGAGTGATTTATTTTTTTCTCAATATTTATTCATTAATGCTAGTCATAAAGTATTCTAGTGAGGTACCAGTAAAAACCATGATATTTTTTCCCAGTATTCTAATCCAATTATCAAAGTATTTGTTTTCTTCTCCAAAGAAGAAAAAACATATACATACCCACGTATGTGTACAGAAAATGATTGCAATTTAGCAATGAAGTCCAGTTTTTTCAGTCCAGATTCTTCCAAGCTGCCACTCTTTTCTGTAAAGAACAAAGTCATCTTTGCAAGTTTGGTCTGGCTGATGGCTAGCACGTGGTTTTGCTGAGGGCTGTGGGGACAGGGACCGAGGCTGGGTGGCTCTCTGGGCAGCATGTGTCTGGCTGTTCTGCCAGCAGCCTCTCTGCAGGCATGATCTATTCCTTGCAAAGGCATCAGGGTCTGTGTCAAAGTGGCTTTGCAGTGGGCTCCTCTGGCTTGGCACATGGCAGCTTGGAGGGGGAGATGTTGAGACCTCTTCCTGCAACTACAAAAAGGGCTGAGTAAGCGAAGGGCTGCCAAAGTGCCTGTGCTCCTTAGAGAAATGTCACTGCTGTCACAGGAGTGTAGATGATGCCATCCTGGTGAGTAGCCCTGGATGTCCCTCTTTGTTCTGACAGTGCTCCCCTGTGCCTCACATTTGACTGCAACTACTGGTTTTCAACTTGAATGCTTCTCTCCTCCAGGATAAACCTGCGTGGGGCTGGCTGTGCTGGTGTACTCCATGCTGGGCAAAGCACTGCCCTGTAAAGTTACCACAAAGATTAGCAGGACAGCACTTGCAGAACAGATTATTCAGTCAGATAATGTTTTCTGTTTTCCCAAGCAAAACCAGGGAATGCTGGTAACTGCCTGAAGCAGAGTTTGGGCTTTGCTGGGACAGCAGCAGCACTGGTCACACACTGCATGTGGACACAGACATGTTAGCTAGATGTCTTAGCATGCCTTGGGAGGGAGGTGGTACTCAGGCCAAAATGAAGGTGGATGGATTTTCTGTGTGGATAGTTGCAAAGCTTCAAGTGCAATAACAAAAGAAATGCTGATGTAAGGGCTACAGAAGCTGCTGGTGCAGCTTGCAGACTTGGCAGAGGCTCACTTTTCTCTTCTTGCAAGGAACTGTTCACCTTTTACCATCTGTATCACCAGGATTTTTTCTGGGAGGGGTGCTAACTGGTGGCAAAGCCCTGCCAGAGAACTGAATGTGAGTGGGCTGGCTGTTTACACCGTGTGTTACAGGGGGCTGATGGAGATGTAAGGCTGGAGTCTGGAATAGAAATTGCATTTTAGGGTCATATCCTTCAAATCACCAAGAAGTCAGTGAACAGTGTAACACATGCATTTCAAATGCCTTGTGTATTAATGGAAAAAGACCTAGAGAGAAAAGTGTTGGAAACAGCAGAGAGCTGCTAAACAAGCCAGTGCAAGCTCTTGGGCTATTATTCCTCAAGTTCTTTTTTTTCCTCCCCTTGATATGTTTACATTGCTAAATTCCTTTATGCTTCTTAAAAAGAATGCTTCATTCAAATTTTTTAAACTATTTAGCACCCCACAGAAATTAAACACAGCTATAACTTTTTGCTGTTGAGTGTGAGGTGGAATGAAAGTGCTCTCTATTGGCTTAAAATCATAGGATCATTTAGGTTGGAAGAGACCTACAAGATCATCAAGTCCAAACATAAACCCAGCACCACCATGTTCACCAGCAAACCATCTCTCTAAGGGCCACATCCCCATGTTTTTTGAACAATTCTCTGGGCATCCTGTTCCAATGCTTTCACCATTTCAGTGAAGAAACTGTTCCTAATATGTAATCTAAGCCTGCCCTGGCAAAATGTGAGGCCATTTGATTTGGTCCTGTCACTGTTACCTGGCTAGACCTACCTTTGAAAGATAGCTCCAGGCATCAGCTTGGAAACTGATGATCAGCTTGGCATTATGAAAATAAGACTATAAGATCTGTTATAGTAAAGAAAGTGTTTTGGGTTTTTTTATTCTCAGGAAAGAGAAAGGAATCATGCCTTGAAAGTATTGCACACCAAATGGGCTGTTGCAGAACTGTAACATTTGAGCTAAATCCTCTGGTCAGGTGGAAAAAATAAGCAGGCATGAAGCCTGTTTATGCTACCAGTGATGCCTGAAAAGTGCTGGCAGTTCTGATGTCCTGAGAAGGACTGACAGGGTGCACTATGATGTATCAGCCTGTTTGACCACCTGGTTGAAGAGGGAGGTTGTAAAGGGGCTCTGCAGAAGGGCCAATTTAATTCCTGTAGCTGTCACCTCCCTTTCTAGAAGCAGAATGGTTGGAAGGTGTTCGTCAACACAAATGCATATTTCTATATGAAAGGAGCTAACCCCTTAAAATTTTGGCAAGTTATTTATAGAAGGTAATTAAATGTAGGAACAAAAATAGGATGTTTGTGTCATACTCCTGGAGCATTATCAATAATGGGACTTGTTTTGTGAGTAGTTGCACATTTCTTCAAAGGAGCATGTGATGCTCTCTAATTGAAATATTAATAGCAGATAACAACACTGTGGAATGATGGCCTCTTAAATGGAGACACTTTAACAGCTTTTAATCTGTGTGGTAACTGCATATTAAAAATCTTTGACAATTTTGATGAAGAGCAATTATAGAGCATGCACAGTAGCTGTTCCTCTAAGTTAACTAATTCCCTAAGTCTCATGAATCTGCTCTAAATTGATGGGCTATACAATTTCATTCAAAATTAAGTTTTTCACTGAAGAATAAAAGCATCCAATTAAAAAAAATTCAAAACAATTAGCTGTCTTTATTGCAAAGTAGTTGTTTTCCTGTGAAAACTTCAGTGTATATTTTATGAGGAACAAAAAAGATGAAAATTGAAAGAAAATCCATGACTGTGAGATCACCCCAGCATGTGTTGAGAAAGAGGATTTTGAAAATAAATCAGATTTTTCCTAGTAAAGGACTGTTAAGAGACAGTTAGGAAGTTTCATATGTAGTATAGTTTGACCTTTCTGTACTTGCACATTCATACTCCATTTGAAACCCCCTGACCTTCTTGTGTTATCGAAGAAGAGACAAATGAATGAAATTCCATATTTGGAACATAAATGTTGCAGCTGTCTTGAAGACAAAATATGTGCATGCTCTTTCTCATTCCAAGTTAGAATCTCATTCCATGTGTACTTTCTCATTCCAAGTTAGAACTGATTTTCAAGTAGTTTTGAGTACTAAATTGAGCTCCATCCAGAGGCTCAGGGGCTTCAGTAAAACTGTCTTTAAAAAATAATATAAAAAATAAAATATAAAAAAAAATAAAAATATCTTTTAAAATATATAAAAACTATCTTAAAAAAAAATAAAAAGCCCTCAAAGTTCTGTTCCATCAGGGATTTTCCTGCTGGAAAATAGGAAATGAAAAGAGGACTATAAGATGGCCCTGGGAGGGTGGCAGCAGAGGTTGGGCAGCCTGGTGCAGCTGGGGCATCAAGCTGGGGCACTGCCCTGCAAAGGCAGCACCTCTGGGGCTGTGCAGCTGTGAGTGTCCCCCTCACTGGCTTGCTCTGCTTCCACACAGGCCACGTGAACCCTGCTTTCCTTGGGGCCACTGCTTTGGGCTGTTCACACCTCTAGTAGTGACCATCCACAGACAGCTTCTGCCCCTGCCTGACTCTTCACCAGGTGTCAGCCAGACAAAGACATAAATGTGCTGGCCAGGGGTGGCTTTGAAGGATGTGGAAGCAGGGCAGAGAGGGAGAGGAAGGGATGCTGAGACTGTTTTCCATGGCTTTATTAAGTCAGTAGCATCTGAGGTTAATCTCACATTAATGTCAATGCTGTAATGGCTTCTGATTTGCTTCAAAAATTTTTAATAATATGGAAATGTGCTTTTTAGCATTTTGTATTTTAATAAATTGAAGGTATCTCGGAAAATTTTTCATACTGATTGGTTTATGTGCTATGTTTCCTGTTAACTAGATTTTTCCCAATATTCTCTAATCACCTTGTACCTCTCTTCCTGATTCTAATTACTAGAGCTTTGTATATGATAACAAGCACTTCAGTTCAGAAGTGATTGCAGTGTTCTGAAGTGAACTACTCCAGAAACTTTCAATTACCTTTTAAATTCTGTATACCAACTCGTGACTTCTGCTTACTTATTTGATGGAAATACTGTCACCCTGAAGCCATGGGAAGCAGAGGAGACTGTTTGAGTGGCAGCAGAGCATTTTTGTCAGCTGGAAGAGGCAGATCAGAGTGTGACCTTCAGCTGGATGCTCTTAAGCTTGATTGGGATATGGAAATCACATTCTCTGTCTCTGGGAAGAGAGGAGATGCAGTTTAAACTACTCTTAATGATCTTTCCAATGTTTTTTTTTTCTTCACACACACACACACACACACACACCCCTCACATTCTCAGAATAGAATATAATATAATATAGTAAGGGAATATTTAAAGAATCGACTTTCCCAATGTATTGGTTGCCCAACTGTATCTGTCCATCTGTGCACTGAGCAAGATGGAATGATTAATTCAATCTTTTAATAGCATGTGGTCAGAATAAGAGATGTTGGAATTCACAAGCAGTAAAAGTAGAAGCTGTAAAGTTGATATTGGGGACTGTGATACAATATACCCTGTTCTATCTAGGAATATGATGATACAGTCAATACTGTCTCGAAAATGAAAATTAAAATATTTTGTCTTTTGAAAGGTATAGATCATAGTGCAAAGTATAAATTGTTTTCTGTTTTCTTTTTAATTCTTCTGGTGAGATGCTAAAATGCAGGTGGCAATATTTTGCTTTTGGTTTGGATTTATATATATATATATATATATATATATATATATATATATTTCTTTTGGTTTGGCCAAAAGTAGATCAGTCTTTCCAGTTTGACTGTAAGTAACGAGATCACTCTTTGCTTCAGTTTCTGCCTATGAAAGTGCTGATGAATCATAGAATCATTGAATCATTTAGGTTGGAAAATTCCAGCAGTTAACCCACGCTGCCAAGTCTGCCAAGTCCATGACCAAACCATGTCCCTAAGTGCCACATCTACATGTCATTTAAATACCTCCAGGGGTGGTGACACAGCCACCTCCCTGGACAGCCTGTTCAAATGTTTGATAACCCTTTCAGGGAAGAAATTTTTTCATAGTATCCGATCTAAACCTCCTCTGGAGCAGGTTTCAGTTATTTCCTCTTGTCTTGTTCACTTATTACATGGGAGAAAAGACCTACCCTCTCCTTGCTAAAATGCCTTTCAGGGAGTTATACAAAGCAGTAAGGTCACCCCTGTGCCTCCTTTTCTCCAGGCTAAGCACCCCCAGCCCCCTCAGCTGCTCTGCATCCGACTTGTGCTCCAGACTCTTCATCAGTTCCATTGCCCTTACCTGGATGTGCTCCAGCCCCTCAATGTCTTTCTTGTCATGAGGGGCTCAGGACCAAGCACAGGATTCCAGGTGTGGCCTCATCAGTGCTGAGCACTGGGGGACAATGGTCCTGCTGGCCACACTATTGCTAGGATATTGATACAGGCCAGGATGCTCACTGGCATTCTTGGCCAGCTGGCACACACTGGCTCATGTTCAGATGCTGTCAACCAGGACCCCCAGGTCCTTTTCTGCTGGGCAGCTTTCCAGCCACTCTGCCCCCAGCTTGTAGCACTGCACGGGGTTGTTGTGACCCAGACTCAGGACCTAGAAGCTGGTCTCTTTGAATCTCATACCCTTTGCCTTGGTCCATCAATCCAGCTGGTCAAGCTCTCCCTATGTAGAGCCTTTCTACCCTCCATCAGTTTGACACTCCTGCCCAACTTGGTGTCATCTGAAAACTGGCTGAAGGTGCACTCGATGTGCACCTGTTAAACAGGACTGATGCCAATCCTCAGCCCTGGGGAGCCTCACTTGTCACTGGCTACCAGCTGGATGTAGCTCCATTCACCACCACACTCTGGCCATGGCCATCCAGCCAGGATTTTACACAGCAAGCAGTATGTCTGTCCAAGCAGCCACTTTCTCCAGGAGAGTGCTGAGTTTCAGCATTCTGAGTTTCAGCAGAAGCTGAATATCTGACTTTCCACATTTTCTGAGCTTTAGGAACTTAAAATCTTCTCCAGACTTGTGGGTTTATGATGGAATCTTTCTTCCATGCAAGGTGTGGGGACTTGCCTGCTTAATTTCTACAGTATTTGGGATCAAATCAAGAATATCAGCTGTTCTTTTCTTCTTCTTCTCTTTCTTCTCTTTCTTCTTTTTCTTCTATTTCTTCTCTTTCTTCTTTTTATTCTCTTTCTTCTCTTTCTCCTTCTCTCTCTTCTCTTTATTCTTTTTCTTCTCTTTCTTCTCCCTCCCCTTCTCTTCTCCTCCTCCTTCTCCTTCTCCTTTCTTTTTTTTTTCCTTTTTCCTTTTCTTAAGTCTTTTTGTTGTGAAATAACCATCATTTACAGTTTTCTGAAATTAGGTTTCTGCTCTGCAGTCAGTTATGACATTTACTCGGTCTGTAATGGAGCGACAGCAGCATCATGCTCTGCTGATTCATATTTTCTCCAGCATTTCAAACTCACTGCCATTACCCTGGTTTTTGGTCAAAACTGTAACCCAAATGCTAATTTTTCATCATTAGACATGAAATTTTAAAACCTTAAGAATTCTGTGCCACATTTTATGCAGATAACTGTTAAGATTTTTTAGATATAGAGGATGTGGTCTTTCCAAGGGAAGACCTTTTCTGAGATTATTCACATTTCATTTTGGTTGTTATTTATGGCTTCTTCACTGGATTTATGAACATGATTTGGTAAGCTCTACATTTATTTGGGACTTTATTGAGTGGGAAAAGTGTCTTTAAATGTCAAATATTTGGTTAAAATGAAACTTTCTCTGTAGGGAAGTAGCACTCAGAAATAAGGAATTGCACTTGGGAAGGTTTTTGTATGCTTGGGGGTATGTCTGAGAGCAAGGACTTGAAATGGTTTCTTACATCCTGAGGGATGTAAAGTATTGTCAGATGCAGCTGCATCTACTCGTTAGCTGTCCGGGAAATCTTGGAGCCTAGACAATCTTTGGTTCCTGGTAGAGAATGAAAAAATAATTCTAATGTCTCGAACTTCTGCAGGATGGGAAAATGCATTCTGCAGCTACTAGACTATGCAGAGCTATTTCCATTGCCCCTATTTAAATATCCTGGGATAAGCTTCTCTTTTTCATCTCTCATTTCACAACAGGAAAAAAGTATAATTACATGGTGACATGACTTGAAGAGCATTGGGAAGTTTTACATAAAATGACATTGCCCAAGGTATTGCAGAATTACATTTGCCCAGAGGGAGGGAGTATGGGAATAAGCATCAGTAAATCTGTTCAAAAGATAATCAGGTGCTTTTTCTTGATTTAAAGATACACCTGTATATAACTTCCTTATCTTTAGTGTGACTGGAGTGAAAGAGAAGAAAGCCAAAGAGTAAGACTTAATAGGTAAATATATAAAAGGAATGAAAGATAAGCAGAACAGAGAATACAAATGGAAAAATCTCCTTCTCTATTCTTGTGATAGTATTTTCCCATGTAAAAAAATGATATGGGTAAATGGAGCCTTTAAATATATGCATATGTAGGGAAGATTAATTTATTCTTGGAGCTAGCATCGTGTTTCTTCTCACGATATTTTTAACAAATCCAGTAATCTTTCATATGCAGGCTGTGTCTGTTCAGTATAGTGTAAGGAATTAGTGGGATTTCTTCATATTATTGCAACAACCGTTCTGCACTTATTTCACAAAACCCAATGTTATGTTTTTGTGAATTGCCTTTTATGACTGAGGCTGGGACTGCTCACATATGGATCGCTGTCGCTGAGCTGAGTTAGTGCTGTGCCTTGCCAGTGACAGTGCTGTCCCCCACACCTCTCCAGTCCAGCCTCATGGCAGCAGAGCCCCCCTTTCCAAGCAAAGGCAATGCTTCATGGCCTCATCCAAGTCCCCAGCTGGCATCTGTCCCAGCACAAAATGATTGCACAGTGAAGCAAAACATGCCATGTGTGGTGTAATGCCAGTGGGTAGTCAGGTGCCAGATATTTTTGCACAAGTTTGTCAAATGTACTATCAGCCTTTGTCTGAAATAATCCTTAAGACTAGTGTTTCTCCAGAAAAACAAGCAAACAAACAAACAAACACTGGCTTAAGCCAGGAATAGCAACAATATGTAAGACAAGGACTAGTGTGTGATGGTAGAAGTTGCTTGATGTCTGTTGAGAACTTTCAGAGCCATAATTTCAGTAATATAATTTGTACTTGTTGATGTAAGGCAACTTTTCCATCTCTTGATTCTTTCTCTATCACCCCATGCCCTTCCCAGGGATCAAGTGCTCTCCTTTTCTACACATTCAGTTGGGAACGTTCCTCGCAAGAGCAGATTGTAGGCAAACTTGGATTCCTGATTAAATGTTAGCAGATTTTAATGCTGCACTGTGGTATTTTCCATCTGACTGATTTGTATAACGGTGTTCAATCTATCTATTTGGCACTCATAAAAAAAAAAAATTAAATTCAAATATCTTATCTTCAGATGAATTTTGGCAAAAGGAACAAAGTACTCAGGAACTCTGGCAAACATGGCCAAAAGTGAGATTCAGGACTTGGGAACCTTACCCTCTCATCTACTTTTGCTTTCTTTTACCTTAGGGCAACTTCATATTTGTTGGGATCAAATTTCCTAATATCTCTGTCAAAATCAGCCTGAACTTGTATTGTAAAAAGCTCATATATATGCTTCACCAAACCGTTTTTCAATGCAGCCTTATTACCCATTGTCTGAGAGAAAGGCAATTCTGAAATGTCAAGACAAATTCCCAAATTAAAAGTCCTCTTTTGTTTTCTCCATTCTCACCCTCCTCTTTCTTGGGGAAGAGGTGGCAACATCCAGCTTTTTTGCTGTGGATGATCACTGACCCTGATGCAGAAGGTCTGCATAGGGTTTCCTGGAGGAGGAGGTTCCTCATGGACAGAGTGAAGGCAGCATAAATCAGTTTGGAAAATTATCGTCTGTATAATTTTTGAAAACTCTAACTATCATTTTCTCCTTGCAGCCCTTCTGCCAAGTCCAGCAGCATCACAGAGTCCAAAACTAACATTACTGAGCATCCTATCAGACGAATAAAGGAAAAGCACTCAGGCTCCAGTGGAAAGATGTATGAAAATGCATCTTCACTTGGCTCTTGTAACCAGGCAGGACTTCTTCACTTGCAAACACACCAATCATATGCTCTGAAAAACAGGGCACTGAAAATACATGTGCAAGTGGAGAGGAAATATATTTTTGATTACTTTGGCAATAGCTGTAGCTGACTTTTCTAGCAGCCTGTGGATCAGTGCCTTGACTTACCCCACCAAACCATGGTTGATTTGCATCTGTAAGTAGCAGTGCCAATGTCCTCACTGGGGTCCTTTTTAGGCTTTGAGGACAATATCACCATGCAGAGATTTATGATTCAGGTGTATTAAATTGCTTAGAGCTGTATCTCTTTCACCTGAATACTTGGAGGTGAGGTGAAGGTGAAGAGAGGGGAAAGGGGAATGAAGCACTTGAAAATGACCTCATCTTGACCAAAAGTCTTTTTCCTGTGACTTATTTGAAAGTCTAACACTTCCTTCTGCTTCCCCTTCCACACCCTGCTTTCCACACACGCTTCTCCCTTTATCTGCATTTATGCTGTCTTTCCAAGAATCACTAGAAGAAATGCAGATAGGTGTGTCATGCAAATGAAATTTTTAGCGTAGTTTTCCACTCCCCTTCCCACTGTTAGAGAGATGTCTGTCCACAGGTCTTGTATTTTTGAGTGCCAAAAACTCTTGCTCTGAACAGCTACCTTATTTAGGGTATTGTTATTTTTCTTTAGTAAAAAATATTTCTTTCAGGACTGTAATGCTGGCATCATAACTTTCATCTTACTATTGCACCAGTTTATCTTACACCTTTTCTAATATGTGGGAGGTTTTTTTAAACCATAGTGAGATCTTGCAGTGGATACTCATGCTCAAATTTGTGATATTGGACTCTAACAATAACTCTTTAATACCCCCCAAGGCTGCACAGTCTGTTCATGAGTTGAAAAAACAAGAGGAAAGTGATCTGTTCTGCTCGTTTGTAGTATGACTTCTGCATGCGTTAAATGAGGTATCTAGGAACAAGTCCTGTAATGGATTTTGGGAGCTTGTATCTCAGCCTTCTGTGAAGGGCTTGTCATCTTGCCTGCAAATGTTATCACTTCATCCCTGTAAGCAAGCTGTCAGGCTTATCAAAAAGCTAAACAAATGTTATAAATTTAGAGCAGCCTTAAGTTTGGTTGGGTTTTTTTTAAGTTGTTTTCATTGGCAATTTTAAAAAAAATCATTAGTCTGGCTCAGCAGATGTTTGCTGCTAACTCTGAAGAAGTGTCACTTGTTCCTGTGTTGACAGTGTCAGGAAGGGATGAGTAAACATGTTATCTCCTTAGCTGGCTGAGCACTCTGCTTCTCTAGTTGGTGTATCTGCCAGCTGCTCTCCTTTTGTGTCATTTGCTGCCTTGCTGCATTTTGGCCATTTGTCCAAGCATCCTGGATATATGGTGCCTTGGCTGGAGTTACAGCCCTGGTTGGCAGCCCAGGCAGCCCAGACAAATTGCTGCTGCTGTGTGGGAGCTGTGCTGTGTTGTGGAAATGTCCACTTCATGGGGCAAAGGCTGAGTGTGCCTTCCCCTGAAATACAGGGATGGAACTTCTGTGAGTCTCCAGAATTGATAAGTGTGAGTTTGTTGTTTCACTGGCATGCAGCATTTCAGGCTCTGTGTGTCTTGTGCATTTGTTAAACAAGAAACTTATGTGTGTCAGGGGTTTTGCTGTGGTTTTGTTGTTACCAGTCCTATTCCCTGACAGTGGCTGCGTGGGAGCCTTGTTAAATTAAGTCTTTCCCTGGCTGCTGAAATTCTTAGAGCCATCTGACTGCTGCTGTTCCATTAATAGCACCTTGAGATACCTATGAGTTTGTAGGGCAAGGGACACATTTCCATGATTTGGTTTCTCCTGCTGTTCTGGTTCTTCAACACCTTTCTCTTCCCATGAGTGACTCCAGGGCCAGCCTCTCCGATACCTCCATTTCCTCATGATTCTTAACAAAAGCTTGGAGGCTTGTCTCCTCTCTGATGCAGAACTCCAGCTGTGTTTGGAAACAGATGCTGTCCCTGGACAGATAAGTCTCTCTTTCACAATGCATCCAGCCATCTGAGGTGTGTTGGAGCTGTTGGCTGTGTGCCTGTGGACCTGCATGTGTGCATGGCAGTTGTTCATCAGCACTGAGCCCCATGGCCCCAACTGCTGAAACCAGCAGGATGCCTTCTCACAGAAGGACTCGTCAGGCTGGTTGCCACCTACCTGGTTTCCAGCCTTAAAGGCCTTCAATCTTGATTGCATATTGATGTTCATTAGGAAAGCGATTGGAAGCAGAAAAGATTTTGGTGTGCAAATTTGGGAGGACAATTTGCGTTTGGAAAAATCCTCTGCACAGGCTTAGGACAGGCTTGAGGCACACGCAGTTTGTCTGGCTTATCTGTCAGGATTTGAGTACCTAAATTGTCTTCTGTTAGGATAGTCCTGGAATGACATTTGAATCCAGACCCTGTTGGCCTGGTTTCTGCCAAACCAGAATTTTATGGAGATGTTTCTGTAAGGCACACAAAAAAGTCTGTTGCTAAAAGCTGCATGGGCTCCCCAGCAGTTTACTGATTGCCTCTCAGAGTGGAAAATGAATTCTTTTTCTACATCTGCTTAATGGCTATAATCTCAACATTGCCACAGTATAAATCAGAGGAAAAGAGTCAGACTATTTTGCAATAAGAAAAACTACTCAATAATTCTGTGGTACATTGAGCTATATGATTTCTTTAATCCATCTAGAAGAACTTGATTGTGCCTTGTCCTGTGGTGTTAGATGAGGACTGGAAATTACAGTTTGCCTTCTTTTCTCACTCAGTGTTGCTATACAGGAATCGCTCCAAACTTGGATCTTGTTATTCAGTCATGAAACTAAATATTCATTGTTAGTTCTTTTCTTTTTTTTTTTTTTCCATCTGTGCTTCTGCCAGTTACCTTCAGGCCTAATATTTGCATAAATTATTCAGTTATAGGAGGAATAAAAAAAACCAAAAAACTGTTGAGATTTGTCTGTAGGGATCTCTCCAGCACAAATATCACCAAAGTTCCTGCACTATGTGGCCAGTTCAGGAGGTGCAGGCAGGTCCCAGCATGGCACCTCACAGGTGGACACTGACCAACTTTTTGGGTGCCTTCAGCTATGCTCAGGTCTTGCCTGATAAATACAGGTGACTGATTCAGACAATCTAAATTCTACCCTTGGCCTTCAATGTCTTAAAAGGAAGGTTAATGAGGAAATTAATAGAAAGAAATTCTATTGCAATGGGTCCACATGACCCATGATGTGCCACAAGGCAGATGCTGGATTAGTAAGGTAGGAGATGGAACTTTGTAAAAATTTGATGCAATTTGCTTTAAATAAACTTCTAATACTTTTTTCTTCTTTTTTCCCTTGGCCTCAAGCACCGTGTGCTATAAAGGTTTCAGAATACCAAAGCTAGCTACTCTCAAGGGAAGCTCTTCTTCTGAGGCTTGCATTGTCCGTGTTCACATGGTGTATTTCTGAAAAAAAAGAGAAAGATTGCTGCTTTTGTTTTGATTTGGCTACTTCAATGACCCTCATCCCTGCTTCAGAGCTGAGATTTTGCTGGCAGGAAATGGTCATTGATATGGGTCTGCAGACTGTCTTATTTCCGTGTGGTTTTGGCAGTTGTTGGGGCACCCTGACAGCCCCGTTTTAGAGTCTCTTGAAAATTAGTATTTTTTAAAATTACAGAATTGTCTTAAATTTTTTGTAGTATTGAATTTGTGTGAGGATGTCTATGTACATGCAATTTAATTCTGATTAAGGACAAGTATATTTAAAAGGAAAATAATTCTTTTTGAATAGCCTCTTATCAGGACATAATAAATCTGGCTTTTTTTTCCTGTTTTAGGGTCATCCACTTGCAAAGTAAACAGGCTTATGTCGTCCAAATAGGTTGGAATGCAGGCAGAACCTGCAGCTTGAGAGAAGCTTCTCTCAGCCACTGGTGTGATAAAGGAGCACCTAAGGACTGCAGGCTGGTTTCTTTGAACACGAGGGAAATTAACAGCTCCTGCTTGGTCAGGGGATTTCATTAGCACAGGGCTGCTCTGTTCTCATGTCCCACAGAGATATCACTGGCATTATTCCTCTGAACTTGAGATCAGTATCTACCTCCCTACCAGGAGTAGAGGGAGAGAGAGATCTGGGGTGGTTTAAACGAGATGCAAGGAGTGCCAGAGGGGACCTCTCTGGGTATTGCAAAGCTGGTGGGTCTCCACTGCCTCCTGCCTGGGGGGCTGTGAGACTCCAGCTGCACTGAGCTCAACCTCTCACACAAAATAAACCAGTACCTGCTGAAAACCAGGCTGAGCTGAGGTCTGCTTTCATGCTGAGTTTCATCATGGAAGTGGTGTTTCAACACTGAAAGTTGGGTGTACTGCAAACTCCATAGGAAGCTGGAGTCCTAGAGGGAACAGGGCACTAATAAACTGCCTTTCACTGGAGTTGTCCCTGGATACACACAGAACCTATATTTGGTCTTGACCACTTTTGTTGAAATAAATGCTAACTATGTCTCATTTAAATGGAGATTCATTTTACACTAAGACATCTGACTTGATGGAAATTGTACATATTTTCAAAATTAATAACAATTAAGAATTAATTGAGGAGTTTCATTTCTTCCTGCCCCACTCCCCTCCCCGATGTATTTCAGTTTTTCTGTTTGGATTTCCCATTTTGACTGAAGTGAGTGGATAGACTGAGTTGTGCCATGCAGTGTTGTGTCTATACAAAACCATGTTATGTGGAAGGTGTATCTCTTGCAAATAAAACAGATAATGACCACTTATCTGTGTGTCTGCAGCCCTCATTTCTCCCTCCGTGTCTGCTTTCTTACGTCCTTGGGGCTAGCTGCTACAAGCAGGTCTGTTTTAAACTTCTCTGTAATATAGGATTACACAGAATGCATATTTACAGTGGAGCCTTTAAGTGGCCACTAGGACCAAAAAATTGTCCTTTTCTTTGTAGTCACCATGGAGAGGATAGGACTGGACATCTTCTTTCATCTGCTAAATTGGGTCCTCTGCTAAGAACCACTTTATCACAGTGATACCTGTTATTTCTTTCCTCTTCTGACTTTCCATTTTCACTTCACATCATTGCCCCTTCCCCAGTCCTGACTTCTTTTTCTCCTTTTCTTTCATTAATTTTCTTCTAAGTGAATTTCACATTAAAATGTCACTTCTTATTCAATAGGTGGTGCAGTAATGGAAATGAGTGACAGCACCTGTATGCAGCATGTGAAATCCAAATGTCAGGTAGCAATGTGGTGAGAGGCCAGGAAGCAAGGGAGGTGTGGGGAGGCAGAAGAGGAAGAGAAGGTACTCTGTAGCCCCACATTTCTCCTCACAGAGAAAAGCAAGGCACAATTCTTCCCAAGAGTATTTCTGGGTTCCACATTCTCTGAACATCAGAGAAAGAAAACACAGTTCTTATCTTATTTGCTGTGCCTGTGTTTGTGCAAATGTGGAATGCAGCGTGGAGATTGTTTGCCCAAAGTGATGGTGTTTTGTTTCCTTGGCCTATCAGGGCCAAGTGTGTGTGTGTGTTGGGACTGTCGGGGGACAGTGACGAGACTCAGTTCAGGGTGTGCAGAGTGAGTGCTTGGCAGATTCAGTTTAGATGTAATGTAACATAGTGTTATATAATACAGAATAATATAATATAATAAAGTCATTAATTAGCCTTCTGATAGGATGGAGTCAGACACATCATATCTCTCCCCTTGCTGGGATTCCCTGCAAACACTATAGTATTCAGGCCCAAAAGAGTGCATTTTCTCTTGACCAGATTTGAACCTGTAGGCATTTTGTTTAGAGTTTATGATTAGAAGTATTTTTGGTGGAAATTGCAGGGCTGCATATAGCTAATTGAAGTCCCTTAAGAAGGCTCCTGGGGAAGTCTTACTTAGCTTGAATTATATATGTCAGGACACCTATGTGCATACATATCACTGTAACTGGAGTTAACCTTCAAAGAACTGCAAACAATTTCTCTTCATGGATGGGAAGAACCGAGTTGTTACCTGAAGAGAAGAGAAATTCATGTTGAATCATGATGGAAAGAACTATGTGTTTCAAAAAAGGTGAAATGTGGATCCTTTTTTGAAGTTGCTGTGAAGAAAGAAGCTTGTATCAGTGCTAGTCCTGTGTTTCATAACTATGTAAAATATGAGTTGGTGCTGTACAACAAAGCAATCCCCTAAAAACCTGGAAATCAAAATAGAAAGTCCTTTGATAGATGAAACTTGGCATCTTTTTAACATTTTTTATCTATAGCATTGCCTACAGACACTGCACCACAGCAAAATGAAGTATTTAATACTATTTTTCCTGTGCAAATACCTCACGGCTTTGACTCCAAAGCAAATTAGAAATTCACCTTGGTCACCTAAAGACCACACGGCGCTTCACATGAAACATTCTCCACCCAAACAAAAAAAAAAAGTTGATATTAGACCTAATTCATGCCTTTTCACACCCAAGCACTTGAATTATAATGCCTTTGCTCTGCTTTGGCTGCAGAACTCCCTCCATGGTGGGGGAATGTGCTGTGCAACCTGCACCCAGTGTGAGAGCTTGTAGCTGGGATGGCAGCTGCTCTGCAAGGGCCATCCCCAATGCTTCTTGGCTCACTTGGCAGGCTAAGGGCTCCTGGGGAGGCAGGAGACACAGGATGTGCCTAAGCCACCCCTATAGCAGAGGGAGTTTGGGAGCATTCCCTGCCTGCCAGGCTGTGTGTGGGTCAAGGAGCACTTGGAGTGGAGGCAGAGTGAGGGTATCAGGGATGCTGGCTTCTGTGGGACAGGGCTGATGTAGGTGGGAAAAGTAGATGGGGGCTTTCATGCAAGAAAATTGCTTCCTCCTTTCTTTGGGGCTCAGGGCCTCGTGATTTCAGAAGGGAAAGTGCTCAGTTATGCGGGGAAATTGGGTCAGCTGGTGTACTTTTGACAGCTCACCTTTGACTGAGATCTTTCCTCCATGTTACTGACAGAGGCTGGTCTTTTGTCATTCAGGAAATTTCCAGGGAATCATGCTGCCAATTGAATTTTTCCCCTGTACACATTGAGTAAGCCACCCCCGAGCTGACGTAACTGCCACCACCTTGCTCAGTAACAAAGTTATGGTGGAAATTGTAAAGGTCAGATGACTGCAGGATGATGAAATGAATGCAAATAGAAATGAGAAAATTTCTGAAGTGGTTGTTTGCTTTTCGTGTCGCCAACCTCAGTCTTTTGTGAACTGTTAATACTGGAAAATTATAGTGCAGTAAATAATTGTGGATATTCCAAAGATTTTATTTCCATACAGAGTTTGTTCCTGAGATTGTTTATCGGCCTGGCTTGAGCAGTCTGTTAAGTGTACACTCTTTAAAATACATCTTAACTTCTTAATTGTGTTACTATTGTGAACTAACCTTGTGTTATTTCTTTTTTCTCATATAGTTTTCCCTACACAAAATGGAAAGGTTGCTATAGTGACTGGAGGCACTAAAGGAATTGGTTACCAAACTGTGAAGCATTTGGCAAGACTTGGCATGCATGTGATAATAGGTAAAGTCATTATTTTCTTAATATACTTTTTGTCTCATAAGTCTTTTTTTTTTCCTTTTAAGGTGTATTTTCTTTCTTTCTTTATCCTACATTCCCCTGACATATCCATAAGTAAGGATATGTCAGGGGAATGTAGGAGAATATTTTGCCAGTATTTACCACTAATAAAGATTGATTTATGTTTTGCTTTGCAAGATCTTAAAACAAAATAGTGGAAGCAATTTTTTCTGTTGGACTTGGAAGAGCTGTACTACCTTAGATAAGAAGTGAACAATAAAAAAACCTTTAAAAGATGAGTATTACAAAAAGTATTTATTTTATTTAGTTCCTTGTTACTGGGGATGGGTCATGCATCAGCATTGGGGTGTACATGTTCATTAAGAGGAAAACAAATTAAAGAGTTGAAGGAGTATTACAGTGTTTAGTGGGGGATGATCTGTTATAAGGACAGAGGAAGCCCTTATAACTTTATCCATGTAAAAATTGCACATTTACTTCTCAGTTTGTCACTGTAAGAGACCTCTGTAGGCAAGACAAGAAAATAAATACCTGGAGATTCAATCGTGTCAGTCTGAGACGGATTGGGCAATTCACCTTCTGGAGGTGCCTGTTCCTCCATTGATAATAAAGAGTTGATTTACTCTTTAGAGTCACTCAGGTGACCGAGTTAGAGTGTGACATTTCAAGTTAGGTGAATTTCTCTATGAACTCAGAACTGTCCTGTGTGCACCATTTCTTCTTTCTACCACAGACACTATTTAGGAGACTTCCTATTTTTTAAAACTTCCTTTATTACAAATATGTATTTGTAGTAGAGGAATATGTTTACTGATATGTCTACTAAATCAGAATGTAGTATAATGAATACTTTTATGTTTAAACTGCTACATTTTCTCACTTCATCTTTCCTTAACTAGATTTTTACCTAAACCACTGTAACTTTTATTCCAGAGAGTCACTGAAGATTGTTGTTTCATTGTACACTATCAAGCTGGTAATGCCATTTTGTTCAACTTTTATACAGAATTTGCTCTCTAAGGTTCTGTACACATATCAGACCCACTCCAAACAATGGATGAGAGCACAGTAGCCATGTACTTTCAGTGTGGTGCAGTCAGTAACATTAATGGAATTGTCCTGGAATCATACAGGTCTAATGTGGAACACCACTTACTCATACATGTTTTAATAGAGGTGTCAAACCCAAGCGTCTGCAAAGTGCAAGTAGATGCTTCTTTATGTAGCTAAATGCCAGATGTTACTAATGTAGCTAGATGTAGCTAATGATGTCAGCATTAATATTTCACTAAAATTGCTTTTCACCTTTAAGGTGGACTGCAAAAATTTACTCTGGGAAAACAAAAAGGGTAATTTTCTTCTCTTTGCGTAGGGTCACAAAAGCATAGAACATTCTTTTTTTTTCAAGATTTATTTTGTATCACTTAAAGTTTAGGATATTCCATGTAACAAAATTCAGTGTGAGGGTTTTGGGAATGGGAAGGTGAGGTTTAGGTGCAGAATCTCTAAATAAGCTGATTTTTTTTCAACTCACAGTCACTCTGTCATAAATCTCATTCACTCACCCTCACACCCATAGTCTCATAAGCACCAAGATGTGTGAGCTCGTGTGATCTTGTGAGCATCACCTGAGTATGGGAAAAGGTCATGCCAGCTGACAGTCCTGTGGTCCTGTGGTTCTTCTTGATCAGAAGTGACAGGCTATTTTATGGTCAGATCTGCCATAGAAGTTGTGCATTCTCCTTCTCTGGAGGTATTAACAATTCATCTGGATGTGCCCTGTGTTACTTGTTCTGGGTGAAACTGCATTAGCAGGGGGATTGGACAGAGCTCCCTTCCAACCACTACTATTCAGTGATCTTTTATATTGCTCAGCAGCACTCAGTATGTTTTTCCTGGTCTACAATATTTAGGCTCTGTCTATAGCCTATTTTTAGGCTGGGCAAACAGGAAAAATAATGGTATGGGTATTATGCTGTAACCTGGAGATGTTATCCTCCTGATGGCAGAGTGCATGGTCGTCTGCTGCCAGTCTTCTGTGCTGTGGCCTTGACGTGCACAGCACAGGAACAGTGTCCTCTAAACATGTCTTTTGATTGTCAATAAAGGGCATCCTTTTAACACTTTGCTCTTTCTTTTGGTGTTTACAAACACAGACACTTCCATTGACTCCACAATTGTATCAATCTTACTATTTTCATTACGAATCCCTACAAATGTGAATTAATGAAATTAATTATAGGAAGCATTTGATGAGTAAGTCCTCCAGCTGATTCATTTCTTCCGAGCAAACTCTGACCTGAACACTGAGCCCTATGAGTCACAGCCATCTTCTTTGCCTGTGAAACTCTTCAGACCAAAGCAGCCCTGTCAGAAGAATGGATAGACCCAGGCACTTTTCCAGCTGCAAGATCATAACAGTCTCAAAAGCACATTAAATGCAATGACCTTCCATTCTTGCTCATAACTGTTGGACCCAAACGTCCAACGTGTGTTTGAAATATCTGCTGGCACATTGGCATGCATTAGCACATTCTGCTTCAGGCCACGCAAGGCTCAAATAAGAGAGCAAGTGTGCTCAAGCTTTCTCCTCTAGAATTGTTTTCATCCTATGTTTGTATATAGACATGAACTTCTGTGAAAAAGGTGTGGATGGTGTGGATGTTAAGTGAATTTGGGCTTGCAAAAGAGACTTACATGTAGCTTGCATTCAATCATGCTCAATCACTGCATGCTTGTTTCTCATTATAGGAACTGTAGCAATAAAGGATGATATCCCTGCAGCAGGCAAATGAGTCAAGCCTGAATGTCTGATGTGAAAAATGATTCACCATTTGTGATGGATGTGATTTTGATTCTGTTTGACATTTTAGAGGAGTAAATATTTGAAACAACCTACTTTTAAATCAAATCCACCAATGGAATGAGGAAAGCAAATAAGTAGGAAGCATGTTACCTTGTGGAGCGTGAGTAGGCACTGTATGAAAAGGCTGTTTCTTCACTCAGAGCCTTTACAGCAAGTGGTTTCATCGTTCTTTTAAACCTCCTTCCTTTCCATTCCCAGCACTGTTGCGCAAGACTCCATCCCCCACTGATGGTTTCCCTCTGCTCACCCTGCCCTCAGCCTCTCCCTGAGAAAGAGGTTTTGATGAATGCTGAAATGATGAAAGTAATTTTCTGTATATTTGTATGTTTGTTTGATAGATTTCATTGAGGCTTTCTGCCAGGCTGCTTTTCTCAGTAGCTTCACTTGCAGTCAGCAGGGCTTTTACTTCAGGAAAATCTCATGGCAAACACCAAACCCCTGCTAGGGAAAACTGATAGCTGTGATGAATCTTCACAATCCAGCATACAGGGAGCTCCTGCTCTCTCCTATGCAATTTACTTGTTAATAAATAAACTTGCAATTTCATTTTCAGAGAGAGAAAGTAAATGGCACACTGTATTCAGTAGTGACTGATATTGAAGGTAATGTTTTGTATGCACTTACAAATAAATACGCTCTTCACAATGAGGACATTGGAAATCAGCATACCCGGGAAATTTCTATGACCTCCCCCAGCCCAGGACACAAAACCCAGTATGTTCAGCTCTGGTTCAAGGTGTTTGCCACAGTTTTGTGAGTCTCAATTTAGAGTGATAAAAAAGCATAAACTATTCATATTCCTTCCATCCCTGTTCACAGCTGTTTAATTTTATGAGGATTCTGTGTGTGCATGTTAAAATTGTTGAGTCAAAAAAGGAAAGCATCAATTTGATTTTTTTCTTTATATTTTGCCCTCAGTACATTAATAAAAGAAGGCTGAGATAATGTGTGATAATATCTAATGTAGAAGTTTTGATAATTCTATCTGAAAACAGTGAATGAAAATCAAAATATTTGCATCTTTACAATGTTACACTTTTGCTTGGTATAAAACGCCAGGTTCAGGGCAGTGTAATCAATCTTTAATATTTGAGTATATCAGTGTCACAGGTTTCTAAGACAGGCTCACACTTTGAAGGAAGCAATCTCATTATATTTATATATATGTATATATATTCTGATGACTTATTGGAGCTATGCAATTTTGGCTTGAGCCCTGCAATTTTGGCATAAATAAATGTACTTCCATCGCCAGATTCAGCACTTCTGTGTGACCTCAGTAAGCTCTGCAGGACACTAAGCAAGAGATATTTCTGTCACCTCTTTCATTCCCATTAGTTTCCAATTTTCAAGCTGGATTCTCTGCACCATGAATCAGACAATTCTTTTATTGTATAATACTACAAAGTGACTTTCGAGGGATAATTAAATCCTATCAAGATGGTGCAATAGTTCATTTTCAAAGACAGTTTGATTTAATTTCAATTACTGAAAAATTTTATGGGTTACTTTAATAGTCTTTTTTTAATATACAAGGATCTATGAGATGCTTGGGTTATATATATTTTTTTTTTAAAGTATTTATCTTCCTAATTTCAGCCAGGTTTTTTAGGCCTGAATGAGTTCTAGAGTTAGTCAGGAAGTGTCAAAATTTTACCAACCTATTAAAAGTGGGTGATAATTTCATTTTTCTGCATGAGCATAACGAAAATGCACACAGATTCCTTTATAATTGTAATTCAGTTCAGGTTTTATCATATCAGTGCACAGTAATCAGGGTTATGAAATTCTCTGTTTACTGTTAATTATGCACCATACATGTGCACACAGCCACACACTGTCTTCCAAATATGTTTGAATCTTGTCAAACACTTTAGTCCCTAACTTCTGTTGGAAGACTGTCACGTCTGTGCTTGTTTTAACATATGGTGCTTTCAACAAATAATTTTATAGGAAGAACACATTATGAAGTGACAAGTTCTTCAAATTGTATCAAAATTTTCAGGGTGATAAAGACCAGGGATGTGTGAAGAATTGCAAGAAGACCATAAGAAGCTGAGTGTTAAAAGGCACATACAACTCAATGTAGATCAATATGGAGTGATGGACATGAGGAAAAATTTTAATGCCAAAAGAAGATGTGATGGATTCTGTGTTGACCATCATCACTTTGGATGTAGATCTCAGGATCAAAATAGATCATTCTGTGAAATTCAGTCATGCTCCATAGGGTGCAAAAATCAAAACAAATATTAGAAATGGTTAGAAAATGAACAAACTAAACAGACAATATGAGTTGATTCAACTGTATGAATCCTTCGTGGGCCAGAACCGTAAATACTATGTTGTGTTCTGGTCTGCCTATTTCAAATGGTCTTAAAGGGTTTAGAGGAAAACAAGTTTTATCAGGGGGGTGGAAAAGCAACCTTATGAGGAGCAACCAAATGGGCTTGAAGTCTTCAATCTGTTCACTGTCTCTGAAGTATATAAAATGAGTAGCTAAAAAGATACAGAACTTAAAATAGCATGGAGATTGTTACAAACCCAGTATAAACACAGTATTAAGCATCAAAAAGAAATTAAAGCAATCTAAAACAGGCCACTGTGATTGAAACCAAAATCCATCAGAAGTGTAAAAGTATTTCTGGACTAGTATCTGCTGCATAAAACCTTAAATCATCTTTGGTAAAGAAGTGTAAGGTGACAAATACAGTGCTGGACAGTTCTGGGAAAATGTTGTGCATAGGCCAGTAAGTCTGTTTTTTATATTGAAAAATAAGTCAGGCATTTAAAAAAATGTAGAGTTAAATATGTGTTATTGGAACTTTGGAAGAGTTAGTGCGGTTTTTCTAGGTGCTTGTTTAATTTATTCATTAAGCATTTATGCCTAATGCTTTGAAATATTCAACAACTGTGTGAATTAATTTAATCCTGGTTTTCAAATGTTTTTGTTAAGATTCATGCCAAAAGATTTAAAGTGGCTGGCTTGTCTTGAGATAAGAGAAAGATTTCTTGTAGTTTAGTAATAGATTAGCAGACAGAAAACAATATTGAGAAATAATTTATCAGCTTTGAGTTGGAGCAAAGATGCTTGTGGTCCCACAGACAGATGTTCAGTTCATTTATCATAGATAGATACAGAATACAGGGTGAAGAGTGAGATGATGCATTTTGTTTAAATGTGTTTAGGATATTCAAAATTGTTTGACTATTGATAATTAAAGAATTTGAGTTTCTGACATGTAAGGAGAGGCTGAGAGAGATGTATTCAGCCTGAAAAGGACAGAAGGGTTAGGAGGATCTTTTCCAGTGTATAAGTACCTAATGGGGAAAAAAAAAAAAAACCAAAAAAACCACTCCTTTTTTTCCCTTTTTTTTTTTTTTTTTTTTTTACATTGTGGCTGTTCAAACACTGGCACAGGCTGCCAAGAGAGGTTGAAGAGTCTCCATCCCTGCAAACACCTGAGATCTGACTGGACATGGTCCTGGGCCACCAATTGTAGCAGAGGGTGGGACTGGGAGGTGTCCAGAGATGCCTTGTGAAATCTTAACTACTATGAAGAATAGGAAATAATCTCCCAATAGTGGATGACTGTGCTATGAAAGGATGGATAAATACAGAGTGTTAGTAAATGCAAGTACAGAATATGAGAAAAAACAGCCACACCTATGTATTTACAAGAATAGGACCTAAATTAACTGCTAGTCAAAGAGTTAAATAAATATTGTGATTTACTGCTGAAAGCTCTATGTACAACATCATCGATATTTCGTGCCAGTCATAAAGGCAAATAAAATTATATTACTGAGCAGGAAAGGAGATGAAAACAGGACAGAAAGCGTCCCTCTTCCTTTATAGAAACCATTGGATCATCCTGTTGTGCATACTCAAAAGGAGTCTGGTTGAACTGGAAAAAACTAAAGAGTGATGGTTAGGAGTAGAGGATGGCTTTGTACAAGGTGGGGCACAGAACAAACATCCTTCTGCTTCCAAACAGATGACTGAGGTGTGATCATACAGTTATGAATGGTGTAGGAAGTGAAGGAGAAGTGGTCATTCCCTGTATTATTGTACACAAAGTGGAGAACATCTAATAAAATAAAAAATACAAAAACAAACAAGCTACTGAAGAATAACCTTTTAAACATAATTAGGTGTGTCATTAAATCACGGAGCCTGCTGTCCCAGGACTCTTGGGCGGTCAAGTTCTTGAATGAACTGAAAGTGCAATTAGGTGTAGTAGTGCAGGCCATGTTCATTGGGAGGCCATGTGCGACCTTGGATTCAGGAAATCTCTGAAACTTCCTGCTTCTGGGAGGGTGTATTGGAGAAAATCACTCCTAGACTTATTGCTGTCATGTCTTTTCCTTAAGTATCTGCTGCAGGTTATAGTTGGAAAGAGGGCACTTGTCTAGATGTATCTTGAGTTTGATAAACAGGGTCGTTCTTAACCTCTTGTTGGAACAGATGGGTAGCTGAAACCTAAGGCAATAATGAGGATTTCTTTTCTTTTTGCAAATCGACATTCTCTCCCTTGCTCATTTTTTGTTTCTTTTCTCAAAGGAATACTTACAGCAATATTTCCACCTTTCATGTAAGAAAGGCATGTATTTAATTGTGACTGTTGTGTGATGAACTCAATGACAAAAGATGTGTGGTATCTTTAGACACAAGGAAGTTTGTATCATGTTTGCAATTTATTTTTTATAGCTGGTCACATCCTTATACCTATTATTGAAAACCATGGCTTAAATGTTTTATATATGAGATGTAAGATCAGTATTCTTTTTATTGAAGATTTTACAAATTCCTTTAAAAGAAACCTTATAAATTCCTTAAAAAACCTGCTCATATTGTATTGAGTTCCAATTTCTCATCCTTGGAGATTTTGGGGGCAGTTATTCCTCTCTTTTTGGCATGTTCTATTTTTTGTGTTCACTCATAAATCATAATCTTCCTAACACCAGCTGATAGGATTTTGTTTTCCTCTTGAGGCATTGGGTGCCCTCATAAGCCCTGTCTTCAGGCTGATGCTTCAAAGAAATCAGTTCCCCTTCGATCATAATGAGGATTATTCTACTCTGAGGAGGCATCTTGATTCAAATTTCCATTTGGAAACTTTTATATTCTGTTGCACAAAGGCATCTAACCATTATCCTTTGCAATTCCTTAATCAGATGGTATACACTTATACAGAATTGATTACTGTACCCCCCAGCTTTTCCTGGTAGACAGGTAAGAGTTTATGGGCACCACTTCTGAATTAGGTTGCTGGAAGTCAGCAGTGGGGAGAGGGAAGGCCCATGGGGCATGCTGCACACCCTGGGAAGCGATCCATTGTTTCAGGGAGAAACTGATCTGTAATTATGGCTCCACAGGTCAAGGGATGAGCTTTATCTCAGGTTCCTGAGGCACTGGTGACTGAGGGGGTCACCCCTGCCAGTGTCTGGGGCGTGTGGGGAGAGCTGGGAGGTGACGTGCCTGCCCTGCCCCTGGGCAGCTCTCGCTCCTGCCTTCCCCCCTGGGGTTCCCTTCTCTGGGTTTATCACGGGCTGAGGGGTGCCTTGTGCACAAGGTGGCTCTCAGGCTCCAAGCTGGAGGGGTCAGGTCTTTCTCTGGGCACCATGTGCTGGTTGCTTTGAATCTTCTTGGTGTTCATCTCCAAAAGTTTTTATTTGTCTTCATTTTGTGCTATCTTACTGAAAGCAAGGAAATTTTCTCCTTGACAGACTTAAGTAAGCAAGGGCTTTTTGGATTTGTGGGTTTATTCTCTCCAGGCAACCTTAAGCTTTATAGGCTCTATTGTTGATCAAAGACTATTTTAAATTTTTATAATGCCCTGGAGTACATTTCCTTGAAACATCAAGATTGCAAATTCTTAGTTTTGCAAAACACCGTTTGGAAAAGCTCTTATTTCTTTATCAGGATCAGTCTTGTACATAAATTCAGTGTGTGAGTGGCAATTACTTTTCTGAAGAGATAGTCACATTCAAAGAAATTAAAAATATTGTATGAAAAATGCATATAGATGTATCAGAACCCCTTAATTAGCAATAATGTGTTTTTAGCCCATGAAGGATTTCTAAGGGCCATGCTTTTTTCAGCCTTGTTGAGACTGAGCAATCTCTGTGACAATTCTGTTGAAATCCCTGAAATAACTTTCAGAGTTAGGATCTACTTAAGTGACTGAGATGACAGAGCCTGACATTTAGGATAAGATCCAGAGCCTATTGGTGCTCATAAGAATTTTAGTATGTACTTCTCTGGTGGCTTCATATCAGCTTGCTTTGACTTGTGATGTTTGTGGAAGTAAATGTGGAGGAGATGAGTGCATTTCTTTGACTAAAAGTTGTTATTAAATATGTTTTCCTTTTTTTCAGTATTTTATTAGGAATTGTATTTTTTATGCTATTGAAATGATATCTGATTTTATACAGGTACATCTGTTTAGAATGAATTTATTTTTATAATTTAAGGGTTTTTTTCAGAATTTATTTTAGTCAGCGTTGTTATTGAATAAGTCTCACCCAAATTCTTCACTATTTGTGGACTAAGTAGAAAAAAACCCCATCAGGTAAGGCACTGAACTGCTTGTATAAACAGTTCTTGAGAAAACTATATCTATTTTGAGTTCCCAGTAGACATTTTAAATTAGCATGAAAAGCAAGATTATTATGGTTTTGGGTACTTTGATGATGTAAGCTCCCAAGACAATGAATCCCTTGTTCTCAAAGCTTTTTCTAAGATTCCCTCACTGCATAAAATACATGATCATCTCTCTTCCCTTTCTTACCCTTCCCTTCAAACCATTTGAATTCAGAGTAGGCAGATCTTATGCTACAGATGCTATAACACTTAAAATGGATAAATTATAGTATATGGAACATATAGAAATTATGGTGAATCATTGAAAATATGTCCAGCCAGAGGATTAGTTTGTGTATCAAAAAATTTTTTAAAGAATCATGACAAATATGATACTGAGGATTTAAACCAGCTGACAGCAGTAAGAATTTGACCCTCTTCTAGTAAACCATCGTGAATTTAGGGTGCTGTCCATCTGTTCAATGCACTTGAGGGCTGTGCCCTTTAGTGACCCAACTTCATCAAGAAGATGCTGATTAGTTTTGATTTTTCCCAACCCAAAGCTGACTCTGTTAGCTTGATGACTTAAAAAGCTTTTTTTTTTTAAATTTTGAATAGTAATATAGCACTTAAAAGGAGGTTGATCTTTTTGATGCTTACCACTCACTTTGCTTAGAAGATCCCAGAAGGATGTACTAGAAGGGAAGCAGTGCAAAAGTGCAATGTCCCTTTCCTCTCCCCCCTTGACAAAGGGGTGCTGATCTCCTTAACCTAACTCAGAAGCCTAGATTAGCCTCCCAGTTTCATGGTATACATCCTCTGATCTAAGTACCTTTGAACTTTTTGTAAGGATTTTGGTCATTTGTTCAATGTCTTTATTCTTTCTTGCAGGATTTTCTTTGAAAGAAGGATTTTAGAAAACCTCTATTATTGTGGCAGTTTTCGCTGAAGCTATTTCAATTTTGCAATACTCCAGCCTTCAGCATCTGGTTTTCAAACTCTGTTGGATCAGGCTGGAAACAGACATCTGAAGTGACTGTTTAGCAAAATAATAATTTTTTTTCCCAGTGGTCCAGAGTGAAAAATATGTAAATATAAATAAAATGAGCTCATTTGGAAGGCACTGAGCTTTAATGAATAACCATTTATATAAGAGCAAAATAAAGCAAATTAAAATTCCTTGTGAACACAAGCTCTTTTAAAAGAACAAATTAAATGAACATATTGAGAGTTATATCATGACACTGGAGGCTTTAATAAGCCAGATCTCTGCACGAGAGGTGCTGAATAAAAGAGGAATCAAATAAGATGTTCACAGAATTGGCATACAAGTATTCTTATTTCTAGCATAACACTATCCAGCCTAATAAATAACAACACTCTGAGTTTGAAATCCTACTCTAGCACATTACTTGAGATGAAACAGTGAGGAAAATTAATCTGTTGCCCATAAACCCTGTGCACAAATTTCCCCAGAAATGGCAGGGTTTCATTGGAGGGTTTGTTGATGCTGCATCTATATCTGGAAATTAGCATCAAACTGAATGTTTTTCTTCTCTACAAGGCTGGATGGTTTTAAAGGGGGAAAAACACCAAGAAGAAAATATTGCAAATATCTGCTTTGTTGTTTTGGGTCTTCCTTCCTTCCTTCCTTCCTTCCTTCCTTCCTTCCTTCCTTCCTTCCTTCCTTCCGAGCAATATAAGTCCATAGTTAATGGAATTTATGGACAGCAGCTGTACACCTGTATGAATCTAGATTTTATGTGAGAATTATTTTCTCTCCAGTATCTGGAATGCTAAGTGTATTAATTTTGGCTAAATTTATGTAAATGTTAGGTTTTCTTGCATATCATGAAAACAAAGATGTGTTTCAAGTCCTTTTTCACAAGTAAATACAAGCATGTACCAGCTAATGTGAACAGGGGGCTGAACCAGACACCTCCTGAAGTCTCTTCCAACTTCATTTTATTTTGTGGTGCTGTGAAAGCAAGAACAGGATACTTGCAGGCTGGCACAAAACAAAATCTTTACAGAAACTTTGGCAGAATTTTATATAATGAGGAAAATAGGCAGCTTCGTGAAATTCATAAGAGATATCGGGATTGTTATCCAATTTAGATAATAAGCAATAGGTATTTTGATGTTCCATGCTATGGAAAATATTTTGATGGATAAATTGAATATTAATTTTAAAAATTCAACTTGTGTCAATTCCTATATCTCTCATGCTTATGTTTTTTTCCTTTGACATGTTATAAAAAAATTGGCAAACAAATGTCAGACAATTAGTAACCACCCACCTAAGCTGGATGATACAAAAGACATTTATGTGATGCTTAATCATATTTTATGTTAGCACTAATAAATCCTCTCATGAGCATTTGAGACAGGGTAGTCAGGACTTTCCTCCAACTGTGGAAGTCTTCATTTTGGAAAAAAGAGCAAGGGAAAATCTGCTCTAACCTGCAGTGAAGTTTTTGCACAATCTGGATGTGAAACAATTCACTTGTCTCACGGACTCAAATCTCAAGTCCAGTAGATAGTTCTATTTTATATGAATAAATGAGATAAACTGGCAGAACTTGTGGAAATCACAGTGCATTTGTATAGCCCTCTTTGAAAGCCTCTGCAGCACACCTTTCCACCAAAAACTTCACACTGGTTCTACACTGTGGTTGTCACTTCATACAGGCCAGTCCTTAAATTGATTGCATTGCTAATTTTTCATTTTCTGTCCTTTAACAGCTGGAAACAATGAAAGTGATGGCCAAGAAGCGGTGCAGAAAATAAAAGAAGAAACTTTGACTGGAAAAGGTACCATACTATACAATTTCCTTTAAGGAACCATTTTCCCTCTCTTTTTGCTGTCATCCATCTCCTTTTATATGAGGACCCCTTGTGTAATGCTGAATTTTTTTTTTTTTAAATTTGGGGCACTGGAACAGGTTTCCCAGAGCAGTTGTAGATGGCTCCTCCCTGGCAGTGTTCAAGGCCAGATTGGATGGAGCACTGAGCAAACTGTGGAAGATGAGTGGAAGGTGTCCCTGCCTATGGCAGGAGGTTTGGAACTAGATGCTCTTTAAGGTCCTTTTTTCCCCAAATGGTTCTGTGATTCTGTGAACTGAATTCCAGAAATAAATCTGACTCAGGGGTAAAATGCATAGGATATTTCTTAAAAAATGTTTTCAGCCTGGTTTGACTTTACTGTTTGTCATTGAAAAAGGGTGGCCTGCAAGTTACAGTCTGCCTGCATATGTGTATGTGCATGATTTAATAGATGGGAAAAAATTCAGAATACCAGTAATTTTTGCTAAGGGGAGGGTGACAGCAGGTAAGAGTGTGTGCTCTTTTACTTTGCTTGTTTTAGGAATTAACAGGTTTTTGAAAGATCAAGGCTACTTGATTGGGTCATTTGACACATGTTAAGAGCTTATAATACTTCACAAAGTAAAACCATGCTCTTAAATATAAATAGACCTTTCATATCAAGCCTAAATTCCTACCTTTCTGTGGTTCTTCTCTTATTTCCTTTACCTGATGATCTATCATGTTTGTAGAGGTATAAGGACAGCACAGCTTGATAACTCAGAGAAAAGGCACATTCCACACTACCTGCTCTGTGATTGCCATTTGCAGCTCATGGTGGAGGTTAGTGCAGCTCACATTTTTGTCCCTGGGTGTCACTGGGTGTAGTTCCTAATGGTGCATGATGATTCATTCCTGCCACTTTGACACATAATTTCTTGGCAAAATAATAGAGCAGTGTTGCTAGTCCAACCTATTTGGGATCTTCATGGCTTCTTCTGAGATCTGATTCTGTTTTTGTACCTCTAATAATTACTGTTATGATGATCAAAATACATGTTAATTATTGTGTTAAAAAACCCTTTCATTATGATTTATCTTTTGACTTAAATAAATGTGCATCCATTATAGCCCTAGGATACATGTATGCTAGTTAAAAGCATTATACATTAAGGCATAGTTAGAAGGATCATGAAAGGAAAAAGGTAATTATTGCATCATTAAAGTCTTTTGCTGGAAGTTTCTGTGCAGAGACCAAAACCAGTTGGAATTAACAATGTCATGTGACTTGGATGAATCTGAGTAAACCAGATTTATTTTCTCCTCCTGTGTGATCACAGGCTTTTCTAGCACTCCAGGCCTTATTGCTTTTTCCAGGTAAAGTCAGTTATAGCCCTCAGGTATAAACTGTTAAGACACAGATGTCAGTTTGAGGAACCTGAAAGAGTACTTAAAGTCAACTGAAGTTGTTCCTCACTGTAATTATTTTAACTGAGGTTTAAGTAATCTCAGGCCCCGATAGGTTTGGCCTAAAATTAAATTAGAAGAGTATAGTCTTTTAGAAATTTCTCACTGATTGAGGAAAATTTGTATTTACAAATGCAATGTCCTGTGCAAAAGACTTGTTCAGAACTGAGAGCCACTCCTGTGTTACTGTTTATCAATGAATCTGCACTTTGGTTTCAATAAGATGTGTGTGTAGATAGTGTGACTGTGTCCTTGGTTGGCTAGATGATGCTTGTATTCAAACCAAAACACTGAGACGGGGCTGTGCAAGAATATTACCTTTTCAAAAGGTACAGTTCAAGATCTGTTTAGTCACTGCATAAAAACATTATTGGCTGTCTTGACCCTTTCTCCCTGCTTTTTCTTTCAGCATTTTTCATGGCCCATATGAAAACACTGCTTTACAGAAACTGCTCCCATCAGGAGCATCAGACTCTTGAAGGAGAACTATTCAAAAGAGTATTTTTGGGCAGCCAGTGTGGTCAAGGATTGGGACAATATAGCTATTATGGACAAACAACATGAGATGCCATCAGTTTGTTATCTAGATTTCAGATTCCTTAGAACAAAGAAAATCTCCTTGCTTTTTATCAGGTTAGACAGCAAAAGGGAGGAAAAGACCTTGTCCTCTCCTTGTTGCCTGGCTGAGCCATACATAGCACAAACATCCCCAGAGACAGCTCTGGGAAAATGCCAGGCTTATTGAATGCAAGTAATTACAATGTTTTTAAGGCACTGTCATCCTTCTCTGTCTTGGCCTTGTCTGTCTGGGGCTCTGTCTGATATCTAAGGGTAAGTAGTTTTACTTGACATAATCTGTACTTACTTCTGGGACAAGTGAGATTCAATGCATGTACATAAGTAATTCCTATGAAGCAGCTGAGGAGCAATAATGTGCTAACAGTTGCAGAGGAGGATAAAGGATAGTAATAAAAAGGCTATGCATGCAGGTGATGGGTTTTGGTTGTTTTGTTATTGTTTTGTTTTTTTGTAAAAGCATGGCAAGACATGAAAGGATGGACAAAACTTCTGAATACAGGGAGGCAGGCAGCCTGGTTTCCCACCCTGGGGGCATGGAAAGCAGAGCCAATGCCAAAAGAGAATACAGAACTGGAGAGGAAAGCAGTTGCAGCCATTTGCTACAAAGCAGTGATGCTAAAGAAAATCTAAACAACGTAGCACTTCATCTCCTCTTCCACCCACCCTCTTTCCTGGAGCTGCATCAGAAACCTTCTTTGTTCCTCTCCCTGCTGATTCCAGACTGTTTAAGTGTCTTCCTTGGTTTTGGGTCTCTGTTCTGGATAATCTATTGCAAAGTGTAAGGAGGGAGGATGTACATGGGCAGTTGAGAGCAAGTAAATAAGCTACAAGTCCTTGGGGCATGATAGACCCAGTCAGCTTAACCATCAGAACCTCCTCCATGATAAAGAAATCCCAGCCCTCAGATATCCAAAACAGGCCAGAAGTAGTGCTGCATTGTCATTAAAATTCTCACACTGGGCGCTATTTCCAAAAGACCAAGGGCAACACATTGCTACAGCATGAATCATAAAGCTGGGAGAAGCCAGGATGGTGTGGACGTTTATCTTGCTTCCATTTGTTAAATTGGGAACTTGTGTTGTTAATAGTGGCAATTATATGGCTGGGAAAATCGTTGATGGCTCAGGATTGCCACAGAGATATTCTAATTGGATAAATCTCTGTAATTTGCACATAGGGTGTGTCTCTGTTAGTGTGTTCATTAGTTAGATCAGCTGGGTGCTTTTCAGGCAGCCCTCAGCTCTTGGCTGCTTGCTGAGCAGAGGTTCCTATCAGGAAGGGCACTGCAGGTCCTGTCCTGGATTCCCTTTGGATTGGACTAGGCTGGGAGGTGAGTTGCAGCAGTAACACAGCAGTACTGCATGGGAGCAAGCTTCAGAGTTTATCTGAGCCTTATACAGACCTGCAGCAAGTGCCTATGTCAGGTGCCCAGCACAAAATGAGCTCCAGAAATGGACTTATATTGATCCAAACTGCTTGGTAGTGCAGCCATAACCACAGTTACCAGTGGTGAACAAACTTCATTGAGCTGTGGAAATGGGAGGTTTCTGTGATAAAGTCAGCTCTCAATGGTACTGAAAAAGAATCTCTCAATTTACATAACAGAGTTATATCTCCTGACTCAGTTACCCTCAGCCTATGTCTCTGCAAATGAAAGCTGGTTTTAGCCTGATGATTACAAACATACAAATGTTGGAAACTCATATATAAACATGAATGAAAGCTTCATTCATTCCAGCAAAGGTTTATGAATGCCGATGGAATCAGCAATTAGCAAAATTTTATGCATAAATATCACATAGCACAGTACCAGGGGAAGGCTCTCACATCCAGAGTTTAGGAGCTGGAGTTGCAACTAGAGTCAAAGGAGAAAAGAATTATCATTGAGTGAGAAAAGAGGGTGTAAAAGTCATATTAAGCATAGACCTCTTCAAAAGGAGAAGCCTGCATTTAATCTCACCCAACATTTTTGCGGCAATTTAAATAAAACCACAATTATAAAACTACCAGCTAAATTCACAGCCTTCATGAAACTTCCATTTGAAGTCAGGTGAGAAACGAAGAAGAGACTTTCTCCCTCAGAGCCAGAGGAATGCAGAGGTTAGCACAGTGGCAGCCAAATTGTGTCATTTACAGTCTGACCCACATCAAGACAGCGTGGGCCAAATAGTAGAATGAATTGTCTTAAAAAAATTCGCGTGCATTTAACAAGCCTGGCTCTTTCCCAGAGCTTTCTCTAGAGATGTTTTTGCTACATGTGGCTCAGCCAGGGAATAAGGACATGACAAGATCTCTTGCTCCATTTTGTAGTATAACTTGCTAATAAATAAGGAATTTTTCCTTTTTGTTAGAGATCTGAGATTGAAGAATTGATGTGAAAGAAGATGGGTTAATATAGCTGATTTGTACCATGTGTAATTACAGAATCACTCATGGGTGGTTTCTCCACCAACGCTTGCTGTGTCAGGCACCTTTTTAACAGAGCAGTCCAGCTTTTTCTGCTCTGTACCAGAGAGTTTGTTGTTAGCTTTCCCTGCAGGCTAGAGGAAGTAATCTGCTGAGTTCCCAAATTCACAAACTTTTAAACTTGGTGGTGGTATTCCCATGATATAAGCTGGAGTTGTCTTCAGCAAAGAGTTCAGTTCAGCAAGGACTGATGCCTTGTTGTGCAAAAATGTCTACCAGGACTTTTTCTTTTGGATGGCATGCCAAAGACATCATTATGGAAGTGGTCATCCAACCAGTCAAAAAAGTGGAAAATATTTGTGTTTAAGACATATCTTTTACAAGTGTGCATAAGCATGTGTGAGTTTATATTTGCTTGTGTCACTTTTTTTTTTGGTGGTGTTTTGAGTTGTAAAAGTGTCACATCCTGGGCTTGTGGCTGGACCTAATGTGGTTACTTTGTCTCTTCTACCACATCCTATTGAAATATCCTTTCTCTACCACTGCTGATGCTGAAAGACCTGTAGGATTAGTTTAAAGAGCTTCCTGACAATGACAGCGCAGTTTCCACCTGCCTGGTTTGTTTTCTTGGGCTGGTGCATCATCTCCAGTACTTGGCTTTGGCAGGTGAATGACTGCCCTCAGTTGGAGTGGTACAGCTGAACACCACGCTTATGAAGACACCTTGAAAGCCAAGGTGGTGATATGAATGGGAGTAGAGAAGTCTCAGTCTGACAGTGTTCCACTTTGCAGGACTCTGTGTGGAACTGCAGAGTTTTTCTGCTTTGTCACTTGATGACAGGTCTAAGAACTTTAGACATTAACCTAAACATTAAGATTTATTTTCCTTCCATAGACCCATCTGAGGTTATGTTAGGTATATTCAAGCCATATGAACATATTTGAATATTGAGAAACATTGGATGTGTTAAACTTAATCTAAATTTGTGACTGGATCCTCCCCATGCACATGGATGGAAGACTTTTTTCTGGAGACCAAGAAAGTAATGCCTGGGCTAATACTTTTTCTCTGTGCTCATAGCACTTATGTCCCTTATCCAGAAAAGCTGGTGACATTTTGCTTCATATTAGGCAGGAAAGATTTTAATCCACAGAAAGATGTCTCCAGAGCCCTTTGATAACATCACTTAGGTTAAAACTTTTCAAATCAATTGTCCTGTTTTTCTGTTTGTTTTACATAATTCTTTGATGCAAAACCATGGTTAAATTTGTTAAGCCTGTTTGTTTATGTCTTTTCTTGCTCTCCTTTTGACTTCCAGTGTAACATGATAGAAGATTTCCCCTCTCAGTTCTTATAGGTACTTAAAACAATAGAGAAACCCCTATTAGTGACTGTGGTCACAGGGGTTCTTGGATGAGGGAAGAGATGAGAATGTTGACTCTATGTTCAGAAGGCTTGATTTATTATTTTATTATATATATATATATTACATTATAACTATACTAAAAAGAAAAAGAAGGACAGGTTTTTCAGAAGTTAGCTAAGCTAAGAATAGAAAAGAAAAGAATGATAACAAAGGCAGCTCTCTAGGACTCTGTCCAAGATAGCTCTGTCTTGATTGGCCATTAATTATAAATATTCAAGAGGGGCCAATCACAGGTGGACTTGTTACATTCCACAGCAGCAGATAATAATTGTTTACATTTGTTGCTGAAACTTCTCAGCTTCAGCAAGAAAATCCTAAAGAAAAAAAATTCACAAAAAGATGTCTGCGACACCTATTTTTTGGGTTTCTAAAAACACTTTGGAAATTGAATGGTCATGTTAACAGTGTGGCAAATCAGAAATAAGAGCAATATGAATATGGTTCACATAGCTGAAGATGAGTTGCATATCTGGATACTGAGATGGAGATAAAGTCTTTCAAATGTGAAATGTATTCATAATGCAGGCACAAGCTCTGCCTGTTGGTTTCCTGAATTCCCATTTCCATTGGAAATGTGAAACACATTTCATTAACAGGCTCTGCCACTAGGAAATGTGATTTTCTCTTATTTAAATTATCTCTAATTGAAACTTAGAGACAAAGAAGTGCACAGGTGTAGCTGTAGGCAGAATAACAAAGTCCCGTCAGATGTCTTGAAATGATTTTCTGACTGTAAATCACCAAAGCTTTGTGTGACTAATGGCACCAAAGCTCTGAGGTTAGGATTTTGCTGATTGTGCTGCCCTACTGAAGGCAATTTGGAGAAAGGGAGTTTCAAATGAAAATTGCCTCTTCAAGGCTGGAAAAAGCTCCCATTTCAGACTTTCACAGGATTTTGATCCTCTTGTATGCACTTGTAGAGTCATGATGTTGTGCAGTGACTGAATAAGGTGCTCCTGGTTTGTCACAACCTTTAATATTCCATTATTTTTTCTCGATCGGTAGTTGCAGGCAAGTTGTGTGAGCCATTTCTAGACCTTGTCTGTTTTCAAGAAAATTGCCAGCATATATGAAAGACAAAGCCAAGAAAAAAGCAATTTGTGTTCTCTCTGGAATGCTTTCGTATTTCTCTTCCAAGAACTACATTACATAGACCTATCTTCTGTGAGTTACATGTAGGGCTTAGAAGTTAATTTGCTTATAACAAGTAGAATATTTTCTGAGGAAATGCCATTGGCTTCTGTACTGGATGTTCAGCTGCCAAGAGCATGGAGAACTTGTGGGCTGAAATAAATGTGGAATAAGCAGAGCGTGTATGCTGTGTGAGCAACCTGCCAGGTATGAGCTGCACATCAAACAACAGATGCTGGTCAGCCTGAGTGTGCAGGCAGTGCCAGTATTTCCTTGTCAGCTCCATCCTTGCAGCAATATGGCAAAGCTCTAGAGGAAGAACTGCTAGAGAGGAGCCTCTGCCTCCCAAGGACCAATGCCACTGTGCCCATGCTTAATTTGTTCTTCAAGGACTGTTTTTCAGTGGCACAGAATTGAAGCTCTGAATAGATATCTCAGTTCTTAAATAAATTATGAGCCAGGCTCTCCTCAGCAGTGCTCAATGACAGGACCAGAGTCACTGGGCACAACCTAAAATGCAAGAAATTCCACTTAAAATTAGAAAAACGATATATTTTTTATAATTTTTTAGCATAAGAGATTTTGGGTATCAGCACAGGTTGCCCAGAGAGTTTGTAGATTCTCTGTCTTGAGAGATACTCAAAGGCCATCTGAACACTGTCCTGGACAACCACCTCCAGGTGGCCCAGCATGAGAAGGGACAATCTCCTTCCAGCCCCAGCCACCCTGTAGCTCTGTAAATCTAGCACATTTTAGCTGCCAAACCCACATGAAACCCTGCCTGCTTTGTGTGTCCAGACCTGAATACAGGTACTGTAACTTACACAGGACTTCAGGGCCTTCCAGAAACTGTATCAGTGTTCATGCAGTGCCAATATTAAGACTTAATTGCATATAGTGATAGGAATAGCAATAATTTGACCATTATGGAGTCTTGGGAAGTAGATATTTGAAAAGAACTTCATAGCAGTGTATAAAATCACATCTATTCAAGTAAAAAAAATATTCTGTGGAAGCAAAGGGAAGAAATGTAGAAATGCTGATGTTTAGAGTAAGAATGACTCTGAAGCAGCTTCCATGCTTGTGTGTTTTGGATTTTGGTTTGTTTTATTGTTGTTGATGTTATTTTTGTTACTGTTGTTTGGGTGGGTTTTGCTTGTTTGGGGGGTTTTTTGGTTGGTTTTTATTTTGTTCTCGATTTTTGTTTGTTTGGTTTTTTTCATTTTTTTGTGCAGGGCATAGAATAATTTTTTTTTAGTTAAGACTTAGGTTTTAAAATATATTTTTCAAATTTAATGTGTTCAAGATTACATGGTGTGTATCATCTCTGCCACATTTTCATCATCTGACTGTAAATTATCATGCTCACATGCACTTTGAAACCCTTATTATCCTAAAGTCTTGCAGAAAGTGTCTAATGCCAGCATTTTTAATGGTCTTTTCTGATACCTGGTGATAGAAATCCTTGCTTGTAAGAAGAAAAATAAATATTCCTAGAGATATTCATAGACTCTTCAATTTAGCCAAACATCTAACATGATAATCATTACAAGCCTAATAATTGTGTCTCAGTTTGGATTTCTCTTCATATATTGAGGCACTGTTTCTGCACAAGGTGATGTGAACTGTTTCCACCACCCAATTCATTTCCCCAAGATAATGCTCGGCTGTGTTTCATTCCTTATTTGATTTTAACATTATCTTTGCCACTGACTTCTCTTACCAAGATTGCTGTTGACTTCAGGCTGCTTGGCAGGAGTGGCTCTTCACAACTGATGTGACTTGAGGAGACAAAATAAATCAAATCATCTTTCCAACATTTACTTTGACCTAGTTGAAAAATAATCCTTGCCAATGTTTTAGCTCCCAAGCAGGAAAAATGTGGGCCTGTGGTTGGAGAGAGATCTCCATGGCTCTGGGCAAGATTTGCTGTTGTTCTGCATTTCCTCTCATTTTACTCCAATCTCACTTATGCTCACTTGTGCTTTTTTAAGAAGTAATTTACAACAACTAAGCTTCCTGGAACATGGATCTCATTTAAATGATACACTGTCTGTACTTCTGTCTCTTTAAGAATTTGATGGCATATCAGAGGGAAAATAAAATGAAGGAAAAATAGTATAAGGCAAAAAAGCAATTTCTCCTTTTCAAAACTTTGTCATGGCAGTTGGGGGCTTCTGAACTGGAGGTTTGTAACAATCTAAAATATTGCAGGTTTTCTCCCAGCTTACACTCAACACTTGAAAGTCAGTCCATGCAAAAAATTCCATGATCCTAGTTGGAACAATTTTTTGTGAAGACAGAATTTTTCCAAGAGATATGTCTGTTTGAATGGGAGCATTTATTGGTAAAAGAGAGAAAGGAACACTTTTACACTCATATCTACAAAATAACACAGACAAAGTGCTGTAGAAGGGATTAACTCGAAAAGTGTCAGTTTGTGTTCAGCCCAATCCAGATCAAAGGCTTTTCATCCCGTGTTTCTTATGTCCCAGACTGCTGTACTATAAAAGACAATCTTTGTTTTAGAATGTAGACCTTTAAATCTTCTTGAATTAATAAACTTCAACTTATCAATGCTTTGTGTTGATTTGAAAATGCACACTATAAATGATTTAGGTTTTTTAACAAGAAAATTTTGTAAAAGTTTGTTTGAAAAAAGATTTTGTTTAAAAATTGCCACAAAGTGAAGATATCCTATGGAAAGCACTTCTTTTGTGTGAGTCTGAACCCTCTTTCCATCAGTCTATTTGGTTTTTTTGGATTTTATTTTTGTTTTTTCTTTGAGTTGATGCAAAAATTAATTGTTCTGTCCCTGCCTAAGTGAAGTCTTCAAATAGTATTTCCTTCAAGATTTTGTTTCTGAAAGTAGAAGACAAAGCACATCTCCAGTGCCATAAGGACCTATACCTTGAAGCACTAGCTATAGATAATAGATGGAGATATCAAAAAATGTGCTTATTTAGGACAGAACAAGGCTGATATACTGAGCAGTTCTCCTGAGAAGATTAGGCTCTTCCTCCAGTTAAGGTAATCTCAAGTGGCTGGAAGAAGACTGCTGTATTAGAAGATACACGCAACAACTTTTTAGTCTGGAATCATAATACTGTAGTTATCTTGACTACCAATGATATATAACTATATTGTGTTTGCCTCTCCAGATGCCCTTTCAGTCAGCCCTACAGACAGAAGAGACAGAATATTGTTTGTCTGTTTGTTTGTTTTTAATTTGCTTGAGTCATACCTCTAGAAACATTCTAGTCAGAAGGCAGTACCCATTTCTGTGTTTCACCCAGCAGGAGAAAATAAAATGTTTGTCTTTGCTTGCAAAAGAGGACAATTTGTTGCAGTGTTCCCACGTCCAATTAACCTTTTCTTCATCTCAGTGCAATGAGAATTAGAGCATTTAGGGCCATGTTTGCATTGATTGGTGGGCACTGGGCCCCAGGGTGTGTGTGCCCGTGGAGATGGGCAGGACATGTGGCTGCAGCAGCTCTGGGGAGCTGACAAACTGAGCTGAGGGGTCCCTGACCCCCTCTGAGCTCTGGGGGCAGCCTCTGTCTCCCTGTGGGCAGCCTGTCCAGGCAGAGCCCTCTCCTCCCAGCCTTGTGCAGTGGTGCACAGTCTTTAGGAGAGTCTGAGATACACGTCTTGGTAGTTTATTTATTTTTCGTTTAGATGACAAAACCTCATCAGGTAATGTAAATTGCTGGTTGCAAAGGTAATTTTTCAAGAGTAGTCCAGAAATACCATTCTTAGGCCATCTGAAAATTTAGCATCTATATCCTTAGTTTCTTATATATAATTTTACCTTATTTTTTAAAGATAATGTTTTGAAATAAAGCCATTCTTTTGTGCTTCCAAAGTGTTTCCATGGGGGTTATTTCTCAGGAGCTGGATGCAAAATGGCTAATCCTTCATTTCAGCTGGAAAAGTGCTACCTGCCAGCCCCAGTTTTAGGGATTTGTAAGGCAGTAAAATGAGGACAAAACAGGGGATTTATTAATTTATTTCAGCCTACAGCAAGAGGATCATGCTCTGGGGAGTTTGGGTCTGTCATGGGGGACAGGTGTGTAAGGAGTGGGTGGGGGCTGAAAGGAAACTGTGGCTGTGGGTCCCAGCCTTGGTCTGTTCTCTGCAGCCTGAGGAGGAAAGGACTTAGGTGGTGCTTTCCCTGCTGTCTGACTTCATGGACCCTTTCCACAAGCTGCCATTGCAGCAACTTTTTAAAACACACCATCTTCTGGTGCTAAAAATTAGTGATGTTTTTCCTTCAGTTCCTTTTTAGCACCAGGTGAGATTGTATGTCACTGATGATATAAGGAGTATTCTGTCTCAGAGGGATGGTATAAATTTATGCTACCGGCACTAAATTATTCTTTTACGTGAAAAATAGATTTTTTTACCGACCTTTTTATTTTTAAAATATTTTAAAAAGAATTTCTCTTTTTTTGCAGGCTAATTTCAGATTTTGCAGATTCATATCAGTTAATATTTTTTAATATAGTCTAGCCTTTGAGTGAAATAAAAATTAGCCTTCTACTGCAATGGATGCTATAAAAAGGAATATGTACTAATGTGTTCAAAGAGCAACTGAATCAGGCACATAAAATGGGAGAAAATGGGTGAAAAAAGGAAAACAGATAAGAGAAAGATAGGAGAAAAAAAACCCTACAACATGAATTCCACATTTCATGTTCCATTTTCTTTTTGAATGGTCATATTTTTTAATTTAGTTTTAAATTTAGTCCAAAATAGACAGTTAAGACACTAATGTGTATATTGATATGCAAAACAAAATGGAGAGATACTAAAGGCTGAGAGGAAAGGGAGACTAAAGAGAAAACCAACACAAGTAGTAGGTAAGGATGAAGAAGCATTTGAAAACAGAGAGAAAGAAGAACCTGGAAAGAGGTTGCTGCCACATGAACTTGAAGGAGTATAAGATCATATCCAGAAAATATTATGTGCAGGTCTTGACTGTTTATTTAGTGTTTATGCTAAGCAGACTTTTGAGTCGATGGTCCCTGAATAAAGACCTGGAGTCACTCCATAGTTCAGGATTTTATTGTTGGACGTTGCATTTACACACTAAGTTATTAGAGAAACTACACTAAGATGTTAGAGTCATGTCCTGGTCAGAACTTTCAGTGACAGAACTTTCACAGCTGTGCCTGCTTACAGGGATGAGCTGGGTTGGCACAGTGCACACAAGGCTTGTTTAACTCTCCAGGCAGGATGTGTGAGGCTACAGGCTTTATTCTAGCCCTCAGCCTGCATATTCCCCCCTAATGCTCCATCAAGGAAAATTGTGTGCCTTCCTTTCCATTCTGTATACTTAACTTTCCTTGTCTTCTCTGAAGATCTTCCAAAGTGTTCAGCATTCCTGGCACATTTGTATTTCCATCTCTGTCCCTGTCACTCTTTTCCCTTTCTCTCTTCTTCACTCATTCTGTCCTTTCCTTACTCTATCTCTCTTTTTCCATATTTCTTAAAAAAAATACAGAGTGGAAAATACAGCTTTGTAACACATATCTGCCTGCTTCATATTATGTTTAAGATAGTATTCATGCACTCATAGGAGTTGCTTTGCTTCCTGTGCTTTGCATACTGCAAGCCAGCATTACATGTCAATGGGAACAACCTGTAGTTTTATTGTGCTTTTTAATTTTCAATTTTAAAAATTATCCCAGATTAATGGTGCTTGTACAGTCAGAAAAATTGCACATTTTACATGGAACAATGTGATTTGCTATTCTCCACATTTTATCCACTATGCTAAGATTTTAGTTTCTCATTAGCTGGCTTCTGAGATGGAGACATCCTGCTGCCCAACCAGGAAAAACAAGGTTCTTCATTTATTTTATATAGGTTTGGAAGAGTACACATGAATGAAATGGATTGCATGATATCTTTTCTCTGGCAACTATTCTGTTAAATTAGTTTCAAAGCTGTCAAATTTAAAAAACATGGAGTAAGAGTGACATGTTAAGTCCAGTGGCTGTTTTTGTCCTAGGAAGAGGTATCATGCTAGCCTTGGGAAAAGCCTGAAAGATAACTTCCATTATTATTCAACTGAAAAGCAGAAAAGAGTGACTGAATCATTAAGCTAATTTTCTCTGAAGGGGATGAAATAGCTATTGATGGGTTTTCCTCTCTTCTTGTGTTCCTGCCCTCTTCATCTCAGTGGCTCCCTGGCATCTCCATTCCCACTGAACCATCCCTCTGTCCTTTTCCCAAACCTACCTTCTCAAGTCCTGTATGTGTTTCTAAATATTTCTGGCTTCCTTTTTTTATATCTTGGAACTACAAATTCTGAGTTTGGCTGCCAAAGGCAAGGCAGAAATAGGTATCAGTGGGCAGACACAGAAATTTAAAGGCAGGAACTTAACCTCTACTTATCCATCGATGTACTTTCATCATTGCCCCCAACCAGTTCCTTGGCAGTGCGCCTCTCTTTTGCCTTTGACATGGGAGCTTTTTAGTCGTTCCTTGCACAGATAAATTCAAACATTTCCTCCTTCTCTAGGTTAGCAAGGAAAGCCCCTGAGCTATGCTGTGAGGAAGGACATCCAAAGCCTCCATCCCTGGCATGGGGGCAGAGAGCTTCCCCCTGCTGTCTAGGGACTGGAGACTCACACTGCTCCATGTGTCTTGTACAATAGAGGCCAAAAGGGCTTTACAGATCACCAGCACTGAGGTTAGAAGCTCTGTCCATTCTTCCCCCTCTCTTTTGCGGCAGGTGCATTTGAAGTGCTTCTATCAGCATACATTGACCCACTTCTCAAGCATTATTAAAATTTGGGAAGCTATTTTAGTGGTTTTATGTTCATTCTGGACATGGACAGCAAGCAGGTAGAAACCTGTGAAACCACACTGGAGCTTTAGGAAGATAGAATGAAACAAACCCAAAACAATTAATGTTACTTTTCTTTTATTGACTCTTTTTTTTTTTTGTTTTTCCTTTTAAGTTGACCTGTATCCTTCCCACCTAGGGGCCAAGTAACTCCTTAACTCCTTAAAAAGTGAACATTAAAGGAAAATAGATATAATATTATGGTCATAAAAGAGCTTGTCATTTGTGCAAGATTAAGAAGAACTGTCAAACATTCTGTACCTAACAGTTTGTATGATTACATTCAATAAACATGACTCACAGAGCTACTTGATTGTTGCATTCACATATTTCTAGCCCTTGTGGGGGGAGTATTATAGCCTTCTAAATAATGGGGTTTAGGGCTGCAATTCCATGTCTTCTTGAAAACTTACAATTGACTTTAACCTAATCAGGGATTCTACCTCCTCATTTCAAACGTACTGCCTTAATTAGAAACTTGCCTCAGATTTAATGGGGAAGTGAAAATTCCAGCAATTCATCTGGACAGTTACTCAGAGAAACTGAAGGTACTGAGGCCAGAATTTTGATCCTAGTTGGCCATGAATTTGTTCTGGGAGGTGAGTCCCATGGCTCTTCAGATCTGAATCATAAGTGTGCAGGCAGCTGTTATTCCCACCCATGTACGCACTTGCTACTAAAAGACCCACAAACTGAATTTCTCCATTTCTTCAGTCAGTATGAACTGTAATTCAGCTACATATTTTAAAATGCATGCCTTGTAATATTTTTGTTTCTAATGAATTTACAGTTAATTGCAAGGATTATTTTGAAGGCTTCTAAACCCTTATTTAGCCTGTACAGTGCTGAATAGTGGTGTGATTTCTGTATATGCCAGAGTTCATATATGCTAATCAGTCTGACTGCTTAGAAAACACTGCATAGCATTGGGCTAATTTGCAGGGAGAGTAGCCTGTAAAAGTTGGCTATTAGCTAGTTTCAGTCACCTTTTGTCTACACATTGCCTGACAAGCAGCTGGATTCTTGTGCATTCCCAACAGCCTGCAGTTCCAGTGCAATGAGGCTGAACTAGGCTTTTCTTTATTAAGGAAGAAATCAAGCCAAAAATAGTCTCTGTAACTGCTGTTTTATTCATGGTAATTACAGGCAACAAATCAAAGATCTTAGTTGCTTTACATCCTTGCCCACCATACACACACTCTTGTAGGCTTTTTGCAGTCCTTCCTTTAATGAGCTGCTTATTCTGAAGAGGTCACACTCTTCCAGAACATTGCTTGTTTTTCTCTGCTCGGGAGCAACACGTTGCATGGATCTGCAATCATTCCCCTGTTAAGTGTTGTCTAATTGCCCACTTTTGCTCCATCTTTCAGGAAGTTCCTAATGATCCTCCCAAGCCTCTGTTAAGCTAAATATTTCTGTGTTGTCAGCAACTTTCACCACCTGTCTATTCAGCCTGCTCTACAGAAAATTCCTAACACCTGGCACCCAGCACTTGTTTGGGTATGAAGCAAATGAGCCACGACGTTTCTCTGGGGGGTGCTCAGAGCTGGCAGTGGGTAGAGGCATGACTGCTCCTGGTGAACAGGACCATCAGCCAGCCTTAGAGTCAGGTGCACAGGGAAAGGTTCTCCTTGGAGTCCAAACAAACCTGACACTGAAAACCTGGGCTGGGTGTTTTGTTTGTTTGGTTGGTTCTTTTTCCAGTGATGTGTGTACAGAACAGCAAATGCTCAAATAAAACAAACAAGCATGACTTGGAAATAGTCAGTGCCTTTGTCTCAAATCAGCCCCATCTGATAATTACAGTTGTACTAAGCTCTGTGGAACTGAAGAGTGAAGCTTGCAGGTTGCAAAAGCAGGAGCTGAAGGCACCAAGAAGGTAGCACACTAGGATGCATATCAGCAAGCTGCTACTGTGTAGTTTGGAAAGAGGATATTTTATTCAGGAGCTGTCCTGTAAATTACCTACCTCAGTGTGTGGGTGTCAAGTCTACTGAGAAGATGGAAGAGCAAGCAGTCAGACACAGAGCAATGGGAATGCTGTGTCAACTGATCAGAAACCTTGTCTGGAAAGTGAAGCTAGTTTTAAGTGAATGCAGCAAGGAAATATGTAGGAAAAAGTTGGATAAATTTGGAGGCTTTTTTTCCTTTTATTGGAGTGAGAGAAGGAGTCAGGGAAACATGAGCAGCAAGAACATCAGAAGGCTTTGTAAAGTTTTTTTGTGAGCACTGCGACGTGTGCCTTTAACCTAGATATATTGAACTGAAAGGGATGCAGGTACTAGCATGAAGATAGAAAACTGGATAAGTGTAAGATTTTTTGAGTTGCTCTTTCGTGGCATAGAGGATTTTTATCTCACAAGGGAGAGGTTCAAGAAACAGATTCAAGCCTAGGGATGCAATAGTAATGGTGGAAGAGTTAGCCATAGCTGAGGGATGACTGTGAAGTCTGCTGCAACTGGAGAGCTGCTGGCTATATTGGACACATTAACTGTATACACACAGATCCTTCAGGTTTTTTAACTCAATAAATGAACAGCAGTTTGTATTGAATCTCCATATTCAGTTTCAAGAGTGATATAAATTGCTGACTAAATGGTCATTTCAGTATCCTGGTTCATTTTGTGAAAGTCTCAGAAAGCAGAGCAGTGTGAATGAGATACAGGAATGGTTTCTAAAGATGAGCAAATGTTGGACTTTTTAATTACAGTCAGCCTCTGAATTCATGAGTAGGCTTTGTTCTTTGGACTTTCTTTTTTTAATGTGCTATTTATCATTACAGTGAAGATCTAAAGCTTCATTTCACTATGTGAGTATAGGGAAAATTATAAATTGAGACTTATTTTGGCTAGATATTAATCTTTTCTTATGTAAGCCAAAAGTGAATACTCATAAAGGAAGTAATATTTTGTTTCTTCTGTAACATGTCAATAACAGCTTGTCTTTGGGAATTTCAGCCTTTCCAAATTCAATTTTAGCACTTACGTGTTTACGTTACCTGTTTTAATTAAGAATTGGCAGGCATAAAAGAAAAAATACTCTATTTTATGAGCTGATATGATCTTAATTGAGAATGCCTGGCTCTCATTGTCATTGATCACTTATTTTTGTGAGTTATATCAAGGTGCACATGAGTAATATGTAATACTCCCCCATGGCAATATCTAGCAGAAGGAGCTGAGAGAGCCCAGGTGTTTTAACAAAGTGGTTGAAAAAGCTCCAGAAATAGTATGTGATTTTGGAATCCTTGGAGGAGGCAGGGGACAGCCTTCCAAACACCTGGACTCCTTGATTCACCCGTAGGAAAAGCTTTCCTGCCTAAGATGTTGCAGCATATTAATCATCTTTGCCATGTTTGAACAATTCTTTGTGGTAGAGCTCCAGAACAAAGGTGCAATGTTTTTATGGAGATCCCATAGAAACATTGCCCCATAAAAAATATTCTTCCCTGCCTTTTTTCCTTCAGACTCGCAGAAAGACTTTGATGGTCAGGGGTCTCGAGGAAATGGGAAATAAGAGGCCTTAGAATGCTTTAGAACTTCTATGTCCTTTTGTATTGTCCCTCTAGTTACAGAGGGAAAAGTACAGATGCTTACCTAAATAATGATTTAGTTTTTAGCTCAAATGCAGTTTCTGAGTAAAGTCTTTCAAAGTGTGCAGTAGTGATAGATCACACAGAAGCTGGGAGATGTTAAAATAGACAGAAGTGGGGGTATATCTATTTTTGCTGTGCAGGAGGGAAGACGTGGGTAACAGCAAAACATGAGAAAAAATGCAGTTGTGTCAGTGAAATAGTTTCATAATAAATACATGATTTGAAATGTTCATTTCAATTTTCATGTATGCTATGAGCAAACTATTAAGTTTCAATGTTATTTAAGAAAAAAAAAATCATGCAATATACTGAAAAAGCTGAATCCAGTGAGATGTAAGATAAGATGGTCAGCAGACCTTTTCTTAGATCTTTATGGGAAGAAAAAGAGGTCCCAAGACTACATCAGATGCAACTTAGGAAGAATATATCACGTGCAGTGTGAAGTGCTTATTAGTTACGAGTATTTTAAAAATTGCCTGCTGTTGCCAGGCCTAACTTTAGCTTTTTGAAGTGTCTAACTTATATTTTTGAATCATGTTATTCTTTCATCTCCCAGATCAAAGAGCCTTGGACCTGTTTAAGAATGTTGAGACTGTAATAGGCTCAGTTAAAGAGTTATATAGTACCTACCCATGTCATGATTTTGGGTGATATAGCCACATGGCTTTCTGAGGCTGAGAAATATAATCTGGTCCCAATTGCTCCTCAAGAGCTATGTGCAAACTAAATGACCACAAAGGTGTTTCTGACTAGTGGCATCTGCATTCCATATCAGGGTAAGACAGTGGCACATATCAGTGCTGAGTGTCACCTTTGTTTTTCCAGAGAGGAAATTTGGAAACTATGGAAATCTACTTAATTCTGGATAACCAGGGTACAGCACAACATGCTCCCACAAAATTACTTGAGTTGGAAGTGGCCATTGAGTCAAAACCATTAGGGATATTGGTGGGGTTTTTTTGAATATTACACAGGGGGTGGGATAGAATATGGTGAATGTATCTTGTATGAAACACTGAGATACTTGAGTTTCTGATCAAAGTGATGGAGGGATAAAATCATATTTCAGTATTATAAGAGCTGGAAATTTCAAGAGCTAACAATGTGGGTTTAGAGGGAGATATATATCCTAGAGGTTTGTATGAGGCATCTCATCCACCCTGCTGAATCAAAACCTCAGTTTCATCCAATGTAAAGACCTCATCTGGTACAATCAAGTTCTTCCAGATACAGCTTTTAGGTATATTTTTCTGAAGATGTCAGGAGACAGCAAGCATGTATCTTTTTCCTCATTCATGTAGCAACAGATGCCTTTGCAAGATAAGATGGAAGGAACTCAGGAGGAGTGAGGAAGGAACTCAGGAGTACTTCATGCATTTTTTATTCCATGAAAGAAGCAAGGCCTTTCATTACTCAGCATGGTATCCTCTTTAGAAACAGTCCTTCAGCACAGCTGATGCTGGACATGCTCTGGTCAGTCTGTCTAACCTCATCCATGCTGTTGCTTAAACTCAGTGTCTGAGAAAGCCTTTGTGGACTGTCTTGAGTAACTTGTGGTCTTCTCACTTGCTGAAGTGTCTCTGAGGCATAGCTTGGGCAGTACGTGTGTCTAAACCACCGGTGCCTGGGATCTGATGGGAAGTGCTGTGGGAAGGGCTGGACAAGCCCTCCTCCTGCTCCCTTTCAGCAACACCACTGTGTAAGAAGCAGCTCCGCGGTGTCGCTGTGGCTTGCGCACATTTGCTGCTGCTGATTATAGGACAAAACTCACCTGGACTGGTCCTGGGGAGCTGGACTGCCCTTTGGCAGGCCATGAAGCAATAAAGAAACCAACAATTGGTACTGCTGGTGAGGATGACTTTGGGAGCTTCAACTCGGTCTCTCGTGGTCCTGCGCTGTGTTTGCTGGCCCTATGGACTCCTCACCAGCCTCAGCCATTTGAGAACTTGAACACCTTCACTACTAACAGGAGAGAGACTGGCACACCTAAAAGGTGATTTCCTGCACATTTGACAACTCTTTTAAGGACAGCAGCCTAAGTGGCTAGATGGAGCTGGACAGCTGACATCTAGGCAACTCTAGCTAACTGATCGCCTCCTTTCTTTCTGAACCTTTGCTGGCATGCCAATTCAATCCTTTATAGGGAGGAAAAGGGTTTGTTGGAATTAGTGAAAGAACGAATAAAGGCTCTCAGGTAGTTATATATATGTAAGTATTTCAATCTGCTACAAAACAGTTTGTGTATCTTCATAGGAAAATTTATATATACTGTTTTTTTCATATGAGATAAGGAAGAGTAATTTAACAAATAATACACCTACCATTTCCAGACAAACTCAAAGGAGATGTATGCTGGGGTAGCTGGCCTCAGTCCAGCAAAGCCATTAGACGTGGGTAACCCTTGACAAAAGAAAATCTGCTTAGCTCGTTCTCCTTATTCTTTTGAATGCATTGATCTAGTGTGATCCATTTAGCCTATTGAGCTGGAGTGTTTGAGGACCCACAAAGGAAAGGCCAGAACCTGGTCCAAGGTTATGTTTACCAGCCACCCTCTGCCCTCACCCAAAACCAACGTAGCAGATTTTTTTGCACCTCTGAACCCACAGTTTTCCTTTTCTACAGTTTCTGTGTTTTGCACGTCTCTCCCAGTCCCTTATCCTTCAACCTGGATGGAATTTGTATGGACTCAATATGTGTCAGCCAGGATTTGAGCCCAACCTAAACACAGCCAGAGCACGACCATTATTGATCACAGGCACAGAAGGGAAGGCTTAACCTTTGCAATGCTAAGAGTTTGTTCTCTCTCTAGTTTTAGTTTTACTTTGGGGGGCAGGGGGAACTTGGATCACTGAATGAAACAGTAAAGGGCATAAAATAATTTGTGTAATTTATGGAGTAAATAGTTTAGATAAGGATACATTGGAATTTTTCAATAGCCTAGCCAGTTATAAATCTTTGTAACAGGAATACATCACCTGTGTTCAGAGATTTTTGTTCCTGAATATCCTGGAATTACACAGTGCATTTTTGTATACTTCTCTGTGTTTCTGGTGAACAGTTCTAGGTGCCCATGGGTCTTCTGAATTGAACCAGTGGTGAAACTTTTCTTTATGATGTTGGTTAGTGTAAATGTGCCAGGGTACATGATCTGTGAGTTAAAATCTGCATTGGGGCTTCAAAATTTTATTTGATGGTTGTGCCTTAAGGCCAAGCATAAGCAACTGATATTTCTCCCTATTTCAGTTCTTCTGCCCGGGTCATGTTGTTTAAGCTAGAGACACAGTAAAATCTCTAGGCATCCAAACTGCCTTCTAGTTGTGTCATGTGGCATTTACATTCTCTGAAAAAATCCCTTCCCCCAGGATTTTTCTCCTGGGAAGCTGAGAGGCCTCAAAGAAAAGGAAAACAATTCTTATCTCATTTGCTTCTCCTGTGTTGTGCTTGTCTGGAATGTGTTTGGAGATTGTTTACCCACATGTGATTGCCTCATTGGACTCCAGTGTGAGTTGTTTTGACTCATTGGTCAATTTGGGGCCAAGCTATGTTGGGACTCTGGAAAGAGTCACAAGTTTTCATTATTATTATCTTTTTAGCATTTAGTAAGTGTCCTTTCTGTATTCTTTAGTATAATATAGTATAGTATTCTTTAATATAATATAGTGTAATGAAGTAATAAATTATCCTTCTGAGAACATGGTGTCAGATGCATCATTCCTGCCTTCGTCGGGTCATTCCCTTGTTTACAATAGTGTCAAATAGTAGCTATTCATCAATGAGATACTTTGCTATGTAAGATTTAAGAGAAATGTAGGTATGCTGAAAGGAAAATACAAAAATATTCGGTGTTACTTTTGTTGTTGATCTATTCATCTATGTTATCTATGAATATGCCTAGTCATACCTTATGCATGTTTGTGTATTTGCTTCGTGCAGTGGGATTTTCCTTACTGCCTCAGGAAGAAGCTCTGATCTCTGTGAAAGACTGCTGGAGTGATGGCCACAGCTCCAGCATCCACGCCTCATAGAGAAGCACACTTCTAGTACATGTACTCAGTATCAACATCTATACATGCTGGATACAGCTGTCAGTTCCATAGCTTCCAAAATTGTAATTTCCAGGCTAGCACAATGCTGTAAGTTGTCTGATGCCAAGAGCAAAGGCCAAGTGTTCAGTGTCTGAAATGTTTTGTGTGTTCTGCAGAGATTTGCACAGAGCTGTGTCCGTACTTGCTGGTGAGGTGCCTGTGAGTAGCATCAGTGTAAGGCAGATGTGCCTTACCTTTCTCATTCCCTATTTCATGCAGATGCTCCAAGCTCAAAGCAGTGTCATCTGCCTCTTCCATGAGCAGAGGACCCTTGGCAGGTATGTTCCTTCCCACATAAAGGTCACAGGCTGCCATCACCACGAATGCTACGAATAGTTCAGCTGAAGCCATCTTTAAGCCAGACAGAAAAATAAACCTCTCACAGTGGAAAGAGCTCTTCAACATGATCTGGATTGCCTCAGTATATTCCCTTGGGACTATTTGTTCAGTGGGATACTCTTCACTGTGAATAGGAGTGACAAAATCTGGCCCAGAGTTAGTTCCCTAAGGATATAAATATAGAAACTGCCACAGAAACACGTGCAGGGGCACAGAAGTCTTTTTTTTCCACCCGTGATCTCTGCTAGTGAGGTCTCTCTCTCAGAGAGTCACTGCAGCAGTTCAAAGCTTCACTAGCATTGGGGGTTGGCAGGGGGAAACATTGCTGATACAGCTCAGAGAAGCAGGCAATTTGCTTCTGTAAAATTACACTTAGTAAAGCTTTTGGGATTTCATATGGGCATATCTGAATCACGTGTATATCAAGTGCTCTCAGTCATGAGTGGGAGAGGGGGTCATATGAGGATGAGAAGCTCTTCAGACAGAGAGAGTAACCTTTGATGAAATGCTCAGGCCACAGACAGGGAAGCTCTCTGCAGCTTGTGCAGTAATCTGGAAGTACTTACTGATTGATGGTTTTGTTGTCTTTCATAGAGATTTGCAAAACACTGAAACCCAGAGCACACACATCTGCAGTACCCCATGGATGCTGCACACCTGGTCCCTGGTGTGGTAGGAGGATCCAGGCTTTTGTGCAAGGGGCATTTCTTTGGCAGGATGGTTTTTTTCTTCCCCAGCTCTGCTCATTCTCAGGGAATTCACTTCACTGACTGAAGCTTCTCTCTATGCCCAGTAAGCACTGTTAAGCAGGCAGGGGAAATCAGGCTGAGGTTTTCTCTGTGTGGAGAATTGGATACCCTTGGTATAATGCTTGAGACCACTGAGTCAGCCTTAACCAGGAACTCTCAGCCCCATGGCATGAATTAGCAGTGGTAATCTTTGCAAGTGGAGCTGTAAGTAACAAATTTGCTGGTCAGATATGGGCACACAGTGCTGCTCGAGCAGTATGAGTGTGTTTGTCTAAAGTTTCATTGTGATACTCATTTCACTCATTTGCCAGGCATTGTTTGACCTTTCAGCTGTGCACTGTATGCATGCAGTGCACGGAGGCTCCATCTGCAGCAACAAAATTTACTTATTTCTTTAGAAAATCCTTTAGTGCTGGAAGAGATAGGGAATTTTGTTTTTGTTGTTGTTAACCTCACATAACTCTTCAGTTTTTTCCCCCCCTTTATTTTTACTTTTTTTTCTTTTTCTTTTTGCTTTTCAATGCCAGTTACAGATCCCAGATGTCAAATAGCAGCAGCAGCTGGCTGTGTGACAGATCCCTTAGGCTGCAGCTGGGTGAACACTACTGGACTTATTCTAGCTGTGTCATATAGATGGTATGCAGATGATTTCTCTGAGCTGTCATGCTTTTCAAATGCCTCTAGCTTCTTTTTTTTTTTTCCCCCTTCTTTTATTCTGTTAATACACAGAGCCTGCAAAATTCAGCCTTGGAGAAATCTTGCATGTATTGTGTACAAGGTCTGTGGATCCAAAGGTTGGCCTATCTGTGCATTATTCCTTTTACATAACTAAATTATTCAACTAAGGAATATGCAATATTCCTAATACTCTATTAGATTAGGGTTGACTATGTCCTTCAATACTCTGCATTTATGACAATAACACTCTTGTATGAAGATGAAAGGAGAAACATTAATTCAGGAAGTCTGATCTCTCTTAAAAATGACGTACTGTCAAGTGTCCATATTGGTTGAATAGTACTTTTGGTCCTTTTTTCTTCATTAAGTCAATGTGAGTATATTGATTTAATGCTAATTACAGATGAGAGAAGCAGGAGCAAATTTTCAGTAGAAGTATAAATACACAATATGCTGTATTAGCTACAAAGAAGAGTTACCTCACTATATATTTTTAAGATCATCTGTGCTGGTGAATTTTCTTTTTCTTTAGTAGTTTTGCTGTACATTACTTTTAACTAAATCCTTTTTGTAATGTGATGTAACTCTGCCTAACATTAATGCAATCATACCAAATGTACGGTTATCCTTTAAACTACAATGTATGTTTTGTGAAAATAGTATAGTTTGAAAGAGAAGTATTCTGATTAAACTTTGATTAATTCTGATTAAACTTTAGTATCCTTACTCTGAGTCAATAATACCTAGAGAGCTGAATTATTTCATCTCAGTTTATTGGAACATATGCTTAAAACTTCAAGGTAATGTTTCAAGTATAATTTTCTAATAATTTCCCTCTCCAGTGCTGTCAAGGATATTAATAAACTCAAAACAGTTTGTTCTAGAAACATCATCGACTAAGCCATTGTTTTTTTCCTTTTGGGCAAAATCCAGAAAATAGATTTCATCAAGTGGGGCAAATGCACTTTCTCTAGATGATCTAATCACTTCTGTGTTTTTTCTTCTAAACATTTCCTGCAGCTAAAATGAAGGTGGTTGTTATAGATACAGAGAACCCTTCCCATTGCTCTTTTCAGAAATTATTGATTTTCCTTGCAGACACAATGCAGAACCCAGCGCAGAGCTCTGGGAAAATGCAGACATGCCATGCAAAAGTAGCTATGAGCCAATAGAATTTTCAGCAACAATGGAGGTGATTCCACTGTCATTTATTGTAAATCTAAAGATAGTTTATGTGTTTCTTCTTTATAATCACTGATTTCTGTCTTGTGTATTACTTTTGAGTGGGGTATCATACAGCCTACACCTATGTGGTTTCTCATGGCTACTTCTGCATAAATCTAGCTCATCTTGATGCTTTCTAGTCAGAACTTTTCTCTTCCTAGAGAGCCCTCATATTTACAGCTCTCCAAAGGATATTGCAAGCAGGGTGTCAATATATATAATTCTCACTGAAGTTATTAATGATTTTCCCCATAGCTCAAAGATACTTTTATTCTCCCTTCCTAAAGGAAATTCTATGTATTGGTCAGTGTTGAAGCTTCCTTTTGATGAAACTATGCACAGTCGACCTGTCCTGGGACACCCTAATGGGAGATTAGTCTGAGTGCATTCTTGTTTTCTGTCCTTTCTAGTCCAGAATAGAATCCTTCTGTTTTTCCTCTGGTCTCTTTTTCCCCAGCAGTACTCCTTCTCCAGTTGCAATTCTGAAGCAGACACTCAATGCAATTGTTCATCTCCTTTAATCTTCTGTTGTTGTCAGTAAACTTCCTGCTGGTCCTTTGTTGTGCTTCCAGTTGGTTAGATTGCTCATTCTCAGCCTCACAGACTGACTGACATGATGGAGTGGCAAAGTACCCTGACTTCTCTGAAACAGACTATTGTAAACCTGCAGAAACATTATCTGCTAAGTGTTTTTCTATGTTCTGTTTCATGTCTTCCAGCAGGAGGCTTTATTGCAGAAGCTCTTTCAAATTATCTCTTTTTTTCTGACTTTTATTTTTTTTTTTATTTTTGTATCAGATTGTTTCTGATTTGGCTACATTCAGTTATGTCTAAAAAATTTACAAGTATTGTAGAAGCTTCATATAACAACTAAGGGAGTAAGAAGTATTCTGCTTAGAAATAGGGTAACATAGAAAGTTCTCCTAGTGTTTTTTTTTCCCCTGTTGTTTTTTTTCCCACTGCTCAAGATATCAATAATTTCATCTCCAAGTCTTAGGCCTTATCTTGCCTCAGGCTAATCTAAATTGCTGACCATCACCATGATGTTTTTTTTTTCCAAGTTACTGGTCATATATGCCTCTATTTTCACCTTTTGTGATGTACATTCTTCTGATAATTCCCTTCAATTATCTGTTCTTCCATCTGCCTGCTTGATCTCCTCCTCCTATAAGCCCCAGTTTCTTACATCATGGTGTGTTACCTAGCCTTAGTCTGGGCCAATATGCACAACTTCCCCTAGGACTTCAACGGTCTTGATCATTATCCTCCCTTTTTTCAGTTTGTTTCTCTAAAGCCTCCCACTGATGTAAATGTATCCGACTTCAGCACAAAGAATATCAGGCTCCACATGCATCACTGCAGGACTGCTGGAACAGTTTGAGATTTGCTTTGTAAATACTTGTGATCAAGCAGGCTACTCCTCAGCTTATTCATGGATACTCAGTACAAAGAGGGTAGATCACCTGATGTCACTGAAAATTTATAAAAGAATGAAAATTTATAATGCAGAGCTTTTCAGTTAGGGCTTTTGTTTGGTTTTTTCCCCACCATAAAGCATCATTGTAACACCATAAATTTTCAGTGAGAGCTTGAATTTTATGTCATGAAAGAAATTCTAGTATGCCAGAGATGTTGGATTTGCATTTCAGGTATCATACATTAACTGTAGCATATTGAAATAATTATTCTGAAAGAACCCACTACAGATAAGTTTGTAGAGGAGATTCCACCTTGGAAACACCTAAGACAGACTGCAATATTGCAGCTTTCATGTTTTCACAGGAGGGAGGATGATGTTTTGCATGAAATATCTGGAAACAGATGGATTCCTCTGGTCTATGAACATGTATTTCTTTAATGGTCCTGCTATTGCACAGAATCATAAAGGCAATTATATAGAATTCCCTGTCTGAAGAAGAAATGTAAGTGAAGACAGGAAAAAAATCCAGCCAAGAGAAACATGTCAAGATGGCATTGAGCTTATCCATGTATACTTCTGTCAATGAAGAAAAAGCTATTTTTTTGTTCAAATCTCAAAGTTGGAGGTCTAGAGGAAAAGGTGTATCAAGGAAAAACAAGGCTCTTCTTGTCAAGTGTTAACAGCTGTGATTAAATGCTGTATTGAAATTCTTGAATTGTAAGTTTTGTGGTGCCATGGTGTGACATGTCTCTGTTTCAATAAAACAGGTTGAACCTGGGTTTGTGCCTTAGCTAATATATGGCATTTCTGCAGCTTGTTGCAGAATTCAATCCTTGTGTATGGAAATTTCACTTTTCAGGCCCTATGCATGTATTATATGTTGTAGATAATGAGGAAATAATGCTCTAACCACAGAATGACAAATATCTGCAGCTCATGAGAGTATCTTCTGACTGACAAGAGGAGAAGAAACGAAAAGAAAGTATTAAAAATAAATATTTTTATTATGACATATTCATGTGGCATATACGACATTATTTATTCAATGTATATTTTGATTGCTTGGTGGGGTTTGGGATTTCTGTGAGTAATAGTACCTGGGCAGCAACTGAGTGTTCCATCATAATTCCATATTACTATAAAGCCACAAAACAAGGAAAAGCCAGGAGTTAATTTGAATAAAAGATAGAGAAAGGCATGTGCTCTGAGCTGCATTCTGTGATGGAGTATTAATGTTGTAGAAGAATGCTAATTTTATCTGCTCAGTAATGTTTGTGGCTTTCTAATGCCATTCAGTACCACTTATATTAGCATTTTATCGATTTGAATTCTCTTCAGAAGCAACCATGTATTTTCAGGTTGTTTGGTCAGAGAGGTTATGCAACCAGAGAGAGAATAGAAATGACTGCAAGATGTACTGTGCTAAGTAAATGATGATGTCAGATAGACAGTTTAAAAAATATGATAAACAGGAAAACCTCCAAGCAAACTGGATTTTCTATTTGAAATTCTGAATTAATTCTGCATGAAGTCACAGTGTTGTATAATAATTATTTTCATTTTCCTACATTTTCCTTTTAAAATTTTTTATTAAATGATTAATCTATTTACCAATTCTGTATTTAATAATTTTCATAGAGATCAAAATCCCTTGGAATATGAAGCGCTCCTTAGCATGTATTTTGTAATTAGATGTAAAAATTTACATAATGAACTAAGCAGTTGATTTCTGAATGTGATTTGTGTCTGTGTATATGAACCACAGACCCATGCCCAGTGCCTCTGATAAGAGATTCTCAGCTAATCAATTCCTGTTCTGGAGCTTTTCAGCCCTCCAGTCCTTTTCATTCTAGTCACTCATCTGGACAAATTCACCATGGCTAAGGAGTTACTAAGTGCTATAAATAAAAATAATAACCTTTTTTCACACTTCTATTGCCTATGCTGTCCATACTTACAACTGCTGGGACAAAATACAAGGAAAATCAGACCAACTATGTCTTCTCAAGATATAATTTGTAATACTCTGGCTACCTTCCTACCCAAGTGTACTATAATCTAAGGAGAGTAGAGTTTCTTGGTTTGGAGCTGATGCCTCCAAATCTGTGTGTCTGAGTACCTTTTAAACAAATGTTTGTAGTGTGGCATTCATCACTCACAGCCCTAGTGTGGCAATGGCTGCCTCACAGACAGATTAGAGCCATTACAGTGGTGTCCTATTAGGACATGTCAGTGGAAAAAGCTTGTAGCACCTGAGGTGTCACAGTCCAAGGATGACACAGTTGTTGACCAACTTATATTGGCAATTTCTTCAAGTTTCAATAGGGATGGAATAAAATATGTGAAAGGGAGAGTTTTCGTTATAGGAAATGATGCTGGTAGTTTCCACTGACTAAGAATATTACTCTAAATATTTCTTTAGAGCCAGTATTTGTTTACAACTTACAAGTTTCTGAAGTACTTGGGGATTTTCTAGAAGGAGAAGTGGAAGAAGCTGTCCTGTCATTTGGAAAGGCCAGCTGAATAAGAAGTCACTTTAGCCATGACTCCTGCTGTCCTGCAAAGGTGATGTGCCCAGTCAGGAGTCATCAGCTAATCAAAACAGCTCTGCTAGGCAGCAAAGTAGGACAAAAAGCAATGGACAAAGCAGGGAAAAGTCCACAGTAAACTTATTTCATAATGGATTTTCTTCTCTGAGCACTAAGACATCCTGAAACTGGGGCTATGCCCTGCCCTGCCTGGATAGGACAACCAAGGCCTTATTTCTCTCATTTGATGGGTGTTCTTGATGTTTACCCTTCTTAATAAGCTGTGTGAATCTATTAGGTAGGGAGGCTTTACTTGAATTGATTTGCTTTGTTTAAACATGCTCTAGCTTTTGCTCATGTATATACTCATAAAAAGAAACCTGTTTGAGTTTAGCCTAGTATTCCATGATGATTACTTAGATGTGCTGTCATAGCCAAGAGCTTGAGTCTAGGATTTTGCTGGCAACAGTGCAGCTGCAGTAATTACAATGATATGGAAAACTGAACCACAATTTAAAAAACAAAAAGACTATTGCAACTCTTACAGCTCAGAGACTGCTGAGTAATGTCCATTCAATATATGTAGGTAAAATTCATGATGCTTTATTATTTTTAGTAATTAATGTGGATCAAATCTGTTTCAGAGGCTCTAGTTTAAGCATGCAGGTAGGGTTGTTTGGCTGTTTTGTTTAACCAACCACTTAAGAGTCAAGTAGAAATTTTAGTGAAATTAATTTTCATTAGTTAATACTTACAAAAGTCTTTGAAGATATTTATTGCCATATATTTGCTAGATTTTTGTCTCATAAGCAACTTCACCTGTGAAAAGTATTTCAACAAGTTTTTGTACCTGTCAGCAGTAATTTTTTCCCTTGATCAGAGCCTGAAAAGGCTTGGATTTTCAATAGCTTCTGCCAGGGCAAGACACTGAATCCTTCTGAATGCTCTGTGCCATGAATTCTGATCCTTCATGTTGACTAAAGCTGTCACACATAATAATAACAAAAACCAGTGTGGATTTTGAATGCACAGCTGTGGCCTTGATTCAGTTAGTGAGGATCAGAAACAGTTTTTGAGATGACTTTGACTAGAACACAGGGGGTTGTATTCAGCACCTTCTCCGAAGCTGAATTCAGATTTCTTACTGGGATTTCTTTCAATGAAAAACCAGTTAATTTGCTTAATTAAAATACCTTCATTTGAATTATTTGCCTAGTTTTGAATAGTTCTTCTTATTCTTCTGATGATGACGACCAGAGGTCGAATATACCAGCCTTTCACTGAAAAATCTGCCTGTGAATACACCAAAATTGCTTTCATTTCTGCAGTTCATACTATAAATGTTTGTTTAATACTTGGTTTGGACAATGTTGACTTTAAGAGAATGATGTGGAAGTCTAGGAGAGATGGATATAATTTGAAATCTGGATCCTTTGGTTAAAGGATTTTACAATCAAAATCCATTTTGATTGTAATGTATGAACCAAAGAAAACTGATGTGCTGTGGGGAAGGGGTCTGTAGCCTTATGAAAGAAGCAGCTGAAAAGTAAAATGAGTGCATCTTTTTGGAAAAAAAACATAGGTGATGTGACTGGTATGTTTTCTCTCAACACACAGCTGTATGTCTAATTGAGGAATAAAGAAAATTGTGTAATTGAGGAATAAATAAAAATGAATTTTCTGAATAATTTCTGGTAATTCATTTAAACAGAGACAGACTTACGGAGGTGTACACTATTTTGAACAACCAGTAATTGTGTAAGCTACACCTCACAGACAAACTTTGTCTTCCATGTAACAGCAGGTTTGCCATCCTGTCTAACCAGGTTGTTTGGTAATGTTGAAGAGCTGATCTGCTTTTGAGAGATTGTTTGAAAGCTGTGGATATGATTTTTATGTGTTTGGGCAATCAATCAATTTTATTGCTTGGCTGCTTTCCCAGCTTCTGGTTGCTTCTACTACCTAATTTTGCTATGAACGAGCAAATGAATGTTCTAATTGTATATAAAGAGAACTGTTCTGATTGTCATGTCTTGAATTCTTAACAGCAGCTTAAAGTATTACAGCTGTAGCCTATCAGCATATCATGGCAAGTCTTGTGAATTTCAGTAATGAGTATGAGGCAAATGATACTGAAACCCTGCAGTACAGCTCTGACATATTTTTTGTAGCTGTTTCCATGTATTTTTCATCTAATGAGGATTTTTTTTTTCCTAGAAGATGAGTTTCTTTCACTGTTTCATCACAGCACAATGTTTCCAAAATGAGTTGGGTTTGAATTGCACTGCAGTCTCCATCAGTCTTCCATGGTTTGGGTGTCTTAAGGGGAAAGGAGACTGTTGACATGTTTGGTAGCTGCTGACACAAGGAGCAAGGGGCTCTTTGCAGCAGCAGGAGGGTGCTTGCCCCACGGGCACCACGGGGTCCAGCCCCAGTGGGCAGCACAGTGAGGAGCAGAGCTGTGGGTGCTCGAGCCCCAGCGTGCAGCTGTCATCCTTGGTATGGGTGCGGGAACTGCCACAGGGAGAAAACATTATAGAGGGGTAGCTGGTAACCTCAGGAGGCCAGGTGTGAAGGAGGCATCATCCAGGCACTCCAGAATGAAATTTGCTGCAGATCTCTGAGACACCTGCCCACAGCAGCTACTGCTGCTTCATTTACCATTGAATGTCTGTCACATCGTCTCCTTTTCAGTTGCTTCATATCTTCTTTGTGCTTGATCCCATGCTGAGGTCCATTACTTGGAAAAGCTCAATTAAAATCTGGCCAGCTGCTTCTCAGCTGCATGAGCAGTGTTGATGCAAAATGCTAGCTAGAAAATATTCTCTGCTGCTGTTTCATTGGAAGTGGTTGGTTTCTGGGGACAGAGTGAGGTGGCTCCAATGCTCAGAATTACAGTTTGGCCTGGAAAAGAAACAATAAAATCCCACCCCTCAAATGATATACCTGTTAAATTACTTGCTTTGCATTAGAGTAATTGCACTGTTAACCTTAATAAATTGGGATAACCCATAGGCCACACAAAAGTAGGCAAGTCAAGAATTTGCCTTAAATAATTTTCTGTGTGCTCCTAGTAATTGTATGCATCAATCTCTTTTTTCCTAAACCAACAGTGGACCAAAAATATAAGACCCTAAAATTAAGGATGTCAAGAATGCTTACTCTGTGAAGTGTTGTGCAAAATCAAAGGAAGGAGAAGCACTTTAAGTCCCTGAAATCATACTTCAAAAACCAGACTTGCTGCAACAAAATATGTATGTGTGTACATACATACATGTATGCATACACACACATAAGGAAATTACTGAAGAACTGTAGAAAGTGCCTTAAAGGGAAAATTAGGTGTTGGATCCAAGTATTGGCCAAGTGTATTTGCTTATGCACAACTCTACATCAAATTCCAGACCAGAGCCAGCTTGCATCCTGCCAGTTTACACCCCAGGCAAAAAATCTGTGTTGAGTTTCTGCCTGACCGTGTAGATTTTCCTTGGAATAGCAAAGTCCCTTGTCATAAATTTTAAGAGAAAATATGCAAAAGGTACTAAAGCTAAAGGGCTGTTAGCAGCAGTGGGAAAAATAAAAGGCACAACAAAAGCAACTAAGAATATGTTAGGGTAGCTGAAGAACAGCTAGTTGTGATACAACATTTTGGATGGTTATAGCAGTGATTGTGTAATGTGTGGTCTCCTGTGAGGACTAAAATTAGATTGAAGAATTTGAACAGGGAGGGTATCATTGGATGCATGTCCCTCAGTTAAAGGAAAATAAGGTCAAATGAGAAATCGAGTTTAATAACAAGGCTGATAAAACAAAATAAATGAAATAAAAAAATTTCCAGGAGAGATGAATTTTTCATCTTATCTAGTCTTAGATCAAAATAGCTTTCCTTTAAATTAATGAGCTCACCAACTCTCTGAGAAAACTGTTATGAGGTGAATAAGAAAGTGGTTACGTGGGTCAATGGATTCTTAGCAAAAGAACAAAAGCTGGAATAGATAAGCAGGTAAATCAGTTTCACTTTTCAGCATCACTGTAGAAGTAGAATGCACAAAGAATGCAGTCTCTCATGGATGATTATTATATTTGGACATAGACTTTTGCAGCAAACAGGAATATCACAAAACATCTCCAGCTACCACTCTTTGAGATAATTTTGACAAATGTAACAGTACTGGGGAAGTCATTTACTTTCTTAGAACTCATATCCTATATAACTGCTACAAATTATCATCTGAGAAAGTGGAAATATAAACATTTTTGTTTTCTTGTCATAGTTGTTTATTCTAATCCTCTAGGCAGAGAGTCACATTCCTGAATCCCTCTGACTTTCTACCCATTAATAAGCCAATTAAATTATGCTTTTATCCAACTGTTAGAGGGACCAAAAGTATTTTTGGTTGTTTTTATCATTAAATTTCTAATGATAAACATGTTAAGTACTGTATCAGGTCATTGCATACAAGACTTGCAGTTAATGTATAATTAAATCTAATTTTAAAACAATTTCTGCTTGTTTCCTGCATGCATTTCATTAAAATTCTTTCCAACATAATGGAATTTCATTAAGAGAAAAATAGAAAACAAAGATCACATGCAACCTATTTGCCATTCATGTGCCTAAACATGCCATGCATTTTCTAATCCATAAGCATGGGGCCAGAGTAAGAATATGTTCACAAGTGGCAGCACTGGTGTGTAGTGAATCCTGTGAGATTTGAGGGTTGGATTCACAAGCTTTGAGGGGGTAGGGTTAAAGAAAGTTTTTCTGTCCTGGCCCCGATCACAGGTCTGGTGGAACAAAGATGAACTCTTTAATGCGCCACTGATTGCTGTGGGATCCCCCAGGTCTGGTCTGTGCTGGAGAAGGACTGGACAGCAAGGTGTATGTTTAAATAACAGGACAGAGACTTGGGCCAAAAGAGGGACATCTGACCCCACAGGGAGCTGCAGGAAGCAGGAGACAAGATAGTGAGTTGTTGGTTTGGATGTAGCGATCCCTTGTGAGCAGATGAATTTCAATTACCCACCACAGCTTGCACAGACCACAAGTGCAAAAGCTATCTCCACACTGGGAAAAAACCAATTCTTTCTGTGGCAGGTGCAAAATATGAAGGAATAATGAAAAGGAGCTTTGAATCACCGATACCTTCTCCCGTTATAACTAAGAACGTGGTAAAGAGAGATATGATTTGATACTAGGAAAAAAAAGTCATGAATCAAAAGGGATATGATGGAAATTGTGATAGGACATTCACATTGATAGGACAATGTACAATAATGACAAAGGGAGTAAAAAAAATATGTAAAAAATCAATATTATTTGTGTTAATATGATTTATCAAATAGGAGTGAGGGAATAATCAAAAATATTAAAGAAGTTTGCTGTCAGGAAAGTAAAGTTTATTCTTATGGCTATGTAGTTCCAGAACTGGAGTTTGCTTGCCAGGAACTCACCCAAGCCAGAGTAGCTGCAGGTCTGCTGGTTGTGATTGGGACAGAGTGTCTGGAGGACTTTGATTCCTCTGATTAGAATGCCAGTCAAAAATGGAGACTCAGCCCTCCAAGAGCTAAGTACTGTTGATAAAACTGGAAAAAAGTTTTAAAATAAATTATTACCATTTAAAAAATAGAAGAAAAACCGATAAACAAACATCTGCCTCCTCAAAACACCCAACCAAAACAACAACAATAACAACAAAACCAAAAACATCAAAGAAAGAAACCTCTATTGCCACAAGTCCAGCCAAAAAAAAATAATACCCCAAACTCCAACAATCTTCATGCTTATCTTTTCTAACAATTCCTCATGGTCAACAGACATGTTTGAGAAAAGAAGTACTTCAAAATTTTGCTGTTTAATTTATCTCCTTCCAACAAAAATTTCAAGCCAAAGTAACTCCTGCGGTTTTATTATTCACATTACTACAGATTATTATACGTTGTGGAAACAGTCTTCATTTTTATTTGCATTCTTGACATGTTTTATCTGGTATTTTTCCATTCAATGAGATCAGAAACCTTTACTTCGAAGCACTGTCCTTTCTTCTGCTCTCCCATTTTTCTTCCCATACACCCCCAAAGATTGAGCAAAGAAGGTGTAGTTTGTTAAAAAGTTGTGGTATTTGGTGCAGACTTTTTCTATGTGCCCTGTATGGGTATAAAGAGCATTATTTAAATGTGAACTTTCCTGAGCCTGTCATAGTTGATTTTTCCATGGATTGGTGTAATGAAACTTAAACGAATTTTAATGGCAGATTTTCCAGCATAGCTTAGTTGAACGTCTTGATATTAAATTTTAATCATCTCAAATGAAGCTCTGTGTGGTGCAATGAAATTCAGCAGAAGTATGCTGTGCTAATAAGCTGCAAAATATTAATACTGAGATGATTTTTTGTCTGTCTGGTATCAAAAGTCTTCCCTGAGCTGTAACATAAAATAAGATTTTAGCTATAAACTCAAAGCTCATTTGCTAAAAATAGCTGAGGAAAAGGAGGACATCTGTGTGTTCAATGTTACGAGGATGACTAAAGGTGACAAAGAGAAGCCATGTCTGTAGCAGTTTAGACTTTCATATAGACCTCTGGAGAAGACAAATGATCCTAAGATGTATTTGGTGGTGTGCACCCAAAGGAAATTAGTAAATTTTCAACTTCCATTGCATTTCATCTAAGATACAAAGCGGTGTCCTGCTCTTCAAGTTCAGTAAAATGAACTCAAACTGAAATGGAGCAGACTTTCTGAGGTAAACAGAGTCTGCAGTAACAAAAGAGGACTAAGTGAACTTGGCTGGTTTTGTCCAAAAATAATTAAATGTGAGAGAAGATGCTCTTGCTGCCCATGGATATGTCACTAGGACAAATAATGAAACCAGTAGAAGCACATTCATAGCAAAAGGCAATTTACGAAACCAATGAGGTGTAAACTAGCCATGAAGGTTAGAAGGTTAGAAGTTATTTTCCCATCAGCTGGATAAGTGAAATTATGACTTAGGCTTCCCATAATACTGCAAGAAAAGATGTATTTCAAGTAGAAGTTGATGAGTTTTTGATGGGATATGACACAGGACATGTGGATATGCCCATGATTAGAAAAGGTCTGCTCACTCCATGCTCCCTACCTTTAAATTAAAATAGGTGGTTTACACATAACTTATTAAAGTAAGATAAAAAAAATAATAATGCTGTATCTTCCACAAACAAACACAAACCCATAAGGATTAGATAATATCTTGCATTGTTTATTATTACAGTGATTTCTATAACTCAACCAAGATTGAGGCTCCCATGTGTAAATAGAAGGTGATTAAAGAAACTTGCAATAAACAATTTATCACTAATTAAAGTAAGTCAACTGTTAAATTAATTTAGAAAATCACCATTGTATTTTCATTCTTAAAAGTTCTTAATAATTATTTTTCTTAGATCAATTTTTGCATTTCAATAGTGAAATAATTAACTACAAGTGTATATAATTATTTTCCTATATTTTACCCTTCCTGATAAACACTGTCACTTTTGCTTACAAAGCTGTTTGAAATCTTGGGTTCAAGGAGCTCTCAAACATTCAGATAACGGGGAATATCTTCCCTAGCTAATGCTACATTTTAACGGATCCGTCCCACAGACTGCTGGAATAAATGCGGTAAGGGGCCAGGAAACAGCTCATAGGTTAGGGAGATGTCTTTTCCATGGTCTGATGAATTTTTAACACTTTTTCAGAATTCATAACAGTTTTTCCCACTGCATTCTTTTCAGGTAGATTGGATAATGTGATATATATGCTGAATTAGTAATTTTTCAGTTCCACACTTTGTTGTGACTCTGATAATTGTACCATTTGTTATCATCACGGACGAGCACTCGTATCTGTTGGGCCATCCCTGTGCACATTGGTATGCTCTCCACACTGCCCTGCAGAAATGCAGAGCTGTGAACAGATAAGGGAAAGCCATAGCTTTTGCCACACCAATGTGTCATTATTTGACTGCTTTGATGTTCTCACACAGGATAGCTTATCCTCTGGCTTCAAAGGGATCCCACTAAACTGTAACTGCAGCAAGGGCCTACAGGATTCTCGCTGTCCGTAGAAAGCAATCTCACCTTTTTCTATTGTTCTTCTAATCTTGTGATGTTTCAAGTATATAAACCATCTTGCACATTAATCTTTGCTAGCTCACACTAATACTTAAGTCAAGGTTTTCTATGACTAGTGGCTTTCCTGAGCTATGTCTTTCAAGGCTCTGCAGTCTGTGCTTCACTTTCTGAGTGTTTGGAAGTCTTCTTAAAATGCAAATGTGATAAGTTTGGACAATATTGGTGCTGTTTATGTAAGTAGAGTGATATTGAGTAAAGTACCTTTTTAAAACATTTTTCTTCTTAATTTCTTAATTTTTAAAAAATCTTTGCTGAGGTACAAATTGCTTTCACAGGTTTTTTGATTCGTTTTTGTGAACAGTCTTACATTAAAGTAGTATAAAATCATTGCTTTGAGTCACATCTTATGCAGAGGCAATGCTACTTCTGCTTATGTTAATAAAATAGATATTAAAATATCAAAACCGTCTTGACTAGAGCTAAAGAATGTAATAACTTGGAACAATGCAAGTCAAGCATCTTAAAGAGTTTGTTTTCTGTTAGAAATTTAGATGTCTTAAAAAGCATTGCCAAGCTGTAACAAGTCTTTTATTCCACAAAAACAAAATTATGTGGAAAGTGAATATTATCCTCCAGCAGAATTTAATTCCACATTCCCCAAATGTCTTTAAGTTGCTCTCTGTTCTCTCTGGCTCGAGCTTCCCTTTCTTTTTCATTAACTTTGCTGAGGCAACAACAAAGACATCTTTAGAGAATAGCAATTATTTTAAATATGAAATACTTATGATAGATTTACCTTTTTTTGTCATGACTTTCAGAAGTTTATCAGAGGAGCGGTATTAGAGAGTCTGACATCTTTCCAGTTCATCTATTCTCTTTGAGAAGGTAGCCCTAAAACAGAACTGAAGGCTGAGTATGGTGGGCTGTCACCCACACAGGCTGTTTGCATGTGTATTATAGATAGCTGTGCCTATCAACAAGGAGCAAATGAAATTTTCACATTCTCACTGTGGAGTCCAGAAAGTTTAAAGATACATTATCAGACAGATGCTGAAGCATTTGGATAGAGACAGCTGAAACACTGCCTGGATAAAATCAGGTGGATCTCTGCTTAGGAGATGCCAGTTTGTACATTGAAATATTTTTCCAAGGAGATATAAAAAGAACCAAAGGAATTCTCCAGTGATGTCATGAGCAACTCTCCACCCTGCTGGTTATCATGCAGGACAACCACTGTAGTCCCCCTTTCTCATCAGAGGACAGGAAGATGTAACCATGTTCTACATCTCAGGACAACCATCTCATGGAGAAGTAGCAGCATCCTTGTTTCTTGCTAGTAGCTCATCAAGCTGTGCCATAGCTCATTGAGAAATTATAGGTTTGCCTCAGGATTAAGTGAGTGAGGGGTCAGGCCCTGTGTCACACAGGAGGGCAGAAAGGTGGACCACACTGGTGCTGATCTTGGCATTCCTGAATTGTCTTCCCACCTCACAGCAGGGGATGTCCTTTTGAGCTTTTTAGAAAGATTTTGACATAATTTATGCCTATAATATAATTATCCAATTTTAATTCAGGCCAAGGCTAGTATCATTTTCAGGCTTGCTGGACAGGGGACGATGACAATGTCTACCTGCTTTTAAGTGCAGCAGCACCTTGTGGCACTATTCTGTGCCTGCCACCTGTGGAGAGCTGCTGCCAGCAGCTGGGAGCAAGATATATTTCTCAGAAAAGCAGCAGCTGATGATTTGTTGTAAGCTCAAATCTCCCAAAAGACGATTTTTTTTCTGGAGAGCACGGAGATTGGGAGGAGAGGATCAGTGAAGATGTGGGAAGTGAAGTGAGTGTGTATGAAGGATGACTGGATGGGGATTAGTTCCTCCTTTGATGGTTTTGGAGGCTGAGCAAAAGAAAATACTTAATTTTCCTCATCCATGAAAGCTGTTGGGACAAACAAAACGCAAAAGTGGGGTACAGAGGGGAGTGATCCCTTGGGAGAGTACCCTCATGTTTTTGAGGGGCTCATATTTGGATTTAGATAATATTTCTAATCCAAACAGTCATTTGTATATTAAAGCTATTTCAGAGCCCAAGTGGCATCTGGACACTTGCCTCCCTGCATCCACTAGCTACCACCACTGTTGCAGTGCAGATGGCAGTATGTCTGCCTTGGGGTGTAACTTATAATAGGGAGTGAAGGGCTGCAGTTGCCAGAAATTGAATTACCAACAGCCAAAGGTCTGAAAAAGTGGAAAAATTAAATAGAGATAAATCACAGAGAGCTGATGGCCGTCATCCAAGTTGTCTGAAAGAACCAAACAACAAAGCAGCCAAGCTGCTAACCCAAATATATAATTTACCATTAAATTAGCACTCTACCTACCTATTAGAAATGTGCTGTTCCAGAGCTTTATACATGGCTAACCAGATTTGCTTTGGCCCCCCAAAATAATAGCTGAGAGAGTCTGTGTCACTCCTATGAAGTAACCAGAGGAAGCACAAGTGATGCCAGGGCTGGGTCTGAGTCTCACAGCAGCCCCACTCCCCTTTTTTCTCAGGCAGAGCTGACATATTTTCCCAGGTGGGCATCAGATCATCTGCTCTGCCTTTTTCTGGATAGGAGAGGGAGGGCAGGAAGGAGACCCACCACTCTTCCTAGCACCAGGGTGGGTTGTACGATGCTTTCTGTGGCATTGGAGGCCAAATTCAGCCTTTTACAGACATAGAGCTGAACCATAAACACAGGCTTATGGAGGCACTTTGGTGGTGAGAATCTGCTAAATGCAGGCAGTGTGGGTTTTATGCTATGACTTGCAACACTAAAATTTTGCATCACAGACTTTTGATCTTGCAGCACTATTAATCTGGAGCTCTGCAGCAATTCAAAATGCATTCAAACAGTACTGTTCAGATCCAGACCTGCTGTTAAAGGTTGTCTGCTAGAATCTCATGCTCAAATGAATAAAAGTTATTACCTGATTTTTTCCCAATATGTGTGTGTGGGGTAATCTTCCCCCAAAATGCAAGTTTATCAATATGCAGAAATCCAAAACCTTCATGTTCCCACATCCAGTATCCTGCCAGGTGCAGATCTCTAATTCCCTTCTTCATAGTGTCAGGGTCACAGTTTTCACTGAATTAGGAATAGTGGTCTATGGTGAGGAGAATTTCTAGCTTTTTCATTAAGTAAATGCCAATAATACATCAGAAAGCGTAGGAAGAATAATTTCATACATTATTAATTCCCTGTAGAGGATGCAAAATTTAAAAGAGGTTTGTTTTTCTGCATTTATTTTTCTTAGGTTAGAGAATGGGAAAAAAATCCATTTTAACTGTATTGAGTTATACTTGGGACTAAGCAGACTAATGAGAATCCATTTTCTCCCTAACCTCTCTTAAAGGCTTTTCCCTGAAGGGTGTGCACCAAAGGGAAATAACAGTGCTGTGACTTTGCCTTTTAAAAGACAGACCATTCAGATGCTGATCTCCTCCCCACTAAGGAGAAAGCAGGTGTGCATAGAAATAGATTCATGCACTTCTTATGTGTCTAACTGTGCTATACATCTCTTTTCTCCAATTCAGCAAGCTTGGCTGCCTTCACTGTGGTACAACTGACACGTTGATCCATACCTTGTGTCCCTCCCGAAGGTGAGAAATTCAGACCAGGAGAACTATCTCACCAACATCTTTTAAAAATTAGTTTAGCTAATGAAGTATCTCCATAGAGTCCAGAGACTGAATGGGAATGCCAAGACTTACCTGTACAGGTAGTTCTTTCCCTAAAACTGGTGTAAAGGGCAGTGGAAAAAGACTGTAATGCACAAGTTGGATTTTTGAATAGGAGAAAGACTTCAGTATCCTGGTTTTGTTCACCTGGGATCTCCCCCAAGATGCACCTTTAGAAAAAATATTTTGGTTTTTTGTTTGTTTGTTTTTTTTCTTTAAGAAAGGGGGTTATAGGCAGTTAAAAGTATCTGTTTCTTTCCTAAATAGTTCCCAAAAGAGTATACCTTTTCCAGACAGACATGGCCTTCCCAGGGTTATTTTTTCTAACAAAAGGAAGAATTTTCACTACATGTCTAATGAAAGTTCTTATCAGCATGAGCCAATACTGAACAATACACAGGATGCATATTTCTAAAGGAAAGAAATATACTGATGTCCAAAAGTGAGTTTGCCTTCAAGAAGAATGAAAATGCCAGAAGCACTGAGCATTGAGATGGGGGAGAAGAACCCTGTAGCTCCTTGCTCAGCACCTCTGGCTGGCATTGCCTGAAATTCCAGGTCAGCATTAGCAGTGAAGTGCTATGAAAGATAATTGCTTTAAAGCCCCATTACTGAGTAGGGACTGCACATTAGAGTGATCATGTTAAAAGTCCTGGAGGACCAGCAAGGGAAGTGAGATGAAAAGAATAACAAAGCAACAATGCAGAATGGGGTGAGGGGTGAGATCTAGAGATCTAGTTTCCTAAAGATTAATCCATCTCAAAGAAAAAAACCCCAAAAATGAAAGCCTTTTTTATATTAATACATTCATAAAAAATATAAGAAGTACCTATTTGTATAGAAGTAAAAAGAAAAAGGAAGTGGGATCCAGTGTACAGGGCAGCTTGTGAAGCAGCAATCAAGAGACTGGTTCTATTCTTAGCATTTTATTCTTCTGCACTTCTTTTTCCTGTCACTTTGCTAGCCTGAAAGATCTCTGCAGCAGATTAGTAGCTGTGAGAGGTGTGTGATTTATAGAGTAGCAGCAAAGCTGCCAGTTCCCACCTGGGATGCATAGCTATAGTGTCATTATTGTAAAAATTATGATGTCTTGCAGTTTGCTTAAGCTCAGTCCCAGTTACATGCATGTGCATACACAATTTCACCAAAACCAGCCACTACAATTATCTTTGCTGTCTTTGACTCTTGGGATGTGTTTGTGAATAAGAGTGTGCAACAGTATTTCAAATTTTCTGTTGTGAAGTCACAGTTATTTCAGAGGCATTCACAATAAGGGAGGAATTTAAACACGCCCTGCAACACTTCTTATCTTTTTCCAGCATGAATTTTCTTTGTGTTACAGCTATCTATGAGCCTTTGGCAAGATTCTTCTTGAAGTTCTCACTCTCGTTTTTTCTTTTTTCCCCAAAGCTCAAGTATGGTGAATAACACTGAGTCATCTGCACACATTCCCTGCTCTCTGATTTTTTCACCTTCTTTCTGTTTGTTCATTAGCAGTTGAGACTGAACACTAGGATTGCAATCAACTAACTTTTGAGGTTTGTAATGCAGAGGTTTTAATCTGAGTCAGTGTCCCCAAGCTTCTTTTGCAGTCTGTGGAGAGGAATAAACAGTTGTAAGACATGATTCATCTCATCTTAAACTGGATTTGTGAAACAGGTCAGATGAATCATATCTTAGAAGCCCTCTACAGACCTAAGCTTGCTTAAGCATGAAAGAGAAATAATCTCATATCAGATCAGAAGAAAAAGAAAAAATAAGCCTATGTATCTTGATTTTTGGAGGAGTGGGAAAGGATGACAGCATTGCCCTGCAAGGTTATTGATATTCCCTTACCATATCCCAGGTAACGTCGCAGGCATAGTTGGCATGAACCAGGAGAAGCAGCTGCACCAGCAGACCTGTGTGGGTGGGATGAAGTGGGGCAAGGGTGTGAGGGGAGAGCAGACACCCCACTGGGTGAAACCAGGTGAGCTGTGATCAACCTGGCCTAAATCTGAAGGGGTAGCCCTGGGTTTTTGCAGTTCCCTCACCCCTGCTACCTGCTCCTGTTTTCCTCTCTCTGCCACATTTGCTACCTCTGCTGCCAGAGGGGAGCAGTGACTTGATTATCCATGCAAAGAGTATCTCCAAATAAAGAGAAAAAAAAGGAAAAGAAAATGGATTGAAGCTGGATCTGAGAGCCCCTCAAGCTTGCCTCATGGGCACTCGGACTGACATGAGAGGGAAAAGCAGAAAACCTCTGGGAAAAGGGAAGGTAGTCTTTGTCAAAGTATGTTTAATGGATAATTCTCATGTCTAGATGTTGTATTTCTGACAACTCCAAGTTGTTCTTGCCTGGAGCTTGGAAATATTATTCCCTTCTTTTTTATTTTCTTGGACCCTGCAAGGTTTCTATCCTTGAAGTACTACAAAGCAGAGACATTATCAGCCTCTCTGTGGTACCTCAGAGGGTGTGAAGCAGAATATCTGTTGAGGTGTTTTTTGCGGTAATACTGAAGCTTATTACAAACATGCTTTTTCACACCAGAGCTTTTTATTTTCGTGGTTTTGGAAAGGTAAGCAAATATTCTCAAAAAAATATATGTTCTTTTCACGAAATGTAGCCAATGGGAGGTCTGTTTTGCCATCACAGAATGATTCTCTGGTATTAAAGTCTGGCCAGGAATCAAAATTTGATGTTATCTATGAAATATCTAGACAGACTAACAAATGTCCTACTAGAAGTGATTTATGTCAGATCTCCAAGTATATACTTGCTATTGGCTTATGGAAAGAAGCTCCTGCATGACAGAATAGGAGATGCTGGTTGCATTCTGAATTTTGACTGAAACATTTGATACTTAAATCTGGAATGGCAGGTAAAATTTATGGGACTGAAGGTTACGAGTCAGTTCACATCTCTTGACAATTACATCCATGACAGAAGCCAGACCTGCACCAACCATGACCAAGTGGGCCAGCTCAGTCCTACTGTGGGAACTGGGGTATCATCAGAACTAAGCCATTGCAGTCCAAAATCAGTCTTATTTGATTTGGAGGTTTGTTATTGTAGCAACTAAAACAAAAAGTCAGTTCTACAAATGTTATGGCTCTATAAGTGTCTGTAATTAAGGCCCTTTTTTAGCAAACCCCTCACTTTCTGAACAGCCTGTTTTTCATAGAAGCTCATGTTGATTCTCCCTCACATTGGTAATGTGAGGGCTTCTTTCACACTAAAAGTTAAATAAATTAGGGAGGTTGAGAACAGCAGGATTTAGGGTGTACAGATATGAGCAAGGTATCTAATTTGAAGCTGGATTGAATTTGGTAGGATTTGGCTAGCTTGGAGAAAACGTTTTGAATAAATAAATAAATTTAAATTTCTTCTGAAAAGTAAGCTGTTTCATGTAGAAAAAAATTCTGCAAGTTGAGACAGAAACAGCTCAAGATGAGTGCTGGTTCTTGCTTTAGTGAGGATACTCATCTAATAAAATATTCTGAAGGAGAAGACTACCAGCAAAATGTCTCTGCCCCTTTATTTGCCATCTCTCTTTCATATGCTTGTACAGATGAGTTAATATTTTAACTTTAAAGCTTTGCAACCCAAGATACATTGGGAATGTGCAAACCCAGAGCTGAGAAACTGGAAACAAATGACAGCTCTGTATACCTGGCAAAACTACACCAGTTTAAGTCAGTTGAGGACTCAGCATAATCTCTAGGAAGAATCATGCTCCTAGCTTTTGCTGAAGTACATTCTCTTTCTGTCATCTTGTATAAGCCTTGCTGACTTTTATCTTCATTAGCAGCTTGACTCTGTATTACACCCAAAAAGCTCTTCACTTGAGTTTCAGTCCCGACCGAGAGTGTCACTGGAGGACAATGTGTTGTGTGCATCACATATGTGCCACGTATTTTTAGGCTTTAAATGAGATAGAAGTCACAGCGTAGAGTTAAGCCATTCCAAGAAGTAAATGCCACCTGAGAAGGAAAAAAACTCCATATCTACAATTCACAGATTACAGCAAAAAAATTTAATATAAAAATCTGTTCACCAGGGAGCAAGAGGAAAAATATAAAAGTATACAGAATCAGAGAATAGTTTGGTTTGGAAGGGACTCTTAAAGATCATCCAGACCAGTCCCCCAGCAATGAGGGTGATAAAAGTAAAGAAGGTATTCTAAACCATCTTCTCTTCTGTCCATATATGATGAATCTTCAGAACCTCACTGTGAGCTCTTCCGTCCCCGTGAAGCAGACAGATTTTACTCTGGCAATGTGCTTTGTGAGACTTTTCAGGGGTCTCTCCTGTGATGAGCTGACATTTTAGCAGTAATGGGAGCTGCTGGTAGTGATGGAATTGGAACATTGTTCTTTCCCTTAAATTTTGTCCATTTTGATTAACCAGTCCACAAGAGCTACTGGAGTGTTTCTTGAATGTAACAAGTTAAAGGATCACTGTACTAGGCCACACACTTCTCTTGTGGAAGCTGGAAGTAGCTTAGGCTGACTGCTCAGTTTCTGAAAGCAAATTCCTTTCTTTATTTTACTCTTCCACCTCTGAGAAAGAAAACAGCTCCCAGATGAAAATTTTTTCTCCCATTTCTCTTAGTAGAAAGCTCTATGGTTAAGAAATCGCACCACAAAGTGCCTTTATTTTATATTAGCTCTTTGAGCAGAAAAAGTTCAAACTTTCATGAAGAAGAAATAAAATTTATTTTCTAATTTTTGCCTAATGTTATTTCTCTTTATGCTGTAAGACTGATACAGAGCTCTTGTTTCCCTGAAGTGGCTGGAGGATGACACAGGGAGGCTGTTTACAAAGGCTGACATTAGGCACAGGAAGTTCATCTCTTTATACTGCCTTTAAAGTTAGAAGTGCTAGAATGGATGACTCAGAGAAGAAGCAGCTGAATTTGGGTGCTCTTGCTTGCCTGCTTAAGGGCTGTAGACAAACTAGGCTGCCTTAAATTGTGTGTATCTTTTAATATAAAAAGTACTCAAATGGTATATCTTTAAATATGCTCACTATTTTGATCTGTGCCACTGCTCTCACACACTTTGACAGATGGATATCTTCCATTTGTCTTCTTCTTCAGTGGTATATCACAAGTGTCAGCTTGAGCAGTAAAGCTGATCTAGAGTTACCCATGCTTTATTATTTCTGTTAATAGTCCATGAAAGATCAGTGGTCTGATAAAGGGCCACAAAATTATTCAGGCTAATAAAATACAGAGAATAATACTGGTGAGAACTTATGAAATACCCAGCAGACATTGGTCCAAGGTCACGTGTTTATAATAATTTGAAGGACTAGGAGCCAAAATTCTGCAAATTGTCACCATAACCACAACTGGAATTAAGCATCGACCAGTGTCATGGGTAGGATTGCACATACTAGGATTTTCTGCGTGCTAATCAATTTAATGTTTCACCCTTGTGAATCTTGGCTGCTAATACAGAATGGAGGAGATTATATGGTGCTTGTGGTGTAGAGGCCATGGAGGTCATCAAGTGCATGAAGGCAGGAGCATGGCATAATCAGGAGACACAGTGCTTGCTGCATTTATGTTGGCTGCCTCTCGTTGTGCTCAATGTGCAGTTGGTTGGTGCATGCCTTGCTTACCTGAAGGATTTTGTTTGGTTTTGTTTACTGAGAAGTCCTTTTACAGTAAGCATTTGATGGTCCTGAATAGCATGCAGTGTTCTGTCATCGTGCATGTCTGAGCACAACTTGCATCACAGCCATTGTGTGAGTCCCAGACAATGTAGGAAAGTTCTGTTAATGGGAGTTATGTTCTGTAGATGGGGACTGTGTGTGCAGCTGCTGCACACACCCAGCTGGCAGAATGATAAACCACAAGCTTGTGTTAGCAGTGTAGAACCATTTTGCATTTTACCATCGCAGTAAAGACAGAGTGATGAAAAAAGGCAAGTAGACTCCAGTCAATACTGCTTTATGTCATCTTCTCCTCACAGCTCACTCTCTTTCTTTCCTGAGGTTTGCTCCACTTCATTTTCACCTGCCACCTTGCTGACAAAGCTTCCCTCGCTCTGAAGTGCAGCAGGTAGCAGATGGAAGGTTTTTGACTCATCAAGCGTCCTATTTGATAAACATCCCCATGGCACTGTCCAGACTCTCAGAATCATGTTGTTTCAGTTGTTGTTTCAGTTGTTGTTTCAGATTCTCAGTTGTTTATGAGCAGGACAGCATTTCTTTTTGCTGCTGTGCAGGTGCCAAAGTATAATTCCTCTGCTGAGAAACAGAAACCAGAATGTGATGTACCTGTGAGATGCTTTTTTTGAAGATGAATACCTAAATACTGAACACCATTTTTTATTATTTTGTCTAGGAAGCATTCCTTGTTCCTTGCTGAAGAAGTAACTCTTCCTTCTGCTATCTTCAGACACTGGATAGATGGGTGGCAAGTAGGAACAGGCAAAGCAATCCTTTCTGTAGGACTCAGCTCCCTGCAGTTCTGGAAAGACTTGCAGCTTTCCTTAGAATGTATCCCCTGCATGTTCTTTTAACACAAAGACATTGAAAGCATGATAGAAAACTGCTGTGGCATAAGTACTAAAACCAAGTAGACTATGACTTATTATTTCTGCTGAAGCAGAGCTGTAGCTGTCCATAAAATTTTAACATGGTGAGTTAGAGCTGAATGCATAAAAAGTGGTAGTTGGTAGGTGGCCTTATCTCATCTTAATCGGATCTAAACCATGCCTAAGTGGTGTAGTCTTTGAGGGAATCATAACATTGCATTTTCCTCTGTTCAGCTGATCAGTAAACATCTCAGCAGTTACAGTCATTCGCTGAAATACCTGTCCATTCTTATTTATTTCTGAATTTTCCTTCCACACCAGACTGAAATTCCCATTTTATGCTTTTTATGCCCTGTGATACAGACACAGAGGAAATGTGCAGTCACAGTCAGCTGTGCTGGTATGGAAAGCAAAGGAGGGAACACTGGATGTGAAGAAAGGTGTGGTAATAGTGTGAAGAAGCAGGAAGATAGAAATGGGGAAGTTGACCCTGAAGGCGAAGCTCAGGGGTGTGAGAGCACTCAGGGGCTGTGTCAGGCTCTCCTAAGGCTGGGCCTCCTCCTGGATTTCATGGAGTTCAAGGTGTCAAAAGCTCTCCAGGAGATGCCACTCATTCAGGCTCTCTCCTTTTAGTTACCATGACCAAGCAAGCAAGGGGAGTAAAATGCAGGAACAACACTGCACATGTGCTTTGCAGTGTCACACGTGGCAGCCAGCGTGGCGTTGTGGGGTCTCTATGGGCCTTGTGAGGTACAGACAGAAAACATTGTGCTGATTTCCCTGTGGCTGAAAAGTTGCTACACCAGGCAGATACATGTTTGAAAGAAATAAATTAAGGAAAGCAGCAATTGTAGCACCATCATATATATATATCTATTCACATGTGGTTAATAGCATAAGTAATTCTGGCTGTCTTTTTGGGAAATTTTGCTCCTTCTTTATTTCATTTGCTAATAACTTTCTGACAACTGAGTCATCAAATTACAATAAAAGAATAGAAAATATTTTTAAGAGTGAAAATTTTACCCAGTGTCTGACAATTATGGATGTACTTACTTTCATTGGAAAAAATATTTAGGTAAGAACATGGGACACATCCACCATATGTAAAGAAAGAAATATGGGCATGTCTGTTACTACAGAAGTACCTAAAAGCAAGTAATACAGGAAAAGGAGAGATAAAATGGGGTAGAGTTAGAAATTTGAGTATTTCAGTAGCATTAGCTGCAGATATTCTGTATGTAGCTTATTCTGTTTGTATCTTCTACTCTATTTTTGTACTTAATAGCATACAGAAAATGAAAAGAACTAGGTAGTTTTAAAAACTTATTAGATTATTAAACTCTAAAGCAGAAAGGCCGCTATTCTGGTAAAAGAGAAGAATTCTGGTGTGTTTCAGTTTTCTCACTGTTAATGCACATCTTCTTTTTGCTCATACCTATCCTACATGGAAAAACGTTGCCATTCTTGCTTCCCTGAAGTAATTCTAGTTAAATTCCTAGTTCACAATCCAGTTTGGTCATTTGCTCACATTATTAAAACCCTGGTCTTCATTTACTAAGGCATCGAAAAAATTGTTGTGCTTAGTATATTTGCGCACACTTCACAACAGTCTAAAATCTACCATTGTTCTAAGCTTCTCAATTTGTAATTCTCCAGTACACTGATAGAAAAAAATCACCATGGGACAGAGAAGAAACTCTTGAGTTTCTGCTCAAAGCCCTGCCTGTGAGTCAGCACACGGCTAAGAGCCACGTTTTGGCACAGTTTCTCGAGGGGAACGGCGCCTCGGTCCGCGCGGTGCCGCGCCAGTGGATCCACCTCCCTGGCAAAGAATCAGCACCAACAAGGACTCTGGCCCTGTGAGCAGAGAGAAGAGTTTGGGGGCTGGTTTGTTTGCTTGTTTGTTTGCCTTTCTGAAGCATGTCCTGATCTTTTGATGGCACGTGCTTTACAAATGCAGAATATGATGACGTGCTTCCCAAGGAAGCAAGTAAATAAGTTTACTAATGATAGCCTTGGCCTAGTGTGCCATTAGTCTGGGCATTGCACAGTCATAATGAAGGACAGCATTTGTTGTTCAGAACTGGAAAATTAAGGGAGGGGAGATCAGACAGCTGCAGCAAAAAGTTAATTATCAGGATGGATCAGACTGCATTGGTCAGGCTAAAAAGCACTCTCTTGGCACACATTGTCTAACCACCATTCTTGTTGGCAATGCAAGGCCAGATAAGGAAAGAGATTAAAATTTAGCTTTGTGGACGTGCTCAGAGGTCTGCTTTTCTTGCATATGTAGTGGCAATAGAGTCAATAATGTTGTCAGAGTCCATATTGGTGATGGAGAAGTGGCTGGAGCCTGCACTGTGCCACAAGATACCACACCTAATGAAGGCCTAATGCCTCCTGTAGGATAAATATCTTTGTATTGAAAGGGACTCCTCCATTGGCAGTGTGACTGCCTCCTGAGAAGTTTATGCTTTCCTTGATGAGCTGCCTAATGAAGTAGAACAACAGCAGAGTCAGCATAAATCTTCATCTAGGTCTTCACTCCACTCATTGTTGCACTAATTATTAATAATTTATTATGACAAGGTTTTGGATATCTGAGCAATTACAGTGCCATTCATGTGGTTTTGTACAGCAGCTAGGCCACAGGAGGAATGGCCTGAGCAACACTGATGGAAGTTAATAACTTCTACATTTCCTTACCATCTCCAGGTGCAGGGCCTCAGTGAAATTAAAGAAAATTGCTGAGAGCCTAAAGGTCTGCTGAGAGATCAAGAAATTGTCCACTTCTATTTGTGAGACAGTGTTGTTGAAATGGTATTACTTTAGAGCCACTTTGAAAAAAAATGTATTTACACTATCTTATAAGTGGAATCTATGAATTCTTGCTTGTTTGTTTGTTTAGTGAAAATGGCCACTGAATAATTTATATACATTACTACAACAATTTCAGAGGACTAATACTGTCTAGGTTCTGAATAGATAAGGATTATTGGAGCTTCATATTAAGGGAACTAAAGAAACTGTTCTCCTGGAAAGAAATTAAATAACAGTTGTGAATATCTTTTTTTATTTATCTCGTTGTTGTGCCTGCAGGCCTTCCTAATCTTTTACTGTAGTGACATGCTGTAAAGAGGCATTATAGCTCAGAGCCTTGGTAGGGAGAGGATGAACATCTCTGTCTGATGGACCAGGGAAGAGAGTAAGAGGAAAGGTCTTGTATTACTGCCTGCACTGGAGTCTATTTATCCAATAGTTTAATCCTCCTATCAGAAAGGCATTTTTGAAGAACTGTATCTCTCTAATTTCCCCTTCTTTCAAAGGCTGATTCTTTCATAGGAGGAAGTGGGGGAACCCATGTGCAAGGAAGGGGGTGGCTGCTCCTTCCTGTGGAGCACAGAGCAGCAGCCCTGGGGCCAGGAGGAGGGAGGGCAGCAGGGAGGGGGGAAACATGGCGAGCCTCTGAAACCCCAGTCCTTTGATGTGGTGGCCAAAACCATCCAGCAGACAGCATCTGTGCAGAGGTTGCCACAGCTTGGGAAATCTGGGAGCTCTCTGAAACGAAACAGGACAGTAAGGGCTCACCCTGCAAGGACACAGTGAACTAGGGGAGATGGTTTGTACAGCCTTTGCCTTTCTCTCTGATGGACCTAGCCACGGAAGGTTGCTCGGTATTGTTTGACTTTCTCAGTTTGAAACACCTTTTGGTCTTCCTTGGAAAAGTCACTTTACAGAGGAGGTTCAAGCAAATCCACCTCAGAGCCCCAGTGTCTTGGCAGGGTGGAGTTGACAACAATTGGCTGACTTGGGCTTCCACTGTGACAAGTAGGAAACCAGAAGAGAGACTAATATCTGTGGCAGAGCATCATATTCTCTTCCTTAAAGCATAGCTAATGCTGAAACAAGCCAAAAGCCTGGCATGCAAAATATACTTTTTTTAAAGGCTAAAACAGTCGGACAAGGTCATAATTTTCTTTCTTTTTCCCTTTGCAGAGCTTCCAAAGAATTTGCATTGTTTGTGTGGGGACAGCTACTGCTGTTGGCAGGGGGCAGTGCTTCTTTTCACTTCATAACTCTGGTCATGGCTTCATGCAAGGCAAGGCAATCAATGAGGCAGTGCTGTGAGAGTCCAGTTGAAAGCTGAACAACTGCAGTAGGAGAAATTTAAGACCTGATGGGTTTAAAGCTGCTGGGGGATTTAAGTAATATTTTTTATTTTGACTAATTCATTTTCTAGCATTTTAGTTCAGGTCAATGGCTGAGTAACACTTTGGACAAAAGGACGGATACCTGTTTGATGTGTGTTTTCTTAGCAATAAAGACATAGTGGTACCAAATATATTTAGAGACTGACACCCTGCCCCTTGAGCAATCTTGTTGGTGCAGCCCCCTGCCACCCTGCCCTTGGACTGACATCAGCAGCATAGGCAGGATGCCCCCCACAATATTTGTGTGAACTCTGTTCCTCTCAAATCACACTGCCATTGCCGAAGCCAAGGGCCAGCACGACTCTTACCCACGTTTACATGGCATTTTCATGGCTGGTTTTTGCTCCCAGGTGACCTGGATACCAAATGTCCCTGGATGACCACCAGAGCCACAGCATGACTTAGGATGCTCTATTTGCTTTTAGTGATCAGTGGTGTTACTGTGTTCAGGGTGTGCTGCTGCTCAACTCTCCTACTGGCAATAAAGTGTTTATAAACTATTCCAACCACAGGTACTTAGCAGATAATCTTGGGGAAAAAACAAAGGTCAGCATATTTGCATCAGGAGCACAGGGAAATCTTGCAGTGTCTGATGTGCCTTATCCTCTCCCCATTTGATTTCCAGCTGCCATATCCTGATCATCTCAGTGCTGCAGCACTGTAGCTCCTCTTCTTAAATGGTAGCAGTAGTAAGAACAGTAGGGCTGGGGCATATTTCCTTCATTGGATGCCCTCCTTCACCTCCTGACAGCCACTTTTCCCATATTTGCACTGTGAAGAATCAGTAGTTTAAAAATAGAAATGAAGGGAAGAAGGAGAAAGAAAGAACCTGAGACCAGCTTCACCCAGGATTTTGAAAAGTCTGTTTTCTTTTTAAAACTTTTACTCTACTAGTGACATTATCACAGGAGTCCTTGTTGATGTCTATGTGTTTTTATAACATTGTAACTGACTTAACTCTGTTTTTTTCTCCTCTTCTCTCCTAGTGGAGTTTTTATACTGTGATTTGGCTTCCATGAAGTCTATACGGCAATTTGTGCAGCAGTTTAGAGCAAAGAATTGTCCACTCCATGTCCTGGTGAATAATGGTGAGTTCTGTTTTTTTCTTCACATACCTGTAGGGGAAGATGTGACAAATTGAGGTCCTATCTATCAGATTTCAGATAGATTATCTGAACCATACAGCAGGTTACCATTAGGCTATATTAACTGGTATGTCTTTCTAGAGTTAAATTGCATTTTTTGGAGAGATTGTTAGCTGAGGAGCCTGAACACTTCAATGCCACACCTGCTCATGTTGTTATTGCAAATCTGGTTCCTTTGCTGTCATTTTTTAGCTCTCCAGCATTAAAAAGAATGCAATTATACAGGAATCTGAGCATCTCTAAGAAAAATAAGAAAGGAAATAGCAGCTCTACTTTATGCCAGTAGAAAATCTGTCTTTTTGCCTTTATTTATTTTCTCTCCCCTTACGTTTTTCCCTGTATAAACACTTGTTTACTGTGGGTGACTGGTGAGCTGGGCTGGGGCTTTAATCCACCTGAAATATAATTTGGGAAATTATCCAGCAACCTCAGAGAAGTCACTGCATAGATCCAGGTGCTACTGGAAAGCTGTTCATAAAACTGCATCCTCAGTGGTCAGAGCACAAATTAAAAGGATAATATTTTTCTTGCATTCATACAATCATCAAATGAATCTAATTATTTTTAGGGATTTCAGCTTTTGTTATTCACATACTTGCTATCTAATTTTGTATTATAGCCACGGTATTTTTGGAAGCCAGCCTATACAATAATTTTGTTCCAGAAACCATGGATGCTCTGCATGCACTGTCCTAAAGGGGAATTTTCACCTGCCTATTTAAATAGGGGAAAAACCCACCAGCAACAATTTAGGTTTCTTTTAGAAGTTTGCTGCTGTGATATGCTGCTGTTCTTGTTCTCCCAACTATTTACATATTTTTTTATTAAGACATCCCAGAGAACATTTTCTGTTTCCCTGTGCACACTTTCATCCTAGTGAGAGCAAATATGCTGTAAATAAATGTGTTTGTTATATTCATTGGTGCCTTAAAGAGCTCTCAGTAACACAAATAAATACTGAAATAAAAATTCAAGTGTTTTTTATTTGCTGATTGATATGAAACATTTTTGAAATGTTCAGTTAAACATTCATTTCTCTTTGATTAGTCAAAAAAGCCTACCATTATTATTTTAATCATGCAATAATTAGAGGTGGGTATATAAGCCTAGTTAGAGTTAATTAGTAAGTATTTAAGCCTAGTTACAAAGTCTTTCCAGATTTACTTTTAAACATACAGAATAAAAACTGTTACACAGATAGGAACAACACTATTTGAAGAAACAGCATTTTATGGGAAAAGGGGTTTTTAATTCTATGTACCCATCAGGCATCCCCTACCCTGCACTAGTTTTCAGCATGAGCAAAGCCAGCATTGTCAGCATTTCAGGGGCTTGGAGGCCAGCTGGGGGAAAAATTATGAGGCTGAAGCAACCAGGAAGCCCTCTGGAATATAGGATTTTTTTCTGCCCTAGCTGCTGCTGAATTGGGTTGGATGAAAATTAAATGTGTCTTCTTATCCAAGAAACAAAGTTGTATGAAAATGGATCTACAAATGTTCTTAATATGTTACAAGACCAAAGAGTGTAAGCCCAAAACTTCTTTTAAGAAAGGAGTTTGAGACTAAAATTTATTCTGCTTCAGTCTATGTATTTGTAACTTGCAAGAAAGCCATTTGATTTCACTTATGCTTTTTGCCAAATACAGTTGGCAAGAGAAATCTGTTGTTTGATAAAATCCTTTCAGAATCTACAATGAAAGGAATGGTTCAAGTAATTTTTTTTGCCTTAACAGAATCACATCCAAAGCACAGGTAAAGAATTCCAGAGAATTAGGTTAGTCTCTGGCCATTGCCTGGCAATGACTCCACTTCTGAATGGTCTTTCCCACATTTTTTTTTTTAAGGTCCTTTTTTTAAGGTGCACTTTCCCCAGTAACTTTTGTTTCATAGCGAAAGCCCAAATGTTTCTGTGCTACATAAGAGGAAAATGGACAAACCCAATAGAGGAGAAGTGGCCTGATGCAAAAACCACCAGTACTGAGCTCAATCAAGTGAAGTGCTGGCCTTTGGGCTATCTGGTTGGCTTTTCTCTTTCCCTTTCCCTTCCTCTTTCCTCCTTTATTATCTTTTTACTTCTTTTTGTTTCTATGCACTAAGGAGGATGATTCAGTCCACCATGGTTGCTGCAGAGCTGGAAGCACTGCTCTCTCAGAAGCCTCATCTCAGTTGCCTGTTCCACTGCCTTTCCTATAGGTTTTGAAAATCAGACTTTGCATGCATCCCATGACTTCTGAATCAAACTATCAGCAAGCTAGTAAAATTTTTTATTTCTCTCTTCATGAGAACAAGCATTTTATTATCAGGGCTGCAGTCTTCTGTTACATTTAGTGTAAAAATGCAAGAATTGTTACACTGAGATTGTTGCACTACATACTAGTATTATTTAATTGCTTAAATCTAAATCTTTTAAATTGATTGATATAATCATGTGCACATGTTAGTGAATTTTCCACCTATTATCTCCATGGATATGTATCCTGTATCTATGTGAATGTGTATTATATTCATTGGGGACTTGTGCAAACCTGTCAAAAAGCCAAACATTTGCAGATGACTTGATAAAAGTTCCAACATTTTGCAAGAACGCAAGCTATGAAATTAACATTAAATTAACATTAACATAAAATTAAAACATTATTGAGGACAAGGGATTTCATGTGAATTACTATGAATTCATGTGAATTTCATGTGTAAATTACACATTTACATGTGAATTACCAAATAAATAATCAAGACTACATGTCTGACCTAAGATTGTTATGAAATTCAGCAGCTTTTAAGGTCATTGGTGATTTTTAAAAAAAATATCTCTTCATCACTGGCTCTCTATCCCTTACCTAACTCAAGGATTCAGTTGGAAATTAAATTAATACTAAAATCCTGAGTTTCTAAGTATTCTTCTAGAGATAAACATTCAGGTCCCACAATAATCATTTGAAGTTCAGGTATCCAACTAAATGGAGATTAGTGCACTGATCACCTCCTCTTTTTGTTTTAGCTTATTTTAGCATGTACACTTAATTTTTTAATTTCTAATTTAAAAGGAAAAATTTGGTTGAATGCACGTCTTATTTCAGCTGACAAATAAGGGCTTGTTTTTCCATTACTATGCTTTCTGCATCAGTAATGTGCAGAATCAGCTCTTGGTTTTTAAAATAAACAAAACATATTAAAAATGCAAATAGAGTATTATATAAACTTTTTTTAAATACAATGTGCTTGTGCTAGAAAGAGAAAAATGCTATGACATAGAAAACAAATTCATTTTCTGTAGAAAACAAGAAGTAAGCTAAATGGTTGAACTGTAAGCCACAGAAAGAGGGATGCAGCAGAAGCAGTGAAGAAAGCTTTATCTGACAGAAGGTCAGAAGAATGTGTCTTCTAGTCTGCTAATTAGCATTTGGGTGCTAATTTTTAGTTTTGTTTTAGAAAGAACTCTGTCTCTGTACAGCTGAAAAGCATTTAGCAAATTACAGCATGTACACTAGTGTTAATTATTTAATATATTCCTAAAAATGGCATTACTGTTAAAATGCATTAGAAAGTCTGCTGTCTTCTTGTGGTTGAAAAAGGGACAGATACTAAAACACTTTGTAAAATTCCATGACCAGCAGTCACTGTTTCATGCCAGAGATGTTTTTTCCTAGCGTTGAAGGCAGTAATTTTCTCTGTGTGCTAGAACTGTTTCTTAGCACATTGTAGTTAATGTGTTTGCTTGTATGTTGTTTACAGTACCTAATGATCTTAAAACCAACAGAGCCAACACAAAAATCACAAGATATTTAGGGACACCAGGATACTTCTGGATGCCAAACATGCACTGTCTAGCTCATTAACAATGAAATGCCAACTCAGAGATTTCAGGCCTATTTCTAGCCTATTGCAGGCAGATTACAGTTAATGTATTTCAGGTTGAAGCCTATCTAGGCCAATTTAAAATCAATATTCCTGAACTGCTAGCTAATTCAGATGATCATATTTGGTACTTTGTGGATCATCTGAGAAACTATCAGTCTCTTGATAGAATGAATAAGACCGTATAAGCTTACCTCTTCAGTTCCTAGAGCACATTAAAAGCTGTATCAGTAGCTGAGTATGTGAAATATATATATTTCCTTGTGTTACCTACACACAATCCAGCCATGTGCAGGTCAGCTAGGGGTCCTTTGAATAGTCCCATAGATGCTGTCATGGTTGATCACATACTAAATTATTCTTGCATTTGAGTATTTGCAGGATCAGATCTTCAGAAGAAAAGTGAAGTTCAAGGGCTGGGAACAAGGGAATGTATCAAATGCAAACAATTCTATACATACTTACCTACTCACGGGTCATATTTATAAGTTGAATTTACTAATAGTTAAATTGTTTGAAATTATCACAGTGAGATCTATGAAAAGATCCTGTCCCACTGGATTAGGTAAGAGCCAGCTCCCTTGCCTGTAGCAGCTGCAGGCTACACTGGCTGTTCTGATGAAAAGGAAAGAAACCTCAGAGATGTGGAAATTCACTGGAGAAGGCCTTGAGGGAAAGTTAGTGAGGGGGGGTTGCTGTTACTCCAGTGAAACTTGGATTTCATTGAAATTAGTGCTTCTCTTCCAGGCACACAGGAAAGCTGTGGTGAATTCAGGATATGATATCTCATAAAAGTTCTTCCAGTGTCTTGCTTACAACATCATGTTTCATCTTTATCCTTCCTCAAAGACAAATTAGAGCAATACCCAAGCAAAGCTGTGATGGAAAAGGTTCAGAGGGATATGGCAAAGACAGAAGGGATGAGCAGAAGAGTAAATAGCCTTTACCTGTGTGTAATGGATGATAAGTACTAGACATCATGGGAGAGCTGGGCCTTTGGGAATCGTTTTACCGGGAAAAGCTAATTTGAGGTGGAGGTGGAGATTGGCTTACATTGGATCTTCCATGTATGGTGGAAAAAACTGGAAGATTCATAAGGACCTTCACATGCAGTATTAACACATTCTAAGATGAGAAGAAACTCCCAGAGCCATATTTTTTTATGAAGTTCAGTGCATGACAGATGCCATCTTCTCAGGTTTTTTGGAAGAGCTCTCTTTTCAGAGAGCTGGCTGTGGGGAGGCTGGCTGGCTGCTCACACACTGCTCTTCCCAGCTATTAGATGCCTTGGGTATTGTGAGTAACTTGTCTGGGCACATGTGTCAGAGCACCATGACACTGCTGGCAGGATCCAGCCTGGCTCATTCACAGCAAGTGAGGGTTGTGCAATGCCCACGTTTATCTGCCGTATGGACTTTTAGCAGCAGTCATCAGCTAGAGATTTTATTATACTTGGATAGCACTTTTGGTCTGCCAGAATTATATGTATCTTATAAGAAGATGTCAGATTTCCTCTAAAAGGTTTATTATTTATTGGAAGAACTAATAAGTTAGAGGGGTAACCTTAGACTCTTCTGGCTTTCAAAGAGTAAGGATTTCATTCATGAAAATCCTGACTTTTGTTTGATATTATCTTTCTCTTTCTGATTATTTCCAAAGCTTTTTTTTTCTTCTGTCTGTGATATCAAACACTTTTTGAAAGGGGAAATATCTGAGGCTCCACATGCTGCAGGTTTTTGACCCATTTGCTTTTATGTTTTGAATGTGAACATTTTATCAGTGGAAGACAGATACAAAATTCAGCTATTGATGGATTAGGAAACCCAACCAGTTCTACTTAAGTGTGTGGAACATTTGCCATTGGCTTTTCTGAAAGGCAGGAGTGAGCCATGTTTTATTTTTACTTAATCTTTTCATAGATTTTAGGTAAAAATATTTTTTATACAAAATGCAAACTGAAATATTTTACTTCTGAGAGAATATCCTATTGAATTAGAAAGCTGTGACTGACTTTCCTATTTTATGATTGTGAGTGGGCTAACTCACCATTGTGCCAGCTCAAATAACCAAACAGTTACCGAGCATATTTTTAGGAAACACAGGGTTATTTGAACCAGACCTAATTAGGAATGCTCTGATTTATTTTAGTCCAAAATCGAAATCTTGATTATGGAACATATTTACTTTTTTTAACTGACACATTTTCCAAGGAACTAGCTTGTGCTGTGTTCACGTGTAGCAGTGTGACCTTGATTCTGAATGTGGATCTGTTCTTATGGAGGTATTACTGCTGGTTTGCCCATGTTCTGCATCTACAAAGATTTGGTTGCTGTTCTCACAGTCCCTGAATGTGGCTTGTCGGCATTTTTTCCTTTTCTTTTCTTTAACCTAGTGGGAAACTAAGAATTTTTTTTTTCTGGAAAGACACATTGCTTTATCTTTGGCACAGGCAATACAGTGCACATCTCCCTAGTGAACATTGTAGGTGGGTCTTGGAGCACCAGCAGCAGACATTACTCAGTTTTCAATTCCTCACTACTTTGCCAAACTTTTAGTGTTTGGGCTAAGAGTTTCCATGCCAATTATTTGCCTTCGGCTGACTTTTTTTTTCTTTGTTTTATTTTGTAATGCCAGATAAAACAGTTTATCTGTTTCCAGGAATGATAAGACAAACAACTTAGGAGTTTTTTTTAATGTCAGAAATGACGGCAAGGCTTTTCATAAAGGCTGTGGTGTTAACACAGTGTGGAATTGAATGCAGACAAGATCTTGCCTTTGTGTCAGTGCTGGCTGCATCTTTTGTTACTTATGGAATATTCCCCTGATGGGTCAAGGCAGAAGCCTGCTAAGCACTGCACTTTGTGAGCCACCTTTTATGTGTTCCTCTCTGAATATTTTGCCTGTACCAAGCATGTCCCAAGTCGATCCTGAGCAGGTCTTTCTGCCCAAATCACAGTCCTGAGCCATAGTGGGAGGTGCTGCATGCAGGCAAATGCACCAGCACTGAGATTGGGCACCAGCATCCCATCTGCTCTTCCTGCCTGCCTCTGAGCTTGGTGGAGATGGGCACTGGGTCTCATTTCAGGCTCCTCCAGTCTCTCCACTCTCAAGATTGGTGGCCTCAGTCTTCCATGAGCTCTGAGACAAGTTTCTGTCTTGTGAAAAATAGACTGTGAAGAGTTGATGGGTGGGAGGAACAAACAGGACAGCTGGGAACCCTCAGGATGGCAGAAACCTTGATTGCAAAACATTTGTATTTTCTGATTAAAAGACTTTTATAGAGAATTAAACTAAGAGCATAGCATATATTTTTGTTAAATATCAGAAAATCAATAAGAGAGCAAGTACTGAGGTAGAGCTGGGGTGGGTAGTGAGGATGAAGAGAGCCATTAGGCATGTCTGAGCTGTAGGAGATGTCTCAGTCAGAGGCTGGAAATGCTTAGACACCATATAATTCACAAGGATCAAGTCCTTAACCTTGAGGACTGGAGTCTGTGTTGGGTACTAAATGATTGAATCTTTTCTCTATGAAGGCATTCTTGACTGATCTCTTACTTGCAAGTTTACTGATGTTTAACAGAGATGAGAATTATTGCTCCTGGAAGAGAAGGAATTGGAGTCTCTCTCCTGCTTGATCAGCCAATTCAATAGGGTGGACACTTGTGACTTAGTCACATCTGGTTGATTCTGAAGCAGGGATGGAGAAGCTGGGAGGAGCCTCAGAGCCACAGATCCTGGTTCCAGCAGGAAACAAGCCTCAGCAGTGAGGGTAGGGTGAGCCAGGTGTGTGACAGGCAGATGCTTGCAGGGTGCAGAGTGATGTGGGATTGAGATACAAAGGAACTACAGTGGCTGGGTAAGAGAATGGGGAGAAGGAATTCACCATTTGCAGGGAAGCAGAGAGGTAGATGGAGCTGATCTACATGTCTGGAGCTGAGCCTCTCCCCTCCTTCCTGAGCACATGCAGTTCCTTGATAAGATCAGCATGGGATCACTGGATTGTGGTGGGAGGGGAGGAGGGGAGGCTGGGAAGCAGAACATTGTCCTTGGTTCATCATGGCCATGCATTTTGCCCAGCACAGGGAACTGGGGAAGCTGTCAGGAAAGGTAATCAGAAAAGGCAATGGGTGATGCAGAGCATCTTGGGAGTAGGGAGCAGGAGGTGAGAGCTCATGGGAACTTGTTCAGTGCTGGAGCAGAGGCTCAGGCAAACTCCTGTGGGGAAGTTGTCCTGGGATGAAGCAGGAGAGACCTAATCTTCTGGAGATGGTTCTTCTCCACAACCCCAGGCTGGGTCCCTTTCCTTTATCAAACCTGTTTTCACAGGGGCAGGTCCCTTCCAGGAAAGGTCCATGCACAGGACACTGTTCCATCACTGATGCCAAATAGACTACCAGGAGTCTTTGCATCTCCCCAGTGGTCAAATGCATTGGTGTGGTATCTTTGTGTCATCCAGTGTCATTGTTATGCCATGGGGTAAAAGTTCTTGCTTTGCTTCATTTTCCTCACATTTGGCTTTGGAAAATTGTATACACACATATAAAACTCCAAAAGACATCAGGAAATGCAAGAGTCTAAGCTCCCTCTGTAGAGACAGGGAGTAAGACAACAACACTGGAAAGCTGCACCAAGTCTGTGGTTTTGTGTTTTTCTTCTAAACTGTTGGGATTTTTATCTTTTCAGTTCTCATGCACTGTTAATCTGGCTTCTGTGTGTGGTCCCGTTGAGACTCAGAACATTCCTGGGGTACCAAGAGGCATGTGGCCTACCTGCAGCACTGGACTCTGGGTTAGGGATGTGGCTTAAGCAGCCATGTCACAGCTTTTAGAATTTACAGTGCTGTAAATTCACTGCTCTTCAGCCCAGACGAGGCAGGAAGAAGCAGTGCCTGTAAGAAGCAGTCAAGTGGGCACAGCTGTGCCTTCAGTAAGCACTTCTGGGGGCAATTCTTACACTAAGGCACTTCATGTTCTTGTTGCTCCCTAGCCAGGAGACCCACAGGGCAGGCATACTCTGGGATTGCACAGCCCAATGAATGGAACGAGGTGGAACAAGCAATCTGCTACAGGCAGCCTAGCCAGGGCATGCTGCTGTATGGCTGTCCTGCTCAGGTGAGAGGTGGCCCATGCTATTTTGCATGTAGGTACACCCAGAGGTGTTTTGTGGCATGGGTGTGCAGAACAGAGCAGTTTTGACATTCTGTGAAGTAGGGGTGGGTTTCCCTGTCTGGCTGCACTCGTGGGATTGGAAATGCTGCTACAGGCATCAGCTAAGACAGTGCAAAGCCAGTATGGAAAAAGGGCTTTGTGCTTTTACTGGAAGTAGCTGTTTCCTAATTTTTCCCCTTGGGAACATTTTTGGTACAGTATGTATCTCTTCCTTGTAAATAGCAAGAATTGGGTGACTGTGATTATAAAGGTTCCCCCCCTGCTGGAAAGGTTTTATGTGTGTTTGTGGCTGACCTATCACTTTATCTGCCCAGCCTTTGGCTGTCTGGAGATAAAAGAACTTGTGTGAGGGGGGGATCTGCCTCCAAACCCTCTTCTGTGAGCCTGGCTGGGAAGGCAGACATTTTTTTCTGTATGTGAAAAAGAGATTTTAAATTTTTCTTTTGTAGTGAGTTTGAGAGAACTGACTTAAAAAACCTCCAAGCAGCTCACTGTAAATAAATCCAGATGAGTGAAATACTTGTATTTTTACAGCTCTTAAAACACATTTTATAATGGAGATGAAGGACGTCTTTGCAGTGGGAGGTATGGGAGTTAGAGCAATGTTTGTCATCATCTGCAGTACGAGCAGGCATAGTGCAAATTTCCCTGTATAATTCAATAAAAATGGGGTTTTTCTGGCCTATAATATTTATAACTATCATAAATTTTTTTTGCTATGCTGCATGCAGTGTCAGATCCATTTTGTTCTTTAAATTACATAAGATGGATCAGAAACCAAGAGTTTCATTACAAAATTATATAGAAAATCATCATAAATTCCTGCTTACAAAGACAGCTCTCTTGAAGTGTATTCATTCTTTGAGTGAGAAATATGATTACTGATTGCCTAGTCATATAATTAAAAAAGAATATATTTTTTGTTATTCATTAAAGCAAAATAAAAATGTGTATAATTCAAACATATTGCAATAAATGCAGAACTGCAGCACACTGGAATGTATTGCTATATATATAAGAACAGTTGTTCAGCATAGTTTTACAGAAAAATATTTTCCTTATTCTAATTTATTACTACCTCTGCAAAATCACACATCCATGTTTTGTTTAGTCAGTTTTTTAATCCCATACTATCAGACTTTTGCTGGAATATTTCAGCAACTGCTAATCAATTACAAAGTAGAGGCTTATGTTCAGTTTACCTATTAATTCATTTTCTTATGCCATGATGTTATCAGTGATATTTTAAAACTGAATCTTCTGGAGACAATGCAGTTAAATCAAGGGGAAAAACATATAAGAAGGTTATATCAGAACTGAGGTGTTTGGCATTAATGGTTTGTGTGCTGCCACTTCAAATTTCACGTACAGTCTGAAAAAATTATAAGGCTGACTCTTGATAATTAAAATCAGAAAGATACTGAGTTGTTTGGATTCCATATTGGAAGAAAAAGCAAAGGACAGTCATTCTTAGTTTACAATGAAAAGACAAGGCATTTATTAACATTTCAAGTAGTATTGGATTAATTAAAAGAATTAAAATAGAACCAGCTTTCATTTTTGAGTTAACATTTGGGACCCTTAGGTAAAGCTGATGATGTTTCAGGACAAGAGAAAATCAATAGCATGCCACTTTTAGTATCTCCTGAATGTTAGGTAGTTAATAATTTAAGAAAGAGAGCTTGCTGCTACACTTACAAAGTTTTCCCTTTTGTTAAGGAAGGAGACAAGTTCAGTTGCCTGTTGGGTATTCCTTTGTATGCTCACTTTTAGTAAATTAAAAATGGCTTTTCCTCAAATAAGAGAAACTGCCCTCAGATTACAGGACAAGATTTTTTGAGAGCCTTGATATGAACTACCTGAAAGATGGGAGCCTTTAAAAAACAGAGAAAGTCTTTCGAAGGTGTTTTGGCTTAACATTATTTGAGCAGCTCTTGAAGACACAAAGGGAATTGTGATAGAATCAGATTGAGGCAGAGGTGATTGTGCCTGCTCAAGGACTTGACCAGAATTTCTACTCAGGGGATGCTCTTGAAGAATGAGCAAAAGAATATCGGGGAGTGTGTATCTTTACAGTTGTGCATTGCGTAAATGAAAATTTTTTCTGTCTCCTGACCTGAGCTCAGATCTGTTTTTTTTTGCTTCTAGGATGCACAGCACAGATGGTGGAGACTAATTGGGGTGGAGGGCAAAGCCTCTCTGTGTTCTTGAAATCCTGTGCCTCTCTGGAGGTCGAGGGTGAGGTTGCAGTGGCACAGGCATCCTCGGGGCTAATGTGAGCGACAGCAGCCTCCCTGGGCTTGCCTGCTGCTCATGATGCCAAGCTGAACGGCTGCAGCAGCTGTCTAACACACTGCTGTCTAACACACAGGACAAATGTCTCCATCCCTCCGTCTGACCCAACCAACAGAAGTGGGTCTGTGCATGGAGGGGTCCTGTATTGAGCCCTGCAGCAATCCCACTAGATGCAGAAGCGGCATTTGCCGTGCAGATCAGCCTTGCTGTGCTGGGGTTCTTTTATATCAACTGCCTTTCTTGGGCTTGTATTTTACTTGTGTTGCTGCAAAGAAAACTCTGGCAAATTGCTGCCTTTCACCTTTTCCAAGTGTCAGAGCTTTGGAGGGCAGGATGGCCTCAGAGATATGCAAATCATTTCCTTGTACTAGGCCTGGTGCTCAGAGATGCAGCAATGTTTCCATGTGCCCTCCTACAGCTCATGCTGTCTGTGCTGAAACTTGCACTGTAGCAGGCTGAGACTTAGTCTGGGAGCCTGGGGTTTGTTTCATCCCCAAGCCATTCCCATCCTTTCCTTCTTCCCAGAAAACAAGAAAAAGTCGCAGCTGGGCCTGTCTCTCATTTGCATCTGTCCATAACCTTCATGGCAGTTCTCAGTACCAGCCAGTGTTACAGATGTGATTATACACAGTTTACAGGAGTAAATGACATTGTAGCAGCAGTAAATGGCTCAAAGCTTTTGTGGAGCCTCATAATGTAATTTGTGTTGTGTTTCTTTCACTGTGCCACCAGTCAGCATTGCTCATGTTCAGTCTTAAGTTCTCCATTTGCAGGTATGCTGTACTCCACCCAAACATTTTGTTTTCTCTGTGGCCTTCTTGAGTTTCTTCCCCTCCCACTGCTTCTCCAGTTGCTCCATTAAATGGCAGGAAGCCACAGGTAAATCTCTATGGCTGTTTGCCATACTAAAAAAGATCCCAAAAATATCTCTCTTTCAGCCCAAGAGACAGCAACAAAGCAGGACTGTCAGGTGGCAGAACCCCCCAAAACAAGTGATGTAGGTGCACAGCACGTGCAATTTAAAATGGTCATTTAATATGTGATCATCAGGTCAGGCTCACATCAGGAAATGGGATGTTGAAGTCTTTTTAATGGGCACATGAAGTAGCATGAGGATTAGGCTGACACTCTGTCATGTCTTGTGTGCAGGAGTGGCCTTTCTGCTGTATCATATTTATGGTTGTTAGAGAGAAGAATCCTACAGGATTCTCCATGAGTTATGTCCATCTCCATTTAAATGACAAAGGTCATGTCCACTTGTACAGTAATTAAATTTTAACAAAATAAGAAAAATTTATAGCATTCAAGTTAATGCTATAACTGAGCAGGGTAACTATCCCTCACACAGCCTCAGTACATGATATAATTTATGCATGAGCTCAGAATTCTCTGCAAGATGCTGAAATCAACATCTCATGATGGAGATGTGGATACTTATTTTAGACACTGAGTTTGAAAATTGTGGTTTGTGGAAATTTATGCAAAAATATTGCCAAAATAAGCATTGAAAACCTAATTTCAATATGCAGCTGCTTGTAAGCATGGTAATTAAGATATATTGGGTAAATTTACTACATCTGTTCTCACCCACACCAGTGGGAGAGAAGTTGCAGATTTCAGATGTAGACTCACCAGAGCTTTCAACTCCAGCCAGGCCCCAGGAGAAGGCTGTCTGGGAGAGCAGGTCTGCTGCCTAGCCTGGTCTTGTCTCCACTGCTCAGAGCTTTGATGGGGGGAATGTTGTTGGGATCGCCCAGCTTCCACCTCTTGAAAACCCTTTTCACAAATGGACTCACAGTCCTGCAGGGAGGGAGAGAGAGAGTCAATCAGCACATTTTCTGGATAAAGAAACCAAAGTGAGGGTTTAGACATTTTTCTTGTCAGGAATCAATCAGTGTCGACTTTACATGCCATCACCAGTCACTCACTGCTCTGAATGCTGTGTTTACCCTCTGCAGCAGGAGAGCCGTACTCCCTCTAGATTGCTGCTCCTCTGAAATAAATCAACAGGTTTTACCTCTACTTTTTCCTCCAGCTGGGGTGATGCTGGTCCCTGAAAGGAAGACGGAGGATGGGTTTGAGGAGCACTTCGGCTTGAACTACTTGGGACACTTCCTGTTGACTAACCTCCTCTTGGATGCGCTGAAGCAATCAGGAACGCACAGTCACAACGCTAGGATCATCACTGTCTCATCAGCCACCCATTATGTAGGCAAATTGCACCTAAACGACTTACAAAGCAGGTACCGATCCCTTTTTGGTATTCACTGATCTGTAGTAATCCTGTGTGGATTAAAATACAAGAGAATTGTTACTGACTATGAAGAATTGTTACTGACTATGAGATGGGGTTTTGTTGCCTTTTTTTTTTAAACAAAATTTATGGTGCTTCTCAAGCACTTGCTTAATATATTTAACATTTGATCAAAGCTTGCAGCCTTGAGCCAAATGTACAAACAATTTATAAATTCTGAATGGTGTCTTTTATTCTGGACTTCGAAAACCTCACTTTGCTTTCTGATGCTTATTCTGCGGTGATGCTCGTGGTGCGTGCGGCACCTGGACTTGCCACTACCTAACCAGGGAGAGACGCTCCGTAGCTGGGATGTTTTGAAATGGCTTGGGGGGATGCTACTAGAGCTCATCCCCGAGAGGATGAGCGCACAGAGCCCTCAGATAAGCTCAGACAGCTGCCTGTGGCTGCATCGAGCAGGGATGCTGGTGGGGCTCCAGCGGTAGCTTGGCTTTGCTGCCCAGCTGCCTCGCACAGCTGCAGTGCCAGCCCTCTGCTGCTCCTGCCCTGCCTGCAGCTCCCTCTGCCTCCAGCCCTCTCCTTGTCCTGCTCTGCTCTGACATCCCAGTCTCGCCCGTGGCTCCCCTCACAGCCCTTCTCCATCATCCCTCAGCCACCCCCGGCCCCAGGCTGTGTCACCCTGCCTGTCCTGTCCCAGCCCTGCCGTCCCTGCCCTGTCACACATCAGCCTGGCCATTCACTGCTGCACCCTGGCTCGTGTCGGTGTGCTTCCCCAAGAGCTCATGGAGACCTGAACCTTAACCCAAACCCACCCTGGGTTTTTAATACAGTAAAATGGGTTTAAATGCATGCATGACTTCTGACCTCCTGCTTTCATTTAGGAAAACTGTGGATGAATGTCTCTGGGGTATTTCTAGCATTAGGAAGACATCAAATGGTGTGGTAAATGCCTCTGATGTCATACAGGAACCACATGGAGTGGTTTAGTTAGCAGAGAAACAGGCAGGATAACTGAGATAAATTTGAAAATGTCCCCAAGCAGTCATGCATGGCAATGATGTGCTTACTAACAGGCTCGAGCAGAGCCTGCCTTCTCCTGGGCTCCAGAGAGCTTCTGCCTGCCTGCATGGAGCCAGTCTGACTTCTGTGTCATTTCCATGGAAATCTGTCTCCATCCTTTGATAGGGACTTCAGCAGGTGATCAGAGGTACCTGGCCCAAGGTTTCATTTCCAAACAAAGACTGAAATTATACGGCTGGGCTGTTTCCGCTGCAGACATTTTACATATGAATGCTGCATTAGGCATGTCAAACTTCTGATTACATATTATGGCATCAGTTTTATTACAAGCCATTGTTTAAACCTCTGCAGGGTAGTCACAATTTAATCTCTTGCTTGTAAAATAACCACAGGAAATTACCCTTACTTTTCACTTGATGTGTGTAGTCATTGTTTCTGATGGCCATGTGCTGGATGGAACCATGCAAGGGGGCTAAGTGGATTAGTATTTCTTTGGGCTAAAGTGTGGAATGCAGAATTAAATATGACTGTTTTGTGTCTCTAGATAACAGTAATTTCCTTTATTATAGCAAGGCATTGTACTGTGCCTCTTTAATTTAGGATCATCCCTATCTTTGATATGTCATTATTAACTCATATTTTAAAGAAACCAGAAATGTTTTTATTTGGAAAGTTATGGTTGAGCAAGAACATGACCAGTCTGACATAAAGAAAATTAATATACCAGTGAGATTTACCTGCAGCTTTTGTGTCCTTTACCTTTCAACATTATTGATGTAAGGAGGGCCATAAAAGATGACAGACTGTTGACTGGTTTTGCCTGCTCATTCCCACACAGATGCTCTGAATCATTCAGAGGTAGCAGTGGTGCCTGCACATATGCACACTGGTGAAACCTGGAGTGGGCTGTAAATTCAGGTCCAAACTTTTCCTTGGTTCAGGTGTAAAAAGATGCTCCTGGGTTGTTGTTTTTTTCAGCCTAACTGCCAATAAGCCCCCACTCAGGCAAATAGTTTGACATCACCATAATGAGTGCAAAAACCAGTGAGATCACTTGTGTGTTTGAGTGTGTCCCTGCAGTGTGAGCAGGGGGTTTAGAAGGAGCACTTCTGGGGGGTATCAGAGCCAGGCATTGCCTACTCCATGGGGCCCTGGAGATGCCTTGTGATTCACAGCAACATTCAGGAGATTTAATGGATGTGGTAAAGACACCCATGGTGAACAGTTTCCTGGTGATGCCATATCTCATTTTTGCTGCTTGTGTGAATGGGAAATCATTCTAAAAATTCTCTACTCTTTTTTTTTTCCTTCTTTATTTTGAGTTGTGCCAGTTGGCCATAATTCATTTTACAACTTGGGTGTATGTTCCCAGGTTGGCTGGTAGTCCTAACCTAGCAGGAAAGCAACAAAAACCATCTGGAGTCATTATTGGTGAAAAGGGAATGTACTCTGTGCTGGGGAAATGACTGCTGGCAGCAGGCTGAATTGTTTACCATCCTCTTGTCCCATTATTCCTAGATGCCAGTAGGGCTAGTGTCCTGACTAGAGGTGAGTGACAGTACTGGAGCAGGGATTCATCCATCAAGCATGGCAGAGAAGGAAGGGCAGAAGACTTGTCTTGCCTTAAAGGAGACTTAAACTGAAGTTCAGTTCTCTGCTTTACCACAGACTTTTCTGTGGAATCCTTCTCCCACCCATTTCTCCTCATTGCTTGTACTTGCTGCTGAGAGATCTGATCTGAAACCAGCCATCATCCATATCAGAGACCACAGGGCAACTGCATAACAAATAATTGTTGGAAGGCCTGTCCCATGATCAGTGTTAAATGAAGCTGGTGTTACTGTCCTCCATGTTTCCTCTTTAGTTTGTTTCCTGCCGTTTCACCAACCTGATTTATCCCATGTTGCTCTGGTTAGCTCTTTTCAGTGGGATGGATAATTTAATTTTGTCTTTTTGCATTTTGCATTATTTTCCTTCCTTCGTTGTCTCTTTCTTCATGCTTGCCTGCTTCTTCATCTGTGTCTTTTGAGCATTTTTTGTTTAAATTGCCTTTTCCCTCCCTATTTCTTTTATTTTTTCTTTGAGGCTGTCTTATTTCTACCCACCAATTTATCTCCTCCTCTCCATTTATCTTCCTCTCATCTTTTCCCCTAGCCCCTCTCCTATCTCTTCCCTATGAATGCCATTTCTCCCCCTTCCTGCCCTTCCTCTTCACACACACACACACAGAGCAATGGAAGAGACATGGCATGGGCACATCAAGGCAGGATAGAGCTTGTTCCAAGCAGGCAGGGCACAGCTTGTTTCATGTGTGTTATTGAAAATGCAAACGCACACGCACAAGAGCACTGACTGTTCTCCCAGTTCTTTTGCTGAAGGTTATATATGAGGAACATCAAACGCCTTTGTGGTCTTTTAGATCCAGACCATTTTCAACAGCAATCCCATGAGCCGACAAGGGGATCCCTGAGGCAAATCATTCCCCTTCATCCCTACTTTGAACACGACTGTTTTCAGGGAGGTGAAAGTTTAAGAGAAACACAACCTATCTGCAAGCATTTCCACAGGGGTGATTTCAGCAATACCATGCAGAGGAATTGTACACTGTGTGCTCCAGCAGCACAGCCAGCATGGCCTTCTTTCCTCTTTTGCCTGCCTTTAATAATACTTTCTAAACTGAGAGGAGAAAAGAAGCACGGTCATGAGAGAATATGGCTGTCTGGTTTTAGCAAAACACTTGAAGAATAGTGTACCATCCACTTGGATTGAGGTAGGCTTGAGTTCATGGTGCTCTTTCAAGGCTGAGGTGTAGGACACTCCTTTGAGTGCTCTACGTACCAAAACAAGAAGGTATTTTAGGGAAAATAAAGAAAAAAAGACCGTATTCTCTTTCCCAGGCTGTGGATCACACTTGAATATGCTCCTTTCCCAGGGGTTAGCATCTTCGTGTGTTCTGTCTAGCTTTTTCTCCATGACTAACTATTCCTTTCATCATCCTCTCTTTTTGCATACCAAATGGGCCCTGTAATGCTGTGATTCACAGATCTATGAACTCCCCAGCCACAGTAACACAGCTCCTTTTCTGGTTCACATCTCTTGTATATTCAAGAACAGTTAGTCACACTTTCCTGCTCCCTTTCCTCTGCTCTCCAACTGCAGAAGGAGCTGATTTTTTTTTTTAAACTCTCTAAGCTGAATATAATATATTAGATATAATTTCTGTATTTTTCCCTGTAGCCCTAGTGCATGAATCATGTCAGAGACAATAGAAGTTAAATGAAAAGAATTCCAAAATTCCCAGCTGCCACATGTGTGTCCTAGCTGGTGTACAATAGGATAAACAGCTCTGCCTTAGACCTAGGAAGATTGTGGAGAGACCAGGCAGCTCCAGTTAATCTCCTCTGTTAGGCAGAGAACAAGTAAGAGGAAGAACTGTAAGAGGAAGTGTTAGGTACTGATGGGAAAATCTGCCTAGCAAACTGTCTGGAGATCTCCTGTTCTTGGATGAGGGATGTCCTTCTTCCTATCTTCTTCCATGTATGTGATGTTTGTTGGTTAAAAATTTTGTATTAAGTTTGGGTACAAAGTTAAGGATTTTTTTCTATCAGCATTACTGAAATTTTGGAAAATATTTTCCATGAACAGCAAGTAAAAGTTAAGATATTGAATTACTTTTGGAAAATATTTATCCATTTTTGAAACCAAACCATTTGATTTCAGTGTTCTGAAATAATTTTTAGAAATTATTCCTAATTATCCCTATGAGTACTTTGGTATTCAGATTTTGAAGTATGACAATAAAACTGAAACTCCCAATCTTTAATTTCTAAACCATCCTTTTCAAGTATTTCCATCAGTTTCAAATTACTTTTTCTTTTTCTTTCTTTTTTTTTTTTTTTTAAGCTGGACATTTGTGTAAAATAGATTGTATTTTTACTAAGAATGGTTTGATGAGTCAACATTTTTTTCCAATTAAAGGCTTCTATTTTTTTAAACACCCAATTAGTTCCTTCAGTGGCTTTTCATCATTGATCTGTCACTTAAAGTTTCTTAATTCTCTCTGATTGGAAGAACTGGAATTATACCATTTTAAATTCAAGCAAAAACAAACATGAAGCTGTTGTAGCAGCTTCAGAGTAGTAGCATAGCACTGTTGGGTATATTTCTATTTTTTTTATATAATAAAGGAAAATTTGTAAAAGGAAGTAGGAGAGATTTTCATTATTACCCCTTTTTTGTAAATCCAATTTAGCCAGTATAGAAGTCTTTCATAATAATATCTAAAGAGCTATGTCACTGGACTGTTGTTCAATAAAATGCTGGAAAAAATACAGAAATAGTAATCATAAAAGATTGTTCTAGAACATTAGATAGATACATATTATCATAGGTTTTATTTAACTCATGGAATATATGTTTCTGTTTGAGTTCAGCTGTTTAAGCAGCTTCTGCATGATGTCTTCAGTTGCATATTCTGGTTCTATTTGCAAGATAAATCATGTTGCCTTCACAGGACCAAATGCCAGCTGCAGTACACTGCTTTATGCATTTAGACATGTCCTTCCTCCAGCAGGTTATCAAGTTTTCCTGTATAGAGTTACATGATAAGTATTTAAATGCTTATTCCATGCACATAAGTCCTTCTTTGCCAAATACTTTCTGTATAAATGCAAAAGGATTTGCTGCTTTGCAAAATGATCCCTTGTGTTTGCAGCAATTAGCATTAATTGCAAAAATTGACTGGCCTGGAAAATGAGTGTTCTGGGGAAGGCACAGATCTCAAATTCTATAAGTTAATTTAAAAAATAAATGGGCTACTGTATCAGCAGACCAATTCATCAATTCAAAGACAGAGTTCTAGCTCAAATGCATCAAGTGTTTTATCCATTCTTATCTGTCTCTGCAACCAATGACAAAGAAATATTTAGGTCAGGATGCCAACTTCAGAAAGCTGTCATTTTACATTCACCAATGCATTTTCATTCTGTCTAATCGAAATGCTTTTAGGGTTGATTGACTTCTGGAGAACAATAACAGACTGTAACACTTATACCATAAAGGTAATGTCAGACTTACATGTATTTGGGGATATTAAGTGTAGCTACTTTGTTGTCACAATGTTAAGTTCCTTTTTGTCTAAAAGAGTTGTTGTTCTTCACAAAGGATTGTTAATAATGGTTATTGGTTTAACAGGACATGATGTTTCTGAACTAGTTCAAAGTAGCAGCATGCTGGGAAATACGTGAGACATGGGTGCTCCTGCTGCCCAGCCTCTCCCCTGCACCACGGCTTGGGTGAGAGGAGCCAGCTCTGTGTGGCACTCAGGACAGTGACTGTCACAGATGTGCTGTTCTCCAGAGAGGCAAGATGGCTCTATGGTGATTTAATGTATTGCATTCATGTGATAGAGATGGCAAACGGGATTGGAGAACTGGGAGCAGAGAGAGAGCTTGTTGTCTTTGAGAGGGGAAGGTTAGTTTAACACCTTTCTGTCAGCAAAAAGACTCATTAAGGCTGAATGAACCTTAGAAGTTTGGAGTTTTGGTCCTGGGTGATTATTCCAATGTTTTAAGCATTTCTCTCAAGCCTTAGCTACCACCATCCTCCTTGTATCTTGTCAGTGGAGTTGCCCTTTGGGCTGCTTAGCAGCAGGAAGGCTGGCACACATGCCTGTAAATCCCTGGAATAATGTGTTAAGAGAAATGGTCAAAATTACCTGCTCACCTTTCAGAAACCCCCTCTAGGTTCAGCCCTGCTTTGTTCCTGGTTCTTCATAGCCATACATTCCATGTCTTGCCACAAGCATTAAGGATTATGAGGTACTGTGCAGGGAGCTGAAGGCAGATTTTTGCCTCTGTGATTTGTTAACTCTTAACCTTTTCTCTATTGCTCATCCTAAATCTCTTTGCTTAGAGAAGGAGAACTTGGTCAACTGCTTGGTCTGTTCAAAAGCAGACCAAGCAGTTGAAACCCACACCTGTGAAGAAAAATTGGTCTTTTGATTAAATCAAGCTCTTGATAAAAATGTGTTGTGAAAACTATGCTTTCTAAGTAAAATGAATCTCTGTAAACATAAAATATTTTAGCCCCCGGGAATTTTAATACTGCCAGAATGTCTGATACAGTTGTAGCTTTGTTGCTGCATTTCTTCTGTTCTTATTATGTGTTGGGTGCTGTGGTAGCCCAGTCTTTATTGCCATGAGAGGTGGAGAGGGGCTGTACACAGCAAAATCTCAGCTTCCCAAGAGGGACAGAGACTGAGGAGCACTGAGGCTCACAGTAACTTCAGGGGAAGCTCAAGAGCTTTTAACAGTGATGGTAAAGGAGCAGTGAGCATGTTCAGTGCCTGAATTGCCACAAAAAAAATCAATCAATCGATCAATCAATCAATCAATCTGTCAAGGCAGCAGTTTCTTTACATTCTTTTTTCAGTTAGGGCTGGGGCAGGGCAACTCTGTGACTGTGTTTGTTTTTCAGGACATGAAACTTCTTGTCATTTCCTGGAAAGCTAAACCTGCCAGATTTCACTAGGTTCTGGCATGTCTGCAAGTGTAAGAGGTCTTAAGCATTCTGGTCCCAGGCCATGCCATGCCCCTTCTTATGAAATGCTTGGTTTTCTATTACAGATCCCTGTTTACAGTATTCCAGGGTGACACAGTGTTGAGAAATTTATAAAGCGAACCCCAAAACTCAGCTCTAAGGCCAAATGGTGGAGAAAGTGGTCGCTGACACTGAGCTTTACAGTGCTTAGAAATAACCACTTTGCAATGCTGGCTGAAGACTGCTTTGTATCTTACTCCTTTCTTGGTTTTTGTGTTTTGCTCAAGTTGACATTTTTATGTTCCTCAGATAAGACCCTCCCTCTTCACAGGCCCCTTTCATATTTAAAGCTTATTTAAATCCCACCTGATTTCTGACAGTGGATGAGTGATGCTGTTGATGTACATGCTCAAAGAGCAAAAACCTTTTATGCTGTGTCTGGACTGTCAGTCATTTTGTGGATGCAGAATACTCCCACATTTTAATTCCTCTGATACCTGCTGGCATTCAGCTGTATCTCTTCTTTAACCTAGGAAGGTCTTCCAGCTGAAGAGAAGGCTTCTTGTGATGGCTTTTAACAAATAACTGACTTTTTTATGAGTTTATTCCTTGTCTTAACTCATAATTTAACTGGGAAATAAGTCACTTCTATCACTCAGATTGAAGTTGTGATGTTCCTATTCTCACTACATAAGAAAACTTCTAAAAAGCAGAAGTTGTTAAATTGTTTCAACAAGCAGAAACTGATTTTCAAAAGTATGTTGTGCCAGACTTGCTAATTTTTTGTTATTTCTGTAAACAAAGATTGATGGCATAGCATTTTCTGCACAGTAGTTACAGATATCTCAAAGGAAAAATTATTTTGCAGGCACATTTCCTCTGGTAAGACAGACCAGTCCTTCAGTGTGGTTAATATTTGCTCTTGCAGAACACATTCAGCTCCTCCTTAAATCCAAGGCTGTGCAGTGGGTTGAGCCCACCACAATTAAACCTTAAATTATCTTTGCAAATACACCAAGATATTCTACTGTAAATCTGCCAGCCACAGTAGGTGTGCTGTGCTGGATCTGAAATGGCAGAACCTCATTATGCTTATTCAGACCCTACAGTTCCTTTTGAGTCCCAGAATGAAAAGCTCAGAACTTGCAACTCATCTGCAAAAGTCTACACCAGTTTCAAGATACTTTTAAAGAATGTCTTGGATTGTTCAAGTTATTGCTGGGGATTTTGTGGTCCTATGTCCATTCTGGTGGAAGCAAAGAAACCTTAAAACCCCCCATTACTTCCTTCAATTCAAAAGCTTTGTTGCAGGAGAGGTAGGAAGCTCTCCACAAATGGATGGAGAGTACCTCCCCCCATTTATAATCCTATAGATAATCATACAAGATGTGTCACAATCTTCAATAACCTGAGATCCAGATTACCCAGAGATAATATGAAAAGAAATGTGTCTTTGTTGTTTCCCCATCCCTCAAAAGGGTCATGAAGACCCAGAATGTAGGTCTTGAAGCTGTGATCTTTTTCGTAGGTAAAGCAATGCAAACCCTTTCTTCCTTTTGTATATTTACTTATTCATTTGTTTAATGGAGATTTTTAATTGAATGAAGGGATACTATTATGATTAAATGATACTTCAGCTGTTAGCACATACTTAACACTGCATCAAATGCACTGACTGTAGAAAAGTGGCAATTTATATTATTCTAAATAAAGTCATATATTTCCTAGAAGAATAGAGTTACAGTAATTATAACTTGAATTTGACATTGATATTTAAAATAATCCAATACGTCTGAAATTAACACCAACTGTATACAAACAGAAAAATTTTACTTTTTGAAGGTACTGATTCTGGTGACAGTTTGAGAAGCCCAGCCTTTGAGTTCATGTTATATGCATTTGAGAGCTATGCTGAGCACACAGCTACTGAGCTGCACACAGCCAATCTCAGTAGATAAGAATAGCTCTCAGCATCTCACCTCCTGCCATTAGGACTAGGGATCAGCCAAATGAAAAATGATGCTCTGATTCCATCTGGATGACAGTAACACCCTGGATGACAAGCCCTGGCTTATTTTGCCTTTCATAAATGATTTTAAAATAAAGACATTCTACATCTCTTTACTAAATGTAGTCCTCAAGAGAAGTAAGTTAATTTTTGTTCCCTCTGCATTTCCTAAAGGCTATTAGAAGGGGCTAGTCACTGAATGCTATGTATTTATACAGTGAAGTGCTGGAAGCTGGGAAGCATGGCTTAAAGAAAGGAGCAAAAACCAAAACACCACCCAGCTTCCACCTTGTGGCTTCTACTGCATGGAGGGTTAAGCACAAGGCAGGAGTCACTGATCTGCTGAGATATCAGTTACTGAGACCATCACCCTCATTTTACCTGTTAGAGAGAGAGAGCATTTCCCAGCTCTGGGCTTTTATCCTTATATTCTAACTTTAGGAAGAAAAATGTAATTTTCTTACAGTTGAAAGATGCCAGCCAAAGACTGGCTTTGTCCAGAGCTGTGTGTGAGCAACACATGGAACTGAAGAGCTCACTGCTGGAAGAGGAATGAAAGGCAAGATGCCTTTCTGCCACTGGCCTATGACTGCTTAAGTAACCCCCATGCCACAAATTAGGACATGAAAGATTTCCTTTTTACCTCGTGTAGTACCACTAATTTCATCTATTGTTCTGGTGGCCTTCCTTTTGAACAAGTTCATCACAGGGTCATGAGGGCTCCTCAGGAGTCCCTAACACTGCATTCCTTATGCACTCAAGGTGTGTGTTTCAGCCACCTTAACTGTTACATGTATACTGTCAAAATTGATTTTTTTAAGGTTATACATCACATATATTGAAGAAATGTACATGAAGAAGTACATGAGGAGTTGCTCAGGAGCACACAAAATGTCCAGTCATACATGAATGACTGTGCAATAGCCTATAGTAGTAGTTGGTAACAGGACAGCTGCTGTTCAAAACATAACTGCAGCAACATCTCAAAAGTAGATAAGTTAATACCTTAGATTTGAGATTTCTGTTTGGTGGGGGTTTTTTTATTTGTTTTGTTTTTTGGTGGGTTTTTTTGTGTGTGTGGTTTTTTGTTTGTTTATTTGGTTGGTCGGTTTTTATTGAGAGAAAAATCACAATTAATGAGACTCAGAAAATGTGTTCACAGGATAAATATATGTAGTACTGCCAGGAAGCCTGCTTTAATCTAATAAAAAATATTTAGGACTCAAGCTTTTTCATAAGAGAAGAGAAAGAAACTGTTTATGATAACAGTAAAGATGTTTATTTTCCAATATATTTTCCTAGCTGCTTCAAAATAAGCTGCAAAATCTGTCAAAACTTGAAAAATCTTGTGCTGCATTCCCTGAAGAAAGAAAATTTAAGACTGTGAAAGCCTCATGAGTGTTTAATAATAGACTTTTATAGTCTTGACTAAGCAATGGTGATGATGTATTGCAAGATTAATACATAAATCATTAGGAAGCTTTAGTCATTTTAATACAGCAAGCCTATGTTTTGCTTAATTCCCTGATTCATCCTAAGGCATATATTGAAATTTTGTGTGGCCTTTCATTAAAAAGCCCAGCATGTCAGCCACGTTTTGCATCACTTGTCTTTTAATGGAGCACATAGCAGCTGGGCTCTCTGCAGTTTGATCCTGGTGCACTCTGCCCTGCAGGTAAATTAACACCCTGGGAATTGGGGAGCGGTGATGGGTGAAAGGAGAATGATGTGCAAGACAATTGTGAAAGGTTCACATCAGGAAAGCTCCACTGGCTGCCTTAAACTGATCTGTGTGCCAGCCAGGATGGTCACAGGTGCTCAGAGCCTTTTGCTGAAGCAAGCTGTGGTGGGGCACAGAGTGCTGTCCGTCAGTCCATGATGTCTGTTGGGTGTGTGCACAGCGCGAAAGGAGCCCTCAGTGAGGGTGGCAAAGCTGAGAGCAGCAAGAGAGCCCCGTGCACAGGAGGGTGAAGGAAGTGATCTGTGCTGGGCACCACAGCTTCCCCTGTAGCTCAGTGGGTTCTCTGGCCTCACTTAATGCTCTTTACTAAACATGGGATCATCCAATTTTAGCGGGAGACCACTGTAGAAAACTGAAGCCAGTCTGAGGAGAAACAAGCAAGATTGCCAAGAGATGTGCTAAACATTATTTCAGTTTTCAAACTGGGATAGCAGCTGAGTCCATATTTAAACACCTAATTAGCCACTGCAGGCTTCAGTTTGAAATTTGGCTTCTCATTACTTTTTGAAAATACATTCCATAGGGAGACTGCTTCTGGAGACAGCACCATAGAGATAAGCAGCAAAATCAGCTAATCAGCTTCTGGTGGAAAAAAAAAAGAAAAAAGAGACAAAAAGAAAAAAAAAGAAGGAGAAAAAAAAAAAATCAGTAAACCTCAAGGCACTCACTCTAGAATGGAATACCTACTTATTTTCTTCTTGCAAAAATTCAAAACAATCCCTTTATTTTCTCCTCCTGAATTTTTATAGTAGTTAGTCGAACCTGTAGCTTATATTGCACAATATCTTAAGCCAGAAGTAAGAATTTTGCTAAAAAAAATATTTGGACATAAAATGCAGAACCTGCTTTAACCTGACCCTTTATTCATCAGTATAAAATCCAGAAAACATTATTTTTAAAGGAAGAAGAAAGTTTTGTGTATTGGTGCTCTCTTGGAGAGATTTCAAAGCAAAAAATTAAATTCTGCCTGCCTTAACTCCTCCTGTACTTTTCATTCAGTGAGTTGTGTATTGCCCTGTTTTATCAGCATTGACTCAGCAAAATAATGCTATGGAGGAGCATCCTCTGGGGCATGCCACTGTTTTCTGTGGTAGGAAGAGTGGTCCACAGCAAGGCCCACTGAAACAAGGGAGTGAGCATGACCTCCTCCAAGCTTCTGATGCCAGGCATGCTCTGCTTCCCCATTCAACTTCTTCCCACCAAGTCCTTGCTCCACTTTTCCTAGCTGCTGACTGTGTGCAGGCTTGCCATACCTCAGCACATGCTGTCTGGCATCGCCCAGGCTGGGTGGGCAGTATTTATTAGGATGTATCCCTGGGCATTGAACACCAGTGCCTCCTTATCTCCCTAGCTGGCTGACCAGCACCCACATGTACCACTGGGAGCTGGGAGCTACCAGTCTTTTGCCTGGCTGGTTGCCTGGTTAGGAGGCAGAGTTTCTCTGCTTAAGAGTCTGCCTGCCTGGCTGTAAAGCATTGATGTCCTGTGTCCTCAAAGCAGCAAAAGTCCAACTATCACAGGCACCTCGTGTGCTCTGCTCTGCTAGCACAGTTTGCTGGTAAGCTGTGTTCTGCTAGAATGGTTTGCCTCTTGTATGCGCTTTTGGATTTTGGAAAGATTTTAGAACCTTCAGAAAATGTGGAAATGCATAACATCAATATTGTTTTACTTAGTATGCAATTATACTTTTATTCATTGTAAAAAATGTGCATAAAGAACATAAAGTGCCAAGAGAGGCTAGATTTAGATGCATAGGCTTTAAAGCCAGATAATTCAATGTGTAAGAGGAATAAATTTAATGGTTTTAAACTAAAAGAGGGTAGATTTAGATTGGACAAAAGAAAGAAATTTTTATGATGGGGATGTTGAGACACCGAAATGGGCTGTCCAGAGGCAGTGTGGATGCCCCATCCATTCAAAGCAAGGCTGAATGGAACTTTGAGAAATCTTGTCAAGTGGAAAGTTGTCTCTTCTTATGGTAGATTAGAGGAATTAGGTGATCTTTAAACTTCCAACCCAAACCCTTCTGTGATTCTACATGTGTGTACTTAGGAGACCGAATTGTGGTGTAAGTTCAGGTGCCTATTTTTCTGATACATGAAGTCAACACTGGATGTAATGAAGTCAAATAACCAGTGTTGATTTATTTTTTCAATGTGGCATTTAAACAACATGATTCTAATAAAATGGGGTCTGACAAAAAACAGTTGTTCAACAGAAATCCTCATCAGTTCTGTGTCGTGTTATTCCTCTGTCTTATGTAGTCCATTGATGTCAGATTCCTGGAAAGCAAAAAACACACACACAGAAATCAGAAAGGGAAAAGCTAATCATTTTAGGGCCTCTGCCAAAAGTTTTTGCTCTGTGTATCTAATTTTATATTCTTCATATCTATATTATTTTATTGAAGTCTGATTCCTGGCTGCCTTGCAGATCATTTGCATCTCTGCACTGTGATATAAAAGGCTTCCTCATTGATTGGGTAGCTTTTATATCTTCTCAGCACTCATGTTTCTCTGACATACATACCTATGCAAAATATAAGTCTTTGGAGGATCCAGCCCTTGTAGTTCATGCTTCATTTCCACAAGGTAAGTCAAAACAGCGCTCACACAAAATATGGGAATGGGGAGTCATGGAGAGCCTTCAGCATCCTCCTGCCTGGCATCTGAAGATTACTGAAGGCCCGACTAGACCCAGGCAGAACAAGTCAGAGTAGTCCTCAGCTCTGCTTCCCTGTGAGCCGCTTGCCAGACAAGATGACTCTGGTTCAGCTCGGGAGCCCGTCCCGTGCCCCAGCTTGTGTTCAGTGGGGAATGGTTGCGCTGATGGAGCAGTGCCAGGGGCAGCTGCCAGCTGGCTGCCGGAGGCGGCTCGGGATGAATGCTGCTTCCCATGGGTAGTGTGAGCTCTGCCCCACGTGGCTGTGCACAGGAGAAGCTTGGAGCAGCTGAGGATCTGGTCCTTCAAGTTAAAGGGGTTGGAATATGCATGAAGCATAAGGTGACATTTTGAGCATCTCAGATCAGAGCATGGATATTACTGAATTTAAAATGTAACTGCAATTTCCTGACTAATACCAAGTCACTTTTATATTCATGCAGTGATTGTTCTTTACTCTTTAAATAGCCCATTTTGCCCAAAGGTGCAGGTGATATCCTTATGATAATGAAGGTGTGTTATCCAGCACGGTATAGCTGAGGCTGTTGGTGCAAGGGCCACCTATGATCAGCTGTCCTTTTTGGTCCTCAATTCATATCATGGTTTTGTAGACTGCTTGTGATTTGCTTGTACAAAAAAAGAGACAGGAAAAAAAAAAGATGCACTGGAGGTTCAGTGTTGTTGTCTGTTGTTGTCTTTTACTTCCTGTGGCTAAGCTGTATTTTTTACTGTGGTGTCTCCTAGTCCTTGCAGATAACATGGACAGTTAAATTGCTACAGTAGCCTTATACCTCTGTAGAGAGTCAGCCTGATTCTTAACATCCAGGGCTTTCTGTGATGAAGTGCACAGGATATTATAAATAAGATATTCAACAAGAATGAGGTAACAAAATGAATTCATATGTTTACTATTCATTCAAAATAAAAAACTTGCACATGGCAGCCAGGGAAATCACAGGCAGGCTTTCCTGCAGAGTAAGGGCATCCCTAGTCTGGACATTTCTTGCACTTAGGGTGAAGGTGTAGAGGATGGAGCTGTAGCTGCAGCCACCACAGAGACAGGACAATATCTAGGGGAAAGGAAGGAACGAAGAAAGAGAGTTCTGTTCCTGGGTGGGTGCCTCTCTATCACCAACAGTTTAAGGTTCTGCTGCTGCATGGACCCTAACCCCTGATTCCACATGGGGAGCAGCTGCAGCATCACTTCCCCAGGTTTAGCAGAGGCAAAGTGCATGGGGTGGAGTGGTTCCACTCCTCCCAGGAGCCTGCTGCTTTAGGCTCCTGCCTGCTTTGCCTCTGAGCTGTCTGTAATGCCACCATTTCCCTTGGGTTCTGCTTAGCACAAAAAAGGTTAGATGAGAGGCTGGGGTAATTACAGGACTGAATTGTTATGGCATAGGAATTTATGGAAGTGGTGCTGAGGCCTCAGTCAGGAAGAGCATTTTAAGTGACATACCTGCTAATTTGCCTGAAAATAGCCGGCTTATTAAAAAAAAAAAGTACTGCTGCGTGCATGCAATGAAACTCAACTGAGCAGTTCCTAGAGAGCTTGACTTGAAAGAAAGGCACATTTGACATCCAGATGAGAGAGGTGCACAGGAGTCTCAACAGGTAATGTTTTGCTGTAACTCCTGGAATTTGTGTGCCTTTGTCATACCTCTTTGGCACGGACCCTGGCAGCCATCTCTGCTTCAAAGGCTGTAAACTGTGGTTACACTTGCAGCTGCTCTCCTTGCTCTATCCATCTCTTAGCTGTGCACAATCTGGTGTGTGACCAGGGCAGCTGCAATGAGTACCTTACTCATCTGTACTGCTCCCAACATAGGAGCCTTCAACTAGTAGGTTCTGATGAAGTAAAAATAATAATAGCAAGAAGAAGTAGTATCATCAGTCATGGATTTAACAGGGAATGGGGTGTGTATGTTTGGAAAGAGCAGAGTGAAAGAGGGGAGAGAAGTTTAAGGGCCTCCAGGTGATGATAGCCTAGAGATTGATGCCTCAGCATTTCTGGTTTAAAGAGTTTGACAGAGAGATTCTGGCAGGTATTGTGTAATTTTATTTTAATATTTTTCCCTGCTATAAATAAGACTTTGTGTCTGATGGAATAATCACCAGGACTTGAGTAAACAACACACCTGACAGTGATAAGCTGTTTCTTCTGACGACTCAGTGTATATCTGAATATTGCAAAATGTGGTACATTTGATGTTTGTGCAATTCTGTTCTCCTTCTGGTTATTTTTACATGCATCTCCCTCTCTGTTTCTCTCCTGTGTACAGATGTTCGTATTCACCCCATGGAGCCTATGCCCAAAGCAAACTTGCCCTCGTGTTATTTACCTATCGACTACAGCATCTTCTGACTGCAAATGGAAGCCATGTGACTGCTAATGTAGTAGACCCTGGAGTAGTGAATACTGAGCTCTACAAGCATGTCTTTTGGGTTGTGAAAGTGGTCAAATGGATGACAGCCTGGCTATTTTTCAAGGTATTCCATTTTTAAAATAATTTTGTCCCTGCATTGTGAAATCTGCAGTTGGCCTGGAGTTGAAGGTGTTTCAGAGTTTATAATAGTGTATGGTTTTTTGCATTTATTTATTGCATTTCTCTGCGTTGATGAGATGTACAAAATCAATAAAGACAGGCTTTCCAGCAAACAAACATTTATTTTAGATGGAGGGAGCAAGCTGCCACAGTAGGGAAAGGGAATGCCTTTCACAGTCCTTGCCTGTGCACTGGTAATCTCTGCCCTGATCTACCCACGTGCTTCTGTGCGTGCATGGGGGCAGGACATCACCCTAACAGGGAGCCAGAATATGCAAAGTGTTTCTCAGAAATTACTTGTTCATTCTCTTAAAGAGAAACAGACAGGATCTGGCATGGTCTACATGTACACAACATGTTACAGAGAGGAGGACAAAGGGAAGAAGAAAGTTGTACAAAAGTGGCAGTGGGAGGTGGCTGTGCTCCAGGATGTGAGGTCCAGACACTTGTGATCAGTGAGGTGGGACAATTTTTAATTAGATTTTTCATTCTAACACATACTTGTAATGTATGGTACTTGATTTTTTATTATCCTGTCCTGATCTGCTCTAGGAAACAAAAAGTTGTTTAATAAAACTGATCCAGAAGTGGGGCAGACTCAGTTATGGGCAATGTTTTGTAGGGGTGGAAGCAGATTAAGCTGAAATCAGTTTAGCTGTGTAGGTGAAATCTCCTCATGCACACAGGCCTTTGAAGGGCTTGTGCTGAGAGAATGTACTGCTTATAGCTCTTTCAGAAAGTAGTTTTGGATTAAGTAAATGGAACCTGATTCCATTAGAGAAAATTAAATGTCCTAATTAAAATGAAGTATTTTACATCAAGGAGCATGTCCCACAAAGCAAATTAATTTTAAACTTTGATATGGAAATATCAGTTGCTTTCATTTTAGAAATGAACTGGAGGCTGGAAGAGTGACTAAAATAAGATGCAAACAAATAAACCCATATTAAAAAAAAAATAGATTCTTCTGAGTGCACCTTGAATATTGCAATAAAATTGTAATAAGAATGCTCATAATCTGTAGTGCATTCTTAAAGAAGCAGACTGCAGCTTTGCCAAACCATGTCCATTAAACCTGTTTTCCCTCTTGTGATTGCCATTTTAAATATCAGTCTTGAGTGGCAGTGTTTTTTCATTGGACTTACTTCACCCTCCTAATATAAAAGTTTCATGTAGATTTTTAGGTTGTGCTTAGAATTTCCTCTTGAGAAACAAAATTCTTGCATTGAGAGTGAGTTTCAAGTCTCTTGTTTTTTGCAGTTCTCAGTCTCTCCCAGTTTTATTGATGTGCCCAGGAGACACTTTTGTATTATACTGGTGATGTTTAGACACTGAATTGGATGTTATTGAACATTTAAAATGATTTATTACAAGAGGGAATCCCATTCTTACAACTCTAACAGCCCTGCCACTGACAGTTCTATCATTTCTTTCTTCTTTGGATGTGATACTGCTCAAAAGAAATTCTGCCTTGAAATAGGTGACAGACAGACATACTGATCTGTATGGAAGACCAATGCCCTTACTGCCTGAAAAGCAAATGTATCAATTGCTTTCTGAGTTAGAACCTCAGCTCTGGATATCTGAATGCTTCAGTTATTGAGGTTGCGATTTTCACATTTTTGTCTAACGCTCAATGTGTTTTTCCCAAAAGCCAGAGGAGAGGGAAATTCTTATTTTCCCTCTTCCCATCCTCCCTTAGACCTCTGAGCTACAGCTCCAACTCCTACTCTTTGCTTATTGCTTAGGATATATCTGTGTGTTTGGGAGCACTTCAGCCCAGAGGAGTGCCCTGACTGGCATCACAAGGAGATGTTTAGCTCCACAGCAAGCTCACATTGAAAGCCTGCCTGGCATTTTTAATAGTGCTCTACTGAGGGCTGTAGTATTCAACATTCAAGCCTGTGTGAGTCTTGTGTTGGTCTCGTGCATTAGGGTAAATTTCCCCTGAGAAAAGTAAGAAAGAAAATACAAGAAAATTCAGTTGTCTGGTAATATTAGCTGATTGTTGGTAGTATGGATTTTTTTCTCCCCTGGAATTTTGTTCCTGAGCACTTATATGAATCTTCCTTCTAGGATTATGGAAGTAATGCAGTGAAAATGAGGTGATAGCTCTTTAATCATATTGACTTAACTAACTATTGTCACCCTGAAGTATTCCAGAGTGGGTTCTAAATGTGGGCTGGAAATTGCTTCACTCACTGAAACATGGCACTCTTGAGAGCCAGCACAGCCCAGAGAGCTTTGGTGAGGAAATGCATCACATTGCACTCCCTCAGGAGAGAGTCAACATCTTGTTTGATTTAATTCCAAGCAAACTGGCAGAGCCCCCACTACATTTCAATGCATTTCTGCCAGCACTGGTGCCAGTCATGTTCAAGTCAAATACCTCTTAGGGATTGCAGCCTGGCCCCCACCTTCCCTGGGCTGCTCATGTTTGAGGCAGCTCAAAAGTGTGGCAGACAAGGCTGTCGGCTCAACATCCGCCTTGGAGCCACCTCAAGATATTTAGGTACTTAAATGAATAGACTTGAAGTCTTGTAAATAGGCCATGATACATATGCATAAGTTACTCAAAGTATTAACAGCTTGATTTTCTTAAAATTGCAAAGCATTATCTTCTAGACTTTACGTATGGCTCGGAAAAGTCTTGGCCAAATCAGTTTGGTGTTTTTGCCCCCACAAGTTGCAGTGAGAGGCATTTCTGTAGAAATAAGATAGACCAAACTAAAGGTTCTGGTGACAGTCATAAAGTTTGTGAAATTGGTGTCTGCCCTTTAGAAGTAACATTTTCATTCTTTCTCAGCTCAATTCCTTCTCAGAAAAGTTATTGTCTGCCGTGGTACTCTAAATTTGCACTTTTCAAATGTTTACTCTGTATTTTTCATAAACATGGACTGCACTTGTCACACAAGAGACAAATTATGTTTATTACTCAAAAAAATATATTTCTATCCCTATGACTTTTTGGTAAATAAAGCCTGATGATCTGACACAGTCTTCTGCAGGATGCAATGAAGCATGTCATCCTTTAGTAATTTTTAACATAAATTCATCTTCTTTTTGAAGAGATAAAGTCCAAACTAAGAAACACTAACTAATTAATGAGATAGTAATAACTTGAAAAGTCATTCATTGAGCATCGAACTGCAGTTTAGCTACGTGTGCAACACACCAGCTTTAGCATTGGGTACCGTGCAGGCTGGAAACCAGGAAGTACCATTTCCTTCCCAAGTATTTCTGCATCTGCAGCAGATACTGAATATTCATTCTTAAACCAGATGGTCTCTGCTTGTGATACAATTAAAATGCCTGGAGCAAAACAAAAAAGTTGACTCTCATTAATGTCCGATAACAGGGACTGTTCTGCTTCGTATGACTTCATTATGGCATCAAAGTAGAGACATTTGACAGATAGCAGTGTTGTAAAACCCCCCAAAACCTTGTTTATGACAAGCTTGGTGAACATGTCATTACCAGATATAGGGTATTTGGTCCTTTCAGCCAGCTCAGATTGGTATTTAGGAAGGCATTGTGGAAGGAAGGCTTTGCATCAGATCCTGTCTCAGCTGTCATTTCCAAAGACATAGTGCCAGATAAGTGATTATTGACTGACAAACTGAAAATGAGTAGGACTAGTGACCCTGCCAGCCTGTAAAAATGAAGGGAAAGGCTTCAGGAACACAGGCTAGATAGATATCAGTCAATATAAACTAATTCTTTTCCTTCACCTTGTCAAAATAGATTTAACATTAGTGTAATTTTCCTATAACATTTTTAAAAAAATGCTTCCAGTCAGTAAGCAAGTCTAGAAAACAAGATCTAAAGGACCTGGATTCATCATTCATGCCAGAGGACATAGTCGTGCAGGTCTTATTGCAGCATTTCTTATTCAAACTGTCCCTTTGGCACTGTGAATATAGTAAATTTATTTCATCCTACCCCCCAGGTGTCAGAAGACAAACACATCACCACACAATAACACCAGCTGTAAGAGAATGAGAGTAATTAAATCCCACAGCTGAAAGCAGCAATTCATCAGCATCAACATTTTCTGTGCATGAGAGTGTGTGGTCCTCACATAAAGCTAATCTGGGCCTTTCTCACAAAAATGAAAACTTGCAGAAACGTATAATTTGCAGTTAATTTTTACAAAAGGTTTTTCTGGTCAAAAACATAGAGAAGAAAACAGTCTGCTTGAATCCAGTAACACTGGTCTTTCAGCAGATACCATTTTTACACATTGGTACAGGGATTTAAGCTTTCAGAGCCATAGGTATCTTTTTTCTATTAAGTATTTTATTATTTGTACAGCCATAGAGTGATTCTAGAGGGAAAGATGAGGAAACCAGCCTGAGAAGGCTAGTAAATAATCTGCTGTTTAATTCCCAAATCTTGGTGATCTGGGTTTTTTCTTTGTATGTGAACTCCTGGACTTGGTTAAGTGTCCAGGTCCTGCCTGTTATGGGGTATGTGGATGGAGCTTGGCTGCTTTATTTATTGTAACTGCTGAGCACAGAGCCTTCTGAACACAGAGCCCTGTGTGCCTGCTCCAAGTCAGATCAGACCCTCTAAGGCAGGCTGGCCCTCAGTGCACACATAAATAGCATTGGACCCTGGTCTCCTCTGAACCTGTGACCCCTCTACATCCCAAGATATCACTATTTTTCTGCTTGTTTTCTAATCTCTAAGTGGTTAAAATATTTATTTGAAGGGACACGTTTAGAGTTGTGACAGGGTGTTTTGATGGCAGGAAAATGAAGGATTTGTGTTGCTTGCCTCAGTGTATGGGACACAAAGGAGTGTATAGTTGCTGTAGAGGACAGCACAAAATGGCTGGGATAATGTCACAGTGCATCACAGGGAGTCAAGGATGTTGAAGCTCTTGTTTATAACTTATGTGGAGCAGCTGCTGCTGTGATTTATCCCCAAACCACACCCAAGCTTCCTCTTGAAGGCTGCCAGTTGGAACAGGCTGAAACATAGACATGGAGCAAGCAAAAAAATGAAGTAGTGTGCACAGAGATTCATCTCACATCCTGTCCTGCAGTTTTAGTTGTTTAATTAAAATAAGCATCCCTTCTTTTTTCTTTTTTTTTTTTCCCTTCTCACAGTGTGAAAGGGGAAGATTGTCTTCCCTCTTTTGAAATTGTTCACAGGACAGGAAAACTGTCTCTATGTCTAATATTGCCTACAGGATTCACCCTTTTTAGCCTAGGAAATGGTCTAAAGGAAAACAGGTTAAAACTACACTGTGCACTATGTGAAAACCCATGCTTGCACTGTGTGAAATTGTTTTGGACATTTCAGTAAGCAACTGAAATGTCAGACACTGTGTCTTACTGTGTAAGAGAGGGTTTATCCTTAACTCTGGTGTGTCAGAGGATTGCTGATTTAACCTGACAGCCCAGGAAGATTATTTATGTGAAAGCATTTAAATTTGTATCCAAAAGAGTGGGAAAAATAGTCCCTCCATTGCTTTACTGGGGTGAGAATAAGTAAACAGTTAAGAAATTGTGAAAATATATGAGCCTAACCACTGTTAGCACATCAGAACCTATCATCCTGTAATCTGTAACTGGTTTCATATTCAGAAACCGCAGAGTTAGTTAGGAAAGACATTTTCCATTCATCAATCTATTCCTTGCAGTACTTTCCTAAGTATTTGATTAATAACTTTGTGTGGTAATCTATTCCCAGTTAGACTTGTTGAAAATGGAAAAAACACAAAAAAGGGGGATAATTTTGCTGTGGATCAAACACATATCAGGGACTCTGGACCAATTCCTCTCAGTTTAAAAGAAAGCCTCCTTGATGTCTCTAAAGTAAAGGTCTCGAAAAAGAACCTGAAAGATTGGGAAATTAGAGAATCTTGAAATTTCCACTGGAACATTAACCAATCTTTTAAATTATGGGTTATAGCATCACACTACTGTAATTCTTCCTCATGCATCAGAGAAATACTAAGTCAATCACTATGTGCTTAAAATTCTGTTTTCTTCTGGTCATGGAGTATAACACTACTTGGAAACTTGAACACACTGGCAGCAGGATACAGAGCAGCCACTACTCTTTCTCATCAGTATATCTCTCAGAGAAAGAACAAAAGAGAGAGAGGAAACAATCCCGCCCCAATGAAATGACCCATTCAGCAAGGGTAGGAACAGGAGTTGCAGGCAGTTTCTGTCTTCCATGTGAATGAGTTGGAAAACAGAGTTAAGGAGAAAGATCACTGGTTTCCCTTGGAAAACCCTCCCAATTAGCTTATGAGTGAGCAGCAGTTTGGAATTAAAATAAAAAGATGCAGAAGAGTAAGTTGTAGGGAGTGCATATTCATGTATATATATATATATATTCATATATTTGCATAATCATATATACGTATATGGTCTATCTAAATTCCTCATTGCTTTGCTATTTGTGAGTTATGTGTCCCTAAAAAAAAAAAACAAACTTGTATTGGAGAGCCCCATTACCTAAAGACCCTATCCACTACAGTGAAATATAATTTTAGGAGATTTTGGAGATATACAGGCTCTCCTTTCCCCCTCTCTGAATATGACAGTCTATAAGTTACCAGTCATTGAAGGAGACTGAAAAACCTTTCAGTGTGAAGTAAGGAAATTCTTCCATGAACAACACAGATACAATTTTTGGTGGTTTCTCTGAGTTTTCAAAGGTTGACATAAAATGTCAGGTTCTACCAAGAAGCAGAAACATCCCCTTTTCTAGAGGTCTATGGCATTTATGCCTGGAAGTAACCTCTGACAGGTCTCCAGGTTCATAAATCTCTGCAATATAAATGCCAGCATCAGAGGAGTGGTTTCCTCATGGTCACTACTATAGGACCTGTCTTATCCTAAGATAAATATCTACAGCTGGACAGCTGAATTAAGTCCTTCAAGTGGCAGTTTATCCCTGTGAATGACAAGGGGTCCTCTGGTGACTAGTTCAGCTGTAGATGTCTATGCTGTATAAAGTTGGTTAAGATGAATCCTTTCCAAAGGTGCACAATGTTAATTTTCTAGGTTTATTTTTTTAATGAACTGAAGGTGGTAGGATTTTGGATGTGAGGATGTGAACAGGAGAGAATAGGAACCGTAAAGGTTTGTTCTTGGATCTGGGGCACAAGTAATCTGCTATCAATCTGGTTTTGCAAATGGCAGCTCTCAGCTGTTAGACCATTTCCCATATAAGTGGGAAATGTGCTCGTGGGCAGCTAGAGATGAGGAAATCCCAGTTACTTATGAAATGTATTTCTCATATATGTTTATAATCTATTGTGTGCCTTCACTACAGCAGCCCTGGGTGAGGAAATCCCAGTTACTTATGAAATGCATTTCTCATAAGTGTTTACAATTCATGGTGTGCCTCCACAGTTTATCACACAGATATCGCCATGCATTTACATGGGTAGTTATGTGCAATGCAATACAACAGCTAGGTCTACTCCCTGTGAGATTTATAATAGCCTAATGTTTGTAACAAGGGAGAGCCATGGGAAGCAAGCACCATCTCCTCTTTGAGGATGAACTGCAAACAGAAAACACACTTTTTTAAATAAAATAGGATCATCTGCCACCCAATTTGTAAGCTATGAAAACTTTCAGTTCAGAAGTCACAGGAGTAGCTCTGGCTTTGGTAATGACTATAATGATTATGATTGCAAGCCACAAATGTCTGTGTTGCATTGTAGAAAGACTACTGAGGCACTACGTGATGTAGAAGTTATTTTTGTTTTCATTATGTTCTGAGCTAAATACTTGGGGTTTGGTGGATTTTAATAGGGAAACACAAGAAGGGACTTTGGTTTAGTTCCTCTAGTCCCCATTTTTTCTAGAAGGAGCCTGATCCTAGATGTGGCACAAATGCATCATTAATTCAATCTCTCAAGAGCTAATGGTTTGTGGACACTATTACATATTTAAACATTCTGTTTAAATTGTGTCTGTGAGTCTCTTCAGGGCAAATTGACTACATCTGTGTGGTGCCATCTCAGTGCTGGGGAAAAGGGAAGTAACCACAGAGGTTACATTGCCACAGACCAGGCACTCTGCAGGAAATACAGAACATATGCAGAAGAGGATTTAAATGAAACCAGAGCAATGTGCAATAAAACAAGATCAAACTTGGACAGCTTATCAGAGATGGGATTTATAGTGGTATTTATTTGGCCCATTGTGCTGACCTACTTTTCTGTCACTGAAATAGGAAGGAGGTGCTGCTGCTGGTCCTAGGCTCAGGCAGGGTCTGAAAAATTGAGTTGTCATGTCTCCTAGTTGGTCATCAAAGTCTTGGAGCTAGCCATCAGCAACTTACAAGTTTAACTTACTTACAATATTTTACTCAATTTAGTATATCTGTTACCTTTTGAATTAATAGCAGGGGGTAGAGTTGGTGCTGTGTGCCTGGCAGGCCTGTTTTCCCAGGGCTTTGCTGCAAGGGGCACTGTGAGCCCCAGCCCAGCCATGTCACATCCTTGCAGCCAGCAGTAGTTTGCTGAGGCTGGCTGTGTCTGAGGAAGAGACTTACTCAGTATTGTTGCCTGCCAAGCTTAAGATGCAAAATTCAGTCTTCTACAGTCTGTAACTTGTCATATACTATCCTAAGATGATTAAAAATGTAGAAAGAGAAAAGCTGTCTTGTTGTTTTTGGAGCTCAGAGTGTTGAAAATAAGCTTATACAGACTGTGAGTATATTTGGATTCCTCCCACCTGGAATGCTGCATCCAGCTCTGGGCTCCCCAGCACAGGAAGTGCATTGAGCTGCTGGAGCAAGTTCAGAGGAAGGACACCAGGAAGATTAAATGGATAGAGCATGTCTCCAACAAGGAAAGGCAAAGACAATTAGGATAGCTCAGCCTGGAAAAAAAAATCTTTGTGGTGACCTAACTCTGGTGTTCCAGTATCAGAGGTGAGCTTACAAGAAAGACAGACAGAGATCTTTTTTGTCTACATGGACATATAGTGACAGGACAAGGGGAAATGGCTTCAAGCTGAAAGAGTACATTTAGATCAGATGTTTGGAAAAAATTTTTTGCTGTGAGGGTGGTGATGTGCTGGAACAGGTTGCCCAGAGAGGCTGTGGATGCCCCATTCCTGGAAGTGTTCAAGGCTAGGCTGAATGGTGCTCAGAGCAGCTTGGGATAGTGGAAGGTGTCCTGGCCCATGGAAGTTGTGTTGGAAGTAGGTGATCTTTAAGATCCCTTCCAACCCAAACTATTTTTTGATTCTAAAAATTATGTAGGAAGGATACTGTGGAGCAGTAGACTTGTTTTTTTCTGTCAGGGCTGTATGTTGTCCAGTTACAAAGGCTATTTTTATGACTGCCCAAGCTGTGAATGTAGCCTGGTAGTTTTTTCAGAGAGGAGTTCAGTTATCACACCTCTCAAGCATCACAACCAGTAACAAGAGCTTAGGTCTCCATTTTCCTTTGCGCATGAAATGATGACATCCATCACCATGAAGTTTGTGGCGCATCATCAGTGGCTTTATACAAGTGTAGCTGATCAGAACCTGCTAAAGAAGTAAATAAGATCTGAACACAAAAGCATCCAAGTCTGAATCTTACTGCATATTCTTCTGCCAAGGATTATCTGATTTGATTTCATATCCTCTGTGTGGAGTACTGTTCTTTTGTAAAGCATGTAAGACATGTCTGATCCTGCTCCTTAGAGGTTCTCCTTGATCTGGGGCTGGCCTTTTATTTTTCTTGCCTGGTTTAGATTTGTGGCACATGTGTCCTATTTTATATGCCTGTTATCTCAAGAAGTGGATTAAGGCTGGCACAGATACACTGAACCCTAATCTCTTTAGAGGGCCTGCAAATCTCCAGAGGTAGTAAGTACTTCAAATGTTTATATTACTATGTTCAGCTGATGTTGCTTGAAATCCATTCAAGAAGATCTGAAAGAAAAGAAGCAGGGCATTTTGCAATTGTTTTTTGTTTTTGTTTTTTTTTTAATTACCCCATTGATATTATTTTATATACACTTAATTCTCAGTTTTCATTATAGTGGGGTTTTTTCTCCCTATTGTAAGGAAAGCCTCAAGCACTATTTTCACTGCAAAATATATCTAAAACCTAATATCTTGGCTGTACAACTTCTCCCATGAGAGCTTTGACCCATTTGTTATAGTTCTAGGTTAAAGGCAGATTGCTGGTGTCATTATTTCCAGCTTTTTGAAAAAGTGATAAAATATGAAATGTGTTTGTACTCAGTTACTGGATTTGTCATCTCCAGGTCACTACACAGTGGTTTATGCAGAGGAGCCAAGGGAATTATAAAGTACCTCCAGTGCTCAGAAGCAGCTCTTGTACACTTAATGTACAATTTGTCACATGCTCTCCTGGTTGGAAAGAAAGAATTTGCAGTCATTAGGTTTTATAGATGTGAGCAGGTACCATCCTGCTCAAGGTTGGCACCTGTTGAAACTCTTGGAAATTTTTTTTTTTTCCTTTGTATTGTCGATTTACATCATGATATCTAGTAATAGTCTCTAATCAAACAGGAGTAAGAGTGCTTCTAGGGAATCAATTTACTCAAAACAAGAATGAGTGAAAGTGAAGTGACTGGATATGTATTTACTTTGAGAAACTGAGAAAGAAATAAGGAAAAAGAAGAAACTTGTTTCTGATCTTTGGAATGATACTCTGGGAATGGCTTCCACAGTGTGGCAACTATAAGAAGAGTGTTGTTTTTATGATGGAGTATAAATAGGTTTTGGAGAAGAAGATCAGCTGTTAGGCTATCTGCAAAATTAGATCAGAGATGTCCCAAGCTGGATTGTTGCTTCTGAATCCTTTTTGTATTTAGAATCCTGGGGTTTTTTTGCCCCAGGTTTACCTGGTTTGCTCCCATGCTGAGAAGACAAAATGAATCCAGTATAAGAGTATAAAAGTGAAGATTTTCCAAGAAATGTCCACTTTGATTTTGAACTTATTGAGTACCTAGCAAATTCATCTTTAGGAAAACCTTTGGTGAATATGTGCCATTTCTTGCACTCACCTCCACCCTTGCCTTTCTTGGCAGTAGCTCTTCCAGTTTGCTCATGAGCTGTGTTGAACTGTCCAACAGTCTAGTCCTTGCTTTTGGTTAGAGAAGAAAAAGGGAAGATGACAGCTATGGATCAGCCTGAAGAGCCTTCAGTGAAAATGAGATCTTTGATTGTCCTGGTCAAAATATCTGTGCCTGCTCTTAAAAAATAAAGTAGCCAAGATAAATTGCAAATGGAGCTGTAGAGATAACTGACATAGCCAAACTACATGTTTTAAAAAATAAAAAAAAAAAATCCTTTTTCAAAATTTGTTTTCTGATTTTGTGTCCCCTTTAATTTAAACCATGATGTGATATTATAGGGAGGTCAGAACTGAGTGCTTGATCTTTCTTGAGTGGGTCTTTCAAATCAGAGCAATAGACTTGCTGCAGACTACTGGTCATGGATCTGTTGTGAGAGCTAAAATGTGTCAGTGCTCCAAAAGACTGAGTAAAAGTTTGCCCCCGATATAAATGACAATCTAGATTTCAAAATAAATCCTTTGGATTATCCAGAAAATTTGAACTGTCAAGAAATAAATGGTGTGGTGAACTGAAACATAGGTCTCAAGATACCTGCAATTTAGCTGTATTTCAGTAATCTCTCATTCACCTTTCATTGCTGTCAGCGCCCTGGAGGGTTTCTGTTATATTTATGATGGAAATATCTGTCAATGAATCATGTCACTGAGATGCATGTGGTTTTTCCACTTCAAGGAATTATTAAGCACTCCATAGTTTCTGTGGTAAACACCACATTCCTGGGTCATTTGTACTACCAGGCATTTCTTTATGTAAGTATCTTTCTTGAATAAAAAATTCTTTATTTTTATGTGTGGTAGGTGGAAGGTATTTTTGTTAAGCAAATGCATATAATTTTATTTCATGTTATTAAATGTTTTCACTATCAGCTAGTATTTCTGTAAAACTTTGGATGGTAGTAGGTATTTATTAACTGAATTTTGCAAGTATTAATACAGTTTCTTAGTGCCTTTATCACAGAAAAATAGATGTACCTAAAGTTCAGGAGACTGAGTACCTCTCATGTTTTGGAGTCTCTTTGCTTAAATTTGTGGAGATTAGATAATTTTCATATTAAAATATTACTTACTTTCAAGTATAGAACTTTTTAATATACAAAATTATGTTAATAAAATGTAATTTCCTTTTTAATCATATACTAACCAAAAATGTAACCCACTGTAGGTTTACAAGTTAAACAGATATTACTAAGTAGTTTTCAATAGTATTCTTCACTCTTAACCTTACTTACCTGCTGTATCCAAGAATTTTTAGGGAGGATAGGTAATAACTCTAACAAAATGCAAAGTGCTGAATATTTTGGGAGACTGGAAGATCTGCTGTTTGTTATTGTCATTGTAGGTTATGGATGAGAACATCTGCAATTGTCCTCCAGTTAATATACTTTTGGATTAGAATAAAGGGCAGAGCTACAGAGCAGCTGGGAAGTGCTCAGTTAGCCTCCATTGCAAATGCTTAAAACACCTCTTCAGTGGGGCTTCTTAATGATGAAATACGTGGGGCTGGCTCTTCTGACAACTCGTGGAGTGAGATCGATGATTGTAACCTTTTCTCTAAATTAAACTGGAAAACCAGGAGCCAGCAGGGCTGTATGCTCAGAGCTTTGGAAGAGCAGCTCCTTTCCTGCTCATCACCCCATAAATACATTTTTAATGTTTATTTTTAAATTATGTGAATATGTTCTGGGCTATGCTCTCATCTCCATTTCATTGAGCCTACTTCATCGTTTCTAGTTTTGATATAGTTATATTTGCACTTATTGAATGTAGCAGCAGTTAGCTCCAACCCCAGTACTATCTAGATTTTATTTCCTTTTCAACACAAAAGTAAGCTTTACGAGATTGAGCAGCTGTCTACTACTTGCAAATGAGGTATATGCTGAGACAATTTTCAATCTTATTTTATGATTTCTCATACTTGCTTAAATAAAAGAAAAAAATACCCTGGTTGAGCTCTTTGGAAATGAGTTTATATTTTCAGAGAAGGAGTTAAAGAACAGACTTGGCTCAGGAATCTATTTTCCCTTAGAGAAATATGTTATGTAAAGATGTGTACTTAGCACTATTTTCTCTCTGGATTTCTCTTTTTGGTTATGTTTGTTGTTTTGAGTGCTTTTTTTCTGCTGTGGTCATCTGAAAATATTTGTAAATTCTTCTTAATATTAATTTAGACTAGGAGAGGAATCTCCCTGATTTTTCAAGAGCCAAAGTGCTTTTCCTCCTTTTATTATGTTAGTAATTAAAAATGATTGCTGTTTTCTTATGCAGAACTGTAGCAAACACCCAGATATGCTTCTAGTCACAGCTGGGCATTTGTTCTTTTGAAAATCTGTCCCTCCTATCAGGTGCTGCTGGTAACTGTTGTCAGATGTTTGAGTAGCTGCTCTGATGGCAGGCATGATGCTGTTTCAATTCATTTCCTAAGCAAGGACCAGATGTTTGTTCTGGGCTAAGCAGAACTCATTTGCAGGTAAAACCTCAAGTAAAGATGTATCATATCAGGCTGTAAACCAGCCATGTCTCAAGCCACATGTGAATCAAAAAGAAAAATGTGAAAGCCAGTGGTAATCATCTTCTTCACTGCCCTGTACATCTCAGATATTTATGCAAGGGAAGAACAGATGTGTTGTTCTCTCCCCTGTGCTAACAAATGAGAATTCATATTTGTACTTTGGACTGTTTCGTGATTTTCCCTTGCTCTACACAGAGATAACAATAAAAACAAGGCAAATGGCTATAATAGAGAATTAGGCCAATAGGAATTCATTGGTTCCCTGTGAGAGCCAGTGATAAATCTTCTCCTTGGGACACTTCAATAAGCCTGAGATACATTATCTCCAGCTCTGGCCACCTCATGTCCTTCCACTTGCCCTCAGCAGTAAACCATTTCAGGGAGAAAAAGCAACAGGGACGACTTAAAAAAGATTGAATTCCAGGAGAGTTATACTGGACCTTTAAGAGTTGAGGTCTTGATCATTCTGTGACAAAAAATGTCTTCTGCAAGAAAGAGCTGTGTATGGAATCCCATGGCTACAGTGCTCTGGTAACAGTCACGCCACTGCTAATAGTTGGATTTATCCATCAGGAGTCTAGCTTTTACATTTTATTCTAGTTGTCATCAATATATTCACACTAACCTTTAATATATTCACAGTATAACAGGCAGGAAAAATTACACTGGGACTAAGGAACAAAGACAAATATTGCTGAAGAAATTTTAAATAACATGCAGATCTCTAGTGGGCATTGATTCATGTGCTTCATGGTGTCAATAATTGTTTGTGAATTGCAGTAATTTTTTTCCTCTGAACAGAGCATTACTTGTGAAATACAGTCATTACCTATTGATTAGCTCTGTAGTTATTTTCATGCATCAGTGGTGCCAGTAAAAAAATGAGTAACATTTACTTTACACCAATGTGTAAGATCTGTACATTGTTCATCAACAAGTGAAATGAGTCTTTAAAATATATATTTTTTCTTATTGTAGAGACCACATCAGGATTTTCAGTAGTCCTAAGTCTCAGGATAAATGGGAAAGGTCTAAAGGGCTGATTTGGGTTTTTAAGGGTTTTTTTTATCAGGGCATTGCAAATGTTCTGCTGTATCAGGACAAGAGTGCAATAAGAAGGACATATTTGCCACTGGTTAGTGCTAATGTAATTTCCTATTTTCCCTACTGTATGTCTTTCCATTTAATCTCAATTGTTGGTAATGTGCTACTTTTTGATTAAATGATGAGAGCTGAAATTCACCAAGGAGAAAATAATTAAAACTATTTGTTTCACAGACTGTCAGCAGCTATTAGGGAAATTAAACGTATTTTTCCCTGAACCGTGTTACAGACTTTGCAAAGTTCACAATCAGTTCACAATCAATCAATCTTTTATTGAACACAGATTTAAAAGCAAAGGTCAGTTATGTTTTGGACACTAAGGAGTTGATGCAATTGATAAAACCCAGCCATTTAGATTATTTTTATATAAAAATTTCTCTGCTTGGAAATCCTTGCTTTTTGTCTGTGGCACCCTTATAGCCACATCAGCTCAGCAGATTTGCAGAGTGAAAGAGAGCTTTGCAGCTTTTCCCCCAGCTGCAGCAGTGTCCCATGCCCTGGCAAGGGCCAAGCAGCAGAAGGGACTGTGGCTGATGCTGGTGGCCAGGCAGCTGCCTCACTCGTGATCCTTTACTGCAGCCACACACGTCCAGCAGGGTAACATCCTGTCACACCACTCTTGCTTCAGAGAGGAGCCTTGTTGTCTGATCTGCTCTAGGCCTTTGGCCCTGCTTGTGGACCCACCCATTTCTCCTGAACTGTCAGATTTGGCTGAGTCAATGTATTGACAAGGTTTCACCTACTATTTTCCTCTCCTTTTTCTAGTGCAGTAAGGCTTGGGCTTACTCCTTTGTTTGCACCACAGATTGTAAATACCATCTACCCCAGGACCTCATGCTTTGAAGTCTGCTTTTTACCCCTTTTTGGTTTCTGAAGGGGCTCAGTGACATGGATGGGTGATGTGAGGATGGCAAATGTTGGTGCTGCACCAGGAAACCCTCCTACCTTGAGCCCCTTCCTCCTCCACATGGCATATGAGCTGCAGAAAGGGATCTGAGCAAGTGGGGCAAGTGGCACGCTGATGTAGCAGCCACAGTTAGTGAGCTTGGAGTGAAGGCCTGGCAAGAGGCATTTAGGAATTCATGAAGAAAGGGGAATGAAAAAGCACGGGGACTGTCAGTGTGATTGTTGTGGGGCACAATGAAAAGGCAGGTGGAGAAATGGATAAAAGTTTTGTCTGCAGACATGCTTTGCATACCACATAGAGAAATAGAACCTAATCTTGATTGGAACAATTCAATTCCACTGTGAAGTACATGTTAAATAACAATAGGAGGCTGCAGAGCTGTGCAGACTTTCAGGTGAAGAGCAGAATTTTAAACAAGCGGCTGTGCAGGCAGGAGAGGCAGAGGGGAGGGCTGGGATAGCACCCAGCACTGGTGCTTGAGCTCTGCTCAGACCTCAGCCTGTGCTTTTATGAGTTAAAAGCAGTTGCTTAAACCTTAGCACAGTTCTGCATTAATTCAGCTGGAATTTTTCCTGGGAAGCAGAAGTTTATTCATCGGGAGCTTTGCTGCTTGCAGAGTATCACCTCAAGTGAGAGACTGAGCAGGGGTAGGGGGACTCATTGATTGAACTATCAGGGCCAAAGGATGTGTGTAGCAAAGTGACACTACCAAAGAGCACAGTTCAATACTGAGCTTCCTAAATAAAGTGAATTATTTCAGCACCAAATGAATCAGTAAAATGTATTCATCAAGCCACAAAACCTCACAGTATTTGTTTCCCATTCTAAAAACTTCTCTAAACTTTATGTCAAAAAGCCCTATGAATTCCAATGCAACAGGAGCTCTCCTGGGGAGCTTAATGAAAAGGTTAATTCTTGCTATTTTGTGTATCAACAGTTCTGCAAGAGCAAGCCTCTGGCCCATGGCTATGTAAGCCCTGAATTACTCCAGTATCAAAACCCCGGTCAGAAACTCTCAGAAATTCGTCTTCAGGAGCTACCTGAAGTTGAAATAAAAGGAATAAGAAAACTTTCAGAAATATTGTTGGGATTTTTAACATTCATGCCTCACAACCCCTTTTTTGTTAGGGTTTTTTCTTCTTCTTTTTTTAATAGCTTATTGCGGAAATATGTTTGGTGTGAAAGGGATTAAATGGTTTTCTCCTTTCCAGTTCTTCATTGTTCTGTTTCAGTTAACAAGATTTGATCATTCATTACGGATCTCATTTTTGGAATTTGAACCAATTCTTCCTCCAACAAAAGCTGGGACAATCAGTGTAGTCATTCACACAGGAATGGGGCATGCCACCTCACCTGTGCAGCCATATGACACCTCTGCTGTGACTTCTGGCATCTGGAAAAGGAAACAAGAACATGGCAATGACTACATCTGTCACCAAATTTAATCCTGACTTTTGCAATGGAGACACAATTTTTTTTTTTTTTTTTACTCCATCTGCTACCTTAATGAAGATTTACAAAAAACCTTTAGAAATAAGCCTAGGAATTAAACTTGACAGCTTCAGTGTATAGTAGATCTGGGTTTTCCTACTTACCAGTAGTTAACAATTACATGTAACAAGTACATGCCATTTCATGCTTTCCTTTATCTGTTCCACTGGCAAGAACTGACACTATTTTTTTCCTTCAGAGCCTCTACAAATGAATAGCTGTACCACCTCTCCATAGACTTATAGTCCCCTCTGCATTATGAGTACCAGCCTGCCCTTCTTTCAGACCATTTAGCTGATTAAAGGTGATGAGCTTAAACTCTTGAGTAATTGTTTTCAAGATGAAAGTTTTTTGCTTCCATTCCAAACCTTGGGAATCATTTGTGTGGCTGAGGGTCTGCATGTTTTCTCTCTGTCTAATGAGCTCTACAGTTAAAGATATGATGCCTCAAATCTTGTCTGACATAGTTTTAGAGACTAATCTCATTGAAATCAATGGCACTCTTTGCCTGTCTAAAATTATACATGTTCTTTGGGTCTCTTCTGAATTTAAGCCATCAATAGATTCCTTTGCAGATAGTGAAGAGCCCTGGGGTTGATTGACTTAAACAAAAGGATTTAAGTTACAGAGCTTAAATTCACTTTCAGTCTACACAACAAAAACTTGATTTGAATAATCAGATTCAGTCATCCTTTACATTTGCATTTTTAGTTGTTTTGTTAAAAACAAGTTGATTCTGTTGGGTTAATAAGCATTCAGATATGTCAATTTGCAACTGAATGTTGCCTTTGCTTCTAAACTTAGAACTTCTCTTGGGTAACAAAGGATAAGCTATATAGACAGCTCCATAATGGTATGGTTTCTGAATCTATCCATCATTTCACGACTTTAGCAATCTGATAACATTGTGATGAAAAATGGGAAGTGGTAGTTCTGGTTATAAGATTACATTTTGTTTTAAATTATTTATTTTTACAAACGGCTTCCTGATAAAAGAGAGTTTAATTATAATGAAGAGAACTGTAATTTTTCAAGGGTTTTATTGCTTAAATAGAAAAGCCCTGAGCTTATTGGGCAAAAATTGAAGATGTAAAATCTGAAATTACTTATTTGAACTATCTTTTAAAAATGTATGTTTGGAAAATCTGAGCCACTCTAGGAGTTCCACCTAATTCTAGTCTTCCACTAAAATAACTATAGAAAATAAGTCTGGTCTTCTTGTTTTCCATCTTTTGCTATATTACTCGGGACAGATGTAAATTAACCTCTTGTTTATATATTTTTGGTTTATCATTCAAGATTAAAGGATGAAATTGCCAGCAACTGGAATTATGTGAAACAAATTTCCAGAATAAGATTCCTTCCCTCACCACCACTTTTATCTGTCTTCCAGTTTGGACTTTCTCTTCTCAGTCTGGGGAATACTGTGAAACTATAATTTAAGCACAATAACTCTACAAAAACCAGAAACTCAGACCAGCTGGGACATGGACATTGCTACATGGTTGCTCTGGTTTGGGTTGAGATAGAATTAATTTTCTTCTTAGCAGCTGGTACAGTTTTGGATTCAGTATGAGAATAAGGTTCATAACACACTGGTGTTGTAGCTGTCCCTAAGTGGTGCTTACCCTAAGCCAAAGCCTTCTCAGTTTGCTGTGCTCTGCCAGTGAGAAGATGCACAAGAAGCAGTGAGGAAGCATGGCCAGGACAGCTGACCCAGCCTGGCCTAAGAGATATTCCATAGCAGAGAGCATCAGGCTCAGTGTTTAAATTGAGCAGAGTTGGCCAGGAGCCATGGATTGCTGCTCAGGGGGCTTCAGTCAGTTTGTAGTGAGCAATCATAGATTTATTCTTTTCCTGACTCTCTTCCCCACCCCACTGGGGGATGGGAGGGGAGTTAGTGGTTTAATTGCCAGCTGGGATTGAACTGCAACAATGGTATTTGGGCACCTGCTTTAAACTCCTTTTTTCCCCGGCAGCTCAGGGACAAGGAGACAAAGGCTGAGACCCAAGGTGAGGATAAGCACTACAAGGTGAAGGTCTTTTTCCATGCAGGAGCTTTGTGTGGAGCAAAGCCATCAGCAGGACACATTACAGCCCAGCTAGCATGCCACTGCAATGTACAGTTAATACATTTGGAGGAAAGTGTACTTTTGCTTTCATCTCTCCCATCCTCCCAGACACATTTTCATCTTGCTTGCTATTAATGCATAGATGTAGCACCCTGTAGTCATTTTGAGTTAGTTTGTGCACCTCACTAGTTCTGGTCCTCATCTTTGGCAGTGCAGGCATATGGCCTGCCTGAGTCCCAGGGAAGGAGTGTTCTCTGCTGAGCTTACCTGGTGATCCAGGAAAGGATTTGCACTTTCACATCTCCACTGTCTGCTTTCAGGAGGTGCTTCCAGTGGGAAAGGTAGAAAACTGAGGCTGGCAGGCACCCTCTCCCAGCCCTCCTCCACCTGGCTGAGACCACAGCTGGAAATATAGTCCTGCTGCTGTTTGGGGTGCAAAATGGGGGTTGGAGCAATTTAAAACAGAAGAGGCTGTGAAATAGCTGCTGGCTTATGTAATTTTGGGTTATTTCATTTTGTCTGTGTTCTGTACAGTCTTTTGCTTTTTGATCTCATCATAGTTCTTCAAGGCTTTCTATATTGTGGTTTTCTTTTAAATATTTAGGAGTTCCATGCCCATCCTGAGTTTTTATAATAATTTAAAAATAAATAACAGTCATTATGAGAAAGTTGTGAAGTGGGAGATGTTTCAGTTTCCATTTCCTAACAAGGGAAAAAAAGATATGTGACTTGTCAAATATTAAACAGTAAGTAAACAAGTAGAGGTGATGGTAGGGGGCTACAAGTCAGAAGTTACCATATATATTATTCCTGAGGTCTTATGTTTTCACCAAAAGCCAGCAAAGATATTTTACTTTGCATGAGCAGACAGTGATAAATTGTTCAGAGGTAAATGCACTCAGGAGCATCATCTTCAGCACCTTGAGCCTTGTTGTGTCTCCTATTCTCTGGGGCTGCTAAAAAGGTAGCTACCACTTCAGACACAAATATTTCTTTGTGTGCTTTGCTGTGTTATTTTGTTTGCCAAGATCTATCTCCTTTAAAAGAATTCAAGAATCTAAGGCTGGCCTATGTACTTGTGTAAGATAAGGCATTGAAAATTTAAGCTGGAAGTAAACAAATAAATGATTTATTTTCCTGTACAAACACAGGAGTTACAGCCTAGTGCACGAGGCATCAGGATTAGGATTTCAGAGACTCATTCTTTCCTCATCTCTTCTAACCTGCACATTTGCTTCAATAAATACCTTGTGGGTCTCTGAATGGAAGTGCTGCAGAAAATTCCAGATTATGTGAGGATCCAGGACAACTCTCAGTGATTTAACTCAGGCATCCTCAGCAGTAGGTAGCTGCAGGACATCACCTGTTTTCCAGAGAGCTCATTAACCAGGCAGAGTGTTACTCTCACAGAAGAGGCTTCAGTATTTTGTGAAGTACACGTACTTTTTTTATCTCTCTCTACCTGTTATTGCCTGCCTTATTTCCTAGAGACTGGATGTTCCAGCAAGTGAATGTCTCTGGTTGGATGTTTATGCAATGTCTGGGGCAGCAGGCTCCTATCTGTCAAATTTTGCATACTGCTACTGAGCTGAGGTAACAAGTGTGAAGTGATTTCAGTGGCTGCAGTGATATCTCAGGTCTGACTTTGAAGACATTGCTGTCTGCTGCAGAGCAAGCTTAGGGATCAGCCTACAGGCAAGTAATATTCCTCAATGCACTTGACAAAATGAATAAAGGACTCAGTCATGATTAATGACTGTGACCCAAAGTTTCAAGTCCCTGCTCAAATTCAGTCATGTAAAGTTGGCTTCTTGTTTCTATTCAAAATTGCTTAAAAGTGAACATTGTTCTTTTAGTGCTCTATTCAATATCTTAGAAAATGCAAAGTATGAATCCACAAACAATCCTGCTCACATAACCAACATTATATTGCATTTCTAACCTGAGAGACATTCAGTTTGAAATTAAGATACAAATATAGTTTTATTATTTTTATATATATTTATAATATTTATTATTATTTATAATACCTACAAGTGAGTTCACTGTTGGAGCTGCCCCTTGAAATTGATGGAGAATTCTTCAGTGTAGCTGGCCAGCCAAGAGGATCTTCACTCAGCTGCCTGAGAACACAAGTATCTCAAGTATCACAAGTATCATGCTATTTGACATGACCCATGATGCCCTGTTGTTGTGATTTAACACCAGCCAGCAACCAAGCCCCATCCAGCAGCTCACTCATCCTAACCAGTGGGATTGAGGAGAGAATAGAAGGGGTAAGAGACCCCTTAATAACTTGTGGGTTGAGATAAAGACAATTTAAAAGGGAAAACAAAAACTGTGCACAAAGGCAAAGGAAAACAAAGAATTGATTCTGTTTCCCATGGCCATCTCCAGGAAAGCAGATCCCCATCACATGTCATGGTGACTTGGGAAGATAAACGCTATCACTCCAACTATCCCCCCATCATTCCCCCCCCTTTTTATCCTGAACATGATGTCATATTGTTTGGAATACCTCTATGGTCACTTGGGATCACCTGTCCCACCTGTGACTCCTCCCAGCCACACATCCCCAAGTTCCTTGCCAGCATGGCAATAAAAAGCATAAAAGGCCTTGGCTCTTTGTGAGCCCTGCTCAGCAATAACAGAAATATCTCTGTATTATCAACTCTCTGTTCAGCACAAATCCAAAGCACAGTCCTATACCAGCCATTGTGAAGAACATTAACTCTCTCCCAGCCCAAAGCAGCACACCTGCTTAGCCTGAAGTAGCTGCTGTAGAAGAGGGCTCAGAGTCATGGCAGCAAAACTTTGCTCATGTTCTGAATCTGCAACAAGGCTCATCCCCTGGCTTCAGAGTAGAGCTATTTGGCCATTTTTCAACAAAACAGATTTCTCAGAAGGCATATCTCTGACACAAAACCAATTAAAACCTTCCACTGCCAACTCCATCAAAAGATTCATGGGAAATGAGGCATTTGGATCTGGGCACATGCCTGCTCCTTGGGTTCCCTGAGCAACAGGCTGACCCTGACAGGCTTTTCAGGACAGTTCCTTTCTTCCATAGCTTGCCTTATCTACATGCATCCCAGCCACCCATGCACAGGCTGATCTGAAGATAAGATGGGGCTTCCCAGTCTCTCCATGTACCTGAATTTTTTTAAGGTCTTTCCAGAGAATTTGCTTTCAAGAGAAAAGGAGATTTGGGATTTGATATTCTCTGTGTCTGTTTGCCAGCTGCCTCTGCTTCTGTTCTTTCAGTATGTTTGTGCTCAGGGAAAACTTCTCTTTTTCCCCGAATTGTCATGAATTATTCAGATTATAAAAGCTCCTTTCCTTCCAAATTTTGATTCAATTTTTAGTGTGAAAATTGCTTTGTGTTCCTAATTCATCAGAGTTTCATCTTTTATTATATATTTACAACTTGATTGAGAAATTATTTCTCTGTGGCCACAACATTTTCAGGAAAAAGGCTTCACACTTTAACTGAACCATTTCTGCTATTTCTTTCAAAGATAAAATCTGAAGAATTTTATTATGGAGTGAATTTGTTAAAGAATTCTCATTGTCACAAGTTGGAGATTGAAGAGAAATTAATTTGGTTGTGCTGACTGGGTATCTAGGGAGAACTATATTCAATAAAATATCTCTTTCTAGTCTATTATCAAGGCAGAAATTGGATAGAAATAGCATAATAGCAAGCTACATATAAAGAATGGAAGGAAAGAGAGAACGCAGATGGAAACCAGGGCTTTTGAGTGAAGGCAGAGATTGCTGAAGAGCTGTGCTGCCACACTTGTCTGGCAGCTTTGGCTTCCTAGGGACCTGACAGTTGGTCCTGGCCACTGGTGCCACCAGGACATAAAGCCAGCTGCTGCAGCCTGATTGATCAAAGGTGGCTGAACACGTCCATACACCTGCGTCATGGTTTCCTTTCTAGCCTTTGTTTTCATACTCAGGATTTCAGTGGATTACTTTTTGTCTGGAATTTTCAAAGCAACAATCACATTAGGAGGCCTAGACAGTGCAAGTTACACAATGCACTGAAAATACACTGAACGCACACAGCCCCTGTGTTCACCTGGAGGCTGTGGCTCTACAGCAGCTGTTGTTATTTCACCTTGGACTCTTGCACCAGAAAGTAACCTGGTATCTTCCCAAGACACCTGGCTTTGAAATGATTCAGTGGTTCACAGACCATAGTAGTCAGTGAACCCTAGAACACAGGTAATTTGCTTCCCACAAGCTTGTTTGCTTTAATATTCATGGGAACACAATCCCAGCTCCTCTGTTTCTGAAATTTTTCACACTATTCCATGTTTTGTGTTTGCCTTTGTTGTTGAGAGTCAAGCAGTGCATTGAGGGTGACTGGGTGTCACCCCTCCACTAGCTGCCACCAAGTAGATGAAAGACTTTGCTGTACCAAGTAAGAGCAATTTCATGTTCTCATTGTTGTTGCTAATCCCTACAGTGTATATGCATAGTGTTGCTCAGGTATCACAGATGATCATTGTCTTTCCTCAAGGAAGACAGAAAAACAAGGAAACTCTGCATATGCAGAATTTTTTGGTACAGAAGTCAGTAATATGCCATCATTTAAAAAATATATACCAGAATAATGATCATTGAGAAAGGTGAAGGAACACAGGCAAAAGTGTCCATGTACTGATGCCCAGAAGATGGCCTGTTCAGTGCTTTCTGAGTTTTCCCAGCTGGAACCAGGAAATTTGTTACCCACTCCAGGAAAGGCCTGATGGAACTCACTCTTTTAAAAAAGTGAAGCCGCAGAGCAAACACCATGAACACCTGTGGCAAAAAGAAAACCAAATCAAAAAACATCTGCAAGCTCATTTAACTCATCAGCTTATGAGTAGATTTCTCACATGAACTGAAAAGTGCATGATTTAATGAATGGTACATGAGCTAGGACCAGTGTTATAAGCCCACTTTTGATGAAAGTTCCTACAGCAGTCTACCTAATGTTGCTGATTAGGGTTATTCCATCAATACTTGATGTATTCTGCAGCACAAATTATAGGGATAAAGGTTTTTTAACAGGTTTTTTTCTCAGCATTTAGTGATCTTCCAGCTTACCAGGAAGCCCTGTGTGCACATCTCTCTGACCCCTTGTTCAGGTCTCTCAAAACTCAGCTGTGATGTCAGTGAGTAATTCTGTCAGCATCTCTGTCCTCTTCACCCAAACTTCTCTCCTACAATCTCTTGAGATGGCAGAATCCTGAATTCATGAAATACAAATCAAGTACAATTTTCTGATTGAGTGGGATGAGGAGAAGCTATCCCAAAGTCATAAATCCCCTGATATCATGGCTTGTATCACTGCTGCTCTTCCAATCATATGGCCAACTCTGTTAGCCAGAAAAAATACAAGAATATGCAGGCTGTCCATTCAAGCCATTTGTCACAGTGTTTAAGACACATAGAACAGTTGTCACTGTTTGCTGGTAGCTGCTGCAAGTGGTACTGAGAAAAATGAAGGGATTACAGAGGAGGAATTATAGGAGCTTATTAAACTTTTTCCTGTCCAGTTTTCTGTGGTTTCTGATGAGCATAACACACTGGCTACCCAGGACTCTGAGCTATGAATTCAGGTGAAGGTGGAAGTGAACAAATACATGGATTATCGTGGAAAGCACCACAAAACCATCACTCAAAACTGATGCAGACACATGATTTCTAAAGAGTTAAGCTGTTGTTCCCTCTCTTAGACAAATGGAAAGGATATGTTTCATGGTGACATGGCTGTAGGAACTGACTGTTGTCAGCTAGCGCATTTTGCAAGAATTAGCACTTAGTATTGACAAAATTATATGTCCCTTAAAATTGGATTAATCAAAGTGCATGAACTAGCAAGTCCTAAAAAAGCAAAACTAAAATACAAACCCTCTTAGCACTTGTCCCACTTTTCCTAGAACAGAATATTCCATTTCATACTGAGGTACAATTATTCTTTGTCGATGAGTTATAATTGATGAATATTTCAGAAAAAAAAAAGAAATATCAGAGCTTCTGTAAAAAGAAAAAGGCTTTTTCTTTGGGAATAGATAGTGCCAAAATAATGTCATTTTATGTATGTAGGCTACATTTTGCTTAAATAAGCTGGTCACAGGCTATCTTTTCTCTCCTTCCACAATTTATACATCTAACAAGCAAAGATGTACCTTCAATCAGACCTTTATTTGCTTTGAAGACAAACATAAAGGTAATTGAAAAAGAAAATAAAAATTGTGATCAATACTACAACAAGCAAAGGGAAATACAGGTTCAGAATTTCATTAGGAAGAAGTTAAGCAGAAATCAGTTTTACTTGTATATTACAAAGGTATTAATTACAGTTTCTTGGATACTAATAATATAACAGTTTGTAAACAAAAATCCAATTTAAAAAAATCAACACCAGTAGGTTGGCAACTGAAGAGTGAAGAATCATTGTGCAATTTATAGGCATACCCTTTCTCTTAGAACAAGTCCAGTCAATTAATGAACAAGATGTTACTGATTCTGTATATATGAATATTATTCTTTTATTGTTTTTTAAGACTTTTTCACACTGGCAATGTGTAGAGAATTCTCCCCTGCGATTAGAATTATACTTGCTGTTACTTCCTGTCTACTCTTGGTATAATATTTCATGGAAGATTCCATCTAGTTCCAACCCCCCTGCCATGGAAAGAGACATCTTCCAGTAGACCAGGTTGCTCAGAGCTTCATCCAACCTGGCCTTGAACAGTTCAAGTGATGGTTAATTCCTTAATGTGGTGTAGTTAGGTTTATTTCATTGTATGTTTGTATAGAGCATCATGACAAACATCCTGGGTTTTTATAGGTCAAGATATTTGTCCATTGGCTGATGATTTCTCTGGTCCTTTATCATCATATCTTATCTTTTATCTGGGCTCTCCTTCCTAGAGAGCCACTGGCATCAAAGGGTGGGTCAGATGTGTTGCTTTGGCAGTAGTCTCCTGTTTGTGGCCGTTTTCTTTTCCAAGGACTTTGTGGTTTCTCCTCATCTTTTGATGGCCTATCATGTGGTAAAAGAAAAGCTATGGAAAAGCTCTTCAAAGGTAAGTTGGCAGCCAGGAGTGAGTCTGCCACTGCTGGAACAATTCATCCAGATCTTTGTTCAGATACCCATTAATTGCTCCAGTGGTTGCAGCCTGCTGCCAGCTTCATCCTTCCCAAGAGGTCCTCAGGCACTGGGGCACAGACAGGATGTCTGCATGTGTCTGTGTCTCTTTGTTGCAGTTGATTTTTGGGTGTGTAGTAGACCCAACACTTTCCCAGAAAGAGACTCAGCTCTGTGTGGGGATGTACAGTTGCTGCCATAGTAGGCATGGGCAAGATCCAGAGAAGGAATCACAGCATGTGCTTTACAAAAAGGTCAAACTCCCAGCAGGAAATGCAGGGCACTCCTGGTGCAGGGTTTCATTTTTATTTTCACTAAAACAGAAAACATGCCAGAATAATGAAGAGATTATAGAGAAAGGGAAAATAAATCTTTCATCATTAATTAAGCACTCAGAAGATAGAATAAGACAATTCATTAGTCACACACCAGCATCTCACTCTCTGTTGTACTGAAAAACTTGTTTTCCTTATTATATTTCCATAATGTCTAGAATCCTAGAATCATAGAATGGCCTGGGTTGGAAGGCACTTTAAAGTCCAACTAGTTCCAACCCTCCTGCCATAGGAAGAGAGGTCTTCCATTAGACCAGGTTGCTCAGAGCTGCATCCTACCTGGCCTTGAGTGCTTCAAATGATGGCTAATTCCTTAATATAGTGTAGTTGGGTTTTTTCTTTGTATGTTTAGATAATTGCTTCTAGCATCAGCTGGTAGAAGCTAAATAGGAATTTAGCACAGACCTTTCAATTCAGCATATTGTATGGTGGATGGGAGGAGCAAAATAAATCATATGAAAAGTTACACAAGCCAACTTTAATGGATGGTCACTGTTGCTGTGCTTAGAAGTCACAGTGTGGGCATGTAAGCACTTTCAACCAGTGCATAACCTTTATTTAAAATATTTGATATCATTTTGAATAGAAGAGAATAGAATGGAGTATTTCAGTTGAAAGGGACCTACAACAGCAGTGACCAGTTCATGACTGACCAAATGATAAAGCATGTTCTTAAAGGCATTGTTTAAATGCCCATTCAAGTGCCACTGACAGGCTTGGGATACACCACCCACCTCTCCAGGAAGCCAGCTCCAGTGTTTGACCACCCTCTTGGTACAGATCTCCTCTGGTTGGGAACTTTACTGGCATATCATCAAAAGTAAAAATCTTGAAAAGTTCTGCATATCCCAGGAGAACCTTACCATTGAATCAGCAGGGGCAGCCTGGTATTTTTGATGCTGTAACAGTATCCATGCAGACCAGGCTCTGAGGTGGTAGAGAGCCCTGCTCATAAGAACATAATCACACAAATTCCACCCACAGAATTTTTCTAAAGCGTTTTAGTGTTGAGCTGTTGTCATTAAGATTTGGGAGTCATGATACTGACATTTATGCCTGTTTGTGCTGGAGAGCTGTTAAATGCAGGAACATAAAGTCCGGTGAAACATCACATGAAGTAATGGTTTATCTGTGTCACTACTTTTTTTAAGTAGAGCACAAGAGTACGTAAAAAAACCTTTAGGTTATTCTCTGTCATCCAGAAAAAGTTATATAAAAATAGGAATGCTCATATTCATTGTTGTTCTGCTACTTTACAATATCAAGATATTTTATACTGCTGTTCATAGTTGATCATTATATTACCCACTCTATGAGCAAAGAATTGTGCAGGCCCTTTATGTTATTTACATAATGTAGTGAGTATGAATAAGCACTATTTTCCATAAGGATAAAGAAGGGTGAAATGGCAGAAAAGTACTAAACCAAGGTAAATGAGCATTTTTAAGTGATTTTAGACAGAATATCATAGTACAATGATTTTCTTAAAAAAACCAAACATAAGAAAAAGCTTCCAATTACTTAAATTTATTAGTTTTTATAAGGCAACCTATTCACTACTGTCTCATTCATCAAGTGAGTTCTTCAGGAAAAGGCATCCTGTCAGGTGCTGCAGACAAAGCTCTGAGCAGCATCAGTACTGTTAATGCCTCAGATAATGACTGCAAGGATTGCAAAATGATACATTATTATCTAGCAGGCATTGATCATAATTATATCACTGATAAAGGAAAAGCATATCAAATGTCATATTTTAAGTATTTCCTTTAATTAGAATAAAAATGCCACAGAAATAATTTCAGTGGTAGCTGTGTTATTCTTCTGAATGCAGAATGTAAAATTTTTGCATATACTCAGGATGAAAGGAGTTATCACTCTAAACCATTCACTTATTGATTTTCATTTAATACTCATGGTATATCAGACATTATAGATCGTTCACCATTTTGCTTTATGACAGAGCAGAACTCTGATAACTATGCTGTGTCTAAAATGTAGTTCCCTCATTTACCTGCCTGCTTGGACTGAACTGCAGAATCTTAATTTGCTGTCATGGTTTCCATGATCCTTTGCTCATGTCACAATTGTTGTTACAATGAGCATATTGCATGTACAGCATAGCCTTCATCTTCTTAAGGCAAAGCACAGACCCTTTCATCCTTGCAAAATGAATACTTAAACTAGGATTTTAATATTTGTGCTTGCTTTTGGGTTTATTAGCTCTAACTGTGAAAGCTAAATCAATTATTTTGTATGCTCCATCTGACTAACTCTTGAAAAAATAGACTGGAGTTTTCAATGTGTCTGTTCTGGCTTTAAGCTATTTTAAAATAGCTCTATTGAAGAAATGGACTCTGCCAATTGAATAAGTGACTTTCTTATTATTACAAGCTTCGGGTTTGCATAAGGACCAGAAGTGTAAAGCAAAATTAGGGAAGATGTTTGTCACTGATAAGGTCCTATGGTGGTAATATAATTCTTCTGCTGTACCTGCCTCACTTGGATTTGGGTATTTTCGTTTCTGCAGACCCCAGAGGAAGGAGCCTCTACAACCATCTATGCAGCAGTATCACCCGAGATGGAAGGAGCTGGTGGCTGCTACCTCTACAACGAGGAAAGGACAAAATCAGCTGACGTGGCATACGATGAGGAGCTGCAGAGAAGGCTCTGGACAGAAAGCTGCAAGATGGTTGGGATTTCTGATGAAGCCAGCAGGCTTCCTTAGAAGAAGCCACTTTCAGCTGGGTAAATGAAATGCATTGAAAAGCATCTTAGGTGAATTCTTGCAGCATCAGTCATCATCCTGGAAATCACTGTTCAGTCCCAAAGGCAAACGTGAACAGCTCTGTTCTTCACTTGAATCCCTAATCTGATAGGGTGTGGGGGGAATATTCCCACAGAAAGGTGTAGTGGTTGGTTTTAAATCTAACCATCAGTTTTGTAAATCATTCTGTTTCAGTCCGTGATTAAAATACAATCTTTAAACATGTGCAGAGATGAGTTTTCATTGTTTTGTTCGACAAAATAATGCTTGAGCATGCTGTGCTGGGAGGTTTTTGAACTTAAACCACCTTTGTACATATAAGTTACTCTTTTAAATCAGTTTTTAAAGTTGCAGCTTCATTTCCTTAAGCTTTATTAATTTTTAAGACACTTTCACCAGCTTGTTCTAATGCAGAAATTTGGCATTCATGATCATGATATTGTTTCTGCCTTTTTCTGCCTTAAAGTCAGTTTTATATGTCAGCTTTTATCCAAAGGTATTAACTGAAGGTCAGAACAATGACAAAAAGTAAATAAATAAGGTCTTCTTCAAACAGGATACTGAATTAACTTGTTTCCAGTTTAAGTTCATCTTTCCTACAAAGGTAAGGAAGGGACCAAACATCATAATGGCAACACTGGCTTTGGCAGAGGATGCAGCCAGCCTATTGTCTTGTCAGTGGGCTAAGATTTATTTGTCCCCATTTCTCCTGAACCCCTCTAATGCTGCATCTGCAGTTTCATTCATTTTCTTTGACAAGGAGAGTGACTCATGTACTGTTGCATGAAGAATCACCTCCTTTTGTTGGTTTTGATCCTAGTTCATATTAGTTTCAGAACTAGAGTTCATGGTTTGAAAGAGACAGTAATTCATGCTAGCCCACTTTTTCCTGTCTCTGGAGATGTACAATGCATCCTCCCTAAACTGTGTCTTTGCCATTTTTAAGAATAGTCCCTGCCTACTCATCCAGCTTTCATAGGAGCAAGAGTTTCCCTTTAGTTGTGTATGTCTTTCCTGAAATTTCCTAGCAGCTGTTTTATTTTAAATTTTATTTGACTGTTTCTGAGTGTGGAGCTGATGTATTTTATGAAGCTAGTTTTAGCAAACACTTGGGTTTCCCCCCTCAGTGGGATAGCAGTTGGTTCAGATGCTATCAATTCTGAACACACTTCAGTTGTGCACAGTTCAGGGAACTCCACCTATGTCTACCAAAGAGAATCATTAAGAATGATCACATTTATGGAGCAAAAAACTAAACAGACATTGGGCAGTACAAAGATAGCTTGAATTTATACAAGCTCAAATAACTAGAAGAAAAAAAACTAGACTGAAGATAGAAATATTTTAATGGGAATTGTTTGGTAAACCATGAGAATAATTTGCAGAGAAACTTCCCTGGACAGTTTCAGTCAAGATTTTAAGTCTTACAAAAACATCTGGAAGTGTCTGGGCAGACCTGACAGCAGCCTTAGGGTACTTATAGGGGCATACAGGAAAGATGGGGAGGATGGGCTTGGTCAGTGTAGAGATAGAATGAGGGGTAACAGTTCTAAACTGAAAGAGAGAATATTTAGGTTAGACATTAGGAAGAAATACTTTACTGACAGGGTGCTGAAGCACTGAAACAGGTTGCCCACACTAACTGTGGATGTCCCATCCATGGAAGTTTTCAAGATCAGGTTGGATGAGGCTTTGTCTAGAGAAAGATGGTCCTGCCCATGGCAGGGAAGTTGGAAACAGATGATCTTTAAGGTCCATTCTGATCCAAACCATTCTGTGACTCTTTGATGTCTTTTCAGTGAGTCTTCCAAGCATGGGATCTTTGTCTAGGGAGCTTGAGGTCTCACTGTCAATGGAGTAAAGTCTACCCTACTCCCATCTTGTTGATTTTAGGTGCCATCTAAAAGAGCTGCATAATCCTATAAATGTCCTTCCATTTCCTTTTTTTCAGGATACACAAGGAAAGAGACTAATAGGTGGGCATAAAGCTTATATTCATTTTGAGGGGCTGGAGATCAGTACATGACAAAACCAAGTGCAAACACAGTGTTGTGCTCTTATTTGCAGCAGACTAAAACAGTAGGAACATGTTCCTATGCACTGAACCCTGGACTAATATCCCTTTTGGGCTTTTTAGCTCAAACGTAGTACTTCATTCAAGTGACCTTATCTGCAGCCTTTGGTTCAGAGGAAGATCACATCTAAGAGAAAGTGTGCTTATCTGTCCAGAGTCTAGGAAGAAGATGCACTGATGAAAGAAAGAAAAATAGTATGAACAAAGAGCATCTGGGAACAAAAACAATAAACAAATTGAGGGAGAGCATATTTCCTGTCTGAATTAAGCCATGGATGATCTATTTTTAGCTTCTTAGAGTTGGTACATACAAGGGTTAGCAGCAGGAGATTTATCACTCAGTCACTATAGCACTTTCTCTGTATGACTGGCTGACTTTTTTTTGGTAAGTGAATGTAGTGCTTGTGAAATGTGCCAGACTGACACTCCAGGAACTAAATTCCTCTGTTTATTCATGGATCATGCACAGGATGCAGTAAGCCTGCTAGACAGCCAACATTTTGATGTTGCCATAGCATTCCCATGGAACATCATTGCTGCTAACAGCATGTCCAGGATTATTCAAACTAGATGGGATGAGATTATCATCAGTTTTAACTCTCTTGAAGCTCCACAATATTTGCCCAACCAGTTTCAAGTGGCATAGGGATTAGTGAATTAACAAAAAGAGTAAAGAGTCATACTTTTCAGTGTAATCTGAACCAATTTATTAACTGCCTCAGTGCAATGAAATCTGTTTAAACACTGAAAACATGGTTCATGAGAACCGAGAACACAGATTTGGCTGAGTGAGGGGAAAAAAAAGCATCCTAAGGCCAGGGATTTCTAGAGCATTGCAGTTCATGAAAATACAGTTGAGCTAGTTGCAAAACTGTTATCTCAGGAACTAAAAGCAGAAAACTGTGTCAGCTTTGCAATGTCACACAAGCGCACGTGAGCTTATCTGGGGCAAAACCCAGTGTTGTTATAAAAGTACTCCCAGTGTGAATGAGAATAATCACTCGTGATACTGCTGCAAAAGTCCAAAATAGTTCTTAACATATCTATCTAGGGAAAAAATACATGAAACATGTAAAAAGATGACAATGATTTTACTTTTGCACAGATAAATGGTTAGAGCTGATTTAATTTCACATTTTAAGGTCATGGGATTTCCAGAGATCTGGACAAGGCTGTATTTCACCACTGAATATGTGGCTGAGTAGTACATACATAGATATAGGAAAAACACCTGAGAGCTCTTTAACCTTGCAAAGAAAGGCTAAACAAGCCCCAGAAATTGGTAAATTGAAAGTAAACAAATTAACCTTCCAGCATGAAAGCAGATCCTCTCTGAGAGTGATTTCATATTGGAACATGTAGATCTGATAACTGAAGATAATTAAAAGATGCCTCTGAAAGGACACCTGGCAAATAGGCCAGGTAGGCTCCTAAAAATGTAGGTCAGTCACAGAGAAGCCATACTTAGATTCTCCCTCACGTCCACAATGACAGCACTTATTCTGATTAGTTTGAGAGTGACCCATTGCTCACAATTTCTACAATGGATATTTCCTTGCCAATATTCCTCCCAGGCTAATATTTAGTTCAGAACTCGAAGTCCCTCTATCTTGGCATGAAAAAGCATGCAAAATCCATTGTCCAGTTTAAGTCTGAGATAAACAAAAGCATCCACTAAGTACAAAGGTGATCTGAGCCTACTGCCTTTGGTAGCAGAGTGAAACAATGTCAAACCATTTTTTTTTCTCTTAAAAAAGGATTATAAATTTAAAAGTAAAAAAAAAAAATCTCTAAAGAAGGACCAAAAAAGATGACTCCTGTTATGAAGAATAGTTCAAATAAATATAGATCTTAGAGGAATGAATGGATCTTATGAGAATGAATACAGTTGTCTAGGAATTGGATAAGGCAATGTTATTTAAACAATGAACTTGTACAGCAAATAAATAACTTGCTGAAAAAAGTGCTCTAAGGTTCTTAGAAAAAAATGATAATTTCCTCAATAATTAACTACTTTGTCAACTGTGGGGTAATTATTTATAAACTGAAAAGGTAAGTGCTATAATTTGTGTGTGAATACACTGTTATTTGCACACAATAAAGTAGCTACATTCTTGCTTCCAGTTCAGTACTGACTTTAGGAGCTAGATATGGAGCCAGCAGCCACACACCTGAAATGATATTTTATAAATATTTAGACTCATAGTTGACTCTTTACACAACTATCAGTTACTTTAGTACACAGTGAGAATTGATATTGTAGAAACAAAGGACGTTGATGTTTAGCATCAGGTTTGCTGCTGCCTCTACCAAATGCACAGTAGGGTTAACTTTAAATATAACACATGGCAGATATTTAACTGTTCATCATAAATAAATTTCTTACATACAGGCTCTTGTTCAGTTCTGGTGTTAGGCTGCCCTTGCTTGTTCTATGATGTGGTCTCCGCTTCAGCTGCTGCCATGGAAAGACAAAAATCAGATTCCAGTGAAGTTAACATGAAATCTGCCACAGATAAGACAGAACTCCCAGGATTTTAAGAGGGTGAGGCTGAGTATACTGACCCATATGCAATAACTGAGGACGTCAGTGCAAAACATATATTGTACAACATCAGGCCAGGCAAGATGGCAAAGCCACAAACAATTCTTTGAAGGTAATTGTATTCCTTTTTAAAACAAATGTACTGTGCTTTGGCAATCTACTGTGGCAACACTGAAGGAAGGTAACAGGAAGAAAACAGACCAGTGGCCAAGAGTGCTGTTTCCAAATACACATAGTTACTGGTTTCCATACTGTACCAATTCCTGTTGGCTTCTCTCCCTTTGGAAATGGACCATAACCAAGAATTCCTTTCACACAGGCAATCAAGAAGAGTCAAAATGTAGCACTGACTCATTTATTTAGACAAAGTGTCTAGATTTAAACCAATCACTTTACAGTACAAGATTCCCTAATTTTGAAAAGGAAAAAGTAAAAAAATAAAAAGAGCCAAAAACCAGGCTATGGCACTTTTTGAGTGGTATTAAACCTGGACACCTCCTCAGAGTCAGAATGCAAGACACATGAAGATGATAAGCTGTCTTATGTCCTTTCCAAAGAATAGAGATCAACAAACATTTCCTTCCCCTCTATCTTGGCATTGCCTGAACCCTCAAAATTAGCTCAAGTAACATCACTGTTTGCAAATAAGCAGATAAATTTAATTTATCACTTCCGTGTTTTGAAAGTAGAAACAAAATTTATTTCACCTTGCTCACGTTTACGGAACTGATTATTTAGTCCACATTGATCTGCATATATTGAAGACGTGTGGTGTATTTTTTTTTTTAGCAATACTGAAGGAAAAGAATAAATTCCTTCTAAGATGCACAGGATAGCTAGGGGCCAAATCCTGCTGCTTTTTTTTTCCTCAGGGAAAGCTTTCATTGAAGACAATGTCAGTTCTTTACAAGGAAAGTAAGACCACGCTCAAGAAAGTTAATGTAAAACATTTGCACAGAACTTTTCTCTTAACTACATTGCACAGCTCTGCTGAAGTTAATGAAACATCCCAGAATCACTGTACAAAGAAGCGTAACTTAGCACAAGAAGCTATAAAAACCTTGCATCATTTAAATTTGATAATGCCTCAGAACATTATCTCTGGAGTGAAGGATAATTCATGTTTCTACTATATTATTTTAATATATTAAAACCCTCTCTTTGTCTTAAAGGAATTAGTCTAAAAAAAGTGCAACCTAAAAATTCCACTGATACGGTGTATTGAGAAGAGAGAGTAGCATTTATCTCACTTAAAGTCATCTAAGAGCAGGATAGATGGTCTAAGCCTATGAGTTAGGCTCCATCTGTGGTCAGTGAGTACAATACTCTTATGGGACAACTCCTCTGTCTGCTATTGGAGTGGGAAATGAGCCATGATGCCATATCCCTGGCTGTCCAGAGAGGGAAAACAGACTAGTAGCCTAAGGTAAATGTCCAGTACCTGTACATTGTAGAATCACAGAATCACAGAATCAATTAGGTTGGAAAAGACCTTTGAGATCATCAAATCCAACACCACCCTGTCAAACAGACCATGGCATGGAGTGCCACGACCAATCTTTTCTTTATCACCTCCAGGGACAGTGACTGCACCTCCTCCCTGGGCACTCATTCCAACATCTAATCACCCTTTCTGTGAAGAACTTGTTCCCAGTGTTCAACCTAACCCTCCCCTGGCACAGCCAAGGACTGTGTCTTCTTCTCCTGTCACTGCTTGCCTGGGAGAAGAGACCAACCCTCACCTGGCTACAGCCTCCTTTCAGGTGGTTGTAGAGAGTGATAAAGCCACCCCTGAGCCTCCTTTTCTCCAGGTTAAACAACTCCAGCTCCCTCAGCCACCCTTCATAGGACTTGTGTGAGCTCTTGTTGACTCAGCCAGCTCTCCATGCACTAAAACTACCTGGAAATAAAGCTGTTTATTTGTTTGTTTTCTTCTTTCTTTTTCCTTTTTTTTTTTTTGTCTTTCTTCATCTTCCCCCCCCCCACAGTTTCTTAGCTCAAAATTCATCATAGCGAATTTACAGTTATTAAATTATCTCTGCACAACAAAGATCTAACCCTGATTTGTACTGGCTGGATCATCTCTTCTAGATATTTGTCAGCCCAAGTTTAAAATTTCCAGTGAAACAGAGCATCTTTAACATATTCTTTCCAGCCACAAAATTTTTTCAGCTTAAAAAAATGAGCTTCATTTCACTTTTGAATCAGAGTAGCTTTTCAGCTCCCAGCTATTTGATGTAGTTACTCTTTTATCTGCTGGGCTGAAGAACCCATGTTCTGATCCTGGTGCAGATGGACAGGCAGTGAAGAAGGCATCTCTTGGCATAGTTTTGACAAACTAGCTTGGTCTTTGAATCTTTCATTGGAAGTCATGTTTTACATCTTGCAACCATCTTCTTATCTCTTCATGAATCTTATCTGATTTTTCAACTTTCCTCCTGCTTTTGAGATTTTAGCAGCTCATTTTGATATACACTGGTAATATAGTCTCACTAGTCAGCTTATTTATGTTCCTATGCCCCAAAACCTTATGGACCTCCTTCCCTGAAGCATCATAGAGGAACTCAGATTTGGAGATTCTGTAAGCCTTTTTTCAGACACATAAAGCCTTATCCTGTAAATAAAGCCCACTATGCATGATCTAATGGAACTCTAAATGCTTCTTTTATTGTGATTTATTTCCACCATTAAAGCCCTAAATCTGCACTAAAGAGTGCTTGAGAAAATTCTGGAGCTGTTGAGTCAGGAGATGCAACAGGGACTGGGAGAGAGCACTGACATCATGAAACCGTGCCCTAGTTCAGCAGCTGAAGTCATAGATAAAATAGTGCACAGTGACTTGCTTCATCTGGAACATAACAAATTTCAGTAATTTCTTTTGTTTTAGAAATTATTTCTGTTATTTATCACTCTGACAGAATCTCCCAGAAGATGTTTCCCTCTCATCCCAGACAGAACTAGCAGGATAAATGCATATTGCTCTGCCCCTCTGAAGCAAAGAGATCCCCCAGCAATTACACAGTACTTCAGCACAGTGCTGGAACTTCAGCAGCTTGGCTACAAACATTGGCTCTAGCAGTGATTTAGAAAAGCAGATTAGGCTCTCAGAGATTTTTCTCTTTTTTTTCCCTAACCTCTTTCTTTTTTTCCTAACCTCTATTTTCCTCTCATATGTGATTTCTCTTTATGGCCCTCTGTAAAGGTGTGGGGCTTCTCCCAGAGCTGATGGAAACAAGTTTTGTTCTACACAGTTGCTTGGCAGAGCAGTTGTGATTGCAGTATTGTAACTACCTCTTGCCCTGCTGGGTCTTATTCCTGGACACTGAATTCAAGCTGCAAATTCACAGCTTCTCTGCTTATTATGAGAAGAAGCATTACCATCTGCTTTATGGAACTCTAAACCACATTTCATACCACATTTACTTGATCCACAATTGCTGCTGCATTTATTACCCATCCTCTTGCAGAGCAGAAACCATTTTACCACCAGCTCATTGTCTGAAATACTGAAAAGTACAATTCTCATCCTGTGTCTGAACAAAAATCCAAGATGCAGGTATTTCATGAAGTTAACATTGAAAAGACCATGGTATTATTAAAATCTCAAAATACTCAATCTTCCAAATTTTACTCAAGTTTGAAGTGACCTAGATCAATATGACTCTGTTCCTCATATGTTGTTTAGATAGTGCAGCATTTTGCAATGTAGTTGTTTCTTAAAAAAGCTCAGGAAAAAGGCCTTTAGTGAAAGGCGTGTCTTTCATTCTACTCTGAAAATTAAATTCTGTATTTTTAGCAATTGTACTTAGAAGAGATTTTCCTTTTGACAATGATGACTTGATGACTTGAACTATAGGAGAGGATTCAAATTTTTCTTCCACATTACAGTGCTGGGGTCCATGAAGATCCAGAAAGGAGGACACAAAATATAGGCTTGATTTTTCATCTTCTCTTCCTTCAGTTGTTTCATGTCTGAAAGCTGCATGAAAACAGAAGGAAATTAGTAGCGATTTGCTTCCATTGGAGAAGAGCAAAAATAAAAGAGCAATTATCCAAATCTTAATCAGACTAAGTACTTCATATAATTGATGTATTCACTGGGATTTTTCCAGGTTGGATATCAGAAAAAAAAATCTTTGTGGAAAGAATTGTCAAACATTGAAACATTCTGCCCAGGCTGTGTCCTCATTCCTGGAGATATTTAAAAGACTTGTAGATGTGGCACACAGGAACATGGTTTAGTGGTAGACTTGGCAGTGTTAGGTTTGTGGTTGGATAAACTTGGAGGTCTTATCCAAACTAAGTGGTTCTGTGATTCTATATCTCAGGTTTGATTATGTTCTTGAAGAGTAGCTCTCAGGGTCAGAAGAATTAGAAAATTTGGTCCCATCTGTTAAGGGTATGACTTACCTTCTCTTAAAATGAGTCTTAGCTTCTGTGCTTCTTCACCTTTGTTTCACCATAGTTGGTAGTATGAAGTGGCTGTTTTCACTGCAGCTGAAAAGGTCAAATGCTGGGTGTTGCTCTTTTTTGAAATAGTGACCTGTTAATTCAGTGACAAATTCATGCAGAATCACTCAATTTTTTTCAAAAGTTTTGAGGTCTGGAGACAGCAACACAGTTATCTAAACAGCTTTTCAACTTGAATATCTGCAAAATAGTTTGATCAATGTTTTGATCCTACAAATACCTTTCCATCCTTCTTTCTTGTAAAGCCAATGGAAAGATCTGGGAAATAGGTTAGACTGAATTTGTAATTTTTTCCTTTCCATGAAGTTCCATAAACCTACATGACTTAATTGCCCTGGGAGTAGATGTTTTGGGACATTGCACTTATAAAGCACATTAGTATAAAAGCATGTGCTTGAGCATATTCTAATAAGTATTAAATTCCATTTAAGCATATGCTCAAATTTCTGCATGTGCATTATTGACTTGGTGCTACGGTATGTTGAGCTACAAATGTGAGACAGGTGACAAAAAGGGTTTGAAATCACACCTCAGTAGGTAGAAGGCACAGCACAAGTTAGAGGGCTAATTTTTCTCTGAAATAAAGAGCAAGACAAATGATCTCCATGTTTGAAAGGCTTTTTATAAACAACAATGTTAAACAAAAGATAAGTTTAAACTTTAAGCCCTTTAGTTCAATCTGTTTCAATCAGAAAATCATTGTCTGCATAATCTCCAGAGAAAAACAATACAGACATTAAAATACATTTTAAAAATAGAAAACCAAAACTAGTGCTCTGTTGCTGAACAAATAGTCATACACCATAAGCTCAAACCATGCATCAAAGCTTGCTAAAGACAAGAGGCACATTATTTTTATGTACAGTACTACAAAAGAACTCAAAACCCTGCACTTCTTTACAGGGACTTAAACTGAAGTGGTAACCGTATTATGCCAGCGTGAAATGGTTTATTTCATGAATGGAAAATAAATTCAGAACCACTTGGTTTTCCTATGTTCAAAGCAGTTGATTTGCTGAATACAGATGAACAGTTGTACTTCTTCCTATTTTTCTTGTGTCCTCTTTCATTTTTAATAAGTCTTTTGTTAGTCAGATGCGATAAAAAGCTTTAGATCAAATCTCATGAGGTAAAATCCAAAACTCTGGGGAAAACTAAGAAAGATTGATTTGTTTGGTTTCTAAAAACATAACCACATTGCCAAGAGCCTCCAGCTGGCAGGATAGAAAAATGTCTCTCCCGATTGCAAATCACCAATTCTAAAATGGCACAGCAGCAGCTTTCCACCCTGACTACCTGCAGCTGGCCTGCTTTCCACCTGCTCTCTGCCAGGCAAAATAATAGCTGCCTCTAGCCATCTCTTCCATCCACCTCCCCAAGAATGCACATCAAGTTGTGAAACCCAGTTAAAAATTGTGTATTTGAGATGAGCCTGTACTGTAGCTGTCAGGATCACAAACAGGAGTGAGATGAAGCACACATCGTTCTCCAGACCAGCTGGTATGGCTGTGGGGAGAAACAACAAGGCTTGCAGCTCATAAAGCTTTCTATGGGTCTAAAAAAAATACAATTACCAATCTTGGGACTAATTGCTCTTAGTTTAACTTGGTTATGTTAATCAATCAAAAAGCTTTAGTGACAGCTATGGGCCTGAAGAAATCTTCTTGGCAAAAGGAAACAAGAGCTTTCAATCCTGGGGAATGGAGATAGTTGTTCAGAGGTAACCAAGAAGCAGGACTAGTTTTTATGGGATTTAAGTGTCCTGAATGTTGCTGGAGGTAAAAAAAAAAAAAAATAAGAAAACTGCTCTGTAGATGTAAGAAAAAATGGGTGACTCTGGTGGGGTGAGATGTGAGTGAGGTAGTGTGCGAATTCTCTTAGTAACAATGAAAGTAAAAACAAGCTTAAAATAAACGCTGGCCAAGATGATGCTCCAGCCAACAGGAAACAGCCGAGCTGAACCTCCCTGCTGCTGGTGAATGCATGTTCAGGAGGCTGCAGAGCTTCAGACTTACTGTGTTGCTTTTCTCCTGTTTTTGTGTTGTTCTGCAGCCTGGCAGAGCTTCAGCACTGGCTGTGAAAGAGGAGCCCACCTGTCCAGAGCACCTAATCCTTTGCTGTTTGTGCTCTGCTCCTGGAAAGAGGGAGTTTAATTGGAAGAGCAAGGAAAGAGGGGGAGCTCACTCCCCTAGCACTGAGGAGGTGTTGAGCTTGATAATTTATGAGCAAAACAGTCCCAGTGCTTGCTGTGGGCATCCAAGAGAAACTTGGAAGAGCTCAGAATATAGCTCAGACAGTAGATTATTTAAGCATGGATTAGTTTTGTTCATAAAGAGTTCATATAGGAGCATCAACTATCAAGATGGAGAAGGTCCTTGTCATGCACATGAGCAGATTTCTGGGTGCCTGAGGGAATCCCAGGTGAGACAGGGAGGCTTCTAATGAGCTAGACTGCTCCTAAATTTAGGTAAGTCCTGAGCAGGAATTTTTTCAGTGGAATATTTTGATATTATGGTGTTCATCCCTGTCTTATTTTAGAGGTTTTGGTTGTTTTGTTGGTTGGTTTGTTTTCACTGGAGCATAGCAGCCAGATAATTTTGCTTGCTGTGGGGAAAGTAGTGCAGGGCTGGTGGGGAGCTGAAGGGTATCTGCCTGCCCTGGGCATCCAGAATCCTGTTCAGAACATGAAAAGGAACTGCAGGAGACACAAGGAGCAATCAAACCCAAAAGAAACATCCCTGGCAAAAAATATTAAATTAATACAAAAGCCAAACTGTTGCAAGGGATGGCCATTACACTCTTTCTCTGTGTGTTCTCCCTCTCTCTTTCCTCCAAAAGAATACAGGTCATTACAAAGAGCATCTGTGTCAGGTGGGACCTGAATGGTAGGTATTTAAACACATCCCAGCTGCACTGAGTACAGGAGTGTCCCTTTGGAACAGCCCAGTGCCTGTTTCTCTGCAGAGAAACTCTAGCTCTCATCTGTAAACAGCGTGGGGAAAAGGCTTATTTAAGTTAAAAGACAGGGATGTTGGCACAAAGAGCAATAATTCAGTGATGGATAAATAAGGCTGATCAGCAGTAGAAATTTTCTTATGATCTGGAGTTTTTTTCCAGGTATAGTTTTAACTGGATTAGGGGAACTAAAGAAGTTTAAGTGTTTTTAAACCTGGAGTCCCATTAGAGCAGAGGTGGTTAAATACACTGCAGTGGACCTGAGCATGAGTGGCTTCTTGCAAACCTAAATCCTTTGACATATTTAACATCACACTTTCTGGAGTGCAGTTCACATTCTGGTGAATGCTGGTTACTTGTGAAAACTGTTGAAGGATTTTTAGGAATGACAGTCCTGGGCAAGCCTTCCGCTAGCAAAGATTTCTTGCATTGACTAAATTGCAACATAAAGGAGAGATTAACAAAGCTCCTATTAGAAATGTAATTCAGAAAGCAATAAAGAATCTGGCTTTAAACCACATTAGAGGCTTGTGCTGTAGCTCAGCATCAGAGAACAGTGAGGGAACAGAAGAACCCTTTTTTTTACTTTGGAGATTCCTCTCTTTCCAAAGGAACTTGGTCTCTAGCACATTACAAGGGTGCTCTTGACCAGAGTGTCTAGTCTTTCTCTGTGGTGATTTTTCAGTCCTCATACCTGTAAACAACCCATAAACAGTTAAGTTGTAAGTGTCTGAATTAGCCTTCTCAGGGCAGGGGGAGACTGAGGGAATGGGGGTGGGAGTAGGGTCTGATAAAAATTGGGTTTAGCTGCTCTTGAATTCACATCCTGATTTGAGTGCTTTAAATCCATGTCTACATAATACAGGTTTTGACACATACTGATCACCTCATAGGGGACTAGAAGGTCCTCAGAAGCCCTATGGGATGTTGTGAAAGCCTGGTGCTCTCTATTCCAAGAAATTGGAAACCTCCTGTGGTTAAATTCGTTCAGCTTTCCTACTGACTTCAGTCATACAGTTCTGAGAATTTTTGTTGGCTAATTTTAAATAGAAATGCCTCTTCCCCTCTCACACTTCCCAAGCAGGTTATTGTCTTGGTATTATGTTCTCAGATATGACTGATGAGGTGCAGATAGCACTGAGCACACTGTGCTGCCAGCAGGGACTCTGGGAAGCTGGGGCTGGCAGGGTGCTCCAGTGTCCCTGCTCTTCTTCTGCAGGTGTGCAAGGATGAGGGTAGTGAGTGATGGCTGTTTGTCAGCATAGATCATATGAGTTCAGCTGAGATTATAATTTTTTGGTACAGCCCTTTCTTTTTAAACTTTTGCTATGAGTGGAAGTAGGACAAAAATACATTCTGTGGGCATAAAGGGCAGAGATTTGCAGCTCAAAAATGGACTAACACATGGGAGTTTGGGTCATTCCTAACAGTAGGCAAAATAGATGGTGTTTGAGAGAAGGAAAAATAGAGCAACATTTTTACTTAAAGGCTTCACTTATGTATTAGAATTATATGTGAATGCAGAAAGACCAGGAGATGCTCTTACTGCATCCAAGTTACTTTTCCAGTGTGGGAACTGTAGCAGAGTTCAGAGGCTTTGCTCTCCTGTGGTGCCCCAGTATTGCTGCAGGGCCAGAGATGAAGCTCTGAAAGAGAAATGCTTCAAAGAAAGAAGGTTTTATGTTCAGATGAGAGGTGTTCAAACCAATCCAAGTTTGAGAAGGGCTTTGCTGTCCGTGCAGGCAGTTTTTAAAGGGATGTAGGAACTGTTGGAGAAAAAAAATCTGGAGAAAGCCAGGGGATACAAGTGAAAAATAGTAGAATGAAGGGATTAAACTTCAAAAAGTCTGTATGACAAGAAATATTAGTTCCCTTCATCCAGCTTGCTTCTAAATTCCAGGGTCTTAGTGAAACCAGCCTCTGAACTCCAGTAACTCCATTGCTCACCACAGAGCCAGTGGAGACTGAGAGGAGTCTGCAGTTCCCCAGAGGGAGTTCTTGTCTGGCTCTATTAGGTAACTGGAGCTCACCAAGGGCAAATTGCAATAGGAAAGTGGGAAAAGGCAGAACAGAAAACAAAAGCAAAACATAAATATGCTGGCTGAGGAACAAAACAAGAGGTTGGACAGCAATTTCTAAGAAAGGGTGAGATAAAGAAATATGAATGATGCAATCTATGAAGGAAAAGGTAAACTGCCAGGGATAAAAGAGACTGTGGAGAAGGCAGCTGAAGAAGAAAAGAGAATATAATCCCAGCTAAGCACTTTGAAGAAAACAGAGTAAACAAATAGAAACTTTCTGTTTGTCTTGAAAGGTTGCTTCAGACATTGTTGCCTGGAGAGCAACACCTTTTGCTTATCACTATTTTATTGCAAGAGAATGAGAAGCTCTAATTATTCTTGATGTCTGTTTTGGAAGAAAATCTTCACATATTCTGTTTTCTTTATGTACTTTTAAATTACTGCCCCGATCTTAGCATAAAATCAGAAACAGGGAACTGAAACAAACATTCTCTCAATCTGTGCTTCTGAAACTGAAAGAAAAAGTGAAGCTTCATTTACTAACAGACATTTAACTAAAAATAGTGAAACAAACTACAGCTCAGAGCTGGGTTAGTCGGGTCTTTTTCCCAAATTTCAGTTCTAGTTCAAAATGGTAATCCTGAGATCCTCTCCTCCAATTTGCTACCACATTACTTCACCAAAATAGCTTAAAAGTTCCTCAGCTAGCTTTAATTATGTCTCTGCCCACATTGTGCTCTCAAGCCAGCTTGGTGTTTTCTTCTCGTTTGACTTAGGTTGAAACCCCTGAGCCTGGGAAAGGAGCTTTTCTCTGAGGAGTTAAATAGGCTGCAAGCTCTATAATAAGAGGAGAAAAGTGGCACACAATTCACTTTTAAAAGCACCTATTTCTTTGTGGCAGACTGAAGCCTTCTGAGGTCCAGGTCAGATACCTAGCTTTTAGGCTGGATGAATCTCCCTCTGGGTGTTCCTGCCAAGGAGACAGGCTCAGAGCAGAACTGGGGTAACTCAACAGGATTGTATTTGGGCTGTCCCCAGATGAAGGAAGGAACAATGAATCTGACTCCATGTTCTCAGAAGGCTAATTTATTATTTTATGATACTATATTATATTAAAGAATGCTATACTAAACTATGCTAAAGAATACAGAAAGGATACAGACAGAAGGCTAAAAAGATACTAAATAAAAACTCGTGACTCTCTCTCCAGAGTCCCGACACAGCTTGGCACTGATTGGCCCATAAGCCAAAACAATTCACATGAAACCAATGAAACAACCTCCTGTTGGTAAACAATGTCCAAACACATTCCAAAGCAGCAAAACACAGGAGAAGCAAATGAGATAATTATTGTTTTCCTCTTCCTCTGAGGCTTCTCAGCTTCCCAGGAGAAAAATCCTGGTGAAAGGACTTTTCAGAAAGTATGACTGTGACACAACAGGGCCAGGAAGTGTGGAGTTTTCTGAGAGGTACCAGACTGCTCAGAGTGGCTTGGAGGTACCTTAGCCTGGGACTGACTAAGCCAAACATGGTTTCCTTGAGGCAGAATTGTTCTGCTTTGAGCAGAGAGCTGGACCAGGTGGCTTGTAGAGATCCTTTCCCCTTGGAAGGGGTCACCAACACTTATGAGGTCCGCATGTCTCTGCAGAGCACCTTGATTTTCCTGCAGGGAGGGGAGGAGTTCTGTGGGTCAGGAAAAACATGGCTTGGGGTTCAGTCATCTTCAATTGGCCATTAAGTCTGGAGCAAGGAGGGGAAAAGTATGCTAAAACCAATTAAAATATAGTCCATGGCTCTTAAACTTAATCACATGACAGGACATCTGTCCTGATAACCCGTAGTCTAGGTGAGACAGTAGTGTCCAGGATCTAAAAAAAAAAAAAGAAAAAGATTAGCCTTGCCTTGCACTTCAACCACCACAGAAATCTAGCAGTGTGCCTTTTTCATCCTTTCTATGTGAAGGTTAACAGCATTTAACATTTATGGCAGTCTTCTCGGCTGCACATCTGTAGTAGAGTCATCCCAATGCAGAGCTGAATGAGGTACCTGGAAAATGAGGCCCAAAGTTTCATTAATGCAAACTATTAGACAGCTCCTGACTCAAAAAACCCCTCCCTTTTAATTCCCTTTGTAAGGGAACAAATTTTGACCATAACAGTGACTTATTCAGAGGCCTGGGTTCAGCTTTGGAGGACCAAGAGCCTCAAAATTGACGATGAGACACCAGGGTCTTTGATCAGACTGGGACCTGGGAGTCTGACTTCCATGTTTTCCATCCAAAACCAGAGCTCTGTGTGAGAGATTTCTGTTAATTTTTTCCTCATGGAAGGTTCTTCAGTGCTAGTGGATCCAATCCTGTTCCTTTCTTCCCTCTGGGACCTTTCCATAATATTGCAATTCAATCCATAGGATGTGTGTGTCTGACCATAAGTTCACATTTGAGTCTTGTGCTGCAGGATGGAAAAATTGTAAGAAAAAGGAAAATAAATTAATGACATAGAGTCTTATTAATTTTATGAGCAGAATCAGATCCTTCCTCTTCTGCAACAAGGGCAAAAACCTATTTCTTCAGAAAGAATCTCTGATGATTAAAAGGTTGTTGGCAATAGAGCCACAGAGGCTAATTATGAATTCTCTCTTGCAGTTTTCACTGCTGTCTCAGATAGTTGGCTGGCATCATGGAAAAACTGTTTCATTCTAAATGAGGAAGTGGAAATAAAAGGTTTAAGGCTAGAATCAGACCTGTCTTATCAATTTATAACAGTAAATCCTATAATGGAAGTAGATGGAAGTGGTATACCAGTTCATAATCTGTTACTGTGATACTATTTTATGTTTTTGTGGTATATAAAAGATGGGGAAGATACATACAAAACAACACAAAACACGTAATTGTTCTTTAATAGTAAATGTCTGTGATTGCCCTACAGGAGCTTCTAGATATCTGCACACTTATCCTTTTATTCCCTTCTCAAAGCCATGAAAAGTGTTTGTATATGTAAATAACATAAAGATATTCAGTTATCTTCCCTATAGACATACTGATTTTGGAGGAAGATAACTATGGCACGTTCCAGGCTATGTGTTAGCTATTCTTTGCATAAAAGACAATGGTTCCTTCTTTCCCCACAGAAAGATCAATGCTCAAAAAGGCTTTTTGTTCTATTTCAGCCATGTGTGGCAGTAATGCATTCTATTCTGAAGCACTTTAAAAAGGTGTGCTGCTATATTGCCTCTCAATTATGAGCTCATAGCACAGACATAAGGGATGAGGAGACTGGATAAAATACGTGTCCACAATGAGAGCATTCTGGCATAACAACAATAGGTTTGTGAAAGAGCTGAGCTGCCTTAAAGGTCTGATCTCATGAGAATAACAACTTTCAGCCTTTGAGAAACAGCGGTCTATTCAGGGTTTCTTTTCTAAACTTTTTTCCCCTCTTTATGCATGTTCCCAAACACACTGATTTTGCCTTGAAAATAAAATGCATGGAGGGCACAGGGGGTTCTTTCATTGTTGGAAAAAAAGCTGAACACCTATCTCTGTGTGGATGCCAAACAAGGACAGCCATGTTTGTATTCCAGTCATATTTCCTTATTGTTTGTGCTGTCCTGCCCATTACCAGAGAACAGGAAACTGCTTAGGGGGATGTAATTCTGTTTAAAAGTCTGTCACTATGAATTACCAAGGGGAAAAGGCAAATCACAGGGTAGCATAGCAGTACTTTGGTGCCAAAAAAAATCCTAGACCTTTGCAGTGTCAGGAAATAATTTGCAGTGAATACCCAAGTTCCCCTTTAAAATTTTCTTGAGGCTAGAAATATGCTAAAATATTCTATTTAGAGAATACTGCATATTAAAGGCAGATTTGAGGAGAGAAGACAGCACTTCCAATTTCTACCACTGCCAAATTTTAGTCCTTACAACATGCATGTAAATAAGTGCCTGGCATTTGACATGATCAGGTCTACCTGTACTGTGTAAGGTTTCCTCCAGTGACACAAGAGCTGTATTTGCAGTTTGTTTGCCTCAACCTTTTTTTTCATCTTTGTTCAAAAGTTGCATAACTACATTGTCTTCAAGAAACAGGATGTTTATAATATAAAAGCAGATGAGCCTGGGGTACTTTGGGATACTGTAGGTCACATTTAAAATAGCTTTCATATAAAATTATTCAGCAGAAAGTGGTAGCCTGGAGTTAGTCTGTGGTTCAGATATGCTCTAGTGCAGCTAAGCAACCTAAAAGAATTTATTATTGGTCTTCTTAGAATTGTCATTAATCCCTGAAATTAAACCAATCTGCTTGTATTTTCAAAAGTTTTATTCAGGAAGGTTGTCCCTACGGGAAAGATCAGCAGAAAGCCAACGCATCAATGAAATTTTATGCTAATCCTCAGAAGAGGGTAGAGAGAGATAGAGGTCAAGAATACAAAGCAAGGAATATACCTTATGATGGTCTATGCACAACAGCAGATTTAATTTCTACAGAAGCCTCAGCAGGGGAAAAAGACCCAAACAACAACCTCCCTCTTTCATTTACTGAATAATGATTAGAACTAAAATTCAATTCAATTCCAGCCAGTAGGCAGAATGTCCAGAAAATGCCAATGTCAACAGTCTATTCAGACAGACAAACTTGGCTAAGAACCACATGTTCTTTATGGCCATTAGATTCCTTAATTTATTTTTTTTTAATAAGATGCAAACTCATTATAGAGAAGTTTGGGGGTTTTGGGCTTTTTTAGATGAGGCTAGTAATGGTGATGGAGCCATCACCCATCTGCAAGTGTCACAATGTGACTTAAAACCAGAATCTCCCATTTCAAGCAAACTGATACAACATCATGTGAATTAATTTTTAGAAACAGACAGGATGGACAATCATTTACTTCTTTTTTTTAAGTGTAAATGTTTAATATGAAGGCATTTCTTTGCCTAGAAGTGACTGCTTGCTCTTAATATTCAACAGGACCTAAATTGGATTGATGTTAAATGATTAGATCTGCCAGTGAAAGGATTACCCTTGAACTGCCTACCAGGAGTCTGTCAAAAGACTCATGTTTTGTCCTTCTTATGTCATTTCTGTCCAATCTGAAAAAAACCCAACTTATTAACTGTCAGATTTACAAATTAAACAGCTTTGTCCCAATGAATGCAGGACCTGACTGAATAGGGCTCTGATTAGCTGGCCAGGGCTTACCATTACAGCACAAAGAAATGAAACTAGTTTAAAAAAATCTGCTTCTTTCAATATTTGAATAGGAAAAGGGAAAAAGAAAAGTAAAAAATGGTCTTCCTAAGAATTGTAAAAAATAAAATTTAAATCCCTGAAATGAACATTTTTAGCTGCCTTAATTCCTATTTAAACCATTTCATTTTTCCATCCAAAAAGTGATGGTTTTTTCTCCATGCTTAGTTCAGTGAAAGAAGGTGGGTGATTTGGTGTGTGATAGCCTTTTTTCAATAGTTTTGTTAATTACCCTTCTTGTGATTTTCCCTGCTTTTACATGTTTCAGACTTTAAATTTTGCATTCTTGAAGAATCATAGCATATCCTGAGCTGAAGAATCCACAAGCATCATCAGAGTCCAACTCCTATTCTCTTCAAAGAGAGTAAAGAACAAATGAAGAAAAAAGGAAAAACTTGAAGACAAATATGTTTTAAAATTTGAGTTTTTAAAACCAGAAAGAAATTACTTTTTTTTTAAGGATCTTTTTAAAATTACCTGTGATTCAAATGCACTTACAGGAGAGAAATTTCCTTTGGCAATCCCTCTGAATTAACATTTTCTATACCTGACATGATCTGGGGAATGTTCTTTCACTCTTCAGGTGTTTACAGCAATCACTTGATTCCATAACTATGACTTTTCAATGTAAATTCAGTTTTCCATTTTAGTTGCTCTACTAATTTAATATAAATCAGCAACTTCACAGTTTGCAGTGAAATCAATACTATGCACAACAGCTAAACATGTCTATCAGCTCTTTCATGGGCACTTCTAATAGTGTTTTATGTTTTAATATGCTTTAATATATCCAATATCCAAAATACTTTTGCAGGGCTGGTTCAAACTAAGAAGCTTTATAAATTGTTTTATAAGAACGTTGCATAAAATTGAAAAACATTAGGCACAAGAAAGGCTAAAAGAGAAAATTATTTTGATTTGTGTCTTGAAAAATAATTTCAGGCCTCTGAAAGCAGAAATTATTAAGCATCTCAGAAACAGGCTGCAGCACTTGGAGAAAAGCACAAGATTGCAGTCTAATTATAAAGTACTGTTGTACTATTTTCTGCATTTATTGCTATCAAAATCATTAAGATAATTTAGCATCAATCAAGGGGATAAGCTAGATAATTAAGTAAATTGCTCCCATGCCTAAGAGATGTTGTTATGGTATTTCATGTGAAGCAGAAGTCTCTGGCTGACCAGTGAGAGACTGCAGTGTTCTGGGTGGCTGCAAACTGCAGAGAGCCCTTTGCCTTCCAGGATCTATTCTGTGGGGCAAGGATGTGTTTCTGCTCTGCACTGCATCACACTGTCAGGGAAAGAAAGTGCCTCTGTCCAGGTGTGCAAGGAAGGTCATCCCTTGTGGATCTGCTGCTGGACATCCCTTTGGGTTTGGTTTGGTGCAGAGCAGGGAGGGCACAGCACAGTGGCTGCATTCCAGTGGGGAAGGTGTTGCTGTACACTCCCTGTGAGCCATGGAAGCAAGCTGAAATGTCCAACAGGAACACAGGGGAAAGCATGTAACAGGGGCTGATGGAAACTGAGGCAATGGAATATTTCACTTCTGCACCTTTCTCCCATCTCTTAAGTACTATCCCATGGCTGCCCAAAAATATGGAAAAGTGGCTGCCTTGGCCCTCTGGGATATCTTCCACATTGGGGATATGGGAAGCTGGAGAGCAGTGTGTCCTGGGCAGACACTGCCATTGCTGGGCTCCCAAGTGAGAGGCAGCCATTGCCAGTGTCCCTATCCAGCCTTCCAGAGAGTCAGCTAGATGTCAGCCAGTGCCCCTTCTTCTCTCTAGGCCCTTCTCCCATACCCCCAGTATTCCAAGAGACTGATGAGCAGCAGAGGTCACAAACACACAGTTCCTCAAAACTGCCCGCCTCAGCATGGCAGGGAAGCACCAATGTCCAGGAGAGAATCCTGTCCCTTCCCTCTGCTCCTGGTGAGCAATTACAAATCTGTTTCTTCAGACCCTGTTGGAAGCTGTGATATTATCATGGGCAGGCAAGGGCTTCTAGACCTCCTTCCTGGCCTAGCAGAAGAGGCATTTATTTCTTGTTTCCCTGCTGGGCACAGAAATGCTAAATCACCTTTTCTATTTACACCATTCCTCTGATCTGATGCTCAGTTGCCTGTGCAATCCTGGGTTGCCTGCCCAAACTTCCTTCAGTTGTCTACACAACCAGTTACAACCTCAGTTAAGGAAGCAGCCTCGTTGCTCTGGAATTTTTACAAGACTAAATATGTCCACCGAGACAGACTCTTAAACTACAGTCATTTTACATTTACTCATCATGTTTAAATATCTTTAAGCCACCCATGTGCACAGATTTTTCATTACATTTTCAATGGGCTAATAACCACTCTGAGCCTGTGCCCTACTTGTGCACATTTTGCCAACCTAAAATGCCAACTGGCACTACTTGGTCATTTTCAAATGCAAAGGCAGATGTCTGCTCTTGTAGGCAACATGGCCTGGAAGGTTTTTTTTGTTCTTGTCCTTTTTTTATTATTATTTTTTTCATGACAGGGTTTGTAGGCATAATCATCCTTTTCACTGATACAGGAACATTTTTCTGAAATGAAGTTCAGCTTCCTGGCTCTCATGAGCTCTCTTTCATAAGAGAGCAAAGGGGGATTCCTCATTAAAGAAAAAAGCCTGTGCAGCTATAGAAGAAAAATGCTGGTATTTAATTTTCACTTTTTCATTTGGTTTGCCAAAAAAAAATATTTTTTGTTAATTTTTCAGTCAAAGGAGATTGTACTGAGTGCTCTGTGTGTGATCATTATTATATTATTTAATTGACATTTTATTGGTAGATATAGAATATATTTATTCTCTCTGTCTGAAAGAGCCTCTAACAATTTCTCCAAGAGATCCTTTTCTGTAAAGCACCTTGGCACAGCTGAGCTGAGCATCACCAGTTTGTTGCACTGCCAGCATTAGATGGCTCTGGGCTCTCAGGGACCGTGAGGAATGTAAGAGCATTCCCCACAACAGCATGGAGGGGACCATCATTGGGGAATTCAGGTCAGCTGGCATAGCCCACAGATCTTCCTCCAGCTAAATTCCAGGCAGAATGAGGCTTCCCTGCCCTGTGACACCAGCTCCTGGGATGCATTCCTGTTCCCACCTACCTCCTTCCTCCCCATCAATTCTGTGCTTTTTTTCCACTGGCTTTTTATTGCCACTCTTTCATGGCTTCTCCCCTGTGACTGTGAATCCTTTACCCACAAACAGAGGGTGCATCTTCTCACAGCCTTAGTCAGGCCATAACTAGGATTTCATGCTATGCATACTTTATACAACATACAAACACAGATGGATGCTTATTTGTCATATTACCTTGACATATGCAAAATAAACCAAAGGGTCCATAGGGACCTTTTTCTGTAGACATTATTCTTTCATTTTACTTATCCCTCTACCATCCATTAAATGCAAACATGAATTATAAATTCTTTGGGACAGAGTGTTTAATTTTATTTGCCTATTGGCAACAACAATCATCTGCATGAACAAAAAATAAATAATAATTGCATTTTTTAATATAAGAGCAAGCAATGGAGGAGTTTTATTTTGGTTCAGAATACAAAAAAATCAGGTAAAAAACTCCATCCTTTGCTTTCTGTAATGGCTCTGGAGAACTCCTTGAGGGTTAATTTCAATATCTGGGAACCTCTATTAGAGGGTGTTTTTCTTTACCACTTCAAGGTAAAAGATTATTGTCATAAAAGGATCACTCCTCTGCAATTAAAAAAGCATTTTAAAGAATAGACCTCTATCTTTAAAAAATTGTGTTGTTAGTGAAATTGAAGATAAGTTAATTATCTTGTATTTTCTGTCTTTCCTGCCCTGTTCTAAGAACTTCATCTCCCTCTAGATTACTAACAAGACAAGAGTTAGACATGAGATAATTTACCACATCATTTATTTATACATTTTAATGAAGGGAAGATCATAGAAGCATAACAGGCCTGAAGTTTGCTGTCAGTTGGGTTGGGAAATGTATATAAATTCCAGGAACAACTTAGTCAGTACTGACACTATTTTAATTTTAAATGGAAATTATGCATCTAACAAGTCATATCCTGTGTTCCTGCTGCTGTTGATCTGCAAAGCAAGAATCCTAGAGGGCATAATGGAGATCTCAAAAAAAATACTTCTCTCTTAGTTACTCTCATTTAGTTTTAACTGCACTAGTGCAAAAAAAAATTAAACCCAGGTATTTTAACATGCTTTTTGTTATAAATTATCAAATTGGAAGCCAAATTTATAGGAAAATTTAGCAATGATTTATTAGATCGTTAACAAAATAGAACTTCGAGAAAAACCACCACAGCCAAGGCAGCGTCAGCCCCGTGTGGCAGCGCTGGGTGAACCTGGATCAGACCAACAAAGTGTCAGCGTCTCCCCGGTGGTTCACCCCGACTGCTCCGTGCAGTGAGCTTATATACAGTTTATTCTGCCTGAGGGAGAGATGACCAAATGTTCCTTTGTGTCCCCTCACATGTAGAACTGGGGCCATACATGTGCAGGGATAGACAAAAGTTCAGTCCAGATATCTAGATGGTTGTCTGAACACTTCAGAAGAGTCTGCGTTCACATGTAGCAGAGTGGCGCCGCCGGTGCTTGAGTGAGGTAGGTGCAATCTCCCAGGTGCAGGTCCCTCGTGAGTGGCCCTGACATTCCAGGGAAGTCAGCAATCATGGCCTGGGAAGGTTTCATTCATGGGTTAACAGACTTGATATTAACATTGTCCAGGAACTAACTGAATAAACATAGGACTCTGCTCCCAGCCAGGTGGTCAAAGACATAGCTTGGATTTTACAATATTTTATACATAAATAGCATGAATTATCTCTATCACATACTACACCTTTGATATTTAATTTTCTTGTTTTGCAAACAATTAGCACAGACCATTATCTTGATTCATATCAGATCATTGGAAGTGTCATCAATAGATTGATTTAAGCCTAGTGGCAACTAAACAACATGCAGCTCCTCGCTCACACCCACATTCTGCCATGCCCCCATAGTGGGATGGAAAGAAGAATTGGAGAAAAAGAGAAACTCATGGATCCAGATAAGGACAGTTTAATCATTGAGATAAAATGAATATGTTACTTCTACTAGTAGTAATAATATAACTGTAACAAAACAAGCAACAAAAAGAGAGAGGAATGGAACCTGAGAAAAGCGGTGGCAACCTGCTGACCAGTGAGTGTTACCTGCCTGTCTGTGAGCAGTGATTGGCAGCTCCCAGCCTGCTCCCCCCAGTTCATATTTTGAGCATGACATCCTATGGTGTGGAATATCCCTTGGGCTAGTTTGGGTCAGCAGACATGGCCTTGTACACCTGGGCAATGAAAAACCTACAGATGGGAGCAGGGGAGAAAGCTTTAGAGAGTTTACAGCTAGTTGGTTTGGTGCTGCCGCTCTCCTGTGCATAGCACAAAAAAAAGGTGTGTTTAATGAGGGCAGTTTTTAAGTCCCTGGTGCAAAGTAGCTCCCTTTAGGCTTTTGTCCCATCCTTTTGATTCCCTCAGGGACCTTCTTCTGTGACAAGTTACTGTTCATGGTGAGATAAGACATAAATTAAACCTTAGTATTATTCTATACTTACAAATCAGATGACAGGTAATTCTGTCTATTCTGTTTCCCGTATTAAGGACACAAGGATCAATTAACCTTCTTTTCAATTTTCTCTGTTAGAATTTCCATTTTCTTATTAGCAGCCAAATAAAAATGTCAGAAATTTATAGTTATTCACTTGGCAAAGGGAGATAGAAAGATAAGGAAAACATGTGTTATCAAGTTAAATTCTATGAAATCATCAAAAATACTGAGGCTTGCTTTTTCATTTCTGCTGTGGTAAAGTTCAAATTTAAAAAGAACAAATGTAGGTTTTCCATGATACTTGTGATTTATCATTTCATATATGCCCTGAAGTTATCTGTCTGGATTGTCACAGCCTTGCCAATAAATCCTTTCCACGATCTAAGTTTACTTTCTCATATTCTTCATTTCATGACATTATTTCTTTGTTAAACCTCCAGAAAATTCTCATCCTTCCCTTGCCCCATTTAGTGCAGCAACATTTGGAGCCCAGATCATGGCGGGGGGGGGGGGGGTCTGAAATCTTCATTATCTATCCTATCAAATATTTTTCCAAAACTGAGGCCATAATACTCAAAATTACATCTCAGGAAACATGTCTAAGGCTTTGTTTTTTTCCTATGCTTCTCCCTTTGCATGGCAGAAAACCCCGCAAAGTGGCTCCACTGATCATATGCAAGTTTCCTGTCAAAACTTACCTCATTTGAAATGCCAGAAGTCCGGCAGTCAGACAGCTGGCATGTTGTAAGTGCTGTTTTTTATTACCAACCAAACTGAATCATGTAACAGAATTATGAAATGGTGGGAGTTGGAAGGGTCCTTAAAGCTTATCTATTTCCAAGCCCCCTGCCATGGGCAGAGACACCTTTCCCTAGCCTAGGTTTCTCAAAGCCACATCCAGCCTGGCTTTGGGCCCTTCCAAGGATGCAGCATCTGCAGTTCCTTTGGGCAACATGCGGCAGTGGCCTCACTGCCCTCATGCTAAAGAATTTCTTCATAGTATTTCATTTAAACCTATGAAAGGATGTTCTAAATAATCCCCAAAGCCTTCTCTTACCCCATTGCAGTTGCGATGGCCACAGTATGCAGAGTATCACCACACAATTTCAGAAGGCTTTGAGCATTTACCCATACAGAGTAACACCATACCACATCAGAAGGCTTCAAGCCCCTGTCCATACAGAGTAACATCACACATCAGAAAGCTAGAGGCATTGCCCTTCTTGTTCTTCAGCCCAACCTTTTATACCCTCATGTTCATTCATTGCCCTCTGTTCCCTTCGGTGGTTGGTCAGTGCCCCTGGGCACTCATTGCTGTCAATGCTGCTCACCTGCTTCTCACAGCTGTAGCCCATTGGGGATGAGGCTCAGTACATCTCAGCCCTCCATGTCTCATTGCTTTCAATGCTGTTCACCTGCTTTTCACAGCTGTAGCCCACTGGGGATGAGGCTTGGCCCAGCCTGCTCCCAATTACCAAAACCTGTGTGCCTCAATTACCCAGTCTGTACAATACCAGTGCTCTCAACCTGACTTCATGTGAGAGCTGCTCCAGCTCTCTGTTTATCTTTGTGACTTCTGGACTCACACACAGGTCTGTGCTTATGTTGGGGACCCCAAAGCTGAATGCAGGACTCTGGGCAGTGTTTCATGACAGAAGAGTAAAAGGGGAGGACTCCCTCCCTTGCACTGCTGGCCATGTTGCTTTTGATGTAGCCCAGAACATGATTATCCCAGCAGTATCTTATCCTGGTAAAAATATCTGACTCCAAATCAAACTGCAGGAGGATAAGAGAAGTGCCTGGAACCCTTAAAACATGTGCATTGCTTCTTTTATGAAGTTACTTACCCCTGTTGAAGCAGGTGACATTGAACCCTCTATCAAAGCATTGTTCAATCTCTAAAATGCTGGTATCAATAAATCTAGCACTATCATCTGAAAGACATTATGCATTACTAAAATATTCTAATGTTTTGAGTATTGCAGGTAATTTAGTTTTCTCTTAATATTCTACCAATTTCCTCATGAGGGGAAGAGGAGGGGCAAGTACTGATTCTTCTCTGTGGTGACCAGTGACAGGACCCAAGGGAATGACCTGGAGCTGTGTCAGGGGAGGTTTAGGTTACATTTTAGGAAAAGGTTCTTCACCCGAGGGTGGCTGGGCACTGGAACAGCTTCCCAGGGAAGCGCTCATGGCACCAGCCTGACAGAGCTCAGGAAGCACGTGGACAATGCCCTCAGGCACACGATGGGATCCTTGGGGATGGTGCTGTGCAGGGCCAGCCAGGAGTTGGACTCAATGATCCTTGTGGGTCTCTTTCAACTTGGCATATTCTGTGATTCTGTGCTTATTTCTTCTGCAAGCATTAGATATTTCATTAGTGAAGTATCATTTGACAAAGGTTTCCCTTATTGGTGTTGCAAGCAGATCATGATTAATGCAGATGGGAAATTCTGTGGTTACAGACAAAAGCAATGCACAGCTTTTGTGGGGTTTAGTAGATCATTAAGATGTGATAGTTTTAAAGTCTGAGAAATGAATTAAGCAGATGGAAGTACAGCCTGAAAGCACAGCTATAGCCAGGAGTCTTCATAAGGGTAGCTATGTCAAGTGTACATGGCTTTGAAAAGCAGGTACCATTAATGGTCAGAAATGAGGTTAAAGAATCAATTAGTATTTTTTATTTCAGTTATTATAAGCATAATATTAGATCATTCAGGACAAATCTAATGAACAATACAAAACATGTTCATCTGCTTTCTGTAGAAATTAAACAAATTTGGGTAAAGAAATAATTGTAGTAGGAGCTGGTGAACAAAATAACCTCACCATTTGAAGTTAGTGTTCTGAGCAAAAGCAGAAATTCCTTCATAGCAAATAAGCATTCCTGTGCATCTTGTTCCCAAACCTTCATCTGTCACTGTCCTCAGCATTCTCTAAGGCTGGCTCTGTGATGTTTTCCAGCTCTGTCCTCACAACAGCTCATCAGGCAGCTCTCCTCGAGCTGCCAGCTGAAACTCTGCTGTTTCAGTAATTTGTCAGAAGAAAATTTTGCTACCTTTTTGCCTTAGTTCAACTTTTCTAAAGGAACAACAAATGTGGGTGACATACCCTTGGGCAAAAAGGTACAGTCTGTTCCTGGGCACATGCCCTCTGTTACATTGCTTTTCTGGGTGGCCTCCCCCACCTCTGCCCAACCCCAGAACCTGCCTACCAGCCAGCCTTGCTTGGAGTAGGAAGGACTCACAGCAGCTTTGGCTAGAGTAATCAAACCTGCAATCAGTTTTGAGGCAAAGGTTTAATTGCAGATGAGCAATACACTCCTTTAGTTGTCTCTACAGCCCCTTCTGATAGATTTGGCAATTAGAACTGGGTGACAAAGCTTTGATGTCAAGCAAAGGAAATGCTGACTTGTTCAAGCTTCTGATGGGAACATATGGTTGCAATTAAATGTTTTCAGAAGGATTCCTCAGGACAGAATGGACTTCTGCTAACTGTGACAAATGGTTAGGGCACTTACTTGAGGTAAGGAGACTGGTGGCTGCAAGGTGCTGATGGCACCACACGGAGAGCAGCAGAATTGCATTCTGTTCAAGACTCCCAGAACTTTTAAGGGCACAGGAATTTGTCAGTGATTTCTATCAATGCCTTTCTAATGCATGAACTGGTTTCTAGAGCTCTATCTTTCTGTGTCAGTTTGCCTAAGTTTTTTAGGTTATTAAGAGTTATTTTGTCTTTGATCCTTCCTTATTTCTCAGAAGAGACTGTTTTAAGCATGCCCCTTTCAGCTTCCACCACTCTAATACATTGTGAAGAGTAGCTTTTATTTCAGCAGCTCAGAAATGTTCTTCTCTGCATAATCACTCCTATGCTAAATAATCCCCACCCAACCAATAGGCAGAGAATTATGTGCAATAACTGCTCCTGAGTAGCTTCTTCCCCACTGTGGTGCCAGCCACTGCGTCCAAATTAAAACAAATGCTGCAAATATTCACAGCAAAGGGAGACAATAACAGGCAGTGGGCAGAGAGGGGTAGGAAGCACTGTCATTAAACAGGCACAATATCCAACTCCAAAATCATCATCTCTTTACCAGGTCATGATCAATGAACAGAAGTTAATGAGTGACCTGGCCATGACCCCTTGCCCGTTTCACTTGCATCTTTAATCCCTGATGTATGTGCAAATTTGATTGTGCTGAGTTTAACCATCAACAAAGACAAGCTGAGCACAACAGGTAGCACAATACTAGCCTCAAGAAGTGTGCAACTGCTTTTTTTCTGCATTGTAATATCAGTATGCATGTACCTTACTTCCAAGCTGTCCATCCCTAGCAGAACCAGAACAGATGATTAATCAGAAAAGAGGGCTAATCTGCAAATTCTAGAAAGCATTTCAAGAGGTTATGAATGGATTGATGCTGCTGGATGTTTGAGACTTTCATTTACAATCATCACTTCACCACATACTCTTTTTGCCTGTTGTTCCAGGACTTCTGAGGTCACAAAGTAACAGAGTCTTACTTTATAACTGCATTTTACTTGTCTCAATATCAGTGTTTTCATAGTCCTGCTCTGTCACAGTCCTTTGATGTGTAATGCCCCATTGAAGTGTATATTCTATAGCTATGCCTTGAGCTGTTGTGTTTCATAGGCTTTCTGCTGGCTTTTTAAAGACATTAAACATATACAAGGTTTAAGAAGATTCAAAGGCCAGAAAGACAGTATGCACATCCATCCCCTACACGGCTCAGCATGAGAGGATGAAACAACTTCAAAGCTTCCAAACACAGAATTCAAAAGGCTTAAAAAGCTTTTGGCCAAAAACAAACTTGTGATCAAGCACTCTTCCTGAATTTTCCAATGTAGGGTGACATCCACAAGTGTGGTTATTGTGATGCTTTTTGTCATATTTCTCTGTCCTATTTCTCTGGAATTTGTTTGTGGGTTTTTTTTATCCCTGACTGCATGTACATTTGCTGCATTTAGGTGCATTCTTTGCACCTAAAAGCTAAATCACATTTAAATTATGAATTCAAAGCACAATTATTGCATCTGAATTTTGCCATAGGTGGATGCTGCTGTTCCAGAATGGCTGAGTTGCTCCTGCTCAGCTGGAAGCTGGACCAAGCCCAGATTAGCGTAAGTCACTCTGGAAGATATGAATACTTTAATGGGAGCCACAATTCCCATTTTTTTGTATAGAAATACACTTGAATGTGCACTGCCAGGCAAAGAGAAGTTGTACTCTTTTCTATTAGAGAAACCAACAGAACAGTGACAGCTCTTATTTTCTCTTTAAGATGGGTTATGAAAAATCAGTGAATGGGAGAGAATTCTGCCCCATTGTTTAGGTCTCTAACTGAGGTCCCTTATCAGTCACAGTCACACAATTAATGAGGTGTGGAAGACACATTTGCATTTCTCCAGAGACAGCTCAAGTCCCTGTCACTTAGTGTTCCTCTACTGCACAGAGAACTCAGTCACCTCTAGAGATTGTTCTGGTCTATTGGACTTGAGTGATGTCTTCAGAGAGTTTCTAAGAAACTAGAAAATATTGATTGCATCTGTATACCAGCATTTGTTCTGCCATGGTCTGAGACAGAGGGGAAAAAGTAATGTGACATAAGAATAAGAGTGAGAGTGTGTGTGTTTGTGTTGGTTTTTCTTGTTTCTTTTCTTCTTTGCTTGTGGAGCTTTTCTTGAACAATCCATGGGTGCCACAGCATGTCTCCTGAGGTGCTACTGAACTGCACTGCTGTGACATTGGTGTGTTGGGTGCTCTGCTCCTTGTCCTGAGAGCTGCTAGAAATCAATCATTTATGGTCAAATATATTCACCTTCAAATGTGTTTGGTCTGGAAGCACATCCGGTATCCAGCCTTAACCACTCAGCAAGGATCTCTAGTTCATTTGTTTGTTTTTCCTCTGGGACTCCAAAAATGCTTTGTGAAGTAAAGGTGAAACCCCCGGTTCATGGTGGATTGGTTTCTGCTGGTCTGAGCAGTTCCTAGCATAAAAAGGGAAGTATTAATTGAATTAAACTTTTCTATCATTTAGCAATCCTGGAAAAGCTGAGTTTTTTGAAAGTCACACAGCAACACAGATATGTAAGCTCTACAAAGGCACTATGGAGCTTGACAGGATCCTACTGGAGTTGCTACAATATATAATCAGAGATTACCTGTCAAAAATCAAGAAGGGAAAGGAAGATTATATTTTCTCTATAACATTTCTGTAAAAAATATAATTTATTGATATTTTCCTAATTTCTTCTTCTCATGACAGGTGATACTTGACCAAAATATATATTTTTGCTGGGAAAAAGAATAACACTGCAGAGAGTGGGGAACAGGCGTTTGGATGGAAATCACACAAAAATTTGGGTTTTAATTATTTCATCCTTCAAATATTTTTATGCTGATTGATTCCATGGTGGTTTTCTATTTGGTTTGTTTCAGAGTTATGTTGTTTAATTGGTTTATTGCCAATAAGGGCCAAAAATCTGGGAGATGCAAAGTCCAACTAAATAGTGTTTGCAAATTTATAGGAATGAAAATAATCTGCCATCAAGAGGAACACATTTGTAACTGGTGGCTGAGCATTTCAATTTACATTTCTGTGCTTTCCTCAAATGATTTCCACTGAGTAATCAAGACCATCTCAGTGTTATTGATCTCTAACTTAAAAAAAACCCAACAGACTCTTATGCCACTCTTCTGTTTTATTTCCTTTCTGCTTCTCCTTCCATCCAATTTCTCATCAGCCATTCTGCATTCTAATGCTGCTGAGTTTAAATACTGAAGTACCTGAGTCTCTTGACAAAACATTGTCTCACAGAAACCCAAGTATTTATAAAATGGGCTGATGTGTCAAAACAAATGTACTGGTAGAAGCAGAACAAATTGTTGGTTGTGATGTGTTTTGAGTAGAGCAGAGGTACAATTTTGATGGACAGGCTTTGTTTCTCAAAATGCAGAGCACTGGGGAGGCTAAGATTTTGTTGTGATATTGGGGAAGCCTTGCCTACAGGTCACAGCCAGTTGGCAGCAGCTGGAGCTGGCAAGCTTTCCAAAGCTTCCATCTGCTGAAGGCCATGAAATGTTTTTTCCCTTTCTAAATTAGGAAAGTTTTTTTTTTTCAGATTTTTTTTTTTTTTATGGGTGCAACACTTAAATCATCTCCATTTCAGACACTATGATCTCCTTTTCCTCCGCCACCATTCACATATGGATGTTCCCATGCTAAAACTGATACCCACTTTACTGAGTAAATAGGAAAAAAAGTTGAGGAAATGCTGATTGCTACTAGTATTTCCCATGTTTAGAAATCATCTTTGAACATGAAGACAATATCTCTTAGATGTTTGTAAAAGAAAAAAAAGGAAAAAAGAAAACAATACCATTTTATTCTCATGTTCCCTAAAACTATCAAACTAAATTGCAACAGTGATTACTAAGATTTTTAAAAATCTGTTGAGCATTAAATTTAGGATTAAAAGGAGATTCAGATGTCTTGAATAGGAAGTCTACTCCTCTCCTAACATGCACTGGAGAAAGATTAAACAAAAAACCCAAAACATTGAGAAAACTTTTGACCATCTCCTTTAGGTGTTTTCTTACCTCTTTTTGATAAGATAATGTTAAGTCATTTTTTTTTAATCTTTATTCCAAAGCACTGCTTACTCCTAGGAAATATTTATGACTTTTTGTCTTAATAAGATAACCATGATTTGTTCCCATCTCCCCTCCCATCTCTTGAATGAATTGTGACTGCTGGAGTAATGAAATAAAAGGGGAAGTAATATGCAAAATAAGGGATTTTTATCAAATTATGACTTTATTAGTTGACAGGATATTTTATATATTCATAAATAATGCATTGTTCGTTATTCTACTCCCAGTATTTGTGCTGCTATGCCTTGAGATGTAATAAAACATTTATTTTTTCCAAACTGGCTTAGAAAAATACTGCAAAGTAATGTCTAGCCTCCATAACCCTAAGAAATAATGCTCTGATTAGGAAGAAAATACTGGCAGTGTATAGTTTTGGGGTTTTTTTTCATAATTGTCGGCTGTGAAAAACAAAACAACCAAGCAGACCCTCTGATTTCAAGTGTCCACAGGAATCTGGGTTGCACACTGCTCTCCTTTTGGGTAGACCTTCCACATCTTTTAGAATCATACAATATCCTGAGTTGGAAGGGAGCCATAAAGTTCATCGAATCCAGCTCCTGGCCCTGCTTAGGACAGCCCCAAGAATCACATAATGTCCAAATGCTTCTTGAGCTCTGTCTTGTTCAAATGCTTCTTGTTCAAATGCTTCTTGAGCTCTGTCAGGCTGGTGCTGTGACCACTTCTCTGGGGAGCTGTTCCAGTGCCCAAGTGGGGGAAGACCCCTTTTTTTAATATCCAGCCTAAACCTCCCCTGGCACAACTTCAGTAGAAATGCACCTACCACCCTAGACACAGCTGAGTCACCACAGTGGTGGAAGCCATCCTCAGTTTAGAGAGCACCACAGAGATCCCTGCAGTGATTGCAAACCCTTTCAGACTCCTTTCTAACGACCTGGGCCTTTCCCTGCCCCACTAACAAAAATGTTTTGCTAATCTGTGTGATAAGGGGGACAGAGAGGGGGTAAAGCCCTCACTCCAGTCCCTTCCTGAAGTCAAACAGAACCTGGTAGTGGCAAGAGCAGAGGTGCCCTGCTGTGCTGCTCTCTCCTCCACGGGCAGAAGCAAGGAGAGAAGTGCCCTCAGCCAGTAAAAAATAAAAGCTGCCCACAGAAACAACCAAGCGTCAGGTTCACTCAGCATCATCTGATAACCCCGTGGAACAGGTGATCAATATTCATCAGCATCACAGTTCTCCTGCTAGTGATAGTTAATGGGCTGATAATGCCATCCTCCTTGTAGCCAAATCCCATCAGGGACCAGACAGCTGGAGCTAAAGCAGAAAACTTATCAGATCTGGCAGGAGACAGTTTAGGGAGGCTAAAATTAACCTTGAACCATTCACAGAAAGAACTAATTGTTTGTGACTGCTAGATTCCTGCCAGTGGCAAAGGTTTATAGCTGCACAGATCTTAACCTGATACTAGCTTTTCTGCAGCACTGAACAAAAAAAAAAAAAAAGAAAACAGGGGAAATATATATACCAGTGCTCTTTTTAACTCCTCTCCCATAAAGAAATATAAATTCCTTACACATTTTAGAAATTAAAGCGGAAGACATGAATTAGTGCTATAATCATTCAAAGTATTTCAAGACCCCAGCACATAATGTGAGGTCATGAGCTTGACAAAGCTTTTGTCATGAAAAAAAAGTCTCTCAGCAAAGACCAAGTCTGCTGAATTACTTTATTAAAACCTTTGGTAATATAATTTCCTCCCCTTTTTCTGCCAGCAGTACCCAAGTAGTCATATTGGTTTTGGCTGTAGAGTTATCATCTGCAACTCAGTAAAATGAAGAGAAATAGGTGGCATAACCAAAAGTGGTGACAGACTTCAGGATCTGAGGATGACCAAGAGAGGGAAGATGTATTTCTTGGCAATATGCCTGAGCTATAGATCCCTTGAGTTTTGGGCATATTTATGTTCAGCAAATATGCTGCATAGCAGAGGTACAGGGCAAATGCCAGAACAAGAAAGAGAATCTGGAAACACAGGAAAAGGGAGAACTCAGAGCTGGAGAAGAGATCTGCTTCTTGGAAGAAAAAAAAGAAGAGAATGGGGACACAAGATAAATTGGAAAATGAGAATGTGCGCACCTAGTGCACCAAAGGAAGTGGAATGGAGAGCCAAGGAGTCCTTGGTAGCCGGTGTAGAGAAAACCAGAACTTGTACCAGGAAAGAGCCCTAATTATGAGAAGTAAAATTAAAATCCTATCATAGAAGCTGATGTAAAGAAAACAAGAACTGAAAAGCAGGATTGGGTTAGGGTTCTTGAAAATATCAGGGAGGACTCTGCTGAGTCTTCTTGGCATCAGGACAAGAACTTACACCGGAGTGGGTCAAGACTTTCTATAGTGGGGTAAAATGTGCAAAGAAGAGGAGTTTTTTTTATATCTCCAGAATTCATCCATTCCCAAGAGAGGAATCTAAGTGCATAGCAACAAGAACTAAAAACAAACAACATGAGTGGGTTATGATGAAAAAAATCTGACTTCCAGTAACAGGTATGCAATCAGGTAAAAAGAGTTTATCTTGAAGGATTGACACCATGCAGGTGTCAGGGATAATGGGCTGTGATGTTGATGACTTAAAAATGAGAACTGGATAGAGGAAAAGTGAAGTGATACTTCTGAATCACTGTAGTATTAAAACCTGGCTGAAGAGGGCTCAGATGAATGAGGGCTCAGTAGCAAATAAGAAGTTGGAGAGTGTGTAGGAAAGGATGTTAAAATATTTCTTCTGAGACAATTTGATGAATCACTGAAAAACCCTGAGGGTTAAATATATACACGGATCAAGGATCTCTATATTATGACTGTAGATATGTCTAAATACTGAAATTTATGCCCTCAATGACAGATTTAATTACTAGATGTTTATCACCTGAGATTGAAGAAGGTGAGAAGGTGCCAGAAATCAGCTCAATTACACATCTGAAAGATATTCACAAAAGTGAATGAGTTCTTTACCCATAAGAAGCAAGGAAGATGATGGAAATTAGTGTCATTTGTTTCAACCTACCAGAGTGGTTAAAGAGAACAAGGAAACTGTTAAGTGTCTTTACTGGTCTTGTTCAGGGAGTCCTGTATGGTACCTGATTTCTTTGATTTTTTACTCAGAAACACCAGTTAGCAGTAAGAAGATTAAATTGATGACAAAGTCGGTCAGCAATACAACTTTCAGTGTTAAGCTAAAGCACTGGTAAGAGCAGTGTTGCCCACCCATCAAAAGCAGTTTGGGCAGGCATACAACAAATCAAGATTTCAAACAAATGTCTGTGTTTCAATGGAACAGACTGTGTAAGGTAAGTGAACATCTATTTCATCTGAATCTCTCACATGGAAAGCACACTGAAAATAAGCAGAAGAGGTAAACCTCTGGATTCTGGCTCTTGGGATAAGCATGTATTTGAGGTTACTTCATTTGAGTTTCTTTCAGCTGAGATGTTCGTGCATGGCAGAGGAACAATTTCTTCTATGTCCCAGTCAGCACCACCAAGATTACCCAATATAGAAAGGTAATAATGAATTTATTTTCCTTGGCATACATCAAAGAACCAAGCATTTTGACCCTTTCCTGCACTGTTATTACTTCTTTCCACTACAAGCCAAGATCATACTAGAAAGTATTGCAGTAATAACAATAATCCTCTGTCCAGAAAGAAATATGGCTGTCATTAATATTATATAATGATGGTAGCAGATGTATTAGATAATTATAAGGAATACTTAAATAGCTATATTATGGAAACACTTCAAGCTCACTCTTTCACTCTGGTGTGCAAAACAAAGAGACAGCAAAAGTAAGATGTGAAGCTAGTTAATGTATTGATAATTCAGAAGTGGAGATAATATATAAATGCCACCTTATATTCAGGCAATGGGCATGAAATACTTAATTTATGGATAATAAAAAATGGTGCTTTTTTTAGTGAAACAGAAGAGAGAGACTAAGCCATACAGAAATACCTTCTTCAGTATTGGCATGTGTTATAGATGATCAAATCGAGAGCCAAATTTATAAGAAAAATTAGCAATGATTTATTAGAGGGTCAGCAAAACAGAATTTCAATCGAAAAAAAACCCACCACAGCCTAGGGCAGCATCGAGCCCGGGATCGGCACTGGGTGAACCTGGATCTGACCAGAATGTCAGAGTCTCCCCTCGGTTCACGCCGGCTGCTTTGCGCAGCGAGTTCTTATACAGTTTATTCCGCCTGAGGCAGAAATGACCGAATGTTCCTTTGTGTCCCTTCACATGCAGGACCAGGGCCATACATGTGCAGGGTTAGACAAAAGTTCAGTCCAGGTGTCTGGATGTTGTCAGAGCACTCCAGAGAAGTCGCCATTCACACGTAACAGAGTGGCGCTGGGGATATCACTGTAGTAGGGGGATCACTGTAGTACATGCAATCTTCAAGGTTCAAAATCACTCTTGAGTGGCCTGGACATTCCAGGGAAGTCAGTGATCATCGCTCAGGAAGACTCCATACTTACATTAAAAGACCCGATGTTATCTTAATGTCCTCCGGGAACTAGTTGAACAAGAATAAGACTCTGCTCCCATCTGGGGTGGTCAAAAGACATAGCTTGGATCTTACAATATTTTATACATTAATAGCATGAATTATCTATACCATATACTACAGCATGCAAATGAGATGCAGAGAATTAAAAAGGTCCAAAATAGAACAGAGAAACATTGAGAAGGCAGACAGAAAACACAGCAGAAAGGCATGGACATCAGTCAGACTTTGATGACAAACATGAATAGACACAAAAGTAAATTGAAGGCCCCCTACCAACCCTCCCATCTAATAGAACCAATATTTTCACCTGAAGAAATGGCAATCAATTAACCACTCCCGCCCAAAAGCACATCATGCAATTAAAGCAAAGTTAATTGGAAATATTTTTTGTCTAAAATTAATTAAAAGTATTTCAAATCCATATGATTCTGATGATAAAGATTAATTCTGATTAATTAATAATTTAGAATGTTTATGAGGAAAAAACTCCAAGACAATATGACGAGGTCCATTGTTAATAAAACCAACCACACACACCCACACCCCCAAGCCTACATTTAAAAGTGGTGCAATAAAGGAGTGAATCCTGTCTAGTGCTGTGCCTGTGATCATGAAACACTTCATTTATATATAACACTTTAAAATATATGCCCTGGCTTTTTTTCCCATGCTCAAGAACTTGCAGAAAACCAAAGAAATCAAATTTTCATTCGTTTTGGTAAACAACAATAGATAACAGACACCTGGATTTAAAAGAAATATCCTGTTTCTTCTAACAGTTAGCTCTTCTTCTTTCTTGGTGGGAGTAAAATTAATTCCTTCCCTGTTAAGAATATTTGGCATTTACTGTGGCTATGACCACAATGGGTTTTTGGTTGGTGCTCAAAAAGAATTTCTAAATATTTTTCCCAAATTAAATTCATACAATTTTGTCAATAAAGTTACCAAATCAAAACAGTGTGGATAGGCAAAATATTTAGCTAAGAACTCTTCTAAAAAACAAAAAAGCTAGTTTTATAATACATCCATCATTGAATACTCTCATTGCTGAGAGATATATGAGATATATGAGATTCTGTGTTGTTTTTTCATTCTCTTCTGCTGCAGCTTTAAAATTTCTCATTAAACATTTAATAGCAAAGAAAGCATGAACTGAAATTAAAACCTCCCTCTTCTCATTGAAGAATTCTAACATTTTAGATGACTTTTCAGTTCCTTCTTTGACAAATAAATATTTATTATTTCTTCTTCCATTTTGCCTCCAGGTTTATTGAAATAGCATTGAAATTTTTTTGAGATACTTCTTTCAGAACATATCAGGATGGTCTCTCTCTAAGTTTCTTGTATATAATTTTATTTGTTCAAAGCTATCTTGAGACTCTGACTAGAATTTTAAAATAACTTTGAATCAACCTAAACAGTATTTTTGTATCAAACTTTAAAATCACTAGGTTCTGCTCGTGACAACTCACTTTTGTTAGTTATGTTATTTTCCATACTGCATCCAAAAATATCAGCTGCTCCTAAAGGGGAACAGAACAAAAATAACCCTGACAAGTTCATTTTGAAGTGCTTCTCCCACAAGTCTATCAGCTTAAATAGTCAAAACAGACAATTTAGCTAAATAACATTATCAGGAAAAAAAATTCTGTTAAACCAGTTAGAACAGACGTTTTCAAAGTATGTAATGGCTTGCATATTGAAACAACTTTCCTCACTTTTACTGCAGATTTCTGCTGCCTGTGCTGTACCTGTGCTAAATGTCAGAAATAATAGCAAGCAACTTCAGACATTCAAAGGCCAAAGTGCTAACAACAGGTTGCCTTCATGTTCTTTATCATTCATTATTCAAGTGGCTGCTTGTAATGTTTAACCTCAGCCAAGTCATAACATTCACTGCAGAAGCTCATTAGTGCTCATTATCTTATGACCACTAACCTGCCAGGCAGGGCAAGTGGCGGGGGCAGTGTACCAAGGAGAAAGGGTTAAGTGACAGAGACAGCTAAAAAGAGGAAGAAGCTTTTTACCACTCAGGGAAAATTGCTCCTTTCATTCTGCCAACAGCTTCACACTTGCCTGTAGGTCTTTTGCTACTAGAATCATCTAGGGCTCCTTCTAGGAAATAAAGAAATAAATTTAAATCATTTTGGAATTTCCCCTGGTTTTACAATCCTGAGCTGAAAAAAATAGGCATTGGCCAGCAGTAGTAATGTCCAGGTCTGTGCTCATATTTATACTGCAGAACCCAGGGATGTTAATTTTGTGATATTAGTTCACATTTCAACTCCAGTTCTTCTTAATTGTAGGACACAAACAGAAAGCATTCCAGAAATACCTGAACAAAATACCTCAGAGGCATTTGTTTTCTGTTACTGTGCATTCACTCACATTTCTCATGTGAGGGACTATAAAGCTGCTGAGCATTATTGGCAATTCACACCTACACTACACCAGCCAAACAATTTATGAGATTTTGGGCACTCAACAACTTTTTCCTTTTCTCCCCCCAGGTCCCCCAACTTTTTTGAAAAAGCACAGCCTGGCAGCTGATAGCCATGGATGGGCACAGGGCTCATCACAGCCACCACGTGCCACCTGACTCCTGGCCTTTAGCCTCTAATTGCAGTTTGGCACCTGAACTTGCAATTATTGACTGGTGAAACATTTTATTAGAATTATGTTCAAACGTTTAGCTGATCACTCCTTAACAATATCACTGGAAACATTCTGTAATTCATTTGGCACCCCCTTATCTTGGCACTTAGAGGCTTCACCTTCTCTCCAAGAAGGCCACACTCCACAGAGGATTTCACACTTGGGCTGACAGATGCCAGCCATTCACACAAATATCTACTGCTCTGCAAAGAGCTCGTTTTGTTGCAGCAAACAGGATGATTTAAGAATGTGGAGAGATAACTGTGCTTAAACACATATATACATATAACTAGGCTCATAACTAGGCATAAGAAATGGAATGAGGATTATGAATACAAAGAAGAGGAAATGACAGCAAAATATAAAACTGAAAAATAAGGATATTTTACTTTTATTACACTGTCACTTAAAATCACATATGTTTTTCTAATTTTTTATGAGTAAGGGTAACTGTATTCAGAAGTGTTCATCATAGTTAAATCATTAACATTCTTTAGTACAATTACCATTGTTACCTCTACAGAAGTCTCATGCATGCTGGTTTGAAATCGTTCTGGGGTGTTTGGAATCCCACAACAACATGCTGCAGAATTAACAGTATTTCTTTGAGATTTAAACTCTGGTAACAGCAAGGGAACACAAGGAGAAAGGTTCTATTGTGCTGGCAGCCTTAGCAACAGCATCCCATTCTCAAAAAGGTTAATCCCCTGTTTCAACACATCCTGATGCTTTGCTGATAGTTCCCACTGAAACTGTTCAGATGTAGCCTTCTGCAAATTCCTAAAGACAGAATGTGTCTGGTTTCACTGACCGAGAATGTTTCCTTATTTCAAATGACAAAAAATGAAATTAATTTTTTTTCAGTAAGAAGTCAAAAGAATTCTACAGGGCAAATCTCCTTTTGTTCTATGTGTGAAATGGGTTTCAGTAGAACAATGCACAGAGCCATACAGCAAGCTGATGAAGACAACTGGAAAAAGTCTTGAAGCTCTTCACATGAAATTATCTAAGCAAAGACGAGGGAATACTGTATTTAAATGATATATTAAAGAAGTGGATAAGCTTTGAAACAGATGCTTTATTTCCAATATTTTATAATATGTCTTCATTTTCTCTGTTCTATATTATATCGCCAATAAAAAAGAGCAGGTTGTTCTTTAATTGCACATAAGCTGCAGAGCATCAGGAAAATATGCTTGGTATTCCACACCAAATGGAATGACTCAAACATGATATATGAGTTTTCTTTGCAATTTTGCTTTAATGCTAAGCACTTAGAGAAAATTCCTTGAATGTTAAGAGCCAGGGTCACAGATGGAAAATGGCTGCAAAGAACTGAGTGGATCTTCACTGAACAGGGATGGAAGCCATGTAGGTGTTTCTGCTTGATATTTTTGTAGGTAGAAAGTATACTTAGCTCCCTATTTTAGGCATCTAAACCACCCTCCCTTCTTAGCTACAGAGAGCAGTAGTATGGAGATTCAGGCCATCCAACTATAATGGCTGAAGGAAGGTTTTGCAGAAGCCTCTTTTTCTCACTGTCTAGCAAGGAAAAGCTGACCTAACCCTGGATGTTTGCAGTATGATGTGTAAGCTGTTGGCATTGTGCACTAAAATCAGTCTCTATTCTAGTGATTCTGCATGCAAATTCTCAAGGACTGTGTCTAAGGGGTATACATTTTCATATAGTTGATGTTGCATACTAGCAAGACTACAGAGAAATTCAGGAGAGGAGTCAGTGATGCACATCCACTTTCCTAGGATGTGAGCTTCAAAACCTTGTCCTCAGAGTCCTGCTCTGCTGCTGTTCCAAATGGGAGTTCTGCCAATGAAGCCTGGCAACTCATGCCTTTTGTGTCCCTACCCTTAGTTCACTGTTGAATGACAAAACAGGCAGCTCAGAAAAGTCACCACACACACGTTTCCTTGGTGCAGTGGAAAGCAGAGGATTTTTTTCTGTGGGTTCTGCCTGTACAATCAGCAAACAATGGGCTCTGGCAGCTGCTGCTATCCCTGTGCTGTCTTGGATGAGAAGAAAGGCAAAGAATGCCAGGGTAGGCTGCAGGTTTTTACCTGAGCTAATTTACGCCCTTGAGTTTCAGAACAATTTCAGAATAATTGACACAGAAAACTGTAGAACTTCTTACTAATGTATGCTTTGATTGGCCTTTCAGCTTTCAGCTTTACAGATCTTTAACAGCCCTCATAAGGTTAGCTATAGACAGCAAACATTCAGTATAGTATATATACAAATTGCTACTTGCATGTCCAGATATCCAAAGGAATTTTGTGTCAACATTTTGATGACTTTTCAGATTCTTTTCTGCATAGCATGGAGAAAAAGAGCCTGATTTGTAGAGCAGGACCATAATGGAGTTGTTTTTTTTGTCATAATTTGTGCCAACAGTACCCTTTGAATACTCAGTAAATTAGAGCTGTTTTTTTTTTTTTTTCCAAGCAAATCTGCTGTCTTAAGAAAAACAAAGTTCTGTGAAACTTGCAATATATAGAACTATTTCCTTCACTGTCTATAAATCAAAATATGTTTTAAAATTTAGATATGAGTCATGACAGAACTGGAGATGTTGCTGTTAGTTCCAAAAGGAGCTGACAAGAAACCAAAAAGATTTGAAAGATACCTTCATTAGAATACCTCTTGCAGCAAGAAATGCAAAAAAAATTCTCCAACACCTGCAGGGAAAAAAAAAAAGAAAAGAACAAAAGAGAATAAGAGGTTCTTCATTTATTACTATTTTATTTTACATTTAACACTAAATTTCTGTGGTTTTGTTTCAGGTATCTGAAGTCCAGTTCTCCCTCAGAAACATCTAAGATTCTGTGTACAGCCTGGCCCAAGATCCCTGCTAGGCAAGACTCAGGTCAGGGGAGCAATTTTTTTTTCTTATGTCACTGATGTACTGTGGTGGGCCTGGGAAAATCTGGGTCTTCAATGTGATCTGTTGTGTTGCAGACTAATGTTAATGTGACACACAGAGAAGACATCTAGCCTATTGCATGTGGTCCAAATTAACTTGTGGACTCCCTGTTAGTTCTACTGGATGTGTCTGGGGATATGTACCAGCTCTGGGGATGCCTGCCATGTCCACTGATCACAAGAGGAGCCTGATCAACTCTTCCAGAGGAGATGTCCAACTGTTTCAGCAACACGGGCTAGTGGAAATTAAAATTTGTACTAGCAGTGGAATCTGATGGGCACCCCTTAGAACATAATATGCAATGAGCATGTGGATTTCCTGTGCCACTGGCTGCTCTAGTATGTATGCTCTGGATCAAAAGTCTCTTAGTGAACTCAATAAAATGAAATTATTCTCATCATAACAAGTTAATGCAGTGCTTGTTCTGTTTGGGAGAATTCTCAGAAATAGTGAAAAAACTGGAAAGTTAATTGGGTTCTCTGGACATTTGGTATTGGATTTCAGAACAGGATCTATTGTAAGCACACTCTTTTATCTGTTGAACCACGTCTTTATATATCCTACCATTCCTGTTCTGCTTGATTTCAAGATTTTGGGGACATCCATTGAGTACAACATCTTGAAAGTGTCTTCTTTGATCCTCTATGCTCCTGGATTTTTTCTAGATAAAACTCCAAAGACCTTGATTATCTATACACCTCAGATAATAATTTTCCAGTCATATAGAACTTATTTCTGTTACATCCAGCCATGATTTCAGCCTCCCATGCAGAAGAACTATGACAGGGCATCAACTAGAATGGCTTTTTTATTCTCTACTGTACAAAAAACCTACTACACTTAAATATTTTGAGTTGTAAAGATACTTGAGTTAGTTTGATACAGATTACATAAATATTTTCTTTGGGATCTTGATACATCCTATAGTCTGTCCTCAGCCTCTTGGTGTCTTGGCTTCACTGTTGTCAAGACCCAAGCTGGCAAGTTTAAGATTCTCTGTGAGCTGCAATTTATCTTCTAAGTTCTGTCATAAACATAACCTTAAAAATAAGAGGCTGGCTGTACCTCTTTACAGAGGAGGCTCAGCTTCTATCTGCTGCAGTTGTGACCTCTGCAATGTGCCTGACAACTGGAACGGCAGAACGTGAGATGTAACCTGTTATTAGAAAAACACATACAACACCATGTGGTGAAAAAGAAAATCAAGCCTAGGTAAATAACAGGTAGCATAGGAGCTTAACTGATCAATACAAGTAGAGGCAATCAAACACACTAAACCCATTTTCACTCTACACTGCAATCTGACTTTATATTGCTTTGAATGCTTCAACCTGCGAAAGGGAAACAGTGGCTGAAAACTTAAAGAAATATGGGTGTGTCTCAGGTATTAATCTAGGCAAGTGGCTGGAATGGAGCTAACTTTTTTCTTGGTCACTTGTGTAGTGCTCTTCTGAATTTGGGACCAAGACAGTGCTGATGGCACAGGGATGTTTCAGCTGTTTCTGATCAGTGCTTGCTCACTCTCTCCAGGCTCTCCCTGTTTCTCACTCTGACCAGCCAGCAAGCAGTCTGGGCTTTGGCAAGAATTTGGAGTGGGGAACAGCTGGGACACCTGACCCAAACTGACTAAAGGGACATTCCCTGCCATGTGGGATGTGTAAAAACTGGGTTAAACTCAGTAAAAACTGGGGAGGGGGACTAGATTTTCCAAGGTAGCTTCTGCTCAGAGCCCGACTGAGCATCGGTCTAGTACTAGGAAGCAGTGAGTGATGGTCTTTGCATCATTTGGGTTTTCTTTCCCCTGTTTAATTCACTTCAACTGTCTTTATCTCAGGTTTTAAGAGCTTTTTTTAATTTGCTTTTCTAATTGTGTCTTCAGTCCCTCTAGGGGAGAGTGAGTGAGTTGCTGGTTGGTGTTTAGTTGCTGGCCAGGGTTAACATTAAACTTCTAAACCTGCCAGTTCTTTTTTTTTTAGAGAACTATGAAATAGGAGACAACAGCCTAATTATATATCCAGTCTTTTCTCAAAGTTGTTGCTGTGGAATCATGTCACTATAATTGCTGAGTGTAAAAGTAAAATATATTTAAGAATAAAGGGTTTTCAGCCTTCTCCTAAACAAAAATTGTGGAACTGTATAACTATAGTGGCAACTGGTATTATATAAAAAAAGGTCATTTTATCAGAGGATAAAGTATGTGAAGACCATGTGTGTGCATAAAATTTATTCACAGCTTCAGTTTATGTTCCATATAGCATATTACTGAAATAATGAACCCTGTGCACTCAATTTAACACCTTTGACACTTTCTACTTCCTTGGCATTTTTCAAATTGGAAATTTTTTTATAGGGAGCCCTTCCCTTAAATTGCAGAAAGTTGACAATCCCATGTCAAAGAAACCAAGACTTTCTGCCAAAGGCAGAGACCAAGGACAGCAGCAAACCCTATTTCACAGTACATCTCTTCCCATTATTTCAGGGATGGGCACAATTTTCCAAGGGAGTGAAAAAACCCCATCAAATAAATGAATGTGTCTTCAAAATTCTTCCTGTTTTCAGATTTCCCTCCCTTTACTACAGCTTCTTCTCTTCCCACAGCTTTAACAATACAAAGGGCAAACCACAGAATAATCTGATAAGTACTTATATATTTGTAGATGCATTCTTATCCAGGTGAGGACTTCCCACAGCATGAAGGTCTAAAAATACTCTTCCCACAGAATCATACAACCTGAAGAAAATTCACAGAACTAAAAAAATCAATCTAAATCAAAGACTTTTTATCCTTAAATTTCTAAATTAGGCAATCTGAAATATAAGGATTTTTTTGCATATTTTTATTTTATCCAAGCATTTGGGCACCCCTAATTTATATGACAGTGGCTGAAACTGATGGGGAAAGGACAGCTGGGTTGATTACTTTGCTTCATTCATAATGCAGTTCTCTCCTCCTCCCAACATGTGAAACATCTCAGTGATTTTATGTTCTCCCTCCCTTTCTCAAAAAGTACCAATGAAAATATCTTCCCCCTGACTGAGCAGATAGTTAATTTTAAATTAAACAGCTGCGTCCAGGCACAATGAGCATATATCTCTGCTGCACAGCGAATTACTTGTAACTGGAATTAACAATGTTTGGGGGTTTGACCTCCAAACAGTGAATTAACATTTGTCTTAAGTGAGTAGTATGAGACTGATCCTATAATGCAAAAAGGTTTTGCAGTTTGAACCCAGTTCTCAGTGTGCTAGGATGGCAATATTGTTAGCTGTGTAAATGAGCTGAGAACCTGCTGGAGGTTACAGCAGAGACATCTTGGGAGGTATGGAGTACTTGAGTCCTTTGCTTTCATGCTGGATAAAAAGACTTTTGGAAGGTGAGAGTTGTTGCTTTAATGGAAGAGTAATCGCACAAAAAATTTCAAAAAATGAAAGTTTAAAAGTATTTTGTAGGACAGAACAAGGCTTTGAATACGTGATCCACTCCATGATGATAAAGCATCAATAAAACATTATGTTGCTTAGGTACATGGCAGGGGCAGAAATTTTGAGCTGAGATGGAAGGAACACCCTGAAATGCTTCAGTTCCTTTGGCACAAAGTGGGAATAAGCATCTCTGAAGGTCTCAGCTCCTCAGTAGAGGCACCTAAGACAGTCCAGTTATCCCTCAGGAAGCTTCCAGTTGCCTTTTCACATGCAGATAAGAAAGGACTGGAAGAGAGTGCAACACTGGACTGGAAAATGCTAGGTGCAAGTTAGATACCTGAGGTGGGCAGCCTGGTTCCTTGCCCATTTTTCTTCCTGCAAGCCTGTTGTATTTATTCGTGTAGTTATTTTCTGTAAATTGCTCAAGAAGTCAGTTGATCAAGTGTGTCATCAACATTTCTTCTTGTCACCTGTGAGTTAAGCTCACCTTCAATTCACCTGTGTATAATATAAAGTAGTTTCACAATGACTGGCCACTAAACAGTGTTTAATTCAGCCATACAGAACTGCAAATCACAAAACAATGAATCATTGTTTATGTAAACCAGAAAATCTAGCTCTGTGCTAAGAATAATTCAATCAGTCTATAAAAAGGGCTGTCCAAAAATAGCTTCTACTCTCTAAAATGCTTCACATTTGTTGGAGTTTTCCAAGGACTGGTTCTTTCCTTTCATCTTCTGAAAGTTCCGTTATGAAAGAAAAGTCGAAATTGCTACTAGCAGACTAATTGAGAAAAGCTTGTGGCTCCCCTGACCCCTCCATTTGTACATGCTCTCTTTTTTTTTAAAAAAAAGGTATTTTTCTGAAAAGAATTATAGGAACATGCTTAAGCATTTGGTTAGTCTCTGATCTCATTTCTATGTTTTCAAAGTCTAAAGTTAATTTAAACTAACTTTAGGTTCAGTCAATCACTTGAAACCAGGCAGTGCATTTCCTCTGTGTGTGGCATGTCTCTGGGCCTCTATACATGTGCTAATTCCTTTAATATCATTGTGGCTCTTCATTCTACTCACTCCAGTATGTCCACATCTCCCCACTACAGCTGCATTGAGCTGCCCACTACTGGACCTTCCAGATCTATCTCCTGGGTGTTGAGAGCTGTTGGCAACCCTGCTCCTAGTGCAGATCAGAAAGCTGTTGACCTTGTTTGCCCTGAGGGGACATTACTGGCACAGCTTGACTTGCTGTCCACCAGAATCTTCAGCACATGTTCTGCAAAGCCACTTTTCTGCTGCTGGGTCCCCAGCCTGGTACATGAGGCTATTCCTCTCTATTTGAAGGCCTTTGCTTTTCTCTTTTTTGAACATCATGAGATTCTGCTAGACCCATTTCTTCCCCATCTCAATGTCACTATCAACATGAACCCAGCTCTATAATTTGCTTTTCTTGTAATGCATAGTGAAGCCAATTCATGAACTCAGATTAAAAACCCAATCCACATCCATCATGAGGAAAGAAACTTAAATTTTGTTTGAACTCAAGTTTCTCTTTCAGGGAAGTCTTCAAATGTAATTGCCACTTCCCAGTAATAAGTGAAACCTGACAAGAAGAAAGTTGTCCCCTCCCCAGAGTATGATCCTTGACACCTTTGTGAAAAATCCCAGTTCATTTTTTGCTAAGAATGCATCTATCTTTGAGTGGCAGTTAGCAGAATTTCATCTTTTACATTGGAAACCTGTGTATTCTCAGGCTTAATTTTCCCATATGGAAACTATAGCCTATGGTCAGTTGTATTTTTCTTTAAGTCTCAAAATATTTGCTGAGTTTCCTGTAGCCATCATGATAAGATATTGAAAGTAGAGCAGAGTACCATGTCCTGGTAGTAGTTACACTGATACTAAGATTCAGTAATTACAGAGGTAAGGTTTGTTTGCCTAACTGTATGTTGTAAATATTTTCAATTGTAAATTGAAAATTTAGATAGTCTCTTGCTTAACTTCTATTTGCCAGTCCAGATGGGTATTCATCTCTGGTAGGTCCTTTGCCATATTTTTAAACCCTGGTCTTGGGATGTACTGAACAGCCCTTCATACAGGACTAGACACCTGTTCAGGCAGCTGAGTTCTGCTCACAGTGTCCCTGCACAGTTAATCACTTGATGCATACATGCACTTTATCATGTTAATCTCTTGATCGTAAAATTCCATGAGAAATTATTTAAATCTAAATATTTACCTCTGGGTTTTTTTCAGAGCAATTTTCTTTCCCAGGCTGGAAACTGCTATTCTGCTTGTCCTACAGTCTCATTCTTTTCTTGGCTTTGGTAGTACACTTCAGTTGATGCTGAAATTTCTACTTTGCTGAGCAAATTAGAATACCTCCTAAGCATGTTCTCTTTATGGTTCCAATTTTCTCAGTCTTTGAATATCAAAAAGTTGTATACTAATATAAGAAAATTATTTTAAAGTTGTATTCCAAAGGCTAGAAGAATCTAATTTTTTTAAATGTCCCTTTATAGTGATTTACTCCTTATGATTATAGGTAGAGACACACCAATCATCCTTTGAATGAAAAGCATACTTCTTTTATATCATTCATTCTCCTAAATGATTTAGTGCAGTAACATTTTAGGTGCCTTACAGAAGTCTAAATATGTCAACACCTTGTATAATCTCACTCTGTCTCATTTTCTTTTCTTCAGTTAAAGGAATTACAGAGTTCCCTGCTTACTGGACATTTTGTCCCTTGGCTTTGGTTTGGTACGTACTCAAAGGAAGGTACATCAACATTAAGACTGTCAGACTGATGGAGTCATACAGATGCAAGAGATTTATTTAAATGAAAGGAAAAGTGGATTTTATTCTTGCTGATGCTAATGGGCCAGTACACTTTCATGAATCATAAAAGAACAAAGTGCCCTCATCTGCACAAATATTTAGCTAAAGTCTCAAAGGATGGCACCCTGAGGGTACCTTAAGGACAAGGAGAGCACAGAAGCTGAAGAAGAAAGACCAGCAAAATGCAATTTGAGCTGCACCATCCCACTGCTTCTTGTCTCAGGCTAGGAACTTGAAGAGGATTCTAAAATCATATAGAATATGATAAAGATAAGATATCCATGTTTGAGATCAATATCAAAGATTCCTGCTAGGAGGAGGCAGGGAAGAACTATCTCTTTCTGCTTAGGGGCAATGACTTTTGGATTCTGTGGGCTCAGCAAAAGATGCAGAATGGTTCTGAGCTGAGGGAATATTTATCCATCTGTCCCTAGTCTACTCTTTGTGTTTCAGTGGGAATATGTCAGGGAAGGAAACTTGGGAATATTGTCAAGTGGAACTTTGTGCTTCACTCATGTGGAAGATGACTCATTACTGTTTGATTCACCCATCTCCCAACTTTTTCTTTTCTAGCAAAAGTTAAATGTTAAATTCCTAAATTTGTTTTAGTATTGGTACTGCTATGTCATCACTGATGTTCCTCAAAGGTGTTTCCTTGTTCATGAAATTCTTGAACTGTAAGAAAAACCAAAAACAACCAACCAGAAAAAAACCAACAAAATGAAATCAACCAACCAAAAAACTCCAAATCAAACAAAACCTCAAAACACAAAAACCCACACAAAACCAAACAAAAATCCAAACAAAAACAAAAACAAAAAAAAAAAAAAGAAAAAAAAGACCAACAAAAAACCCACCATCAAAAGCAAACTCCAAAACCAATATGAGCATAAACAATATCTGTTGTAGGTAAAATATTTACTATAGACTTCATTTTCAGAAACATTGTCATGTTTGCTTATCTTTGCATAATTAAAAAGCCCACCTACATGCCCCATAACAGGCACTTAAAACTGAAGAGAAACAGAAATATTTCCATTAGAGCTATAAGCATTTAAGTAATAACTAATTCTATTTTAAATTTTATAGGAAAATTTGATGGTAAAATGAAATGGGACAGTAATTCCACATAAAAATATATGTTCATTTTTTACACATATACATTCAAATCAATCTATTTCTATGTACTTTAAATGGAGTAATTCACTACATTTCTCCCATTCATTTGACTTGTGCAGAAATGGAATGATAGTGCTATTTTACCCCACTATCTAGGTTCAAATATCTGGTTGGAGTGTGGATAAGATAGAGATATCTTAAGCTACAGTACTGTTGGATGGTGGAAGCATGAACAGGACAGATGCTCAGCCCCTCCAAGAGTACCCAGCTGTTCTTTTCCTCTCAGTGCTAAAATTGTGGCAGCTCTTCTAGCCTTTACTTCTAGCCTCTTCTTCTAGCCTCTTACTACTTTAAAAATGTTTCCAGAATATCTTATTCAGCTAAGCTGGTGTTTTTCTTTAGTCCTACTGTACAATCAACCTGCATGAGTAACCGTCTAAGAATGTTTACAGGGCATTTAATCAGCAGGAGATACTTACATTTATGAAGGTAATAGGAAATCCCCTGTGGATTTGTATCTAATTCAGTCATCTTTAAAGCTCACTGTATTTACTGTTCCAGCTGGGGATTAGTACTGTCAAAAGATTCTCAGCAGAGAAAGAAAATTCAGCACCTCATCTGTCTAAAGCAAAATTTCCCAGGCTTCAGGAAAGTCTAACTCATCCACTAGATCAGGGAATTATAGTCATTGTGCCCTGAAAAATTTGAAGATGATTTTTCTTTATGGATAGAGAATAATGAAAAGGTAGGTATTTAATACTTGGTATTGAAAATGGAACCAACTTTCTCAGTACAGAGAGAAAGAAATTGCCCCAAAATTTAAGAAATAAGCATCAACATTGTAAAAAGACTGAAAAGGCCTCCTTGCCATATCCTTCAAATCATAACAGATTTGAGCTGGCACATCTAGCTGCCAGCCATTAGTACCACATACTATGCTTAGTCCCTGGATCTTTTATCTCTTATGCTCAAACTCTGCTTATTTCACCCTTACAGAGATGAGAATCATGTATCCGAAAACATTAACAAATTGGAAAAAAAAAAAAGAAAGCTCTCTGGGATTAGCCAGAATCTTTTGCCTACTCGTTTTTTTCCAGCTCATGTTGGAAAATGGGAGCTAAAATGTTGTTCTAACCTTTTGATTAAAATGTGAAATATCATATGAGGATTTGTGCTGAATTAAGTTAAGAAAGATGCTGTAGCATTACATAACACCACAGGTACTGATACAGCATTCTAAAGCACAATATAAACTTACATTTAAGAAGATCTTGTCTTATTGTTCTTTTAATTTTTGCAATTCTAATCCCAGATGCTTCGGACTGAACCTTTCCCTTGATGCTCTGGGGGAGCACTGTAGCTTTCATTGCTATTTTTGCCTGCAGGCAGATTCCATCTCTGGTATTACACCACATTTTGTTTGACAGAATGAGGAACAGACCAGATTGCTTAGTAAAACTAAGAAATGGAGAAAATGTGGTTTGTAGTACCTATTTTACCAATTTTTAAACAATCAGCTAGGTACTTAAGCACATGCTCAAGGACTACTGGTGTCATTAGTACTTCTGAAGAACTTAATTGAAAATGCTTAATTCTCTGTCAAGTAAAACCTCCTGTATCATCAGTAGTGGTATCAGTGGGAAAAGGGAGGCAATAACAGTGCAGCTGTTTACAACATAAAGTACAAATTGCAGAATCATCTGGGGGAGTGGAGAATGGTCATGGAGCATTTTTTGTATTCAAAGTCAGATTGCATCCCTGAAAGCAGGGACAGGTCTGTACAGTTCTGTTGCCTTGATTTTATATCTAAGAAAAGAAATATTTGTGACCAAGACTGATCTTCAATAAATACCAATATAGGGGTCAGTTCCTGAATGTAGTGTAACTAAATTTCAGTTAGTCACACAAGAAAACACCCAACAAATGGGAAGCAGACACTTCGAAAAAGTCAGCCAAAGCAGAAACTTATCAGAAAACCAGCTCTGAAATATGATGCCTCCATTTCCAAAAACAACTAGAAAGTTTTCCCGTATAAATTATCTCTCTCACAGATGTCTCAAAGGGAAAAGCTATAATGATCATGATGCTTAAAAATAACAAATTCTTTTTCAAGCTCCTGGCTTCTAGATGCAAGCCTCCCTTCCCATTCCCTGGCCCTCAGGCTAACTTCAAAACAAGTTCTGGCCAAAATTTGGAGCATCTTAATAGATGTTTTAAAAGATGCCAGTGCAGAGGGCAGGAATATTTGCCACAACTTTACATCTATAGTGTAGATAACTTGTCTGTAAGTTAGTTAAGCTCTCTACTCTAAGATCCAAATGTCTTATTCACCCCTAACCAGCTGCTCTGCTGCACATACCTGGTGTTTTCCATGAACACTTGCACTTGGCAGTGGATGCTCTAGGCTGCAGACATGTATGTCAAAAACCTGATGCAAGTGGGCACAGCTCATGTTCTCTTCCCTGTCACCTGCACAGCATTGTCAGGACCACGCTGTCCTGGTTATTCTTCTCCAGCTGCAGCGCTTCCTAATGTAGCATCCACTTGGGCAGGAGATGCTCAAGTCTGCTGGCAAAACACCCTCTGCATTCTCTCCCTTACTCTAAAAAGGCTGCTTAGGCTGAGCCATGGTGCAAACTGCAGCAGAGAGCCAAGGATATTCCTTACTTACACAGGGGAAGCAATAAAGGGTGAAATTGCTACTTCTCCTTTAAACAGCTGAACAGCATTCCTAATAAAGCAAATACAGTCCTGTTTCCTGTGAAGCACAGAAAGAGTGGAGCAGAGCACAGAGAGGGAGCACTAAAAGTCACCCTACAGCCAGCTTTGCATTACGCAATGCTGCAGTGCCTGTGCTGTGAGGGTGACTGAGCAATCTTCTAGATGAAAATCAGCTGCGAAGAATAAAATGCCAGCACAATTTTCTGATGGTTGGTTTTCACTTCTTCCTCTGTTCTTATTTTCACCTTTATAAATATTTTATGCTTAATTGGTTTATTACTGGGCTTATTGTTAGAGTGAACATGAGAAGAATTAACTGCTGTCCAGCTACTGAACTTGGTTGCAGGTTTCCTAACCAAGAGTTTTCTTGCATTGATTTAACTGATGTGATAAGACACACCTGTCAAACCTTTGAAAGGTGACTGGTGACTTTGTGTACTGCCTGAAAAGGCAGCAATTAAGAGTGATGAGGACTGAGAAACAAAATTCTTTCAAGGTCTCCAACTGTGCATGCAAAAGTACCAAGGAACCCATTTGAATTTCTTTGAAAATAAATATACATAATATTAGAGCTATGATTTAATCATGGCATGACTGATTTCTAGGTGCTGCACAGATTTGCTTACCTCTGAACCACTGTTTTTCTCTTTCCAGTATGTGCCTCTGTATAATAAATGTTGTCTGACTTCCTTTACCTTGGTCTGTACTATATTATTCTGCCTGAATGCACTGGGAACCAGAATGTGCAAACTCTTGGGATAAAAAATAGCATCAGAGGCAAGATCCCAGGGCAAGTATCCTTCAAAGAGCTGCTGCAACTATCGCTGAAACCAAGTGGATTCCTCTTACATGGAATTATGAAGGTTGGGGTGGATAAGTGACTTTTTCTAGGGTTGAGATCAGGATGGAGAAATACAAGGCCAAGGCAGGTTCTCAATGGTATTTTATGGGCATGGTCCTCTGAGCTGCTTGGCAGTGTCACTGGGGGGTAGTGGATGCATACAACTGGATGCCTGCTCATATTAAAGTTGCTTCAATCAAATTTTTTGCAGGTAATTTCCTGGAAAAAGCCAAGTCTAGATGTTCAGAGTCAAAAAGACATTGGCTTTTTCTCCCTCATAATATCAAAAAATAGAGTATATTTCTAGTTCAATATCCCTGAATCTGTTGGAATGATCAGTGGGCAAGGGCCCAGCAGTTTTTAGAGGATCTGTGATCCAGAATCCCTTTCCAGTGCTGTGGAGGCACATGGTCTTTCCCTGCTTCCCCTTTCATGGCCTATGCCCATGCATCCAGATGTGCCATGAGTATAGGCCATGAAAGATCCCACAGTTCTCCCTGAACAGGTTTTGGGAGCAGAATGTGGCCCTTCCCATCTTCCAGCACGAGGTAACAAGGAAAGTCTATTCTGTAATTTTCAGAGACTGTGGCTCATTTGGTTCTTTACTGCGGCTTTGGTTCTGTTGTGGCTAAGTTTCAGTTTTGTTCCTTTTTTTTTAAAGACTAAATTATAAAAATCTGATGTGCCTTGATGAAAAGTCAACTCTGGTAAAAGATTAGGCATAAAAGAATCACCTATTGACTATTTTTTTTTGGCATTAAAATAACATTATTATTAAACATTTGCCAGCTGTAAAGAATGGAGCAGTGCAGGCAGCATGTTTGCCTTATGTCAAGGTGTGCTTGGCATTAGATGTGATTGCTGCCTTCTTGGTCTTTTGGAGATGACACTGGCACTCCAGATGCTGGGCATGGACCCCTTAGTGACTGCCGGCCAAGGGGAACAGAGCACAAGCACATGCTGGGACTAGAGATTCAAACCAAACACTGAAGTCTCTGGATGCTTTACTAGGAGGGTGATAGCTGGGACAGGGACCAAATGGATCCTAGGGGTGATGAGACAGAGAGGGGAGAAATTTTGCCAGCTTTGATGTGTGTATTTTGTTTTCTGCATTTGAAGCTGAAAAGACTCTTAATCACTAATGCTTTATTTTTAAGGGTTGTTGTAGACTAGAGCAGTGTCCTTGTTGCACAAGGTGTCAGGCTGTTCTGCAGCTGATGAAGTGGCCACTCTGAGACCTACAGGAGCCTGCAGCAGGGATCTCATTTAGGAGAGAAGTCAGGATTAAGTAACAAAGAGACACACCCTGGAGAAAGCCAGAGGTGATCTTTCTTCCTGGACCTGGTGAGAAACTGAAACATTTTGTTTTCACTTCTCAAAATGATGTGTTGTTTACCAGCTCAGAAATAATTGTAGAATTTACAGAGACTTTCCAGAAGCTTTTTTTTTTTTTCATTCTGGAGTGGAATAAATTTTGAAACAATGGTAATGAATCAGTTCCACCCTATCCTTCATCAGCAAAAGTTTCATTCTGCATAGGCACCTTGGGTGACCATCTTTCACCTTCTGAAAGAGTGGCTCATAATAACAGCCTTGATATGAGCTGTTAAACACTATTGCCTCATTCCATTCTTGTGCCATGTTAGAGCCAAACAGTGAAATGTCAGAAGGTTAAGAATCAATTTTAAGCAGTAAAATACATCAAAATGTGTAGTCTGCTAAAATGTTCTGATACAGATGAATGCCTTTTTTTAAAGAAGCTATCAAGTGCACAGCATAAAGGATAAATCTTCTCATTTTCTGTGTGTTTTGATGAACGTGTCTGCAAGACTAACTTCTGCTCTTACATTTTATACTTGCATGATATTTTGCAGACAGAACACAGGAATATTTTTGAACAAAAAATCATAATTCAAAATACACAATAATAGAGGAAAGGTAGGTACACATTAAAACTAAAAAGTATTTCTTTTTCTTTTTTGTTTGTTTTTTATAGTGAAATAAGTGGGATAAGAAATCTTGTGTTTATACTACAGACTTTACCTACTCCTAAGACCAGGCCTCTAAGAGTTTCACGTAGCTTTTCATTTTTTCTTGTTAAGAAAATTCTAGCTAAGCAGAATTATTTAGGTGTTGCCTGGAAGATGATGGTCATGCAATGGCAGTAAAAATAAATGTGAAGATGAATGTTTGCTGAGTAACACTACTAAAGACACAGATAGGAAAAAAAAATGCAGGAAGTCATAGGTGCTCTCTTCCATTTGAGCCTGCATCCAGCTCTGACTGCTGTCGGTAGTGCATGGCTGTAAACACAGCCAGAGGGATTTTACATCCACCTGCACCTTTCTATGCCTGTCACCAAGTCAAAGTTAGTTTCTAGGCTCCCTCTACAGTCGATGGAGAAAAATCATTACCTCTGGAGGGCAGGTTCCCTATTTCCTTTGGACATGTCTTTTCCAGGCTTCAAGGTGACTTGGCACAGAAAGAAGTGAATTGTCTGAAAACCTGAGCACCTTAACAGTAAAGATTGGAGCGTGGAAATGGCCATCTCAGCTTCTGTCTTTCATTCATCACATAACTATTACATATATTCATTCAACAGAAAAAAAGATGCTTCAGTATTTCTCAATATCTTCCAAGATGCCTTCTATCCTCTTTGACCACTTTCAGCAACGTGTAATTGGTAATATTTCTTCTTTTACATTGATACTAAGGTTTAATAAAAACTCATATATAGGTTTTGAGTTATTTCACTGAATGCCATTAAGGGAAGCTAAGTTCCTTCTCATCCACAACCTCAACAGGAGATCTGTCCTTTGAGGATCTGTTTTTATTAGCTGACATTAATATGGGACAGCCTCCAGCCTTTATGGTGCCGTTTTCTACACTGCACTAGCCATCATATTTGGAAAATACACCAGGATTCCATGAGTTTTATTCATCAAAACTCTCTGCAGATTTAGCAAGGCTTGTTCAGTCTCTTTAAGCTATTCCTGGCTGTGACCTCATATTTGTTGAATGATAAGGATTTGTTCTGTTTTTCTTTTTTTAACCTTTTCTTTTGGGGGGGGGAGGGGTGTAATTATTTTTTTTTTTAAGGAACACTACTGAAACCATTATTTTCTGTTGTTAAGGACTATGTTGTAGAAGGAGATCTTCAAGGAGATCTGAGTGCTATATTCATACAACAGACAAGAACAAGTTGTTCCAGTGACAAATACAAAAGATGAAAGTTAGGATAACCTTTGTGATAAAGGCTCTGTGTGAATTTAAATAAGAACTAAAATAAAAGCAGTGTCGGACAAAAGGCAGTGAGATAAATTTTCTCATGTCAAAACATGCTAAATTGATTCTCCTTTGGAGATCTAAATTAATATGGATCTTGCAAATGTGGTAGCCAACTACAAAAAAAAGGGAGAAAAGGGCTGTTTCTGCCCTCTAAAATGGACACTGTCAAAGTCAAGGTGCAAACAGCTGAAAGTAGCTCCTGAATTAGTATTCACTGCTCCCAACTCCAAGTGCTAAGCTTTGCCAGCAAGCACTATAAACAATGGACCTTATTAACACTTGCAGACAGTCTCAAAATCAAAGTTAATAAATTACAGCACTCCAGAATTATTCTTTTTTGTAAAGAGGAGAGAACAACTACTCTTGCAACATACTAGTTCTTAGCACTACATACTGAATAAAAGTCAATAAGCAGTTGTGAAAGAGAGCTTTCTTTTCACAGGGTGCATTATTGGTTCTCTGTTGCAACGTCCCAGCACAGCCACTGCGGTTTATGTAAAAATGTCATGCTACAGTGATATTGAAAACATACAGGTTTAAGCTACTCTGGTTTGTCCCATACTTTGTCCTTAAATTAAACAAACAAACAAAAAAATCTCCTCCATATTCAGGCTGTAAGGACTGTCGTATTTCTGAACTTGGCTTTGAAAAGCCAATTTTTCTTAACATTGTGTACATTAGATTCCAGTTTCATTTTTGGTGCCAAATGTTCTGACAGAGCAAAGGCAGGAGTGGAGCTCATACATCAAGAGCACTGCAGTTCCCTGGTAAGATCTCCAAACTGTGACATATACAAGAAAGCAGTAATTGCTTTTTTTATCCCACTCCCATTTTTGTTTTTGCCTTGTAGAAGCTATAAATGCTGAAATACAAAGTTCTTCAAATATCATAGAGATTAGAGACTAAATTATTTTTAAATGTCTCACAAGATAAGAATAACTATCTCAGGAATAAATTGGGGATCACAATGAAGTTCTTACAGAAAACGCATCATATTCATAAATAAAGACAGACTATTAAGTGATACAGTACCATTAAAAAAATCATAGGAGCACTTGGGATTGTAGGAACCAAACTGACACTTCAAGTGCCTGTGTGAAAACTCTATGATGTTTTCACCCAGGTAGTAGAGAGGAGTTTTATTTTACTCAAGACCACCATCAGCCATGTTCAGCTTTCACATGCCTATGCAGGCACATCCTAAAAGTGTAGGAAACTGAGTGTTGAGCTCTGCAGCTGCCTTACACATCCAGAGAGGCAGGCTTGCTCTGCTCCTTCTCTCCCCTGCACAGGTTTGTCCTGCCCTGGAGTCTGTACAAAGACCTACTGGGGGAAACCTGAAACCACAACAGTCCTCAAATCCAACCCTAGCCAGTCTCTTCAGTCGTCTGGCATAACCTGGGAGCCCCAAGCTGCTTTAATAACTAAGCACATTATTTTTCTGGGAAGGTGACTGGTGTCAGTGCTGTTTGCAATGTAGCTTTATCAGGGGCACAGGCAGGTGTAAAACACCACAGACAACCTGTCTATAATGTTGTAAATGTAGCAAGCTCTTTATACCCACAACAGAAATGTACAAAGATATCAACATATATATAGATAATATATTAATCTCCCCTTCCCCAAAGCTACCAGATGCGCTTTGGGTGCTTTGCTCTGCTACTGAATAATTTTCCACACTCTTGTCTATTATATTTCTAAGGTGAAAAAACTTTTTATTCCAAAGTGAAAAAGCTTTTCATCCCTGAGCCCTCTCCACTCAGGCAGTTAAATAAATAGTGATATCTTCTGCCAAGCTGATGAACAGCACAGCACTGCAGACAGAGTTCAAACTGTATTTTTATCAAGGACTCCCACAACAGTTCAGATTTCTAATAAATTAGGGGTGCATACACTTCACTTATGCAGATTCCCTCAGATCTCTTTGCACACACTAGGGAAAAGGCTAGTACAGGCTATTTCACTTCTATTCCTCAGAAGCAGCTATATTTTAGTCCCCCTGCCTCCCTAGGCCCCTGTTTCCACAGATGGCCTGGCATAGCTCAGGTGGGTTTTAGCCCCACTGCCTTGTCCTTGCCCTGGGTTGAGCAGGATGTCCTTGCTCAGGATGAGCTCCATCATGCAGCCAGTGTGTTCCTCAGGCTGGTGGCTGCAGCATGAGCCTGTCTGATGGGGCTGCCCCATGGCTCCTCTTGTGCAGCTGGGATGAGAAACTTCAATGGTGACCTGGTCTACACACAGGAACATGCCCAGGCATCACCAGGATGATCCTCAGAAACTCCCCACTGTTGTCATCTTATAGCAAAGCTCCCATACCTTCTTGGTGATGTCTCACAGGCAGCTCTGACTATCACAGTGACTCCTTCTTCCTCACAGCTCAGCCAACAAACTCTAACTCTCTCTTCACCCGGCTAACCCACTCTTATAGCACTCATCCTTATTAGACCCAGCTGTGGCCTATTAAGGGCAGGCCTGTTCCTAATCTTTGGTGATTAGTACAGCTGCAACTCCTCAGGGGTGAGATTACCTTCTGCACTATCTTTATTTTCTTACATTCTATCCCTCCACACCCCACTAAGATGTGACTTGCTCATGGGGCTGTCCAGAGAAGGACTGAACAGGGAGGGGTGAGAGGGGTCAGGGGAAGAGCTCCTTGACCCAGCCCTGCTGCTGAGGCATGTCATGAGACTGTGGTCCCAATGGTGAGGAGGCTGCTCAGGTGTCCCAGGTGGGACAGCTTCAGATCTTCTCATTCAGAAGTGGCCACACTGCCATTTGCAAATGCCTGTTGGCTTTCTGCCCACGTGCCTATGGAAGCACCCAAACTGTTGGTGTGCAGACAGGCTGAATGCAAATGCATACATACTAACCCTCCAAATTCCAATCCTACTTCACAGGAATAGTTTTAGCTTTATAAAAAATGGAATTCATTTAGATTGTCTATCTGCTTTTAACGTTATTATTTTCAGTATAAATCTTTGGTAAGGTTACCAGGTGCCCCAGTTTCATAAGTGCCCCATTTTCATAATGACAGTCATGGAGAAATTAAGGTGCTCTAGTTTTTAAAACTGTTGGAAAATCTTCTGCTACCTTGGATGGATAATTATTAAGCCTTTTTGAAGAAGAAAAAGGATTGTCACAGGAAACAGAGACATTTTAAGGTGACAGCAAAGAAAATAGTAATTTTGGTTTCCTGTTGAAAGTGCATCACACTCTCCCTGATCATTTACTCTTGTGTTTTCCTGCTATGCCAGGTTGCTCATAGTCATATACATTTCAACCAAAAATCAGATTTAAATGAACAGTAATTTTATTCACTGTCAAGACAGATAGTTATGACTGTCAAGAAAGCTATCAGGTTTTATTTCACCTGAATTTTTCCCCAAAGCTACTGTAGAAACTGAAACCAGAACAGTGATCCAATGCATCTTTTGATTTGCAATGAAAATCCTTTTGCTATTTTTTTTTCATATTAGTACTTAATTTATATCACACACACTGAGCCAAACTCTTGCTCATTCTTCCCTGGTTTCATCTAACAGGTGAGTGAACCTGAAGCAGAGACTGAATGGTGCCAAGTGTTTGATGGTGTCAGCCCCATTTTCCATAGCTAGTTCTGGGTCTGGCTGCTGAAAGTCCCACCACCCCACCTTCCTGCCCATGGTCAGATTCATAAACATTAAAGCCAAAGGCATGTGAAGAAGAAAAAAATAGGAATATGAAAGCCTGAAAAAGGCTGTCTGTCTTGGAAACAGCAACAAGTTCTACTTGGTCATAGATGGATTTACATACCTTTTTAGAACACTGCCATGCTTCTGTTTAGATGTCTTCATCAGAGGCAAAGCATCTGAGCCAAGCAAAGAGCTTGGCTAACATCTGGCATTCAAAAATACAAGTATCCTTGAAACTATATACAACAGCAAACTTCATTCCTCTCTTTGCCCTTTTTTAAATTTTCTATTTGTTTAACACTTCCCCTAACAGTCAATGAAAATAAATATTACTTTTGTGGATTTGTTGTTGAATCCCTTAAGTCAGTTCTTTCAAGTTGGTATGCTCTCCACATCTCCAATTATATCAAGGTAATAAAGTAAAATTCAGTCCCATTCTGACAAACCCATGCTTTCATATCACTCTTGATCAAGTCAAAGCCCAATAGCAAAAGCAAAATGGACCAAAATCTGCCGTTCCTTTTTTATTTTTTTTTATTAGAGAACACACCAGTGATAATCTGTTAAATAGCAATGATGATGTTGAAATGCATAATAAACTATAATGCCCTGATTAAATGAAATAACATGGCTCCAGTATGTTTAATTTGTGCACCTTATTTCTTAATTTCAGCTCTCAACTGGTCCTGCATGTCTGTCCTTCAGAACTTTAATTGCTTTCTAAAGGGAATTTGATTAGATCTTCACATTGCAAGACAATACTTTGCACATTTCTAGGAGTTCTGCAAGCAAATTGTAAGTTCTATGAATGTGTTTCCTCAACTGAAATAGAAAAATCCCAAACAACCAGATTGCCTCATAGCTCCTGCTCTGAAAGGGAGCAGCAGCATCCTGCTAGCTGCCAGTGCTCCCTGCACAGACTGATTCATTAAAACCTTTCACCCTCCTAAAGGGGGTGGGGAAACTTACCCTAAGAGATAAAAAGCCCACAATAACTGCACACAATTTACTTCCCTAATGGGGTTTAATATGATTAAAATAATAAGCATCACGCTGTGCTCAACAGCACTTCAACTAGTATAACTATGGTATAGAACATGAAACATATCTCCAATGCAAAATATTTAAATTTAAAACTGCAAGAGCAAGTCTGGGACAGCATTGCTGGATAGGTTAGACTGCTGTCAGTCTAAGTGTGCTAGTAAAGATGAGGACATGGACAAAGTCTGTCCAAAAATATAGTTCATGCCTTCTTCCAAAGAAAACCATATGATGGAAAGCTCAGTCCCACCACTGAACATGAGTCCGCAACCAGGTTCTAAATGTTGAGTTTTTCATGATGCAAATCTTGGATCCTTGCCCAGATACCAACATGGCCATAGGCTCTGGCTTCTCTAAGGCAGCAGCTGTCCCTGGGTCAGAGGTCTGGGGCTGCTGGGAGAGCTCCCAACAACCCGGTCAGCAGGGAGCAGTTTTCAGAAGGCGCACCAAGTACTGGGGAGTATGATGGAAAGAGAAGCAGCAAAACAGCAGCAGTGTCATGGCTCAGTACAAACACACTCTATAGGATGTTTGCATCTTGAGCACTTAATGGAGATTTTAAGTCTCCATCCAGTACAACAGAAGTGGGAAAGGTCCACTGAAGGCAATGACAAGGGCCAAAGGAGGGAAATGGTGTTACAAATAAAGAATCACTCAATGTAAGAGCTCACCAGGTGGTTAATGGGGAGGAGCAGAACACAGGTAATATGCTGGCTGAAATCATTGTCAACAGGGAATGGATTTTCCCTGTCTTTTTCAGTGCAAGGGGGATCTAGTTAAAGCAGTAAATGGCATCCTTAAAGCATCAACCAAAAAAAGAGACTATCTTTCCCATCTTGCACAATGAATTTTAGAAATGGATATGGTGGAGTTAAAGGTTTGCATGATGTCAAGAGACAGCTGGACTAATCAAGGGAGCAAAAACTGCATTAGTGACTCCCAAAGGCAAAGACTCTGTCCCTTCCGAGGAGGTCTCTCAGCCATGGCCTGCACAGACTGGAAGAGCATTATGAGGAAATATTTCTGAGTGTGTCAATATTGTTAGAGAATTATTATTGATATTTTTTTATACTGCTAATATGTTCCTAGCCCTTCCAGGCATGCTGAAGGACATGATAGACTTTTCTTGGCCTAACCCTTCTTTGTATTTTATTTTGAGTACATTGGAAATGGAACTGGAAAAATGTAAAAGGGAAACTGATGGTTTAAAATATGTGGAAGATACAAGGGCAGATTTTTGTGGTGTTGATGTTGTTTAAACTACAGCCCACCACGGCTCTTGTGAAACTGATTTTCCATGGTCTCAATCATCTTGGGGGCAGCAAAAATATACAACTCTTTTGCAGCCAGTAAGTGCTGTACATAATTTTCCCTGGATGATTGGCTCTCTGCAACAGTCACAATTGCTTTTGACAATTCACTGGTCTCTCTGGGAACAGAAACAATTTCTGACATACTAAGCTGTGTCTAATAAAAGGGCTTCCATGATTTTCTATCATATGTCAATTCTGACTTCTCTGACAAACAGAGAATCTTTTGATCACCAGCAAAACCATCCATAATGCATGGAATGCACTGTGGTACATACCATGAAATTCTTGCTCTATAAAGTCATCATTAATAATACTATTTCATCAGATGGTCTCTCTGGTTACAGAAAAATAATATATGTCATGTTAAAAAAGCAAATGTGCCCACTGTTGTCAGGATATCATTGTGTTATAAAGAGAGTAGGGTTTGCAGCCCACACATCAGACCTGTACTGACAACTAAATTCCAACTATCTTTTGTTTGTCATTTTGAGAATGGAGGCATACATTTTAAATGTCTGAGTTTTACTTGAACTTAAGCAGAAATCTATTTTCTGTACCAGAATTTATTCCCCTGACTTATGGCATTGATTCAGGCCTCTGAGTCTTTCAAAACACCGGAATGTACTCTACGTTGCACTTCCAATTATATAACTACATTGCCTGTAGCTGCAAGCTTGAGGTTGATTTTTATAAATTTTCTTGCTCTCTATAATAGGAACAGGAATATTAATGGCATTTGAAACAGTTCAAGTTACTGCATTTCTGAACTGAAGTAATCTATACCTGGCCACAGTACGGTCTTTACACAGTCAATAACTTTTATGACAGCAGCTGTCTGTTGAATCTGGAAGAAGGGAGCTGAGTATACTAGTCTGTAATTATCATTGAGCAGTACATTAAATAGAATTTCTGGTTCCTATTGTTCCACCCTCATTCAGGAACATCTGAGTCTCCATTTTTATGTGAAAACATTGCCGGAGAAATGATATGCACCAAACACTGTGTCCTTGATGTGATGTGAATTGATTTTCTTCCATTTACAAAAAATGAAGTCTAATATAGAAAAGTGAACTAAACCAATTTCATCCATTGATGAACATTTTAGGGTGTTTTTTCATTTGAAAAATTATGCTCATTTCTACAGAAAGGAAGAGATATGCAGAAAGCAACTAATAGTAAAAAAAAATGCATGTGGGTTTTTTTCAGAGACAAGTTCTGTATCTTTGTTGGTGGATTTTTTTTACTACTCTTATAGGTAAAACCTTCTGAAGAAGCAGTAAGTAATTTATTTGTGGCCAGGTTAAAGAAAACACTAATGTGAAAAAATAAATAGAACTTACAACTCCTTGAGTTGCAAAGTGCATTTTGTTTTTGCTGATCATACTTCAGGAAGACATATTTTCACTGGCTGTAGTAAACTCCCTCATTTCTAAAGTACTTTTTATTTTAATCATTAACTATACTGATATCAGAAATAAAGAGAAGAGGAAGGGATATTATGATATTACTTTTACAGTAATTTTTCAGATTAGAGCTGCTGACTTCTGAAACATTGTGTGCACTTTCAAAAGATAATTTTTCACTCTGTAAAAATGTACTTGAGTACCAGTGTCTAGAACAAAGATTGCCTGAACTTCTGCTGAAGCATAAACAAAATAGCCGTCTTCAAAAATTAAATCAGCTTTTGCTTCGGTGAATTGGAATTCATTGTTAATCTCGGTGGGATCTGGACTGCAAACATAACCTTTGTGAATCTGATATTGTACTTCTTGAAGACAGGGATGTTTGGCATACTTGGTAATTTTTCTGACATGCACCTATTTGTCTGTTTTTATTTATCTTGCTCCTGATGTCCGTTCCCATTCTTCTTGCTCATGACTTTTTGGTACATGGTGTGACCTGTACTTGACAACTTCGAGCAAATTATAATGTCTCACATTTTAATGAAGTACAAAATTTATAGAACGGGATGGACAGAGCCACAAGGAAGAAGAAGGCTGTGTGGAGAGCAGACTGGCTGGTGTGACTGTGCAACTGTCATAAACCAATCAAGGCACACAGGAGCAGACAGCCTTGGAGCTCGGATGATGAGTGGAATTGTGCCAGATGCACACCTGGGCAGTGAGTGGACAAGGAGTGACATTCAGCAAGTCATCAGCCACCAGACAGCAGAGGCTGTGTGGCAAGTCTGTATGATCCAGCATCTTCCATTCTTAAGAAAGAAATAAGGGTCTTCCATGGTCTTGTTCTAAAGCGTAATCAAAATGTGACGTTTTCACCATGATATACTTCTGAAAAGTTGGTGTCTGCTCTGGCCCCCACAGTAGCTGTTTGCTTCTTCAAACAGAATCCTTGGGAGTGTCTCACTTCTGCAGCAGAATTACAACATTCATACTACAGTGGTGATCAGCAAAAGATTTTCACACCAAGACCATGCTTTAAAACCCCAGGGAGAAGCACTGCTTGGGCTCTGAATACAAAATGCTTAAAATTCATGACCCTAAAAAGTGAGTCTCAGAGTGAGGGAAGAGCTATTTTAGTGCTTCAAAAACACCATATATATTCTAAAGGTATTTTAAAACCCCTCAAAATGTTAGCCTTTTCCAAAGAAAGGTCCATGTTTCCTGCTTGAAGTTTGGCTGGAAGAAACTGCCCTTCAAACAGCCTTCAGGGCATGCTGTTTCAATGTTATTCACCATGGCTTCAGATTGATTGCACCTGGCAGGTGTCCTAGGAAAGGTCTTGGGTCTAAAGTGAATGACCCTGTAAGAGATACCCAAGTTTTCCATACTGTAAGAAAAGCATAACCTGAATTTTAACCTTAATGTTGAATTTTATATAAGTAAACTTTGAATTAAAACAGTTCTTCATAGGACTCATTCTTTAAAGAAAATTACACTAAATTAAACATAGATGTGAAGAAAAAATATTAAAATAAATTCCCACTTAAATGTGTATTTATCTAGAGGGAGAAAGAAAGATGGCTTTCACATATGTGCATAACAAACCTGTACAATCTTTACCTGTGAATATGCACACGAGCACATACACATAGATATACATAAGTGTGTCTATATATCTGAAACAATTTATTTCCAGTTCTTTTCAAGCAGAAGGGTTAACTTAAGTACATTGTCCTAGTATCAGCTAAGACAAGTTGACAGCAGCTTCCACTTTGCTGGAAGTTGAGAGATGCCTGATGAACCTTTGTGGCCCCTGCTGGGATGAAGCATTAGCAGCTCTTTGTGTTGCCAGCTTTCCTCTCATGGTTGAAAGTGGTTCTGGTTCTTAGCAAACAAGTTCTCTGCAGCAGCTATGACAGGGACGTAATGAGGAAGTCTTGTTTATCATTGCACAGACAGCTGAAGACAGAGGACTGAACTCCTGCTGTAAAGGAGTTCATCCTCATCATCTGGCCATCTCAGTGGTAAAGACACATGGATTACTGAGTAATACTGCAGGTACACAATAAAGTTTGTTTTACAATTAAATTAAGTTTTGGTGGATGACTTGAGTAACAACCCACTTCACTGAGACTTTATAGACATGCTATCTGTTTGGGTTTGAAGTATGTAAAGTGAGTAAGTAGGCAGCTGTTGGAATTTAGACATAACAGATTGTTTTCTGCCTTCTTTGATGTTGATATCCTGTAGAGACCTCTAACTAGCTATCAAACATTTGCCTATTTGCCCAGTGGATTCTGCAAAAAAACTCTAAATGCTTCTTAATTATGCAATTGTGTACCTGTTTATCATATTTCTAAAGCCTCTGTCATTCCCATGAGGTATAGTTTTAAACATTAAGATGGAAGAACAAGAGAATTTAAAATAAGTGGGTGGCAAGGCTGTCTTCCTGACGTTTCACTGCCAACAAGAAGAATGCACTGTTTTAGGGAAAATAGTACTATGATGCTATGGTCAAGAGAGATACCTGGAAAGCAATAGCATATCAGTGCCCATCCATTTTAGACATGTTTCATCAGAGATGTTGCTAGTTATTGCTTTCAGCAGCAAAACCACAGACATTTTGTCATAGAGTATATTTTAAACGCTGCATGCTGCAGATAAACTTATAAAGCCTGCAATCTGCTAATGGAGTTTATGTCCTTGATATTGTAGCTCAGTGAGAACATAACTAGTTGCTATTCTTTTATGCTGAATTTTTTTTTCTATTTTTTTTACTGTAGTAGCAAAACAAATGCAGCTGGAAGAATAACTATACCTCAAATAAAATAGTGCATTTAATAAAGGCAAAGAGGAGGAATTAGCTTCTGGAGAAGACATATTTAAATCATGGCAATAGCAAGAACTGAAGGATTTTTCATCTCTGTCTCTCTGACAATTTCAGATATGAATCAGGTGGTGAACTGAGATACTGACCTGTAAACCACCATCCCAGTTAAATGTAGTAAAGCAGAATGCTTAGGACTCAACTACACTAGACACCTCCTGAGGCCCCTTCCAGCCTGAATTATCCCACATGGAGATGAAGGCCATGTCAGTGCCTTGCTGGCACGCAAACAAACATGGGTTATGCACATGTGCAGCAAGGACAGGGATGACAGTCATGGAGCACAGCTCTGTACTGCAGTGTGAATAGGAACTACTTAGGCTTAAGAAGAAAAAAAAACTAATTATCAAATGTCCATTAGATAGCTGTTACTTTTGTTTTAAAATCATATTACAATGACACTCGATATTGTAATTATGATTACTTCGACATTCTCTAGACACAAATCTCTGTATTTTGAAACGAAAACAGCTTCCCAAATAATGCTTGCAAATATCATTCCTACAGGAGTTTTTGAAGTTACTTGGTTTCTGAATGAAAAAAAACCCCAGAAAAATAGAAATTCTAAGAGTCTATCTTTAATGTTTTGGCAATGTTCCTTTAAATACCTCTATAAAAATGGAAATCACACTATTGGCATTAAAGCTGCTTCTTTATCTCAGAGTAGTGTGGGGAAAGAGAGACCAATAAGCCTTGAAAAGAGTTTCGCAATTGTTTGTAACAAATGCAGGAAATGTGAGGGGAATGGAAGTTGTTCTGCTACGTGCCTTAATAGCAAAGTCCTCTTTATCCATAACCTTTTCCTTGCAGTTAGTAATTAGCAGTTTATTATGCTGAGAACGAATTTCTTCTTTCTGACTTTTAACCAGCCTAATTAAACACAGTCATTAATGTAAAGACTCTGTATGAAAGAGACACTTCACACCTGAACAAACAATTATTTTGGAAGGTGCTGATCCTCTTATAACTATTCAGTATATTTTTTGGTTGAGTGGAGATGTGGTAATGGCAGAGCATATTAACAAAATAATGGAGATGAATGGCTATGAAATTTAAAATGATATTTCTGCTCTGTTGCTTCAATGAAAACTATGTAAAAACTGTCTTGCAGTGATGACAGGAAATATTTGTAAAATTAGCATGCAATTTTCATTGCTTGCAATGAAGGTCTTAAGTTTTCAATGGAAAAAGTGTTCTTTTGAAATTTCACAGTGCATCAGTAAACATTGCAATGTTTGTTACCACTGTATGCACTATATCACTCATGATTGTTGTACTCATTTTTCTGAAAAGATTAAAACTAATAGTCTCTTTTGTTTTCTGCCTGTCCCTATGTGGCAGGACATCTCCCTCACCCCCTCTCTACCACGGATAGTTGGTGCATAAAGAGATAACCCAGGCTGAAAGGCCCAGCAAGGGGTCATCTCTGCTGCCAAAAGGGCTCAGGCCTCAGCTAAGAATCAGCATCTTAGACTGGAGAGCTGAGTGGGAAGAGATAAAGGAAATATTCTTAACTAAGAGACACCGTTTTGCAAACTATAAAAGACACACAAGTTACCACAGAGGCTGAAGCCTTCTACCTGCCCAACCTGAAAGTGTGGGAGACTTCTCCCTGGAGCCTGGAACCAGGTTCTGTGGTTACTTCCCAGGGGATTGGGGGAAAGGGTCTCAATGTGTGCCCCACCAACAACTGGATGGCAAGATACATTGAAGCCTAAGTTATATTATTTCTTCACTAGTTGTAACATTAATAGGTACCTTTAACCTTGTGCTATATATATATCTACCAGTAGTCTCTTTTTGTCCTAATTTCTGTGTAGTATAAGCCTTATGTCTGTTAGTTTCATGTCTATTGAATAAACAATTCATTCTATAATAGACAAAATCCGAATTAAAGCACTTGTGAATGAGAGTGGGTTTTGGGGAGCTGGCTGCCTCAGTAAAAAAGTGCTCAGTAAAAGCTGCTCAGTAAAATAGTGCTGGCTGCTGCCTGAGGCCTGGGCAAAATCCAAGGACTTATCTAAACCCCCACATCCATTCGTGACACCCTATGGACAGATTTAACCAGATTGTTCCCTGTGGTATTTACTATGCATCCAAATTGGTTTTCTGCCAGGAGAGAGGACTGGGCAGTAAGGAGATTCTCCATGTCAGTAAGGCTGCCAGAGATGGGAGCCCAGGAGGGCTACAGCAGGCTGAAAGTGGACAAGAATTAACACTGAGCTTTGTCTGGGCCTTGACATTGGTAAGGTCACATAATTCTGGCTGAATTGGAGAGACTTAACATCTGGTTAAATTAGATGAAAATAAAATTGCCCAAAGAGGGTGATACTGGTCATGGTCTGTGTATAGGAAAGGATTACCACTTCTTTCAGAGCTTCTGCCCAAACAACAGGGATGGCTGCAAGCCTGGCCCTCCATACAGGCATACTATCAAGAAAGGGAGGAAAATAGGAGGAAAAAGGCAGGATTTATATATTCAGAGAGAAGTGTCCTATGAACAACTAGTCTGAAGTACCTTTTAGGTATTATTCTTAGTATATTCCTGCAGCAAATTTTGTTTTATGTCTCCCAGCTTCCAGACATGAAAGGTTGTGTCAGTTGCACACATCCTGCCTTTAGAATAAAGTTCTGGTACCTAAAGTATTGCCACACAATACTATGTATTTTATATGTATACATACTATGTATTTTATATACATAGTATGTATACATATAATACATACTATGTATTTTATATGTAAGTATTTTGGTTTTTCAAATTAATTAAAAAACTCACACAAGCAAAGAGAATGATACATAAATTGAGACACTGTGTGTATCTTTGATAGGGAAAAAAAGCTGAATCCTCAAGCATATTGAAAACCAAACCAAAAACTGAAAGAAGGAGCTTATCTTTATGCTTCAGGCATTGACAAATACCATACAGTAGGAATTGGGAAAGTATTTTCCCTCTGAGCAAATAAAACATCCATTTTGTGGACTTTATTATTAGCCTGTCACATTATACATCTGTTACTGATCACTGTCACACCTGATGGTACCAGATGCAAATGCTCTGGGATTAGATCCTGAATGGTTACACCTGGTTTCATACTTTCTGATAAAAGAAAAACAACTGCATTGCATGAAGTAATGTAAGAAAAATAATCCTTTGACTTTATTTTTGACAAATGATTGGTTATTTTTATTCAGTACAGCAACAGGAAGCAAAGTTGTGAGGATTTTTTTCACCTTTCTGCCCATTGCTCATATCAAGGGTAACACAACAGCAGTACATTGTCAGCTGTGCATGTGTGTTATTTCCAGGTTCTGAATCCAGTCTAGAATAAACCTTTGTAGTGTGGGAAAGAATCACAATAAGTATTGCTTAGGGAGGGCATATGAAATACACAAAAGGTGAGCACTTACCAAAAGTAAAGATAAGAAATCTGTGTTTTGTTTGAAGTATCCCCAGCACTACTGAAAGTGAGGAAAGGGTGACTGGAAGAGCATAAAGAGCAGGCTGTAACCTGCTCAGCATTCCTGAAAATACAGGACTTAAAAGTGGACATCCACTTATATGAGGAGTCCAGATGTGTATGTGTCCCATCCCACCACACAGGTTTCACATTAATGCCAACTCAGGGACCATTTGCTACTTTATGATTAGATCTGCTCCTCTGCAAAAGTTTCTGTTCAGCACATGAAAAATATTATTTTTTTATTTTTGGTAGGGGAGGAGGAAGACAACATGATATTTATAAATAAAATCAGAAAAACTAATAGAAACATAGAATCGTTAAGGTTGGAAAAGACCTCTAAGACCATTGCTTTTGGCCCTTAACCCAGTACCACTGTGTTCTCCACTAAACTGTGTCCCCAAATGCCACATCCACCTGTTTTTTGTACATTTCCAAGGATGGTGACTCCATGACTTCCCTGGGAAGCCTTTTCCAATGCCTGACCACTGTTCTAGAGAAGAAATTTTTGCTATATCAAATCTAAATCTCTCCTGGCACAACTTAAGGCCATTTCTTCTCACCCTGTCACTTACTACCTTGGAAAAAAGACCTCCCACACCTCATTTCAACCTTCTTTCATGTATTTGTAGACAGCAATATTGTCCCCCCTGAACCTCCTTTTCTTCAGGCTAACCAGCTCCCTCAATCCCTTCTCATAAGACTTGTTCTCTCATTCTCACTTCCATTCTATTCTATTCTTCACAAAACTTTCAGTTTTGATAGCATTTTCATAGAATTTATTTTGAGAGAATGAATGATCTATTAGAAAATTTCATATATGAATGGGTATTTATACCACAAATTATGAAAATTTCGGTGGAAAAGTAGATGAACTTCTGTTGAAGATTCATGCTGAAATAATTTATGTGTGGCCAAGGATATCACGGTGTATGGTTTATGGGGGGGTGTTGTCAGGTACTACATTGTTTACAGAACAAACATTTCTAGAAAAGAGCACCTAATCAAGTAGATGTTAAGTTTCTGCTCATTTAAATAGTAAATGTTCCCAAAGCATTTTGCCTTCACATTGCCCCAGTCTATTCTACTTACAATCCAACAGCAGCTGATAGCTCCCACCACGACTGATATGAAACAAGCAGTGAAAAATGAGATTTTGAGTAAAAATGAGCAGTTTTGCAGTCCTATTTTCATCAGCTATACTCTATGTGTGTTTCTACACTTTAAGATAGGAATGTACACTCTTTGTAGAAGGAGCACCTTCACCCTCCCTGAGGTTCATGTGAATAAAGGGTATTATTTAAACAATTTGTAATGCTATTCCCATTGTTCAGGATCTCCAGTGCCTTACTCTATAATTTTACCATAATCTTCTCTGCCTCTTGACTGTGCTTTCCATTATCTGTGGATGAGATCAGATCCCCTGCTGGAGGGGGTTGCTTGCTGGCCTTCATCAGCAGCAGACTCCTGCTTTCAGGACTCGTAGGCATAGTAGATACTTTTGCCCCCAACGAAGGAGAGGAATGACGAGGAGGACTCCATCTTATCAGAAGGCTAATTAATTACTTTATTATACTATATTATTCAATACTATATTACATTACATTACATCTAAACTGAATCTGCACAAGCACTCAACAAAATCTGGTGACTGTCAGCCAACAGTGCCAACACACACGTGCATTCACTGGTCAATCCAATTATCAATTCCCTTCAGGTAAACAATCTTCCATGATGCATTCCACTTGTGAACAACACAGGAGCAGTAAATGAGATAAGAACTGTTTTTCTTTCTCTGAGGTTCAGAGAATGTGAAACCCAGAAATATTATTTGGAAGAGTTGTGCCCTGCTTTTCTCTGTGGAGAGAAATGTGGTGACACATAGGTGTGCACTGCTGGAAGTTATCCACTGGTCACATCTTCACTTAGGTTTCTAAAACTTCTGCCTGTGAACTAGTCACTGTAGCCTCTGTCTAGAAAGCTCATCATCTCTCACACAGATGTCTACAGCAGTGGGGAGGAGTTGCTCTCTAGGTTATTCCTCCATACTGACCATTGCAACTGAAAAGAGCCCTTTCAATCTGACTTACACATCTGCATTTTCAGTGGTCACAGACAAGGGAGATGAACTTTGCCCCAAAGATTATTTGGTTTGAAATATGCTTTTTGGCTCCATTGATCATGTCACACCTTTATGTTCATAATTAAATACACCTCATAAGCTTGGATTTCTAGAGTGAATAGCCTTAGTTAAAATATGATAGCAAATTTCTTCAATATTTTGCTATTTATATTCAATCTGCTTTCCTGGGTTTTGGAATATTCATATACAAAACATGAAAGTAGAGTAAGATGGTCAAAGCTAATTAATTTGAAAATTAAGAGCAGAATTTCCTGGATCGTCCATGAAATATTATTTTCTCATCTCTAGTCACACTTCCTCTTAGATAATACTGCCTAGAGACAATCAAGTGCATAGATATTAAGAGGAAACAGCTGCATGAGGTACTTCTAGCAGTGCAGATCCTATTTGAAGTCCACTGCTTGTGTCATAAGGCTGAAGTAGAAACTAGGAATGTGTCCCAAAAGACATCTTCTGTTAAACAAAACCAGGGAAAAGAAATTAGAAAGTGAATCTACTTATAAGCTCAATTAAAAGACTACTTCAAATTTGCAAACCTATCTCCCTGGCCAGCACAGCTGATGGAGAGAAACAGGTTCATCCAGGGGGCAATTCAGAGCATGAAAATCTAGATTCCAGTAAGCAGAGGTTTCTCAGGCTAAAAGATGGCCAGTAATTTTTAGTAACAAAAATCATCTAGAACACCTGTCCTCATAAGAAAAAAAGTTTCAGCATTTGTTACTGCTGTACCTGCTAAACTGAGTGGGACTTACTCCAAAGAGTAAGGTCTCAGGAGTATGCAGTGTCACAGTGGTTAAAAGCTACAGATTTGAATGCAAACATTCACATCTTCATCACTCTTAATCACTTTCTCATTTCCAGCTCTGCTGAGTAGCACAGTGAACATTTCCAACTTCATGTTTCTGCTGGAGCTTTCCAGTCTGCAGCAGATCAGCTAACATTGTTTGGATTCTGGGATTTATAAAACTAATTGGAGATATTTCCATGACTTATGTAATTTTAAATATTTTTTAGACTTAGATTTTGGAACATTAGACTGCTGATGCAGATAACATATTTTATACCTCTTTGCAATGAGAGAAATACCACAAACAACTTAGTCCTCAAATATGCTGAAAATCTAGTAGGTACTTTCATCTATTCATATAAAAATACATTTATACATGACAACAACATTTTTTTTACATAGGATAATTACAGCACCATTTATGTGTCCCTTCTGGCAGACTTCTTAGCCTCCATTATTAAAGGAAAGATCACCTTCAAAGACCATGCTTTCTAATTTGCTGAAGGGCTGTTAGATGAAGATTCTACCATGGGGAGATTAAGAAACAGTTGTTTTGCAGGGTAGGCCAAATGAAAGGATATGATGCACCTTTGCATCTGCATACCTGACTGAATGCCCCAAATCCTGTTCCTTCTACTCATGATCTGAAAATTTGTGTGGCTTCAGTCCAGGCATGAAACTTTTATTTTTTTCCCTGTTGTAATAATTCAATCCCTACTAATTTGGTTGCCTAAGAATAATCCATAAAGAGAGCAAAATAGCAGTGTTGGTAGGTGGATATGATCCTGATAGAAATAGATTACACACACAACCATTAGTCCAAGAAAAAAGGATTAAATGCAGATCACTTATTTTTATTGATAATTTTAAAATAAACTGTGAATTTATGTAAGAAGGAGGTATAAATAAGCATGCCATAATGAAATAATTTTCAGCATTCTCAAACCAATTTGATCAATATTGCAAAATATTGGAACAAAATAAATCAGTGGTGTAAAAGCAGTGCATTAAAATTCATTCTACATGTACATTCCTTATTAAGGAACAAAACAGCTTTATGATGTATGTTTCTGTGAGTAAATTTTACTGAGATATAGTACACCATTAGAAGACATTTCTCAAAGGCATCTTCTTAAGCCTTGAACTTGGCTGCATATAATGCATTTGAAAACGTGCACTGAATTTGGAGAAGAGGGTTTGCAAAATGTACATTCTAGTTTAAATTGAATATTTATTATTTCCTTTCCACAACATCCTTGGGTTTTACTGTCACTTTTCAGACAAATGCAGGGAGACATTTCCCTGCTCAAAGCACTAACAGAAAGCCTATGGCCATGATCCTGCCACTGATAGCACACAAGAGGAAAGTTGCCTCTAAATGGAGTGTCCTTGAAGACAAAGGGTAGTTTGAGGATGAGTCAATCAGTTCATGAGCTATCATTTGAAGTGCTCTAAGCCTCAGACCTTAGCTTTGCTCCTCGTGATCTTTTACAGTCACCTTCAAAGGCTGCAGGATGAACCTACATTCATAGCAGCTACAGATAAAGAAATAGAGGTGAGATATAGATAAAACACAGAGGAAGGATTCTGCACACTCTGTAAGCCCTCATCAGAGCCAGCCATAATAGAGCATTATTGGTAAGGAAGTGAAGAGTGAATAATTATGGCCCAGAGACAGACTGAGAAGGCAATTTTGTTCTCATGGGAAATCTGTTCGGAATTGTGCTTCCTTTCTAAATTTAAACAAAAGTTGAAATTCAAAGTTTTTCCTGGACCAACAGGAAATACCATAAGATCTCAGTTCAGAAAACTGAAATTTCCTTCTCTCAATAGGATAAAAATCATTATTTAGAACAAAAAACTGTATGTAACTGACTTTTAAGATACATTAATATGTATTATGATAATCCAAATAAGATTGACCAAGCTTAACGTAATTTTTATTTTCATTTTTATCAAGGAAACATTGTAAATCAGGATATTGATCCTGATAGATTTATGTTTCAATGACCAGCTGTTTTTCTCATCAGTAGAGTTACAATAGTTCTAGGTCCTGAATCAGCCACTGGGGATCTTCTGAGTGCATAAGGAAAAGAAGGTAAGACATCTTCATCTCCTTCACCTGCTCCATATTTGAGCATAAGATCTGAATCCTTACAGACTGGCTAAAGGTGGGCTTCACTGTGCTGGGAACCAGCCCAACCTGGACACCTGCCCAGCCTGGAAATCTCTGGGATGCAGTGCAGAGGTGCCTCCTGTGAGCACAAGAGATACTGGGATGTGCAGTGCTCTTTCATGCAGCACATGGCCATGGAAAATCCTTTATTAGCAGCTATGATAATGCAACCAAAATTGATCCAGAAAAACAGCCAAATGCTGATTTATTTTTAACTCTGCCTTTACTCCTGTATGTCTCAATGCCAGTTCTGTGCTCTCCCTGCAGTCACTGTCCCTATAGAGGAGGCACCATTGCTGGTACAGCCAGAATTCATGCTCAAGAGCACTTCCAGCTTACTCAATTTATTGTAGAAGGAGCTTGGGGAGCCCTGCTGTTAGCTTTAGAGTACAGTGCTTACTGGGTGCACCTGCATTAGTGTTTCCACTCAGGCTGGAATGGAGGCTTGGAAGCCAATCTTATAGCTTCCCTGCCTATTGCACCTTGGTTTTTGTCCAGAAAATATTCATAGTACTTAGGCTCTGATTCTCAGGTGAAACTGAAACAAAGCAGGACCCTAAAGCACTCTTCAGTCGGTATCCAGACACCGGGACAAAATTGGTCCTAATTAGAGTTAATCCAAAGAAAAGAGCTCCTGAAATGCAGATGGTTTGGATGTCAGGTCTCCAGCAGCAACTAATGCTCTGGAAATTGGTTCCTATTATACCACAATACTTTCTGCTGAATGCAAGGCTCCCCAAGCAGATCTAGCTTGGCAGGGGATAAGACCTACTCACATTACAAATCTACCACAAGGTTTGTGGTGGAAATACACACCAAATAATTTGTGTAATTTTTAAGATGTGATTAGTGAAAGATGCCTGTGTCAGAATTAAGGTTCAAGCAAGATCATATGCCAAAGTCAATAATATGGATTTTATTTAAAAATGAATGTGAGGTAGAGCCATAGAAAGAAATAGACAAGATAAATAAATTGACAAGCAAAGGACAAGAGAGGAAAGACAGAGAGAGGGAACAAGAAGAAGATGGTCACCACACCTGGAGCCAGAGGCATCTCCTTGCTCCTGCTTTACACTGGGCTTCTCAGTTGTGGGGGACTGCATTGTTGTTCAAAACTTTTCACTATTTATACATCTTAGCAAATATAGGAATTAAGGCTCATTGGATACACAGCTCTCTTACACTACTGGTTAAATGACTGCCTCACATCTAATGCTCATTAGTCTGTATGTTCAGTCTTTTTCTTCTTTTGAGTCTGTGGGTTTCTTGGGGTGATAGGCTGTGAGTCCATCTCCTCCTGCCAGAATTACCTTTTTCCCACTGGAGCTGATTTCAGCACAGTTTCAGAGTTGGCTTTCCTTGTGGTCCACAAATTCTGCATTCTTTCTATCCATTATCAGTGATAGATTCTTCTCCCCAAGCTTTGTTGGCCTCTCCCAAGGTCTGAGACAGTACCTGGATAATAGTACCACCTATTCTTATCTCAAGTTCCCACAGTGGTGACTTCTCTTACAGTCCAAGTTCCATGCATCCATGGAGACATAGTCAGGGAGGCTTTAGTGGCCATTGGTGTCACAGATGCCATCTATCCCATAACTTGGGGGACATGATCTTTGTTTGACTAGTGATATACATATAAGTAGTTGCTTTACACTGTTTGCCCCAGTGGGAATTTTTGTCTGGATGCATTAACCAGGATGAGCTAACCAGATCTAGCCTCCACCAGACCTTGGGTTAGCACCACCCTGTTACTCCATCCTGTGCTTAACTCATGGCAAAGTCCTTCTGTGGTCTTAAGAGTGTTTGAGACAGGCAGCTGTGCTCCTTAAATCCTTACAGTAATTGAAATTGCTGTGCCAGTTAGCTAACAGTGATTCTCCTCAGCATTGTTCTCTGCATAACAATTCTGGAACCAGGACCCTTGGGAAACAGGGCACAAGAACAGACTCCATGACAGCACTGTGGTTCTTTGGAATGACAATTACAAACGTATTATGAGAAATTTTCAAATGTGTTATATTGTTTCTTTTTTTCTCAATGTCTGGCTCTTTTTTCCTAATAGATAAAAGCTTTAGTAAAAGCCCTTTTTTGTGCTAAAATTAGGTTTTAAGTTAATATCTTTGGCACTGACTCTATCCTAATTGTAAGATTTATGCCATTTCTTGGTACTAATAGAGTGTTCAACTGTTCAGCCTGGGAGGTTTAGTAATGGGTATGTCCTTGACAGAAATCAAGTCAGTGTAGTTCTTTCATAAGAAATCTGAGAAAAAAACATCTTATTTCTATATTTCTTACAGGGAAAAAAAATATATTTAATGTTATATATATATGGAAATAACGTCTAAATACTTGTGTTTAAAAGTAGACTCGAAAGCAAAATTATAAGTCTTGGAAATCATATTTTCTCCTTCTCTAAGTTTTATCTTGTTCTTCTGAATTGATATGCTCTATTCTGACTAATGTGCTTGTCATTTCATGCATAGTCTGTAAATTAAAACAGATCTTATTACACCTGTGTAACTGTTATCTTGCCATTGTTTTTAAGGATTCCATTTGTAATTCCATTTTCTGTCTAAGAACTTTTAGAGGTACTGGTGCATGAACTGGAAAAAACACAGCAGAGCTGTTGAAATCTGGGATGAGTTTGAGGGGAGAGATGATAAAATCCTTTTTTTATTTGTGCACACAGAAAGTAGGATATGGAAACTTGTAACACCTTGAAGGTGGAAAGCCACTATCTCATTTAACAGAGCCCAGTTTTACGGTAGAAATGTAATTCCATTGCTACAATTGTGGAAGCAAATATGTCCTTGATAACGATTCCAGTGTAATCACCAAGATATATATTCCCAGATAATTTTATCTGTATGACCTTGAAATTACAAGGCAGAGCCATAGAGATGAGAGGTGAGGTTCCTGAGACACTCACCTAGAGTCACTGCATTCAAGGTAGGAATGCAGGCACTTACAGAAGATGATATGCAGGTAGATGTGGGCAGCAGGTAAGTAAATTGCTCTCTAGAAATACTTAGGGGTGACCAAATAGCTCATATGTTGTGCATAGGCTGCAAATGTCAGCAGATAATGAGACAAGTGCCATCTCTAAAACCATGATGCTGACTTGAATTGTGTTGCCCAACAATTCTGCTTGTGTGAGAAGAGGCAGTAGAATTGACTATTTAACTTTTGACCTTAACATAATGTTAGGGAAGGGTGTGGTGTGGGTCTGTGTTAAGTTTGTCTAAAACAAAGATGGTTTCTTCAGGTTTGTTTGGTTTTTTGTTTGTTATTAAATGTTTTTTAAAGGATCTTTTATTAATTTTTGATTATAAGTTTCATAGGTAACTCAAAACTTCAATTTGAAATAAATCGCTACTGGGTCTGGGGGAAAAAAAAAAGTGTGATGCATGAAGAAGCTCCAGAATAGGAAAGCAGGCTGTTCACTCTAAATTACTTTTGTTCTGATCCTGAGACAGGTTTGTGTCCTGAGAGAAACCAGCTTTACTAGGTCATCTAGTACAGGCATGAAATGACACACTAAGGAAGAAAGTACTTCTCTCTCCCAAAAAATAAGGTGTATTTGAAAGAGAAGCAGTCCTTTTCAGGTGCAATAGAACTGATTAATGAATTTCTGCATCTGACAAAGCAAACTGGCCACAGGAGGGACAAAGGGTGAAACACTTCTAAGCCATAGATAAATACTGAGAGAGCTCAGAATAAGAGGATCAGGAACATGAGTGACCCAATTTCAAAGAATATTTAGTTATGAATAAGGAGAGACGAAGTTCAATTTACAGATTAGGGTGATGATGATGACCATGATGTTCCCTATTTGCACAACACATTTTGTATTAAAAATCTCTCTCTAGTGTTTACATCAATTTATATCCACTGCTGTGTGTATCCCAGAAGAACCTCCAAACCAGCCTAGACTGAGACACAGAAAGGAGTATTGCCAGGCCACTGGACTATTTAGGAGGTGTGGGTGTACAACTTTGGGAGAAGCCCAAGCCAAAGCCTTACCAGAAGACTTTGCAAGCACAGAAGGCCAAAGTTAATGTTTTGATGTATGCATCATATGTATGGAGCTTAAAGACCCATATGGAGCTTAAAAGGTGCATGAGGCTACAATGAGGGTTTGTTCAGCTTTGTGATGCCCAGAGATTTTTCAATAACGAATAAAGAAGTGTGGGTGGAAGAGACAAAAAACATACTTGATAAACATCACCTTATATAATGACTTCCTGCAGGTTTCCACAGGTATAGAAAGGAATGAACACACAGAGAATGGAATAAAATACGTCAATAGTTGATGGTTCACTTTAAAAGAAACCTGCATACAATCATCAAAAATAAATATATATAATGACAAGTCATACTTTGAAGAACATATATTACTCCAGGAAATTACTGTAACCTGCTGCAAGGATTTTTTACTTAGTCAGTGCTCTGTCCAGTGCTCTGCTTTACTTTGCAGAGAGTGAAGGCATCAGAGGAATGAGGGCTGTGGTGGAGCCCTTTGCTGATGCAAAAGAACAGCTCCCTGTGGGCCACCCTTCCAGTTTCAGACTGAAAAGTGCACAGCAAAGCACAAAAGGAAGAAGCAGTAAACAGAACAACAAAACCCCAACACTTTTCTCTTTTCCATACAACCCCCTGCTAGGGTACTCTCTCAAAACATGCATGCACTGCTTTATTTAGTACTATTACTCATGCAAAAACTCAATTTCTTCTTCGGGTCAATACCCAACTGCTTTGTGCCTGGCAAGGAGAGTCATTTATTAATTAGAGCTGCCCTGCAGTCTGTCACTCCTGTTCCAGTACACTTTGTTTGTGCCATTCTCCAGCTGGTACAGCCATGATGTCACTTACTTTCAAAGACAATTTTCAAATGTGGAGAGAAAATGTGAAAAACAACAGAGTTAATCATGTTTTAAGCAAATTTCTGAAGTATTTCCCTGTTTTACATCTCCTGCAAGAAAGGGACAGCTCTGTACATGTCTCTTGGGAGGGATTTTTCTATTTAAAAGTTGCAAACACTCTAAATTTCATTGTTCAAAATGTTGTAATACATTTGTTTGTCCAATTCTATTGCTAATAATAACATGGTTCACATTTGGCTTTAATCTGCTGGTCTGAAAACTGAAGTCTGCACCACCACCTTCGTTTCTATTTTTCTGTTTCCCCTCGATCCCTTTTTCCCAAGATGCTCAGTAGAAGGTGTGTGGATAGGAGCAGCAGCATTGTGCAATTCTCTGCCTCAGTGATTGTTTCAGCTCTTGTATTTGATCACTCAAGGGAAGCAACCCAGTGCCTGCAGCACACCACACAGCCCCATCTGCCTTCACTGGCAGGGAATCAGATGTGTGAGGTCGTCCTGTGGCACTGTCGTCTTTCAGCAGGACTGCTCTGTGCAGTCTGCTTTCTGAAGAGTTTTCATTTCACATCTCCCAAGCTACTGATAGCATCTTGTGACTGAAATCTGTCATTTTTATGTGAATGGTATATCTCACTGAAGCCTCATCTTACCAGATCTCTGATACAGGCTGTAATACAAGTGAAAGGAGCATTTTCAAGACATCCCAAAACTGAGATCACAATGAGAAGGCTAAGGCCATTGATGGGCCTGTAATGTATGTTTTACTAAAAAGAAGTTAAAAGGATATAGTTTTCACTCTTTTGCCATTTCTGTTGTCACTATCTCTGTAGTGCTCTGTCAAAGAAAAAAACCTTAATGACATGACAGAAAATGCTGAAGAGACTACAGGCCCTTTCCTGTGTTCCTGTCAGCCTTTACCAAACCTTGCATTCTTAGACCCACTCTAAAAAAAAAAAAAAAAAAAAAAAAGGTCAGCCCTTGTCCTGTGTATAGAGACATAGATCTTCCTCTTTCATAGCTTTCTTCTTGGCCAGGGATGTGCCCTTGAGTGCATAGAGAATGGTGATCTACAGTTACTACTTAGGGCTAAAAGTACAGACTTAAAATGTCAGCCAGTTTTCTGATACTTGCACCCATATTTCATCCCACAGAACAAATCCAGAGTGCCTCTGCAATATGGGCCAGGCCTGTGCTGGCCAACCAGCAGGAGACAGCAGACATGCTCACAGTAAGAAGGCTGAAAGGCTCCAATGTCTCTGTTTGTCAAAACAGGACCCAGAGGAAATCCTTCCTTAAATCTATTTCTCTCTATTTGGAAATCAATGGGCAGACAGTCTGGATTGGGTTTGTATTGTAGAAATACAAATTTCTTACCCAAATTTCTGACCTGGGTTACCCAGGTGATCTCCCAGCCAGGGAATAATGTGCTCTGACTCCATGATTCAGAAGGCTGAACAACTGCTTTATTAAGCTATACTGTATTACACTAATACTGTATTAAATTACATACCAAAGAGATACTATCCTATACCATACTACAGAAAAACCTGAGACTGTCTGAGACAGTCAGACACAGCTTTGAGTGATTGGCTAATCACTCAAAACAACTTTCACCAGTGTCCAATGACCAAATCACTTTGGGTAAACAATCTCCATCACACATCCCACATACACAACAGGAGCAGTGAATAGAGATAAGAATTGTTTGGTGCTTCTCATTGCCTTCCCAGGAAAAATCCTTGGAGAACTTGTGCCTGCTGCTGTCTGTAAAGAGAGCCACAGGTTTGCATGGTCTGGTTTGGTAGTGAGGAGGATACAGGATGGCTTCTGTGAGAAGTTGCCAGAAGCTCCCCCCACATTCAGCAGAGCCAATGCCAGCTGGCTCCATGATGGACCTGGTTCTGGCCAAGGCCTATCCCATCAGGAATAATAGTAATGCCTCTGTGATAGGGAAGGAAAAAAAAGTTATTGATAGGATGTCAATCTTACCCATAAGATCTCTCAGAGAGTGAAAATGGATGAGAGGAACAGTTCTCCAGACACCAAGGTCAGTGGAGAAAGAAGGGCAGGAGGTGCTCCAGGCACCAGAGGTGAGATTCCCCTTCATCTTCTGGAGCAGCCCATGGTGGAGCATCTGTGCCTCTGCAGCCCATGGAGGAGCACAGGGATGCAGAGATCCACCTGCAGGTCATGGAGGAGACCCACATCAGGGCAGGTGGGTTTCTGAAAGAGAGCTGTGAGCCCATGGGAAACCTGTGCTGGAGAAGACTCCTGGCAGTGATCTGTGGACTCATGGAGAGAGGAGCCCAAGCTGGAGGAAGTTTCCTGGCAGGACTTGTGACCCTGTGAGGTACCCACTGTGGAGCAGGCTGCTCCTGAGGGACAGCACCCCTGAAGAAGTGACCTGTATTGCAGCAGTTCATGGAGGACTGCTGCCCACGGGCTGGACTCACGTTACAGAAGCCCATGGAGGCCAATCTACCATGGGAAGGACACAGTGGTGGAGCATGGGAAGGACTCCTTTCAGTGTCTGGAAATGCTCCCTGCACTATTTAAACTACTTTCTCTGTGTATCCTCTCTGTTGCATTGCTTTTTAACCTGCATATTATATTGCATAATAATTCATAGCATTTGTGTGAAAACATTATTTCTCTGAGAAGGAACACTCCCACCTCTGTGAAGGGACTGGCACTACTCTGAACTTGGAAATTTATTCCTTTCTAAAAACTAACCTATATGACATTTAAATTGTAGCACCCAGTCAGCAGACTGTGTACCATCAGATTTAAAAGAGATGAAGTGAAAGAGAAACTCAGGTGGAAATTTGAGGTGGTCAGTTGTCACAGCTAGAGCCTAGCTGCATATAGCTCCAGTCTGATTTTTGTAAGTGGTTCTGGAAATAGAGGGTGGATGATACTGGTCAGGAAAAGCATTGTCCTTCTGTTATGTCTAGATTTTGAGAGATTAATGACAGCTGCAGTGGTAAGAAGCAGCTCTATTCTTACTCAGTGCTTCTGTCAAGGTGATCACCACCCCTAACAAATGGGGCTTGGTGGTTTTTTTTGTTTGGTTGGTTGGGGGTTTTTTTCATTTGCGTTTGTTTTTTTTTTTTTTTTTTTTTTTTGTTTTTTTTTTTTTTTTTTTTGTTTGTGTGGTTTTGATTTTGTTTTATGAAATAAGATGGAATCAGAATTATTTGCAAGGATTTTCTTCCCAGGGAACAGCACATGGGAGAAAAATGTGATGTTATTCCTAAAGAAATGAAGAGGAAAAATTGTAAAGAGGAAAAATGAAGAGGAAAAATTTTTTCTCAAAGTACTTCCTGAAAAGGCAATTTTTCATCAGAGGTAATATTTCTCCCTGGACACTTACAAGCCTAAACTGTGTCAGGTGCAGATATTTTTTGAGGGAGAAAAACAGAGCTGTGCTTAAAAAATTTAGAGTGCTTTCTCTTTAAGTTTGCTGAACAAAGATGTAATTTCAACGAGCTCTGCCATCAGTTATTACGGTGTAAAATCAGATATGAGAGGTCATTCCCTGGCACTAACAGCTCTGGGCACACTTGCTCAATGACCTCTGTTTTCCTGATGGGCAAATTCATTATGTGATTGTCTCTGCTTCAAAACAGAGCTCTACCATTCTCCACATGAAGAGATCAAACAGTCCCATGTGACTTGCAAATTAGTCCTCTAAATAAAGGTCCCCACACAAACAATTAGGTTGCTTTATTGTGAGATAGTAATCTTATCTATTTTCACTACAAAAATCTGGAAAGTTCTCTTCCATTCCTCTTTTTTAAGCTGAGCTTTCATTAAGCTTAATGTCACAAAGTATTTCTGACACTACAGGCTTATCAAAACTATTGTATTTACGGGGTGCCCCGTGGCAGGAAGGAATGATGAATCTGACTCCATGTTCTCAGAAGGCTAATTTATTATTTTATGATACTGTATTATATTAAGGAATACTATACTATACTAACTAAAGAATACAGAACGGATACTTACAGAAGGCTAAAAAGATAATAATGAAGACTCATGACTCTCCAGAGCCCTGACACAACTGGACACTGATTGGCCAATTAGTTAAAACAATTCACATGAAACCAATGAAACAACCACTTGTTGGATAAACAATCCCCAAACACATTCCACATGTGAGCACAACACAGGAGAAGCAAATGTGATAAGAATTTGTTTTCCTTTTTCTCTGAGGCTTCTCTGCTTCCCAGGAGAAAAGTCCTGGGCAGACAGATTTTTCATATGAAATATGACTGTGACACCAAACAACTTAATGAAGAAGCAGAAGGCATAGTTTCAGTGTCAACTGTAAATCTTAAAAATCCAGTGGTTTGAATGTTGTTTGTGAGACTCGCATACCCTGAGTGTGTATGCAGGTGTCTGTGTGGATACAATCTCCAGTCTGGAGCGACCAGCAGGGCCAGAGCCTCTGCCTTGATGACCCCAGGATCAGCTCATGCTTTAGCAAGACTAATCCTGCCTGCCTCATTGTGGGTATACCCTCCATTTGCAGAGAAAAAGTCAGGAGGAAGCAGTGGAGCATTGCTTTAGCCTGTCCCTCTGAAAGGGAGAAAGGAATCCACCAAGGGATGAGGCTAATGGGAAACACAAAGGTCAAGCAGAAAGGACAGCCGAAGGCAGAGGCAGTCTGAAGGCTGGTTATATAAAACTCAAATATGTGGACAGAAATCAATCAAAACATTAACATTAAATTATAACCTCTGTTGTTGTTACCTTTTTTCCAGTTGCTGTGCTTCTTTGTTTATCTAGCTCCCATTCTGTGTGTTGAATTAGCATGACATGACATCTTATGTAAAACCTGTGGTTTTTACTGGATACATGCATTTCTGGTCTCAGCTATAAAGAATCTGACCCAGATAAGTGATCATTCCATAACTTTTATGGGTTACATTTTGGGGAAGAAATGTTACTTAAACATTAATTGAGTAGGTGATAGTAAAACAAGAATTGTTTAAATTGATGGGATTGTTCCCTCCCACAAGATTGTGAGAAATGGAAAAAAAAAATCTTAGATTGTCTGCAGATTTGTGCTTTCTTTCAGTTATAGTCTTCAACCCATAGAGCCATGTGAATCCCAGGATGCCTCAAAAAGCTGTGGCACTCTCTGCAACCTCACTCATCTCTAACTATCACCACCATACCTTTTTTTCTTCCTTTTACTTCTATAAAAGAGACTTAAGAAAAAGCAAAAGCAGAAAAAGTAAGGGAGAAGTAGGCCAAACAGGCAAACCTCCTTCAGATTTTAACCTTAAGTATAAGGTATTAAAAGAAAACTCAGGTGATCACTCTCTGCAGTTAGAATAATGAAGCAGAATCTTTTCAGGTCAAAATTATCATAAACCCGTTGAAACCTCTGTGATTATGACAGCAAACAAAGCTGAACTTCTGTTTCAGTTAATGTGAAATATTTAGTCATTGTTCCCTTGCACAAAATGCAATGCATTCACACTTCTTCTATTTTCTGAATGACAGGTACAACACTCACTTCTGCAGTACTTATTTTGTTCTAAATAGCATAGTCCAGAACATTTTGTAAAGGAAATCTAGTGAAGACTAACCCTCCTAATGATATTCTGCAAATCAATATATTTTTTTATTTAATAACTACATTACAGGAAATCACAGTTTTTGTTCTTGTAACCTGAAATTATCTTCTGATTTAGTCTTTCAGACCTTGAAATGTCTAACAGTAACTGAATATTGAGCCACTTCATGTTCATTTACTTGCAGGAATGCACATTCCTGTCTAGATCTGAAGAAGAAATATGGGAGAGAAATATTACTATATTTCCTGCACACACACAAAAAAATGGTATTATGCAGATAAAACACACAAACTCTAGGCCTTTACAATAATAACAGTCACTGAAATGGTGCAAATACCCTTTTAGCAATAAATATGAGTGGTATAACATTTTGGTTTTTATGAAAATCAGTCAGATTTGAAGCCTGTTAAACAAAATGAAAGAAACACAATGAATTTCCCACCTATTCTTTTGGATTTATTAAGGAGATGGAAGTGTCTGCTAAGAGAATAAATACAGACATACATTGCTTCTCCCCTAAGTGGAGTAGATTTCCACTTTATAATTGTGTAGATCCACGGAGTGAGCTCGTCCCCAAAAATGGAAAGTAATTTATCATACTAAAGAAAAGTTTGCACAAGTTCCAAAGACTTAGCATAACTTTTCTCTAAGCTGACGAGGCATCCTGACCCTGTGAGCATCCCAGTGGCTGCTCTGGTGCCAATATATGACTGCCTGCAGGACCACCAGTGGAGCCAGACACTGGCACTGGGAGAGGGACAATGCTTGGGGTGACAGACCCTCAGACAGAGAACCAGCTGTGCCTGGGTTTTGTCCTGGGAACACTGCTGGCACTGCTCCCTAGAGAGGGAAGATGAGAAGGCAGGGAAAAGCATGATGTTATTGTTTCCAGGGTCCAGAATGAGATTTTTACATGCAGACAAAGTGCTGAAGCCAGTGGCAGCCAATCTGAAAAACAGCAGGAAGCCCTAATGCCGTGCTGTACTCCTTTTTGGGACTCTCTGACTGGATTAGTGCACACAACTGAACCAAACAGACAGAGTAACAAGCAGAAGGCTCTATATGTTTATAAAAAACATAACTGAGTAAGATTTTCAATCACATCTGGCTCACTCTAAACCATCTCAAACTTGAGAAAGCGTCTGTGGGGAATCAGTGTGCTATCATACAATGGACCCTTTGTCTACCCAGCTGTTTTAACCTAAAGATCTGCAACAATAAATAATCTTAAATAATCCAGATCTTGTGCAGGCAAGACCTGACAGCCAAATTAAGGAAATAGCAGAGTTCACTGCCATTGAATGCCTGGCATTGCTCTGTTGCAGACATCTTTTCACTAAAAATCCTTTCTTTAGGATTTTTCCTTCTGAGAAGCTGAGAGGCCTCAGAGACAGAATGTAAACAATGGTTATCTGCTGCTGTGGAATGCAACAGGTTCACCTGTGATTGGCCCATCTTGGATGTGTATAATTAATGGCCAATCAAGGACTGAGCTATCTCAGACAGAGTCTGAGAGAGCTGCCTTTGTTATCATTCCTTTCTTGTCTATTCTTAGCTTAGCTAGCTGCTGAGAAAACCTTTCCCTTCTATTTCTTTTTAGTATCGTTATAATGTAATATATATGTATCATAAAATAATAAATCAAGCCTTCTGATCATGGAGTCAACACTCTCGTCTCTTCCCTCATCCAAGAACCCCTGTGAACACGGTCACATTGCTCCACAACATGCTGCTCTGACCCAAGCAAGAGGCTGCCTGGAGAGCAGCTACATGGACATCTCTGAGAGCTCCTGCTCTGAGGTAGCAAAGACAACTTTAATCTCAACATCTTCACCCTCCTGCACACACCTTGGTTTGCTTTACTATACTTTGGGCACTATTTTCTTTAGTGTCACAATACAATTGTGACACTGTATTTGAGAGTATTGAAGGACATTGTGATGAACTCACCTGCTCAGGAAATGCAGCAGGAGAACAAGATTTGTCTTGTGCCCTTGTGGCTGCACTGAGTTACAAGTGTGGTTCTCTGTTCATGGACTGTGCAAGGGACCAGGCTCATTTTAAAACAGGAAGATTGGTTTTGTACAACTTTGCCCGAGAAAAATTCTTTCTCCCCACAGTGGACACAGGTATGTTGGTTTAGCTGCCTATAACAAGAAAAACTACCTTGACTAAAACAGAGGTACAACGGAAAATGGAGAGAATTGTCAGCAATCCAGGGTAACTGCCAAAACAAATTTGTAAATATGTCAATACTTCAATACATTAGCAGTTAGAAAGACTGTCTCCTTGTCCCAACACTGGTAATTATTGCTTATCTTCCAAGCCTGATACTGAATGTATTTTGAAGCCTTCACTAGGACATTGAACACTCAGAGCTCTACTGGGTTCTTATGCTGTGCTGAGCAGCATTTAGAGGCAGAGCTGAGTAGGAAGGGTGCATTTACACAGAGAGATTTTGGCTCTGCTTGGCCAAATGCCAGTGAGAGCCTAAGCACAGCACCATTCTCCTATGGCTGGGCTGGAGGTGCCCTGTTTTTCATCAGCTTGGGCCCCAGTAGAGGGGAAGTTGTCTCAGTCCTCCATGTAGGTACACTGGTGGCAGCTGATGAATTTTAGCAGGCCTGATCCATGATGGCTTTCCTGCTGAGAGCAGCATTACAGCTGTGTGTGCCCAGGTGTGTGCCCTGCACATGGCAGGAGGATATCTCCTGGGCTCCCCTCCTGCCTGGTGCTTCTTCCCAATGATTTTTGTACTAAGGTATGAACTAATCTTCACTTTACTATCAGCTCAGGCAGGTGATTTCTTATCTCGCCACTACAGTAGTTTTTTGTTGTTCTGTGTTGATCCTTAACAACATTGGGGAGGTGAACAAACAGCTTGAAATTCCCTTGCAGCCTTTGAACCACCAGTGGACCAGTGGCAACAGCTGCAATTGGAATAATCAGTTTGCAGTAGAAAAGCTCTAATGTTAATGACAAATGGGTCCCTATATGCTTCAGAACTGACCTGACTGAGGAAGAAAAATAAAACAGAAATGGCTTTCTCTTCTTTTTGCACTGGAATAGTCTCTACTTCTGTAGGTAATTTATTCTTGAGGGTCTTAGGAAGAGTAAGCTTGTCATGTCATCTTATAGCAACACGAAAAGCTGCAGGAGCAGCAAAAGCAGTAGATCTAAACAATATTTTGGCTGGCCAAGACATATCCATAATGATGGCTGCTGAGAAGGCAGTTTTCCTTAGATGTGTACATCTTATCTCCTGTCTCCCAGGCAACTTCCTAACATCTTTTTGAAATTACTAAAGACCAAGTAATGTATTCTAATACTGTGACAAGCCTTATCAAGCCAGTATAATGCCACATCATTTTCTGAGTCATATACAATAAACCAAACACAGTAACTAAATACTGATGGCTGTAAGTATTCATTCCCATATCACCATGTAAATAAAGGCTACATTGTTTTCACATTTGGCATGAAAAATAGTTGAATCTGTACACTGAATTTCTAGACAAGCCGTATATCTAATTCTATTGCATACAATATGAAATTCCTTGGAAATTATTTTCTCAATGTTCCTCATGCTTTAGAAATTATATTTGTATTAAACCAACAAACTTTCATTTCCCAGTACCAAAATCATAGCTTGGTAATTTGGACATTCAAAACAATCAGTATTTTAAAACCTATAATCAGCAGCATCAAAAATACAGAAATATTTTTTCTCCATCTGGAAGTACTTGAAAAATATATTAATTAATTAATTAATTAATACATGTAGTAAGTCTTTACACAGTTGCTTATGGATCTCATAAGATATAAAGGCTGAGTTGAGATGTAGGCTGTCAGCTCCCATGGCATGACTTGACACAGTACAGTGCACTTTTCAAATATTATTAAAGATTGAAAATGATCTTATTGTTTTCATATAGCTGATGTGGAAATAGAGAATAAAATAGATTATAATTTTTAATTTTCTTAATAAAATATTTCTCTAACCTATACTCCTATGCAATAAGTAAAAACATTCTGTATCTACAGGGGGTAATAGAAAAGAAGCCAAACTCAGCAGATCCATACACATGGGAAGAAATCTCTATTTTGAGAAATATTGCTGCTTCAAATAATAAACTACACAGAAAAACTAGTATTAAAAATAAAAAAAGTAATACCTCTTTTTAAAGAACAGTAGTCTTGCTCACTAAGCAGTTAGAAGACAGGAATTCCCATTTTTAAGACTGATATTTTTTGTGTACATGGTAATGACTGCCCTTGGCATGAGAGATAAACTCAGTATGAAGAGAGAATGAATCCAATGCTTTTAAAATCCTATTCCAGACTGCTGAAACAAGAATGGATCTCTTTTCTCCAATCTCATTATCAAATTTGCTGTCCCTACTTTGCTGTGAATAGAGAATACTTCTGGATCAATGGTTTCTTTTAGTTTTACTACAACCTGCATCTTACAAAGAAGTCACAAACAAGATTTGCTGAAACAGAAATTGTATAAGTTTTGTATTTCTGAATAAGCATGCTAATACTTAGCTTGAAAAATATTGCAACACACTTTACTATATGTAGAAAGTTAGAAAGGAAAATGAACAGCAGGGCTAAATCTTAAGTCTATTCAATCCATATACACTATATGAGCTGAGAGAATGGTTTGTAACAGAAACAATTTTTAGTGACACATCAGGCTTTGAAGGTGTTGCCATTTAATTTTTAAAGATCTTGAATTTGTAGTGGAATGGTAATAACCATCAGTCACTGGAGGCTGCCTAGAACAAATGCAGAGCACATATGAGGGCAGAGGATCAGCACAGGTTCATTCTCAAAGACTGAAGGGTTTTTTCATTTGAACAAAACAGAATGAAGTATTAGGTGAGAGTTGTTTGTTCATTTTTCATGTTGCTATATTTCTGCCTACAATAAAACCTTTGTTGATGCAGTCAAAGACAAGGGGATCGAGAGCACCCTCAATCATTTTGCATGTGACACTAAGTTGGGCAGGAGTGCTGGTCAGGTGGAGGTTAGGAAGGCTGTGTAGAAGGACTGGACAGGCTGGATCAATGGGCTGAGGATAATGGTGTGAAGTTTATTAAGGTGAAGTAAGAGGTCCTGACTTTGGGTCACAACGATTCCATGCGACACTACAGGCTGGGGGCAACCTGGCTGGAACACTGCCTGGTGGAAAAAGACCTAGGAATGATGGTTGACAGCAGCTGAACATGAGCTGGGGTGTGCCCAGGTGGCCAAGAAGGCCAGTGGCACCCTGGCCTGTGTCAGCAACAGTGCAGCCAACAGGAGCAGGGCAGTGATAGTCCCTGTGTGTTCAGCACTAGGGAAGCTGCATGTCAAACCCTGTCATCACTTCTGAGACCCTCACTACAAGAAAGACACTGAGGTGCTGGAGTGAGTCCAGAGAAGAGCACTGGAGCTGGTGAAGAGTCTGGAGCACAAGCCCTATGAGGGAACTGGAATTCTTTAGCCTGGAGTAAAAGAGACTCAGTAGAAATCTTAGTGCTCTGTACAACAAAATGAAAGGAGATCACAGTAAGATGAGTGTCAGTTTTCTCTCCCACACAATCAGAGACAGGACTAGAAGGAATGGCCTCAGGCTACACCAGAGGAGGTTCAATTTGGACATCAGGAAAAATTTTTTCACTGAAAAACTGGTTTAGGCATTGGAATGAACTGCCTAGAGAGGATGTGGAGTCACCATCCCTGGAAGTGTTCAAGAAACAACTGGACATGGCACTTAGTGCTATGTTTTGGTTGATGTGGTGTTGGATCAAAGGTTGAACTCAATGATCTTGGAGGTTTTTTCCAACCTTAATGTTTCTAAGATTCTATGTCCAGAATGTGGTTAAAAGCACACTGCTAACCAGTACAGTTTGCTTCATTGCTAATAGCTTTAATTGTGCACACCTAAGAGATTAGTAATAGCCAGAATGAATTTTATAAAAGTACACCATATCAAATCAAATCAGTTTCCTAATACTCAAGGTAGCAGAGAGAAGCAAAACATGCCATATACCTTAGCTAATGTAAGACTTTAACACTATGTTGTATAGAGGTCTAGTAGCCAAGCTAAAGAATATTTAGATGAGGAAAAAAAATATTTCTAAAGTCATGGGAAGATTCTACTTGTGAATTCATTATCAGTGGTTCAGGTACACCCTGAGAAGGACTGAGTAATGTTCTACAAGGATCAGTCCTAAGGGAGTGATATTATCAGATATTATTTTCAATGACCCAGATGATCAAATACAAAATGTTTTTATTTTATTTAAAGACACCAATAAGCTGATAGTATAGTTTCAACATGGGAATAGAGTTAATGGAATCCTGATACACAGGGAAATTATATAAAAAAAGGAAAATATGCTGTTTATTATGGACAAGTCTCAAGCCATGAACTTGGGTAAGAACAATTAACTGCACAAAAATAAAGAAGGGAACAAAGGGCTTAGTTAGAGCTCTGTGGAAGTATATTTAGAATTGTTGTGAATCATAGCTTCAAGGATTGTGTAAATGCAAAGCCCCTGCGATTAATCACACGCAATGATTAATAAACTGTCACAGCTAACAGGACATTTCAAATAATCCTTCTCCTTTCAGTGCTGACCTCTGCTGCAGTGCAGCAACACTGATTATTGAGCAATGGAATCCAAGGAAGACAGGCCAGCCTGGATGGCATTCAGAGCTAAAGTTCTCTCAGAAGAGCATTGAGAAGGAAGAGAGGAGTGGAAAACAGATGAAGAGGAACGTTTGAGTGAGAGCTCTATTGCATGTTGCCTAATTACTTTTAGGATGACAATTAAGGCTTCAAGTTTCTATCTTTGAATGTTGAATGCTCTTACAGGAAAATAAAATTACTCATATGCCCCACAAAGTCCTGTCAAGGCATTTAATGGCTTTTCTCACTTCCCAGAAATGCTGCAAGTGACAACAAAATATAACGTGACCAGGTTGCTTATCCCAATTTTTTTTCAAGTCTTAACTAATTTCCCTTCTCATCCTTTTCCAAAAATATTAGCAATGTTCTTTTACTTCATGCTCAAGCTTCAGAGTCTTTAGGAAACTCTTATTTCACATCTTCAAGCCTTGAGCATCAACTACACCACCTAGAAGTATCTTTTATTTTGTTCTTTTGAATCCAGGACTTTGTGTCTCTGGGTCTTAGAAAATATGACAGACACTGAAACTGTTGCCTTGGCTTTGAACCCAGCACGTACTGAACCAGGTGTTCACTGCTCAAATGATTTTTTTCAGGCTATACCTGAGCTCAAGCACTGTGTCTGGATTGAACTCATTCCACACAACAGTCAATGCTGACTTTGTCTTAAAGGAAGAAAACGTGAGAGGCAGAGAACAATTAAAAACTTCAGCTCCTTCTTCATTCTAGTTGTTTTCATTTTGCCAACCTATCCAATGTGAAAACCTCAGAAATGTAAGATAACTTTTTCAGTCTGCAGAGCATAAGTAGCATAAATCCCACTTTCCTGGTGGGAAAGAGAGGGGATGATCCTGGTCCCTTGCTTGTAGTGCTCCAGTTTCTAGCTAACTTTGGGCTCCTCAGAAGAGGCTGTCACAGCAGGGCTACTTTCCATGGCATGGTCTCTGTGTTTACACCTGGCAAGCATCAAATTCCTTTCCTGGCATGCAGAAGAAGCGTTAGTAAACTGTGAAGTTTTCAATGCCCTGTGCTACCCAAACGACACCAGTTCTGGGGCCTTGACCTGATGGGAGGTGTTCATTGCCCCGGTTTTCTTCCTCAGTAGAAACAAGGTGTGGGCTAAGAAGGGATGGGGCTAGCTTGATCTTGCCCTGTCATAGCCTTGGCATTTAGCCTGTGCTTGCAGGGACTGGGAGTGCTCCCAACATCCACCCTATAGAAACAACTCCTGAGACCTCAGTTTACCTAGAAATAAATCATTAGTCTGACAAGAAAATCTATGTAAATATAACTCTGAGCATCCAAGTTTCCACTGAAATGCATGAAATCTCTGTTCAGCTGCAATATGCTATGAAAAAGGTCTTAAGTACCCCAACAAAGAGATGCCAGTGAATATAGTCTTTTATGCTACCCTTCTATTTCTTGGGATGGATAAGAACTGATATTCCAGAAGCAGGGAAGGGCAAGAGAGAAAAGGTGGGAAGCTTCCCACTGGCAGTCACAGTGTGATACTCTTCTGGTTGCTTTCTAGGAGAAACAGCATTGCCTTGCATGATCCATGTAACAGCAATCTCTGCTCCAGATGAATGCTAAGCACTAGCTTGGCTCCCTTGCCACTTCTACCTTATCAATAATGGTAAAATAGGTATGGCCCCTTCCTATTTAACACAGCTTCTCTGACAGTGCTTCAGCTATCCATCTCTCCATTTTCCAGGGCCATTTTACCATAGTAACAAACAGCCCCAATTTTCTCCCTTCAAAAAGCATGATAATTATTCAGCTAGAATTAGAAAATCACATCAAATCCTGTCACCAGTGACTAGCCACTAGGTCTTAACTTGTGTTTTCCCATGACAACAGTCTTTCTACAGTGCTTGCTTTTCCATGGTGTCCAGAGTAATTCAAGCTGCCTTCTAAAGCCTTGGGTTTTCCCATTTCCTCATAGTTTCTTGGCCCGGGGATTTAAAGAAACTCTCTTTTTGCCATGTGCAGCATATTCTACACTGTGAAAAAAGTGGAACAGATCCAGTACTTGGCATCTATTAAGCATCTGTATTCCAACTAACAATTAATTAGGATTAAAGGATGTTGAAAATATATCTTATAGAAGAAGAAAATAATTACCAACTATTAATCATGTATTATGATTATGTATTATTCTTTCAGGTACTTAAAAGATAATTGCATGCACTTTCCAGAGGATCTAAGGAGACTTGTGAAATATTTAAATTGCCCTATAACCCAGGTTCAATTGAGAAATGTCAAAGTTTCTCACAGGCGAACTAATGCTTTACTGCAGCACTTCTGCCTCTGCTCATGCTGCTATTTAAAACACAACCTGCACCTTGTAGCACCCCAAATTATGGTTTACTGCTGCATAGCAAGGCAGACAAGCTCTATCTACAGGACATTGTTGTAGTTTGTAGAAGCACATCCTCTGTCAGTGAACAGAAAAGAGTACCACTGTAGGATGCCATTGCTGGGGGAGGGTCTCCTGCATCCACTTGTCAGGGGAGGGGTTGTCAGGTGAGGTTACAGACCTTTCAGTTCTAATTAATCCCTCATAGATATGGACCTGATGTTGTCATGGTGAAACAGGATGTATCAGGAGAGCTCTCCTGATGCACCTCTCCTGATACATCCTCTCCTCCTCTCATATAGCTTGAGAGGAGCTTTTCTGCACATGGGCCATTTATATCCTTCAAGTGATCTAGGCAGAGAGTACCCTCTGGTTTCACAACAAAAGATCAATCAAAATGTTCCTGGGAAATCAGTAATGAAGCTGAGTTGCTCTGGTTAGGCCTCCAGCTCTAGTAACATGATGTATTTCTAAATTCAGTGTAATGAACCTGAGCATTAACCACCTGGAACTCTTAATAATCCATTTGAAGTCTGATGGCTAATTAAATTAAACATAAAAAACTTGCCTGCAACTAGAACTGGTCCTATGTAATTTGAATAAAAAAATAGCAAAAGATTATTTGCATATCCATAAAAGTTAGCACCCACAAAAATATTCAATACTATAGCAAATCTTAGTTTTTGAGTACTATATCTCACTCATCAGAATAAAAAGAATGTAAAAAATAATTATGCAAAACCTATTTTAACTCCAGAATTAGATTTATCGAGTATCAAATGTGAAACACTAGAAAATGAACAAAAGTGCTTCTGGGTACAGAGTTTTTATTTTGTATGTTGTTGTTATCAGAAGCGCATATGGTACTATTCTTTCTGATTCTTTAGGAACAATGTGTTGTACTCAGAACACTGATTCAATGAGTTTGTATTTTTCCTTTCCAGTTTGTCCTTTCCCCATAACAAATGTTCAATGTATACAGATTTATTTTACTAGGCACTTAGATTGCTGACTCACTTTAAATGAAGATTAGTCCTCTAAGAGAATGACCATCTGTTTCAGCTGTTTATTCTCCATAATAAAATTGAAGTGATTTTAGCAATGGAATTTTAACAGCCAAGTGACTTCAACTTCTTGGGGGGGGAGGGGGGAAGGTCTTGAGCCCTAAGTTATTATTGAAGAAAATACCTTATAATTAAGTGATTTTATTTATATTCTTACTATTGTTAGGAATAAGCATACTTCAGCCAAGGTGTAAATAGTAGGATGGCATGATAGGTAAATACTGAACGGGACCATTGTGACCACCACAGCTGTAAACAGGTCTGACCTTACAGAAAATTTCATGTGGAAACATTATGAGGACATGGGGCACCATTCAGGAATACTCTTCCTTATTTGACTTTAGTCTTTAAGTTATTTATTTTAGTCTCTAAACAGGCACACATGTTTGTGCTTAATAAATGTTTGTAACACTCATTGACTGCTTATCATGTGACACTGTTGAGGAACCCTGACTAGGAGTTATATATTGACATATAGATTTGAATATTGATCTTGAAAGTTAGGTGTTGAGAGTTTGGGATAAGGGTCCTCATTCTCCTTTTTAAACACAGGCCTCTAAACCAAAACATTTTCAAGGACTTCATTACCACAGATAAATTTCATTCTTCTTTTTTATTAAAGCTTTGTGTCCCACAGGACTGCCTCACCAGAAAAAAAAAAAAAAAAGTCATCCCTGTGTTATCAACACTGTTTTGTTCACAAATCCAAAATACAGCACATACTAGTTCTGTGGGAAATTTACTCCACCCCTGCCAGATCCTGTATGGAGTGATATTCAAACACAAACATTGAGAATAATTTAAACAGATGATGGACTGTTCCTTCAAACATTCATGTGTCTTAGATACATTATGCACTGATACATTGTAAGTATGACAGATATGGATGACAAAGGTAATTAAACCTGACATCTAGGTCATTAGTCATTAAAAAACCCCATAATTAATAAAGAAGGAGTAATCAAAGTCAAATTATTCCATAGGAATTATAAACAGTTAAGTCTGATTTAATTTTTCTGCATTTTCTTTAATCAGCAGGAGGTGAGATTTCTGTTAGATGTTCCAAAATTCTTTTTTGCTAAGAAATGAAGGCTTGATTTAAATACTGAAATCTCCTTGAGTATAAATAAAAAATTGAGTTAAATCTAATCTGTAGAGTGCCTTTAATCCAAGACTTAAATAGCTAAATTTTCTTTATAATCAACATTTTAGAAAGGAATGCTCTAAAGGTCCACGAACACTTCCCCAGATGTCAGACTATGTTCTAGGAGTAGTGTTGCTGTCAGTGGGGATGGACAGGACATGTCCAGGGGCTGGTGACCCAGCCAGGGCCACCTTGGCACAGACAGCTGCCTTGGGGCTGATGGGAGAGCAGGAGCAGTCAGCAGGGCTGTCAGCAGGGGCAGCTCTGTTCTGTTCCTAGGCTGCCCAGCAAGGTGGTGTCAAAATGATGTCCCTTAGCTGCTGAGGTGACTGACTGAGGCCAACATACCTGTGGCTGCCTGTGCCAGTGGCAGAACCCCAGCATCCCACACAGTGGCAAAAGGAAAGTCAGAGTGAACAGTGGCTAGGCTAGAAATTCAAATACTCTGTTCTCCTTTTGAACTACAAGGAAGGATGTAGCACATGCCCCTGTGGATTGTGATGGAATACCTGATGTCACAGCACCATCTTACTCTGTCTGCCCTTTTCTGTCAATTAGGGATGATAAAGTTACAAGATTAACACTGTCTCCAATGACACTGACAAGGAAGTCTGGTTATGGGGCAGGAAGGAGAAGAATTACTTTGGTAATTAATCCATTGTTGCTCAGAGATTCCAGTAGCATTGCTTGGAGTAATTCCTGCACAGATACTGTATTTGGTTGGTAAAACTAATAACAATTTCATTAAGCTAACAGCTCCTAATTATCATAATAATTCTGTTAAATCTTAATGGATATATTTGTCCTTGCCTAACTTTTTCATTTACAATTTATTGCAGATACACTTCACGGTCTCTTGTGTCTCAGATTAGTGTTCTGTATTGCCACAAGATCATTGTCAAGTCTTACTGTGACTTTTAGACTGTGAAATATCTGTCTCACACTGTCCTCAGGAACTTCAGTAAGAGCAGGAGTATTCTTTATCTCAGTTTGAAATCTATTAAATGTGTTTATTTAATTTTTTGCTTATGAAGCCATTTTTCTTTATTTGTATTTAAAGCATTTTAAAACAAGTTAAAATTAGGAGCAATGACAGGAATGTGAAAAATTCCTATGAACAGGAATGTAAAAAAATTCCTTGCCAAGATCTTTCCAAATGAAAACTCTACCTTCCTCATTCAGCTTTCACTGAGGATGTCTGCAAAAAGAGGGCTTTTATCCAAAATTCAACCCCTTTACAATTTTAATAATCTTATGCACTCTGCAAAACACCGTGAGCTGCAATGCTGCTAGTAACACCCTACTGAGCGCTGTAGCAGCATTTTATGTATGAGATCTGGCAAATCAGATCCTAGAGGGATGTTACTGGCAGCAACTCACACAAACCAGCCATGAGAAGGGAGAAGGAGGTAGCCAAAGGTAGCAGCAGCCAGCTGGTGCCAATGCTCCTGTGATTTCAACAGTGACACCTCAGGGAGGGAAGAGAGGCAGAGAGAGCTAAATGTAATATGAGACAAAAAAAAATTCATTTTCATCAGAAGAAGTAAATTAATAGCAACAGCATAATTTCGGGCACTTCTCAGGATTAAAATAAACCATATGCATAAAATCATTTTCCAGATAGTATGGGAGTCTTAACCATCTTCCCCCCAAAATTAATACTGGATAGGGGAAGTCATTGGCAAAAATACTGACATCAAAAGAGTGTCTTTTGGGTGGATGTTTTTCTGGGGTGAACTGTCAAGGGAAGAGAATTTTTAATCATTATTTATTTTTTATAAATTTATTAAAATTTATATTTTTTTAGTTTTTGGAACTCTCAGCCTGTGAGGAAAAGAAGGAGGTCTTCAGTGAGCTCTGCACGGCACACCTGAGGGTGCATTAGCAACCAAGTAGTGGTTTCCTGGATTTGTCCTGCTCTTTGTCTCACTGCTTGCACACATATCCACGTTCTGTCTGGCCCAGTAAGGCCTGGACTGAAGAGCTTTGCTCTTCTGAGGAGTTGAGAAGCTTGTAAAGAAAAGGTTGGTGGGCTCTCTCCAAAGCCCAGTGAATAGGCAGATGATGCCCACATTATGGAGCAGTACAACATCAGGCATCCTCAGGGCTGCTCCACCAAAAAGGCTGAAATGCCAAAACGTCCCTTCATTCCTTCATGTGATTCCCAGTCACAGGGAATGCTGACTATTATCAGAAAAGGTTGAACTCCCACAGCCTAATCTCTGGTTATGGACATGGCTGAATATTTTACAAACACTGAATTTACTCTTCCCAAATATTATTGTATATCTTTCTTCAAATCTGCATAGAGTTAATTTCTCCCTAATATCACGGTACCTCCTGAGAACATGAATCATCTCTTCATTTACTTTGCTTGGTAAGGATGAAACAGCCTGGGGCAAATACCTTTATATTTGTTAATAAAAGTGTTAAATTGATCATGCATATTGGTAATGCAAAAAATACCATCCTCTTTCTTCAGTGGACTCATTTAGATTGTCATCAGAGAGGCTCCAATCATTCAGCATTACACAGATTCAAATTAAAATTTTTGGGAAAAAATAAGTTGTGTTATTTAATTATGTACTTTTCCAGATGTTAGATTTAAAATAATAGAAATAGATTTAAAACAATAAATTTCCAATTTTCCATCCCATTGGAATGTTTCATTGTCTGAGCAATTTTGCTGCAGATTAGATTTCACAGACATATACAGCATTTCTATTTGCTGGCTTTTTATTAGATTTGGCAAGAACTACTGTTATGAAAAAAAATTCTCAAGGCAAAACTGTGATTAAAAGATATAAAAGATCCATATCTGAGAAGGATGGTGATAGAACTGCCAATGAGATCTGCAGTGGCTCAGTGGAGCCATCCTGTGTAAGAATATTTAAATTATACACATATAAATATATAAATTTAATCTTTTTTCTTTTTTTTTTTTTTGTGAAGGTGCAATGTGGAAAATAAACCTAACAAAGGCAGGCCAGGTATGTTTATACTACATTTCTGGAAATAAATGTAAATAGACAAGCAAAAGAAATTCATAGATTTATGGCTGTGATTCCACTAAATTACATTATTTTTGTACAAGAAGGCTTTTAAATTAAGTGATCAGAAAAGGGCGATGGCTTTATGAGATGTTTAGTGCAGGCAGAAGTGGAGCAGAGGTTTGAGGCAAAGTTCAGAAAATAGGCAGAGCCTCTCTTGGTTGGATCATGAAGCAAAGACATGAGGTAGATCTGGCATATAAAGATGGGCTGGAGTGAAATGGGAGAGAGCCCCAGCTTTGGCTGTGTAACATCTTTAGAGGTGTTCAAAGAACAGCTCTGGTCCTAGGAGAAGGAAGGTGGAGGGATGGGCTAAAAGATCTGGTGGAGAAACAAGGCTTTTTAACACTCTCCATTCAGACCTATATTGATAGTAAATTCTTAAAGATAGTAAATTTACCCTTTCCTCTTTTGCTTCACGTGATCAGATCTGGAGGAATTTATTAACTAGCTGTGCATGTGAATGCAGAGAAGTTTAGGGAAGGAAAAAATGATCTGGAATCCAAAAGTATCTGAAGGATAACTTTTCCTTGAAGAAAAAAAAGTATGATCAAAATTTTAAAAATATATGCAATTCCCAAACAAAAAAAAACCCAAGAGCTCATTTTATTATTTGCACTCTTTTGGTTAAGACATAGCCTAGAAATTAAAAAAAAACAAAAACAACACAAACAGTGTGAATTATTGCATTGCTGGAAGGAGCAAAAGGCAGATAATCATATATATCTACAAAATATGATTATAGGTAAATTAAGGTAAAATATGATTAAAGGTAAATAAAGAAACTACAGAAAAGAGTGAAAACAGATATAAGATAAAGTATATTAATCTCTTCTTAGGAAAAGGATAGTTGCAGGTTAAACAAAAGCAGTTGACCAGTATTGTATTTGATGGACTAATGGAGTTTTCAGTCAAAATAAAAAAACATATTATAGAAGTACTAAACCAGGAATTAATATTTTTCCAAATGCAAGTAGACTAATTTACAGTGTTCCACACTGTGCTTTTCCCAAAGGACTTTCACTAGAAAGAAATGGAAACAAATACTGAACATTTCACTCAGCTGAAAAATTTAAATTCTTGAAAGCTGGGAGTCTGGAAAGAGCCCTTTTCTATCTATTCTGTTCCAATTATCATTTACTTTTGGATTGTGTAGCTGGCATTTTATGGAGCATCTTTATAGATAAAACAATTTTGTTACTTTGTTGAGCCGGATCAAGCATAAAAAGATATTTCTTTTCAGCTGGATTTTATTTTAATGAACTAAATTTCAGTTGCATATAAAAGTCCCATAAAAATAAAATACTAGGTACTTAATAATCACTGTTGCCAAAGTAGCTGCATTTTGCACCGTGTTGAGTCTCTGCAGTGAGAAACAGGAGTATTCTCTCTTTGCCTTGGTCTCTGGTTATCATGGCTCCTACTTTGATACTGTTCTAATATGGTGTTGAATTCCTGAAAGGATGAATTCACAGCAAGGTGGTTAATCCTCTGTGTTCCATGACTAATATTTAGTTGCAAATAACAGTAGTTATTTTCACACTGTCTCCAGTTCTATAGCCTCTAGTTCTCTACTGGATATATGATTTCAGGAACATAATGTCCCGTACATCTCCTGTACTGTTTATGTTGGTATATGAACAAAACAACAGTGCTACAGGTAAAATAAACCCCTTTGAAGATAGCAACTATTTCAATCTGAAAAAAAAACAATAATTAATCTGATGTACCTTGATTCCAGCCCTCAGGATATGACTGATGTGGCCATATCGTGGTAATGTGTCTGTCAAACACCACTACCACCTAAATGTTTTTCCTGTAGCCAAAATGTTCAGGAGTTTTTATCTGTTTCTGGGGTCATGATGGTCAAGAAGATCTTGAGAACATAATATCCTGGCAAAAGCATATTGGTTACAAAATATAAAACTGGCATTTGTGCTGCTTTTCATCGGAACACTGGCTGGTGTCTGTCTTTATTAGGTAAAAGCTGGAACTGAAGTATCCTGGCATAAAAATGATGAAGATCTGCTTGAGAAAATACCTATGCTTTTACTTATGATGAGTACAGTCAATTTATGAATTCTGGACTCCTTTAAAAAGTTTATAAAGGGGTGGAAGGCAATATAGACTGAATAGTTTATGTGTGAGCACAAAATAAATGCATGACATGAAAATGCACCCAAACTTGATGTTCACAATTTTAGACTGGTGCCACCTTTCTCAGTGTCTAAATCTCCTTATATTTGGAGTTTTCTTTTAACATGTTGCAAGTACATTGAATTCATCTTAGTCTGTCACTTAAGATCTTTCAAGAGAGACTTGCTTTTGCCACTTAAAGAGTCGATTTTTATCAACACCTATTCAAACTAATCCATCTGATAACAGAAGAAAACTACAGGTTATGAAGAGAAACACACAGAAATACTCAATCATTTCTGTTTGTAGGCCTCTTCAACAGTCTGCTGCAGTACAGCTTGGCTGCTCTACTATCTCTCTATGCCAAAATGATATTTCAGCTTTGTTGAATATTTAGTAGGCCTATTTACTTACAGTGTACAATATTCATCAACAATTTATTTCAGACCAGCCAGGGTCAGTTCAGATCCCTGTGGTATATCTTTCTATTTTTATTAAATTCAGGCAAGCAACAAAGACTGTGATGTATTTTGCCATCAACTGGCAGTTAGTATTAATGATACCTGGAAAGATCAGTCATCATTACTTTGGATTATTCTAATATGTGTGTAGAAAGTGAATTGGGCATCTAGCCAGTTACACTGGTGAAACCTGACAAGAAAAACAGTAGATACAGACAGCAGTTGTTTGCACTCCTAATTCCCAGTGATGCAATGATTATGATTCCATTACCTCAAGTCTGATCAAGAGAATTGGTACCAAACCAAATGGTTGCATTTGGGCTGCTATTGGTCAATAGAAGAATTTGGTGATTAAATTATTTTAATTAATGCATAGACAGAAAACCTGATACTGGCAATAGTTTTCTGCTGTTAAAAAGGTTTGCCCAATCTCGATATTTTGGTAAACTATCAGCTTTTATTAGAGCGATCATGTTAGAGTCAAGATGCCAGGTGGTTGCCTGCTTTCTGATGTTCACTAAGTCTGAATTTTCAGTTTCTTTTAATTTCTAAACAATGCTTCTTCAGACCACCTGTGCTAATAAATGTTCAATAGACCCATCAAATATACATGAGGTGATTTTTGCAGCAGGCATTGCAAATAAGAATCTCTGATGGAGTGTCATCTGAGATGCTTATTAAGAAAGAAAAGAAAGGTCATCTGACTTCAAGTTTAGAATACTCTCAGCTCATTGCTCAGGAAAGATTGTGTTCAACTTGAAATGACATTTGAAAGGCAGACATAGTTTCTTTAGCTTTTATCCAGCTGAATGACATTTGTGTTCTGCAGAGTGGTAGGCTGCGTAATTTGCTGGCTCAATGGAAAAATCACTTTGAAGCTACTTATACATATTATCATACTTCCTATGTGAGCAGGAAGGTGCCTCCAGCCAGAAAGAATGTGAGATCTCAGCCTACACCCCTGCCTCCCTCCCCAAAACTTAGTAAGGTATCAGAGCTGATAAGATCACTGCTGGAGACAGGTGAGTTTTGTATTCAGTCAGTACTCCATCTTCCACAAGAACTCAAGAAAGGTTCTGCTTAAAAATGAAGAGAAGGACTTGCACAGCGTCTGCAGAAGCACTATTCTCTGGTCAGCTACAGTGAGTGTCTATGCTTTTGTACCCATGCCTCAGTCAGCAACAACCCCTGAAGTAAAAAATAGGAAATTTGGTGTGAATTTAGACCAGATGTTTTGTCTTTCACTAAGTTGCACATTATAGAGGTTTTCTAAGGAAATAACTGGGTTTGATGAGACATATCCCGTTCCTTTTTTTTCTGTTTCTTGTTAGGCACTTGATTCAGCACATCACAAAAGCCTAGAAGACCTGAGGAAGTGACTCAAAGTCCCAAGGAAGAAGTTATACTGATGAAAGAACCACTTAAGGGAATAGATAGCTCTGTTTGTATGAATGACAGCTGAATGTCATTTTTCCTCAGTTTCTGTGGGTGCATGGCACAGCCAAATCCCGCCTGTCCTGACCGTTCTCAGCTGATGGACACATTGGAAGAAACAGCTGTTTGTGATATTATGTTGTACACAATTCTGTTCAAAGAAGATCTTGGATACACTGAGGGCATTTGCCTTGTGCTCTCAGCATGGAGAATGCAGCTGACAGTCAACTTAGTGAAGCAAAAAGCAATGTGTAGTGGAGGAGAAATTGTGTATTGGAGTGTTGACATATTCTATTTATAAAGCTCCTGTTAGAAGTACATGTTCCATGAACAGGGATCACAGAATCACAGAATCCCAGAATCACAGCATTACAGAATGGGGAGTGTTGGAAGGTCACCTACCACAGTGTCCAGCATCCCTGCTCAGAGATGGACAAATGCTGCTTGTAAACCCTTTTGCAGTATGTTTGGTGGTCCCATTTCCATACTCAAATCCCTGGCTGAAGAATGAAGTGTTATCAGAGTAAACTGCTGCTTATACATCTTCTTTTTAACAACTGTGGTCTCATAATTCCCATATTATCACTCATAAAACCAAAAATGGATAGCAACTTCCATCTTGTCTTCCTAAGATTCAAGACTTGTTTTTGAAGATAACTTGGACACAAATAGGTAATACTATCATCTTGTTTTAATAACACAGACAAAAATATTAAAGTTGTGATATTATTCAAGGGTCTTTAACCCCTAATTGATCACAAATTAAAATATAGTACATCAGTAGTCAGAAATATTCCTGAAGTGCTCTGATATTTTAGATATTGCTGGTTTCAAGCTGATAGTACTGTTGGCTTGACAAAGAAGTAGTTCATTGAGGAGAAATAAAATATCTTGTTAATATCTAATTTAGTGTGTTCATGAATTAACATTTTATAAGAGCTTGTTTCTTCTCTTTAAAAGTTGTAGACAAGTATATGGAAAAACAGACTTCCTTAATTATTGTGAATATTCTAATATGACATGCTTTAAAACACTGGTAGTGTCTTGTAGAAAACAATGGTGCTAAGGAATTATGCAAGCTAATTAAACAGAAAGGAAAAGCTTTTATGTATGTGACAGAAAGGAGGAAAAACATATGAGATGGCATAAATCCCTATTCCTGCTCAAATTAGCAATTAATTCACTGGTTGTGTTACCCTTCCAATCAGAGTATGGGAGGAAGAATTAAGTGGCAATTTTTTTTTTGCTTTGCTTTTAACAAAATAGAGGCTGTATGAAATAAGAAATTGGCACAGAATGGAAGCAGTTTTTTATTTTTAACCTTTGAATGCTGACTTCCACTTACAGTATTTGAAATAGAGTTCAAAAGGTGTTTGCTGGTGAAAGTATGGCTGTGAAAACATGAATTATTTTAACTACTATATTTAAATATTTTATAATTGCTATTATTTTTTATATTCTTAGCCTGAAGGAAACAGACTATAAATGGTCAGAAAGCAGCCAAGAAAGACGGATACTTTCTTTAGAGAAAGTAGGATTTTTGAATTGTCAGTGTAAAATTGCAATGAGCTTATCTACAAGTATTACTTCTTGAGCTGTTATCCAATGCAAATGTTGTGTAAATTTACAGTTTCATTGGAAAAACCCACAGATGAAATAGATTTCCATAGAAAAGGCTTTTTTGTTGAGCTGGTGGATTATTCTGTTTGCTTTAACTGAGCCCTGGTTCTACATACTTTCCTTCCACTCCAGACAGATATAACTGATGGATGTTGGCAAGCAAGAATCCGTTCCCTGAGGGATATGAAGGTGCTCCTATGAAACCTTACAGTTGGAACTAAATCTTCTTTAAGCTATAAAAATTAGTTTATCTTCTGAAGGACCACCTTTTTCATGGAGAAACAAATAAGCCAAGCTAAACTTTAGGCTGTTAACTGGCCATCAGTATTTCTGAGGGAAAAATAAAACAAGCTTGTGGGAAGCTAAATCAAGATTTTCTGATATCTTTCAATGCTTCTAAGCTGCAAGAACTGGGGCTGGTGAAGCCTTGTTGTAAAACATGCCAGGACTCAGGAACATGCAAAGATTTTGTATGCATACAATAAATCCTGGTTGCTGGCATCCCTTGGGCTAATAAAAGAGTAGCAAGCTACTTGCAGCCCTGGTTCTCTCTTTCTTTGCTCGTCAGCTCTCCTCGTGGGCCCTGGCTTTCCATGTAGGGAACTGGTGCCTGTTGGCAGTGGTGGCTGAGCCAGTGCAAGGCTGAGCCAGGGCTTTCCCAGAAGGGAGCTATGGACAGAGGACATCCATCGACTCAGATTTGCACTTCCTGCCCTAGACATGGAAGGAACCGACCCTCAGCTAACACCTCTCTCCTTGCAAGAGGTCCCCTGGGAGTGTATTTAGGGCATTCTGCAGTTGTGAAACACCAAGTCAGGTATCTATACTGCTGCAGCCAAACAGGCCCTGCACAAGGTGCAGTGAGAGGCATCAGCATCAGCCTCAGGGGCATACAGTACTTGCTGCACATTGTTCCTTCCCTGTATTAATAGTCCTCTCTTCCAAACAACAAATACAACTTTCTGCTGCAGACAGAAGAATTCCAGCTAAACTGTGCTGTATTCTGTAAAATCAATATTAATCATTTTCAAATTGTTTGCTTGTTGACTTTCTGAGGACAGAAAGAAATCCTTAGGGCAACTTAAGCACAGCACAAACAAAATGTTCAACAACAAGAAAATGTTTGGCTTTTTTTTTTGCCTCTTACATCTCACATTTGACCTTTAGAATACTCTTGTCATTTAATCGCATAAAGGGCCATAAAATGTGATGAATAACTAATGTCTTACCCATAGTCATATTTGTATAGTAGAATTCTGAAATTCTCTATGAATTGCATTAATGCTGGTTTAAACATTTTATTACATTATTTTGTGATTTCTTGACTATAGCTTATTTGCCATGAACCATACAAATAGAAGGAAAAAACTCTTCTTCATTTTTGTTCCCAATAGCAACTCAATAACAGAACATGAAGTCCAGCTATGCAATTTGGGCTGAATTATTATATTCTTTTCAATAGGTAAGCTGTTTTCATTTTACTGATCATCCTCAAAGTGTTCTTTTTTTATCATAATTCCTCTCATACTGCTTTTACAATGATGGTATATTCATAACAGTGATTGGATTCTAGGGAGAGAAATATTTACCCCTGTTCTTTGATAGCTCTCCTTTTGGTGACTGTTTCAAAATGAATGCTACTGGAGTACTTAAAGAAAACATAAGCAGTTTGAGATTTAATCAAATTATATGAACATTAAACTAATCACTGTTAATAAATATAAAGCACATTAAATATTGCTACTGAGTCTATCCTTCTCTCTGGTGCTGGGATAAATTCTTGGTAAATTCGTGTAGTTGGCTACACTAGCTGTTTTGGAAATTTGCAGGAGCAGCTATTGCATCACTTAGCCACAGGAAAACAAAATTTCACCTGCCTTCTATGCATCCCTCTGAAGGCTGATATACTCATCAGGGGCAGTTTGTCTGAACAACAATTTCACTGAGATAGGAAGGTTTACTGTGAGTGAGAAAATTAATAGAGTAAACCTAAGAATGTTTTGTTTAATATGCCTTCATTTATATTTTGTGCAAATGGAATGAGACTGAAAAATGTTTCAGAAAGAGAATACTAATACATGTATTTTCCCCAGAGCACCATGTGGCTCTGATCCCAGAATCAGATTTCTATCCTACAAATTGTACTCAAATATAAACAGGAACTACCTCTGCCCTTCTTTTAGTCCCCAGCTTTTGAAACATTAGTTCATCTAGTGCTTTTTGTTCAGTCATGATCTCTTCATCTCTGCTGTGATATTTGAACAGACACGTGAGCATGCACATGTTATGCTCACACATTGGGCTTTGAATTAGAGTTTATTTTGCAAGTCTATTTATCAGAAGTCACTAGTATTTTTAATGTCTTTTGATGGTCTATTGAATGACTTAATAAGCCCAAAGAGCCTATTTTTCAGAGTGTCATTGAATGAAGTATGATAAACCATATCTATTACGCACAGATAAAGCACTTTTCTTCCACTGGGCAGTGTTTTTCAAAAGCTCCTTCTCACTAATTCACAGTTCTCTTGGATATGATTTCACTGGCAAGCCTGTTCTGTCTGGCACATCTGTGTAGAGGTGTTATCATGGGTAGAGATGAAGATGTTTCAACAAAATAATTGAGGAATAACCTGAGGAGCTACTGGGCTCCTGTTTGTAAGATTTTGGCCATAACCTGTATTTCTGCTTTTTAATTATTTCAAAAGAGCACCTTTAACATATATTGAAACAGAGAGATATATTCTTTTCAAAGCTTGGAGTTACTGGCTACAGTTTTATAGCTCACGGCAAGCAACCCAGAGGCCTTATTAATACTTGATGAATCCCTCTCAATGTCTCAGCAGTGAAGAGAAGACAAACAACCTGCTGGATGATTGATGCTGTGCCTGCCAAGGAGGAACTTTAAAGCATTGCTCTCTCTTATAAAATCTGTGGAAGAAATCCGGTCTGATCTGGCGTGATCCTGCAGTAGTGGCAGCGCGAGATTGAGTGGAGACGCAATCTCTCCCTATTGCACAATGGAAAGTGCAGTTACAAGTGGTGTAAGTCCTCCAGCAAGGCTTTCAGCTTTCATCTCTGCCTCCTCCCTATCCACAAGACTCCCTAGATTTCCATGGCACACTGCTCTTCAGCAATTTGTGGTTGCATAACTGTGTTAGGCTGCACGTGAAAACTCTACATTTTCACTACTTTTAACTTTTCTTTGCTCGCTGAACCATATAGTTTCAAGCAGTCTGTTAATCCCCTTTTTCATTGTTTTTCTTCTCCAAATCATGGACACTGCTTTCTGTGCAGCTGTTTTCCTTTTGTTCTGTTTCTTCCTGCTCCCCTCAGGTGTCCTGACATACATAACCTTTGTCAGATGAGACACATGGTTGGACTTACTGAGTAATCTCCTGTGTGCCTGCCCAAGCTCTAAAAATCAGGCTTGAGGGATCCTGATCTAAGCATGATGCCATATGGGCAGAGAACCACTCACCTTTCCTGCAGTTTGATGGTTCATAGGAAATTGCAATTTTCTGCAGTCTTTTACTGGAGTAGGGCCGTCAAATGGGCAAAGTGAACAAACCTCTATTTATTCCAAATGAAATTTTCAGTCACATGGGCATCACAAAGAATCCCTCATATCAAAAAGAATCCCTAAGATGCACATGAACTCCTCAAACTACAGTAGCCAAATTGCAATTCTGCCGTGTGCCAAATCTGCCTCAAAAGGGATGATAGTAGCATATATTTAAAAAGTATGGCCATTTTAACTTCTGTAGGAATATTCAACATCAAATATGAACAATTTAAATAAAATACAATTTAATTTCAATTAATACATCTGGGTCCATAAATTTGCCTTTTACTTACTGCATTTTGTTTTTGTAATTGCAACATACTGAAGCCAAAGTGGAAAAAAAAAAAAAAGAGATTCTACTCCAGGGCATAATGAATTATTGATTAAGGCAGCTAGATCAGTATGAAGCCTTATAGGAAGCCAAAAGTAAATCAGTAAATGAAAGGGTTTTAAATATATACTTAGAAAAAGGGATTTTGGCAAATACTGAAATGAATACTAGACAGAAAAATCTCAAACTGTCTGAATCACTACCCCTAGCTGTCCAGTCAGCCCATGATTTAAATAAATTGCAGTTTAGAGTGAATTGTGTGGGAAAATGAATCCAATAAAGAAAACAGCTTGTAGAAGAGCTAACACTGAAAATGTGGCAGCATTTAAATCCAGATCATGTGAAAACATTTGTTATACAGATCAGACAAAAGACTTGTGAAGAATAGAAAGACTGAAATGCTCAATAATAGCATAAAATGAATGTCCACTGAAATCAGTGCTTGTACATGGATAGTTCATACCAGAAAAATGAGATGTTCTCTTTTATCAGGTCTTAAAGGAAATATATTGGGGTAAAGTGATGGTAAATCAGGAAAAAAAATCAAAGAAAGGAAAAACCTCAAAAATCCCCAACAAAAAACCACTTAATTCATCTGTTTTATGGCCAAACTCCAAGGGAAATTTGTCTCAAGAGAGTGTGAGGGACATAATTAAATTATTTTCTTTTTGCTCTCTTACAGCAAAAGATGTACACCAAGATCCTTCTGCTTAGAAAAAGTGAAATCTCTAATTTTGTGCATAGAGAAATGGGGAAATACTGATATTCCAGCCAGTAATCATATTCAGAAAACATCAATATGATGTTTACTGTGAGTGAGATTTTAGGAAAATATGTGATTTTTTTAGGAAAATAGAGAACAAGAAACACATATAAAACCACACAAATTTGTTAAATTTTCTCTCAATGGTCATTATAAAATTAGGTTTAACGTACCTGTTTAGAATTTGTAAGGCCTGTAATACTCCTGAGGACTTCAAAGCAAACTCAGCTGTGAGCTCTTATTTCTCAGTATTTTAGTGGCATAATTAGTGTGTGGAGCTTTTCAGAAGAAATTTCTTCTCAGACAGACCATATCCATGGATAAAACTGACTCTCAACCACAATAGTTAAAAAGCTGTCTAAATCTGTCTAAATCATACAGGGACCATTGAAAATTAATGTCTACTCAAGAGGCTCCATGAAGACTATTAAAACTACCAGGAATCTGTAAACAAATCATTAATGTGTCATGATATCTTTTAAGATGAAATGTGTTTCTACTCTGAAAATGGATTCTGCCAAATAACATTTTAGCACTATGTGCACTCTGGAACTCAACGCTTTTCTAGTTCCTGGATTTATATATACATTAGAAGGATATACGTTTCTTCTGACTTGAAGTAAAAATTCTTCAGTGGGATATGAATTTCAATTTAATTTCTTTCACCTTTTTAAAATTACAAGGGAGGAAACCCACGGAGGATGTTGTAATCATAGGGAAATTGGATGAAAAGTGATCCAAATAAGATGAAGTGCCAAATAAAAGAGAATCAAATTGAACTGTTATGCTGGAAGAAAATGAAGGTTTTCAGAAATAGAATATTTTATCTTCAAGCCTGGGAGAAAATCCTCTTCTTTTAGAAGTTGTTAGACTTGAATCTTGGTCCAAAATGTAGTCAACTCTTTTCTACAAAACTGGTGGCCCAAAAACTTAACTCCTCACACCCGTACATATGTCCACATGGGAGGCTTTCTTGTTAGCTCCAGTCTGCATTTTCCTAATCTAACAAAATTAACACATGAAGTTAATTTTGAAGTTTTTATTTTCCAGAAAAGTGTTCTTTAAAGGTCTTTTTTTTTTCTGCAATGAGAAACCATCTTATGCATAGAGTTTGTAACTTTTGGGTTTATCTTGTAAGCTTTAATTAAATAATTATGGCCTTTAGGAAAACACAACATAGTTAAATTCCCTTTGCATAGATGAGAGTGAAACAGGCATCCCTAGGGGTCATGAACAAATTAATAAAAGGAAGCAACAACAAAACATCGCTCTGTTTGTAAATTAAGTGTATTTCATTCAATATAGATGAGCAATAAGCAGAAGGAAATTTAATTACATAAAGGAACACTTCTCTCCAAGAAGCTACGCAGTTGTAACAATAAAGAAACAACATTTTAAAAGTAAGTTAAAACAAGGTTCTGCCTTACATCTTGATATATCAAGTGACAATGATAATTCACAGCATTAAACCCAATAGTAACTATGATAGGAAAGATACAATACATGTATGAAAATCACACTATAAATCCTCTCAGGCAAATTAAATTCTGTGAATGAAATCACTAAAAGGCAAGAAGATATTCATATAAGCCTGTAAAATTAGAGGAGAAAAAGATATCCACCACACTCATAAGAGAAATATTGTAAGGAATATCCCTACAAATCTGTGTTATGAACTGCCAAGTACCTGAAGCAATCCCAAGTTATTTTTGAGAGTTGCTAGAAGGAGCTATATGAAGTATTTTGCCATTGATATAGGCCTAATTAATCAATATTTTAATAACATTTTCTATTTTACCCAAGCAGCTGACTATTTTCTCTTTTAACACGCTGTCTCTGCCCCTTGGTGTGCAGTAGGGATGTTGATCTCCCACATTCTGAGTTAAATGTTAAGGCCATAAAATTGAAGGATAGTTCTTTTTTAGCCCTCCTATATGCAAAGCTGTTTGGCTTGCATATTATTTTCCATATTGCTGGACAATGCTTCCAAAGGGTCTTTTCTTCTTCTTCCCATTCCCTAACTTTAAAGATGCATCTGCCTGTGTGCCAAGCAGCAGCAGCAGCAGTCACTGCCAGTACTCACTTGACCCCATGGAAAGGCTCTGGTGGCTGTTTTGGGGGCAGCTGTTGAGCTGAAGATACCCCAAACCTGGGGCACTGTTGCAGCAGGTGTTTGTCCAGAGTGCTGTGAGCTTCCAGAAGAAGCATCTTGAAAAAGGCATCTCTGGGGCACAGGCACATCCATGCTCACGCCAGGTGATTTCAGCTCTTCTGTGATCTGGGCAACACAGAAAGAGAGACAGGGTCTTTGTGTGGGGCTCCTAGGAGAGCCTTTATTGAGCTCCTTCCTCAAAGAAATCCAGGTACAAAGAGCCACACTGGGAGCCAAAGCAGGGTTTATATAAGGATCTCAAGGGGCAGGGCAGAACACCAGGGCCAATGGGATGAGGGCACAGGGGTGGAGCAAGGAAGAAGGGCCAATGGGATACATTGAATCTGCATGTCACAGCAAGACATGCTGGGAGAAGTCCTTTTCCTCACCCTCACAAGAGTGGTTATTGCTTGAGGGGTTTTCCCCTCTAGGAGAGTGTTGTGGGTTCTTTCCCTGCTGGCCCACCAGCCTCCACAGGATACCCTAGCCTCAGGCACAGCCCATGAGCTGTGGGTGCTCTGGCTGTGGCCCACAGCTGTGTCCTACATTAAAATACTCAGGGGGGAGGCAAGGAGGAATCTGTTCCAGCAAGCTTTGTGTCATTTGATTTCCATTCCTCCCCCCACAGAGCTTAAGGGCAGTTAAGGGCACTTCTCTAAGGTCATGAAGGGACGGTGACAGACCAAGGATGTAAGAAACAGAGAGATTAACATGGGAAAAAGTGCAGAATTCACCAAGGAAGTCACCAGCCTCACAAAATTTCTTCTGCCTCATGATGTTCAGCTGGTAAATCACAGCACTCCTCTGCACGGAGAATTTTATTGATGAGGAAATTTTTGAGATTTGTTGAACTTTGCACTTGAAGTCTTCACACTTACCAGTAGAAAATGCTTTTTGAAAGGTTATCTTGTTCACTCTCTCCATTTATACTTTATATTTTGGGAGGTACTAATATTTGCTATTTTTGAGAAGTTCTGCTAGTTGTCTTTGTGTTATAGTAGACATAAACCCTGACAACTTTAAGCAATCATCCACATAGCATGTGTGTGCATGGATTTCCTGGGAAGATGGATCTTCCTGGGAATGCACAGAGCATGCAAACATAGGAAGCACCCTCATTTTTTTCTGATAGAGGCAGAAGTTTCTATTTGTACCTGTCTAGCCAGATTTCACTAACTAGAGCACTAAAGAAGGAGAATAGTAGAATTTTATTAACAGTTGCCTTTAACTTTGTATTGTGGGCAAATGACTGGCAAACTCTGCTTGCCAGAAGCAATATCTGTGCCCAGCAGGTACACAGCCATGATACAGGTCTGGGGGACAAAAGACAACCTTTCCAGGGCCTTTCTTCCAGACAGTATCCCTAGTCTCCATTTGCAGAACCAAGTAGCCCATGTAAGGAGGACGTTCGTATTTATTCAGGAACTGTCAGTAAAATCAGAGCTGTGCTTTCAATTCTCAGTTTTCAGATTTTCTTTTCTGAACAAGTTGTGTTTTCAGTCCCAAGTCAACAAGTCCCAGAACACATTTTCACTCAGTGTCCCATTACACCAGGCAGTCAAGAGTGCCTTTGGAGTTCTGCTTGCATGTTGATCAGGCAGGGTTATCTCAAGGGGAACAATACGTAATTTATGTCTGCTAACACTTTTAATACCAAAAAGGTTCTCTGTTCTTATGAATAAGTTGTATTCCTGGAGTTATTACATTCCTAGCACTGAAAAGTGTTAGTCTCCCTTTTGCTATCAATGGAAAGATCTCTTTGACAAGTTTCCCAATTGCCTCTGCCCATGGTCTCTCACTCAGCTGCAGCTAATTGCTGCCAGTTACACAGGCAAGAATAAAGTGATGATTTCCCCTTGTCAAAAATTTCTGAACCACAAACCACAAAATACGAGCAGAATGAGCAGCTTCTAGTTTATGATACTGGATCTGCCAAAAAAAAAAAAAACCACCAAGAAAACGTGGCTTATGTACAGATTGTTTTTGCTGCTTATCTCTATGCCCAGTGCCTTGAGTACCCTGCACTGCCACTTCCATCTCTTCTCCCAACCCTTGATTCCTCCCATTTCGGTGTTGGGTCTGTCACTGGTAATTACCCATCATTTGAGCACTGACATGTAACTACAAGCAGAGGACACCTGATCTGTCATTGTGATTGCTGATGAAATGTAGTGGTGTTGTACATATCACAAAACTGCCACATAAAGTCCAGACAGCTTGTTCAGTGTCAAGGATGCTAGAAAGCTGAATGTGAATAAAAGAAGAGGGAAATACATTTTTAAAAGGGCACAGTTAATTATGCAAGGAATTATTTTTTTTACTGATGAGAGCATTGTAAAAATGAAATTTTTTTCATATTTTGGAAGAAATCATAGAAAACACAAATTCAGATGTGTTCTTCAGAAGTTTTGGGAAGCTAATTAACCAGATAATGAGTAGGAACCATAACATACTTTTCTGACCCTATACATGTAAGGAATACAAAAATCAAGGCCAGAACAAACCATACAGGCACTACAGATTAAATAATTAATATTTCTGATGCAATAGCTATCTTTTTGCAGTTATTATTAAAAAATATTTAATTTGTTGGATATATCAATCCATTAATCATTTATTTGATTTTAATTATAATTGTAACCTCCAAAACACCGAGTGAAAATATACATATATATTCCTAGTACTCTGATCTGATGTGTGTTTAAGTTCCCAAATATTTCTCATATTTTTTCCCTTTAGCTGATAACATTATGGAATGCTTTATTGATTGCGGCTTGCCATCATTTTCATAAAAGCATAATCCTATTGATGTCATAACTTATTTCTGAGGTTGTTAGACATCATGCCATGGATTAGAAAGGACCTTAATTTAAGTATCAAGAACACAGACAGCCATAACAACCACAAAACAGCAAATCTAACTTAATTTGTTGTGACAGAAAGTGAAGATGAAGGAATTAAAACTGCAATGACTCTAATTTGAATTGTTGTAAATCTTTGGGCTTATGTGGGTTGAATTTGAATTACATAAAATCAAATTAATTACTTTCATAGTCTTTACTGAGAATTGTAACTTCACTCAATATATTTAAGCAGTTTGGTGAAAAGACTGGGGTAATAGGAGAGTATTAGAAAAATCAAACCAGAAAGCTGATATAACTTAAGAGAAATACAATTTCATTGTTGATTAGGTTGTTGGTAAATAAATTTTGCAGAGTCATTTAGCCACCCATGCCAGGAACACTAAATCCCTCCCTCTGGGACTTTGTAGGGTAGAGATCTCCTGCATTGCACCAATGCATTGCACTGGTAGCAGTGATACACACATCTGCCATAGCAAACACAGCCTCAGTTTTCTGCAGAGTTTGTCTGTGAAATAATTTCAAATCAGGTCCTGGACCACATCAGATGGCTTTATTGTTAAGCATGGATTGTTGAAATTGTCTTTATAACTGATGCAGTGTGGCACACTGAGCACCAGAAATGAGGAAAACAAGGAAAAAAAGGTGTCATTCTCTTAAGTAAAAACTTGATAGCTCACTTCTGCATTCCAGGAAAACTCACAGTATGAGCTGATAAATCCTCTGGAGGGTTTATGAATATGTGTCTAATTTGCTGCAGGGGGAGAAGGGATTGGCAGGAGCGCTGCAGATGTGATCCCATGTGTTTCTGTTCACTGGCAACTGACAGCTTTGAACAGAGCTATTTTTTTTCACTCTGGCTATCTGCTCACTTGAGTCAGGTGAATATATGGGGCTGAGGATTTGCATTAGGTTGATATGGTGTTAGCTGATTCACATGAGTGGAAAACCATGAACAAAAAGGAAGAGCTATCTTTAAAAAGATGACTGGTAGTGCTGTCTAATAAAAACAAGATCCTTTTTTTTTCATCCCATTACCTTTGCTTTCTACAGCAGTGAAGGTGTAAAGATGAAGATTGTCTTGCAGAATAAAGCAAATAAACTATAGATGTAAATATTGCAAATAGTAGAAAGGTTTGTTACTCAATAAAAAAAAGAAAATAGGTAGGAATAGGTAGATCAGGGAAGTTTCAGCTGGTGAACCTGCAGATTTTTGAATCCTGATCTACAACACAGGCATCTCCTTCCAGCCCAGTCACCTCAATGCCTCATATGGTCAAAGGTTAGTCAGACTACTTCTCTCCAATGAGTATAAGGGGAATGTAATCTTAATTATGAAAACTCTAAATTACTGTAGGTGACAATTATCACCTATTAACCCTTTAATAAAATCTACAACTAATAAAAGAAGTCCTGCTCACAGTGGGAGGAAATTTGATTAGGTATTTACTTAACAGCATGCAGCAGGCATATTTATAAAAACATCATTCCCTGTTGTCACAGTTAAGTCATACTTAACATTTGGATTCACTTGGTTTCCAGTATAATAAAAATGACCATAACAAACTCTGGTATGCATGTGGTATTAACCTCCATTCCCAAAGGTACTCTGTCATTCAGCAATAGTGGAAATTCACTTAACACTTAAAATAAGATGGGCCCAAGTAAATCTGTACTGAATTACAAACTGTAATATACAACATCACAAGGCAATTTCCATGCTTTCAAGGAAAAGAGAACAGCCTCATTTCGTAATTTATTACATGCTGCTCCACTCCAACTGATACACGCATTACTGAAATTATTCCGTATTTATCTTTAGTGGTCAAATGCTTCATAAGAAATCTTGATAGAACCCAGCTCACTGTGCTGCTCAATCTTTCCTAGCTTTTTTATTTTTCCCTTTTGAAATTTTCACCTTTTGACCTGTAATCTTCAAAGGTTTTCCCACTCCTTGCAGTTCATCAGAATGGATAATTAAGGTAAGTGAAAATCTATGTTAACATAGCAACTGGTAAAAAAGTGTGACATCCTGCCCCTAAGGAAAAGGGAGCACTCAAAATTCTTGGATGCCCATGTTTGAAAAGGAATGACAAAAGTCAGAGGGTCCAAAAAAACTTAGAAAATTTTATTAGTAAACACTTGGCATGGAAATTGGTCTAAATTAGTCCCTTCCAGTATAAACACACAGCAGTGGATTTCGAATGAGAAGGAGGGAGGGAGGGAGGGAGGGAGGGAGGGAGGGAGGAAGGAAGGAAGGAAGGAAGGAAGGAAGGAAGGAAGGAAGGAAGGAAGGAAGGAAGGAAGGAAGGAAGGAAGGAAGGAAGGAAGGAAGGAAGGAAGATGCATCAGTCCTAGATCCAGTGTTAATCCAGGTGCTGGAGTGTTCAGGGTGCTGGAAACAGCCCTTGTGGGACTACTTTATTTTTTATTTATAAGTTTCCCCATCCTGGAGATAAGTTTATTGCTTTCTACGCAAATTAATTATCATGTGCAATTTGTTCTTCTAGACATTTCTGAAAATGAGTCAGAGCAGTTTTGGGATCATTGATGATCTTGATCCACACCTGTAGCTGCTTCTTGACCTCATTTCTGTGCTCACACTGAACTGTGCTGTGCTCATCTCCAGGGGCCAGAACAAGGATGTTTATCTCAGAAAGATGCTGCACTACCTCTGTATGGTTCCCTTCTTCAGCCACATCCTGTTCTTTCTCACAGTGGGTTGTTACCAATACTTGCTTGGCTCCACAGCTATCTGGCTGTCAAAGTTTGAGACACACACATTTGCTCTTTTTTTTCCTAGGCTTCTGTGAGGAAGTAGCTGGCTCAGCTTGAGTTTCTCTGCATAATACTGCATTGTGCTAGAGAATACAGAGATGTACCTTCCCAGCCTGCTAACCTAAAAAATTTCCTTAGCATTGAAGAAGAAAACAGTAGTTCCTGTGACAAATCTGGTTTGCTATCAGTTTTGTCGGAATCATTGATGACTTTACAAAGCAGAAACCTGCTCCATGTCACCATACTTGAGCTAGACCTCTGCAGCTTCATAGGAAAAGTCTTAGTCTAAGTTACTTTCAGGATCCAGTTCAAAGCATTACTGGTGAAGAAAACAATCTAAACTCCTCTTCAAGTTCATTCTGAACTGTTTTGGGTATAGGAATGCTTGCAAGTGTTTATCTTCAGTATTTTAGATGCACCTCTCAGGCAGCAGTATTACCTTAATTGAGGGTACCTGTTTATTGTTCATGCTGCCATGGTGACACAGCAGTTACAGAAATTAGTAAAATGTGATCATCTCCTCCATTCTACGTTTTTCTTTGCCTTGTTCCTCTTACTCTGTGACAGAAGTGTACCACATTTTCTCCTGTAGTGGTTTGTTTTGCTGCACTTGAGTACAAGACAAGATGTACCCAGTGACTTCCATCAAGACCCCCCTGGATAAGTGTGTACTCCAGCACCTGAGCTCTAAGGAAAATGATGCTGAATATTTATTTTGTTTTCCAGTTACTTAGCTAATCAGTGGTCTAGACAAATCATGTGTTTCTCATTCTCCCTCATTTCTGTAGGAGTTTCATTAGAATAAAGGATGCACTAGAAAACCTCTCTTCAACAGTGATTGAAACATGACCTTTTCTTTGTATCCATCAAAAATGTAAGCTATGAAATGAAAAGTCTGGAATCAGGTTTGTTTTGGTTTTTTTTTTGTTTGTTTTTTTTTTTTTTAATATGTGTATAATATTAGAGGCATCATTTAGAAAGAGTGTGTCATGAACCTTGGAATGGCCACTCAAACTACTTTTCCCTGTTTCATTCTGTTTACTTGAATTAGCTAACAAACAATTCAATTGCAGTTTCATTAAAATAGTCATTTTGAGAACAAGTTTTTTAAGCCCTTTTTTTCATTTGGTGAAAATTGCATTCTGATGATTCCACACTCTATGTTGATTCACCTTTTTCACTGCAAAGCTGTGGCAACTACAGAGAGAAAAAAACCAAATTGGTGGCAGGAGCTAATCTGCATATGTGATATTGAGAAGGTTAAAGCTAGAAACTCAGTCTCTTTTTCCATATTTTGCAGTCACTTGTCAAACTCTAGTAGTCTGTCTTTAGGACATAGTATTAATTACTCTCAGAATAGTCCTAAGGCTTCTATTTTTCTATTACATTTGATCATTCCAATCCTGATTCTTCCTGGCCTTAGCAGATAATGGCTGTGGCTTGCCCCTGTAACTTCAAATAAAGACACATGTGACTCAAAGTTGGAGGTTAAGATCCTCACAGGGAGAGTCTGACATTCTACCTTTGGGATAATGTCTGTCTCCACCCCATGCAGTGAACACATACATAGAGCAAAAACAGTATCAGCTGCAAGAAGTAGGGACAGTCTCTACCTTTTTACTCCACCAGGTGAAAGCCCTGGGTATCAGGTTTTAGAATTTTCCATCTTTAAATGACATCACTAATTTTGCATTGTTTTCTGTCCAGAAGCAGAACTTCTGCAGGAGTGATATCAATTTCCTTTACACTTTACCTCAGTTTTCAAGGATTAACCAATTCTAAACCGCTTGCCTACTCCCTGACAGCAGCTTGCATTTTCATGCTTCCACTGTGGTTGCATCTTTTACAAAATATTTATTTTGCCATCTCAGTATTAAGTCTGTAGCATGATTGTCAGGTAGTTACAGAACTCAAGAAATCTGAAAATTTTGTATCTTGATTGATCAGTAGGATGTAACATGACAGACAACCTCTAAGGTAATAGTTAAAGTTTTACAGCTTGACAATGTCAGGTACTGTACATTTGAAAAAGCCAGGAGTGTCCTCAGCATTGACTCACCCATGAACACAGCAAGGAAGTGACAGACTGACACTGAGAAAATTATTTGGTGTGAAGCAGCAGGACTTTCTATAAAAATACAGAAAAGGAAAAGTGGAGATCATGATGTGGTGGGAAATAGAACACAGAATCTCACAGTTCCCTGAAAGTAATGTTGACATGGCACCATTTTTCAAGACATGGAGCCCAATGAGGAACAAGGGATGCTGCCACACACTGAACTATATCTTCCAAGCTTATGTGACTTCTATGAATGTATACTACACAGATGGAAGAAAATGTTTTGAAGACAGGTATTTTCAAAGAATATAAATATTAAATAGATATATGTCACAGACATCTTTTCACTAAAAATCCTTTCTTTAGGATTTTTCCTTCTGAGAAGCTGAGAGGCCTCAGAGACAGAATGTAAACAATGCTCATCTGCTGCTGTGGAATGCAACAGGTCCACCTGTTATTGGCCCCTCTTGGATGTTTATAAGTAATGGCCAATCAAGGACTGAGCTATCTCGGACAGAGTCTGAAAGAGCTGCCTTTGTTATCATTCCTTTCTATTCATACATTAGCAAGCTTCTGAGAAAACCTGTCCTTCTTTTTCTTTTTAGTATAGTTATAATGTAATATATATATATATCATAAAATAATAAATCAAGCCTTCTGATCATGGAGTCAACATTCTCGTCTTTTCCCTCATCCAAGAACCCCTGTGAACATGGTCACAGATATACTCAGAAAATAGGTATCAGAAAGAATGCTGCTATTAAAACTTTTTAGCATAGGCATGGCCTCAGATTGCTCACTGACTTTCCCTCACTATTTCTTTTCTGAGAAACCTATTTCAACATATTTCTCCTTTTATATTTAGAGAGAAGAGGACTGCAAAATTGGTAAGTGTCTCAACTATGGAAATAAGCCAAAATCCTGGCTTAAAATTATGTGGGGCTATAAAGACTACCTTCCATAGGATTTATATCGCTTTGTAAGACCTGTCACTCTCCCTCAGTGAAATCAGAAAAATGCTGGTGATTACAGATTTGCTTAGCAGCTCCACAATCAGATATGAAGTATCTGCCTGTGATGTTCTGTGGCCCAACAGCTCTACAGAAAAGGAACTAGGGACAGGCAAAGTAATGTCAGTGAAAACCTTTGGGTTACATCATAAAGCAAGTAACCAGCTGGTGGCTTGCAGTTTTCATTCTTTCTCTGTGTATGCCTTTTACTTAGAATCTTTATTACTATTCCTATGGTGTATAAATTCATCCAACTACCTCTCTGAAATTTGTTTGAGTATCTTCTTGATGACAGCATCAATGAACAGTGTTGTATTAAACTGGAATTCCTGACTATTTAAGTGTAGGTAACTCTGTCCTTCACTGCACACTTTAGGAGTGACAACAACTTTTAAGAAGACAGTCAATAACTTAACTAATCTCTAAACATTTCATACTTTAAAATATATTCAATTTCTGTCACTTTCTGCATGACATTAAATTAAAAACTTGAGAAAACAAAATTTGTGAATATCATCTTTAAATTGATACACTTTTTCATCTACCCTGTAGTGCTCAAAGGCTTGTACCCAGTTATTTTCTGTTTTAATTTATAGAGAGGGAGATAAACTGAATGGATGGATTATGGAGATTAGCTACTTGGATAAAACTGAAGCCCTTGTTCTTTGTTTAATGTGATAGTGTCTTTCCCAAAGAATTATGAAAATGACAGCACCTGTACTTGCTGTTTGTTGTTAAGCTCATCTGCATTTTTTCAATTATGAAACAACTCATCCTAGAAACCCAAGGGAACGTGAATTATTAACTGAGCTAAGACACACTTGTACTAAAATCTTATGGGAAATCACAAGATTAAGATCAGCTATGCAGTGAATGTGCCTTTTGAGTTTTATTCAGAAAAGACAGAGACTGCTTATTATATATGAATACATAATTTACTTGTAATATACTCTGGTTTACTGCATTGAATTTTGTATACATAGAAAATATTAGTCCATGCAAAAAAAAATTAAATTTTGTCTAAAAAACTAATAAATATTAAGAGACACCATAGCACAAAAATAATACTTTACTATATATGGAAGACACTTGCTTTAGACTGTTAAAATTAATAAATAGACAATGTAAACCCAAAAATGTTATATATGGAAAGCACTGGCCTTTAACTCTGATATTTGTTTTTCAGAAAGATTGAGTTATTTATATAAATTTGAAGCAAACAAGAGTTGGCCACTTGTAGGTTTGAGATTTTACAATGGACTGTACTGTTCCACTGTGATGTGTTTCCCACCAACTTTCAATAGATAAAAAAATAATTCCATAAAATCATAAGAGATTAGAATATTTATTTTCATTAAAAACATGTTATAATTAAATATAAAACAAACTTGTACAGCCTCATCTTTTGCAGCTTCATATTTGGACAAAATGAGCTACCCAATCTTATCTTTTTTATTTTAAAAATATTTTTTAAGGAAATGTGTTTAGCAAGAGGCTTGATGACATTTGTTTACTAAGATCCCTACTTAGCAGTACTAGAAAATAATCAGTCCCTAACCTACAGTTTCTCATTATCACTTCTTCAATATTGCATGCTATTAACTGACTCTATGCCTTGAGCCTCAGCAGGTTTTACTTTCTGTGTTGCAGATAATGTCATTCCTGGAAAGGTTCCTTGAGATACTGCCACTGGCAGAACAGGCAGTCCTGCTTTATAATAAAATAACTGCCAGACAGTGAAGACTTGAACTCTGCCTACAGAAACCTGGTCCAGTTCTGAAAAGCACCATGACCAGCCTCAGTGGTGACTTGGAAAAGGGGAAAGTGTTCTCCATGCTTATAGTGTATTACCTGGAGTATATGTAACACACCAAGCTGTAGAAATGGGTGTTGTAGAGAGAAAAGGCCACAACATTTCCTCTTTGCCTGTCAATTAATACCAGTGTGACTGACGGGAGGCAGAGAAAATGGTAGGTGGAAGGAAAGAAAGCAGGTAAGAATGGATTTATCCCTAGGACATTGACCTTTCAAATATTCATGGAAAGAAGACACCTTCTCTGAGTTCAGTCTCCTAAATTTTCCATAGGACAATATGGAAGTTAATTGTCTTTGAACTCAATATGGTCCTTTGACTCTGTATGGTGTACACTTCTTTGCAGAGTCTTACTTGTCTCTTTACTCCTCTTGCTCCCTTTAAATCCTACTAATTCCTATATGTTTTCCTGCCACAATGCATGCCTCCTTCTATGAAATTCATTGGAACTGGATTGTGCCATGCAAGTCCCTTTGGTTTTCATTCTAACCTTTCACAATACTAGAAAATCATTTCCTTCCAATATGTAAGAATGGCTGCAATGGTTAGTGAAGGACACATTACTGATTAATTCCTAAAAAGTACAGTACAAAGGCTATTTAAACATTGGCTTTTCTTGATTTCTGCTGCATAATTTCTATGACGAACTATTTATGTGAGTGGATCCCTACTACTACATAACATTTTCTCAAAATATGTATATTGCATTCACCTCCTATCAATAAGATTTTCCCTGAATGCAGGTCAAATCATTCTTGCTCTTCCAACATCTAGTTATTTTTCTGATCTTGCAATAAAGACCTAAGCAGTGTACAAAGAGAGCTAATAAAAATAACAACATACAGCTCTTTCTCTGATGATTTGCTGTGTTTATTATTGCAAGGAATCAAGTTTCTGATGCAACTCACAACTGAAGAAGCGAGTAGGACCTTGTAATATTTTTGAGTATCAGTGTTGAATCTGTCATATGCCACAGTACGCTGCCTTCCCTGGTCTTGGTTTGCACGACATTGTGAGCCCTTGCGTATGGTGTGTGAAACACTGCAGAAGGATAACAAAAACTCCTTCTATTCTGATTATACTAGAAATTTAAAATATATTAATGTATAAATGATGGGCATGAGAAAACCAAGAGGAGTGATTAGATCATCCACCGCATCACCTATTTCTGTATTTAAAGCTTATAGAATATATCAATATTAAATCTTTAGCAAATAACACCTTGCCTAATTAGAAAAAAATCGTCTCCACCCCTATTGTTTCAATTAAGAAAGCTAATTTTCATTTCCCTTCTGACACCATCTTCCATAAAATGATTGGAGTAGAATGCCAGCTGCATTGGTCTCCTGAGAAAATCCATGGAGATTTTACCAGCATGAGATGTGATCATTCTTCTGCAGGTGCTATGCCTACTGAAACCCTTCATCAGTATTTCTAGAGTGTTCCAATTATAAAGTGTCACTTCCAGTTATTAAAACTTCTCCTTGTTTCAACTTCTCTATAAGGGTTTGTTGGTTGGAGATTTCTCTGTGTTCCCAGACAAGGACTGGGTTGCAGAGAAAATTGAGTTAATTGATTTGTGAAATGGGTGGTGACAGCTGAGATGTGGGACTTTAAGTAAAACCTAGGTAAGCTGTTTATATTCTTAGCTGAATGCCTGATCTCTTATGTAGGCTCTTCCTCGTACCTCAGCTCTTCTCCTTCCAGACATAAAATATTTTTTGCAAAATAACCGGACTCCAGTGTGAAGTGACTGGGCCGATGGAGACACACCCTGACGAGCTGGCCAGCCACCTTCAGCTAGTGTGGGCATTCCCCAAATTCGTTGCTGGGTACAGTGCTTAAGGCGATAAACCCCCTTCAAGGATGCAGCCGAGCAGGACTGCGATCCGCAGGATGAAGAGATGGCTCTCTAGTTTGTGGCACAATCGAGTTTTATTTTGCCCCCAGAGGGACCAAGTACACCCAAAGAGTCCAAGAACTGGAGAGCCGCAAGAGAGGGGAAACCTCGGGTTTTAAGGAAGGTGGGAGATAGGGGTGGTAACAACTTAGGGACAGATCAGAGACAGGGAAGGGGTGATACATTGATAACTGACATAACGGGAAAACCAATCACACAAAACTAAGGGAGGGGCCGCAGCCCCTGAACCAACCACCCGACACCCTGGCTAGAAGCTTCTAGAGAAAGAGGCAGGAGTGCCGAGTGACTGGCAGGCAGCCGGGGGTGGGGAATTGAAAGGATACATATGGTAACTGTGGAAACCGGGGAGGAACCGGGAGATTGACAAATAACAGGGAAAAGGAGGGAACTACCAGCAGAACCATTAGCATAATAACATGGGGGGAACCGAACATACCAAAACGAACCACATCACCAGTAGATGTTTCTTTCTCTAAATATCTTGGCATGAGAAACATTCCTACTGGTTGAGACTGTGGTTACAGTTAAGAAGCCAGGCCTCCCAAATCCTGCAGCAGGGCTCCCCACAGTATACTATGTTGTGAGAAGCATACATCCTCTTCTCAGGATGTAACATGAGGCAAGAGATTGTGCTTTTAGTGATGAATAATCTTAAAAAAATAGGAAAACTTAGTCCCAGAACCAGAGGCCCACCTGAGAATGCCATTGTGTACTTACTTAGCTCATGCAAAAAAAACCCAAAAAAAACCCAGAATTCCTCTGGTGGGTTTTTTGCATGAGCTAAGTAAGTAATTCCTCTGGGTAGGGTGCAAATGCAATGTTTCAACTGCACAGGCAATGCTTTGGTATCTCAGGCATGTTTCCAGTATACCTTGGTGAGGTAAGTGGAATATTTGGGATCACTCAGGTTGTATAAGTTTCACTCACATGCCTCTGGAAGCTGCTAAGTGCTCTTTGGACCTTGGCCCAACTGCTCCACACAGCTCATAAGTGAAATTAAGTGAAATTTCTCACTGTAAATTGTTTGCTAAGATTAGCTTTAGGAAATGTCACCAAACTTAAGCCACAAGAGGAGAGGTGCACTATAAAAAGAGAAATTTTCATCAAAATGGCAGTTTTATAGACTATACTCTTAAGAGACTGCAGGCTTTTATATGCACTTTCATGTTTAATGCTTAATTTGGCCCCTGCTCTTCAAGCAGCATTATACCAAAATTTTCTGGGCAGTCACTGCTGCACTTTTCTCATCTGTTTAGCCATCTGCGTCCTGTGGTGACACATACCCATGGTATATCATAAAAGGGAAATGCCTGCTCTTTTCTGTGAGCTGCCACATGCAGCGCTGGGGAGGGAGCAGGGGAAGCTGTAGTGTGCTGGAAAGGTTTGTGAAACCACTGGGCAGCATTGCTTTGTGCTGCTAAGGAGATTGGCTGCAGCTGGAGGAGAGAGCTAACTTCCTTGGGAAGAGAACAAAGAAAGGAGCTGACATTTAATCAACAGGGAAGAGAGAGGGAAATGAAGTAACTGTGGAAGAGCACGGTTGATATTTCCACTCAGTTCTGGCAGAAGGCAATCTCATCTGAACTGTATTCTCTTCATTAAAAGGTTATCCCAGGAAACAAAGGTAAAAGACAACTATTACCAAAGATTTAGCAGGATCCAATTGTGGCTGACTCCAGAAGAGATGAGTCCAAAATTTTCTGAGCATCAAGGAGATGAGGGCTGAACCCACAGTCTGGTGCTCCCAGGACTCTACCTGCATATATCCCTGAAGGGTGTGCCTCTCTTTAGCCACAACCCAAGGGTCCTGGCAGTGGTTATGGGCAAAAATGTCCCTTGGGAACACTAAAAGGCTCCATGATTGACCTTCTGAGTGGCCCATTAGACAGACTGGTGCAGCACATGTGATTACTCCCCAGACAAGTCTCTACCTCCACAGAGAGTCACTTGGGAGCCTTACAGAGTGTGCTGGTTTTGGCTGTGTGGAGTTAATATTCCTCACAGTAGCTGTTATTATTGGGCTTTGTATTCAGTTTGGACTAAAAACAGCATTGATAACCAAGGGATGGTTTAGTTACTGCTGAGCAGTGCTCACACAGTGCCAAGGCCTTTTCTGCCACTCATCCCATTCCAACAGCAAGGAGGCTGGGATGCACAAGGAGTTGGACTCCAGCTGACCAGAGGGATATCCAATAATCATTTGGCATCATGTTCAGTTATAAAGAGGGGGGAAATAGGAGGAAGGGGGCTGGTGTTCAGAGCAGTGGCATTTGTCTTCCCAAGTCATGCTTAGATGTGATGGTGCATGGCTTTCCTGGACATCACTGAACACCTGCCTGCCCATGGGAAGCAGTGAATGAGTTCCTTAGTTTGCTTTGCTTGTACATGCAGCTTTTACATTACTTATTAAAATATCTTTATTTATATCTTACCCATGAATTTTCTGACTTTTCTCCTTCTGATTCTCTTCCCATTCCACAAGGGGGGGATGGGGCAGTGGATGGGTGGGACTGAGTTGCTGGATGGGTGGGACTGAGTTGCTGGATAGGGTTAAATCACAACAAAAACCAATGGACAGGGCTGTCATCACCCTTGGTTCCTGGTTAGTGACTAATTTTTCTTCTCAAAGCAAACTGTCTGTGGGAGATAATTAGCATGTCAGGCAGTAACCAGCCCATTCTGAGCTATCACTGCTATCAGTTCCCATCTTCCCTGCTAGGAGCAGGTCCCTGATCACAACACTGACTGCAGTTGCAGATGAGTGCACATCATGCTTTATATTTTCATGGTCTTCAATATTTCCCTTCTACCGGTCCTAGATAGGGCAAGCTGGGGTATATGAATTTCTACCTGGTGAATTTTAATCTACTGACACCAGACTCTTTTGGGGATTTTTAAATTTACTGTTTGATGAATAATTTAAGTCAGCGTGTCCATTTTTTAACTGCTTATTGAACTGGACCAGAGTGCCAATCTGGCTGAAAAGCAAGCTTCCTAGAGCAAATGAGTCAGGGCAGCTCCTCATTTTGACTTACCAAGTACCCACATAAACATTTGTGCCAGGACAATGCAAAAACTAATTTGGGGACAGGAAGGAGTGGCTAGGTTGCTTTTGTTTGGATTTTGTCTGGAAGTGCTGGCTTATGATGATCTAATGGATGTGTTGCAATGCAGCCTCCATTGCCTATTGGGCAGTGCCTTCAGCACAGATCCCAGACTGCTGGGATCTTTTAACAATGATATGAAATCTACTGCTCTAAGCATAAAACAGAGCAATCGCATGGCCTTGTGCTTTCTCTGGCTCCCTGTGAGTAAACCAAGTCAGGATAAATTGCTCCACTGAGGGGGTTTCTGGTGGATAAGACACTGTGAGAACTATTTGGGTTGTACTTAGTAGGCACAACTGATACTAAAACTGGCGAACACAGTGGCCCTAACAGAAAGAGAATGCTTCCCAGAGCATGATTCTGTGAAAGAGCACCTAGAGACCTATGAGGAGCATAAAGTGCTCTCTAAGTATCATCACATTCCAGAAAAGAGGGAGCATTCTGCTGAAAACTGGAGAGGTCACCTCAGTTACAGCCAGAGCCACCATAGTGGTTTCACAGCCCAGGAGCAGACACAGAAATTGTGCACCATCCAAAAAGAAAATCCTATGAAAAATACTTATCAAGGAGTAAAACTACTTTGTAGAAGTAGTCATTTAGAGAGCTTAATCTTGATAGATTCAGCCCTGAAAAAGCAGAATTTACCATCAGTTCCAAACCAGCACCATTAGTATGGTTCTCAGCAATCATTGTACAAGTTGTTTATGGCATAATTCTGCCATAATGCTGACTGGTGATTTGCTCCACCAGTAGACCCATCCCCACAGACTCTGGGGGGGTGGCTCACAGAATTAGAAGCCCCCATGGGTCAAGTTGGCATTATCAGTTTTTTAGGAGAGAACAAGAGGGAAGAATGTTTCTTCATTTCTGATGCATTCCTCAGCTTGAGTGTGTCAACAGATGGAGTAGGGATTAGTGATAAAATAATGTGGCCTCTCAGCTTATGTAAAAAGCAGTCCTAGAATGCTGTGGATTTTCTGATGGCTCATTAAATGTACTCATGCAAAGTAAAGGGTGCTTAGAATATAAATAAAATGCTCATCTTCAGTGAGTGTTTGCTTTTGATAGATAACATCAGGGCAATGCATGAATGTTTGGAGAAACATGTATAGAAACATTGAAAAAGAAAGAAAATCTGTTATTTGCTGTTTGTGATCTAGCCTGAAACTCTATCTGTTGATGTGTGGCAGGACTTAGGACTGCTCGCTCTGTGTTCCACGTCCTGCTGAGACTGTCTAATAGCCTTTTGCAGACTGACATATGTTCCCTCACCTTGTGTCTGAAGCAGCACTCGTGTAGCTGTGGCTGGTGTGGCTCAGGGAGCAGAGCCCTGCTCCAGCTGCACAGCAGGGTCCGTGGTGGAGGGGGAGTGCTGCTCCAGCTGGGGCTGGTCTGTGGCTTGCAGTCTTGGTGAGCTCCTTGCGAGGCTCTGTCACACCAGGGACCAGGCTCACATAGCTCCTCATGCCAATTACCTCAACCTCTGAGCGTGCAGGTAAAATGCCAGATAAAAATTATTGGTTTTGCCAGTAAAATATACATGGTGAGGGCCAAAATTCATGGGCGATATTTAGCATTAGGCATTCCAACCATGATGTCTATATTATTCCTCTCCTTCCTTTTCCAGCCCCTGAGCAAGGTGATGCCTTTGCTTTTGCTTGTGGGGCTCTTTGAGACTCCTTTAATGAACCCAAGCCAATGACTGATATGGATGAAAAATGTCTGGGGAAAGGCAGGATTTTCTATATTTCAGCAATTTCCTTGATTCAATTCACAGAGGCAAACACATTCTAAATAATTTTGCAATGAAAAGAGGCCTTATTCTCAATCTGTAGAAACACTAATATCATTGCTCTTCACCAAGATAACAGCACTCCATACAAACACCGCCCACTCTTCCCAATGTTAACATTTCCTGGCTAACCATCCGTGGGCAAGCTGAGCTCTGTACAGAGGAGCTATTGCAGATACTGCTAATGGCACCAGGAAGTTTTCTCATAGCAGAGGTGTTCCATGCTTGGAGAGAAACCGCAAAGATGCAAGTCCTACACACCTCCATAGCAGAGGGTTTCACACATGAGGGACGCATTACAGGGCTGGGAGCCAGGTGAGTTGAGGAGCCCTGTTAGCTAAGGGTAGGGCACAGTTCTGTACCTGCACGGGCAGTCAGATCACTCCATCTTTGTGACAGTGCCTGAGATCAATTCCCCAACAGACATCTCCTGAAATTTAAAACCTCACCAATATTGTGATTCAGTAACTATCTGATTTGCTGGCTGTTTCCCACTATTTCTGGGAGCAATAGAAAGGCTGTAGGATTTAGGAAGAATGGAGGAATATCAATAAATTTATAAATCCCACTATTATTTTTTTTCTTCCTCACCCCAATTGAACTCAGTAAGTTCCCTGATTACCCTTTTAAATAAGAGCATTTGACATTTTCCCTGAAGGCTATGTAACAACAGTGGCGTTACAAAAAGAATAGTGTCATTAATAGATTAATAGGTGCAATAATGCGTATGGCAGCATTAACGGGATAGGTGAACTAATTAGGCAAAATGAGTGGATTTTTGCTTTTATTTGCTCATCTTTTGTAGCTAAGACTTTTAAAGGTTAGACAAACACAGGAAAACAAAATTCACAATTCTTGTCTCAATTCTCACTGTATTTTCTCTTTCCTAGTGACATTTTCCAGTTCCAGCTCTACTCTGGCTTATCCTCTTTCCTCTTAAGATCTATTTCTTCAAAGAAAAGAGAACCAAGACTTTTTAAAATATTCCAATGTTTAGTCTGCAAAAGAATTAGCCCTACTAAATATTTAAGTTTCTTTTGCTTTGGATAAAGGGTAAGATATAATTAAGAAAATCTTTCCTAAATAGAAAAAAACCTTTTCCACAATTGGCTCTCATTGATGGAAACTGGCTACAAAATTGTTTAAAAGAAGAAACCCAGGAAACACTGGTTGAGCTCTAATTACCTCAGCACATGACCTGGCCCCTGATAAGTTCCAGGTGTACTAATTACCAAAGAAGAGGAACAGCCTTGCACTTAATGGGTCACAGCTGTGAGTAATCAAGGTAATAGTGATAAAAAGGGTGGGTTGGCTGATGAGAGAAATCCTTGTGAAAAGGACTTGGAGGAGGTAGGAGAGCCTTTTCTCTCCTTGAGTACAAAGAGCCATTTGGAGATGGAAGGTAAGACACTTGCCCTGCCCCTGCCTTATGCTCTCCTTGAGTATGAAGACCTATTCGGAAATGGAAGGCAAGAAACTTGCCCCTTCACTCCTCTCTCCTTGAGTGCCAAGAGCCATTACTTCTCCAAGATTTCTAACACCTCAATCTCAAAGGGCCTTTCTGGAGTGCAGCAGGCTGAGAACAGCACTTCTCTCTGAGTGGGGCCTCTCAGAGCAAAAGAGCTCTCAATGTTGCTGTTCTGGTGGATCCATCACTGAACCACAGCACCAGAGCCTGGGATGCCTGAGATTATAATCAGAGCCAAAGAAAGATTGTTATCCATAGATCAAACTCCGTTTATATTTCCTTTAGCAAAATAGGTTTTTTTAAAGTGTGTGTTGTCTAGATTTTTAATACCTTTTCTGTTAGCAATACCAAAATAAGTTAAAACCTTTATAGATAATAACCTTTAGGCATTGATAAGATTAAGTAATGTTAAATTTCCCTATGTTTAGGTTTAAGTACTCTTAAGTTACATTTTAACCCTTTGATATTCTGTTAAAATTAGGTTTATTATTCTTTGTTCTTAGAGTTAATTCATACTAAGTGTTATCCCAAGTTTTGTTAAAAGTTTTTTATCTAAACTGTAAGATATGTAGTTAATTTTTTAGAGATAGGACAGCTCTGGTGAAAACAGCTGAGATGACACAATGATACAGCTGTTTGTGAGTAGATGATGCAGTTCATTCATTGATTGTAGTTATATCATTGATTTCATCAAATGTTCTTTTCTTCATTACTGTCTCTTCTGTTTTTGTTTTCTAGAGATAACATCAAAGAATAGTAATTGTTATTAGAATCAAACTGCTTAAAGTTTTAGCTTTGTTTTTTAATACATGATTGTTTATAAAATGTTGTCTTAACTTTCTTAAACACTTACTGCTGATACATTGGTTGTATTATGTCAGTTTACTGATTTTTATGATAAGCATTTATTTATAGAGTATTGTTATTATATTTTTAGCTGGCTTTCATCTGTTTTTTCCATCTTATGTGATCACCTACAAGACACATGTTGCTTTCAGGATCCTTCTTTTTGTTCTCTGTCAACATCTTATAACTGCTATTATGAAAAGACTTGGTTTTAAAATATTCTAGGTAAGCCCCACTAAATAGAGCTTGGGCTGTGCCCAGGCCCTGGTTCTGCCTGGATGGGATGCTTGATGCCAACAAACCCAGATGTTTTCTGCATCAAAAGGTATTCAAGTCACTTTGACTTGACAATTTGACCTTGTTAATATGACAGTGAAACATATTTATAAAAGTAAGTTTGGAGAATCATTATCAAGACATGATTATTAGGCATTCTACTGGTTTAAAGTTTATCAGTTGTTGCAGACTCTGATGACATACAGTGTTTTAATTCTTGGTCATTATCTAATTTCACATGTGTTAGTGACTGCATATATTATTTGAATAATTCCTAGTTGCTACAGCCAATTTCCAGGTGTTTTTCCAACAGCACAGAGGCAGAAATGAAAAGTCCCTGCAGGGATGTGGGTTTGCTTGTGTCTCAACAGGTACAGAATTAGATGGATTCCAGCAGAGCAACGTGAAATACTATTGAATGCAAGAAAATGCTGAGCACTCCACAACCAAAGAGGCAGATATACAGAGATGAATTTCTCAGAGATTCCAATTTGAACCTGATGTCGTGTGTTTCACCCACTGAAGACTGGACTTTGGGTTCCTTTTTAAGTGTGGGGATTAGTAGTGTTGTAGAATTTTTGTTAGATAATAGCTGAAGGGAAATATGGGGTTCAATCAAATATGCTTTTGTCTTTTTGATTGCTCTTAGTAATTTAGATTTGCCAGTTAGCCAACATTTGGGTGACTTTAGCTAACATATCAGGTTTAGATACCATATGTCTGTTCAACCCAACCCCAGAAAAAACATTTTCTACCTGTCTAGTTGGTGTGCCAGTGAATGCTTGGCCAAATCCAAAAGAAATGAAAACCATGCAAGATACCTTAACAGGATCATCCACATGGGATCTTTGGTCCTCAGTAGATGTGTGGGATTGATGAATTCCTCACCTCCCCCAGGCATCTCTTGAACCTCAAGAATTAGAGGGCATTGGTTCTTTAAAAATGCCCTCTTGTGCTAAATTTAATTATACAGGAAAAAATCAAGTTTTAGTTAGATGTTTCTCCTTGTATAATGCTACAGACCTATTGATGTAATCTTACCTCTTTGGTTCAATCTGCATTTAATGTTCTCTCTTCAATTACCGCAGGGGATGTTTTTCATTTGTGGAGATGAAGTTTGCCCTGCTATCCCAGCATGCATCAAAGGTGGACCTTGTAGCATTGGGAAACTTAGATTGCTAGCACCCAGTGTAAAAATGAAACATAAAAGATGTATCAGTCAATACAAGTCAGGCTGCAATGATTATTTTGAACCTCAGAGTTTTGGAAAAAGATTGTCAGCATCTCTTTTTCTGCCACAACTTAGTTCAGCAGTGGCTCTGAAACAATTAGATTGACTAGGGTGTTGGCTGAGTAAGGAGTTCAATTCTACCTCTTTTGCATTGAGTGATATGCTAATAGATGTCAACAGTGTTGGATATGCAACCTTGCAAAACTGGGCTGCAACTGTTTTTTCTCTTATTAGCACATGGACATGGATGGTAGGAATTTGAAGGATTGTGTTGTATGAATTTATCTGATCACTGAATACATTTAAAAATCATACAGCAGCTCAAGGAGGGTGTGTCAAAGATTAGAGTTGATTAAAGAACTTGGTTATATAGTTTGTTTCATGGATGGTATTTAACATTATAGGTGAAAGAGCATTTAAAATGGGTTTATACATTTTAGTCATCATAAGAGTTGTGCTAATCATGGTGCCTTGTTTTCTCCAATGCCTTTGACACATGATTGACAAAGCTATTAAGGGAATCTACATGGTTCAAAGAGGAGGGGGAGATGGAATGCAAGCCTGAGTTCCTCAGAGAGAGATGAATGCAGGGGTTGAATTAAAGCCTTTAGAGAAATTAAGATATATTAAGCCATATAGGTATGAAGTAGAAGCAGAGGTTTAAGTAGAAGTGTAAGTTATGGTTTTAAGTAAGTAGAAATACATTTTAAATGCCTTAAGAAACTGTGCTAGCTAGTAAAGGCCCTGAGGCCTAGTTTAAAATTCAATGACTTAGCTCCAGACATAAGAAAAATGTGGTAGAACTTTACTTGTGGCTCTAGAACAGATAGAACTATATGCATAAATAGAACTAATCATGTAAATAGATCAACTTATATGTATACATTTTAAGTAAGAAACCAGTATATTTACATAAATAGATAATATATAATATGTAGGTTTTTAGGTAAGAACTGACACTACTTTTGTACTACCTTTGTGCATTAGAATCAAGTTTAGATTGGTTTAGAAAGAATGTTTTAGAATTGTGGTTTTGGCTGACTGGATGCTAAAATGTCCTGTAACGGGGTGCAATCAGCTCAGCCATGACCACTACAACCATCAACAACCACAAGAAGTGTTGTCATCCTATTGCAAAGCTCCCATACCTTCTTGGTGATTTCTCATGGGCATCTCCTTGCAGCACTGACTCCTTCTTCACAGCACAACCAACAAAACCCCAGCTCTCTCTCCAGCCAGCTAACCCTCTCTTTTGTAGCACTCATCTCCTTACTGGACACAGCTGTGGCCTGTAAAGGGCAGGCCTGTTCCTAATCTTTGGTGATTAGTGCAGCTGCAACTCCTCAGGGGTGAGACTACCTTCTGTACTATTTTCTTACATTCTATCCCTCCACAAAGAAAAAAACAGAGAGAAGAAAAGAAGAAAGAAGTAAAAAGGCTGTGTTCCCTACTGCTGCTTGGGACATTGGACTCTGTTCCTGGGAATAACTGTTGCTGGTGCTGCTGCTGTTTGTGCACGGAACCTGAGACTCTCAACCAGAGAGCAGCCTTGCAGCTGCTGCTCTTGCTTGGGACCCTATGCCAGAAAGCTTTTAGCTTAAACTTTTAAACTCTTAGCCCTCAAGACTGATGTATTCCAGCAATAAACAACTTTACAGCAACCAACAAACTGCTCTTGTCTCACTGAAGACCCCAGGCCCAATACAGCATTGACAAGAAACTTGCTCCTCTCCTTGAGTACGGAGATCCTTTGCAAGAAATCTTCTAAACCTCAGGCTGAATTTGCAAATTTGAACCTTCTAGATTTCATGTATTTCTTAGTCTACTCATTATCTACATGGAAGTAGTTTGCAACTTTGCCAAAAGCCCAGCAGAACAGATGACAAAAATTCTGCATCTTTGAAGGCCAGATAACACTTGTGAAATGAGTCAGCAACTACTAAATTTTCCTACTAGAGATAGTTATTTTAAGGAACTTTGGATTCTATTTCTTTTTTCATGAAGCATTACTTAGATTGAAGGGGGAAAAAAAATAGGTGCTTGTTCGAGCAAGAAAACCTAGGAGAAAATTAAGGCAGGCAGAGTATCTTTTACTGAAGCTTTAATAAATAAGTACACACATGACCGTATTTACAGAAATATAGCTGAGGAGAAACTCAAGACTAAGGAATGATCCTGTGGGAAAATTGTGAGAAATTGCAATAATAGGAGGAAGAACTATAATTTCATGTGGGATTTGGTGTTTTGCCCTGAAAGTGGCAATTTGTAACAGAACCAAACTTCAATAAGAAAAAGGAAAGCTTTGCAGGGGAATAGTGCAGAGATTTCAAAATAAATTAAAAATAAGGTTAAACCTCAAAATCTATTAAATTTTAAAAAATAGGTTAAAAAGGCCAAAAAAGCCTTCTCTGAGCTAGGCTACTAAATTTTTTGGACCCTTATCTCTTTATGAATTAGGTCACAGCTGCCTGAATTCCTCATGCTAAGACCATTTCAGCAACACCTACTGTGTAGAAAAGATTAGTTTCCTCTAAAACTGAATAAAAATGACCACTTACCTCCTTTCCCCCCACAACAGTTTCCCCCCCAGAGCTAACCAAACTCTTTTGATGAAGGGTGCATTTCCAAAGGGAAGGGCAGTTTGAAGGCTCAGCCATGAAGAAAGTTTGTGAAGCACCGTGTGCTGTCAGTGAAGGAAGAGGGGCAGCCCTTCCACCCCAGCCCTGCGGTAGATTTCCATCACCTGTCACAGGACCACTGCCATAGCTGCACCTTTGTGCTAAAATGCTGGTTACAAGGTGATGGTCTGTGGCTGTTTTGGTTTGTTGGATGCTCACACATCCATCTGTCATCCTCTTGTCTATTTGGCATTGTTTAGTTAGACAGTAATTTTTTTTTGTTGATCAACTGCAAGTATTTCCTTAAAACTTTCATATATTCTTTGTCTTTGAGAGTACTCTTTGCAATATCATGCTGCATTTAGTAAAGTTCTAATAAAACTAATCCAAAGTCACTTGAACTACATATGCCAACTTTACTTGCTACCTTCATTCTCTTTAGACCATCTTTGAATGCCTTAATTTCAAGCTATTATTGATCAGCCAGACCTGGGGACCAGAAGATATTTTCTTATGATTTATGAAGATATTTTCTTATGATTTATAACGTTCATATGTGTACCATGTATGAAAGAGGTGTTAGATGTTAAATAGGGAGAATAAGTATGAAGAGCTGTAGTTAAAGTCTTAATGTGACATTTTCCTAGACAAAGAGGATAAAGTTGTAATAGTATCAGACTTCTTCATTCTAAGTTCTTCACAAAGACAGTTGAATTCCTAGGCTGACCAGTGGGTAGGTTGTGCAGGATGAGATTTCTGTATTATGAGATTGAAAGATTTGTGTTAAATGCAAAGATGGAGCCTTCGCAGCAAAACTTTTGACTTCTTGAAAGTTTTTTCAGTCCAAAGAGGAAAATTTTCTGCATCATTAAGCAGAAGGGAAAGATTCATGGTGCACCTCTGGAATATCTGAAGTCAAAATATTTTGATATATTGCAAATGAACTCAATGATCCTTCAGGGTCCCTTCAAACTCAGACTAATCTTTGAATCTGTGATTCTGTGAAATATATATGCACAATAATGCACAGGCAGTAAAATCCATTCTGATTTCTGGTACAAGGAGACATATGGTCTTGAACAACTCACAAAGAAAATGAGACAAGACAAGCAGTAAAAAATGCTTTACAATGAAAAAAGGAAAATAATAATTTGACACACTCCTCCCACCACACATGGCTTTTAAGATGGTTCACAAAACATTGTCAGTATTATTATTTCCCTGTTTTCTTCTTGTGTGATGGTCGCAGCTTCCTCTGCGAGAGAGAGAGAAAATACTGTCATAAAAAAGATGTGGAAGCTTGGGGACTAGCAAAATAACTCTGAAAAAAATGTGATTGATACAAAATGCTGCTCTCCATTTGAGTGCTATACAGCATTTAGATATCTTTATTGAAGCCTTTCATAATAGAGCCAAAGCTCTGACATAAATTTTGTTTATATTTTGCATCAGGAATTAGAAGGGACATTATAGATTTATTGATCCTTAACAAAAATCTTGAAGAAAGAATTTTTGGTAAGGAATGTCATAACTTTTAAAAGTTTGAATATACATTGCAGAAATAATTCGTGAAGTAAAGACAAAAGACAGTCTTGGAGCAGCCTGGAATGAAAGGAAATTACAGCTAAGAAAGCAAAAGGGAATTATTGATGTACCAGAGCTTTGAGGGGTGACAGACCTGAAAAATTAATATCTAATATCAGCATCTGACTTACTGCACAGTGAAGCAAGGGGGAGATATACATAATCTGAAATATCCAAGTAGAAGGTGGCAGCAAAGACATGAGACAACCTCTTCAATGCCAAATTGCAAATCAGAAATAATGAAGAACTATGACCTTATCAAACTGGAGGAAGTTATGCACCAAAACGTCTTTCTTTCTCAGAGCAGTGAATGTGTCTATAGTGGATTAATAATTAGAGAACACTCTGTAATGTCTACCATTAGGTAGTTATTAAAATAATTTATTACTTTTTAAATGCTTCAGCCTTTCAGTGAAATTACTTCTCTCTCCTCTGAATGTGAAATTTCTGCTTTGTTCCTAAAGATTCATCCCTGATAATACAAGATTTATATGTACCAGATAATGCAGCTTTAAATACCAAATCTTCCCAGTCTGCAGGGCTCTTCAGGGTTAGAAAGAGAGAGGTCAGCTAAACTTCTTTTTTAAGGAGATGCATCTCTCTAAAACAGTGGCAGGCAAGTTAAAAATACTATAGGAAATATAGGATGTGTACATTAAGTAAAAAAGCATCTAACTAACAATATATTAATATAAGTATTTTAATAAATCAAAACTGGCAACTTTTATATGGACCACACCTCTCATTTAGTAAGAATTAGATAAATGAAAATATCAGTATTCTTTTTCTTTCTATTCTTTGTAAAAACAGCTCATCTACACACTCTTTGTAGCATGTTTGTGCTGGATTATTCTGCTGGTTAATACGTGCTCTTTAATCAACAACATTATTGGGCCACAGGGTTCTGAAATGTTAATTTTTGAATAATTGCAACAAGCAGAGCTGGATTTTAGCAATGCCTCAAGGTCTCTTCACCTGAAAATATCTGGGGTTTTTCGTTGTTTGTCTTGTTTAGGATTTGGGGGACATTTTGGGTTTTTTTAACATTTCCTGTACTACCCCATTATGAAGTGGTTTTTACTTTTTGCTTTGTTTGGCTTTGTTGTTTTTCAGCTACTCTACTAACAGACTTTATACACCCTTTTTACACTAAAGACAAACCATTGTGCATTTTACAGCCAGGACTTTCACTTGGTTTCCTTCTTATTATCAAATAGCCTGGTGTCTATTGTGGGAACTAACCTTCAGATAGATACCTCAAAAACGTAACCATGGCTTATACTTTCATAACCATTCCAAACAGAACACAAATAAAAAATGCATAAATGCAGTCAATGGGGCTCAGCAAGAGAAGCTTCTTCAATACAAGGGTTGTATTCTGGGAGAATGGTGCTGTGAAATTCCAGGACACTGGGAGTTAAAGCTGAGGCAATCTGAGGCAATGGAAGTATGTTTGGATCATTTTGGTGTTTTGTATTTATTCTTTTAATTTTTCTCTCCCTTAGAAGTCTTGGTAATTGCTTTCTTGGTAGCTAGTACACTCATTTCCATAGACAAAGAAATCAGAAAATAAATATAGTTTCCACTCATGTTTCTAAAACCTTTGAAATTTATTTTTTTTTAAAAAGAGGTGTTGCTGATCTTGAAGTACCTGTTCTGTATGAGACATATCTGATTAGAGTCAAATAACCTGAGTGTGTTTTATTATGGTGATCATTTTGAACAGAGGCTTTAATAGAACATACAGCAACATGAGAAGACAGGAATTGTTAACACATCTAAATTGATTAGAAATGCTGAGAGGAAGGATGGGTTGTCTTGGCAGAGAAAGTATGAGACTCAAAGGCTCTTGTTAGTCTAGTCACTCAAATATCAACTTTGAATTTTAATTTATTTAGAGTTAGTAATTAAATGGGCCAAAAAAACCCAGAACTATCCTAATAGAAACTGCTACTAACACAAGGTGGGGGTACATTAATGCATATGAGGAGATAGAGTAAGTTATGTGTGATTCCCTGGGAACTGTAGGAATGGGGTAGAAGATCATGCATGTAGGATCTAAAATAAGCTTAGTTATAGACTAGGAGCTCCTCATTTAGAAGGCTGTCTGGGAAAGGAAAATGTTTATATTTTACTTGTCCATGCACATGAAATGTGAAGAGCTCCTGAAATGTAACTACGAAAGAGTCAAATGTAACATTTTTGTAGTAGACAGGAAGAACACCAATATCTCTGCAGCAAGGCAATATCCCATGTAGCAGTATGTATTTTCCTGAAAAGGAGAAAAGAGAATTAAAAATTCATCCACACCCAAGGTGCTGCTAATACAATTTTATAATTGAGATGAGCTATGAAATGCAGCAACAGAACAACTTTTATGATCTCAAGATTTGCAGTACTGAAGATAAATTTAAAAAGAAACCTCTGTCATAACTACTTAATCTTAAAAAGTAGAATGTGGCCAGGTGTTTACAGGGTTTTGCAGGCAATGGCGGGATACATTTTTTTATGAAATAGTACATATTGCCTGAGTTAAATCTTGATTTGACATTTGAATTAGTCAACTTGCTAGTAGTGATTGTTCATTAGTTGTAAATTAGGGCGCTTTCTTGGCCTGCAAGGGCTTGCCTCTAAGCAGTAGTGTGTGGTGCAGGGATCTGAGCTCTCAGAGATCAGAGTGGTGAAGCCACATGAGACCGAGCACGGCATCGTTCAGAGCCAGCTTCAAACAGCTCCGCGCTGGCCCTGCTGCCCAGCTGGCTCTGCTCCCTGTGAGCTCGGGCACTCACTGCCTCTGCACCCAGGCAGGCATCTTACCAATCAGAGCTTGCAAACAGCTGCCCTCTGTGAGCTGGCCTTGAGTATTTGTACGGCTGGAGTCATCAGAATCGTTTCCTTTAGGAGCTGGAATGCCTTTATGCTATCGTTGGTGCTGGTAGAGGAGAAAGATGCCCTGAGGGATAACGGAGAGCTTGTGTTATGGAAAACTGCAAAGGAAGGTGTAAAAAAGAGCGTATAAAGAGTGAAGCAAAGAGTGAAGCAAAGATAGCCATTGGTGCTCATATAGTTCCAGATAATTCTCATGGGGGGATACTAAGAGTATATAATGCAATGACAAGTTGCTGTGCTTTAATAAAATAACCAGCATATTTCTGATTGCCTCACTGTCTTTGATGAAGATCTTCTAAGTTCCCTTCAGTGGTAAACTTCATATTTCACAGAGAGCTTCACCCCTTCTGGTGAGTGTTATCTGCTCAAAATCAAAAATCAGAGTCAACACATTATTTTTCCTTAGGAAATGTTGAGTTTGACAGGCATCAATGTACATTTTCAGAATCTAAATTGCTTGCACTTCTTGGATGGCTGGGATAAAATATGTGCTGAGATGTACTCCAGCTGTTCAGGAAATGATCCTTTATATTGTTTTATTAGTAAGAAAAATGCAATCACAAGGGAAAAAATAAACAACCACCACAAGAAAAATATTTCAGTACAGAATTTTAATCAATAAAATAATGGAGGGATAGACTGATCTAATCTCAATCTGTCTTAATTTTTTACATTACAAAAAATAAACTCAAATTATCTTTAAAATTAGGTATAAAAACCCCTATACATCCCTGTGGCAAAATGGGAAGGTGAAAGGAATGTGTTTCATCCTGTTGCAAATAAGCCACTGTATCAGCATTTTAGATCTCAACAAAATTCTGTCTTCCTGCAGTTTAATATGTTTCTAAAAATACATATTTTCATGGATCATCGATTTCCAATTCCCTTCCTTTGACTGTGAAGATGTAAGGAAAACTATTTTCTAGAAAAATCTTGTTTTGAGTTAGGAGCCTTTCTTGGCATACTGCTTTGGGCATGAAAAAAATAATTTTTTCTCTCTCTGCTCATTTTCTCCCTTGTCACAGAAGGAATTTTAAAGTTCTGTCTGACTCATCATTATGCTTCCAAGAGAGGGGGCCATGTCTTCCTTAAACTTGGAGCACAATAGCAAATGTACCACCCTTCCAGCCTCAGATGAAATCTAAGGCAGGCATGGATGTCCTTGCCAACTCAGTGAACTTTCAAATATGACATTTCCAGGGACAAATCATAATCAGCAGAGTTAGACCACTCACATCTAGAAGTCCTCTGGAGAAAGTCCCAAGGGTGTTTCTCAACTGTCTGTGTGGGATTGAGTCACTGCATTACACTCAGGGCAATCTATCCACATTGACAGAAGATGTATTTGGGATACAGGCAAAACCAGAGGGAAGGAGGCAGAAAGCTGTTTGAAACAATGAGTGAGAAACCTGTCACTCTGTGGGGATATTAATTTCGTTAATTTCCTTTGAAGTATTTGGTTAGGAAAAACAAATTAATTAACACATGAGGAAATCAATTTAATACATTTCGCTTCACTATGTGCTGTGAAAATAAAAAATTATACTTGACACATGCCTTAGAAATAACTTTGATTATAACCCAATTTACTTCCATGGGAAAATGATCAAACTCCTCTACATGTTTCTACTAATGATGATTGTTTGAGTCCTCCTATGCTCAGAGAGGTTTCCCATTTTCAGAACTCCTAATTTATATTTATTTTGCAATAATTTATATCACCGGTGAGAAATTTAGGAGATACAAGGAACAGAGCTGGCACTAGAAGAAGAACATAAAATAATGTGTTCCAAAATTATAAGATTTAACTTTAAATTGTTACAATAAACTATAATAAAAATTATTAATGTTAGATAATATTTTTTGCTGGTATAGCCTCTTCTTTGTCAGACTAGTGTTGACTGTTAGAGTAAGTCTTGAAGAAATGAATCAGTAGGCAAAACTGGTGGAGATGGAAATAGGAGAGCAGCATGTATTCACTTGCCTTATAGATCAGGAAGTGGGTAAGTGTTCACCAATTATGACCATCCTGTTCATGCTTTTCACAGGTAAAATGTGTTGGGAAATCTATATGTTTGTATCTATACCTAACAGAAAAGATAATTACTTCATCATTGAAATAGAGCTGTTAGACTGACTTCATTAGCAACATAACAGCATTTTGTAATTTTCTTATTTTTATGAAAGCCTTTGAGAGGAAAATGGGCAACAATGTGAAACATCACAGAAAATTTGATGTATGCAAATTCAATTGCTTAGATTGGAATCTGACAAGATAATAGAAGACCATATACACAAACATAATTCTGTCCAAAGAATTATGAAAAAGTGATAGCTTTGAGTTTTGAAAAAGTGATAGCTATAGAAGAAGCTTTTGAGTCTATGACTAAACCATTCAGGCTCTAGTTTCACGGTTTACAATTTTGCCTTAAAATCTGACTTGATTTCTAAAGTAATTATCTATTATTATTTTTTTCATTAAATGATGTGCTTTTTGCCATTACATTTACACATTTTTTCCAACATTGATTTACTATTCAGCAAAGAAGTGAACTAAGATAAAGTAAACTGAAGTTGAAAAAAGCTTGACAAAGGCCACTTCAATGAATTCTAGAAACAAAGAGCTGAAACTTTCCAGAGAACAATTTGTGGTTCATGAGGTCTTACTCCTTCAGGGTTGTTTCAGCATAAAATGAATGAGAAGTTACTGTTTGGTGTGTCCTCTTGTGGGCTCCTCCATACAAGGGAGACATCTGCACACTGGAGAGAGTCAACAAAAGGCTACCAAGGTGATTGAGAAACTGGAACACCTTCCCTATAAGAAATTACTGAGACAGCTAAAGCTGCTCAGCATGGCAAAAAGAAGGCTCAGAGGGAAGCTTGAAGGAAATTAATACCTAAAGGAAAGGTGCAAAGGAAACAGAGCAGGCCTTTTCAGAGTGGTGTGCCATGGCAGGACCAGAGGCAACATGCACAAACTGAAACATGGCAGGTTCTCTCTGAGCATCAGGAAACACTTGTTTACTGTGGGGGTCTCCTTCCTTCAAAACGTTAAAAAACTGTCTGGAAATGATCCTGAACAACTGGATCTGGGTGTCTCTACTTGAGAAGGGGGATTGGACAAGATGGCCTCCAGAGGTCCCTTCCAACTTCAACCATTCTATGATTTTGTGACTGGTGTCCAAAAACACGTAAAACACAGGTAAAAAAATGTGAAACTTGATATTATAATAGTTTGTTACGGAATGCATTAAGAGTCAGGTAATATGATACTGAGTCAGACTTTAGGAAGACTATTAACAGTGTCAGAAAAAGGAGAGGTATGTAATGGGGACAAACTGTAAATGAGAATAGTTCCTAGATCCTCGTACTGAGTTAGCTTCTGGTGCAAAATCAGGCTAAATTGACTTTTTATGTGACATGCCAAAATAGGTAAGTGTAGCAAGATCCAGAAAAGAGTTTTTCCATTTATCTGTCAACTGGAAACCCTAATGAATAGACATTCATGCACCTAAAACACACCAGCAGAATCACAGCATCAAAAATATGAAGTTTTCTTTCAAAGAAGAGATATTGGTGTTATAGCTCCTTTATTTATCAAAAAACAATGGTCTGAGTACTTATTCTGAAGGTGAAAATCTTGAATCTGTCAGCATCCTTATTTGGGCAGCTGCCACCAGGAATGTCTGTCACCAAGATTAGCCTGAATGAAGGCACTTTCCAAGCCTTCTGTTGAAACCAAGGCTATTGTGTGAAGAATACAATGAAAATGACAACTGAAAATAAGCAAGGAATTCAAATTAGATGTCCATGGTGCAGGAATCTCCATATGGATGAAGTAGCAAAGTCAATGGAAGCTGGGGAGCTCTCCAGCTGACCATGTGTACTACTCGAGTTTGCATGATTGAAATAACTCTCCATAGCAACAGGATGTCCCCTGACTTTAATGAGATTCAATAGCCCAGTATTTCATTTTCCCCTTAAGATTTTTAGTTTCAGACCTTCTCCTTGTTTATACTCCTTCTCCTCATTTAAACTATGACAGGAAAAAACTTCATACATATGCAAATTCTCCACAGACACCCTATTTACAATTAATAGGATTGTGAAGAGAAAGAGGGGAAAGGCTAGGAGAGAATAAGGACACAAGAATGATTAATTACAGGAATATATGACATACATGACTTCTCAGAGAGGGCAACTGGCACAGAGTTGCCCCCCTGCACAATTCTGTGACCACAGAGAAAATTTCAGTTAATGCCTTTGACTCCCTGTTCTACAATTCCACTAAGAAAGGAGGCTTCAGCAGGGATCTAAAGCAGAATTAGGAAGTACCTGTCACACAGAAGAGAAATTTTACATGAAAAGTGGCATGAAAAAATGTGAAGGGCATGACAAGCAGAGGTCTGGGTGGTCAGAATGATATTATCAATTGTGACCAGTCCTTGCATAATCATTTCAGTTTCCCTAAAAGAAAATAATTTCTTGTTCCACTGCAGTGAACAACAAAACCTAACAACTTTTTTCAGTTTTAAGCAAAAAAATAAAAGTAAAGAGTGGAGGTTTGGTGTATTCACACAGACAGAAGCAGCAGGGAATATTAGATTCTCCAGCCACTTAGAGATTCACTGTCACTCACACTTGCCTTTTGGTTAATACCAGCTGAAGCACATGACCTGCAATTGCTGCTGCTGGTACTGAGCTGTTCTGTGAGTTAACACAGCAGTAAAAGTAGCCTGGTTCATCAAGAAGATAACCTGAAATTAGAGGCAGGGAGTAAGAGGGCAGTGCGTGAATTTGAAGCACAGAAAAGGTAATATTGTCTGATTGCAGGATAATGTCTTAACTCTAATGTGCTGTCCAAGTTGCTAATGGGTTCATTGATTCTTAGGCTAGAGAGGACCATTAGATCCTCTAGTCTCACTGGATACAAAGCACTGTCTACAAAATCTTTCAGAAAGAATTGAAGTCTAATTCTGAAGGCAGTGTGAACCAATCACTGCCCTTAGAGTTTGTTTCAGTTGTTAATCATGCTAATGCAAATTTAGAAATGAGCCTACCACTTCTCAGTAGGGCTGCTGATTCTTTCAATGCTTTTCATTTCTGTGTAGGGGGTTCTTATTATTGCCTATTTTTTTTTTTACTTTATGAAATATTGATTTAATAGAATTAATTCAAGCTGCAGTATTTTCTTTTTAAATACCTGATACGTGACTGCCTCTGAAGGGCATAATTTACACTTTCATTCTGGCTTTCCCTGGTTTTGCAAATCTCTTCTATAGAATTATGGCAGCTCTCTGTTGGAGGGCTGGCAAGAAAGGAAACATCAAGAGTAGCACTCATTTGACTTAACTCTGTCTACATATGACCTAGACTCCCTTCTAAGTCAGTAGAAAAAAAAAGTGGCAATTTTGTATGTAATTCATCTAACCTGTCTCAAATATCTCTCTAATATACTTGAAAATATCCCTTCATTTGCTCTAAGGGGAGCCAAGGTTAGGTTACTCAAATATAGACATAAGATTTCAGACAGATGAGTCCTACTGCAAGTAATTGACCCTGGATAACTTTCTTTACCTATTTTCCTCACCTTGAGGGCATACAATTATCTTCTGGGAGGAAAGGAAAATGAAAGTAAAAGATAATGGTAGGAAGTGCTAAAATCTGGCACCCCTTGAAGTATGATGTCTTTGAAATTTATTTCTTTCCCTATTCCGACTTCAGGAAAAAAAAAGGGATATCTTTTGTGCCTCTAAAAAGTGCCAAGAATATAACATTTCTACATTATAATTTTGAGAAAAGAAGGGGTGGGGATGATGCTGATTTCCTTTGCTGAATGGTGTTTGATTTTAGATTTTACACATCCTGCACCCCATGGCTCAGTCCCCAGTTCATTCTAAGCTCCCAGAAAGAGTAATGCATGTTGTGTTCATCAGAAGGTGAGAAAAAGGTTTGTAGTTTATTTGATCCAGGATACAAGGTGTGTGTTGAGTTAAATAACTGAAATAACTGTGCCTCTGATTTCTTTCAGATTTTAACTCTAGTCCATGACAGACAAAGGAAAATTAAACTCTCCTAGAGAAAGTATTATTTTTACAAATGTTAAAATTCTCTTGAACTGCAACTGTAAATAGCCAATTAGCCATATGTATTGAGAGCTTATCAGACACAAGCACAACCATATTTGATCAGAGTTCAGTCACCACACACACTGCAAAAGACCCTGAAATATTTTAACATTTTCTTTAGCATTGGTTTGATTTTTTTTGCCCACAGTGTGCTATATGGAAGATAAAAATAATAAATAAACAGATGTTGCTTATTTTTTGGCACTTACTGAAGTCATCAGTAACTCCCTTCCAGAAGGTAAGAGCATAGGAATAGGAGTGTTGTTTTTTGTAATGTGCTCACTATGTTTTAGTTTGTTTTACTCATTACAAACTGTTTCTTGATCTCAGCACACACAATGGCAGAAAATTAAGTCAGAACACTCAGATCTGTGTAAACTAAGTCTGGACGACTAAAAAATCTCTGCACTTTTTAGTTTTAAAAAATTCACAATCACTTTTTTTTCTGACATTTGCAGATATCACTGTTTAACTTGAAAATTTTGTCCAGATTTAGGTGTCCTATGTTTTTTGTCTCTCAGGATTTAGAGTATTAGAATAATAGAGCAGTTTGGCTTGGAGGGCCCTATGGTCAGGAATATCTTTCACTAGATGACATCGCCCAGATTCCCATCCAATCTGGCCTTGAACACTGTCAGAGGTGGGGCATCCATGCCTCTGCAACCTGCTTGAGTGTCTCACCACCCTCATAATAAAAAATTTCTTCTTTATATCCAAAAAAAAAAAATCTATCTTCTTTCAGTTCAAATCTGTTATCCCTTGTCCTTTCACTACTACTTGATGAAGGGTCTCTTACTGCCTTTCTTACAAGCCCCTTTATGTAGAGAAAGTCCACAGCCAGGTGTTCCCAAAACTTGCTCTTCTCCAGGCTGAACAATGACAAAGCTCTCAGCCTGTCTTCACAGGAGAAGTGCTGCAGCCCTCTGATCATTCTTGAGACACTCCTTTGCACTCTCTCCAACAGGTCTGTGTCTTTCTTGTGCTGGGGATCCCAGAGCTCCAGGAGTGGAGTAGAGGGGCACAACTACCTCCCTTGACCTGTTGGCCACACTGCTTTTGGTATAGCCCAGGATGCAGATGGCTGTCTGAGCTGCAAGCACACATTGCTGGCTCACATCTAAATTTTCACCAGCTGTTGTTTCCAAGTCTTTCTCAACAGGCTGCTCTCAATCCATTCATCCCTCAATCTGATTTGTGCTGGGGTTGTGCTGACCCAGGTGCAGCACCTTACACATTTGCCTTGTTAAACTTTATGAAATTTGCATGAGCCTGCTCCTCAAGTCTGCAAAGCTCCCTCTGGATGGCATCCCTTCCCTGTAGTACATAAACTTTACCACTCAGCCTCGTGTCACCTGTAAAATTATTAAATGTTCCCTCAGCCCCACTGTCTATGTTATCGATGGGGTCAAACTGTACAGGTCTCAGTATGGACACTTGAGGGACACTGGTTTTTTCTGATTTCCAGTTGGACACCAAGCCATTGACCATAGGTTTTTGGACACTTTCATCCAGACAATTTGTGTTCCACCCATCAAACCCATATTTTTCTAGCTTAGAATATCATGTGGAAAAGTACCAAAGATCTTACAGAATTTCAGGTAGATTATATTAGTAGCTCTTCCCTTGTTTGCTGATGTTCCCTTGTCACTCCATCATGGAAGACAACTAGTGAAGTGGGACACAATTTGCCCTTGGGGAAAGTCATGTTGGTTGTCTCTTATCACCTGCCTGTCTTCTATAACTTTTGACATGTCTTCCAAGAGGATCAGTGATCCTACTGGGCACAAGGTTAAAGTTGACAGGTCTGTAGTTGCCAGCATCATCCCTTTTACTGTTTTTAGAAGTTGTGTGAAATTTTCCTTTTTCCAGTCCCTGGGGACTTTGCCTGATTCATATGACTTTTCAAATATGCTAGAGGCTGGCTTGGCAACCACATGAGGCATTTCCCTCAGGACCCTGGAATGCATTTCATCAGGTCCCATGGATTGTGTACGTTGTGGCTATTTGAGTGATCTTCTTTTAGCCCCTGCCTTGAAGTCCAGTGGCTTGAGATATATGGCAATAGAAATTACCTATGAAAACTGAGGCCAAAAGCATTGTTCGAGTCCCTTAGTCTTGTCCATGTCAGTTGTCACTGACTGTAGTTTCTCAAAAACAACTCTGTGCAGTCCATCCATTCTTCTACAAACAAGGCAAACCTCCCTGACCCTCCCTCCTTAAATATCCTTTTTAAAGAGTTCTTGGCCTGCAATCTCATAACCTCTTGTGAAAAGCTGGTTTTAGCTGGGTAGAGAACTCACTCTTACACATCCAGAAGCTGGGTAAACTCTTCTACTGGAAGCATGAATTAAATGTGATCTGTACAACCCCAGATTCAGATGATCTGACACAAAATACCCCTGTGTCTCCCTGATCAGATCCAATCCCAGAGTCACTTAAGAAGACCATTTCATACAGCTATTCCCCTTCATTTACCTAAAAACCTCAGCAGATCAAAGGGAAGTCCTCCTGAAAAGGGCTTCATGAGATAATAGAGTCATTTCTCTAGCTCAGGGAAAACAACTTAGTCCTAACATATGTTTGCAATAAAGCCAACAAAATATTGCTAAGCAAATTCAGTGCTTAAAGGGCTTCATTCAGGCAAGTGCTACATCTCAGTGATTGTTTTCTACTTGCTTCCTTATTAGAAAGGTGTCCTACTGTGTAATCATCTTTTTTGATGTATGCTCTTGCAGTAGAAACCAGATCCTTATCTCTCCTGCACTGTTCAAACATGCCTTTACAGAATAGTTTTGAATTTCACACATTTCAAGGTTGTTTTGTTAAGCAATCTAAAGACTATTCACTATTAAATTTGGATGTGTAGCATGTTTAATAGCATGCTGTCTCAGGAGCAATTCTGTTTGCTTGATTATATATCCTCAGGCTTTTCAGTAGCAGCGAGTTCCTTCTCCATTGGAATCAAATTGAAAAATAAGATTTCTTTTTTCCTGTATGTATTCATGATTCAGAGCATTGACTACACTGCATTGTACGTTTATGTCTCTTAATATCTTTCACCCTAGAGGAAATTACCTTCTGTTTTCTGACAGTAGTGATAGTCTGTTTAAAACTTAGTCACTGACACCTGTTCAACTGTATGGTTCAATCTCTTGCTTCAGACAGGAGAGTGGAAGGGCTCGATCAACACTTATCTCCAAAATGTTTTTGATCTCGGTCAAACTGCTCTGTTTGGTGGAAGATGAGGAGAAGGCTGGCAGGAAAACTTTCTGGTGGTACACCTGTGGTTTTTTGGGTTTTTTTTGAGGAGTTATGCAATTACATAACTCCTGAAATTTATTTTTCAGAATGTCCAGCAAACAAAGCAGTCTGAACCCATGGGTGTATTCCAGTGTAAACTAAGCTCCTTATCTGGCTTTCCATCGTTCTCACAGTTAATCCAGGCCCTTCTGCAAAATCTGCAATGAGCTCTACCAGTTTGGAGAGCCCTTCAAGAGCAGAAAGTATGTCTTTCCTTTCATCAGTATGTCTTTCCTTTCATCAGCCTGCTGAAATGAATCTGAGTCCAACTGGTCAATAGCATATGGCTCTGCTCAGACACTTCAGAGTTCCCCAGCTCCATTGGCTCGTGGGCCACCTGCTCTGTGGGCTGTGAAAGCTGAAGCTGGCATGCAGCAACAACCTGAATCCTGCTGAACCACTGATTCAGTTTAAAACATGTGAACCAAATGCCAATGCTACCTCTGATCGTTGGGAGCTACCTGAAGCCAAGGATCATCTTGCACAGGCAAGCCTGATCCTTGGATTAAACTCACCAAAGAAAATTTCTCCCAGAATTTTGCTGGGTCTGGGCTGACTCTCACAGCTTTATGAAAAACAGCTCATGTGTTTTCCATACTTATTGCAGGCTCCAAAAAAGACTGTACTGTGTGTTTCACTTTCTGTGCAGCCTTTTTGAAAGTAAGAACAGGGTTAAATGAGTTAAATTAGACTAGATTCACTTGAAAAATGAGACAAGCACAACAAAAGAAAAATAGGATGTTTACTCATGCAAAGCAAAAGGGAAAGTGTAAATTAACAGTTATAAACTCAAGTGAAAGTCTCAGCAGTCAAATCTAAGACATTGTAAAATTAAATTATATCTTAGAAAAAGGTTCCTAAATGGTGGGTTTAGTGTCTCAGCCCTATAAGGGACATGTCTTTGGTCAAAAAATAATACTAATAATACTTCTTTCACCTTGGGGAGCTGATATCACTGAGGTGCTTTCTTAACATATTTTTGTCCCCTCTCTTTTTACTATGCAATCTGTTTGTCGCCTTCTTTTAAAACTTTTGGTTATTTTATCCAATAAAAATTTAGCTTATGGGGTGAGGTCACATGAAATTGTAATACTATTTCTTCTCTATCACTTCTTTGGATATTAAGTGCACAGTGAGTCTGTTAGGGTGCTGGTGTTCCTCCAAATTAAATACCAGTCAGGGTAGCTTAAATAGAACAGTCCCTTTCTTACACAGAGCTATCCAGCTAGCTGATAAAACATTTTCCTAGTTAAAGCATATTCAAGAATGTTACAGATTTTTGCATGGATAGGTAAGGATGTCATTCATTTACATCTCACAGGAATTACTCCATATTATCAAACATCCTCACTCCCTTTCCTCCAGTTTCTCAAAGAGATTGGATATGCCATGCCAATAGTACAGCTGGCAGTGTGAAGGGGCAGTCCCTTCCTCACCTCTCATCTGTTTCAGCATTCAGCATCTCACTCAGATATAAAAACTGGACACCTGCATCTACACCAGCATACTCAGTGTGAGCAACAAACAGAGGGAGCTGAAAGCCCTGGTAGAGCAGGAAGGCTATGACACAATTATGGAAACATGAGATGAATTCCACAGTCATGGAAACATGAGATGACTCCCACAACTGGAGTGCTGAGATGGATAGCTGTGAACTCTTCAGAAGGCCTAGGCAGGAAGAAGAGGCAGTTTCTTACTATACATTCTGTTCTTCCATAATTTCCGTGTGGTGTTCAATAGGTCATAACCAGGAGTGGTTAAATAATCTCAAAATACACCAGTAAGTTTCACTCGAGATTTTCCCAATGCCCAATATCCTTTGTCTCATTGTGTCAGTTGTTCTTGAGGGCTTAGACAATTACTTGTGATAATATTATCAAGACTACTCGCTTCCAAAAGCTCCTACAGCATGGCTGAAAAAATACCATGTGGATACTGGTGGTGCACAGTCAGAAAACCCTAAATTAAATTTTTTTAACTAAAGTATTGCAAGGAATACAGCCAATATATGAGAATAGTTTTTAAATACATAAATGGAGAAACTTTGTAATAAAATCTGTATAGTTTCTTCAAATAAAAAAAAAATTAAAGAAATTATTCTAGCTTTTAATGCCATGAGTATATTTGGCTTTTAACAATAAAAAAGGAATCAGAAAATTCACTAAGTTTGAAAAAATTCATGATCTAGGTCTAACAATACTAATAACTCAATCAAGTTGTTTATTTTCTAAATTTATTTTCTGTTGAGAACCCATTGAGTTCAAGACCTTTGAGATTGACATTTGAAATCTTGTCATGGGATGTGACCTACTTGCAGTCACACAAATTTATAGCTGTGTTCTGTGGAATCAACAACAACAGAGACAACCAGAAAAAAAACATTTCTGTGTTGCTTTGTGATTCTCATATTAGAAATAAGAACTAATTGCAACCAACGTGTGAACCTATTCTGACTGTCATGGATATTCAATAATACATTTGCAAAGTAATTCCGTGTGCATAGTAATACAGAACAGATAGAAACAAGACTGTTCTGTGTTAACTTTGATTTTGCAAGGGTCTTTGATACCAGTCTGATGTTAAAGGAAAATTATATGCTGGCGTAATTCTACTGATGTCAGTAAAATTCTTCCACTAGAAATTTTGACCAACAAAGTAATAGACCACATTTAATATAGGGTTCTAAGACAGAAAAGATGAAGGCTCACAGGCAGTCATTCCACAGTTTCCAACAGCAACAATGATTCATATTAAACACAAGTAGAATGTTTCAGAGGCTGAAATGCAGAATGGTGAGCCGGGGGGGAAAAGAAGGGGAAAAACCTATAGGCCAGTCTAATTTGCATTTGATAAATGATATGCCATGAAAGAACAGGTTATTGTGTAACATAGCAGACAATTAGAAATACATCAGGGTTAGGAGAGGGCAAACACAAGATGATATAATAAATTTTTTAATCCTATGCTACACCTTTGGGGTCCAGGCTTTTGATACATACTCAGAAGGATATAAAGAAATCATAGGCATGTATCTTGTATTCTATTAACAGAATAAAATGCATACTCCTGCAAACATCAATTACACTTATGTTTTAATTATCTTGCATCTACTTGGTGTTAATGGTGGATCATATAAGGTTGACTCCCATGGGAAGGGTATAAGATGATGGGAAATATAATCATGCCATGCTCACTGAAATGTTCACTTGCTAATTGGTCTGACTGATCTTGAAGATTATTTTGTAGAGCTATAACAGTAGTCACACTTGGCACAGTTCCACATTAATTTATATGTCTGCCTACCTAATTATTTTTTTAAAGCACTTGTCTTGGTCTTCAATAAAAGGGTAAAATTATCCCTTCTTATTCTATAATACAGACTGCTTTGTCCGTGAGAAAGAAGAGATGTCCAAATGAAGAATTTTATCAAGTACTTGGTTGAGCCAAGCCAGGACCTACCACAGTTCATTCTGTGTACAGCTCTTACAGAATCCAGCCTGCCCAGCTGCAACACAGAGAGATGTGGCCTTTGCTAGTATGTACATCTTTAAACTAAATGTTTCTCATCACATTTAAGATATTCTTCTCAGTGTGTCTTTCCATCACATAGGATTATGTACATGCATTTGAGCTTTTTCATGCACTGGAAATATGAGAGATGTAATGGTGAGGTGTTTCTGTTTCTCCAGAGCTTGTTTCACTGAGCTGTTGCAGCTTGGATTTTCCAAGGGCACCCTGACCCCCAAATTTCTGTCAACAGATCTGTCCAAGTTACCTGCCTGCTCTTGAAATGTCAGGCAAGTGGCAGGATAAGTTGCTAGATCTGAAGCTTTTGAGCCTGAAACTTAGTCTGAAGAAGATTCTTGAATAAGGTTGTGTGAATTGGACCCACAATCCCCCCTTGTCCAGCAGCACCCTGGACAGGTTTTCATGGGGGTCCTCAGTTCGGTGGAGCAGCACTGCCCCCTTTGGGGGGTCATTCTAATGGGAGGCTGTTTCACAAAGTCTACTGCTATTCTTCATCAGATAAATTGCCCTAATTTCAGTTTATTCATAATCTTTAATAACGCAGATGTTTCTCAGCATTTTTCATACTAACATATTAACCCTGACAATCAGACCAGTGGATGAATTAGTGTTGCATGGTACACAGACATAAAGGAAATGTTCTTACAGGTCCTGCAAACTAATGATGCCCATGTCAGAGGATTAATGCTACTGCAAGAAAAATGGGAACAGGAAGAGACCGATAAGAGAAATTAAGAAGAGATCTACATTTAGAGCCAGCTGTGACTAGGATTTATAGTAACATAAATAAATCATCATAAATTTATATACTTAATAAAATCTCTCTCAGGAAGTCAGAACTACTCGTGTGGAATTTCCTTCCTAAATTTCAGAATTGAACAAAAATAAAAATAAAAGCATCAAAGAGCAGGACAGTGGTGAACAAGCTTTAAAAATACTCCACGGGAAAACAGCACAATAAGCGAGACAAAACCCACCAAATTTGCTAAATTGAATAAATAATTTCAAAACAGTTTGTGAGAACAAGCCACAGCTGGTGGTGTCATCCTGAGTCATATAATGGCTTATTAGACAAGTTGCTGGGGCATAGCAGAATGGAGCAGATGTCCTGGTAGGCCTTGATGTGCAGTGCAAGAAGCCCAGAAGAAAGCTCTGGCACAGAGCTGCACAGAAGCATTTGCACATGTAGGAGAATCTTGTGAGGGAAAATACCTTGACACTTAAATCTGCTTTTCCCACAGAGCTTGAACTTAACTGTCCCTGCCCATGGGAGCTGCAGCCAGAGCAGGCACTGGTTTGCTGATACCTGCTAGGTGCAGGTTCATGTCCTGCAAACAGGAGGTGTGGAGGGAGCAAGTCAGGAGTGCATCACCTTACTAGCACTCCCTATGGAATGACCAAGCTTCACTTAGGTGAGATCCACTGCCCACTCTCACTTCAGCCTTATTTACCCACCCTCATCTCTGATGATGAGGGTCTCGTGCTTGGGCAGCTGAGTCCAGGAGATATTTGTGCAGAGCCACATATGCCTGATAGATTTATGGAAGCTCACTCAGCCAGGCAAACAATTCATCAAAAGTACTAAGAATGGTTATTTACAAGAATTATTAGAAGATAAATAAATAATATTTCAGTAAAAGCCGGTTTCAATTTCTCATGAGCTCTTCTCCAGCATCATTTTTCAGTAATAAATAAAAGAAGCCAAATCAGCTGTCAAAAAAGCTATTTATTCCTACCTGCACGTACATCTGTTCAACTAATAAAGACATCACATGAGTGCCTGACCTTGTAAGACTTGTCCTAGGAAGAAACACAGGGAAATTGTACATAAATCATAAGTTTCTGTCTCTGAAAGCTTTCTCATTCTGAAAGATCACTATTAAAGTCAAAAACTCAGTATGGAAACATCATATGATTCAGGTTTAGAAAAGTTTTAGACAAGTATAAATAGTTGTTTCTGTTATGAAGTCTCAGGTGCAAAAGGCACACCAGCTCTGTCTATGCTCCATTGCCAGGTGATTGCACTTTTATCTGCAGGCTTCCTCTTCCTTAGGCTATGTAAGTACTCCCCACAAAAGCTCCCTATTTTGCCTCAATGGAACCATAAGCAATAAAACCTCAAAATATTAAATAACAAAACTCTACTCTCTGTCTTCCTAAAGGTATGCATCTAGAAGGGAAGCAAGTTTTAGAAATTCCATCATCAGCTTTATTATATTTTTATTGTAAACCTTCTGCTAAAGGCTGTGCTAAATTCTCTTGCAGTCTACATACAGGATGCATACACCCTTACACTCAGGATTTTCTGCTCCTGGTGTTATGTGAGGCTTGCCTACCCAACACTTTTTCTTAGTACTGCAGAGTGAATTAGAATGCAACTTGCAGCATATTAAGAACTCTGCACCAAATCTTCACGTGGATCGTTACCTAATGATGGATGCAATATATATTGGCTTGCAGTAAGAATTATGTCTCTTTCTCCACCATCAAGTGAGAGACAGATCCACCTGATGCTCAAGCAATTAATTTCTAAGATGTTGCTGAACCTTAAGCACATTAATATTGCAGAAAGTAATAATTACAGAACAGCTAGGAATTAGTTTGTTGAAATATTTCTATATGGTATACTTGAGATCTCATGCCTTTGACAACCATGGAAATTGATTATTTAACACTTTCCAAGAATGGTCATGTATAAAGGATATAGTCTTTTATATATCTACTTGTCTTCATTAAGACTATCAGAGCTCCACAGCTCACCAAAAATTTAATTATGGTTTTAATTACAATGAACAAACTGACCTTGGCAAATTTGGTCCTTCAAACTTCTACTCCTGTTGGGGATAACAGCCAATAGGACACTTTGAGCACTGACATTTTCAAGTTCTTGTAGGAGATACCCTAACGATGATGTTCTATAAGGTATGTTGCTCCCACAGACACAGAATAATTCTTTCCTGCTTGATGTTCACTTGTGGTCCACACACTGAATCAGCAAAGAGCAACTATGGATCTGTAAGTTAACCCTACAGCTTGTGCACTAAATTCTCCATGCTGACAAGCCCCAAGGTTCCAAATGAGGTACACAAAACAACTATAGCACAGCTGTAAAATGCAGAGGGATCCCTTTAGTCTAACCAGCCTCAGCTGTGATATGCAAGATGTGTACGTGGTGAAGAGGTGAAAATTTGCCTTGTTAATGTGTCAGATAAGCCTGGTATGGCTTTTGCTGAAACATTCACAGTGACAGGAGGAATATCCAAAAGACAGGCCACCACTAACAAGGTTAGAAATTCATTTAAGAAAGTGCTTACTCAAAGCATATGGTCCTAAAGAATCTCTATATTATTTCCTTTACTACCTTCCAGAGTGCTTTGTGTTACGAAGTTCAATTATTTTTCCAGGAAAAAAATAAAATAAACATCCAGAAACTGGAAATGAGTTAGCTATGAAACAGATCGTTTGCTTTTGTGTAGCTGACAGTCCAAAATTGTCCTTTGATGCATAGAATGATTGTTTAAAAAAGACAAATCTTGTTTACAACCCCCACACGTACTAGAGCTAAGAGAGGGGAACATTACATGTAACAAAGACAAGGTGAAAAGGATTTACTGTAGAAGCTACCATACACAGGAAAGTCTTGCAGTGGAAAATGTTTGAGTACTAAGGATGCCACAGAAATATTTAAATTATTTCTGAACAAATTCAGCATTTTCATTGCAGAAAGACAGGTTTATAAAATGCTAGTAATTTACTAATTCTTTCTGTCAAAATACAAATCCATTTCATGGCTTTGTGGCATAGGGTCGCATCTTCAACTCTTAATGTTAGAAGAAATCTTATTCATTGCATAAGATCATGCTGAAAAATATTACTCACATAATAAAGCCATCATCAAAGTCAGCTCAATGTCAACAACTCAGAACAGAAAAAAAATTGGTTAGGTGAGGAGTTACAGGAAAATAATAGCAGACTAAATATTGTGCCATTGTCACAAAAAATATGTATTGCCTCTTCAAAGAAGATGGGATATGCTATTACATTTATGCCAAAGCTGCTGCTGCACAACGTGCATTTCTATTTTTCTTTTTTGAAGGGAAATAAGCAACCAATTGCAGAGCAGCTCAGCATGCCTGAAATTGCCTTGTGATATGATTAGATGTCCAGATCCCAGAAATTCAAAGACACATGGTTGCAATGATGGCAATTACAACAGGCAGGACATAAAAACATCCAGCTGATCTCCCCATTGATTTCCCTCCTCCCAGGGAGTAGTTCTGTTCTGTGTAACTCAAACAAACTCAAGAGGACATTTCTTTATTAAAAAGACATTGTGAGTGATCTGAGAGAGTTCAAATAGTTCTGATATATTTTCTGTGGATGAGAAAACAGATTTTCATGCAGGTGAAGTATGGACACTGCAGTTGTTCAGTGGTGCTGCTCCTCTGCAAATGATAGCACTTCTTCAGAGACCATGCTAATGAAGAGATTGTGTTTCCCTTCATCAACAGAAATCTATGAGGTCTCCATGGATTCACAAAGGTGGGACAAAGTGCATTTCATTCTGGCAGCAAGAATTTGTGATAATACATGAAAATGTCAGTGGTGACATCTATATTACTTGGGGCTTTTCAAGTAAATTTCATCACTCACAAACCCATGGAGGGTGCTGAGAAACACAGCTGAGTTTGGAGGAGGCATTGTTGGAGGCAACAATGCTAAATGTTGATACATACCATGGCAACGTAGATATCATTTATTCTGTTCTCAGGTCTGCAGCAGAAATAATACCATACAGAATTTCAAATGTTGTGGAGAACCTACAGTATATTTATGACCAGTTTCACATAGCAGTTTGGCTTAAATTTTATAGAAATATTTGATTTACATCACAAGAAATTCTCTATTTTATTGCACCCAATAGATTTAAAAATAATGAAATTTATTTTGGAGCTTATAAATGTCAAAAATTTATATATAAAATGCATCTATGTAAACATAAAATACTCCAGCATTAAACCTGTAAACAGCCTATAAAAGGAGAAAAATATTTACACATTGCTCACAATAGATTATTCTTGTCAAGCGCATAACTCCACAAAAATTGCTGCTAGCTGAAACTTCAAAAGACCTCCAAAGGAAACTGGATATTCATTCAACAAAAGAAAAGTAAAAGGATCTTGAGCAACAAATGCAAAAAAATCCCCAAAAATACAATGCAGAAAAGATACATTTTTGTGAAAATATGGGGTATTCCATTCTGTATCTTTTCATCATGATCCTATGAAAATAAGACCAAACTAGTGTGAAATATGCAACTGCCTTCCTAAATAGTCTTATAATTGCATTACCTAAAACAATCTATTATGAAGTGGAGGAGTTCACAGAAAAATGCTGTATGGTGTAGAAAGGATGAGAAGAAGCTTGGTTTTCCTTTGAAATGGAAAATGTGTTTATTCAAATTGCTTCATTACCAGAAGCCAGCAGCAGACATGGAGCTCAACACTTGCACAAAGAACCACACACACAGCTCAAAACCAGCTCTTATCTCTAGAGAAACCCCAGCAGATTACAGCATTTCCTTGCTACCAAATGTATTTTTTCCTCACCTAAGCAACCCTGCAATCCAGATTATTGATCAGTCTCTTGGTTAAAGCTAATGTTATTACGAACCATAGATAATACATTAACTGCAGCTCACATGGATGATTCTTCTGGCTTTGTATGCTTTAGCTTTCTAACCCACACATTGACTGTTGAACCTCTTTGTCTAACTACAAGGTGTTAATTACCCTTTATTGCTCAGCCCAAGGTTTCTGCTCCAGCACAGGCTGACTGGCTGCTGTGGGTGGGAAACTGACTGTTGCTGTTCTCTTAAAGAAGAAGAGGGCTCTGAGACTGGGATGCTCCCTGAGTCCAGTGCCATGGATCCACATTGCCAGTTTGCAGCCCACCTCCCACCCTGAGTATAACTGTGCTGGGTAGGGCCAAGCTGACTCAGCCCAGGCAGGGCCAGAGGGCAAGCAAGGTGTGATCCAGCAAAGCCTGGGTGGCAGAGAAGGGCTTTGGTGTGCTTTTAATGGGTACCGAGCACAAAGACTTCTCCCACGTTGTCTTACAGAGTGGATTCAAGACTGAGGCCCCTTTCAGGTACTCCATTTGCATAAGATGTATATTTAGGATAATACTGAGAAATAGATCCATCAGAGGATGTTTTGACCAGAATGGCTACTTTCCTGCCAGCTGTAACATCCAACTAATTACACTTCTTTCATAATTACACCAGTTTTATTCTAGCACTGCTTGATTACCTTCCCAAGGTTGCTCCAGGAACTTAACTCTTTGGTACATGCAAAGTCTTCTCTTGTATCAGATCAGTTGGTGTCTTTTTCTCCATGACTTAACTGTGCTTCATTATACTTGTGTCATCTTTTTCCTTTGGCTTAAATAATTCTCCACCCTCCATAATATGCTATATTCACTTCCCTATTCACAGGTATACATCTCACTACTTATACCATCAATCTATCTCTGCTGTCCCTCACACTCACTTCATCAATTGCTGTATCTCTTTCTACAAGTTTTTCCTCTTCCTGTACTCCCATTCTCCAAGAATTTAAGTGTAAGTTATTTATCAGAAGTCCTTGTCATGTGAAGCCTTCCCCTTGGGGAGTCACACCCCAACTCCCATGCATGAATATTTGAAACAGAGAGGGAATTCAGAGCCAGGGACACGGGTGATGTAAGTGTGGAGATATTTACAGAAAGACATGCCCCACACCCTGCATCCTGCAGCAATACAGCAGTGTGAAGTCCAGATATGGGACAGGAGACTTAGACTCACTCAGCTTCAAACTGCAGCCCCATAGAGGGAGGAGATGATGGCAAGCACAGGGCAGCATCAGGAGCACAGGTGGTAGAGCACAGAATTTCCATTGTGAGGTCATTTTGGTGCCCTTATCCACCTGCTTCTATGTGATTCCCTACTCTACTTAAAATGCCTTCGTACTAGATGCAGAAAGTCCAGAGAATGAACCCTAGACCACAAGGAACAAGACTGGTCACCTGCTCATCAAGGACAAATTGTTTATGGCCTTCCTATTCTCTGTTCTCTGTTTACTGACCTTTCAGGTTTTTATATCTTCTTTTTAATATCCATGACAACTATAATGTTATTCATGATACCTTTGAGTCCTCCTACAATGTCTAGAGCTACTTACAAATCCCACAAAAGAGTTTTGTCACAGATTTAATGTCAGGCATTCCTGTAACTTCAGCTGCATATAAATCATACCTGATACTGGCAACACAATTTTCCTTTCTCCTCATAGCAGTATAATATTTTTATTAGGGTATGTAAATCTAGATGACACACGGCCTTGATCTCCCATTCTGCTGGCGTTCTTATACCATAAAAGCTCTTACTTTTATTAGATATGCCAGAATTCTCTTCTAGTATTTTTTATTGGGTCTGATTCAGTATTCACTGGGCAAGAGACAGCCTGATTTCTGATTTTTATATGTTCCCAGGGAAGCCAGACCTTTTGAACCTTTGTCAAAAAATCCTCACCTGGCAGACAACTCTATCATCATCTCCTGTTCTTTTACTCTGCCTTTTCCCAAATGAGATAGCAATCATTCTTTTCTCAGTTTTTGATTATTCACCACCACCTCAAAGTCCTGGGACTTCTGATTTCCAAATTTTCACCTTCACCTTAACAAGGAAGCAGAGATACTGCTGGTAAGTTATTGTAGCTAACCATGCAGGAATGCTCTCCCACACAAAACAGAATTTTCACATTTCAGCTGGCATAGAGTAGTTGGCTTCCAACTGGACAGCTTCTCCCAGCTTCTCATGCTTGCCCACTGATTTCCATACATGTGGATTTGCAAGCTGTGGCCATTCTCACTTTGAGGCATTAAAACTGAAATCTGTGCACTCCAGAGAAAAGACACACATTGATCAGAGGACAATATTAAATGCTTCTTTGACAAAAAACAAAAAAACCAAACAAAGCCAAAAAACAAAACCCCCACCCTTCTCACATTTGTTTAACTTCCATTTAGCAGGATGCACAGTGGTGCTGCAATGACTCTGTAGTGACTGTGCAAATATAAACCTGCCACTCAGCTCCACATGTAGCCAGGAGTTCTCAAAGTATTCCCACAATATAAGCAGCAACTTAGCACCTGCCAAGTCACAACATCAGCTCCAGTGTGATTTGCATCATCTGTTTTAAATAGCTGTCCCCACACAATCTTTCAAGCAATTTTCTGCTGAAATACTCCTAAGCAAAGCTCCAAGGAATGGTGAGAACACATATGAAAATATGTTTTTGTTGTTTTTTTTGTGGTCACAGAGGTCCTTCTCCCAAACTTCTCCTCTGAAACCATGTTTAATTCAAACATCCCGCTGAGTGATGTGTAAATTTGTGGCAATCCAAGTAACCTCAGTGGATCACAAAGGTCATTCTGCAGGGCACCATTAGAAGTATAACAAGGCTATTTGAAAGGCCAGCACCCTAGTTCTGTTGGAAATACTTTTATTTCTGGCTATTCTCTGGACAGAGTCTTTCTTTCACTGCTGCAAAAAGAAAAGATATTTTCCCATACATTGATTAGCAGTCAGTCCACTGAACAGAAGATTTTCCAAAATGAAAGGACAGTTTCATCTCCTCTGCAGAGGCTTGAGTTCCCCTAACACACAGAAATATAAGACATTTTCAAGATAGTGGAGACCATATACTGCTTCTTGGGGCTGTGCTTCCACTGCAAGGCTTTGGTGACAGGCTGAGGGCAACACATGGGGAAAGAATGAAGAAGCCAGGTCTGCTACAGCTGGTCAGACACTCCATATCCCATGAGATTAAACTAATGTCCTGCCTGCTCAGAATTAAAACTGACACAAATATGTTGAATTGCTGAAATCTGAAAACATGTCATAGACTTTGATATTTACATTGTTGCAAGGAAATTCTTGCAATTTTTGTAAGCATCCATGGCCCAAAAAAAACCATGAAAAGATGGTGTTTTGTCTATTTTTTTTTTCAATTAGTGTTAAAAGCAGGAGTGTATATTGGTGAATATTCAGAATAAATGGAAATCAAGAAATGGCATTCATATAATCTATGCTGTTTCCTCACAAAAGGAAAATATCATTGCCTGCCATATATTTATGTCATTTACTAACTATGCAGTTGCTGGGACTGCATTAACCTTGGCTCTATTTCTGTTGCCAAGGGGAAATGGATGTCTAAATCTTAGATGTTTGTCTTGCCTCCTTCATTCTGAATATTTCCATATGATGCCCAGATCCATCTTTCTCTAACAAAATCCTCACTGCTTCTGGTTATTCACAATTTGACTTTCAGTTAGAGGATTTGCCACAATTTATTATTATTTTAAGATGCTTGGAATAATTCATCAAGGTTTGTAAGAAGTAGGAAAACGTCACCTGAATGTAAGACATGTTGCCTGACTTCCTGAATTTCTCTTTGGACCTGTTCAAGGTTTTGATAGTAATGGCCATTCTTGTGTAAATTTCCAAATGGAAAAGGGAGATATTTTGGTGTTTAAGTTTAAAAAACTGAGATTAAAAATGTGATTTTTTAAAATAATTCAAGAAATTTAAAAAAATATTGAGCCCAGATATATGAAGTTAATAAGTAAAATACCCTATTCCCAGCAATACAATTTTTTTTCCCAGAGAACTGTTTGCACCTATATTTGCCAAATGAATATGAAATCCTGTAACATTCATAAACACATGCTTTAGACCAGGTCTTTTTTGAGGAATAAGTCTGATGTGTTTGTTGAAAGAATTAAAGTACTTCTTTTCTTCTTATAGTTAAAATTCTACAAATATATTACTATTGAGTAGTATTAATAGCTCTGTTTAAAAGTCCAGTGTTGTTTATTTGCCTTTTGTTTTCCAGGCTTATGAATGGTAAAATTAAATTTCCTTCAGTTGAATATGTGAAGTTGTTTCTGTATGCCACCTTCACTCCCAATCTATAATGTGAAGACCAGGAATTCTGTGAAAGGAAAACCCTATACACAGGTCATCAAAAAAAACAGCTTGCTTTTCTATGTTTTTATAAGTCTTATGGAAGGTTGCATGTATTTAATTCATTTTTCTTGGCCAGCAGTTATTCTTCATTGCATAAGTTGGTAGTATTTCAGATATTGCTCAGGAAGTAAAAATACTCTTTTGTAAAAAAAAAATCAGAACCTAGTCTTTCTCCCTTTAACCTATATGGAGGAAGTGCATTTCACTCCTCCATGAGAATTCAGCTCCCTGGGTGCTGGGGATGCTGTCTACCAGTGGGGAAAGTGCTGCCAAGCACTTTGGGAAGGAGCAGGCTCTGACATCTGCAATGTGCAGACTTCACCAAGAGCAAAAAGGCAGGAGTCTGCTGGTGAGCAGTGGGCTTACTTGATACTTAATTTTTAATGAAGTAAAGAGAGACACAAGCATTAAAAATCCCAGTATTCTTCTCTTTTTGAAAAAATGCCATAATTTTCTTTTTTTTTTTCAATGTTCCTTTAGTGCCAAAAGAAACTCTCATGCATTATTTAAATAGTCTTTCTTTACTGCTTGAATGTTTCTTTCTCATCTTCTTGGCAAGATACTAATTTTGGGGTTCTTATTGTTTTGGATACCCAATCTTTAAATCTAGATATTTCTCAATTTTTATAAGAAAATACCCTATATATTTTTTACATAATCTTAAAATCTCTGTCATTAGATATTTCCTCAATGCTTGTCTGATGTTTAATGGCTATGATTTTCTATGACAACTGCAAGATCTGTGCCCAGCCATCTTAGTTGCATAAGAGGTGATTGACAGCTTTGCCTGCTCAAATTTTTGTAAAGGATTCAAAGGAGGAGATAATATGATCATTAAATTCCCTAATTTCAAGTTTTCCATTACTCTTTGTGGAATATCTTATCTTGAATGATGGGCAAAGCTGAAAGCTCCTAATGCCTTTAGTATCTTCAGCAATGGGGAGTGAGTTTTAATACCTCACTGGCTTCTAAAAGATACTTTGCTTGAGGGCTTAAAAAAACTCAGAGTAGATAAACCATCTTTAGCCAACGCTGTTGGGGGGGGGGGGAAACGAAAATAGAAACCAGAAAATTATTATGTTATTAATAATTCTATTTTTTTTCTTGTGATATAAATTCATAAATTGAATTGATGTGATAACAGAGTGGTTGAGGCATCTATGAGCAATGGAGAGAGGACTTTCAAGATAGAGGAAAAAAGCTTTCTTCTGTTACAGCTTCAAGAACGATATGTCTATCCTTTTGCAATGGATTGAGCACTGCAAAACCTGCACTGGCTGCAGCAGAAGAAAGAATTCACATCCATTTCAACAGGTGTTCTATAAACAATGATTAAGGCTCACCCCTGTGAAATGAATGAATGCTGTCACTCCCATTTTACAGATGGTAAAACTATGCTACAGAGAAACTATAGGATTTGCTTACTGCTGCATGCAAAGTTGAGTACAAACCAGTCCCTTGTCTTGTAATCTGTCTCCTTAATAATTAGACTGCACTTCCTTCCTAAACAGGAAATGTCTGGACTCTTTAGAGATACATCAACCTGGCAAGTCATATACTGGCAAAAATTCTTCTGTGACATACATACCCTGAAATTCTTCTGAAGTCAAAGCAGAATTTATAATATAGACTTTTTTTTAAAACTCACAGATTTCTTTAAAACTGTGAGTTTTTTAAAACTCACAGTGGGAGAATTTTTAATAAGTAAAAGTAAGACATAAACAATGGAGGTGACTGGATGAAAGGTCTGTGCCTTTAGAGGCTCATAGAAAATACATAAAAACACACTGGTTGAAGAAAAATTCCCTGCCTTTCACAGCTACAACTAAACACTATGGATCATGACACCACCATTTGTTAGATGTTGTTTCCCTGATTGCTTTAGACTCCAAAAGTTACCGTAGCCAGTTATGGCCACTCTAGAATGCAGCATCTGTAAAACAGACTATGAGCTGACTGGCTCAAATGTCTCAACTCATGTAATTCATTTGTATTCCAGCAAATATTCCTATTAGAAGTTTCTCTTGATTCCTGCTGCAGTCTGGCCTGTTAAACACAGGCTCTTCTGCTGACTGTAACCTCTTAAGCAATTTCCAGGTCATCCTGTTCATGGCTATTGGAGTGGAATTAGTCTGGCCATAGCTGTAATGTCTGATCCTGCTTGTTTGGATGTAGAGCGTTTGCTGCAAATTTACAACCAACAGACAAAAGCAGGAATACCCATGTTGCAGTCAATTCCATCTTAAAGATAATTAAAGGCAATTATCCTATGCCAAATTTAAATAGGCTAAGTGAAGCACCCAATAAGGCTCCTACTTCTCTTTGTTTGCAATTTGGAAATCTGAGCTTGCACAGCTCAGTTTTGTCAGGTGAGAGGGACCCCAGCCCTGGCAACTTTGGTGAATTATGTACATGGTTTTACATTTTTCTTTATTCCCTGACAAATATCCTGAAGTCCTGATAAACAGTTGTTCTTTTCCTTCTCCCACGTGGAGAACTGGCAGACCAGCTCTTGGAAATCTGTAACTCCTTCCTATGCCAACCACTAATGGCAGTCACTACTCCAGTGACACATTCCTGAATACATACTCTATTTTGTTCCCTTCCAGCAGGACAATTTCTTTGCACTTTCATGTGGGGAAAAAAAAAAAAAAAAAAAAAAAGAGAGTAGGAGTAAGTCAGAAAGATGAGGACAAGAACACAGGAACATAGAGAAAAAGGAATGGTAGATGAGAATCATCTTGCAGGCACTGAACTTCAGCAAGTTCAGTGCAACAAGGCTGGTGCAACTTTAGTGGGATGCATTTTGAGAAAGTTACCAGCAGCCATTTCATTAACAGAACATCCAGGCATTGACAACTCCCAAGCGTGTCTTCCTCCTCTGATATATTGCAAGTAGACTTATCTCTGCTGATGACCTGGTTAAAGAAGTTGAGACATCTTTCACTTTCAATTGGTGTCATTTCATTCATTCTAGTGGCTTTTATCAAGGAAGGCTTGTCAGAGTCAAACATCTAATTTTTCTAAGTTTTCCAAGTTCAGGACAAGCATTTTTTCCCATTTGATCAATTTCAGGTGTCTTTTTTATTAGATCTGACAGGAAAGTAATGTTGCCAATCTGCAGGGAATGTCATTTAAAAGAAAATATAAGTGCTTTTGAACTTATTCAAGCCAAAGTCTGTGATGTTACCTGAAAGAAAGATAGATGTTCCATGGATGTTTGCACTTTCTAACTCTGGAGCTCCCTGGGCAGCTCTGCCTGGCAGCCTGCTCCAGGACCACTGATCTCAGAAGCTTGTCCAGCCCCTCTGGGTGCTCTCTATTTAGTCCTGCAATGGGCCAGAGGAAGATCTTACAGATGAATTTTTTAGGCTGTTCAGCAGTTGCTGCTGAATCAGCCTTAACAGTGCTGAAGCAGGAGCTCAATAAATTGCTGCTAGGGAGCTTGTTTTACTGACATATCTCATTTGCCCTCAAAAGTCTGCAGCACTTCTAATACGTGGTATAATAGCAGGGTAATTGATGAAACCAGAAAGAAATAAAAATGCTTTTTACTTTTGGTCCAGTTTCCCACTCTGCAATCAACATGAGGTTTGTCATGACTTCAAAGGGAGAAGAAGAAGGTCTCCTGTTTGAAGTTTAGCTTGCACGATTTTGAAGCATTCTGTGATGCCTCAAATGCAAGACAAAAATTGAAGGATTGAAAACCTCAATTCAAAAGAAAATCAACAACCTGAACCCCTAACTTTAAAGTCATAAAGAAATGCTTTGGCTCTAAAGAATTTCTCTGAAAACCCTTCTGGGACAAATTATTGTAATTGTTAGCTTTGCACCAATGAGCGGTCACTTCCACTGGAAAGGAAGAAAGCAAAACAAAAGGAAAGAATTTTCATCTTGATTTTGTTGATTCATCATTATTTAACAGCGAAAATAGAGAGGAAGGAAAAGGAAAAAGAACTTCCTAGCTGCTATAAGGCAGCTGACTTCATCTTCTTTAGATCAAAGCAAAGAAAGAAGAGACTTATCTGAAGTGCCCTAGTGAGGGTTCCTCTGAAATAAACAAGTGCCCCTGCAGGGAGAGAAAGAGATTTTATTCTTGCTTTTGTTAATTACAATTCTCTCAAAGAGGAAAAGAGAGGAAGGGAGACAGTGCTCTGGCATGCTGTTCTGTGTTCCTCTAGCCCAGCAGAAATGTTTAATACTGGATTACCCTGGCTGGCACAGGCTGTCCTGCTTTCTGCTTGGCTGGCCTTATAGCTGAGGGAGCACTCACTGGCTCCTTCAAGATTTTCCTTCTACTTCTTTCTTCCATACCCAGTGCAAAAAGGATTCAGCAGAGAAGTGTGGCCTGAACATAGGATCAGAAAACGGACAAGGGTCTGAAATATTTTAACATATTTGTACTGACATTGTCTTAGAGGTTACTGGATGGACTTTATGTGGGAAAGAAAAGACAGAAAAAATTGACCAGGATAAATGGCTGCTATTACTGAAGTTCTTGCAGGCATTGGCTTTGACATCAGAGAAGGTGTCTCATCTGAAGGGTAAATTTGTTCATAATAGCTATCAGAGGACTGATAAATAGCAGCCAAGGTGACAAAACAATTATATAGTTATTTCCATATCCTTTGTGTTTATTTAGTAGCACATTTAATCATTTTGTAAACTATTGGTGCATCTGAGATAATGAACACTATATGGAGATAGATGAAGGGACGGTGATGATACATGTCAGCCTACAACATATACAGCAGTCAGCGTTAATCAGTGAAAACACTGCTATGATGAATCTGAAAAGATGCTCTCACAAATGATTTTTCACTTTTGTTGAGAAATGTGTCACAACTTCCAATATTCTAGCTTGTCAAGACATGACAGATGAAGTATCACTGCGTGATTAGTAATAGAGAAGGGCAATGGTTATGTTAAATAAAATCTGAACCACCATTCCTGATGTAAGCCCAGTTACTGAGTGTCTGAGAAAGACTGAGGACATGTGAGACACCCATCTTCTGTCATTCCCTGTTGCGTTATCCTTCACTGAATCAGTCTCCACCCACTCTCCATGCTTAGAATCATCTGTAATCAGGCATCTGATTCTCCTGCATATACCTTTACTTTTCATGGGGAGCATCATGGCCCTCGGGAAAAACCTCTGCTGGGTCCTGGCCCCCATCAGTCTGGAGTAGGTATCCTGCAGGTGGCTAAAACTACACCAAAACTGCAGGACCCAGCATGTACTGTCTGCAACCACAGCTTTCCAAGCCTGTGAATCCCTGTTTGCCTCCAGGATGTGCTAAACAGCAACCCAGGATGGAGTTTTTCAGAGAAATTAGCTGAGAAGTTGCAGAGAAGCAAAAAGGAGACACATAAGGAATTTGCTGTAGAAGGTCATCAAGACCCACCTGAATGACAGGCTTACCAGGAAATAGATGACACTGAGCTGATAGAAGAGAGGGAAACCTTGAGATTAACCTCTAATGACAAGAAGTGAGAGTAGGTATACATCTGCTTGCATTTGTTTTTCCCAGGTGCAGTATATAGCACAGTTCAACAAATGCTGCCATCCTTAATATTATTATTTTAAGTTAATTAAAAAACAACATTTATGTCTTTTCTACTACCTTTTTACTAGCTTTCTTCTGTAGAGATCTTTCTCTTCCTTTCATATCATTAGGAAAAAATGTCCAGCTTTCAAAGAATTCGTGGCCGGACTAATTTTTGACGAACTATTTCCATTTCTTATTCACTACCATCTTGCAGAATATGCCTGAGACTTTACTAGCTTCCCAGCAGAAATTAGTTCAGCTCCCCTTAGGCACCTTTGAGCATATTAGAATAGAAGAAGTAGGTAAGATTATTTTTTTTTTTAATTTTTAGTTTTAGAAAAAGGAGGAGCTGGGGAAGAGAATCATTTAAAAGGGAATGGAAGTATTATGCTCGTAAAAAAAATAAAATATGATGAGTTTCCAGGATAAAAGAAAAAAAGGAAAGCATTGAAAAACTTATAAGATTATAAAAGTCTCTTGCTTCTGTTCCCTTCAAATTTGAAGGACATTCTTATATGCTGTGGAGGCACACACAATTCTGAAAGCAGTTCCCAGAACACTAGCACATATTAATTGGTAGAACTGTGAAAGAGGCATCCCACCCTGAATGATTAAGGGCATGTGCTTCTGGCCCTAAAGATTTACAGTAATGAGGGTGAAGTGGTGTCTTGTCTCACCAATGCTTGTCCTTGGTGCTGCATAAATAAGTAAGCCTCAGTGTTTCAAATGCAAGATAGTCACTTGATGGTCATTGATAGTCATAGCATTAGGTGCTACCATACTGACCAAACTGTTTTCCTTTGAAGACACTCTGTTATAGATCAGTAAATCTAATAACTTCTTTTTCTAGAGCACTTCATCTCTCTCTAGATCAGACTTATAAATTTTTAACTGCTTCTACCCTGTAGTGAGATTGGTAAATTTTTAATTGCCTATATGGTGCTCCACTATAGTCATCCCACATAAGACTGTACAGGTTTCTGCTTGTTTCACAAGCTTCTTTATCTTAGTGTCATATATATATGACACTAACTTTTCTGGCCATCAATTCATCAGTTTCTCTTTTCAGAATAACATAATCACAGAATTAAAGTTATTATCATGTTTATTGTTGCCATTAGATTGGTCTTCTATATCGCTGAATTCCTACTCCAGCAGAATTACAACAAATAACATTTCCCCTATGAAATATAAATAATACCTTTTTTGTCTTCCAGGTCTGAAGCCTTTCTACACGTGTTTCATCTCCTCTAATTTTAGGAATTTTCACTTGACACATTGAAAATATCTGGGTTTGGTGTCAATCTGTGTGTTATGCATTTCCACAAGCATTCAAGTTACTGTCTCCAAACACTACTGTCCTCCACTTGATCTTGCAAAATGACCTGATAGAAGTGGTCAGAAATAGCTCATATGAAGGGACTGTATCTTCATATCCTACACAGCAACACAGAAGGCCCACTAGCTGGTTTTTATCCACTGAGTTTATTCCTACTCATCCCTTTCAATTTTTTTCTTCAGTGTTTTTTCCAATTTTGCATGATCTAACAATCTGTTCTTTATTCTATACACCATGAATAGGCCACCAGCCAATTTTGGCTCTCCTGGGAGGAAAACTATGTCTGTCTAGAAGAATAACATCTAGATTTTATAGCACCTTCCTGAATTTATTGTAAAAAAAACCCAATTATTTACAGCATCAAGTTAAAAAAATCCCTTCTGTTATTTCAGAGTTTTAGGCAGCTCATTCCTACTCAACTTTAACTTGGTTCAAACATTTTCTCAGTTAAAATTAACAAAGCACAGAGTTGCTTCTCCCTCTAACCCTCTGCCTCCAAAATATTTCTTTTCTTTCTTTCGTTCATATTTTAACATAAAAAGCTTCATGTCTTGCCATTGAAGACAATAGATCTCATAATATTTCAATTCTCATTTGAGAACAAAATGCAATTCATGATCTTCTCTAGCATAGCAGTCTGACAGGGACAGAGAAATTCTGTTTCTTTCAACCCATTCCAATGAGCAATCTCATGCTACAGCACCCAATCCCACTGCAAAGCAAAGTCAGGACAGACAGCATCCTGGTTTTACCAGCCAGTTCTTTATTGTTTTGAAGGTGGTTAAACTTTTTCCAATAAATGTTAATTTTAGAAGAGATTATGTTTAGATAAAACTTTTTTTATGTTACATTTTTCCAAGAAAATTAAAATATGAAAGTCTATTTTTTCAACTCACTATTTTGCATTGTATTTTTCAGTAAAGTAGTAGAGAAAAAGACAAACAAGTTGGAGGGCAGAAATGGGTGAGGAAAAAACGTCAGCTTTGTAAAATCTCAACTGAAAATTTCTGGTTGTATAAGCAACCATTTTCCAGAATTGTGGAATAAAAATGTTGACAATTTCAAATCATTTCCCCCTATTTTTTTTTTTAACTAGATCTAAGAATTTTCTCTGGACTTTAGGCAATAAATGACTTAATTCTCATTTGTGTTTAATTTCTAATGAGATAGATCCCTCAGACTTTCTAAATGCAAATCATATTTGTTATATAAGAAAAACTCATTCTGCAGTCAAAATAGCCTGAAAGACAGGCCAGGTATTATTATAAAATTACTTCATTTTACTGGAAATAGTTACGCCTGGAAAGTCAAGAATAGAATTTGTCAAGAAAATCAGTCTATTCCTAGATCTGTGACAAAGATATATATTTCCTTTTTTAAAAAACCTTTTCAACTAAAAGGCATGTGGTGTCAGTAAGAGACTTAGAAGAAAAAGATGCTAAATTCAAACCAAATTGGCATTTTCAGAGCATTTGTGTGCTCTGAAAAGTAGAGAAGGACACTGAGTTCTCCCAGTCAGCTGATGGCCTGGAAGGAGATAATCCAGTCCATGAGATGTTCTGTGTGAATGAATAAGCTGTCCAGAGCAGTAGGGTGAAGTAGGCCAGGGTCAGCACTGTGCTAGCTCCTCTACCCTTGGGGCTGGTGCTGGCACCTGCAGAGCATTGTCCTGCAGAGCATGGGTGCATTCCTTAGCTTGCAGCTGCCTTGGAAATGCTACACGATGCTTTTCTGTGTGTGCCAACCTACCTCTGGAGCTGCTGTCTTCTGAAATACCTGTGTTCAGCCATCTAACTTGAATTCCTGAACGCTGATGTGATGCCACAACTCTAGTAAGTCCTAGCTCACTTCAAATTATATGTACCTTCTTGAGTTTTATCATTCCTTTAAGCAAATACATCACTTGAAAATGGATGTTAAACCAGAAAGACAAAAGCCAAACATACAGATTTCCTATCTCAATGGAAATGTTTCTACTAACTCTGTGTTCCTCCTGGCATATATGCATGTCTCAGCAACATTCAGACCCTTTCTTGAATTTTATGTTTTGACTAAGGAGAATATTATAGCATTTGATTTAGAAATCTGAGAATATATCTGACACAGGAAGTAGCAGCTCCACCCCACACAAATGCTCTTCAGTCTTCTTAAGGTCCACTCTCCCTTCCTTAACAAAACCATCATAGGACCAAACAAGCAAAGTAAACTTACATAAAGATGTATTAAGAGCACCACCTACCAATTACTGTGTCTGCAGCCTCTACAAGTGAGTCAGCATCAAGTAAAACTCTGTAACTACAAAAATGTGGAAGTTGTTGTGATGTGTGAGAATGGAGGTGCCCCATCAGGTTCCTTGTGAGGTTCCACACTGGCCAGGCTCTGCAGGTGACCCTGGACAGGAAGACATTGTCCACTGCTGTATTTAGCTTGTCTCTGGGTGCCCAATTGGTGATGTCCCCTTGGTTTATTTGTAAATTGTTGTAGTGATGCACTAAGGATGTACAAGCAATTTCTCTTCAGCAGCCAGTCTCCTTCTTGTCCAGAAGGACTGTATGGAGGTTTTGGGGTAACTGCTGAATTCCCCTTTCACTTTTCTTTCAGTGAATCTGTATGCCCACTCTAGCATACTAATTTAGTTTTCTAGGCTATGTAAAGTCCCTTCCAAGGAAAGAATGATCCTAGGGTGCTTTTCATATCAAATTTTTCTACTTGCTAAATTGTAGCAGCTCCTTACATCCTTCATGGAAGCATAATTTCACGGGATCCTTGTTTCATCCCTCAACACTTAAAAATCCAGCTATCACTTTTGTCCTTCTGTTTTCCTCAAGGCACCAAGACCTTATTCACATGTCCAGCTTGGTTCTATATTCTAAAGGCTAAAAAGTCTGTAATTCAAAACAGTGTTTCTTGGGAAAGAAAAGTCAACAAGAGAGTGACAGCTCTCTAGGACAGTAGGTGCTAAAAGGTCTGATATAATAGCATGAAGAGAAAATCTTCTGGATTTTCTTTTCTCCCTGGTCGTCTGTGTACTTTCTGTAAAACTAAAGTGCTTTATGCCTCCTTCCACCAGCATGGTACCTCAGTATCAAATAAAGTACAGGTCTGAGACATGGAGTTATTTAAAACCTCTGAGCCTGAAAGTTCAATTCATTCTTGTCTGTTTTGAAAACCATATTTTGCAGGAAAGATGGGAAATGTTCCATTCTTACAATAAAGACAGGAATCAAGAGAAATATCTGCTACCATCCTCTGAGCTTTCCTTGTCAGATGAAGAAGCATGAGCCACAGAGTGTATGAACAAATTCAGAAAGATGAACTATTCTTCACTCTTTTACCATAGACTATCCTCTGGCTTTAGCATATGGCCAGGATATCACACAGAACAACAGTTTCTTAATATAGATTAGGAACAGCACTGAGCCAACTGCAGTTTCAAACCCATCTGCCCATGCAAAAATACTTTTTCGCTGGGATCTTCCTTCTAATGCTGAATTATTTCTGCCCACAAACCCCTTCTTCCCAAATAACTTATGAAACAATGCACTTTAAAAAAAACTAAAAGAAACAGAGGTCTCCTGCTACCCAGTATCCCTACAGTGGCCTGTCATTAGGCATGAGGCTCACAATCTTCCAAGGTCCTGTCAGGACAGCTTCATAATGTTTATTGTCATTGTGTTGATTCTGCATTCTGTGAGTATCCATATGCAAGCTTTCTCCTGTAATCAGATTTATCAGAGCAGACTAGTGTCTATGCAGAGTCCCTCCACAGTCTGTAACATTCAGCATCTTTGCAAAGATCTATGGCACTCCCCAGGCCTGCATCCACCGGGCCATTTCTTAATTTTCTTGTTGCCTATCCAAGATTTCTCTTTCTAAGGGGAAAAAAATTGTGCTAGTTTTTTCAGGTGCTTGCTAGCTTTTTTTGTTTTTCCTCAATCTGACTGTTTTTTGTTCTGTGGGGTGTTTTTCCCCCCAGTTTTCCTGTTATTCTTCCCAGACTTCTGATATTCTTACTCAAAATTTCTTTTTTGCATGATAATAAAATACATCCACCATATTTTCAGTCTCTTCTAATCATTATCAGCTCAAAACTAACTACATTTCCTTCCAACAGAAACAAGACTTATTCAACAATTTGTCGTGAGTTTAAATGTTTCTTCTCTAAATTGTCTGATGAAAACATTACTCATATTTGTAAAAGGGAGTGAGGGTGTGGGATTAGACAGTTTAATATGACTGCTTTCTCTTTTGCATTTTGAATTCAATACTGCAGATCAGGCACTGCACTGCAGCATTCTTCCCAAAACTCACAGGAGCCCAGCTCTCATCTCTCTTGCGTTTGCTGCCTATTGGTTTAACTCCATGCAAGCCTAAGAGATTATACCAATAAAAACTTGAGATGACACATTAGAGAATCAGGTCTATATTAACTTGATTTTTACAAAGCCAAATCTTTTCCTAACTGAGTTCTGAGCATTCAGAATTTTTTCTAGCTATTCTTCCAAATGATTCCCTTCTATTTGGAGCCTGCTGTTGAAGTACCTTGTATATTGCTCAGCTTCTTCTGTGCTTTTGCTGCATTTTAGTCAGCTTTCTATCATATACATCACTCCCAGAAAGGAGAAAAACTTTTTGGATGGGCAGAAATGAAGCTGTATGAGCTGAAGTAGCTGTATGAAGCTTCTTACTCATAGGTAAGTAACTATAAGGAAATTGAGATTGAAATCAAATACTACATTAACAAGTTAACAGCCTATGTAAATCATAGCTGGCTATCACCCATTAACTCAAGAGTATCTATTACAGAATCCTTAGACTTTCAAAAAAAAAAAAAAGTTAGAAATTAATCAGAGGCTCAAAGTGCTTTTTGGTAATTAAATCATTGTCTAGATACACATTACAGATTCATTGAAGAAGGATGAGATTTATGTTTTCCATTAGCTGTTGAAATGGCCCATTAGCTGTTCTCGGTTCCCAACAGGAAAACTTTGTAGGTACACAGTTTGTGGTAGCTGGGGGTAGGGCTGAGACCAAGCCTCATCCCCAATGGGCTGCAGCTGTGAAAAACAGGTGAGCAGTGTTGAAGGTAATGAGGTGCCCGGGGGCACTGGCCAACCACCAAAGGGAACAGAGGGCACACAGGTGTAATGCATGACCGTGAGGGGTATAAAAGGTTGGGCTAAAGAACAGGCAGGGCAGTTGCTTGGAGCCTTCTGAAGGGGTGTAGTGTTGCTCTGTATGGGTTGAAGCCTTCTGAATCTGTGTGATGTTGCTCTGTGTATTGTTGCTGTCTCAACAGCAACATATGCTGCAACAAAACTTGTGAGTAAATAAAGGTGAATTCCTGTAGATTGTAGCTCTCTTTACTCTTCACTGAGTAAAAAACTGGCTGGATGGCTGAGCCAAGAGAGTGGTGCTGAGTGGAGTTCCAACCAGCTGGTGACTGGTAAAAATGGTGTTCCCCAGAGTACAGTACTGGGGCCTCCTCTGTCTCAGAGGAGGGGATCAAGTGCAACCTCAGTCAGTTTGCAGATGGCATTGAGCTGGGCTGGACCATTGATCTGATGGAAGGTAGGAAGGCTCTGCAGAGAAACGTGAACAGACTGGGTTGATGGCCTGAGGGCAACAGTATGATGTTCAAAAATTCAAAGTGCCCAAGGGTTCTGCCCTCGGTCACATTGACCCTCTGCAGTATTACAGGCTGGGGGAAAAATGCCTGCAGAGCTGCCCAGTGCAAAAGGACCTGGGGCTGTCAGTTGACAAGTACCAGCAATTGAACAAGAACCAGTGTGTGCTCAGGTGGCCAAGAAGGCCAATGGCCTGATGTCAGCAATAGTGTGGCCAGCTGGACCAGGACAGGGGTTGTCCCCCTGCACTTGGCCCTGATGAAGCCATGCCTTGAATCCTGTGCTCAGCTCTGACCCCCTCACTACAAGAAAGACAGGGAAGTGCTGGAGCAAGTCCAGAGAAGGGCCGAAGAGCTGGTGGAGTGTCTGGAGCACAGGTCCTATGAGGGGTGGCTGAGGGAGAGGAGGGTGTTTAGCCTGGAGAAGAGGAGGCTGAGCAGTGACCTTGCCACCCTCCACAACCACCCTAAAAGCAGGCTGTAGCCAGTGAGCGTTGGTCTCTTCTCCCAGGCAACCAGTGACAGGACAAGAGGCAAGTTCTCAAGTTGTACCAGGGGATGTTTATATTAGATATTAGGAAAAATTGCTTTGTCCAGAAGCTTGCCATGCACTGAAATAGGCTGTCCAAGGAAGGTGGAGTCACCAGCCCTGGGCTATTCAAAAGACATGCAGATGTTGCATAAGGGATGTGGCTTATTGGTGGAGTTGGCAGTGATGGGTTAATAATTGGACTTAATTATCTTAAAGGGGTTTATTAGCCTAAAGAACTTGAGTACTTTTATTCTGGCTTTTTTTAGGGCTTTTAACTAATAACAAGCTTTGAAAATGATATCTTGTTTGAAAAATATTAACTAAAAAAAAATTAGTTTTTCTTCATGTTGGGTACATGTCCTAAGACATGACAAGGCATAATGCAAGTCATAAAACAATGAATTTTAAAAGGGTTTTCATCTATTCTGAGAGAGTTCTTTTCCATTCAGATGTCATGTATTCATCTCAGCTTCTGTTACTTGGCCCAAGTAATTAGCAGACATTTTAAAAGAGATGACAACAGAAGACATTTTCCACTTACTCCTACCCTTCTCCATAAGAACTGAAATGCAGAGGATTCCTCGTGACAGCCCAGATCTAAAATACATTCCAATAAAAGGTATCAAACAAAAACATCCAGGGTTTCCCAATTTCCCCTCAAAAGAGATTAGCATATAACAACTTTAGCCTCACTTCCCCAAAAAATGAGAATAAAAAAATCTCATGGCCTGTGTGCCATGTACGAGACCAGCCTTTACCAGGTGGTAACTACTGACTGCAGTCACCCATATTAAAAATAAATTATTAAGGAGAAAAAGCCAGCATGGTATTTTATTCCTGAGAGTGTGAGAAAATAGGGAGACCTTAAATTGGTGGTGTTGATGTTAAGTGCAGCAGTAATGAGACATACATTACTTAATTTTTTTTACTGTGAGAATTTATATAACAGTAAGAGTGCAATATTTGCCGTTGGAATATTCCACAGTAAAAAGAACTGAAAATGTACTTAGATATGTACATACCTGGCAAAGAGCAGATTTAACTCAAGAGCAAAAGTTCTGATGGACACAGCCAGGATGAGATCTGAATTCCTAGCATGCAGGTGTGGTTAGCTGTATTGCTGCTGGACTCAATTGGAAGCACCTTTTAGGAGGCTTTAATCCCATGACTTATGGAATCTCCTGGGCTGCACTTAGTGGGTCTTAAAAGAGAGCTTAGGAAAGCCATTTACTTAGGAAAAACAGGGTAAAGCGAAGAGGCAATAGGTCTTACCTTAAAACTTGTTGATATGGACTCTGCTGTATTTCACAGAATTACAGAACTGTTGAGGTTAGAAGGGAACTCTAGAGATCACCTGGTGCAGTGCCCCTGGTCAAACAGGGCCACTTAGAGCTGGCTGCCCAGGACCATGTCCAGGCAGGTTATGAACATCTGCAAGGATGGACATTCTACAACTCCTCTGGGCAGCCTGTGTGACCTAGAGGAGTTAATTCTTAGGATAGATATAGATTCTGAAGAACACATCCAATTTTTCTCTCCAAGGATGATATAAGGAGGTTTGTGGTTTATTTAGCAATAGTTCAAAAATATATAGAAACATACTCTAAAAATCCAGTTTTTACCCAAGCTGACACTATACAACCCTTTTGACCAACCTTTCAGTGTTTTCCATCATATTCACTCAATTATGCTCTTTTTTCCCCACTTATCTAGTCAACCAGTAATTTTTTAGATACTCATCTTTCTCCTTAGTGATTAAATACAGCCATTAATGAAAGATTTGCCAGAATAAAAAGAGAACAATTACTGCTCTGTACAAAAGCTAACAAGAACATTTCTTAAACAGCTGGAATAAAGTACATGGGAACTGTAAATGTCAGTCTTCTGCAAAATAAAGATAATTACAGCAAGATATGCACTCTTGAACTCTTTTAATGGGAGGCCTGAAAGTGTGATACAAAGCTTATGCTTTTCATCCAGGCTCTTGCACCCTTCATTTTCCTTCTTTTGGTGCAAGTTCTCATGGTGAGGCAGCTCAGCCTCTGCCTCACCTGCTGGTGCTAAGTAAGGAGAGCCCTCCACTCCAGCACCCACCCAGCCTGATTCCAGCTCTGTTTCATCTTCCTCTTTGTGTCTCCAAGCACTCATAATACCTTTTACTCCTGGGGCTATCTGCATGTTCTGGTTGCTTAGAAACCATTCCTGAATGGCTACAGAGGATTTTAAAAAATTGTCTTCAATAATTCTCCCACCTCTTTTCTCATAGTAGAGTACTGTTTTAAGTATTGTAAGCAATTCTTTCTTTCACTTTCATTTCCATTAAGTTTAATGTGGTGGTTGTTAGGTTGTCCTGTGATCTTGCAAACACCACAATTGTTTTTTGGTTTTTTTTTCTTTCCTTTTCCTTCATCCTTATGGTCCAATGTAACTTTCAGTTCTGCAGAGCAACCAAAAAAGTCATCACAGCCAGAGCCCTGGAAACAGGATTTGTCTGAAGGGACAATGCAAAATTACAAAGGTCTAGTCCTAAAAATGTCATATGAGTATAAAAAAGAGCTGCTTCCTTTATCCATGCTAACTTGATGATGTCATCAAATGCAGAGAACTGCAGGGCTCTCCCAGGCACTGCTGAGGCTGAGAAAAAAGAACGGTGGTCAGGTCTTACCAGATTAACACCTTTATAAAGATCAAAGGCTAAAATAGGTAGCAAATCCATTGTGAGAACCCAAATAAGAGCAGAAAAAAAGGCAAAGAGGCTCGTAGTCTTCACAAAGACTTAAATTGACAGAACATAATTTACCAGAAGCCCTGTAGCTCTGGACACCATCAAAAATGCATATTTTAGGCTGTATATTGATTTTCAATATTCTGATACAAAATAACCAGTGTTATATGTCCAGCATGGGATCTTGTAATACACTTTATTAGATCTGTGGACAGAGCTAATATTTTCAAAAAGACAACACATTTGTTTCATTTTTTGGAACTCTTGAACCTATACCCACATTTCTTATAATTCCTTGGGTCAAATATAAAATTTACATTATTTTGCACTACAAATGTGTGTATAAGTCTTATGGATATTCTAGCTGTCTAAATGATTCTGTGACTAAGAAAGCAATAACTTACTGTGAATAAGAGGCTACTTTGATTGTCCTGCATAACCTGGATCACAAATAAACTCTTTGGTAGCTGAGCAAATAACTGCCCGATTAAAATGGCTGTGGAAAAGTTTCTTGTTAAGACCAAGAATATGACTATTGTCTGTTGTGCACCTTCCTTATCATCCTTGCCTGGAGTCTGATCTTTCCCAGCATCCTGGCACAGGTCATTCTCTGATACTTTATAGTTATAAGTGCTGAAGGATCTGCAGATGGACAGACTTGTGTGAAGGCTCATGAAAACACCTGGCTGTGCTAGTGCAAGCCAGGGCTAAAACTCCCTCTCTTTAATGAACACCAAGATACAGTATTAGTTTGTTATTTTTCTTATCTGTGTTTTATGGTATTCCAAAGCAAACTACTGTGTTAGCTGTGAAACTTCAAGAGCTCAGAAGTCAGATTTAGATAACTAAAAAAAAAAAATATTTTGAAAAATGAAGCTATTAGTGCTAAAACCAGAAGTGTGTTTGACACCCCTCATTATGATTACAGAGACTGTATCCCTGCCTGGAGGCAGCTATGTCTTCAAGGGAAGACACAGCATGATGGACCTTCACAAAGGGTCTCCCAGACTTCACTTATGCTACTATGATTTCCATCCTGCAAGATCTGCTTCCATAAACTACAAGAGAGACAATGTGACTCTTCTGTCCTTCCCCTGGAATGTCACATATGTCTTGCACTGCAGAAGAGCAGGGAACAGACTAGCCCTTGATAAAGGGGAATGTCCCTCTCCCTGCCATCTGAACATAACCTCAGAAGCTTTTGTTTCTACCACTCTTCAAGTGATCATATTGCTGCATCATACTCCTGTCTTAAAAGCAATGCTTATAAGCAGCATACATTCAGTGTTTCAGATTTATACACAAGCACCAGTTTAGAGCATGGTGAACTCTTCAACAGATCTGAGACCATTCAATGGTGACCTTGTTGTTTTGGCATAGTCCTGTAATCCTATTACTTCTCTAACTTTTCGTGCTAACATTTTAAAGAGCAGCTGAGTGCTTACACCTCAGTGTCCTATATGCTGGGGAAGGAGGGAGAGGGAGGGAAAACCATTTATTTTGCTGCCTTTATTCCCATGAGAACGACTAATCACGTGGGAGTAGAACAACAAGTTCTGCTAGGCACACAGAATCTGCTTATGAGACATCTCTGCATGCTCTTGAGGTTTCATTAGCTTAAAGTGGATTTTTTCCACTCCTCCAGATCATTGTTATTTCAAAACCAAATTTATTTAAACTAGGGAAAGACACATCTCTTCAACTATGTCAACTTCAAACTCAAGCACAAAATGTACTACATGTGTTTTTTCAATTATTAAAATATGCATCAGTTACAACAATGGGTTTATGGAAAACTCTCTTTTCCTGCTGTAGGGAATGCTAATAATTAGCGTGATTTTTGTCATCCTTCTAAGACACCTCTGAACCAGGAGTTATTATGGAGAAATATTTTTTCTATACAGGCTGTCTTGCAAAAATAACCAGCTCTGGGTTTGTTTATGATCGTCAAGGGAGAAAGTAACACAATAGCTACACCCAATGGCAACTTCACTAACAGCTAGTTTTCAAAGAAAACTAGGATTTTCTTACCAGGGGCTCAACTAACAAGGTCAAATATAAGTACTTAGGCCAGTTTTAAGAGTTGTTTTCCCTTGAAGATAAATGCATTTTTAAATTACATTGAGTAATCTTTGATTCAATTTTTTTGCAATTTATCTTTTAATACACCACAGTGTTGTACTTTTGCTTGGTTTATTATTTTCACTCAGACTAACATAATGGATTGAGCCACTTATGCTTCTCCTTACCAGATTCTCAGGTTTTAATATGCCTATTCCATTGTTGTGACAAAAGCAGCTTTCAGATTATTAACCACAGGAATTGATCCTATGTTACATTGTGGGCTTGCAAAGAAAACTGTAAGTGATGCTCTAACGTGCATAAAATATGTCTTCAGTTCTGTAGAGCAATATATTAGCCCCTGAGACAATAGAAACCAATAAAAAAATAAAGGAGCCCAGGTCTTGGCTTCTGAATTTTATTAGGACAATGATTTTTCCTACTTCAATGTTAGAAAATTTTCATGGAAGTTAAAAATTTCCATTTTGCTTTAAGGATAATGAAAAACCATATTACATCAGTTCTCGGTAGGTACAGAATTACACATTGAGTAGGAAGAAGTTACATTTGGGAGCTTTGCTACTAATTGAACCAGACCAAGGAAAAATAAAGTGAAGAAAATCATAGTCTGAAATTTTAGAGTCAACACTGCATGGGACATAATTTTGACATAATAAAATTAATGTCAAAGAAAGACCTGAGAAATAGGAAGACATAAAACAGTGGACTTGCAACCAATGCTTCTGGTGAAAAGCAGAGATCTCCATACTATGATTTTTCTAAATTTTATTTTTGCATAACAGCTACTTTAAGTTTGATGGATTAACTTTTGCCTCAGAAAAAGTGTCAAAATACTGAATTTCATTAAAGTTTCACTACTAGGAATTTTGGGGTAATTTTTCTAAAATTTATTAAATGAAAGGCTAGAATTTACATATGTCCTTATAGCTTCTAAACTTGTATAGTTCATACAAGTTTATACATTCATTTTCCAGTCACATTCTGCACCAGTGTGAAAGAAAAGGGATACATGACCTGCATCATGCTTTCAGAGCCATGAAGTTCAGTGGAGAACTGATACCTGCTACCTACTCCCCTGAGCAGTTCCATTTCATGACATGTTGCATGTCACAAAAACAACTGGGATTTCCCTTCTAGACACACGAGAAGAGTTGATCCTCCTCTGCAGCAAAGACTCCAAGATATAATAAAATATAAGGGCAGAAAAGGTGCAAGGAGATCTTAGGTATGGGATTAGCCAATTTGCTTCCCCCGTACCCCTACTCTAGGAAGAACCCAGAGAGATGCCAAGAAAACCAAAATGACACAGAATGATTGAGCACAAGCCATCACTCAAATACACCAACATGTTATCTCAGCTTCACCTCAACAGGCTTAGAAGGGGACCAAAGCCTCTGCTAAAATCATATGGATACTTTCCTTTGAAAATACCTTCATCATTGCCCATAGAAATAAAACACTCTCACTGTTTCAAGGCATCTTTCCATACTCAGCCTACATATTTCCCCAAAGCTTGGAACTGCTTTTTGGTTTCATAGCTGGAAGTTCAACTCAGCTGAATATTTGCCATGTGGAAAACTTAAGTCCATAGTTACTTGCTTATTAGCAAAACTGCTTTTAGTGAGAATCTTGTAGATTGTACTATTTAACCATATGTAAGAGCCTCCCACACCACATTCCTCAATCCAAGTTCTGCTAAAACTAGTTATGCTGATTGCAATTTGCTTAAAGGACAGTTAAAGGTTGCTGGAAGGATGTCAGTGTGTCTATTGCTGGAATATATGCATTAAAACACCAATGACAGGCAAAAATACAATGGGAAAACTTGAAAAACAAAAACGTGCAATCAGAAATCCCTGTTTTAGCATAAAAATTATAGCATAGAGTTTTCATTTCCCTGCATACAGTAAACCACTTGTTACACAGAAACGTCCCTGAAAAAGCATTTTTTTCCTCAAGATTTATCACCAGTGTTAGCAGACACCTTGCAAGGGTGGCTCCTCCTCACACAGCAGTGTCCTCATAAGCAAAAGAAGCAACTTGGTTCTGCTCAGCACATGTGCTCCCAATGTCAGGAACAGCTCTTCTTCAGTAATTGTCATTTATGGAGAAAAATGGGAGGAGTCTCTGGTGAGACTGATGACACCTCAATGCCTCAGTTTTAAATGCAGAGCACCCAGGAATTACCCTGTGACTTCCAGTACAGCTTCACTTCAGGCTCTTTTAGATCCTCAATACAGAATTCATGCAGAGAAAAACAATAAGAAAAAATTTAAAGGATCCTTTTGAAGGAGAGGTGGCAGGGTTTTTGACTAAGCTCATCCATCCAAGCTGATAATTACCTTCCCTATAAAGAAGCTGATGCCTTAACAGCAAAATAACTTCAGCATTCAAAAGAAAAGGAATTACTCGGAGCTCACTCTGTAAAACTTTCCCAGCAAAGACACTGTTGTGGTAGGTCCATGTCATAGTCCTTTTCCTACTGAAATTAATTAATTCACAGGAGCACTGTGTTTAGGGAATTAGATCTGACAAATCAAAATGCCCCATTCTTGCACTTACTGAAGACAAGAGAAGAATCACCACTGACTCTGAGACAGGAATTTTTTGACTCATCAAACTTAAATATCAGTTTACATATGCAGCTTAGCATATTGACTATGACTAACCTATTTGGTAACTTGGGGAACAAAGCAGCAGCATGGGCAAATGGCAGTCCATGGGCATGCCCTGGTTTTACCTCTTTTTCCGCCTTTGCTTCCTTGCACAATTCCAGATTCATCCTGGGAACCACAGGCCCCTTGTTTCCATTTTTTAGCAAGCCTTCTTTATTTATGGTGTAAAGGTCTTCAGGACTGAGACCACACCCTGAGACCAAATTTTCTCTTGAGTTGCAGCAATCCGTGGGCATGAAGGGTGTTTTACAAGCACATGAAGTGACAGCTCCATAACCTAAATATCTGACTTTTTATAGCTGGCTTCACACAGCAAGGGCCATGACAGGGAATGGCAGGGTTGAAAAGGATATAAGAGGACAGAATTATGAGAAGGGAAGACACTGAGACGGGCTTGGTGTTGTGTGTCCACTGTGGGAAGGAAGTTTTTGGGAGACCTTGCAGGCACATGTGTATGGGATTATTTTTTTCCCCCAGCATATGATCTTGGCTGATTTTTGTAGTACTCCTCAATCAAGAGTAAATTAACATTTTCTTGGTAAAAACTGTAGAGAGTTCACATTTAGACACTTAATTCATTCACTTAAAAGGGTAATTAATTCACAGATACCACCACTTCCTTCAGGCTACTTCTTAGCATGAAACTAATATAACTGGTACCATCAAATAAGCAAAATCATTTCTCTGAACTGTTTTATTTTTAAGGTGGTGGTAGGGGAATAGACAAAGATCTGAGTCAGCCCCATACATCCCTGCTGGTTGTTTGGTCAGCCTCATTAGCTTCCCTAAAGCTTTAGCTTCCCTAAAGCTTCCACAATATCACTATTTGTGTTCGTGCCTGGCTGCTGCAGGATGTAACACCTCACTTTCCCTGGAAAGTGAGCAAGCATTCAGAATACATTACTCACAGGCTGCAGCTCCTGGCAAAGTCACCTTCATGCCACATAACTTGCAGGTAGGAAACACTGCACAGGGACTGCAGCTTGAGGGAAGTCCTCAAAACCACTTGCCCAAACTCTGGCACTATCCTGCAGATAACCACAGGACGAGATTCTACTTGAGATGAAGTGGCTCATTAACTGTGTCCTGTTAGTTGTCAGGATAATAAAGACCATTAGAGCCTTATGATTTAATTTTATGCCTATCACAGAATATGACAAATGGCCAACTTTCCTCTTCTGAGGTTACTTTCTCCCTGTGCTCCTCCTACAACCAAGGGAGTAGGATGTTCCTATATATGGCTATGGGTTCAGACTCCCTCTGTACCTGATTCATTCCATCTCCTCTGACTATAATGAGAGCCCAGTGAGATTAGCCCCACAAAGTTAATAGATTTTGCAAAGACTTCTTAATCATGCTTTGTTGTCCATTACTGAGCTCAACAACTCACTGAAGTGAACATTCATTTCAGAAAGGCATCTGTTTTTGAATTGAAGGCACTACAGATAAGATTATCTGATATCTTTGTCTCAGCCAGTCATCCTCATTTTGCTTTCCAGGCCTTCTAGAAAAATAGGGCATGCAAAAATACTTTGGAGAAATGGTACTGTGGAGTGCCTTGAACACAAGGGATCACTTTCAGAGGCTCAGATTAGATGAGTCCACCCCAAACAATGCTGAATACACCAGTGCTTCACTACTTTCATTATCCCTAAAATTTAATTTTTTTTTTCACCTGGTTGGAGGTTTTTCCTGATAGCCAGAGAATCACAAGCAAGTAAATATAATCTTTCAATAAAAGAGAGAGACAGAGAGGCTTCTCATCCATGTATCTGTGCAGACATGCTCATAAACATAAAAAAAAACTTGTCCTACACTCTCATAAATGTGGAGGTTTAAAATGTCAATACATTTAAAAAATGAATCTCATGATTTGCAGACCTTCCTAATCTTTGAGCAGTTAAGGTTGACAACACTGTAAATAGCAGCTTCTGGGCAAAAACACAAAGCAAATTTTAAAACTTAATGCAGAATGACACAAAAGATAAATAAAGATGACCTTAAACTTCTGTCAAAAAGTTCATAAGCAAGATAAGCCATTCAGGAGAAAGGTATCACATTTGAAATATCTGCTTTCACCATAAAACAATCTTTCAGATCCACAAGGCAGATTAGCAAAGAGTAATAATACATTTCCACCATCTGCCCCATGAAAAGAGAAATATAAGACTTTGTCAACAGATCCAGAAGGAACTCCAAACCTACAGTCTGCACAGCAGGTGAAAGACAGGAATTTAAGTTTGGGCTGAGTCTTCAACAAAGTCATCAATCCATTATCATGACCAAAACCTTCTTCCAGTCAAGTTCTCTTTGCAGTGAATCATTCCTCTTGACAGCTCATTTCCAGAATCAGTCCACCTGGAGCTCTAGGCTCTTCTTCTCTCAACCCAAACATTATCCCTAGCTAAACCCTAAATGAACCAAATTGATTGCCCTCTTTCAAACCCACACTTCCTACATTATCTCTACTATGCCATCTTTGTGCAGACCAAGTGTACAGATTTCATGAAGGAGCTGGGAAAACAAACTGCAGCATGTCAGGCTCAGCTCCTTATTTCAATTGCCTCAGGACAGTTACTTGTCATACACCTGGCATTGCCTTCTTCCTGGTACTTATACTGCCCTCTTCAGCAGATCTTATGTGTCTCCTGCAGTAGTCTTGTATGATCTAACTCTCCAAGTTTCAATTTCCAGGCATGTCAGACCAGAAGATCCCTGATGTACATCTAGGTGCTCAGAGAATTAGGTTTTAAGACAACAGGACAGGCTTAAAAGTTCATTTACATAAATATAAATAGCTCATCCTGAGAAGGTAGGCACAGGGAAAACCTGCACTGTGAAAGTCATTAATCAGATTTGCAACAAGTCTTTCTTTAGAAAAATTCAAGATTTTTTCTCTTTTATTTAGCATTGATTTGTTAATCATTACCATGCGCCTAGAGTGCATTTTCAGGACTTTTCCTTTGAATAAGGTCATTAAAAGGTATTTAGAAAATAAGAAAGATATTCTTAGACACAGATCTCTCTAGAAGCTTGAACTTTGACATGTTCATCACATACACAGAATAAAAATGTGTTTCCAGTTAAGTGTTTTCATCTACCATCTGCAATGATGGATATGAAAGAAAGTGAAGAAGACATTACCTTCTCAGATGCAAAGCACTGATCATTCAGATGTTTACTTTAGTTGGCAGTACCAAATCATGACCTTGAACCCCTACAGAATTATATTTGAAATTGGTGTACTGGATCTATTTGAGATGGGGTTAATTTTCCTCATAGCAGCCCGTATGGTGCTGTATTTTGATTCTGTAATTTAAGCAGTGTCAATAATACACCCATGTTTTAGCTATTTCTGAGCAGTGCTTGCTCAAGGCTGCCTCTATTTCCCACTTTGCTCCCCCAGTGAGTAGGCTGGACAGCTGACCCAGACTGACCAATATGGTATTGCATGTCATGCTCAAAAATGAAAACAGAGGGGTGGATGGTTTAGGGAAGCTACTCATTGCTTGGAAACTGGCTGGGAATTAATTTGCCTGTGGGAGGCAGTGAGTGACTGCCTTTATATTACTAGTTTGTTTTTCATTTCTTCTTACTCTAAGTTTTTTATCTCTCTTTATGTCAACTCATGAGTTTTCTCACTTTTTGTCTTCATATTCTCTCCCCTGTCCCCTGTCCCACTGTGGGAGCTAAGCTGACAGCCAAGGTCAAAACACTTGGGTCATCCCAAGGTCATTGGGATGAATTTGAGTCAGGGGAAAACAGTTCCTTCACAATCTTCCTGCAATGATGCCTTTTGCCTTCAAAAGTCAGAAATTGTTAAAAAGTAAACAAGCTCTGGTTTGCATGTGCTCACATGCACTTGTTGAATGCAGGAACATGACCTCAACTGCTGTAGGAAACAGTCTCACACCGCGTGGACTTGTGCACAACATGAATCCAAAGATGTGAGCTGATAATATGTGCTGTCTGCTCATCACAGGTTACTGTGGCTAAAGAAAGTTGCAGAGAAACTTCAAAAATATTCCAGTTGTAGCATATGGACCACTGTCTACAGTACATGTGTTGATGCTCAGTAGTAGGGGAATTCTGGAATGACCAGATCCTTGGAAAAACAGGTTAAGTATATGACACAGTTTAGACTATGCCAGCAACAAATACCAGTGGAGTTCCTCTGGTGACAGTGCACCCACACAGTGTTGGTGGGGTTGGTTCTACCGCTGTCTTCACCCTGGGCTGTGTGGTGGGTCCAAGCAGGTCACATCACCTGCCTTTGCTGCTTCCAGGCACAAGCAGGGGCCATAGCCTCCATTGCACACTGCCTTGATGCCTTAAAGTGTCCTGGGCATGGACACTTTAAGGAAATGCACTGCTGTGCATTTATGGCAGATGACAGTGCCCTGGCTGGAGGTGTTGCTGGCCCAGCAGATGCTGAGAAACAGCCAGAGGGGTAGCTGTGGTCATAGGGAGGCTGGTGAGAGAGGCCAGACCCCACAGAGGGGACAGGGCAGCTGTGCCTGGTGAAGCAGCCTCTCAGGAGGGCCAACAGAGGTCCAGGGGTGTTAGGAATGGCATGGGAGGGAGCCAGGCACTGCAGGGAGGCAGCAAAGGCAGGTCCTGCATGGGGAGACAGAAGTGAGGGCCACAAGGCCTGCAAGGACTATGGGAAAGAGGTTCATGCTGGTGGCTGGCACAGGATACCATCAGGGCCAGGCAGTGACCCACTCTGGGCAGGTGATGACCCATCCAGCACCAGCACCTATGGCTAGGGAGAGCACTGAGCCATCGATGTCACCCTGTGCCAGGGTGGGACCCTGGGATCCCCAGAGGCATGCCCTGGAGTCCCCATGTCACATTCTGTTCCCCACCAGGCAGCACTGGCTGAGAAGCACCAGCCCCGTGGTGTAACCTGGCTCTGCTCTTGCAAGGATGTTTCTATTCATAGAGAAAGGAGAAGAAATTAAACATAAGGGCCACGTACAAGTGTTGGTTCTCCTGTGGTGCTGTAACAGGGATTTACAGCCCATCTCCGTAAGGCCTGAGAAGGGCCCTGGGCTCAGCTTGACAATAAGGAAGGATGGGCTCATGCTGTCATCACCATCACTGCACACAAAGAAGGTTTTGCTCCTTCTTCCACGCATGAGCTGCAGGAAAAAAACAGGTCTGAATTTACTGACAGCTGGGTGCAGAGGCTCTTTAACCACTTTTACTTTGACCCTCAGTGCCTAAACTGTTTCATTTAGGTGGCACTTTGTCTGTGACCGCAAATGACCGCGCAGAGCTCGGTGCTTTTCCCTTCTCCGCGGCCGATGCCTCTCATCAGACCAGCGCAGCAACAGCAGCATCTAGTGGCAAGTGGGCTGGTGGCTGCAGCACAGCAGAAACCACCTCCCGGTGAAGGAAGGATAAACCAGGCACGAACAATCAAGGTAAGAAAGTAGCAAACAGAAAAAAAAAATCTGCATTAATTTATATTTCAAAGTTTTATCATGTTTACATGCATACATAACATATAGAATCTATATATATATATCTCAAAAATAAACTTAACTTGTTCTTTGCTTCACTCCACTGACACTCATTACTTCAAACAACTGATTTGATGACAATATGTTTATATCCTATTTAGCATGCTTAGATTTTACACATCAGAAGCATAACAGCAGAATTTCAAGGGAAATTATACATGAAATTATGGTTTTGTTAGGTACTCAGTCAGTGAACAGTATGATGCCTTAAGCATCAGAGAAACATTAGTTGTGCAGTAAGACATTCAGTTCTCCTGCAAGGACAGTATTTTACCTTGTCTTTCCTATGCAAGTTTCAAAACAATTCAATTTTTTTTCCTCTTTTTCCCTTCTGGCACAAGTCCTGGGTTTTGCATGCCAAACAACCATTGTTCAAGCTAGATGATCTTGATAGATAGATACACTTAATCTACATGTCCTCATTGCCATTGTACTGAGTCTGGCTGGGATAGAGTTAAGTTTTCTCACAGCAGCCCATATAGTTCTCTGGTTTAGATCTGTTATCAAACCACTGTTGATATCACACTATCACAGGTATATTTTAGCTATTGCTGGACAGTACTGGCACAGCATCAGAACATTCTTTGTTTCTCACTCTGACCCCACACTGATTAACCTTGGAGCGGGCAAAGGGCTGGGAAAGGACAAAGCAGGTACACAGCTGACCCAAACTGACCGGAGGAATTTCCCATATCAGGAAATTTCATGCTCAGCAGTAAAAACCTATGGGTAGTCTTTCCAAGGCAGCTGCTGCTGAAGAAGTTGCTGGGCATCAGTCTGCTGGTAGGAAGTGGTGAGTGATTGCCTTTGCTCCCCTTGGAGCTTTTTGGTTTGGTTTTTTTCCTTTACCCCTTTCTTTCCTTGTTAAACTGTCTTTATAATGACCCAGAAGGTCTTTCTTGCCTTTCCTCATTCAATTGTCTCTCTCTCACTGCTGGGGGCAGGGAGTGAGCATGTGTGATCGCTGGTCAGTGTAACTCACCACAACCAAGCTTCCTTTCCTTAATATCCTGTTTTAAATATGCACATTACACTGTACCCAGTGTGATATTTCACATACTGCAGTGATATTGCCATGAAGTTCCCAATTGTCACAAGCTAAACTATATACTAAAGGAAATACAGCATCGTTTTCCACACCCGGAACATTTCTTGTGTCTTGGCTTCTTCATGAACTCATCCCTGGACACTGCTTTGCCCTTGAATTGATCACTTACAACCAAAATTTCCAGCCCCTGAGATTATCCCAACAAAACTCAGTCTGGACTTGTCTTCCCCCAGTCCATTCCTCATCCATGATGCTTTTTCCACTAAGAACATTTTTCATAGATGAGAAGAACCGCAGCAAAAGGGCACCTTTCCCCTCTACTCAGTTTCTGGTTAGAGAAAAAACTGTCTTCAGTAGCAAGGTTCCTTCTGAAATCTAGTGTATGTAGGCAATGCATATACAGAAATCCAGTGCTTAAATCCTAAGGAGAATATACAAAGAGTATGTTAATTCCTCTAATAGCAAATTATATTACTAACCCTGTCCAGATCTTGTGTAAATGCTGTTCTACACCCTGCACCTATGTGTCACAATGAGACTTAATTCATTTGCTAGGTTTTTTTATTTTTTTTTTCATTTCCTGTATCAACTATCACTCATTCCAATGCTTTAGGACAGAATTACAGGTTCCAAAGAGGCTCACCAAAAGGAGTTAGTATTTTCTCTGTGCTGTATCAGTCCACAGGGAATGTGAAGAAACTGGGAACTCACTACAGTGAACACTTATTTTACAGGAAGCAGGCAGAGTACAATTTGAAAATTGTCATGTACTGTGTTAATGTTGGAAAAAATAGGGGTAAAACATGAAGCAGAGACTGTGAACAGAAAAGGAAGTATAATCTCTCCTTGGAAGACTTCTTTTCATAGGTAATTTCTTATGGAGCACATGTTAATTTATTTTTACCACTCAGAAAACAATCCATATGTGTTCAACAGTCAGTGTTTCTACTGACAATGTGTCAGCTTGCCAAAGGGATGATTGCCCTAAATAAAAACTAAGTGGATGGCATATTTCGTTTTACCACTTATGCATGCAAGATGGTAGAAGAAAGAAGAGAGAATTATTTCCTTCCTAAAACAGCATCATAGAGTTTTCCAGTCCTCTTTACTTGAATCACTCCAGAGCCAGCTCCCTCCAGGAGCTTACTGTACTCTGCTGCTGTTCTCTCTTTCCCTTCTGTCTGGACCAACATATTCATGGAATACAGTTGGGTTTCTACAGGCCCACTTTTATCTTCATTCAGATTCAACCAACTGCACTCCATCACCTGGTGGAGAGAAGAGAAAGAAAACACACCCTAAGCAATAAAATATTACATTAAGTCATATTTCAGTATCACAGAAGACAATGAAACAGCCAAAGCACCAGAGCATGTCTTGGCTTGGCCATATAGGTACTGACATCCCAGAGCTGAAGGGAGTGGTATCACTAGGATAGAAATTTCCCATTTTCCCCAGCTAAAATTGACAGGACCTTACTGATTTTGCTCAGAAGATGACTCTGTAGGCAGTGCTTTCAAATCTCCTAGGGTTCAGTTTAATGTTTAATGGGATTTTTTCTATGATGTATGCATTTGTCTAACAGTACAGTGTTATGGCACATATCTGATATTCCTTCTGAGAGCAGTTATTTTTAAAATAAAATACCACAAAAGATTAAAGTATTAATCCTTCTCAGAAAAATGTCTTTTAAAGAGCTCACACAATTTTCTCATAAAAAAGGCACAAACATTGGTAGACATTAGATAACCACTCTGTTAGATTTCATTATCTTGTACAAAAATAAGCTAAAAAAGATGGCAGCTGAACCTGAAGCACAAAGACACTGCAGGGTCTCTCCCCCTGGAGATGGCTGAACCTCATCAGAGGCACGTATGGAGCCCTCACAGCCAGACATGCAGGCACAGAGTTCATAAGAGCAAAGAGACAAAGGCTGATGAAAGAGAACTCTGTCACCTCCAGCCTAATGGTAACACTCTAAGTGGCCCCTGGCATCAAAACACTGGCAATCACAACTTTGGTATTTATGATGTGAAAGGAGTCACTGCAGCCTAGCCTTCTTTGGCTTCCTCTCTCCAAGATGGGAAATTAAAAACAGAGCCACTAAACCAGGCACAGTGATGGAGCCCACAAGGGAGCCATATGACTCCTCTGAGTCCTGGCAGTGCTCAGCAGCACTGGGACAGCAGTGTAAGAGGCTTCTGAGAGTCTCTCAACCTAATGGCACTGACTGAAGGGCAGAAGGGAAAATCTGGCACCAGAAAAATGTATCAAGCAGGCAAAAAGAGAAAAAAAACCACAGCTGCCACGTACACAAGGGGATAAACCACCATTCACACAAATGAGATGGTAGAAAAAACACTGAGCTTCCTAAAGCTCTCATCACTCTCACATTCCCCTTTTTAATCCAAACAAGACAGTAAAATGCTCGCTTTACAGTTTACAGGATTCTGACATATGTCCTGTTTTCCAATGTCAGACCCATCATATATTACAGGAGTTATTTTTTTCTTTTCATAGTTTGAGAAAGACAGTTCAGAGGCTTGTTAAGGAAGATCTGTTGTCAGTCACATCCCAAGTCACAGACCTGCTTGAAAGGGAAAAGTACAATGCAGCAAGAATATCTCTACCACATTTACTCCACAGAGTTCTGGCCAGTCATGAATTTCAGCATTTCTATTCAGCATTAGTTTAATTGGAAAACAGTTGTTTTTATATCCTTATATTGTGGAGCCCAAAGCTACACACAGCACTCAAAGTGGGACTGCACCTACTGTGAGTGTAGTGGGCCAACCACTTCTTTCCACAGCTCAGTTACACTGTGCTTCATACACCCAATGAGGCAGTTGTCCATTTTGGCCACCACAGAAAACTGGTGGTTCCTATTGAGCTAACAATCAACCAAAACCCCCAGATCCCTTCCTGCAGAGCTATACTCAAGTCCCAGTACCCCAGGCAGGATGTACTACAAGTACTTTCAGGATTACACCATCCCAAGAGCAGAATCTGGAATTTGTCCTTCTAAAATTTCATATGGTTGGTGATTGTGCAGTGGTCTAATCTGTCAAGATAACTCTGCAACTCCTCTCTACCCTCAAGGGAGTCAATGCTTCCCCCTAACTTAGCAACATAAGCTACCTAGTTTAGCATCATTGGCAAATGACTTGGTAACATCTATCAGAGGGAAGGCTCTTTTATCTTCAGTTAGAACATGGCTGAGATTACTTCTCAAAAACACGACAAGAATGTGAATTTTGAAATCACTATAGATTGTTAATGAGGAACATTCAAGCCAAAATTGAATAGAGGAATTTTATGCAAATGCACATACACACAGGAAAACAGCATCAGCAAACATTAAGGAAATTGAAACTGCTCCCTGTCTGCCTTAATGATATGCTGTCTGGGAGAGAGTCATTATAAGACACTCTGTTTTCACAGTCCCTTCCATCTGAAGGGACATAATATACAAATGTTATCAAACTTAGCCATCTGCATGGCAAATGAGGAAAGGGAAGAAAATAGGTGAAAAATCTTTGCATGGGGGGGGAAAAGGCAATTGAAGTCAGCCCCTTGTTTCTCAAACTTCAAAAACTAAAAGTGGGAAGAAATCCCACCATAGAAGAAACCTTCCACATTTAAAGCAATCAGACAACAAGCCCTCATGTTTAAACCAGTATGTTTTTAAACCTTCATGCAGAGACAAGGTCTACTCAACCAAGCCTCCAAAGGTGAGTGGGGTCTCAATAAATGTTAGGTCCATCCTGAGGGCCAGATCTGCCTTGGTTGTTTGCTGGGATTTTTTTTCCTTTAGACTTCTACCATGCTTGTTCGAGTTCAAAGTCAGTTTACATTAAGATGCTTTATTATGAACTATTTTATTCTCAGAGAAGAATGTCCCTGAGCATTTCAGTCTTAGACATCTATATAAGACTGAGTTATATTCCTTACCTTGGGGACTAAAAATCCACTGATGTATTGCACAATGATTTGAGAATAGTCAAGGTCTTCTCTCAAATTCATCTTTTTGGACTGAGACACAGATTTCCTGGCTCTCTTAATTTAAATAAGCTTCTTTCTACCAGACACAAAGTACAGCACCTGATCCACATAATCTTATTGCTTCTGAGAAACACACTGGTTACAAAACATGATGTGTTTTGATGTGTTCTTCTATCAGGTTCAGCTTTTTCCTTCCATCATCAAGTATAAGGCTAAAGAAGCAGTGTGGATTAAAGCTTGTACTGTCAGTTCATCAGTCAGCAACACGCTGGCACCTCAGAAGCACTTGAAAGCTTATAACAAGGAAAACAGAAATCAGTACAGAATACCAAGAACCTGAACTCAGCATGATGAACCAGGGTTCATAAACCAAAGCAGAATATTACTTTAGGCTTTTTCAAAAGCATAGATTCTCCACTGAACTGGCTTTTGGTGTGGGAAGGCTTCACAAAAAGAAACAAGATAGCAAGGGATAGAATGTAATGAAGAAAACCTTAATTGATCTGGCATGCAGCTCAGCCAGACAGGTGTGGGGAACAGCAGCTTGCAAAACATGATCAGTACATTTTTCATTACCTTTTCTCATTACCTTTTCTCTATTTCACCAGGCTGGTTCCTCCCCTACCCACCTTGATTCCTCCATTTCCTGCCTTTGGCCCTTTCTCTAAACACTCTAAGTTTCCCACAAGTCCCACAGTAATTACCACAAGCCCACTTTAACTTCCCATGATGTTTTCACTCTGATAAGCCCTTTGATCATTTTGTTTCTGCCCTTCTTCTCAGCTAAAAATATTTGGCTGAACTTCTTCATGGCTTTGTGGTAATCCTCCAGTGTCCCATCCACTAAGGAGACAGGGAATTCTAATATTTGTCACTGTGCTTCTCATTGCCTGTTTGCTAGCTTCTGTACCTAGATGCGGTTAATTACTGCTTTTGTCTCTTGCCTTTCTCTGTGAGGCTGAAGAGCCCTTAACAATCTGTCTCAAAACTCAGGTACCCTCACATTATAGATTTCTTAATATTCTTAACATTCAAAATGTCATAATATATACAGATCAGAAACAGTATCTGTTTCCCAGCTTCTAATACTACAGGGTCTCCTGTGTTACCAAAATACTAGGCCTAAACATACAAAAGTCAGAGCAAATTCCAAACTCCAGAAAAATGTACAACTCCTCATTCTGGATAACATGGCCCAGAATCTGTGAAGCTTGCATTTAACAAGACACCATTTTTAATTTTTCCATGTTTTTAATAAGCATTGAGAGGTGAACAGTTTTGTCAAGCCATAGCATCCTTAACATTCCTATCACAGCCTGGAACTGCAGTCTTCCTTTTGTACTATAAATGAAGAAACCAGCAAGGCATAACACAGGCACTGCTTCATTCATCACAGAGAAGGTTTATGGGTTTAAGACTGTATTGCATTTTAACAAAGCTTTACCTGTTTTAAAGATACAAGACACAGCACTGAACAAAGACTTGATACATATCCTTCTGACAGCATGAGTCTTAAGTCATTCTCAAGCCTCATACTGAGATGTTGGAAAAAAACTCAATAAATTGTATGCATTTTAAGTCAGCCCCTTACAGCCTGATTGCACCAATATGTAACATAATGATCTATTTCCTATTTAAAGGGATCTGTTTCACCCTGTAACAATTAAATTGCTTTTAGCAAGCCTGGACATGTATACTGCACCCTTTCAGAAGCTGCATGGTGTGAGAACTCCCAGTTCTGAAAAGGCCACTCTTCCAGTAGCCTTTCAGAAGACATTGTGCTCAGGGAGTCAGGGTCTTGGACAGGCCACGCCTGCTCTGAGGATCTGAGAAACTCATGTGTTATTAAGGTAATCTGTAATCCATAAAATATTTGGGAAAGGTAAGCTGCAGGTGGACCAAGGAATGGAATGCATTGATCCTGAGCAGGAGCTTTTTGTGCATCCAGGAGTCAGTGCTGCCCATGGCAGTGGCCATGCTGTGTGCCCAGGGTGGCCTCAGGCCTGTCCTGTGCCACAAATATCCCTCAGCCCAGGGGGGCTCAGGCAGCTTCCACGCCCACATCACCATCACAGCCTTGCCTTTAACAATGCAGCAACAAGTTCTTGTGAGAACAGCCTCTTTCTTGTAAGAAAATTTTTTATAACCCAAATGACCCAAAATGAGGCATTTCCTTCCATGGACAGCATCTGTACAACGTACTGTGGGAAAATCCAACAGAGCTCCATGCTGTGCTGGATGGAGCATGGACAGATGTGCCTGGCATCTGAAGAAACATCAGGATTTACTTGCTATCTATCTGCCTCTTCTTTCTCATTAACACAATTGTTTTATCAAGCCATTTGTTGCAGGCCTTCCTTACTGAGCTCCAGAAAGCATCCCTGCCTTCAGTGTAGAGCATTCTCCATAACCCTGAGAGAGCTTCGCTCAAAATGTTTCATTTGTTCAAAATGTTGCTTCATTCAAAGTGTTGAAGCTACACTAAGCTAGTCAGCAATAAGGCTTTTTTGAAGGGCTAAAGCATTAGAAGGGAGAACAATGTGGAGAATTTTGGGAGAAAACCCACACACTTATAGAAGCACACAGAGCTCAGGAGAGCCTGTGGACAGGTCCCCGGTGCCTCAAGGGCTCTCTAGAGCAGGTCAGTGAAAGAAGGGGGAGCTGAACCTTGGAGCCAGCAGGGAACCTGGAGTGTGGGTCCCACTATCCCACGGTGGTTCTACAGCCACAGATTCTGTGGGACAATTTCCCACCCTTCTGCCCTCCATTGGAGGTCTCCTTTGGCAAGATGTTTCTAGGCAGCATTCAGCCCCCAGCCTGTGCCTGATCCTGCTGCAGTGGGGCTGTTTGTCTTTCTAAGCAGGGGTTCCTTGCTCTGTACCTCTCCTGCTTTTTTTCTTGCTTAGTTACTGTTTCTTTTGTTATATTTGAAGCAGCATTTTCCTGGTGCTCAAGGCTGTGCTTCTTCAATGACCCACAACTATCAGCAAGTTCTGAAAAGCAGCAGCCACCAGCTTCCAGTTAGCACATTAAAATGGTAAATTTCCTGGCTTTTCCTGCCCTCTGCTGTTTCCTTAACTCCCAGGCTATCAGGCCAAGGCTTTGCTGGAAGTTTCTGTCCTTTCAGAGCAGCCTGGGGAGCAGCTGACTTCACTCAGCCAAGTCAAGCACAGCCAGTCTCAGTGTTTCCTGCTGTTTCCTACCCCGGGCATTCTTCTGCTCTGGGCTGATTCCCTCCAGCTGTGGCCAGCTTTCATTCATTACTCCTAAGCCATACTGGAGCTAGAAAATGTATCTCAGTCTATATGCCAAAAAACTCTGTGGGAGGGGGAAAGAACTCTATTGGCAGAGCCATCTGCTTCAAACAGAAAACCTCTCACTGCAGCACCATGAAAGGGCATGAACTTGAGAACAGCTTTTATTACCCCAAACATGGGGAACTTGGAAACCTCCACCTTCCTTCCTTTCTTCTGGCACAAGCTTTTTGAAAGTTAACATATCCAAGAACAAGCAAAATCAAGGACAAGGGACCTTATATATATAGCAAGGTGTCATCAGAAATGTCTGTTGGAACACGGAAACTGTAGATCAAACAGGGCTTTAATTTGCCTGCGTGTAGCAAAGCACTTATTTCAGGCTCTCTTCACAGTGTTTGTCATTTAGAAAAAAAAAAAACCAACCAAACAACAACTCCCTAAAACCCAAGATTCCAATCATGCAAGCTGTCCTACCATGTCTCTGTAATTGGTATATTAAAGCCTTGTGTCTCCTGTGTGTACTGAGGCTACTTTCTCCCTGTCCTTCTCCTACAGTCACGAGTGAGAGGCTCCTGTAGATGGGTACTGAGTGAACTATATCAAGCTCCTCTAGTATCCAGCTTAATGGGCAAATGCAATTACTGTTCCAGAAAAAACTGCAGAGTGATTTTTAGTGCCTTCTCCAAATGTTTCTCACTTCAGTAATGTATTATTCTGCTTCCAGGAACTGCATGGGTAATGGCAGACTGTGTTTGATCAAATGATTTAAAGAAATGGCAGGAGGCATGAAGTAAGGACAACCCAAGTACATAACAAAATGACTTCACAGCATCATCTTCCTACCTGTCTTGTAATAAGAATCCCTGGGCTTCAACCAGTCACTAAAGTACAACACTTTTTCATAATTTAAATCAAAGTCCAAAGGAAATAAAAAATTAATGTATTTTTTCATGCAAACTCCCCAAGGCTCAGACACGATTTCTCCTGGAACTCCGAAAAGACCATAAAGGAGACATAATTTGTTCTGGTTTTATTGTATGAATATTTCAGGAATAAAAATGCAGGCACAAAAGCTCAGTACAGGGATTAGTTTTGTTTTGCAGGAACTCAAGTACAAATTCAGCTCTGCTTTTGTCTGATACAGTGTTAAAAAAAAGAGAGACTGATACAAGCTGAAGCAGACACACTGCACATTTCTTTTGTGGATTGTTTCTTGTGGAACAGGTGCTGATTTCTTTCTTTTCCTCCCAGATCCAAAGGCAAGCCAAACCCGGCTTCCAAATTTGTAATGCATGCATGCTAAGATCTGTTATTAGTGAGTCTTTTGACAATGTATTACAAAAAAGGTTGGCAGCCTTAACTAGAAGCTAAGCTGATCATTGCCCACTAAGAAGAGAATAGCACATTTCTCAACCTCTTCTGTTTTGTTACATACATAAAACATGTACTACTATTTCCTTCCTAAAACAGCATCATAGAGTTTTCCAGTCCTCTTTACTTGAATCACTCCAAAGCCAGCTGCCTCCAGGAGCTTGCTGTACTCTGCTGCTGTTCTCTCTTTCCCTTCTGTCTGGACCAACATATTCATGGAATACAGTTGGGTTTCTACAGGCCCACTTTTATCTTCATTCAGAAGGGATTCAACCAGCAGCACTCCACCACCTGGTGGAGAGAAGAGAAAGAAAACACACCCTGAGAAATGAAGAGGTGAGCTATTTTTGAGCTGTTACTAGGACAGATCCTAATGTGACTTTCAGGAAGAAGCAGTCTCTACATTATGTCACATTTTAGCATCACAGAAGACAATGAAAAAGCCAAAGCATCAGAGGATATCTTTGCTCAGCTATGTTGGTACTGACATCCCAGAACTGAAGGAGGTGCTGTGGCTGGGATGGAAATTTCCCATTTTCCCCAGCTAAAAATTTACAGGAACTTACTGATTTTGTTTTGTAGCAGTGCTTTTGAAATTCTGAGGCTTCATTGTGATGCTTAATGGGATTTTTTGCTGTGATGCATACACCTATCTAAACAATAGTAAGTCTCTTTGCTCTTCAAGAGTTCACACCTACCAGGTTTGCAAGCTTTGTAGACTTTTGCCAGCAGTTGTTTGCATTTGTCATCATCCCAATCATGCAGTATCTTGGATAAAATATACAGTTCAGCTTCAGGTATTGAATCATTAAAGAAGTCTCCTGTAAAGCAAGAATACATGTATTATACAAATTCCCACAACACTGAGAGCTGAGTTATGCAAATATTTTCAGTTCTGTTCAATTCCAGGCTTGCAATGTCCTTCAGACATATCAGACAGCAATGGAGGTAACAGGTGAAAGTCCTCTGTTGCACTGCATAAGGAATTTTGCTCTTGATCAGTCTCAAGAAGGTCTCAAACCTGTAAAGGCAATAACTAATCCTGAAACAGACTGATGTACAGGAAAGCATTTCAGTTTAGGTTTTCCCCAATGACAGAAATTCAAATTCATACTGCACTAAGGACATAGGTTCACACAGTTCCTGTCATGAGAAAGAAGGAAAGAATATTGCCTTCTCTAAGAAAGTTTTCAAAGAGAAAACTTTGGTAATCACAGAGTAACTTCATAAATCCATAGGTAAAAGTACCCATCTCTCACCTCCTAGCACTAGCTTTGCTATTCCTTTTGTTTAGCGCCTGCTGTTCTGCATTCAGAATTTTTTTTCTCAGCATTTTACTTTGTCATTTCTTCTCCCATTTTGTTGCATCTTTGTTTTTATACACTCCCTTCCCTCCTCAAGGCTCCTTTTCTCTCTCTCAGCTTTGAGCAATTTTAAGCACTTCCAGCACTTTGAAGACTTTTGTAAACATTAAAAATGAGATCTCCCTATACTCATTTTCTTCATACATAGTACAAAGACTATGCAGGATCAGTAGCCTGGACAAGAGGAATAGGAGCTAGCTCACCCACTTTCATGCTTTAAAATATCTTAGGACTTGAAGATCAATCAGTTGTGACCAGAGAAGGAAAAACACTTGTTCAGAGCAGACCTGGCATCCCTCACATCTGCCAGGAGGTTTGCACAGGAGAAAAGGGGAGCGTTAGGAAAATTTTTAACAAAGCATAACAGATTTCAAAATTGCATGATGCTTTTTTTTTTTTTCCTAATGTACCAAGAAATGAAATAGTTCTCTTTAGGAGTTAATGTTGCTGAATAACTAACTGAGTTGTGTCTCTGACAGCTGCTGGTGGACAACTGGGACAGCTGCAGAGCCAGGCTGGGGAGGCTGCAGCCTGAGAGCTGCATAAGGGGCAGCTGGAGAGCTGCCCATAAGGGGCAGCTGGAGACCTGAGCCTCCAGAATGACACCTCTAAGCAGAGCCAGGGCTCTGGAGCCACAGCTGTGACAACACCACACCACTGTCCCCACCTACCTTCATGGAAAGTGATCTGACGCTCCTCGGGGGAAACAAACTGTTCTTTGGCCACCTGCACAACTTTGGGTAGGTCATAAATTGTGACGGTAGAATTTGGATACAAAGAAACACACTCTTGGGCCAAAGCTCCTCCACCTCCTTTGAGGACAGGAAAAGAAGGTCAGTACTGACACAAACCCAAGCTGTTCAGTGATACCCCCATGAAAGTATATAGGCAAGGGTGCATTAGGCCTCATGGAAGCTGGCAATGTACATATGCACCCCTTGAGACACCTCCTCCCATGTGTTGCTGGGAGAGAAGAGGAAGGGCAGGGGAAGTCACTGTCTCCATGTGTTCTGCAGGAAGGTCTGGGGCCTGCAGCACCCAGGCATGTGGGGTCAGCTCCTGCCCTTACTACTCCTACACTCCCTCCTAGCCAGACCAGCTGCGGGTGCTGGAAGGTGAAAAATGAAAAACAGTCACTAAACCAGGCTCTGGGAAAGGAGTGAGGGAGCCAGGAGGGAGCCTGCCTTGTCCCATGAATCCTGGCAGCACTCAGCAGTGCTGGGACAGCAGGGTGCTCCAGGATAAGAGGCTGTAGGCAGCACCTCAACAACAGTGACTGCAGGGGAAGAAGGAAAGAGTCTGGCACTGCAAGAACGCAAGCAAGACATGAAAAATGCTAAAGCTGCCACATCCACAAGGGGATGAGTGACTGCTTACATAAATCAGACTGTAGAGAAAAACATTCAGCTTTCTAATGCTGTCATCCCTCTCACATTTCTGTTTTTAACCCAACCAAATCAGTAAAATTCTCCTTATATTGCTATGTCCTGCTTTCCATTGTTTTGCCCAACATATAACATAAGAGTTGTTTTCCTCTGCAGAGCTTATAAAAGGCAGTTCAGAGTGTTGTTAAAGAAGATCTTCTGACACTCACCTCCCAGGTCATAGATCTGCCTGAAAGGGGAAAGGTCAAATGCAGCAAGAACATCTCTGCCACATATACTCCATACTGAGTTCTGGCCAGCCATGAATTTCAGCATTTCTTCATCTGATCTAGCAAGGCAAACAGAGACAGCACAGAGAGAGGGTTCCTTACCACATCCTCAGAGATCCCTATAATATAACTGCTGCTACATGTTTTAGCCTAAACAAAAATCTCTGGTTTTATTGACACAGAATATGTCCTCTTTGCATATAAACCTACCTTGAATATTACTGTATCAGGAGTGTACAGCTATGAATTCATGCATTTAAATAGGGAATTAAGACTAGTGAAATCCAACAGTGTATTATGCTGCTCATTCTAAGAATTTCCAAGGGACTTTTTTTTCTTCAACTACTATTGCCTCTGTCAGAGATCTGTGATTTTTTCAGGTTAGGAAATTATATACTTCTATTCAAAATATCAGATAGTGTCCCAGTAATTGATATTGTTGAGAAGTAAAAACATTGCATGAGGAATGACATTGATGAGAGGAATTGTCACCTCATCATATTTAATTGTTCTGAGTCATAATTAAAAACATTAGTTTTATCCACAACAAGAAGAATAAAATTTCTATAAATATTCAAATGATTACCTGTACATTGCTCCAAATGGGTCTTTAGATGAAACACCAAAAGCTCTTTCATATTGGTTTCTTCCTTCTCTAAAAGAGCAATTGAAAAAGCCTATGAGAGTGCTAATATATTTCTCAACCTCTCTCAAGAATGACTGGGTCCTTTCAAGGTCAGGGTGGGATGGCACTTTGAGCAATCTGATCTAGTGAGTGGCATCCATGGTAGGAAGGTAGGAACTAGATGATGAACTTTAGAGCCTCTTCCAACCCAAACCATTCCAGGATTCTATCATTTAAGGGAGCACACCTGAGGTAAAGATACAAGACTGATACAATCACCATCATCTACACCATGTTTGGTCATCAGTTGCATGGACTGGAACAAGTGAGACTCCAGACCCCTATTAAACTGCCCCTATAAACTTTTGAAACAGAAGGACATTTAGCCACCACTACTCATTATTTACTTTGTTGATGCCACATCCAGTAAGATCCATGTAATGATAAACTGCTTTACTGAAGGTGACACATAAAGAAATCTGATTTCTGGATCATCTCTACAATGACGGGGAAAAGGAAAACAAGAACATACACAAATGGAAAACAAGGGGGGGAGGGGAAATGGCACACATATGGCCATGTTAACAGCTGAATTATCTGTTGCTTTTAATTTCTGAGAATGAGTGAACATCTTTACTGAGCTCTTCTCCAGAAACACACCACTCAGAGCAGTAACACAGATGCTGCAAAGCACCAGACAGCACACAGCACTCCTCCTTACCTCACAGCATCAGCCAGGTACTGCCAGCACAAGTAGACTGTGTTGGAATAATACATCATGATGTGATACTGAGATTTTGGACTTGATTTTGTAAGGTAGACATTGGAAATTTCTGTGTTTCTGTAGAGGGCTAAAGGGTAAAATAAATGTATTTACTAACATATATGATATATCACCTTGCCAAGTCTGTTATACAGCTTGGTGTTTATCACCAGAAGATGTCTATGCAGCCAAAGATAGAGCCACATTACTTCTACAACCAAAGCCTTCCACTGCAATGAGCAGTGGGTGAGGGCTGCTGAAATCTGTGTTGCCCCATTCTGTCTACATAAATACCATCTCCCTGTGCTTAACTCCAGCACCAAACATTTCTTTCAAGAAGAGCAAAAAAAAGCCTTTAAAAAAGTGTTGTAATTTACATATAGGTTTCTGCTCTTAGAGAAAGCTTTCAGTGTGCTCTATTTAAGTGAAAACTCTTTGCAGACAAGTCTTTTTCCTGATCAACAAGGTCAGCAAGTGGAGGGAAAGTCCCCAAAACAGCAGGCCAGCCACACCTACCCTCCCTCAGGTCACTAGGACAGGACCTTCTGCAAACAGAAGAATGCCTAAAGGACTCCCAGAAATCCCTCCCACTCCCTCCAATGCATCTGCAGTGGCATCACTCACCCAAAGGACTTGCATACCAAAGGAATATAAAAGATAGATTCTGCTCTCCCTAGACTCATTGGGCAACAACTATAATCCCTACAGCAGAGCATGCCAACACAAGGCAGAGCAGGGGACACAACCTGTGAAATATTAGCAGGTCCTGACCAGCTGTTGGATGGCTAGAGATCCTTTCTTTCCAAGTGGATTCCATGTTTCTGACATAAGGAAAAACTTTTATCACCTCTCAGTTCTGATCAACAACCTAACAAAATAGTTCACATAATGGTAAAAACCCTATGAAAAACAAAACCTCTTTTAAATCATGCTGTTACCATCCACCCTGGCATTTTGTTTTAAGTTTAAAATCCTGTCCATACCCCAGAGAGTTCTTGAGACAAGTTCCATAGAGCTTGTGGAGCTATCCTAAATATCTTTTCCAAAGTCACATGAGGCTCTTGCACAAAGACATTTATGGATATAGAGCCCTGTGCCTGTGTTTCATTTTATACTTGTGATCATGCTGACATTTGCCTCCTCTTTCAGCTGAAGAGTTAATCCCAAGAGTGATTCTATCCTTCTTCCAGCTACATTAACTGACTTAACATTTGGTATCACTTTTGCCCACACATCTTACCTCACTTTCAAAACCATCAGAGGTTTCAATCTTACAATTTATTTCCATTCCTCTGCTTTTATTACCTCCTTCTTGTGTCATCTCTACTGCCAAGAGCTTCAATCCCACACAGGCATCCAGCAATCTTCTCATCCCCATGGTGCTGGCACCCAGACCTGCAGCAATGGCATCTGAAGACAGAGGCTTTCCTGACTCCAGAAGAAGATCAAACACCCCCAACTCACAGGCAGTGAACATAACCTGGGAGCAGGGAAAGATGGCAGTGAGGGATTAGGTGAACGCACAAAGCCTACTGCATTTCACAAGCTGCTTAACTAGGGAAAGTATAAATTTAATGATATTTATTTCAGATAAACTTATATTTCATATAAACAAGTCCAATTATTAAATTGCAGCTTATCTGAGCACTGATATAACACACTATGCATGTAATGCACTCATTAGTCTTATTCTTTTTCCTTTTCCAGTGAAGCCAGCCAATACTTTTTGGCTTCCAAAAGTCCACATTTAGAGATCAGATTTTGTGTGTAAATGTCCCTGCCTCTTCCTTAGCTTAGAAACACATTCTCACAATATCCTAGAAAGAACAAAGGCAAGTCTGGGTGGGGGGTGCTTGTTGTCTGTTTATGTTTCTGTTCTTTAACTAAGGATTAGCGCCTGCTTCAGTGAACCCTGGAGAGTCTCTCATGGCTTGCAATAGGGGGAATATCCCAAACTAGGACCTTGTTTTCAGGGACTGATGTGAAGGACTACAGTGATCTTCCAGAAGCAGGGAGGTTCCTCTCATGCAGAAGAACTGCTGCATTTAACTAACAGAACTGCCCAGTCTTTCCCTAGAGTTGTTGAATTTCTCCAGCAACATTCATCAACCTTCGGACAAACACAGCTAACCATACATTAAAAAAAAGAACCAACCATCTTTCTTTAGCTATATACAGTCAATCTTTCAAGTATGAGCCTATTACTCTGGTCATATAAACACTCCTGAAACAGTAACAAAGACATTAATTTAACTGACTGCCTGTATCTACAATGATTTGAGCTACAATGATTCCTGTACAATGAAGCTCCTTTTACCCTGAGTAAGACCATGGTTTAACATGGCCAAAGTTGAAGTTGTTTCTCTAAAACATAGTACTAACAGTATTAATTTGGAAAGCACTGGGCACCTCTTTTTCTCACAAAGTGATTTTTCATTATCTATTTTTCCTCTATTTATTATCAGCTCTGCCTTTCAGGAGCCTAAGGTGCAGCAGTATTTGCACAACACAAAGAACATTCCTTCTGTTACCATGTTGGCCAGAGGATCAGCAAGGGACAATAGGAAAGTTAAGTAGTAATTGAGGAAAAAAACCATCCACTGCACTAGATATTATAATTTTATGCCCACGGGCTTAGGCAAATAACATCAGCAAACAATAAGAAGACTGAAATTACTAGTTTTGCCTTTGTGCCTTAAAAATATCTTTGCAAAAGCAGTCATTATAGCAGTGCTTTCACCTCTTCCAAAGACTTACATTTAGGACTAAAGAGAAATCCTTGAATATTTCTTTCTGCATACTCTAAGAGTTATATTTCTTACCTTTGAGATTAAAAATCCATTGCTGTATTGCATGATGATTTGAGGATAGTCAAGGTCTTCTGTGGAACCCATCTTCCTTCTGGACTGAGACACAGATTTCCTGGCTCTCTTAATTTAAATAAGCTTCTTTTCACCAAACACAAAGTACACCAGCTGATCCTCATAATCTTATTGCTTCTGAGAAACACACTGGTTACAAAACATGCTAGCTGAATTATTTGGCTTTGATGGGTCTTTCTGCCTGGTTCAACTGTTTCTTTGGATCTTCCATCATCAAGTATAAGGCTAAAGAAGCAGTGTGGATTAAAGCTTGTATTGTCAGTGCATCAGTCAGCAACACAGTGGTACCTCAGAAGCCCTTGGAAGCTTGTAACAAGCAAAACAGGAATCAGTACAGAAGAATACCAAGAACCTGAACTCAGTGCAATGCACCAGCATTCATAAACCAAAGCAGAATCTTACTTGGGACTTCAAATTTGCTGTGGGGACAGTCCAGGGGACCCTGGGCTGGCAGTAGGGTACACCTCATCCCTAAGTGCAGAAGCAGCAAGTACAAAGAGAAGCTGTAAGAATCTGTTGCTGTTTTCTTACTGTGATTAGTTTGCTCTGATGATGACCACTCAGAGGAAGCCTATGAGGAATTAAATCTACATTTTTTACTTTTCTGTATTTTGCAGGTCCTCCCACCCACCCTGATACCAGCTTAGAAAGGAATACCTGGAGCACCTCAGCAGGGGTGTCCTACCTGTACTTTGCCATGTTTTGACAGAGCAGGGTGCTGAAGGATGACAACACATTTTCATTTTCCAGCTGATTACTACAGTTTTCCTCCCCTTCTCTGCAAAACAAATCATGGGCAGCAGAAAGCCCTTGGGAAGAAACAAGGAAATGACTGCAAAGTGCAAGATGGGGCATGGATTTCAACTTCACACAGGACATATCTCATAGATTTTCATCAGAAAATTAAACCCCTGGATTACTTTCCTGAAATTTTGCTGCCCCACTGTTCATTTCTTGGTCTCTGTCTGACATCTTGCCCATCTCACCTCGGGGTAGATGTGGCAACACTCAGCTGAGGAAGATCAAGGAAAAGACTCAGATTTTATATCACACACTTAGTGGCCCTTCAGGAAACCATGTTAAATTAAACCTTATTTAGGTAGTACACTAAAGGCAAAATGTGACAAACCAGCATTTTTTCAGTGGCAGCTTTCTCCATGCTTCAGATTCCATTGTATAATGTTTCACTGCATCTGTACTTTCTAACTAAATTGTATATAATTGCACATCACCAGCCAAAGATAACTATTGTTAGCAAAAAAAAAAAAAAATTATGTTGTATGAAAGCTGTATGAAAATTAAAAAAAAATCTCTTCTAAAGGCCAATTCTACGTGCTTCTGAGAAACTGGTGTGATTTCATGCAAGCTTAAGGATTGCCCACTCCTGGGAACATAACAGCTATTCAGCCCCATAAATGCACTGCACTTAAGGCAAAGTTATTTGGTACATGAGTCTCCACTAATAAAATGACCACACAGTTGATTAAATACACTTGAAGTTCTTTTTTTCAATTTTAACTAAATCTGTCTGTTGAGGATACCAGTTATAATCATCTAATGGGATTACCACTAGTAGTGAGATATAGGGGAGGAGGCTTGCAGATAACCCACACCAGATTGAAAAAAGCCACATGCAGAAGCTGTTTCCAAGTAAATTGTTAGTGAGCCTTAGAGTTTAAGCTCCTTTTAAGCTAGAAATGCATTAATGAAGATGAAATTGCAATGGCTTGCTTTCTATGAAAGCCCTATCAAGATTTCTCTCATAGGGCTTACACCACATGCAGGCTAAAGCCCTTATTTTACCACCACAGTTCTTTTTCAGTGATGCATATTTCTTTGCCTAAATGACTCACTACAGTCAAATGCTACACAAAAACCAATTATGTCATTTTTGCATAACATTTGAAAGTAAGAAATTATCTATGAACAAAGGAGATTTAGTTAAATTAATGTGCCTGCCAGTGAGAAATCTTCTCACACAAAACCTTCCTTATAAGCAAAAATTACAAATCCCAGGGATGTGACCACAATGAGTTTCAATAATACCAGTAGGAAGCAACTGTGCCTTGCTATCATGACTAAGTCTCTAAGTATACCCAGTTAATAACACATGCCCTGGAAGGGCCCTAAGGTATTATTTTGTGGTCTGTTTTTAAACAATCCTAAAAAACAAAGATACTCAATATCATACTTTTTCTTTGAAATAGAATATCAAGTTTAAAATGCTCTTTTCTTCTTTGTAGCTTCTAATTATTCTCATATTTTACAACAGATGCATTTTCCTAGTAACATAACTATTATTTCCATCACTTTTGACACACATCGATTTTAGTTTTTCCTGTTTTCATCACATATACAAATAACAAATATTTGGAGTGGGCACAAAAACTTGTATATCCAGCTCATTTTCTAAGCAAACTCTCCCTTCTCTTTAGATTCACTTACAGTAAAAACTCTGAGAACATCTTTTAAAGTGCATCTCAGACAACCCAGAGTTGTTCTTGGTTTAACTTGTGGACAGCAAATAATCTCTCAACAAATAATTCAACTAAATAATCATTGAGATTTCTATCAGAGGAAAGTCCCAGCAGATTAGAGTCATAGTCATCCTGAGGATATGCAGCTACATCAGCTACAAGTGGTAGATGCAGAAACTTTAGAGAGAGAGACAGATGCAAGCAGAAAACCAACATGGATAGCAGCTGAGGCAGGCTCTGATTTCAGAATTTTCTTGTGTTCTGTCAAGCATCACAAAGGAAAACCATGGATACACAACTGCCTTAAACAGACCATTTAGAGGCTTGGCTTGGTTGGAGATGGCAGGAACACCTTCCTGCCCAGGGGAGGTGGTGAATAAATTCCTCATTTTGCCTTGCTTGTGCATGCAGCTTTGGCTTTACCTTTTTATTGTGCTTATCTCAATCCATGAGTTTTTTTTCACTTTTACCCTCACAATTCTTTATCCCATGCCTTATAGGGATGTGTGAACACTTGCATGGAGTCAGCTGCTATAAATCACAGCAGCAAGACATGTGCAATGAACAGAAAATATTTTTCCAGCCCTTCTCTTTTACAGGGAAGGTAGAAAGTAACAGGCACCACTAGGCAATTCCTCAGAGCGTTGACATGTCTGGGATCATATGCAGAATTGCAGGGAAAATCTAATGTGAAGGTGATCAGTTCTTGTTCAGACACTTTGCTGGCAGTGCCTGGGAGTGACATCCCTTCATATTGTCCTACAAGAAGTCCAGTATCATGAACAGCACACCTGAACATCCCATGCAGAGCAGGTAGAGCTCACCTGGCAGGTGCCACAGTGCACATGCAGTTAGATTAGTTATCAATTAGAGAGCAATTCCAATTAGCCTTAGCCCTTCAAAAATTTTAAAATATATGCTATGGCACAGCATTAGCCTGAGCTAACCTATGAATTTTTTTTTTTTTTGTCAGGCAGCAGGAGATTCAGGAGTTGCAGCATGTGAGGGGGTACCAGACCAAATTGATTTTCTGTGCTGCCACTGAAGAAGAAAGGATGGTGGTGCACATCCCTTCAAACAAGCCTCAAGAGCCCAGTATTAGATTAATATAGGACACTTGATTCATTCTGTGCATTCATTCAGATCTGAAGAATCAACGACAACTAGATTGCTGCTTTATACAAATGCTAGAGACAACTGCAAATTTACTGCAAAAGCAGCAGAAGATACTTTCTGCAAATAATATGCTGATTAGGCTTGGGAAAGGCCAGATCAACTGAATGTAAAGTAAGCTTACTGAAATGTGTATTGTATACAGAATAACCAAACCTCAGAAGCAGGATACCAGAGCAAGACACTGGCAATGCATAATAAACACAAATTTGATCTGTATTGTAATACAAGACATCAGTGGCCAATTTTGCCCATACATTTATAAATTATTTGCCAAACTAGTCGGTTTAATTGCTGTCTTATATAGAATGAAACAACATCTCTAGCTCTGCTATCAAACAGGAGCAGCCACAATAGTCTTTTATAAGATCCTATACAAGAACTGCCCTAAAGCTGACACTGGTGCCAAATCCAGGTAGTCCTGATCACCAGTCGACTCTCACTAGTTTGTCTTTATAGCCTTGCGGCACTGATAGAATCTTGTGTTCACAATTTTGGAAGCAACTGCAAAAATTCGCCTTTTCTCTGTCAGCTTTAAAGACGATGCTTCCAGGTAACATAACATATTTTTATACACATACCTAATTATGCCTATGTCTTTATTTTAGGACACTGAATAGATTACTCTGCAAAGGTAGAGCCAATTAGAAACAGCATTTGGATATGGTTACAGCTTTGGTATAATTTTTACTAATATAAATTACTGCTGGCAATTTGACTCACACATTATCAAAATTCCTTTACCACAGCAGGTAGTAATCAGTTGGAAAATATCACAATAATCATATTGAAGGGCTTTGGCCTTGCTGTTGTAGCAAAGCTGTCGTTTGACTAAGCTGCTTCCCAAGCCACCTAGTGCAGGCTGAGGCCAGGAGATAACAGGTCAAAAGGCTGGTACGTGCAGAGGCCCATCAGCCCTCAGACAGATACAAGAGGAGACATTCCTTAAGGATAAAACAGGACTATGCAGCAACACTGTTCATAGCAACAAGATCTTAGATTTCTTACCCCTTTGAGACTCCTGTTCTTCTTTGTTTCTTTGTTTCACAAGGGCTGCAGAAAAACCATTCCTGATTGCCACTGCCAACAGCTGTGACAAGGCAGCAGCACATGCAGAGAACACATGCACCAGCTTCTGCCCAGAAAAGGGAGCTCAAGAGCTTTGGCACACAAACTTCCTACCCCCTTCAGCTCAGATGTTGCTGAAAGCAGTCTGTGATTAGTTCACACCTCCAACAGGAAGAGGTCACATGCTCCCTTGTATCACTAGATGATCAGTACACTTTAAAACTCTATGCATCCTCAAAAGCAAATAGGGTTCCCACTTGATCCTGTCCTTCTGGCAAGGACATAAAGGAGACATTGTGGTGTCAGATGTGAAATCTCTCCTGAAGCCACATACAACAATTGAGGTCCATTCTCACAACCGAGAAAACTCTCCTCCCGCTTCATCATGTGAGTTAAGAATGATCAAGAATGACAGCAGAATACTGGAATAAACACTGGGCATTTCTTGGGACACAGTACATGAAATAGGGCTCAGAGGTCTCTTTCCCTGATGCCTAGACTTTCCAGCAGGCATAAACACAGGGCTGTAGCATGAAGTTGCCAAATCCATGGTTTAACAGGATTTACACCCTGTATTTATACCACACCAATCATGCTAAATGTGGACATTTTTCCACTAGTGAAGGAAATAACCTACCAGTTAAGAGTGAACCTGAGCTTTCCTCAGCAACAAAGCCTGCTGATTTTAAACTAAGCTTAAATTGACAGACATGGCTGCCTGACACAAGGCAAGAAGCTGGGTGAGCTCTTGACTTGGCAAGGGAAGATTTTGGAATGACACAGAAGAAACAATCCCTTCCCTTGACCAGATGGCAACACAGTAAATGATGTGCCCCAAGACACAGCTGGCCCACCTGGCTACACTGAAACCCATGTTCAATCTGCATCCATCACAAGCCCCAGGTCCCTTTCTGCAGGGCTGCTCTCCATTGTCTTGTTCCCCAGTGTGTGTGTATATCCAGAGCTGCCCCATTCCAGGTGTGGAATCTAGCATTTGCCTTTCATATGGCTGGTGATTGCCCCGCCCTCTGTCTATGCCTCTCTGCCTTCGAGGGACACAACAGCTCCTCACAATTTATTGTTGTCAATGTCTTGCCTTTTTCTGTCCACAGCTAGTACCTACAAAGATTTCAGCAGCATGGTCTAGTAAGAAACAAACCCACATGGATTCTGAAAGTAAAGCAGACACTCAGTCAGCCAAGGATCCAGCTGAGCTGAGCACTAAGGTGCTTCTCAGACACTCCAGGAAATGGATACACTTTGATTTCATGCATCAGGGTGAGGATAATGGCATCTGAAGGCTGTAGTTAAAGAGCACACATCCTGCTGAATTAAGAATTGACATAGCTGTAACATAAAAGGACCATCAAGAAGAGAAGCTTAACTTCATTCAGATGTGCTGAGTGATGCTTTCAACAAACAGGTTATTAACACAACACTTCTGCAGATTTTAATATACTGACACATGAAAACAGCAACTTCAGTTCACTGGAAACAGTTTTCTTTTTAATTTTACCATAAAAATGCAAAATAAACTCTTTCACTGTAACATTATAGCTTTTAATATTCCTGAGCTGCATTTTAAAAGCAAAAGTATTCTTGAACAGATTTAACAAGAGACACTGCAGCCTTACTTTTCAACAACACAAGTAAAAATAATTTAGCAAGAAGGCCCCTTTTTCAAGACAATGTTTAGCTCTTTATGTACCTGAAAAAATGTTTCAAGTGGCCCTATGCCACCTGAAATTACAAAGCCAAATATATCAACAAAATACCAGAACAACTTTCAACCATTTTACCACTGCTTGTTACTTCCTACACCAGGTGTGCCTCTCTTACACAGAAAGTATTATACAAAGGCATTACACGCCAGAATAATGTGGGCCACAAAGCTTGGCATCATACAGACATATGAAGGAATCAAAGCAGTTTAAAAGGTATCCTGCATAACGTTATCGTCTGTTTTAAGAAAAAATATGAAAGTCCTGCTATCCATGTCAATCAATAAAAACTCTACTTTGTTAAACGTGATTTCATTGAACGCACCAGGAAACACTTTAAATCAAATCTGTATGTAATAGCTTGTCACCTCTGAAGTTCCTACAGCTGGCACCCATGTATTTCTTAAGCCAAATTAGGTGATTAAAACCAAATACACTAAAATTAAGGTTTAGAAAACTGAAACTGAAGAAAACAGGTTGGCTTTTAGCACTTTAGGAACTTCAGCACAAGCACAAGTGATTATACCTACATTGTGGCAGAAACCTAGAAAGAGACAACAAAGGAAGGAAAGTCAAAAAATCAGGCATCTCTTTTTTTGATTTCAAGGACTAGATGCAAGCTTAGAATTGGTTGAAACAATTGTGTTTTCTATAGCAGTCACACCGATGAGGTCTGGTGTCCAATTCTGTGGCCCTTTTGTCCTACCAGAGCCTTTCAAAGGAGCCAAGGCCCCCACTACCCACTCAAAGTACTCCTTTGCTTACTGAGTGATCACCTCCGGTGCCTTCGTCTCCTGCTGACGCTTCTGCGACTCCGACTCCTTTCCCTCCGGTCCCGCCTGCGCTCCCTACTGCGCGTTCTTCTGTAGCGGGAGCGTCTGGGGCTCGCGCTCCTTCGCCGAGGGCTGCGGCTCCGGCGAGGGCTGTAACTTCTGCTGGAGTGTCTGTAATACCTCCTGTCCTTCCTATGCTTCTCATCCCGGGAGCTCACATCTCTTCTGTGCCTGCTGCTCTCCCGTCTACCCTTGCTCTCATCACTGTTTATGCTGCTACATGAATGGCTCTTTCTTCTCCTTGGCTCTGTTCCACGTTTGTCCTGCTCACAGGGCAAGTCCTTCTTGCAAGTGCTCTGGTCATAGCTAGAGAGGCTTTTCTGGTCCTGGTTATCAGCGGGAACACATGAAAGTACCCCTGAACCCTTTTTGTCAGAACACCTCTCAGAGTTTGTAGTATGAAGATTCTGACCTTCTTTGACACGAACTTTGTCATGAATGTTGCCATTTAAGTACTTGCATTGAGTGTTTACGCTTTCAGGGGATGCTACTTCTATTTGAGAGCCAGGAGCCAGTTTGGCTGTAACAACAGCCTGTCCTGAGGTAGAAGTGATGCAGCTGGATGACACAGTGTGGGGAACAGCACTAGGGCTTATCAGCACGTCAGCCTGAGATGCTTCGGTTTCTTCTCTGTTTTGATTAACCGCATCCATTTTCTTGCTCAGAAGATTGTTCAGTAGCTTCTCCCTCAGTTCCTTTTCTTTTCTCTGCAACCCCAGTGCTCTCTCTTTTTCCTCTTCCACACGTTTAAGCTCAGCCTCCTGGAGCCTCCGTCTCTCCTCTAGCTGTTGAAGACAAATCTTATCTTCATTCTGTTCTTGCTCCAAAAGCTTTACTGCCTGAAAGACAGTTCAAAGGGAAGAGTAAACAAAAAATACCTCCTCCTGTTTCCAAGTTACAACATAACACAAAGGCATCAATGTGGCAAGAAAATAAAATCTAACCAACAGAACCATCCCAAAATAAAATGGTGTTCCCTTTTTAAAGGGGAAAAAAAAAATCAAAACCAACCAACCAACAAAACCCACTAATCCAGAACTGATGTAAGTTGAAACATTATTTGTCCACAGTTCTTGAAGAGAAGTTTTGTCTTCGTGGCTCCTCAATATAACAAAATGCACTATTGGAGTACATTTATCAGAGTGCAAAACTTGAAGGTTTCAGTAAAATTTAAAATTTCAAAATTCAGTCAAATTGAAAATATTTTAAATTTTATTGAAAATTACTTCTTTTAGATGATTGCCATCTGTGGCTCATAGATGACTTTACAACAAGTCCACAAAACCAGCAATTAATTAAATGGACAATTATTATGTAGAAACTGATTGCCATGTTGTCAATCACTTTAAAAACTCATGATACTGGAAAAGATTCAAACCTTTTTCTATTCTGACCTAGTCAAGGGCTTAGTATAAACCTCAGAATTCTCTAAATGAAAGAAACACACTCTCTGCTTCATCAGATAACCCTTCTATTCCACAGCTACAAAGTTAAAAGGCCTGCAAAAGGCATTTCTCCCTTCTTCCAGTATGTAACTGATCTGTGAGTTCAAAAACACTCCTGAAGTGCACTGGCATCAAGAAAAAAACTGTGCTTTTCCACACAGCTCTTTGTTTCTACAGAAAAGATTTCACATTCAGTACACCCTAATACAGCTTCATCCAAGTCTTAAGCTTCAGTGTGTCAGTGAAAAAAATAACAATACTGTTAGAGAGGATCTAACATCTGAAACCTTTGCTGACAGTCCTTGTCCTACAGAAGAAACATTCTGTGCATTTCAAACACTGACTAATGAAAGTTAAATCTCTGAAACTGCAAAGAACAGTGAACAGAATTGCTAGGAGGCAGATGGGAAACAGCATCTAAACCAGAATTAGAAAAGGAGTCTTGCATCTCCTCTGTGGTTAGCTCACTTCATCATGCTCACACATTCTTCTACTGGACTTAAAAAAACCTAACAATTAATTTACAGACAAAAAATGCTATTCAGGACTATAGGTTCAAGCTCACCTTCCATTTACCTACAAGTGCATATCTTACCAATAGAGAAATACTGTTCCATTGTGCTTTTCTGAAATTTTGGTCTAAGGAATAGCAGCTGCAGAGGTAGTATACCTTGTGTTTAATGAACAGTGCTCCCCACCTCCTCTCAAGCCAGCTAAGGGCATTGTTCTGCTGGATTCTTCATTAGCTTCTGAAATAAGTATTTAGATTACCTTTGCTCTGCTTAGCAGTTCTGCAATTAGTCTAATGGACTGAAGGTTTCTCTGAGCTAACAGGAGCTTCCTTTCTTCTAGCTTTATCTTCTCTTGAAGTTTTCTCTGTTCTTCAGCTTGAAGCTTTTCAAGTTGCTTTTTGTTCCGTCGAACTTCACGATCTTTCTGTTTCTGTTCTCTCTTGCGCAACTTCTCTTCTCTTTTTCTCTCTCTCTCATATTCTTCAAGCTCTCTCTGCTTCCTAAAAAGAGAAATATTTTTGCCTTACCTAGGAAAAGCACAATTTCAAACTCCTACTGTATGTTCAATACATTTTACGCTTCAAGTAAATTTGTTTCTAAATAAGTCATGTTGATGAAGAACAAAATAGAAAACTGAATATTTTAACCCTTACTTGTGACAGCAAACAGTCATATTCTATCTATTTTTAATAAGTTGGAATTCAAAGAAAAAAAATTGCTACAGCAAAGAATTGTTTTTTAAACTTTTACCAGAGATAATAACAATGCATGAGGCAGCTGGGCAGAGAATTATCACAGCTACAAGAATACCAAGCCAATGAATGTGTGCAGTGGTGGTGGGTTTTATTTCTGTGATTAGGCAGCTTCTGCTAAAGGCCAAGGGTCTCTGAAACTAGGCGTCTAAAGACAAGACTTTTAGGAAATTGAGTACTTTGCAGATTTAACGTTTTGAACTGAACATAAGCATAAGTGGTAAACTAAACCATACTCAGCTTTAAGTGCTTCATTTTAGCTAGAGACAACTTGTGTTTTTTAACTTTCTATGTTCTGATGATGATATGAAGGAGCAGTTTTCTCACATCTGATTGTTAAAACTATAACTGAACGATAAGCGGTAAATACCTTTCTTCTTCTTTCTGTTTTTCCTCAGCTTCTTTCTCTTTACGTTTTTGTTCTTCTCTCTGCTTTTCAAGCTCTTGAAGCTTTTGCCTTTCAAGTTGACGCTTCTTAATCGATGCATCACTGAGGTGTTTTGTTGAGTCAAAAGAAACCTGTACATGATACAATTGAAAACAGTTTTAAGAAAACAGAAAAAAAAAGCAAAATTACAACCTGACAATTTTAACTTAGACCTTGGTATAAGTACAATCAGATGTGTAAAACGTTCTTCAAAACAAAGAAAACTTCTCTATGTGCCCAGAGAAAGCACTACCTATTCTAATCAGGTAATTGGGTACTAAATGTGTGCACACATGTAGCAAAATCAGATACCACTTCTTTGTCTCACAACCAAAAATAAACCCCAGTGTGGCTGAGGCTCTGTCTGTCCCAAGATTTCAATGTGTCAGAATGGGCACATACAGAACTCTTAATTAATACAAGCTGTTAGGGACTGTACAGCACTATGTAGAAATAGGTTTAAATAAAGCCTTCCTTTCTGTCTAAATCTGTGATCCTTAACTTCAGCAGAAGACACAGTTCTGCAGCATTCAGCACCTGGTTCAAGCCTCTGCACCACTTCTAAAACAATGATTCTCAAATTGAGGTACATTGGGCAGAAGATCCCAAGTCGTGGGAACGGAAAGAAAAGAAAGACACACACATCTGAAAAATGAGACTTCAGAGGCACTCAGCTTCCAGGATATATGAACACACCTTGGTCATGTCCAGCTGTGTGCTGGAACAGGACACCACCAGACATGACAGCCCTGGCGTCCTAATCTCCAATTCTGAGTGCAGGCAGGCAGGGATCTATAACTCATTTCCACAGACCCATGGTCATTGAACCGTGGGGCAGAGAACAAGGAGCAGAGCCTCTGCAGTTTAATCTACTAAGGCTTTATGCAAAATGATGTTTCACTAACAGACTGAGAGGACAAATAGGTACAAACAGACAAGGTGTGGTGACCTTGTATGACAGAGAGCTGCTGTCCTGACAGGGCAGCTGCCAGGAAGGCACGACTCTTCTTGCACAGCCATACTAAATTTGGGAACCCTGATCCTCCCCTGCATGTAAATGACAGGTTGAGTTTCACGAGGTCAAGGCACAGTTTCTATCCCACAACTGACAAGCTTTGATAACAAGATAAAAGATTGCAGTATTCTACTTACACTGACTAAACTACAATTTGAATAAATATCTGCATGTTCCACATTGCACAAAGGAATACTCAAGATTTTTTCTTCTGAAATACACTCCCTGTGACTACTGAGCATACCAAAATACATCTCCAAACAATTCACTCAACTCCTATGTAAATGCACAGACTACCCCCAAACAGAGTAAGTTTTCTTGAGGCCGTGCTTTCAGAGACACTACATCTTAACAGACTGCCTTGATCCCTCCTGTCACAGCTGTAATTTCTAAGACAATGCAGTTACAGAAGATTACCTCTGGAAAACTCTGTATGTAAATATTATGAAATAAGCATAGGAAATTCGCAGGAAGCTATGCTACAAATGAAAATTATAATTTAAATTTTTGTGGTGTCTTCCTGTATATCAGGTACACTGCCGATTAACTGTGTATTTCCCAGACCAGACAGGCCACGTGCTACTAAGCCTTTTAGTTCTGACCTTCGACTGGTAGACCCAGCTATCAATGCAGGGACCAAATACAGAGGCTGAAATTCTCTCCCAAAAAGTCTCTCTGCACTGAACACATAAAAGAATGCACTTTACAGTCAATCTTCTGGTGAAATTTGTCTGAACTTGTTCTGAACTGTAATTTTAAGTGAAATCACAATTTATAAACACATATTCTTTTCTAAAGCAATTTAGAAAATTGTGTTCATAAACTTGATTCTTCCATCAGCAGTTCTCACTTCTAGAACCATCTTGTTAAGGAAAAAAGCAAAACCCCGCTCACTTTAGTTACATAATCTAACAGCACATTTTTCTACCAACATTTTCCTTTGAAAACTGTATTATGTCCGTCCCATGAAGCTACATTAATGCTGTCAATGTCACCTGTTGCCATCACTGTGGTGTAAAGGTTTCAAGCACTATGGAAATAACATTTAGCTGTACTCAGTCCTTCATGTGGGCTCCCACACAAAAGGCTGCAGGCTCTCACCTTTATATTGCAAGCCACAGCTTTGCCATCATCGCCCTTGTACATCAGCTTCATCCCTCGCAGGGCATTCATGGCCTCGATGAATCCCGCATACTCCCGGTACTGGACATAGGCCTCAAAGTTTAAATGGCCTCCAAAGCTGAAAGTGTGAAAATTCCTGCCAGTCATCTCTTCTCTGTAAGGGTCCAGCATGGGTATGTCCACATTACGGATTTCTCCAAATTTCTGGAAAACTTTTATAAGGACTTCTTCACTTGGCTTTTCCGAGCCAGTCTCCTTTGCTGCAAACCACTTACAAGGCAAACCCTCCAGGTGAATGGTGTCTGGCCTTTCCCCAGGCAAGGTTTCGTTCATATCTTTTGCATCTCGGAAAAATGAGTCCCAGTCATGTCTGGTAGGAAAGTCAATCTTGTACTCTGCAGCACGCACTTTCAAAATGTCAGAGAAGCCGCTCAGCTTTATTGTTTTGCCATCAAGGCACGCCAGAAAAGATTTAACCAAACTTTTGTTCTCGACCTCTCCTTCAAACCTAATGAAATCCATTGTGCTTTTAGAAATCCGCAGAGTGGAAAACTGATGAGTTTGCACCATCCCCTTCAATCTTTCCATCACTTCCCAGTTCGAAATGGATTTTCCCGGTTGCTTCAGCTGAGGAAGTGCCACACTGATGGTCATTTTTGTAATGGGTTTAAGGTATAACCCACAGGGAGCACAGAGCTCTACAGCTTCTGATGTATCATGAACTATTGTTGCAGCAGCCATAACAAAGAAAAAGCATAGGATAAAAAAATAAAAGATGCAAGTTTAAGTTGCAGGCCAACAGTAGTCAAATAAAATAGCCCTTATCCATAAATAATTTAATTCTTTGGCGATTTAACCATTCCCAAGTTAAAACGATGTTTCTTAACACAAGAGTGAATTAGATAATTACAACCGAGTGGTACAAACATCTTAAATTACTTTACAACCACTAGAGCCTATAAGTAATTAAATCTCTGTAAGGCCTCTGAATAGAAAACTAGAAGCTGATGACAGTCTTAGGAATACATGAGGTTGGTATGTGATTGCTCAGAAAGCAGCTACCCTTTCTCAGGAGGGAAGGGACTGGCGGCGCGATGTCACACCGCTCCCAAATCTACTTAACAACCAGTGAACCCCAGCAGGCTGGCGCCGAGGCGGATCTCACGTTCTCCGGAAGGAAGACCTGGAAAGTGTCTGCAACGAGAGAAAAGCGCCCCTTTTATTTAAAAGCCCGAAGCCCCACCGCCTCTCCCTGCCGGCAGCGCCAAGCAGGCTCCGCGTGACAAGGCTGGATAACAACACTGCGACTCACACCGGGGCCAGCGGCCACCGCCGGCAGCTGCCCCCGGCGGGCGGAGCCCGGGCGGCGGGGGGACACCCCAGGAAGACGGCAACGGGAAAAGCGCCCCTCGCCGACGCCAGGGTCCACCCGCACCCCCCGCCGCCGGCTCCTGCGCGTCCCCCGGCAGGCGGAGCCCGGCCGCCCGTCCCTCGCTCCCGCTGCCCGGACGGGACCCCCCGCCCGCCTCACCCGCGGCCGCCGGGACGCACCACCCCGCGTGCGCCGCCGCCGCTTCCGCTTCCGCGTGGCGCGAGGCCGCGGCCTGCGGGAGCGCCTCGCTGCGGTGGGACGGCGCCTCCTGGCGGCGGGGCGGGACGGGACGCGCGGCCCAGGGACACGGGGACTGCGCTCCCCGGGGAAGCACGGCCCGCGTTCCCGGGCTGCGCAGGGACCCTCCGTGCGCTGTGCTGTACTGAGCTGAGCTGAGCTGAGCTGAGCTGAGCTGAGCTGTGCTAAGCGCACACCCGGCGTCTGCAGACAGCTGGGGCTCGCTGCATGGCGATGATCCTCCTTGCACAGAATCCGTTCGGTGGGAAAAGCACCTCTGAGTCATGGAGTCCAACCTGACTGAACACCACCGTGTCCATAGACCATGGCACTGAGCACCGCGTGCAGCCTTTCCTTAAACACCTTCAGGGACGGTGACTGCACCACCTCCCTGGGCAGCCCATCCCAATATCTAATCATCATTTATGTGAAGAAATTCCTTCTAATATCCAACCTAAACGTTTCCTGGTGCAGCTTTAGGCCATTTCCTCTTGTCCTGTCGCTGGTTGCCTGGGGGAAGAGGCCGACCCCCCCCCCGGCTGCAGCCTCCTTTCAGGTGGTTCCAGGGAGTGATAAAGTCCCCCCTGAGCCTCCTTTTCTCCAGGCTTAACAACCCCAGCTCCCTCAGCCGCTCCTCACAGGACTTGTGCTCCATGGGACACACACTTAATAGGACATGTGTTCCCTCTGTCAGCCCAGGACATGAAGGCACAGCCAAGGCCACCCTGACCCTGGAAGGCAGAGCAGGGCTCACCTGCCCCTGCTCCACCATTTTAAAACAGGCTCCAGGTCCAGCCTTGGACAGAATTCCACCATTTGAGAAACTGTGACTGCAGAAACCTTCAGCAGCAGGCTGGGTGTAAATAGTGCCTTTGAAGCACCACTGACCCCAGTGCAGGAGGTCACCCTCAATCCAGCAGCTGCAGCAAGGCAGCAGCTGTTTTGCAGAAGTGCTACTTCACACCGCAGGTGTTGGTAAGTGCTGGCCCTACTCTGCTCCTGTTATGGTTAAGTAGCAGTATAAACACAGAATAAAGAACTACCAACAACATTTGAAACAGTGTGTGCTTTGTAGTCTGAGAGCCCCTGCAATGTGTGTCACACCTTCTCCTACAAACCTGCCCTTGGGAGCACACAAAGCTGAGCCAGATATGTTCCAGGGAGTTTCAGCAACAGCACAGGGAGACACTGCATATGGCAAGGATTTTGAATCCTGTGCATAATGATAGCCCCACTGCTCAAGACTGTGCCAGAAATCAATATTCTGTATTTTAAACTCAAAGACTAGAACAATGCTCTGAAAAGTTACAAAATGCCATCATTGAGGTTACTCATGACAGGACATCAGCCACAACTTTAAAAGCTATCACAGTGTATTTTTCTGATATACTCAAAAGAACTATTACAAACATTATATTTAAATGGGCAAGAGGAAGTATTGATAATGTACACACCTTTTAAAGGATGTAATCAAGCATCAGTACTACAGTATAGAAAGGGTAAAGTGTCTCTGCTGAAATGCAGTCTGTTCTGTTGGGCAGATGTGTTATTCTCGTTTTTATTTTTTCAGTGAGATACTTAATTGAGTAAATGAAATGTCTCTCTTTGGCTTTCAGAGTCTGAAGTGAAGGTCAGTAAAGTATATGACACCAATGAGGCAGAAGGATGAACCAGCAAAGGAAACATCTATAAGGGACAGTGTCTGAATGCAACTGTGCATGTAAATTTGTTTTTTACTGTAAGACATTGATTTTCCCCAACTCTGTCAAATACATTGTGCTGTTGACCTTACAAACTGTCTTTCATGGCTGAAAGCTTTTACCTTTTTTCTGACTTCAACAAAGAGTCTTATGGGAGATGTCACTTCTGCCTATTCACTCTGTTCTGTACCTTCCCTAGTTAAAACACCAAATGCCACGGAAGTTCACTAGAGGGAGTGCTTGTTACTTACATATAAGAGATCTATTCATAAACACAATTAAAATAGGCTATAAACAGCAGATACTAGGTTTTGTGTTCATGCCAGAATACAGATCATTCTTCCTTTCTTGGAAGAGGATATAATCCTCCCAGCTACACACGGTCCTATCTGGGTACTTCTGCTTTTCCTGAAATGCACCGTTTTCTTGACCTTAGTGGTCATGTGCAGAAATGTATGCAAGATGTTACCTGGGTGTTTACATAAAATAAAACAACACCCCCAGTATAATTCCATTTCCTTTCCTTCCATCTTCCTTCCTTTCTGAAACACACCAAAGAAGAAGACCTTTTTTAAGTATAAAACTTAGCTGTATCTCTTGGAGAATGATTCATCTAAATCTTTGCTACTACTCCAGAAATGCTCCTGGTACATATCTTTTCAGAAGCAGAGTATGTTGCATGCAGTAGTTCCTTTGGATATTATTTTGGTTTTCTGTTGTCACTGATCAGGGGATATCTCTTTATTCTCTCCCACAGAGAGAAAACTGAATGATTCACTGTGCAGTTGAACAGTTTATGAATGGAAATTGGAAGGGGAAGCAGGAGCACAGAAGAATCTCTCAGATGAAAAGATTGCATAACTGTTGAACAGACATTACAATGTTGGTTTTAGGCTCTAAATAGCCTCTCCCCACAAAGCAAAATTAATCCCTGAAGTGGGTAGGAATGGAGGAATGAACTTGAAATATATTGGGGTTTTTCCCATGGTAAGAAACAGCTCCACAAAAAATTCCATTTCCTTTCATTAGCTCTGCTCTTTCTTGTTTGGATTGTTCTGTGTGTCACTGAAGTTTGTGGGTGTGACAGATCATCTGCCTTGGAAATAATACATAACATTAGATGTAATACATATGCTGATTAGTAGGGCAGCTTCAATTAACTAGAATTAATAATCACTTCCCGGGCCTGGTTCTCTACAAGTCTAACTATTACATTCTGCTTAAAGCAATAGAAGATGGCAATATAAATATCCAGTTTCACTCTCTCTAACACAGCCTTATGGCAGAGAATCAGCCTTGAAGCACTGTGTAGGATGCAAAGCAGATAATTTTCTACTAATTGATCTCTGTGCCTGTGCCCACTGCCATCTATCTCACACTAAACAGAAATGGCAACATTTCTGCTTTTTGCTTTCACTGAGGCATAATTGGCATCTGTTGTGGTATTGGTTTATGAACTGTCTGGTCAAACTATAGTGTGCTGTAGCCTATAAAACATAAAAATTAGATTTAATTGCCAAGACACATTGTACTATACTTGTTAGCACAATGTGTTTTTTAAAAAGTTTTAGTGCTGTTTTGTCAGATGCATTGCTGGTTATTTCAGTTTTTATACATACATCCATGAAATGTTTTCACATAATGACAGATTTCAAGAACTATCACTTAAAATAAATGAAAATGTAAAAGACTTAAAATTTTTTCCTGTGTTTTTTCCAATGTCTGTTTAGGGGAAAATATTTTAATTGGATTCAAATTAATGCTTGAAAATTAAGCATTTCCTCCATAGTATTGCATGTTACAGATTGACACCAATCATGACAGCATCTCATGCTTTTATGTACACTTTTTAAATCCAAACATTTTCTTAGTAACTTATGGAGTGAAAGGCAAGAGCTGTTGACCTTTCTGAAGCAAAAAGAACATCAAGTTAATAACACTAACTTTCCTCAGCAGGATATTTCTTTTGACAGCTTCCAGAAGAGTAATTTCAAATGCAACTGTTGACACCATAAAAAGTTTATTTGAGTTTTTTAAAGCCATAAAACTATATTATTAAAATTGAAGAATTACAGTTCTGAAGAAGACAAGACCTTTTAAGCAGACAAGATCCCCTCTGTAGGTTCAGCCTGCCCTGCCCACTAAAAGTCTCACTAATCCAAAAAGACCTGAGATATTTGGTAGATCTGGCATAAGTATAAATGACTGGCATCAATTCCATGTTTTAGCAGCAATGTCTGAGCCTGTTCCAGTGCCCCATTAAAGACTAATGAAGTACAGGCAAAAGACAAAGAATGCATAGATAACTATACTATAACATTTAGCTTATGCAGATAATGGACAAGAAAGAAGAAAAATATTAATATTCAGACCTGAAGTTTCACCTTGAAGATCACTAACAGGAGAACAGCCTAATACAGGAAAAATGGAATGTAACTTGAATTGAGTGACTAAGCCTCAAGAGGGATGAGGAGTGCAAGGCATGGGTGCTGAAGCATAGACTCTACCCAGAGAAAGAGAGAGGGACGTATCTGCAAGAAAACATTACTAAGTATTACTAATTACTAATTCAGCACTGCATTAATTATGGGAAATTATTATTAGCATCACTATTTTTACCATATACTTCTAATTTATGTCAAAAGTAATATAGATAAAACTAACATTTTGACTCTATATTAGAACTCTGAATATGTACTTTTTTAATCATCAAGGCTTTCTGACTCTTACTTCTGGGAAAGCCCCAGCTTACTTCTCACTTCTGAATCTTTTCACCTCTGATGCTTTCAGGTTTTTGTATTTCGTGTTTGTGTGAACAAAGCCATGCTGGACATACAGATTTTTTTCATTTTTACTAATTTTATGGAAGCTGCTGTGTATATTACTACTCCAACTTACTTTGCTTCTATCTTCTACTGCTTAATATATGTTTCCTTAGAGGAGCTCATGTTAAAGGATGACTCCAAATGACTAGGTTGGAAGAGACCTTAAAGATCAATCTGCTGAATATGAATGAAATAGCTGAGGTCATAATTTCTTTCAACATCCCATCTAGACCTCAAAGAGGACAGCCTTTTCCCAGTCTCAGACATTTGCACCAGTCAGGAAGGATTCTTACCTGATCTGCTTAGCATGGGCCACTACCACCAGTGCAGAGAAGTTCTCTGGTTTAATAAATTAGGAAAACAAATGCAAACACCTTAACATTAGGAAGAAACTTTAGCATAGAAATGGATTTGACAGGAACAACAGAGGTCTAAGGAGCCTGTAAACATTGCTGGCATTACCTAATGTGATGTCTTTGTTAGTCGTCTCCAAAACAGGGTGTCTGTACCCCAAGGAGTGTGAAAGACAATACAGGGGAATTCAGGAAAAATATGGTTTTGTACCATTAACAAATGAAATAAAAATAGGAGTTTTTAAAAGAGTGATTCTTTCATCTTTGTCTCATCCTTTTTAATTCCTATTTCTTGTAGGTTTTATAACGTACATAATATGTTATTACAGTAGTACATCTGTATAACTTGTTTATAAATAAACATGCATAGATTGAGGGGCTGTGCTTAATTTTTTTTTTTTTTTTTTACTTGAGGTTCATGATCAAAGAAGTTTGGACATCTGTGTCATATTGGAATCATCCTGCACTGGACATTTGTCTGATCAGCTGCAAAGCATGAGCCTTGGTACAGATTAGGACTCCTCATGTGGCCAGCTTTAAGTAGCACTGTTGAAACAGGTTACCTGTTTTTTCCACTATGGAAAATTAACCTTATGGGTGAGTAACAGGGACAGATCAGGCTGCTGATATAGGTACAACATATTGCTTCCCTCATACACATCTCCATCTTCTTCTTGGATAGTACTTTATACTTTAAGAAATTCTTTGCAGTTTTCCTTTCTTTAAAGAAAGGAAATACATATATATATATGTATTCCAATACATATATATTGGAATTTCAGTGTTGCAAACCATATGCCAGTTCTGGAAAAATGCCTCTGATGGTGACTCCAGCATTTGTGATGCAAGGTTAGTAAAACAGCTGTACAATGCTCCATGAGTAACAAAAAAGATTTTTGAACCGGAAAATTTTAGCAAATATTCTAAAATAGCTTTGTCAGTGATTAAAAGAAAAGAAAATAAGAAGTAAGCATAATAGTATAACAGATTTATGTATTGGCACCCTACAGCAGAAATGCATTCAGTAAGAAGAGACTGAAGAAATTCAATGTACATTAAAAAATCAGGTAGGACAATAATTTATTTATTTATAATATATAAAGTCATTAAGAGCAAAATTAACACTTTCCACATTTTGTTTGACTGACAGGAGTATTTGATTTGTGGTAGCATTTGTTCAATATTTGTAGTTTGAAGAGATTGTGTTTGTCTAGACTAGAGAAGAAGAACATTTAGGGGGCTTAGGTAGGAAGGAGCCCATTATCTCTGTTTAGGGTGAGTTAAGCAGGAGTTCCAGGCTTCAGACTGAATAAAGAGCCACATCTGGAAGATTTTTTTTTTCTTTTTTCTCAATTAAAGGTGAACAAATTGCCTGAAAAATTTATACTCCCCATTATTCTGTCTAAGAAAATGTTAGATAACCATTTAATGTCAGAAATTGAAGTGATTCTGCCACAGGGAGAAGATATGAAGAAATAAGACTTCATCCAGCCTATTTGTTTTGTAAAACTGTATTGTTTTGTAAAATTGTTTTGAGTTATACAGGGCTAAATCTGGGTTTTGGTCTACCTTTGCTTTATCTCTCAGTGAAACAAATTCCAGAAGGATAAACCCCTATACCCCCAAAAAATATTTTACTCAAAGTCCCATGGATTGTAAGTGATGGTTTTATTTTTCTATATTGATTGTGTAATTTTGTAAAGCTGTACTGTAACAAGCCACATTTTCTTAAAAATGTCTGTATGGAATTCAGCCTTGACCATGGTTAAATAAAGTTGTGAAAGAATCCCTGTCTAAGGCAATAGCTCTTTTCTGAAAACAGGGTTTCATTGTTATATCTATTGATCTAGGTAATTTATTTAGCTAACTATGTATTTTGATCTTGCTCAGTTGTGTAATTCTACTTGTGTTTTATGATGCCAAGTACTTTACATATATAAATCCATCTCAGAAAAAGGCTGAGGTTTTTGGAACTGCTTTTGTAATTTAAGAGGAGCATGAGTCAGATTTTGCCTTCTAAAATTACTTAGGCTTCATAAAGAAATATTTTCCTCAGTGTCTCTTTCCAAAGACCTGCTAGTGTTAAACATGGACGAAGTTCCCACAACAGGAGAAGTGAGAAGGATGAGGACTGTGTGACAACAAAACCCAAAACTCAGAGAGCTAGTCAGTTTGTTCTGCTTGTTCTTCATGAGTTTGCTGCAGGGAAAGAGGCTGTTCTTGTCCTCCTGCCTGCATATGAATTCAACAAACTGCTGAGAGGGAAAGTCAAATTGGGGTGATGAGAACAAGGGACGATGGGTGAGATGTGGATGCTGTAGGGACAGTGGAGGACAGGGAGATGACCTGTACTGGTGGTGATGCACCATGGTCAGCTGGTTAATGTGGGGAGTGAATTGACTTTTCTGTGGAAAGCTTTCACTGTCCTGGAAAGACATATGTGACTTTATGAAGATATTACTGAATTAATAGCCACTGCATGTAGAGCTTATGAATACTCAGGTGGACAATATACAGAGCTTCTCGAGGATTTCACATAAAGAAATTAATTATAACTAGGCAAAAGGTTCTTTCCAAATAGAAAGGCTAATACAGAAGTGGGTTTGTGGTAGCTGCTTTTCTTGTGAAAGAGTTAATGTGATAAACTTTGGTTTCTGTCTTCACTGTTTTCCTCACAGGACAGTTACTTGACAATTTAGAATAAACCCCAGGGAGCCAGTGAAAAAGTCCAATGGTTTTCACTGGTTTTTATATGACTTTTTAAAGAAGGATAACATGTTACATAAGGAAATTGACACCTTCTATAAAAGCTCCCATTAAAGGACTAAAGCAGATCCTGGAGTCTTATAGATTTTGCCCTCCACTTCTGTTTGATATGATGCCAGAGCTAGTGAGGTCATATCATAGCCTATACCTATACCTCTCTGGTGAAAGTGTAAATCCTAATGAGAAATGTCCAAAATACTTCCTTTTCTGTTCAGCTGTGCTCTTTTGACCACGTGCTTGCATCTCTATGTGCACACAGAGCAGCTGTATTCTGGGACTTTTTTCCCCTCAGTTTTGTGCCCTGATTTTTATTTAGGAAATTATTGGAACCTGTAAAACCAGGTATGTTCACAAATGACAGTAGCTAAAAAATGAGCAAAAGAGCATCCTTTCTGCTTCCACTGTTCTATAAGGATGTCACAGCCACTGTGGGGTGGGCTGCTCCCACTGGGAGCCAGGAGTGGCCATGAGGTTGGCAGGGCCATGCTCTCTGTGGCAGGTCAATCCATCAGCAAGGGAGCAGGGATAAGACAGGGATGGGGCTCATGGCCAGCCCAGAGCCCTGCAGCCAGCTGGCAAGGCCCCAGGTGATGGGGCAGGTGGGAAGGCCAGTGGGGGCAGTAGGTGGTGGGCAGCAGGTACAGGATGGGCACAGACTGTGGGGTAGCTCAGGAAAGGGCCACGGCTGAGATCTGGGTGTGCATGGAGTTCCCAAGAAAATGGGAGCTGTAAAGTTACTTCAGTGGTACTTCTGCCCTTTCTGCCCTGACACTTTTCCAGCAGTGTGAACCCAACCAGGCTGCAGAAACAGGGGCAGCACCCCCAGCCTGGGAGAATGGGGGGCTCAGCAGCAAAGCTGGACTGAATTTTTCTTGCATCACTGAGAAATGCTGTTGTATTACCTGGAGAGTTTTCTTGGAAGCATATTGCATTATCAGCAAAGTCTCTGGGTTCCAAACAGGGCTCTCTGGGTCCTGGAGCATGAGGCCAGCAGTGTGAAAAAGCTTTAGGGTCCAATGGGGCCAGTGTGGCCATGGCCAGAGGAGCCTGTACTGGGCTGCAAGGTGTTTGTGCAGCAGACAGGGGGCATACTCAGTAAAATCCTTGAGGGTTTGAAGCTTTCAGAAGCATCAAGCTCCTGGAGGAAGGGCACCACCCAAGGTGTGCTTCCTCAGAGGAAATTAATTTCTTAGAATCTTTGGTTTGTGAGAGATGAAGGGAAAAAGGAGTATCACTGTGTGTATAGTTCTGACTCAGACCAAACCCAAAGTTTAAGAGCGCCTGAACTTCCCAGAAACTCAGAACTCTTTCTGATCATCTCTGGAACAAGACTTACTCCACTCACCATTTTGTTCTTTAGAACAAAAAGAATTGATTTCTGCACAAGTCCTTTTCAGGAAGCACATTGTTATCTTGTGGTTGTAACTGAAATTTACAGCACAGAATATATATATTAAAGAAAAAGACTTTCACAGTAGAGAAAAGAGAGGACTCTAAAGCTGTAATGAGGCAGAAAAAATTGGAGCAGGTAAAAGCCTTGAATACTGAGATCCCCCTATTTACATTTACTTCATACAGCCACAAAGATAACGACTTTTTTTTATTGTGGTATGGACTTACTGGTATCAGGAAGGGATAAAAGCAGACAGTTTTAAAATCTTTCTCTTCAGACAGCAGTGAGACCATAACAGAATTGTAAGTTGATAATAGAGTGACTTATTTATATTTCAGTACAAAGTTCCAATGTGCTACCTGATACTTCAGTGTGAAAAAATATTGCTGTGGATATAACAGTCATGAGCATGCAAATGAACTTCATATCACTTGTTTTAGATGTTAAAGTCTCTTTCCAGGCAGTGATGTAGCTCATGTTACACTCAGGTAAAAGATCTAATAGGAACAATGCAAGGCTTTTTGGTTTTTTATAGATTTATCCCTACCTCACCATACACAGGCAAGTGTGGGGTGTTATTGGATGAAATCTTTTGTGGAGAAGCAGCTGCATTGCCAAAACCATATCAATATAAGTCTTAATGGATTCCAGGAACTGGTCTGTATAGTCTGTCTGACCCCTCCTAAGTGGCTTCTATCAGGCAGTTTGCGAGAGGGATGAGGTTCTAGCCTCACCTGGATACAACAAAGTAAAAATTAACATCTTCTTGTTCCTCGTGATATGCTACAGGGAGGAAACAGAACTTTGTTGACCATGTAAGTGCAGTTTCATTTATGGATTGAGATTGTGGCCATGCCATAACATGAAAGCAAATAGATTTGACCTTTTATGCCCTCATGTTCAAATGTACAGTAGAAACTACCATAAAATCTGCATGAGTCCAAAGCATTGACATGAAAAGGCTTTAGGCACCTGGTCTGAGTCAGAGTAAAAATGTCCTTTTCTTCAGAGGTGTTTCAGGTGTTTTAGTAGTTACTGGAACAGTAATATGGGAACGAGCTTTCAATTACGACCCTCCACTTGGGGCTCAGAAACCTGACAATTCAGGCATACTACAAAGCCATGGCATTAAACATGTTCTTCCTGCCCTGCTTTGGCAGCAATTCCCTGGAAGTGAACAACAGGGGATTTCAGCAGGTGCCACTGCCCCAGCCTCAGGAATCCAAAACTGAGTCAGCAGCACCTCTTGCTATGACCTTGCTCAACCCAAGGCAGATCTCTCACCTGCTGAGATGGGCACATTACCTCTCTGTCCTTCAGTCTCAGGCACCTTCATCCAAGGATCTCCTCTGATGTGGAGCCAAGCCAGCTGCACTGAGCCCTGGGCCCAGTACTGTCCCAGGAGCTCTGAGGTAGGTGCAGGGGTTTTGCTTTCAGCACCTCGAAACTCTTGTCACTCCTCAGCTGAGTATTCAGGGTCCTGCTTCTTCAAAATGGCTGCGTTGTGTTAATGCTTTGTATGAGTGCTGATCCCTTGCAGTGTTTGTGAATTGGACTGACTCCCTTTGAAGTTGTTCTTTGGACAGTACTGAACTCTGAGAACTGTATCGTGGACCATTGCTTCTTGGACTTTAACATTCTTTATATGATTTTTCTAAAGCTTTTTAAATTATACTTCAGGGCTGTCTGGGTGAAACTATCAGGGCTGGTCAGTTTTTTTCTCACTTCCTCGCATTTGTATCAAATCTCCAAATAATGCAAAGAACACCTCTAAACTGAGATGCATTGAGAATCCCTTCCCACCTTCTGCCTGTACTTCAATGTTTATCTCTTGCTTTCAAAATGACCAGATTTTCCTATAGCTTGTGGCTCCTCAGCCCTGAGGATCAGCTGCATCCAGAAAGGATGATAGACACCTAGGAGGAATGAGTCAAATGGAAAGGAAGTCAAATGCTTGGTATAGATGAGTAAACAGGAGTTTACTCATCTATACCAAGCATTTGATTTCCTGGGGAGTTCAGGAAGGAGATGGAAGGCCAAGGATTGAAGATAACCTTTTTGGTTTCCGAAAAAATATTGTTAAGATGGGTGAGGGGGAAGGAGAGGAAGAGGGGAAGGGAATGCTAGTAAAAGTAATTGTGTATACAAGTGGAAGAAAGAGAGAGTATTACTGGATGTCAGAGCTCACCTCCTACTCTGGGACTGCAGATATGTGTATTTCCATCCCAAGCTGTATTCTGTCAGTCTTGATATTTGCTGACCAAAACCCAAAACTTTTCCATTATTGTAACACCAGTGTTCCTGCTCATGGCTGATAAGCCCAAGCTTTTCAACTCTGAATCATCAACTGAAACTTTTGTCTCTGGACTGAATACATGCTATTCCCTCATGTATTCAGGGAATAGGGGAAAGAAAGTACAGGGAGATAGGGTCAAAAAGCTATTAATTATAACAGTAGTTTCTTTATTGTTCTTTCCTTCATGATTACTTTACACTGTTTGTTGAAAAATAGAATACGGCTCCAAAGAGCAGAAACAGATTTGCAAGAATTATTTGTTAGGGTTGATTTCTGCTCAAATAACCTAAAAACAAACAAAATAAAAACCCCAAACAAACAAACAAACAAACAAACACAAAAAAAACCAAACCCAAAAAACCCCAAACAAAATTAAAAACAGTAACAAAACCAAACCAAACAACCTCTCCAATTTCCAGTTTGAAGGAGATGAGGTCCTGCTGGAGGTACTGCTGTAAACCAGGGATGGCAGCTCCTGTTGTCATGGCACCACCTGATGGGATCTGCTCGTCCCTGCTGCTCCCAAATCCCTCACGTCTGGTGGCAATTCCCCGGCGAGTTTTTTTGCATTTTGCCCACGGCTGGTCTTTCAGTGGAGCCCAGATACACCCGCAGCCCAGTCCATGATGGGGCACAGGCATAGCCAGATCTTCAAGAATTTGTCCCATCGTCCTGCTGTTTTCCAAGTTTCAAAAGCCAAGTCAAGTTCACTCCAGGCTCATCCCCTTGCAAATTGAGCCTGATTATCTGTAGATACTGAGCCAAAACTGCCCGTAGTCTTGTGTGCAGACACAAAAGAAATGGAACTGTGGGGCTTGGAGTGCAATAATGAAGCTCCTCTAATGAGCACTATCAACAAAACCTGTTTTTTTTGCATGTATGATTGACATTAGTAGTCCTTTGCATCCATAGAGGCAAGTAGAGCGAGGTAGCCTAGAAATAGGCACCCTGTGACTGAGGTCAAAGGAAGAGGAGGAATATGGGTATGTACTTAAAGAGCAAGCTTTCTCAGGGTGTTCGTGCAGGGGGAGAGTGGTTTTCATGCTATACAATATGGCATTCCAAGCTAATTCTAAAAGTGTCATTTAATGAGTGCTCACTTTCCTTTTGGTTTTTCCTGTTATTCTGGAAACATTTAGCTTGCAGTCTATATCTGTGTGCTGCAGCTGCCACAATATCCTTCAGAGAAGAACTCTCCTGCATCTTGCAACAGCAGCATGATGTGTCAGTGCAGCTGCCTGGGATTCTTCCACCAGGTCATATTCCAAACTGTTGATGATGCTGGATTTTTTCTTTTCACTGGGGAGAAGTCTTTTGTGGATAAATGAAACTGGTTTAGATTCAACTCCATATCACCTCAGATAGTTTTTTTAATTGCATTAATTGGTTATTTTTTAATTATGGCTTGAACTTTCTTCTTCACCTATTTTTGGCTCTTAAGAGAAAGTTTTCCATCCCCATCATTGCAGGAAAAGGTTTCAAGATATGTATCTCAGTGAATGACAACCCATAAAGTAATTATTTAAGAAATAAATAAAAAATAAATAAATTATTTGAAACCATTTCTTAGTACTTATCACATCTAGGATTTCTAGATGCATGAGACTGGCAGTAGGACTTCCAAGTAAAAGTGTGAAGGAATAAAAAAGCATTACTTTCTGGTCCCATTCTCTAATTCTGCCACATTTAATTTGAAAGATCTCTACACATAGCTAGCAATATTATAGACTTAATCTGCTAGAGCATCAGTTGCACCAACTGGTACTAACTCAGACTCTTTTTCTAATGTGTATACCCACAGAAATGTCATAGTTATATCACTTTTATAGTTACATCACTGAGAAATGGGGATGGGAGAGAGAAAATAATTTTTATACTTGTCTGTTATTAGATTTCATCTAAGCTTCAGTCTAAAGCAGTTTTGTTACTATAGACTGAGTATACCAAAGCTTTTTTTTGGAACCTACATCCTGAATATATACTCAGCAATGGCTTTAATGAGTTTAACTCATTAAAAAACCTATGAGCTAAAACTTGCCTTTCAAGTCACGGAGTAAGTCACGGAGGATGGGATTCAGCTCATGTGAATTAAATAGTCTAAAATGGAAGAGTCTGGATAAATCCCGGGGGGTGATAGACACTCCTATCTAGAAAAGAGATTTAATTTCTTGCTAAGGAGGAAGTGAGGGAGGGGGGAGAGGAGGGAGGCAGGTCCCTGCTGGTGATCAAAGTTTTCTGGTTTCGGTTGCATCTGACAGTCAAGCAGGGCCCAGGCAGGTTCCTGACAGTCAAGCAGGGCCCAGGCAGGTTCCTGACGACATCCCAGGCTCTCCAAGTCACAGAAGGCGCACTTCAGTTTGGTGTTGGGTTCATGGGGCAGCAGTTTGAAAATATAATCTGTGGGACAGAGCCCCCATTGCATCTAGTCCAGAGCCCACTGAGGGGATAAAAGCTGGGGAGAGTGTGGATAAAAAGCAAAGAGTTGGAAGTCACCTAATCTGATTTTCCTGAAGCTGGCCAAACAGAGGAACATTGCAGACACTTGGAGTAGCATCTGGCTTGGCTGTCCCTCCTGCTGTGTCCCTTCCCTTCCCCGGGACAGCAGCGGTTCTGGCAGGAACAGGAGGATGTTTGTGGTGCCAGCTGTTGCTGTAGGGAAAGGGGAGCACAGCTCATCTCAAAAGTGGGAGCCAGGAAGTTCTGCACAGAAGGAGGATCTTGCAGCAGGTGGGAGCAAAGTTTCAGGATTTGGTGCTCATGAAGTTCTGTGATCCTGTACGGTGCCAGTCGTGGCTTCTACATGTGTGATTAGCCTACCAAATAATTAAATTTAAATGTATTCAGTGTAGCTCAAAGAGCTGCAATTAGTGATGCACTAGCCTTATTTTTTATCCTGTTGCTCATATTTCTTCTCCTTTATAAATTAATATTCCCTAATGCTTCATCAGTAGGAAATGCAAACTAAATGTGTCATAAAATTGCTGATTTCAAAAACACATTTCATTTTTCTCCATTGTTACAAAAAACAATAGATGGAGCTGAAACCTGCAGGAAGTATGCCTTATCATCCATGGCCATGGGCTCATTAAAGACCCAGCCTCTGACATTTGAGGTATGTTTCTAAGAACAGAGGTTACAAACAGATCACTACATGTGTTAATAAAAGCTAAGGCAGCCACTCATATCTGTGTGTGGAAAGTCAATAATGTCCCCACATCTGAGGCGAAGCCGCAGAATTCTGCAAGAGAAAAAAAATTCAGGGCAAATTAGTTCACGCTTTGGGAACTGGGGCAACACAAAATATTTTGCTCTTCTGGAAGCTTACATGTGCTTAGAGATTTGAAAATCTGGCTGCCACTGCAAGTTCAAAAATCAATATCTTTAAATTTCCATCAAGGCCTTAAATTAAGGTTAAAGATGCTTCAACATTAGAAGTGGAAAAAGAAATCAAACTTGAGAAAAGTTCATTGTAGGTCTTAGCCTTTTCACAAAGCCATAGTGCCCAACTACATAGGAAACCAAGAATTTCTTGATTATTTTCTTTTTTGCTTTTTTCATTTGGCTTCTAGCTGCTTCTTAGGAGTTTGTTCAGTGCTGAGCTAGTCAATGAGAACCAAAGAAGATGCTGCTTCAGATGTTTTTGGACTGATTTTTTTTTCCCAGTCAGCCAAACAGGCTTGTTTTTCTGACACTGGATCCAGCATCCCCAAAGGTGTCCAGGTCATGTAAGAGAAGAATGGCTCATAGTGGGCCATCAGGTTGGCCACATTAACTGGCTTGGCTTCATCCCATGTCTCCATTAGAGCTACGAAAATATGTTAAACAAGCCAAGTGACCTCAGCATCTCCCCTCAAGGCCCTTCACCATTTTCATTGGCCTCCCTTGGACACTTTACAATGGCTTTATATCTTTCTTATATTGTGGTGCCCAACAATTAGCTGAGGACTTTTAGAGTTTGTGGCTTCAGGAACTCAGCATCATGGCAGAAGCCACCAGGAAGCCACCATCACCTGTCTTCTCTCACGCCTGCCCAAGACTCCCTCTACACCTCACTAACCTTGCAGCAGCAGGAGCTGTGGCAAATAAAAATTGGAATTTCTGAGGTGGTAAGTTGGTCCTTTTCAGAGGATGGACAGAAAAAGTGAAAACCCACATAATGCTCAGGGAGGAAACCCAGGGAGGGATGGAGGAAATTTCCCTGAATTCACATGGGGATGGTGCTTTTCAATCTCCAAATTCCTCTCACCTTTCTCCTCCAGTATCTGTTGTGGCAGACTGTGGGGTGAGAAGCAGCAAGCAATGACCCCTGCCCACCTTCACAGGGGTGATGGGAATCACAGGAAAATGAGCAGCTGGGTGGTATAAGAGCAGAGCTTGCCTTTAGGCTGATTGCCCATCTCTGTTCTTTAGAATGACACCTCAAGCACAGAGCAAGGCAGGTGCCACAAAGCTATTCCCAGCACAGTCTTAGCATGTGCTTCCCCACCAGAGAAAGAAGGAATACCTTGACTGGGGCTAAAAACATACATTAAAGGAAATATTCAACTGGTGGAACAGCTACTCAGAATGCCTAAGAGAACACATTCTTGTGATACATTATGTACCAATACCTAAATTGCTATTACAACTAGGAGACATCTTAAATACTGCAGAAAATAACTATTAAAAATATTTATGGATGAAAATGTATATTCTTTTCTGAGATGAAAATGAAGAATTGAAAAGGTCTCTGATCTGTAAGGGCACTTGTTCCTTAAAAATATATATAATATATAAATTTTAAAAAGAAATAATGGGTTTCTTTTTTACTCATTTGGCTTTCTTCCATTAAAAAAAGGCCTTATTTTTTCACTTTGTAAAGCAATTTGAGTAGAGATCACCAAATCCATCCTACAACTGTGGCAGCATTAGGTGCCAAAACAGAGGAGATGCCCAAGACCAAAAGCTGCACACTGCCCTGTCAGTCCTCTGCCTGCTCATTCCCCTGCCAGCCCAGGCTTCTGGCAGGAATCCTGTAGCTCCCTTGATGCCTTGGGCTCCCTTTGTGAAACTCCCCCATGAACTGAGCAGCAGCCCTTTGTTTTACAGCACAAGTGCCGGCATTGCCTGCTGTTCTCAGCAAAGAGCCAGCTCCTCAGCCCCGCTCTCTGTCACCCTGCAGGTGTTGCTTTCTGCAGAAGGAGGTGAGGCTCCAGCTCAGGCTGCAAACAGAAGCCTCAGGCACTGCCTGAGTGCCTTGACATTGCAAACATTTGAGGTGTTCAAATCTGCTCTTTTTGGTGTGCACCTTCTCCAACTCTTTAATTTAGGAAGACACATCACACTTTTCAGTGCAGGAATGACAGACAACAGCTAACTGTCTGTTTGTTTCCCTGACCTACATTTTCCTGAAGAAACACTGCATATATTAGAGATTCTGCTTTGGCTCATGTGTCTCTTCCTGCTCACTAGCAATGGCATCACAATTATTCAAAAACTTCTTACTAAAAATTTTTCACTTCCTCTTGTACACAGTTCAGGGAAACCAAAAGCACACTGCTGCTTTCAACTTTGTATTGTGTAGGATTTTTATGATGTTCTATATGCCTGAAACAGTGATAACAATAATCCAGTTAGCCTATATTGCCAAACTGAAGAGTTTGTTTGGGGTCATATAAGCTTTTGTTGACATTAAACAGTCTCCACTTTGCTCCTGTTGTTGTTATTGTGCTGCAAAGAGTTTCAATGAAAGGCACAAATGAAGATCTGCAGATACATTGCTGAGACATGCATTGGAAATGAAGATATGCTGAGAACTTCCAGAGAAAAAAATTGCAGAACTGAAAATGCATTTAATCTGGAATAGATGCCCATTTCATGATTTTTTGGGAACCTGAAAAGACTGGTATTTTAGACAGCAAACTGCTCTCTGCCAGAACAATTGCAACTTCTTTGGGAGACAATTACCATCACAAAATAGCTCAGTATGAATAGCTGAGTATGATCTTTCTTGGTATCAGCACACTCCAGCATATGAATGTCTCTGAATTAGATATGCAAGGTGTACATTAATGCAGAGGCCCTGCACTCTGTTGGACTATATTTCCTGGGCTGAAAAAAATTCTTCCAAAGCTTCTTTCCCATTTGCATTCCTAAAGGAAATGACTCAAGACAATACAATAAACTTCAGTCATGGAGCAAAGAAATATCTGGACCGAGAGCAAAATACATTGTTGCCTGGGTCAAGGGTAAGTGCAGATGAGTTGACAGACCCTGCAGTTAAAAACTGAATGGCAGAAGGACCCACAGATTATCTTCAATCTGTCTACGTAAATTTAGTTTCCTCTTTGCCATCAGTGTTTGTGCTGTTTATCACTGAGTGTTAACACATTGCATGTAATTTCCTAATGGTGTTTGTGCTTTTTCTGCCATTTCCGGGCACGGCCCATCATGTTACATACCCCCAAATATCTGAAATGTATGGCAAAGCACAGCACAGCAGAAAATCAGCCCGGTGCTCTGCACCTCTCCTCCCTCCAGGCACTGACCTGGCAGCCTCACCTGCTGCCCAAGGTTGGCTCCCAAGTCCACATCTGCTGCCAGGGAGCCTCAGCCACGAGAGCAGCTCCATAGGGCTGTAGCTGTGCCCTAAGGGAGCCAGAGCTGAGCCACAGCCAGAGCACTGTGGCTGTCCAAGCCAGCAGGTTTGCATGTGAGGCTGCCACTCCTCTGGAAACCTGCAGCTAAAAGGACCCCTGTCCCAGCAACACCTGTCCCAGCAACACCTGCCACAGAAACACCTGTCACAGCAACATCTGTCACAGCAACATCTGTCACAGCAACACCTGTCCCAGCAACACCTGCCACAGCAACACCTGTCCCAGCAACACCTGCCACAGAAACATCTGTCACAGCAACACCTGTCCCAGCAACATCTGTCACAGCAACATCTGTCACAGCAACACCTGCCACAGAAACATCTGTCACAGCAACACCTGTCCCAGCAACATCTGTCACAGCAACATCTGTCACAGAAACACCTGTCCCAGCAACATCTGTCACAGCAACACCTGTCCCAGCAACACCTGTCACAGAAACACCTGTCACAGAAGCACCTGTCCCAGCAACACCTGTCCCAGCAACACCTGTCACAGAACACCTGTCACAGCAACATGGATCACAACAACACCTGTCACAGAAACACCTGTCCCAGCAACAACTGTCACAGCAAGGGCCCCAGACAGCTCCTGCCCAGCTGCCTGGGCACTCCTATAAAATTCCTATAGGGACAGCTGGCTTCACAGGAGTGCTGTGAGGTGGCAGGTACAGACCTTCCTGACCCATGCTGCTTACTTCCTCCCTTCTTTCCCCTCCCCAGTGCCCTTCCAACACAAGAGCCATAAGCAAGCAGGCTATTGCCTGAGTCAACTCGAAGTGAGTGCCCTTTCCTGAATGAGAGAATTCTGGATGCACAGCTTTGCAAACGAAGGCAATGAGGATGTCAAGAGCAAGGCTATAGCCCCAGAAGGATGTCAGGAATACTGGAATCATTCCAGGAGCTGCCATGGTTTACTTGCACCTTAGCAGTGCTGGGAACATAATTTGACTCTCTCTTTTTTTATGTGTGATGGTCTCAGGAGTAAATTACAAGAGTAAAAGTGCAAGACCGGTGCATTTGTCATAGGAAATAGAATCCAGCTTTCTGATTTAAACTGCAACACAGAACCCCTTGGAAATATGCACAACCTGACCTCCCCCTCTCACACGCTTCATTCCCTTTTTGCAGGAAATAACAAATTTTTTTTGTATCTTGTTGAAACGATTTCTTACCAAATGTGTGTCTGGAAAAATCAAGAGCTTTTCTGAATGTAATAGCCATGCAATAAATAATTAATGAGCAGTAAGATCATCTGGGTTTTTTTATTTTCCTCTTTTTTTAAAAAAGAAAGGGTAAAAACAGACTTCTCTTGAGACACCTTTAAGCAATGGTACATGATAATTTAAGAAATTGGGTGGAGTACTTCCTTCCTGTAATCTGTTTGTAATGAGTGAGAAGTTAGAGATAAATAGGATGTCTTATGCAACGTCTGAAAAAAAGCATTTTAACAGTTAAAAAAAAAAAAAAAAGGAGCTTTTCCGACCTCCCTGTTGGGCCTAATCCTGAGTCTTCTTAAAGGCCCTGATGACAACCTGGTTCTTGGTAGATGGAATTGCTGGTGTTGTCCAGCTGGTAACTCTCCCTGTTATTTTCTCTTCTTGCTCAGTAGGCAGGCTTGCTTATTGCACACCTTGTCTTGGGGGTAAAAGTAGATTTGACTTCAAAGTATTTCTGGTGGCAGACAAGACTTGACAGCGTCTGCTTACCCAAACATGGGTGAATATATTTTCCCCGCAGCTGTGTGATGCAAGATGGGGACAAAGAGGAAAAAAACATAACAAAACCTGCAGGGATCTCACCATCCTGTATGCAACAGCCACAGCCTCCTTTTTTAACACCCTGCGCTTGAGCGCAGATGCCTGCTCTGAAACATCTACTGGCCATATTTCAGTTTGTCACACGTACATCTGGGCAACAAACCCTCACTTTTCAAATAGCTTAAAAAAAAAAACCCAAAAAGCCAAAAAAACCCAAACCCTGAAACACTTTAGTTGATAAAACGAAAAACAAAATAAACCCTAAAGCATTATAATTTTTTTTCAACTACATACAATACTTTGCTTCCCTAGGTATTGACTTTTGCAGGAGCTGACCATTCTCCTGCTGGTTTTGTCCAGTGGTTACAAGGATCTAGGAGGACGGTCAGCCTGAGGAAAGGCTTTCCCACTTGCATGTCCTTCATTTTGGGTTGGACTAGGTGATCTTTAAAGGTCCCTTCCAACCCAAACCTTGTATTATATCCATGACCTTGGTCAATCAGGGAACAGGCAGACAGGAAGCATTGGTTTCCTGCCCACTAGCCGCTGAAGTGTCTGGTCTGGCTACTGAGGTCTGTCAGGAAACAAGTCTGGTGGGTAAGGGACCAAAGAGCCTTGATACCTGGGGGAGCAAAGTGCATCCCATTGTAAGAGATCAGGTTTGTGGCCACTTGAGGAACCTGGTTGTGCATAAGACTATGGGACCTGATGAGATGCATCCCAGAGTCCTGGGGGAACTGGCCATTGTAGTTGCCAAGCCACTCTATGATACTCCAAAAATCATGACAATCAGGTGAATTTCCTGGTGACTGGAAAAAGGGAAAACATTTTACCCATTTTTAAAAAAGAGAGAAAGGACTGTGGGAACTACATGCCTATGGCCCTTACTTCTGTGCCTGGGAAGTTCATGGAACCTCCCAGGATCTATGCTAAGACACATGGAGGATGGGGATGTGACTCAGGACCGTCTGCACAGCTTCACCAAAGGCAAGTTCTGCCTGAAGAACCAGGTGGCCTTTGTCAGTGGAGTGGCTACAGCAGTGGACAAGGGGAGAGATGTTGTCTGTCTGGACTTTTGTAAGGCCTTTGACATGGTCCCTTCCTACATCCTTTCTCTCTAAGCTGGAGAGAGAGGGACTCAAAGGGTGGATTGTCCAGAGGAGTAGGAATTGGTTGGATGAATTTGCCCAAAGCTGTGTCCCTAGTAACACAGCTTTGACCAAAGCCTTGCCCATACTGATTTCAGTTGGTCAGTCCCTAGGAGTTTCAAGGCATGATCCCTGAAACTGAGACCCAAGAATATGTCTGCTTTGGTTTTACCAGCATCTCCTGAGAACTATGGGGCAGAGACCCAGGACAGAGTTCAGTTCTGGGGTAGCACTCAATTCCTTCTGCCATAAGAGTGTAGAGGGATCCCTACTTTCTGCAGGACCACAGAAATTTGTCTCTTGAGCTGCCCCCCACTTTGGGAGGGCATCAGAGCAACGAGGGATGTGGCCATGTCTGCCTACTCTTAGGGGCTCAGCTCAAACAAATGGCAACTACTGATGACATTTTCTCCCAACCCAAGTTACCTTGGGTAAATTTCTTATCACTCTGCTTGTCTCTGTCTGAGGGGAAGTTCCCTCTGTGAAATGCAGCAACCTGATAGACCAAGGTCGTGGATCCTGCCTCCTTCCAACATTTCTCTCACAGAATTAACACCTGAGGTTCTCAGTCCTGAGTCTGGGCCTTAGGCTGAAATTGAGATTTTTTTTCTTTTTTAAATGACAAACAGAATTGGACTTTACACAACTGGAGGAAAACTACTTCCAATAACTAAACACTAGGTAAGAAGTTTTGATCATTGCACTTTTTTTCCCTCCTCTTTTACAATGACTGGAAAATTAAGAGAGACTAATTTATGTAGGGATAACACTCTGAAATAAAAATAAGAGCAAGGGGAAGTCACTTTTAAAGGCTGACTGACTATCAGGATTATCAAACTGAAATCTGCCTCATATGGGTTAGTCAGACCAGCAGCCTGTCAGCAAACGTGCAATTTTCTGAACTATTTCAAAGGCAGTTGAAGGTTTTCTCAAAGCTGAGTCAATTCAAGCTAAGGCTCTAGCTGCTTCATGCTATGCAGTTAGATTTATTCACACTGAGGTTTTTAACCATGACAATGGAGGCAGTGATCAAAACAGCGATGACAGAGTGATTAGAACCTTAAAAACACCACCATGGTGAGGATCAGATATGAAAATCTCATTACTGCCTACTAGATCAAGAAATGTATACTTTATTTTGTGCTGATTAAATGGTCCAGGGGCATTTTTTCATTTGGGATTTTTTTTCCTAAAAATGCTTTTAGGGAGTCTAGGGACAGCTAGATTCACAGAGGTGCTGCTGTGAGGTGGCAGGTCCAGACCTGGAAAAAGAGAGCTCTGGTGTTTCACAAACTGGTGTTTCATTTCAGCTGCAGGAAACTGAGACACCTCTTGGTTCTCATTACAGGCATCACTTCCCTCCCAGGAGCAGTCACCAGTCACTGGACCACAGATTTATTTTGCACTGAGAATATTTTAATATTCTGTACAACATTGAACAGCAAAGACAAAGACTGCATCTGAACTTGGACTCTGATGCACGACACAATGCATCTGATGAGCCTGGTTATTCCTGATTTGGTGGCTGTGCCCCCTGCTTCATCCTACCTAAGGGCTTTTTCCCCTTTTCTTTGCTTCTTTGCTTCTCCACCCCCTTGCACATAACAGAGTATTAACTCTCCTCTGCCATCTATCATCACTCTCCCTCTATTCCTTCACAGACTTTTTCTCACTCCTTGCTTGCCTTCATTCACCCCTTCATTCACCTGAACCTTTGCTGCAAGGAAAACATATGCCAGGAGTCTGCTTTGGCAAATCCCTCCAGTTTTGCATAGAAACCAAGAGGAAAGTGTGAGTGTGTTTGGAGGGGGAGGAGATGTTGAGACTCTGGAAGTCTTGAGACAGTTTGATTCAGAGGTGTGACCAGGACACTCACATCAGTGTAAAATGTAGGAAGTTTCCCTGGCTATGGTAGAACAGATCTGGCTGGAGAGATCCTAGCCCCAAAAGGCTCTGCAGTCCAGTGACTGAAATGCTCCCCCAGAGGATGAAAGGCCCATCTCAAACAAAGCAAAGCTCCATATCATGTACTACTACCATTGCCACTCAATTAGGCAGCAGCTCTCATTTCCTATGACAGAAATTTCCTATGCTGAAATGAAAAGATGTCAGTTTGAAAACACTGACGTAAATTTTTTCACTTTGAGTTTTTTTTCCCATTCATTGGTCAACATTACACAAACCTGCAGTTTGGGGGTTGAATAACTGACAGACAAAATGTTTTGACCCTTGAAGGCTGTGACATTGGGCAAAGAGCCAGGTCACATCTCATGTGCAAGAAAGAACTGTTAGGTACATTTTCTTTCTCACCATACCACCCCTCCATGGGCCTAGAACATCTGTAATGAATCTAACTAGAAGTAATTGGCCAAGATATCTGCTTATTCCTTAAGAACTGATAGGAATGTCTCCTTTCTGGAAAGCTCCACAGGTGATTTCATGTTAGCACTAAAATGAACAATCAGTCATAACTGAGGACTGGAATTTCTTCAGATGTGTAATGGCATCATAGCACACAGGTCAACAGCATTGAGCAAAAAAGAGTTTTGCCACCTGGACAATGAGCACCAAAGTCATGTATTCTGCCTGCCATGTGCTCTGTCTTTCCTATCACTCTTGGCATCACAACTCAGTTCTGAGAGTGGATGAATGTTCCACAAATTGGAGATAATCAGATTGGTTCTGAGTCAGGGGTAGGTCTCCTCATTCTTTTCACTGGTTGCCTGCCTGCCATTCATCCCTCAAAAAGCTCACCTTGCTATGGGACAATTCATGCCATGGTTATCTCACCTGCCTAGAATGGACCAAACACCTGAGCCCTGAAGATTTGCTCAAGACCTCCTGGTGCTGGATGACAGAGAAGCAGAAGTTTTCAGAAAACTCTTCTCCTTTCCTTCACCTTTGCTATGATACAGGATAGATTCCCCAGACCCTTTTTCCTCCCTCTCTGTTCTAATTGTCTTCCTTCCATAGATCAGGGACTCCTTCTCTCAGTCCCCCTTGCTCCTGCCACCTTCTCTCACTTCCATGCAGATTTATCCTTTTTCCATCTTCTCACTCCTAAATCACAGGACTTCTTTTTGGAGGTTGCCCACTGTCACACTCCCATACTACTGTACTTGCAGACCTCCCACCACCACCTGTGCAAGCTGCTGATCTCTTTGTGTCCCAGTGCATCTAAAGCTGAGCTCCAACCAGAGCTGCACAGCTCAGCTCAAGCTGAGATAAGGAATCCCTTGGGAAGGTGGAATGATAGCTTGCATCTCTCTTGTTTTCATGTCACAGCTGCTAACATTGTGCCATGTCCTCCCACTGTTTGGCCTTCCTCTGCTTATGGAATGACAGGCTAGGTCTATGAGGGAGACCCCAGAAACAGGTCCTGTATTTAGCCTGCAATTCTGCATTCCTCCAGTCCCTCCTCAGCTGCAGAAGAGAATCCAGTGTTTGCTTCTCTGGAATAGCATTGCTGTTAATGAATGATAACATTCAGCCTTAGTGCAGCTCCCCAAAACCGTTTTTCTCTTTTTATTATGCAAAGGGTTGGTATGGCCTGAGGCTGAGTAGCCCTCAGAGCCTTGTGCAAATCAGATCCTCATCTGCATCTGCTTCCTCTGGGCTCCAGGAACCAGAGGCACATTCAGGTCAACCTCAAGGCTGTTGCAGATTGACTGTAGAGGAAGACCTCTGCACTGGAAAGATATTGAGGAGCTTTCTAACATTACTAAAAAAAAACCAAAAAAACCCCAAAAAACAAACCAACCAAAAAAACCCAAAAACAAACCAAAAGTCTAAAATGCCACATGCCACCAGACTAGTCTAAAATATCTTACACAAAAGTCATGTCCCTGTCTCCCAGGAAAACCAGTTGAATTGCAGTATTTTTACCAACAACGACAGGATCCCAAATACTCATAGACTGCTTGAAACAGCTCCAGGGAACACTCTCAAAGTGAACTCCAGAGCCTGCTGAGCTCAGTGAGAAGCTAAATGTAGACTCCACCCAAAGGAAACTCACCCATAAATATTCACACTCTTTCTCATAATCATTCTGAAAGACACGACCAGACTTTAGAGGGATGCTTTCTTAGCACTTAATTGCTTTCTGAGGAAATTTTAGCATGGCCAAATGAACATCATCAAATTGATTACCTTGTAGAAATAGTATATTTAATTATGAAATAATTTTCTTTTCATTATACTATGTTATGATATATCACAGTTTATTGTACTGTAGCATTAATTAATAATATACTCATTATAATACTTCAGGACTGTGGAATTTAATGTTTTTTTGCCAAAAGTACATGCTGGGTCTTTTCATTCTGAAAGTTTCTTTCCCCAGTTTTAGAGAGGAAAGCTTCTTTAAAAATTGTAGTGAATTAAAAGTTGCAGAATATTAATTATTTGTAGCCTTAAGGATCAAAAAGTTGAAAATAAAAAGCTCTTTTTCTAGCCTGCTATATTTGAACTAAAAGAAGATTGTTGAAAAAAATAACAACCAAAGAAGCAAATCTAATCTCATTTTTTGGAGGAGTTTTTAGGGGGTTTGATTTAATATATTTTTTACTCTTTGAAGCTATAAGACTGAAACTCCTTCCTGTTTACCTGTGGGCTCATGGTGAGAATACTGACAGTTGGTTTCAATTTTTTATATGTGGAAGTGAGAGGAGTTAAAGCAAGAACTTGAGTCTCCATCCTGCAACTGTCTTCAAATTAAAATGCCCTGGTGTTTCTGCATACGAAGCTACAGCATCAATAGCCATAGCTTGAAGAGTCACACAAGCGTTTTTTCCTCCATTCTGAGACAACACTAAGCACCTGCTCAGATCTAGGACCTTGAGTATCTTCATTCTTTTTGTGGGGTACTGTAAAAAGATAAACTTCAAGTGCAGACCAGCCTCATCAGTATCTTGTGGGAGCATGCCTCTGGAGTCTTTGTTACTGGAAATAATCATTAAAACTTAACTTGCAGAAAATACGGATTTTTTGTAGTTTTTATAATATCTTGATTGAATTAAAAAATCATGCCAGCATATATACATATATATATATATACAACAGAAGAAACTCTTATTTGGATGTTAAAATTCCCAGATAAAGAGCCTTGCAAAGGTCTTTTTCTTTCCACTGCCTATATTCAAGAGTGCCTTGAATGACAAACTCTGGTGTAGACATCTACAGTGCAAATGCCCAGAGCTAGGCAAGACAACCCCATCCCTGTCTCAGAAAACCCCAACACAGGGGTCTCTGTGCAGGCTCAGAAGCCCAGGTGGCAGCTTGGGTTCTGTATGGAGGTGCCCACTCCCCAGAAGCAGCTTGTGCTCTTGTGGGCAGCTGGCCTGTAATAGCTTTCAGGCTAGTGGGTGTTTATAAGCTCAGTCTCAGAAATGCCTTTTAGTCAAACATATACATTTAGGCAAGGAAAATAGGTGTGTTTTTAGGCACAGAGGGGTTTTACATGCAGAGGACTAACTCCTGATACTCTAGGATACCTGACTTTCAGCTGGAGACCCTCTGTGTATAAAAGTATCATACACCATATGTATATGAAATGCTTGTCCAGGCTGTAATGGATGCCACTCCTCCAAACAACCTCGGTTTTTACCTTGCTCTCTTGGGCACCACAACACTGAATTCATGATGAGAATGTTGCTCCACTGCTCTAAACCTCTTCTGTAAATGAGAGTTGGGAGGTTAAGCCATTACTCTAGGTCATTTCTGCATTTCATTACATAAGTGTCACTCAACAGTAAATTGTACTTGGTCACAGTTATGCAGAAGTTCTTCTCTTTCATAGAGGTGATCAGAGTCTTCTCCTCTGTCCACCTGCATTTTCTCAGTGTGAAACAGAAATCGTGTGTAGGGCAGAGCATTCACTACCAAACTGCAGTGGAACTGTACTTGAAAGACTTTGAAGTAAGGAAGGAGTTAATAGTTTCAAAATAGTCATTTCCTGAGCCCTCTGGTTGGATGAGTAAAAACTTTCAACTATTTCTATTTCTTCTGTGTCATTTAAGAGGCTTTCAAGGTGCACTGTACTTCTCAGACCAGGTAAGGAGTACAGCTTTTCACTTCTTGATTGTTTATTCATAATAGTTTTTCAGAGGAGCCAGACTCAGTCAAGACTGATTTTTCTCCCTCCTATTATTTACATCTGAAGTGAGAATGAAGTTCATTGCAATCCAAGAAGTACGTGTGTCTCTTTGTGCCAGATGATTGTGAGCTGTAGAAATAAATGAAGAACTGTATGGCTTAATAGTAGAGCAAAGATAGTTAAGAAATTATGTTGCACATATTTAGAAGTCAGAATTATTACAGCAAATACTGTAGTAAAAGAGAAAGAAAACGCATCACCAGTTTTAAGGAGTTCACTCTGCAGGAACCACTAAGAAAATAAGTTCTCAGGTGCAGTTTGCTTTAGTGAGGACAGTAGTAAAAATCATAGCATGTCTTTAACTCTGATTTTAAAAAGAGGAAGAATGAGCTTCTACATATTGGAGACAGAAAAGAAATCAAACCCAGATAATTTTGGACCAGTTTTAGTTGTAAATCTGAACCTGATATCTATCTTTAGCTATTGCAGAGTCATGTACTGTACTCATCCTGAGACGGCTCCAGCAGTTTGCAGCAGCCCGACACACATACAGAAGTGACTGTGGAACAATATCATAAAATGATACAATTTCATCAGGGTCTTTTAATGCATAAAAGCTGACCTCAGAAGAAAGTCCCACAACACAGTGCACTTTAGCACATGGCATTTGTTGCTTCTTAATAGATAAGGAGAGGGATTATTTGTGTGAAAACCATTTTGTTTTGTTTAATAGTTCAGAAACGAGCATAAAATAGTCATCTGTGGGGAAGTTATTGTAATAATGTGCTGTCATTGTGTCACCATACAGAAAGGGAAATGGTACGTGCCATGCTGATCCCTGAGTGAAATCATACAGTGGTATGGCATTTATGGGTTTTTTTAAAGATTCAGGGGGTTTTTTGCATTTGCGGGTTTTTAATTCTTTGCTTGTTATCAGTTTTAATGTTTGGATATTAACTCCTTGAATGTTTGGTTTAAACGCTTTCTGGATTTTATGCCTAGTAGTCAGGAGAATCTAGTAGGACTTTTAACAGCATTGGTTTGATTCAGACACAAAATTTCCATCCCTGTTTAGACTTAATTCCTAAATAATTTCCACTTTACTTGTGAAACTGCTGCTAGAGTAGTGATTGGACCTCTGTAATGAATTTCACGCTCAACAGACCCAATGATCCACATGAAGTTTTGTCACTGCATCTACAGATGGGGACTTAATATGAATCTCAGCTGGTGCCAGACTTGTGCTTTGGTTTTTGCAGCTGCCCTGTGCAGGCAATCTGATCAAGAGCCCCAATCTTGCCTTGCAAACAGCTGTGTCAGTTTAGAAACAACCTGAGAGCATGTCACCCTTCTGCTAGGGAAGCAGCTATGGCAGGGGTAGAAGCATTTGCATCAGCCTTAGTCTTAGTTTGAACATCAGTGCTAAGCAATTTGCTGTTCCTTACAGGTCTATATGGCCTTAGTTGGTAAATTCTTGCAGCCTTTTCCATAGTTTGCTGAAGGAAAGGTGGCTGAGGTGTGCCTACACTTCTGCAGTCACATTTCCCAGTTACTGAATAGGCATGGCTCAAGGGAAAGTGCTCAGCAACTTTGTGTGGGAAGAGCAAAGAGAACTCAGGCATCCCCTGTCACCAACCAGCATCTTACTCACTGCTTGTGTATTCACCTTCTGTCTTACAGTGTGGGTTTGGGTTCAACTCAGATGCATCTGCCCATGCAGATAATTAGGCTTTCACTGATGACTGTTAGTGCAGAAAAGGCCAGCTCAGGTGATATGAAATGTTTGCTCTCGGTGCCCTCTTTCAGCATCAGTATCTTTTTTTGATGTGGGAAAAGGGTGCACTCCCCTGTCTGAGGGTGCAGTATGTTATGTGCAGTGGTTACGTGTAACAGCACTGAAAACAAACAAATAGCAGAATGGTGATTCATTTTATGGCAACTTTGGTCTGCCACAGTAACTGCTGCATTCTGGTCAAGCGGCAAGAAGGGAGAAACCCAGACACAACTCAGCCACAACAAGTTGTTTTGTGGTAGACTCCCCTGTCCTGCTCAAAAATGAAGGCACAGCAAGACTGCGTCGCCATGCGTCTAAAGTGTGTGCTGGTGTTGTGCGCTTGTATTGCCACTGACAAACTTCACATTTGCACAGTTTCCAGATAAAAAGTCATTTTGAAACAGAAGTTCAGGGGGGTTCACTGCTGACAACTAATGTTTGCAAAGCTTTCAGTTGGACAGAAGTTTCCTTATCAGGCATATTTATTGACACTGGTTCCATGCGCTTCACAGCATGAAAAAGGAGCTTGAAAATGAGCTCTCCTCTGAAAAGTGACATTACAGAAATGCATTACAGTTTGGACCTTGACTACTGCCTCCAGAATTCCTGGATGAAATGAGCTCTATTTATAATTAAATGTCTGTGGGATTGTTGTTTTGGCTTGATTATTCTTACTGACAGCTCTCAAATGGGAAAGTCAAGCTGGTGCTCCTCTTGGGCTTACTATTTATACACAGGAAATCTGAGAGGAACTCAGCCTGAGAGTTAAGGTTGTTACTTAAAATAGGCTTTAAATGGGTAATATAATCATATAATCCAATTTTTGTCAAAATTTAGTTGCTAATCAATCAGAAATATCCCACAGGATTAATTTTCTGCATCTTTGAACCAGGTAATGTCAGTTTGATCCAGTCTCTTTTCCTATATTTTTGATTGGAAGCCTTCTGTCCTTACCAAATTTTCCATTGGTAATCTTATTTTTCAGTGTTGATGAATATTTAACTAAAGCTAAATATCAGAGAAAGAGAGAGAAAAATCTGTATATACTTCATGCAACAGCTCAATAATTAAATACTGGGTTTTAGCTGTCATTGATATCCTAACAGAGAGATTCTCCCTTTTTGCACACAGACTGATGAGGGTCCAAGAGTTGTTCAGGCTGGGGCCAAGGATCTGTAAGTTTGGTCAACAAGAGCTGCACATTTTGGTCATATTTTCACACTACTGCATGAAAAATTTAGGCTCAGCAGCTGGTGAATTGAAAATCCTTGCTTGCCCACCTGCTGACTAAATCTTGAAATAAGAACAGAAATTACACCTTGCTATGGTCATGAAGAAGCAGCTAGGCTACTTACTGTGAGATACTCTGCACCTGATTCACATCTGCACAAATGAGAAGGGAAAATAGCAAACCAACAAGTATGTGCTCTTTTATCTTCTCTTCATCTTCAGATGTCTGTATTCTGAAGCATTAGTAGTCCTGCACAGGTATGTTTTACAGCTAGTGAACCATATTTTTAAGGCTGTGAAAGAAAATAGAAAATATTATCAGTGCTTGTCACGGTCACTGTTTGTAATTATCTTTAGATATGTCCTCTTCTTTTTTTTTTTTCTTTTTTTTTCCTTATAAGATTTCTTGTTTGTTCCTTTCTGCAGATCTTACTCATAGAGGAAATCTGATCTGCTGCAGCGCGGAAACATCAGCAGTGAAATGGCGAGACAAATTCCTTAGGGAGCTGCTTGTAAGTCTGGTCAACATTTAAGATGAAAAGTTTTGCATTTTCTTTGGCAGGATGTTACATGCAGAGTTTAGCTGTATGAGGCAATTGCTGAGGCAATAAGGGAATATTCAGGAACACAAGCTTTGAGTAGGTGAGTAAGCACAAAGGCAGAAATAATCTTGTTAGGATTTTTTCTTTCTTCCCTGCCCTGCACCCCCCCACCCCCAGCCCCCCAACTTCTAAAAACATGATTTTCTAAAAACATGATTGGTCTTTGAGACTCACTAAATCATGAACAATTGAAATCCTGTTCTCCAGAATCCTGGATACACTGAATAGACCCCACTTTAGGGCTACAATGGTTCAGCAGTCGAAAGCTGTGAGAAAAAGCCTTTTGTACTTTTGTTGCTTCGCCTTGAGACAATCAAGCAATGCAGGGATCAAAAGGAAATCCCCTTGGAACACAGGCAGTGGTGAGAGATAGGGTAGGAAACTGTGGATAAGTCAGCCGTGAAATGGTGAGGATGAGACCAAAAAAAGGAAAACTGGTAGTACAAACTTGGGGTAGATGGGGACAGAGGGTGGGATCTGGGGAGCAGTTAACAGGAGGAAGAGAGACTTTGGGTTACATGATGATGATGATGAAAGTGGATTTGTAGAGGACAGCAAGGTGTGATTCTTTCAGGTCTTTCCCCCAAATACTCTGAGGAAACCCCTGAAATATCCAGGTCTCAGAAACATAGAAGTAAATCTTGGAGGCAGGTGTGTCTGCACCCTCTAGTGGGCTACAGAAAATTATTTTACCCAGCAGAAAATTACATTACACAGAATACGCTTTTACCCAGCAGTAACTTTCCACTTCATTTGCTAGGACCAGTCATATCCTGATGTTTAGCATATTTGACACACATGTAATAACTATTTTCAGCCTCTATAACATGATGGCTGCATCCAAACTTCTTTTTCTGGGATGGTCTTCTGTCTGTCATAGCCCCTGAACTATAAAAGAAGTTGATTGTGGCTCAGAGTTGTTTGAGGCAGCATTAGCTGGTGTGAGACAAAACCATGCCAGAACTGTAACAGCCCAGCAGTTGAATTTTGTGATCTGTTTTGACAGTGTTAAATTTACTAATATTGACATACTTTACATGTAGTAAAATCTGCCTTGTGCAGGTGATATCCTCCTCAGAGTCCTAAGGGTAAATATTACAGAACAATAATTCAGCACAAAAAAAATCAATGAACAACCTGTTTAGTGAGAGACCATTTCCTGTCTCATTGCTCAGCTCTCATCTACTTGCTGCTGGAGGACATATTCTGACTGAGATTTAGAACTACAGGAAAAAGCAAAGCAGCTTTGTGATTTCAGTGACTGAGTAATGTTCTGGGAAATATGATTCTGCCACTAATTCTACCTGGGAGTAGATGCTGATAAAAGCTTTTGTGATGGTCACAAAAAGGTCACCTTTTTAAGAAAAGGATACATGTGAAATGCCTGAAATGGAGCTAGGAGGGAACTTCAGAGCTTCAGCTCTGAACACGGAAAATTCTGATGCAGCCTCTGACTACTGGGGGATTATATTATAGTAGTTGCTTCTTATAACACAAGATAGCAGTATTTAAGATACTTAGAGACAAAAATAGAGAAGATATCCATTAGCAATTATAAGAACAAATGGATTTTGGCAGGTCTGAGAAAGCTGGTCTGGTGCCACCAAGGAGAATGCTTAAAGAATGTCAGTGAAACTGTTTCTTCTTTACATATACAGGCACTTGCTTTTGAAAAGGTCAAAGAATAGGAAATAGTATAACTTCTCCTCTAGAGCATGCTCCTAGGAGAAAGAGTGTGCACATTCAACTCTGTTCTTTGGAAAGTATTTAAAGTCTTATCCACCTCCCTCCTAGGTAGTATGCTAAACCTATGGACTGGGCTGAATTGCACCCAGCCAGCAGAAGCTGGAAGAGCAAGCAAAAGAGGAAAAAAGAGGTCAGCAGCCTGAAATACCATTCAGCTGGAAGGCTAAAGACCTTATCTCTAGTCTTGTCTTCAGAGACAGTTTCACAGTAATCACTGGATAACTCCAAAGGCCAAACTAAAGCTAGGTTCCAAGCCATGTGCACTTACTTGATGGCTGCCTTTAGAATCTCTAAATCTCTAATTTGCCCTCCTTCATGGTGTTTTCATCTTTTCCTGAGCTGTTGTATTGATAATTTTTTAGTGTGCGTCTCTGATGTGAAAGATGGGCAGTAACCAGAAGATTTGTGGTTAAAGCAGTCTCCAGCACAGATAATCTAACTCCCATGGTCAGACTTGAAAGGCAGCTTAAGGCATCTATTTCCTGAAATTAACCACTGTGTTATTGTTCAGACAGGGCTGGCCAGACAGCTGCAGAAAGGAAGCGTTTTCCTTCTATCAACCATCTTAAAAAATTGTAGTAAATTATATTTGGGCCCCAGAAAGAAAACGCAACAGGGAATTTTAACAGAAGGAACTTTGGCAAAGAGGTTCAAGGTCTCCCTGTATTTTCCCTGTGAGAGTGTGTTCTGTGAGAATTACTATGTTTACCCCCAAATTTTCATGTTTTTAAGGCTCATTCTCTGTCTGCACTGGATAATCTATGTGTGTGGCATGTGAAGTGTGCTGACTTAACACTGTTCCTTATAATTTTTCTGACTATTTCAGATCCCATTATGAGACACCAAAGCCTTCACTGGTGCCTTCATCCTTCCACCCATGTGATGCTTATCTTACAGAGCTTGAAATTCTGTTTCAAATCTGGTTTCAAGGGGTTAAGCTTTCAGAAACAGGAACCAACTCTGAGTTCCTAATTTTCAAATGCTTATTAAAAGATATCTGGATCTGACTTGCAGAGATTATTGAGTACTCACAAATCCAGGTATGGTCAATAGAAATGTGGTTTTGAAACAATAACATTTTATTTAATGCCAAATGCTCTTAGAAATCAGGTCCTAGGTAACTCAGGCCCTTCATTCCTCACATTTCTCTTTGTAATATGGGGTTAAATAATATTTATATTAGAGGAAGGCTGCAAATAAGAAAATTGTAGGTGTTTCTGAAGCACTTTGATGCTGCAACACTTGATGCCATAAAAATGCCCAAAAATAAATTGTTTATTTAGTATTTAGGACAAGAGTTTGAACAGTGCATTTTACATAGGACATAGCATCATTTATTAAACAATCAGGAGAAAAAAGTTGAAATTTTTCTGATAGGGCCTTTGGAAAATTGCGGGGAAGGCATTGGTTCCAACAGAAATCAAGTGGAAAAAGGCAAGCTTAAACATGTCCATTTTCAAGCCTGTGATCTGTAGAGTTTCTTGGCAAGTAATTGAGTTCAGTTAGAATAGAGATAGAGAATCTTGACTGATTTCCTGTCTTCAGCCTGTTGACTTACACCATTTCACTAGGAGGATCATTCAGCTAAAAAGCAACCAGGGGAACCTGCTGATGAAATTCTGGCTCTCAAGATCTTCAGCTGCTTGTTTATTTATTCAGGCTGCTAGAACAGTAACCTTCCTGAGATGAATGGGCATTGTGAGCATTTCAACATGGAAGGAAAAGACATGACATTTTCATAAGGGACACCTTCTCTTCCCCGCAGTCACATGTCTCTGCAAAGCTGCTGATCTCAGTTACTCAGTGTCTAAATCCTCAGTGCACAGATCAGAGCTGCTGGGGTCTTTACAAATACACAGTTAGTCAAAAAGTGTGCAACCTATCCATGATTGCAGCCAACAGAAGCTGGCTGCTAGCACGTGAATGTGAGACTGAGTTAAACAGAAGCAAGGTCAAGACCTTAAGCTGGACTAAACACTGCCTTGCACATTGCATACATCTCCTTATCAGCCCGATTTGTGACCTAAGTCTGTATATCCCTGTCACAGAAAATCACTGGACCAGTCTTTCACATGAAGATGCGCCTTCTTGGACACCCAGTTTGCCCATGGGGCATAAATATGTCTTTAACACCTCTAAGAGGATGAAGAATGAAGTTTCCTGTTACATGTCTGGCTTTTGCAAGTTTAGCAATTCTCAGCAGTGCAGACACATAATCTTAACATCCAGTGTTAGTGGATAAAATAGCCTCACAAACTCATCACTGAGGTTTTTCATGGTGAAATGCATGTTAAATGTTTGACATTTAAAACCATATATACTTGTGAAAAATTTTTTGAGCTTTTTAAATGAAAAGTTTTCTACCAACAGCTCTTCTCTGAGAAACAGGACACGGCACAGTTTTACATGTTATAGTAAGCTGATAAGTTTGCTCAACTCACATGTCTGTTCTGCTAATGTTTGTGGGTTATATATACATAATTACCCCCACATGACAGGGGCAGAGATCATAGCCAATATGGATATCATTAACAAATATGATTGGTTTACCCTGGGCTTGGAGATTTTTACAGTGAGTTGGGTGGATTCTCAGCACTTCACAGCTTTTGTTGCTGCAGTACTGCAAAAACCAACTGCAAACTCTCCCAGCAGTGCCTGGGAATCCCTTTGTTAAATGTGGAGCACCAGCATGTGGAAAGACTTTTGCTGTGTCAGTTAGCAGGGGAGAGCAGAGAGAGAAAGGAATCAATCATATTACAGAAAAATCTGTCCTGTGGTTGTGCCTGTTTTTCTGACTGCTTCAACTTGTCTTTGGGACTACTGTAGTCATGAGTGTAGAAGGAAAAAGAGGTGGTCAGAAACAGAATTATTAAGTTGGAGAAGAGTCTCAAAGTCATTGAGTCCAACCCTTAACCCAGCACTGCCAAGTCTGCCACTAAACTATGTCCTGAAGTGTCACATCTACACATCTTTTAAATACCTCCAGGAATGGTGACTCCACCAATTCCCTGGGCAGCCTGTTCCAATGCCTGGCAACCCTTTCTGTGGAGGAATTTTCCTATTATTCAGTCTAAATCTCCCTTGGGTTTACAGGCCAACCTGAGTCCATTTCCTTTTTTCCTATCAGTTGTTACCTGGGAGAAGAGACAAACCCCCACCCGGCTCCAACCTCCTTTCAGGTGCTTGTAGAGAGTAATAAGGTCTCCTCTTTTCTTCAGACTCAACATGCCCAGCATCCCCAGCTGTTCTTGTGCTCCAGACTCCATTGTCTTTCTCTGTACATTCTCCAGCACCTCAATGTCTTTCTTGCAGTAAGGGGCCATAAAACTGAAAATCTTTGCCATCTTCAAAAGTGCATGTGGTGACCTGGAGATTTGACTTTCTCAAGTTTGAAATAAAAACTTCAGTGTTGCGGCTTTGCCAATTATTTTGTTGTTCACACCAATGTGCTACAGGAGCTGTAAATGTTCCCCTGCCCAAACGTGCCTCAGCAAAGTGAAAAAGTTCACACTCTCCATGTATCATCAGCTTAAACTTTTCTAGTAAATTCAAAGGAAATGAGAAGGGGTATGTTTGCAAAGAACCAGCCAGAAATTCAAAGTGTGCCAGGTATTAGAAATAAAGCCATGCTTATATATTAAAGATATTTTGGTGTCCAGCTATGGACCCAAGAGGACTGAATGCTATCAATGGATGATAAATATATGGTTCATTCATAAATTAGGTCTGTCACATGTTGGATCAAGCAGGATTTGGTGCAAGATTTGCAGACTGATATTTGTATCCACAAGAAATACTTTGTCTTCTATTCTGAGCCACATTTTTCTTGTTTTGACTGACCCCAGACAGAAAAAAGGGCTAAATGAAAGGCATTTTGAACAGTTTGGATGAGACAATGACACTTCCCTGCAAGGGGAGATAACACCAATATGTGTGGATTCACTGGCTCTGGAAACAGTAGAAAACACTGGTCTGTTTTCTTACTATGACTTACAGTGAAATAATATATAATGAATATTATCCTTATTGCCATTGCACACATCTACAAACTTCTCCTGAGTTATTATGGCCATTACACACAGAAAACCATATGCAGTTGCACTAATCAGGGAAAGGAGCTAAAAAATTAGGTGGAATTATAAATGTCTGAATTCCAGGCTTTCATCCAGCCAATTCACATTTTTCGAGAAAAAAAGAGAGAGGAAAAATATAGGCTTATGTATATGGGCCAAATATCCTTTTCAAACAAAGCTGGACAGCAGCTGGGCTCAGTGGCTCTCTGGGTTTTATTTACATTCTTGCTTCTAAGGATAAAGTGAACAAATGTGTGATACCTGTTCTGGCTGATAGTTGCCCAGGTCCTTCCCTTCTGGATTGTCCTGTATTACATCCTTCCCGTACAGATGAGGCTACATGCTCACCCACAGACTTCATTTGTCTGGTAAGAAAGTGTACTGAAATATCTTTCACTTCTAGAGTCTTTCACTTCTAAGTCCAAGCTGCCCAGTTGGTTTCTGGGAATAGCTTTCATTGACTGACTCAGAGAAAGAATTGCCTGGCCCAGCATCTCAGTGTAGGTTCTCTCTGTTATCTCCAGTGTGCTCCACGGAGCCCTAGCCCACACCTTTTATTTCTGCAGGCCAGTGTCACTGTGCCCCTTTACTTTCTTCTGGGAGGGAGACAATAGGTTCAGGCTGAGCTTTCTGCATGGACATTATTGTCTCAGTGCTCTCCTCCTCCTCCTCCTCCTCCAGAGAAATGTGGTGTAGAGACTTCTGGGGGCTTATTTCCTTTTTTCAGATCTGAGCCAAAGCTTAACTCTCTTGATGTGTAGCCATCAAAGGCATCAAAGATAAATAATTCACAGTAGTGCTGGTAAATAAATATCTTGCAGACTGTTACTCACTGCCTTACACATGCTCAGAGTTAAATAGGATTATATAGAAGCAGAAGGTTAAGCTTGCAGTAATTAAACTTCTAAATAGTTTTGAACATCAAAATTAAATGTTTTCAATTTTATCTATTTATTTTATATTTATTTTATTCACATTTATTTCACTTACAAAATTAATTAGTCCTAAACCATCCTTAATCTAAATCCTTTCCACAACAACTCACAATGGTGAGAAATTATGCCATAGATTTTGGCAAGGCCCTACAGACAATTGCAAAATGACAGCACTTTTTTGATTACATCTGCAACATGTCTTATGCATTTATTTTTTTATATGTTAGGGCTACAAAGATTGCATTGCTGCTGAATCACTACTGTTGATCATGATAAATGACAAGAGTATTTCCCCAGTGGAGAAACAGCCAAATATGTTACAATTTTTTTAAAGCAAACAGAGCATTCTCAGATCAGAATTACAGAGTACGTAAATGCTCTTTGCAAATCAGTTTGTATTTATCTTTTCAACACTGACAGTCTCAGTGTCCTTTGTGGTAAACATCACAAAGGGTTTTAATGTGCTTGTTCTGTTTTATATACTTTTGATCCACTCATTCTTAAATTAAATAATTAGATAGAAAAAATTGTGCTACTCTACACTGAAAGAGTTTGGAAACCAGCCTCTCTTCTCCTTATTAGAAATAATCTCTTCATGTTTCAGTCTAGTGGGTGAGAAAACTGTGCTTGTTTTTTTGGCTAAAAGTGTAGTGTTTCCAATTCTGAAGTTCTCATTGCAGTTTCCACCAGTTATGAACACCCACATCCCCAGGAAAAAAAAAAAAAGAAAACACCTAGTCTGGGGCTCTTCTGTGTTGTTTATACACTGTTTAAAATGTTATCAAGTATTTCTTAACCTTTCTCTTTGCTTAAAAGCAGATTGTTTCAACCACTACTTCCTTATTTCTCCTCCCTTCCTCTTAACTCTTTAATAGAGGATCTCTATGTGTGCTTTTCTTCTTCATTTCCAGTCTATGAATAAGTTGATCTGTGCATCCTTCCAACCAACTGGGATTATGAAAACCTAACAAACTTTAGGGCAGCTTTTCATCAGAACAGCAAGATAGAGTTGAAGAGTTTGCTGGGAGTGGGGGGAGAGGTGGTGTCAGTCTTTTACCACTGAAAATCTTGTAGTCTTCCCATTCATCCTTCTGACAGTTTTATTTTGACAGCCTGCATCACAGATAGCATCATATTGTCACCACACCATGCTGAAAATGACTTGATCATCTGCTGCTTTCCTCAAACCTTGTCCTTCACAGTGATGTACCCCCATAGCCACTGATAGGAGTTACTCATGCCAGCAATGACAGGATGTCACAAGAGATAGCTGAGGTCTCATGCTGGCACAAGAAGGTGTGTGTGATCTTCTCCATGTATGTCCTGTGAGCCTTGTTCTGTTAAAAAAATATTGGGTTGATCTTTGCTCTGAGGCCAGCCTGAGCACTGTTGTAGCTCCATGAGCACAGCTTTCATTCTCATTGGAGTCCCTTTCTCTGGCCTGGCTTCCTAGGTATTTCCCTGAGTAATTGCCACCCTTGGCAGAAAATGAAGTCAGTGTAAGTATGGGATCTTTTTACTGTTCTTCTCCAATTCCATCCAGGAAGTGGGAATGTGTAAAGGATCTTAGCAAAATGAAGAGCAAGTAGATAGATACCTATACCCCTGTAGGCTGAAACCCATCATCATGACATCATCCATCTAAACAATGCAGGAATTCAGGAATTTTTGTTCAACTGGAAACAGCTCTACTTCACCCCTGCCTGTCACAGGGGGAAAAGATACACGCACACTCAGCCAGGTGATTTGCAGTGAAAGCATCACACACACCTACCAAACTCACCCTCACACACTTCCACAAGCACCTTATATCTGCCTGGGGAATAGTGCTAAAACGTGGAGTTGAGCCAGGCACCTTTTCTATGCTGAATGTCTTTCTTAGTCTGCTGGGACAGGATATCCGTTCTCAAAGAGTTTAGCAAGACATTTTACCGTCATGATCTAGAAGACTGATTGAGTGGCAGTACATTCTGGAAGATCTGCTAGAGTTCTTGAACTAGAGAAAAGCAATTGGCACTGCAACAAAAGCAGAAAAAGGAAGTATTTTTATTTGACTGCCACTGATTCTTACAATAGAGGATGAAGACCATTCATCCACTGTGGCACTATGCTCAACAACGCATGATTTAGATAGGAGCATAAGAGATTCTTCTGCAAAAAGGGCAAAATCCCAGGAGGCAGAGCAAAGCAAATGTGCATTTGTGACTCACATTATGCCTAGCATCAATCCTCTGCCTGTTCATGTGCCTGACCTACTTGCTGGGATCCACTGAAATCCAACACTGAATGAGAAAATTTCCATCGCAGGTGGAATTTCCAATTTCTGATCTTTATGCTAGCACTGACAAAGGCTTTAGGAGCCTAAATACCCTTTTGTTGTCACTCAGTGCTAAGTCTCAAGACTGAGATCTTCAGCTGCACACCTTTTGCTAAAGGTGCCATTATAAAAGCTGTGAATCCAAAGGACTGAGTCCTCAGAAGCCCATATATCCTAATACCCAGCCCAGCTGCAGGCCTGAAATCACAGTTGTTGAGTGGGGGGAAGACTTTTCCTTATGCTGCATCAGTTTGAGAACCTAGTAAACCATAAACTGCCAAAACACTCTTTGGAGTACATCCTCCATGGGATACAGAAGGAAGCAAGATGTCAATGCCATGTGCCCTTTAGTCCTGTGGATACTTAGGGCACTCCCTACAGACTATGGATGTTTACCTGGCCTAATTGGAGCCAAGCATTCTTGCAGAAATGCATTAATCATAATGTTATTTATCTACAAGTTGTCTTTACTCCTGCAGCTGAATTTGTTCCAGGTTGCATGGTACCACTGTGACATAAATTCCATAGGTGAGAAAAACAAACTCTAGTGTTTGTTTAGTACTAGAGAGGAGAAGACATCCAAAATGCAGTTCCTATTTCAATGTAATTTATATATTTTCTGTGAATCAATTAATAGAAAATCCTATTGCTTAATGGGGAGGTGGGGGGGAGAGTAGATTTAAATCTCCTCACTCTGATGAGAGAAATAAATTCATATCTCCCACTTCCCCATTGTGTGATGTTTAGGAAGTGTGAATAGTACTCTTTTTGCTGGTTTGGATACTTCTGGGTTTTATGAGATAAGACAGAGGCAAACATCTCCCTGCAGGAAAAATTTCAGGGGTAATACATGGTTGTATCTAGACATCTCCTTGAAATCCTCCACAAAGGGTGTGGAGGGTTTCACACACTTCCTCTGAAGCTTTCTCAGAGACTAAGGTGTTTCTGTCTAGTTTTCTTGCTGCTCGGTGTCCTGGTTTTCTGTATCTCATGGTAAAATGCCTAACTATGAGCTGATGAGGTGGGGACATCTCAGACCAGGCCATGGAAACTCCTTGACAGTGGCAGGCAGGTGTAAAAATTTACATTTCTACAACCCAAGGCAGAGTAGGTGTGGATGGTGGTGCACTGGGCTCTCTCTGTGGGTTTACACTCTGTTTTAACTCCTCTAGGTACTTGCTGCTCTCCTGTGTCTCTCTTTTTCTTTTTACTTTTTTTTTCTTTTTTGTGATTGAGCAAATCTAACCACAATCTCTTTTTACACCCAGTTTCTAAAGAAAGTCTTTTGCCTGGTTTTCAGCTGAACTTTTGCTTCAGTAGTAACAAGAACGAGACATCAGAAATCCAGTATACAAAATAATACATTGATTCTGTAATATGAGGCATTCAGTCATTTGAGAACCAGAGAATCCTACAGTACCCTGCAGTTTGTGGAGATTTTTCCTCTTGGGATATTATTATATTATTATAATTCATGCAAAAAAAAAAATCCACTACCTCTAAAGAAATACTTATTTTATTTTGATTATTGATTTAGGAAGTGTCATTATATCATCAGTTAAAGTTCAAGGAAGTGCTCAATTTCAAAAGCTACTTTAAATGTTCTCCTTATGACTCTTGTAACATTTACAAAGCAAGACACTAATATGCCTTGAGCCATCAGCAGCAAGGTAACTGAGTTGTGCAAAAAATGTTAGTTATTTAGAGAAAAAAAAATATGAGATTAGGAAAGTGACTTTTTAGAAGGCATTGAGCAAGTGAGAGAGAGCACTGGAATTTAAGATGCTCTGCTTATTATAGTCAAGAACATACCTACAGTCTTGCCAACTCTTGCCAATGCGGTCAGCCCTCAGAAGAGATCTGATTCTTAATCATCTGCCTCTCGTAATTGCAAGGAGGCTTTTTCACAAAGAGATGCAAAGTAGTCATTAACATTTTCATCTCCTTACTGACATGGCTCTCTGCAGCAACAGTAATGAGGAAGCTCACTGTGAGCACTTCCTTCAGTCCACTTCATCCCAGCACTTTAGAAGTGTTTTTGGAGTGCCAGATCCTTTTACACAGTTCAGTAAGGAGGCTCCTGGCTCTAATCTAGAAAGTCATATTGCTTTGGATATTGTGGCATTGTGGGGAGGCCACTGACATACTGGTCAAAGTATTGCTGCTACATTCTCATTGACGGTTTTGGCAGGAGACAAATTGTGTTGTTTGTGTTTGCTTTTGCTTTGGCAGAAGCATACAGGGAAACTAGTCAGGAATGCCACTGCTAAGGACTGATTCATAAAATATTTGGATGCCTTCTGAGGACTTAAGGCAAAATTAGCATATTTTTCAAATATTGCTTTGCATCAGGTGTGTAAAGAAATGGGGGGAGAAAAAAACCCCAGAAAAAACTAGTATTAATACAAATGGCAATGGCAATGAGTTGGAATGTGATGCAACTTAAAAATAGGGGACTAATATAAACACTTGTTCAGACTAAAAAGTACTCTGTCTTGTGATTGATGTGACCATTTCAAAATATTTCCTGTTGTGATTGTATAACCTTAAAAAGAAAGGATAAGTTTGACCTGGTGAATCCCTAGGTCTTCTCTTTCTGCTGGTCTTGGTAAAGGGATTTCTTTTACCTTAAAGAAACTGGAACAAAAGTAAAAGACAAGCCTTGAGGGTTTTGTGTAGATTAGTTTACATCATGCTGTAACAGAATGCTCTAAAAACTATCAACCTACGCAGTACAAACACAAGTAACTTTTATGTGTAGTTAATAGTACATCTAAGAAGCATCTGTAGAGATGGTGTGGGAGTGAAGGGAGGGCTGAACTGAGGAAACTGCTTTTGAAAGTTGGTTTTTTGTGTGTGTGCAATTTTTTTTTTAAAGAATTTCAGAGAATGGAAAGAGGAACCTACACTGAGAAGCTAGGCCCAACTTGTCAAAAACTTTCCCCACAGCGTGTGGTGAAACATCTTTTATCACTGCACTCTTATCTTTAGTATGTTGGCACTATGGTTTGCTCGCCTGCATGGACAGATGGATGGATGGGGCTAGAAGGGATTCTGAGAATTTATTTTGTTTTTCCAGGCTCTTTTATGAAAATTTAATGCACAGCCTTTATTAAACCACTATCCTCAAGAAAATGGATCTATTTTAAAGTTTGAAACTCCTTTCCTTTTCTTTCTCTTTCTCTCTCTTTCTCTGTATATTTGTATGATGATTAGGCAATATAAGAGAGAGAAACACACAGAGAAGAAGAAAGGAAACTAAAGCTGCTCTTCTGCAAAGTATTGCCATTAGGTTTTTATAAAAGTCTTTCTCACATGTTGAAATAAAAAGGACTCAGGTCTGTTTCTTTCAGTTCCCTGAAAAAGCTTCAAATCACTGGCATTTTCCTTCATTTGCTTGCCAAACCACATTAAACCCTGCCACAGTGGCTGTCACAAGCATGGGTGACTTCATCTGTCATGCCCCAGCAGGCTCCCCTCTGCTGAGCTGATGCCACACAGAGATGCTGGCTGGATACCACGTGCACATGCAAAAAGTGGCCCAAGGTGCCAGGGCATTTCAGCAGGGCTGGGGAGAACATGGAGTCTTGGCAGCTCTGTGGGAAAATCCCATGAAGGCTCTGAGCCCCTGATCTTCTCAAGAGCAAGCAACAAGTCCCAAAACAGAGCTGGGAACTAAGCAGTAGTAAAAAATAGATCACTCCACTGTTCTCAGAAAGAGAAGTGAGAAAGTAGTTGGTGCTGATGTTTCTTTACTGTGAGCTGGGGAGCAGGCTGCGTTTTCAAAAGGCCTATCCTGAATCTACTCCCACGTAGCTGAGGGCAACCTTGGGGTTTCAGAAGAAAAGGTGGCTGCTGTGATGGCTGGGATCACACCTCAGCCACTGCCAAAGCATCAGGTGTCTGCCAGCAAAGAAGCTTCCAGCAGCAATTCTCCTTCACGATCTGTGGCACCACAACAGAGTGAAAAAGAGAACCAAAACCTTTTGATAGGGAAGCCCTCATGAGAATACAGGTTTCAAGATTGCCATTTGCTAAAAATTCTCAGTTAAAGAGTTCAAGTTGTAGAAATTTATCTGCAATAGTCTATAGGCCAAAGCTCTTTGGTGCCTCGATTGGGAAGGGGAGACCCCAGGTGAGTGCTCCTGCTGCTGTGGACACTCAGGATAGCCAAGGCCTGAGCCAAAAGCTGCTAATCCTCATCTTCTGAGGGCCTCCTCACTAGGTCTTGAACAGATGATTTCCACAAGAAATCATATTTGATGTGCCTGAAGACACACATTGCCAGAGTGCATTTTCCTAGTTTGGTTAGGGGTACTTGAAAGGTTTTGTTATTTCCATATTGTTTGCTCTCACAGCTGATTTTTCTATCCCAAGCACATTGCTACCACATTTACCATCCTCGTTATGTGATTAATGATGCAGTCCTCCAGTCACAGCCTTCAGCCCATGGAAATTCTGTCTTGTGTAACAATCCTGAAGCAACATGGCCCATTTTGGCAGCGCTGTATCAGTGTGTGCCTTACCCATACCATTCCTAACAATCACTTTCTGTCATCAAACTTCTCAGATGCCTAAATTAGGTCAGATTCCCAGCTGAAAACCAGGGCAATCTGCCTCAGCATTTTTACACCTCTCATTTAACTGTTTTTTTATGTATCTGGGGTTTTTTGTGGCTCACTGTTTTATGTGATGTGCTTCACACACTTGACACGTAGCAGCTCTTTGTCTGGTTCCTTCCTGGACTTTATTGACACCTTTTCCTGTCCTTTTTACTAAGATTGCAGGGGATTTAATAACATTCCCACCACTAAGTATGTGCCATCCTGAACTGTACACTTTTCTGTGCCACTTGGCTCTCTCTAATTTTTAGTTTAAAAGCTATAACATTCATTTTCAGTAACAGAAAATTGCCCTATTTTAGTTTAGGTCAAACCATATTTTCTTGATGGCACCATCTGCACCAAACATTTCCTTTATTCTTAAGTGCATCTATATCATTTTTCTATGCATCTGCTGTCAAGTTACACACTGAAAGTTCAGGAATGTGGTAATATTTCAGAGCACATCACTTAGAGATCTCTAGGTCTCTTAACAGCCCAAATTTTGTCTCCAAAGAACTCTCTCCTAGTGCTCTAGTGTTATATGTATCTTATTGAAGCATAACGGTACCAGTCATCAAAATTGCCTTAGAGCAGAGTCTAGATGGGGTGCCTGATGGTGGTACAGAACTGTGAGGAGTTTGATAGTGATACAGAAGGGGGGGAGTGGCTGATAACACCAGGGTGCTGAGCTGTCAGCCTGCAAGACCTGGACTGGCTCCCCACACAAACCAGGTTCAGAACACTTGACTTCTGCCTGTGATTATTTCATAGGTAGCATTCATTACAATAATGTATCAGCATACATCTCGCTATAGTTAGGGCACTTGCATGCTTCTCCAAGCAAAAAGAGTATGTTAGACAAGGATAGAATCCAATTTCTCTCTTATTTATGTGTTTGAGTTAATTAAGTGCAGAGAGGATGGGAGAGAAGACCGAACCCTGAATACCATGGCACTTGCAGTCAGGTTCAGCTGAAAAGCTGAACTTTTGACTTCCTGTCTCGCCTGTACTTGAGGATATCAAGAGGAGTGAAGCAGATGTAGTTTCAGGGTGCTATTCCTGTTGTAGCTATTTGTATTAGTGTGGTCACAAAGATACTGAACTAAAGGTGAAGCTTTTCTCAGAAATCATTTTCCTTTTTTTTCCCCATTTTATAATCTCTGCTTCTTGCAAGTTACCAGTCATACCTCTAACTGGTATCAGATTGCCAAGCTGAGGAGAAGTCAAGAAAAAAAGTGTTAAGTCACAAAGAAAGTAATAATTGTGTTGACTCTTTGCTCCTCCTTTTGTGCATTTATGATGCTGCTTTTAAAACTAGGTCATATCTGCTCCTGTAGTCCGTTGTTTCTGAGGTTCCTGTTACCTGTGCACTTTGCCTTTGGGCAGCTGAGCTCTGCACTGTTCAGGCACTTGTGAGTCCATTTTGTGCCCTGTGCCAGCCACAAGCAGCACAGCTGCAGTTATTGATACTCAACATAAGCTGTGAGCTTTTGCAGAGAAGACAAATTTCAGGTCTTTCCACATGTGAACAAAGTGATTTTGCACAAGCTGAAAAACAATGATCTTGCTTCTACCTACGAAGCAAAGAGCTCTGAGGTGCTGTGCATACAACACACAGAGCTGCCTCAGACTTCTTTGTCAGCTGGGTGAATACCAGACCTACAGGACTGCTCTGAGAGAAATGCTCCCTGGTCATGCCATTGGGCCTCCAGAGATGATATAATCACAATTAAAGGCAGAATCAGCCATTGTAGGATTGACGGGGGTAGCACGGTCGGGACGAACGGAAATGGGAGATCTCTGAAGCCAGGTCATGGAACTTGGGGTTTATTGCAAAGGGCCTGGGTGCAGGGGCCCTGCTGGGAGCTGCCAGCCACAGCTCAGAGCAGCCCCGAGAGAAGAGAGGGATAGAGAGAGGATGAGAGGGTAAGAGAGTAAAAGGGGTAGGAGCATAAAAGGCAAGAGCTAAGAGACAAGAGGTAAGAGTAAGAGCATAGAAAAGTAAGAGCTAAGAGACAAGAGCTAAGCGAGCAAAGTTTTTGTTACAATACAATAAATCATCTTCTGTGTTGAATATTCTGATTCTCACTAACCAATCTAGTACAATATACAAATCTTATAGCATTTCCATACAGCCTATAAGAATCACTACATTACTATACTGTGGTACATTCTAAACCCTAAAAACTACTCTTTGGACCCCTTCTGCCAAGCTGGCAGGGTATGCTCGGACTCTTAGACTTGCCTGCAAGCAGAGGGTCTTGTTTCATCAAAAGGGGATTACCTTCAGTCAGGCCACACCATTGTTTTCCAGTTGTTCAGTAACTAAGGTATCTCAAAGCTTTCTTTCATTTCAATCTCGCTTATAGTTTCTATATTCTCAAAATCTTTTGCCAGGCAATCATATTTATAAGGCTTTCCTGTTTCATCTTCCCCGACAAGCCATGACTGTAGCTTGAATACTATTGAATGGTGATGATATTTTATTTAAAAAATGCAGAAATTTTCTCTAGCAGAGAACCACAACCACATATGTGACCATATACACGAGCAACTGAACATCACTCTGGAAAAATACAGCTCATCTATAGCTCAGTAGCACAATTCAGGGTTCACATTTTGATCTGTGACGATAAGCAGTAAAAGAAACTGGGCAAAGGAAAGAGTGACTGTGCAAGGTTCCTCATGGAGATGACCTGAGGTGTGCCCCAACCACCAGTCCCTTCAGGCCAAGCTGGAAAGGAAGCATTGTCCAAAGTCCTAGGGAATGAGCTCACATTTCCCACTGCCTTGGATTGCCTGCATTTCTGCCTCCTAGACATTTGTCAGCCCAGGCACACCTCTCCTCCTGAAATACATGCAGTCACCTATTTTCAGTGGGTAAAACAAGAGGCTCAGGAGAATGGCTGAATGCAATATCAGTTCCAGTCATACCAAAGTGCCTCCAGCAGCCTGGTTTTGTATCAAAGCCTTCCAGTAAGATGTGCAGTTTGACAGGAAGCAAGGCTCACTCTTTCTGTATATCTGGCTCCTCTTACCCTTTCGGGAGCAGAGAATAAGATATGCAAGAAGCTGCACAGTGCACATCAGTTTAGCTCCTACAGAGCCCCTGGTCTCGTATTTTTCAGCCAAGACTGTTTTCACTAGCACTGATGGGGGAGCTACTCCAAACTGACATGAAAATCAGGAGAACACAGAGTCTGCAGGAGTTCACTGCCAGAACATTGCAGAAGGCACCTGGGGGGAGAGCAGTGGTCAGCCATGGTCTGCCAGTAAGGGCTAAATGTTATGTGCTGAGCAAATACTGCAGCAGGAGCAGAAGAAGACAAAATAATTTTTATTCTGAGTCCTTATGATCATGTAAAACTGACTTGTAGGCTTCAACACACAGGTGGAAGAAGATGGATACAGGTAAAACAATGCATTTGATCCTATTCTGTGCCAATTGATTTTTACAGAAAAGCTGACCTGGTCATTTAAAAGTAGCAGCTGGGTGATCCAAGTGTGAAAGGGGTCAATTATGTTTTAGTGAACTAGCTCAGATTCTGACAGATTCCAGGCAACTGTGGGCGTCCAGGAAATCAGGATCTGAATCAACAGGATGTTTAAAACAGGCTGGAATCAGCTTCAAACACCTGCATTTACTGTGGAAGTGGCTACGTATGCAAATACTGCAGTCACTGGAGATCTGCCCAGTACAGTAAACACTTTCCAACTCACCCTAAAATAGATACTTAGATTTCTATGGATGATAAATCCATAGCTGTAGCAAAGACCAGGCAGGAATGGCCACCTATACCCAAATTCTGCCACTTAGTACTGCTGTGGAAAGAGTTTTGCCTATTCATATAGATCTTAGTTAACAGGAGGAACAACAATTCATCCAGTGTTTTTACCAGTCACCTGTTGTAATGAATGGATCCAGTACAGGCTTATTGAAGACATCTATTTATTCAGGGGGTAGAAAGATGAATCTACTGAGACCAGGTAGTGGAAGCAGTGGAAAAAGACACATCTGAAGGCAGCTTACACTGTCAAACAAGTTACTTGATACACCCCTACAAATATTACTTACAATTTCTGGCCCCAGTATTTATATGGCTGTTCGAATTACTCTACATTGTTTGCTCAAAACATTTCCCAAATACCACACCAAATTATCCTTTCAGGTACTCCTGCAAAAATTCATGACCTGTCCTGTTTATGGGCTCAATCACAAGCTAAATCATTTAACAGCTACAGACTGTCATATCCTTACTGCAAATATGAAAAAAAACCCCATAATCTGAGGTTCTTTTTTTTTTTTTTTTTAAATTTTTATCTCTAAAGATAATCTTCAAGAGCACACAGCAACTCACCTCAATTCCTTTGTGGACTGATCAGGAGAGGAAACACTTGAAGAGAACTTCGCAGAAAAGAGAGGTGAAAAGATAGAAAGTAGAGATTTCAAACAGAATATATACACATATATATGTGTATAGCATAAAAACATATGTGCTTTTATGTGTGTATACTTATATATATTTGTTTGCTGCAAAATGCCAGTTTGAGCACACAGATTCAGTTTAAGACCACCAAGTTACTGAAGATTGAGGGATTCTCTGTTAGGAATCTGTCATATTGTCTACCACAACTGCCTTGTGCTGATAAACTGTTAAATTCTTTTCCTGGAATTTGAGGTTGGAAGGGAAATGATTGATTACACTTTTTCCTCTGACTCTCTCAACAGCTATGTGAGGCAATTACTTGTAGAGGGAAGTAGTTGATGACCAGAAGCCATTGTCTGTCAATCCCGGATACAGACAATATTTAAAACTTAAAGTTATAAAGGAAACCAGTTCATGTGTTATTTAAAGTTCAACTAGATGAGGCAATTTCATCAAAGTTTTATAAAAACATGTGTCTTCATCTTGCCATAAGTCAAGGCCAAGGTACCTTCAGGCATGCCCTCTGGCACAGGATAACTCCACACTGTGCAGGATGTCTGCCAGAGGAGTTAAAGGAGGTTTACAAGCTGATTGTTCATGGCCCTGCACCATCTGACAAACTCTGTGGTGCATTTAAGTGAAGGTTCCTTGCCAGGAATCAGCAGTTTCAGGAACTGCTTGCATGGCTCTTCCTCCCTGCGCAAGATAGCATGGTTTCACTCAGAGGAAAGTTACCTTGTGCTGTTGGGAAATACAAGTGTGCGTATGGGCAGTGATCACAGAGGCCTCTATATCCTACAGAATGAATTCTTGAGTTGATATGTTGAACTCTTCTGTTGCCTTAGCTTTGCTAATATTTTTTAAAATATCAGTCTTCAAAAAAATTAAGCTTAAAAAGTCTGCTTATGTAGGAAAGATCAACATACATATAATATTCTAGCTATTAGCCCCTAAATTGGAACCTCTTCAAATCCAGTTTAGGATACTTATTCTTACTGAAATTTAAACCAGCATACAAAATTTATCAGTAGTTACACAACTTGGGTTTCAACTGATCTAAGGTTTTGTGCACAACATTTTTATAGGCTGACTTGTGCACTGGTAAAGAAAACTGCAAACTGATTTATTTTGTAATCTAAGTAGCACTTGAACTGTAAAATCATACTTCAGATGCTGAGAGGTTTTTGTCAATACTGGCCCACAAACTTACTATTTCCAAGAACCTGACTGCTACAGAAATAAAGTTTTTTCAAGACCACATTGATGAGTTTTGCTCTGAGCCAGCTCATAGACACAGATGACAGTGGCTGTGTTTATGCAAATCTTACCTAAATTAGGGTGAATGTTGCTAACACCAGCAGAGAATCCTGACCTTGCTGATTTATATTTCGAAAAGGTGAAGGTTCAAGTGAACTAAAATCAGCACAACTGCATAGTCCAGGACAGACACAGGAAATTTGAAAGTAGATAAGTACATTTAATTTTACTACTTAGCTAGTTCTGAAGATTCGGTGCAGTATTTGCTTGTGGAGTTTCTTTGCCTCTCATCTGTATTTTTTAAATTTCACGGAAACAAATTTTTGGTTCAATCTTGGAAAGTGCCTGCTTTTATTCTGTCAGGCTGGAGAACAGAAGCACTCCCTAGTAGGCAGAAATGACAGCATTATTTTTATTCACTTTTGAATAAAGCAGTTTTTCTCTAGAATGATACAGCTAACAAGCTCTAACACGTATGCACCCCTCTACTACATGAAAGCTGGTAATGTTTCTATATTTTCTTGCTGAAAAAAGAGAGGGGTTTTTACCTCTCAATGTGAAATCCTTGTGGAGAGAAGACACTCTTGTTTTACCTTGCCCTGATGGTTTGAGGTCAGAGCTATAACCACCATAGGGTTTACTTTGACTGTGTGTACTAAGATAAAGACTGACTGAAGGTAAGCTAAAACATCAAATACTCCCTTTGTGATAACATAACTAAGGCTTGACAACAGTTTCTGACCTTTGTGATAATGATACTCAGAACAGAACAATAGGAAAACAAATCAGCTAAAAGAACAAAGAAGCCCAAATACAAAGAAATTTCTTAGAAGATTTAGGTTCACATCTTCACTGAGTGAACCAAACTCTTGGCTTTTAGAGATGTAGAGATGTAACACTGCCAGCTAAAATTTGCATGAAAGTTTTTTGCAAGGGTGAGAAAGAACCATCATTACAAAACCTGCAGCCCCTTTCGGTAAGGCCCATGTTCTGTTTAGGAAACATTCAGACAGCAATGGACTCATTTACATTGCTCAGTTTGGTGACCTTGAACATTTGCAGAAGTGTTACTCTGAATCACATGAATGGTGCTTTAGGAACTGTACTTGAGAGGTGTTACAAAAGGGCACTTTTTCTTCTTGTTTTTCATATTAAAACCCCTTACTTTATTTAAATATCAAAGCGTTTGTCACTTTTCCCACAGCTCAAGATTACTGAATCTTGGCTCTTTACTTTCCTGATTCCTTCTTCTCCTCATACTCAGTCTACAATAGAAATTAAGCATTTGTTTTACGGGCTTTTACTCATCTCAGTAGTAATTCACACAGTCCAGGAGGGGTTGAAAACCCAGCAGAAACACTCCATACTGAGAACCCCCAAGTTGTCTCTAGTTTTATCTACCATTAGGTAGACATAAACTATCCTAGCCCTTTAGCTCTTGTTACTGCTTTTTAATCAAACCAAGTAAGCAAAAAATAATGTAAAATTTAAATATACTAAAAAGCAGTCTTTTAAGAAAAAAAAAATACATTCTTCAGCTACACTTGCATTGATGAAAAACTATTAATAGGGGTTTTCTATGTACTTGCAATAAAATCTGTGCTTTCACTTTGCTTCATTCTAAACCTATTTGCAATTGAGTTGAAATTGCATTTTGGCTTGTTTTTCCAGTAAACATGCCATCCTGCATTCTTCAGCTAGAAGGGTGTCTTTCTAAAAGAGTAACAATATCAAAGAATTTATAAAATCAGAACTTTTTTCCCCTATGCAATAGTGCTTTGACAAGTAGTGAACCAAAAATTATGAAACACAATACATTTTGAAAGGCTTTCTGCTGCGGGATATATTTTAAGAGGTATTTTTCCAGCTCAAATCACAAAGCAAATCTCATTTTTTTTATAAATCAGCAATTTTCATTTTGACTTCACTCAAGGGCTTTTCAGTCTTTTTCACAGGTGTGCTTGACACTGAGAACAGGAAGATAATAAATGTAAGAGAGAAATCACATCAGCTTAATTTAGCAGTTCTCTAAAAATAGAGACATCTCTACTGTTCCTCTTCCACAGCAAAGAAGCAACACATATCTTGTGATTTTTTACTGTTTGGTTTTCAGTACACCCTTAAATGTTTTATTTATCAACTTTTGTCAATTGAAGGGAATGAAATCCCTATACCTATCAGAAAAGCATTTAGCAGCTGTCACCTTAGCTTATGGTTGCAGCTTGGATGAAAACATGATGCCACTGAATTTCCAAGTAAGTTTTCTGTGCAGAGTGCCACAAGCCAGTGAGTACAAAGAGTAGCAAAAAAAATCCTACATGGATTTAGTGAGCATTACTCCAGAGGCTTAGTACTTAATATGAGACTAATATTCATCCATCAACTAAATGTTTCAGAAATCAGGCAAGCAGAAAAGCTTAACATTTCTCCTTCTATGTCACAAGCTTGAGGACTACTGTAAATGTCTCTAAGACTGGATCATGTCACTTGAAGAATCCTTATTTAGTTTTTGTCTCAGTATGTCCATTGGTCTGTCGTATTTTAAATATAGGTCTCCCAATATTAAAGAAAAAGCATGTATTTCTAACAGGGAAATTTATGTAACAGAACTATATTTTGAAAAATTATGCATATGAAACCATAGCTTAGGGTGGATGTTTTAAAATCCGTGCAAGCTTAACTGATTTGAATTCTGTTGTAAAGCTGAAGTTGGATGGAAAAAGCTCATAAAATGTAAGAAGAGTCTAATTTTAAATCTCTAAAGAGGGATTCTTTTCTCTCTTGATGTGTTATATTTACAAATTAAACCACAAGAGACAGACAGAGACTGCGGGTGCAGTGGGGGAAGGACACAGTTACCCTGAACCAGATGAAAATGATGTAAACACAGCATTAACTAAGCCCCAACAGACGCAGGAATGGGAGTGGTACATTGTGGTTCCAGCAACTTAACCTGCTGTGGTAGTTTCAGTCTAGCCAGCAGCCAAACACCACACAGTCACTTGTTCACCTCCCCCACTAGGCAGGGTTGGGGAGAGATTTGAAAGGGTAAAAGGAAGAAAAATTGTGGGTTGAGAAAAAGACAATTTAATAAGAAAAACAAAAGCCATGCACACAAACAAAGTAAAACAAGGAATTAATTTGCTGTTTCCCATGGGCTGACAGGTGTTCAGCCATCTCCAGAAAAGCAGGGCCCCATCACATGAAAGGCTTACTTGGGAAGACAATCACCATCACTGCAAATGGTCCCCCCTTCCTCCTTCTTCCCTCTACTTTGTATGCAGGTAATGGAATATCCCTTTGGTCAGTTTGGGCCCCTGTCTGTGTCTCCTCCCAGCCTCTCGTGTACCCCCAACCTCCTTGCCAGCATGGCACTACAAAAAGCAGTGTGGTGGCTCTGTGTAAGCACTGCACAGCAATAACAAAAATATCTCTCTATTGTCAACTCTGTGTTTAGCACAAATCCAAAAAACAGTCTCATACCAGCCACTGTGAAGAAAATTGGCTCTATTCCAGCCAAACCCCACACACCTGGGCATTTAAAAAGCAAATCATTACAAGTCAGGGTGAATTAGAGCAGGAATTTCTTCTAGTCAGGCTTTCCTGACAAGGAATTCAGGATTAGTGTCAGAGAATCTGGCAAAAGGAAAGATGACATTAGGGGGAGGATTTTCTGTACTCCACATTTCCTGAAGAGGCTATCTGCCCTCACCAATGACATGCAACATCAGTCCTGTGTGCTTTGCATGCCCCCTCTCCCCTGCAGAAGACTCTAAAGGAACCACCCGTCATTCTTCTGCTCATTGTGATGGACATCTTCATTACTAAAAACGAGGTCAAGGAGACCTACCCTTTTTGGAAAGCTCTTGTAGGCACATAATCAGTAAGTCTGGTGTCTTTCAACTCCAATTCAAGAGGTGCTGCATTTGGAGGCACTTCTGTTTTACTGACAGTAGCATTCCATGAGTGCATAAAATTCACCTTTAGTCAGGCTCTGAATGCTGACACTGTTTTGCATTTGGCAGCATCTAGGCATGCATTTTTTATCTCCTTCTTATCAAGATGTTCTCTCAGAAAAAAAAGCAAGTACAGAAGAAAATACATTTGAGATTAACACAAACCAAAATGTGAGACAGATAGCTTTATGACCAGTGTGATAGATTTAATGGAAATTTTTACCTATATTCCTACCTTCCCAAGTACCTGTAATTTCTATAGGAATAGCATCTAGGGGCCAGTGATAGCAAATATCTTTCATTTGCTCTATATTATTAGAGCTTTGTGGTAACTCTGATACAGACAACAATCTTCTGTTTGTTTTGAGAAGTATAGAGTTGTTAGGCACAAAGGGATGCTACTTGAGCAGGATTTTTGAGGTAATAGACTTAATAAACATTTGCTATGCTAAGTCACAGACAGATGAGTTGAAATAGAGAGCATTAAGGCTTTCTTCCCAGAGTTATGTGACAGTGAGTGCTTTTTCAAGTTAGCCTGAAAAATGAAGAATTAGTTTCAATCTTGATAGTTCTCCCCTGATAAGATTTGAATTTCATTTGCAACAGATTTGGCTCAAAGGGCTTTTTGCAATTGTGCCCATATGATGATCACTTCACTACCTGAAACATGCTTGCTCTGTGTCATGTGCATGATATATGTCCATCTCTGATTTCTTTGAAATTCCTATTATCTTGTTCCTTTATCTAGAATTCCAACAACTCAGCTGGAAGCAACATTAATCAATATAACTTTCTTGATACTGACTCTCACCACTTCTGAATATTTTTAGGTGACATTTAAAGCACTATTGTCAAATGTATCAGATCAAGAAAGAACTTTAATAAGCCCTCACTGAGCTGCTTGCTGCTGTAGCTGTACCTTTTTCTGGATCTGCACTTGGGTTTTTCTCAGTTGATTATCTCTTTACTGCACTGCAGCCTCCAGTAGAGACTTCACATTTGCCAGGTCCCAGTAATCATCAATGGTTCAGAAAACAAGTTTTCAGTTAAAGCCTCTCTTAGAAAGTACATTTTTTTTTGTCAGAATTATTATTTCCAGAAACTATAGAGTTTCTCAGCACTGTGGGATGAGCTCTTTGAGGACTGACTGGTTGCACTGCTCATGGCCTATGAGCACACAAACTAAAGCTCTTTTTAAACAAGATATCAGGTTAAGTGACACCAACATGTTTTTTTAATCTAACCTCCTACAGCAGGGCTGTCTTGCAACAAGATGCTTGGAATAAACCATGCAGGTGATGAGAGTCCACAAGCAGGTGTGTCTGAACCCACTCTCTGCCTGTAATTAAGAAGTAGAGATGTGCCCACAGTTATTGGCTGACTTGGCCTGTCACCTCTTCAGCCCTTATTGTAACTCTTTGCAGAAACTACTGTAAATCTATCCTCTGCCTTTCTGGGTATTTGTTGCCATTTCTTCACTTTTTCAGTGTTGTACTTTTGTGAAATTGCCTCCCTGTACTCACAGTTTAAGGAAAGCAAGCACACACATTGAGGTGTGAGTTCTGTCCTGCAGCTGCTGAATGCTTCCATGCTGCTTAAAATAAATACACTAAACCATGAGCTATTGCATCTGCCAAGAAAGATCTATGAAAAGCAGACAGTGAAAGCATGGGTGTGCTTTGCAGACTGCAAAACTGAAAGTAATCTTGCAGAATTACAGATTATGCAAATAAAACAGCTACAAACAGAATATTTTTAACTAACTTACATTTTGCAGAAACTGAAGCTCAATAGTTTTTTTTTCTTGGTAGAAGAGGGCTTCTCCAGCCTGTAAACCAGTCCAAGCAATTGCAATCTGTCCCTGGTTCTCATGTTTCTTTCCTTATATTCTTTTTATATTAGAAATATAGCAAGAGTCATTGAATGCATGTTTTCCTTTCCCTAAATTGAAAAAAAGCAAAAAGAAATTAAAATCCGCACCTTATTTGAAATGGATCACAGTTTAGTTGTGGGGAAAAAATGTCAGAAGATACTGTGCACTACAGAAATCAAGGTTATGACATCTAGAGTAGATGCAATGGATTTAGCTCACGGACAATCTATGGACTAGTGTTCTCACGCAGACATCAATTGAATGTCAACTTGTGATATGTGATTTTCCTTATGTTACAGTCACATAGGAGGTGTGATAATGAATAGACTACAGAGCAATCCATGTGAGAGGGATTGATGGGCCAAGGTCAATGGTGTGAGGTTCAATAAGGCAAAATGCCAAGTCCTGCCCTTGGGTCAGAAGAACCCCACACAGCACTACAAGCTTGGGGCAGAGTGGCTGGGAAGTTGCCCAGTGGAGAAGAACCCAGGGGTTCTTCATAATCAGTGCTATGATCTAATTGACATGGTGATGTTTGCTCAAAGATGCCATGATCTTGGATGTCTTTTTCAAGTTTAATGATTCTGTGATTCTAAGTGTCAGAAAACCATTCACCAGGGAAAAGGTAGCTGCTCCAAGATAGGAAGAAGTCAGATTGGCAAAACATTATGGTGATTTGAAGGGAGGCAAGACTTTTCAGAAAGTAATTTTAATGGATTGAGTGCATTCAAGGAAAATCTGTCAAACTAAAGAATTTTTTTAGTTGATTAATACATGATTCGTGTCCTAAATTTCTGCTTTGACATATTGCTTTTCTCACTTAACATTTCTCCTCTAGGTTTTCAAGCCAAGTGTTCATGATATGATCCAGCTGGCTTACAGGGATCAACAACCCACTTATGAAAAATGGTTAAAAACGAATCCCACCTGGACAATTTGACACTGGCAATGCTCCAGAATAAAACAGTCTCCATCACCCTCCCAATTGTGTATACAGTAGTGGCTCTGGTCAGCATCCCTGGCAATTTGTTCTCCCTTTGGGTGCTCTGTTGGCGCATCAAACCCAAAACACCTTCTGTTATTTTCATGATCAACTTAAGCATCACGGACCTTATGCTAGCCTTATGTTTCCCCTTCCAGATTTATTATCACCTCCAAAACAATCACTGGACATTTGGCAAGACTCTTTGCAGCCTTGTGACAGTGATGTTCTATTCCAACATGTATTCTTCCATACTGACCATGACCTTTATCAGCGTGGAGCGGTACATGGGTGTGGTACACCCCTTGAAGTCGATCAAGTGGAGAAGAAAAAGATATGCCTTGGCTGCCTGCCTAGCTATGTGGATTGCCTTGCTACTAGCCTTCTACCCACTAGAAACTACAGACCTGACCTATGAAGTGAAAGAATTAGGGATTATAACCTGTTTTGATGTCCTTAAATGGAATATGCTGCCCAACTTTGCAGCTTGGGTAGCCTTTCTCCTCACTTTATTTGTTGTGCTGTTCCTGATCCCTTTTGTTGTAACAGTTGGATGCTACATTGGTATCATTAGGAAGCTAATTCAGACATCAAGCAGATACGGCAATAAGCAAAAGACTAGATCCATATACCTGGCAATAATTGTCCTTCTGTCCTTCATCACTTGCTTTGCCCCCAATAACTTTATCCTACTTGCACACATGATCAGCCGCCTATTTTACAACGGCAGTTTGTACCCTGCCTACAAGCTCACCTTGTGCCTCAGTTGCTTCAACAACTGCATAGATCCCTTCATTTATTATTTTGCATCAAAAGAATTTTACCAGAAATTCATGCAATTGTTTCACCCTACGGTACTGCTCAGCGACAGCTTGGAAAACAGAAGGGAAAGTTTATTCTCTGGCAGGACCATGTCAGCCAGATCGATGTCAAGTGGACCTATGGATGGGTTAGAGGGAGTAAGGATCAATTTGGAAAGGCAGGAAAGTGTTTTTTAGCTTAAGATATTCCCAGAAGAAAGACACCTGCGAAACTCATGAGTAGACACAGAAAACATTTCCTTTTGAAAGGCCATGCTCAAAATACCTTGCTCCAGTGACAGAACTCAAGCTGTATTTAAATTGCATTTCAGGATTTTCTGGTCATGGAAGTGCTAAAGGAACTGAATTTCTTCAAGAAGGCACTGAAGCAGGGTTAACCTGGAAATAGCCTTGCTGCATAAGACCAAGGGACAGGTTTAAAACAGTTACTCTCAGGTTGTACTATAGTTAACCAAAGACTTGCAATTCTCAGTGAATGTAAAACATTACTGTACATGAATTACAGCATACACCAAAGCTGGTTTGGGAGTAACGCAGTTGTTTTTCTAAAGAATGTGCCAAGCTTTGTTTTTGTTTTTTGATTATATTTGCTTCTCTGTTGTATTTTTATAAAAGAAAGAATAAAAGTAGCATGGTATTTTACCATTAATGCATAATGCAGAGCCACTGTGAAATCACCACAACACTCACCCAACTGGTTTTCAAAGTCAAACCAAACTGACACTTGAAAAGGTTAGGTTGACTCACATTATTTATTTATTTCAATCTTATACAGCAAAACGTCTCATACAATGAAAGGAAAGCTAACAATGTTTGCAATACAGCTGCACTTCTTGAAGTTATTCATTTCTCAGGACTATGGGGAGCACTTTATTTAAAGTAACAGACCTTCCCACATTAACCTATTATAGTACCAATGCTGCTTGTATGGGGTTAGTATCAACTGGTCATTTTCACCAATGTGAAAAGGCTACACATAGAAGAACCATCCCCCTCAGCAGAATTTAGCTTCACATAGCGCCTGGGGAGTGATGTTTTCTTCCTTACAGAGATGGTGTAGATTATAAACCAGATTTTCAGCTGCATAAATGAAAATTCAACCACAGACTGGAGAGTCATTCTGTGCCAGCAGAAACCAGATGAAAACTTTTCCTGATGGCCAGATGTCAGAAACAGACTTTCAGGCAGGCAAGAAGAAAGAAGAAAAGAGAGATGAAAATAAGGCTTGAGAATGGGAGTTGTACAAAACATCCTGAAAATAAGTTATGGCAGGTAGGTTGAGCAGTCCTGTGTTTGGAGCCCTCCTCTGAAATATCTTTCTACAGCTTGTTTGCATATTGTGTGCCATGTTTAATCCTTCTCACTTCGCAACAACTTCCTGCATGCCTGGAAAGACAACTGCTACAGAACATGCACTGGGGACAGACAAAAGAGAATGTTTTCCTGTAGTATTTACAGCTTTTTACCTACATTTGACTCTCACTGACAGAGGAGAGACTCAAACCACCTGAGAAGACCAGACAAGACCCCCTCACAAGGAAGACAAAAATACACCATATCCTTTTGCTGCGTTTTGACTTTTTGACTCCATCCAGCCCTGAGGAGGAAACCGTCTGCAATGTTGTAGATAGTTGGTTGAGACATCTCATGCTGCACTGCTTCCAGAGCTCCTGTGCCTAAGTAATAGGCAACGCCCAAGGGCCTTAAAATTTGCCATTTTCTTTGGGTATCTCATGGTTCAAAACCAATTTTCCACCACTAATTACCATGAATTTCTTCACAGTGGAGGGTGGAAAACCGCAACATGCACAGTGAGATATTTGAATGTCCTATCTTCTGCTAAAGTATTATTAGTTTTTGGAGCAGAATAAATGTGAGTGGACCTAGCACTAATGTTTACAAGCCAATGTGAACATTCAATGCTTTGTGGCATTTCACAGTGCTAGTTTTAATTGATCTGCACATTTCCTGTGTACAAGGCAAATCTTTGCCTGGAAGCTACCCTTCACTATTCACTTTCACATGATTTCAGCTTTCTCACTATCACAGTTGTTTAATTGTTTTCTGCATTTTGTTGTGGCAGAAAACTTTTTAAAGTTTATACTGAAATCTCCCTCCTTTTTCTTTTTTTTTTAACATGGAAATACTTTTACATTGAAAACCTTTACTTCTCCTACATCTAATGCAGACTTTGACTCTGTTTTATCTTGAAAATGGTCCTCAAGTGCATAGTCCCTCCTAAAATATGCTGCAAAGTGCCTGAACTATAACTGACACAAAATAGAGCCAAAAGGGCAGAAACCTTGCACTTTGGACATCAACTGCTATATTTTGAAAAATGGTGAATTGCTCCTTTTTCAAGTGAAAAAAGATGCTCACAATGGACTGAAAATGTTCTCTCCAAACTCATTCATCTCTTCATAACCCTTCATCTCTCTTCTGAAAATGCTTAAAAAGGAACAGGAAGGAAGCCTCATTTGAGTACACTTCATGCCATTTCGCTAACTAGCTCCTAGTTAACTCCTGTTGGGTCAGTGAGATTGTTCCTTGAGAAAGGAATGTAAAAATGTACCCATTAACAATCCTTTGAGTCCAATGGCATATACTGTGAAGTCTTGGAGAGTTCTTATTCGAGAGGAAGAGAATAAATTATTATTAAAAGAGGCCCATCATGCTGTTCTTTCATCCTGGAAATATATCCTTCTGGAGCACCATAAGAATAATGGCTTCTACCATACTTGATCAGTAAGTTGACATCCATATACATATACACATATAAATATACATTGCAATTTGTGAAGTTATTGAGAAGTTCATGTCCATATTATGTTCAATTTGGGGAATATGGGCCCTGGGCAACTTGCTTACTTGTAAGCATTACTATGTAGTTAATGTAATTTTACTGAAAAGAAAAGAATGTAAAGGCTTCTGTTTGTTTTCAAGGTTGGGAGGGAGTTTGTGTTTAATGTTGTTTTTTAATTACAGTATATAAATTTAATCCATGAATGTGTTTGGACTTTTTTGTAATATAATGATAATAAAAAAGAAAAAGAAAAGTACATGATTTAAGATTCATTCCCGTGTTTTTACCTGCCATGCATGAAAAACTTCCAAGCATAGAAGAGGGCAAGGAAACCAAGTTATGAAACAAAATTAATCTATTTCTCATTGTTATTGTGGATTTTTTCTTTTTTTCATATTTCTTTACAGAATATATATATTAGAAGTTGGCATTATCATAGACACTTCACACAAATTTGAAAAGTATCAATACTTTAATGAGATGTTGGCTAACTTGAATCCTTCTCCTTATGCAATAGGTGCACTGATACCTATTATAAATTACCTATTATAAATTACCTATTATAAATTACCTATTATAAATTACCTATTATAAATAGGTATCAGTGCACCTATTGCATAAGGAGAAGGATTCAAGTTAGCCAACATCTCATTAAAGTATTGATACTTTTCAAATTTGTGTGAAGTGTCTATGATATAAATATATATCATATATTTTTTTTAATTTCTATGCATTTCTGAAGGAGCCTAGCAGTCTGAGCCTGTCCCACCCCCAGTCTGCAGCAGGGCATTGGAGGAAACTGGGAACAGACAGTCAGAGTCAGTAGTCATGGAACCATAAAATATATAAAGTTGGAAAGGACCCACAAGGATCATCAAGTCAAGCTCATGGCCCTGCACAGGACCATCCCTAAGAGTCACACCATGTGCCCAGGAGTATTGTCCAAACACTTCTTGAACTCTGTCTGGTGCTGTGATCATATCCCTGGGGAACCTGTTCCAGTGCCCAAATACACTCAGGGTAAAGAATATTTTCCTGATATTCAACCTAAACCTCACCTGACACAACTTCAGGCCAAGCCCTTCAGTCCTATTCCTGGTCATCAGAGAGAAGAGATCAGTGCCTGCCCCTCTGCTTCCCCTCACAAGGAAGTTGTAACTGCAATGAGGTCTCCCCTCAGTCTCCTCTTCTCCAGGCTGAACAGCCCAAGTGGCCTCAGCCGCTCCTCATACAGCTTCCCCTCTACACACTTCACTATCTTTGTAGTGCTCCCTTGGATGTTCTCTAAGAAGTTCATGTCTTATATTGTGACACCCAGAATGCAAGGTAAAGCCACAGCAGCACAGAGAAAAGCAGGACAATTACCTTGCTCAACCAGGTCGTGATGCTGTGCTTTCATGAATGCTCCCTAGACTGACTATGTTCCATTTTGAGTTCATTATCTGTTTGGCTACATATATGCTGATACATGAGAGGGCCAGAGATTATCCTGAAGTCAACTCATCACTTTTTGTCATTTTTTCCAGTTCAAATAGTTTATAATACCATGAGGTGTTATCTACATTGATACCCACCAGCGTGTTATTTCTCTAAGGTGATGGTTAGGGTATGTGCTTACCCAAAAATGGGAGGGATTGCACAAATGTTTGTGTGTGAAATTCAGTGTTGGTAAGCGTGAAGTAATGCACACAGGGAAACCCAGTCACAGCTTTGTGTATAAAATGATGTTGCTTGTCAGTGACTACAGTGGATCATAATCCATAAATCCATCAGCTCAGCATAATAGAAATCCACAGTTCACCCATTCCTAGTTTACTCTCTGCACTTCTGGCCTCTGGCACAGAGAGGATCAACAAGGACTAGAAAAGACCAAGGTAAGAGCACATGGTATCCTCTAAGAAATTAATTTAAAATCTTAGAAGTCAAACAGTTTGGGACTGCTCATCTCAGAAAAGAGACAATATAAGGTAGGTAGGAAAAAGGCCTCCAAAATCTTCAATGGAGTTGCCAAAGCTGATTTGGATGACTTACACTGCCTTTGCCCAATAATTGGTGAACAATATATTAAGCTAATGAGATCTAGGCTTAAAACCAGATCAAGTTCATATCTCTTCTTACAACACATAGTATAATTAGAAAACACTTTGCCAAGAATGTTGTGGATGCACATAGTACACTGGTCCAGAGAAACTGGAAAAGAGCATGGAAAAGAAATCCATTGTAGGTTATTAAACAGGAAAACCACCACAGGCCCAGGAAGACCTCAAGGATTAAAATTGTCAAAAGCTGGAGGAGTAATAAGAGGAAGTCATGGCATATGATTGCCCTGTTCTCCCTTCTCTTGAAATGCCAGTGTTTGAGACAGGACTCCATAAACAAGACAGCCCCTTGGCTCCCCTCTGGTCCATCTAACACTCCCAGTTAAGCCCTGCCAGAACCACCTTGGAGCCTGGCCTCTTCCACCCTGCCTGCTGGAGGGCTGCCAGGGGGATTCAGCAGGAAATTCAGCCTGCTACCATTGTGGAAGAGGCTATTCCATAGTCAGGGGAGCCTGGAGCACGAAACATCTGTCATTTAGTCCTTTTGACAGATCACAGAATCACAGGATGACTGAGGCTGGAAGAGACCTCTGGAAGTCACCTTGTCCAGCCCCCCTAACCAAGCAATCTCTCACAATCAGGTGAAGATGAATTGTGTCTTGCTCTTCAAGAAATCTCTCCAGGTGCTTGTAACAGTTCATCCATTTTGCTTCAAAACACATAATTATTAATTCAATTTCTGACATATTGGTCTCATTTTTTCCATCACCTATCTCTCTCAAAGGCTGCTGCTGTTGAAGCTGACTAGCTGCAGACCTGCTTGTGCATTTGAGGCATGGCAATTCACTGTTGCTGGTTTTTTTTAACTTCTCAGGCAGCAGTCTAGTCTACTCTTTAATGCTCACAGCTGTATTAGTGAAGAACAACATTCTCTGGCATGAATTGTCACAAATACATTAGCAAATACACTCTAGTGTACCTTTTCTGCAAAAAAAAAAAAAAGGAAACAAAATCTTTTTCAATAACCTGATAAGTTCCTCTAAAAAAGCTAACTTAAGATGCTATGACCTGGAAAAGTCCATTAAAATAATCAGTTTTATTGGTAAAATTTTTAGATGTATCTAAAGTCACAGTTCTTTTAAGTGCCCCAAATGAAAATTCTAATAAAAAATAACTCTTACAAGAATTATTAGGTTATAAGACTTGGTTATTGTTCTTAGCAATTAAATCCATCCTGGAGGAAAAAAAAAACAACCTAGAATCTTTTATAGGAATAAATATACTTTCTTCATTTATGCCACAGTTCATAGTCTCAAAAGGAGTTACTGAGAGCAAAATTTCAGTCATACTATTAATTTTGATATAATTGGATTACCTTCATTCTGGATTAAGTTTTTGCAAGTAATTGTTTTCTTCTTGAACATATAAAGTGTAATTATGTAATGCATAATAGAGTACAGCATAATGCTTAGTTGAAATATCTTTTTTAAGCTTTCTTTTTTATTTGACAAAGAAACCACCACCCTGCATAACTGAAGTCTGGACTGCCACTGAACTCCTGGTCTTTCATGACTTAGTTGCAAGTCTTCTAGCATTTTTCCTTAAAGTCTAAACAGCTGGAATATATTATCAAATAAGGACACTCTCAAGCATCTTTAATTATAAAACACGAAGTTCAGAGCTGCCAGACAAATTACCTTTCTAGCTTTTAGCATAAATAAATACCTCAACTCCTTTCTTGACTATCTTATCTCAGGATGATGTCTTGCCGTCGGACTTTTTCTTCTGCGGAGATTTTCAGCACAGGGACACTGATGGTTCTCTTTCCCCAGTTTCTGCACCACTGCCCACATGACCTGGCTCTGGCATGCCCCAGTTTGCAGAAAGAAAAGTGCTGTTGTCCTACTGAGAGCTTCCCAGGCTAATTGTCCTTTGGAGCTTTTCCTAGTATGTTCCACAATCTTAACTGCTGCTGTTGGGTATGGTGAAGTACCAGGAAAATGGAGACATGTTTTGTTGAGTGCCTTAAATCTGAGGAAATTTAAAGGTTTTTCTCCTCTGCTGTGTAGCTGAGAAGCTTTATCAAAGGAGAAAGGACAACAGACTTCTATGAAGTATAAGTAGAAAATGGAAGAAGGGTTAAAGAAGTAACTTCTGTGGCAGCTGAGCAGAGAAATACTTTAAGTATCTGCAGAGAGACACAGGAAGTCAGTTTCTGCACTAGGCTATCTGCAGTTAGAGAATGTCTGTAAATAGTTCTTTCATAAACAGCCACTTTCATTTTAGAAACATGGCACCTTTTCAGCAGAAAAGCTGGGAGCAGCAGTAAATCTCCAGATCTCTGCTGCAAGGAAAGAAATGTGATTAACAGACATACAAACACTATCAAGATACTGAACAAACATCTCACAGAGTGACTCAAACCTCTGGAAATGTGGGCTTGCCATGCACAAAGGTGTAACTTACCTGATCAAGTGTTGCCTTAAGCGTCTTATTGTTTGGAAGCATTCATGATGACTGGTGACTGTCTCCTTCATTTCCTAAACAATACGTGCTTTGGTTTTTGATTGCATTCAGACATCCGATGTCAGCAGATCTCTCTGTAGACAAACACTACAAAAGAAATAGTGGTATCCCACAGCTGTTACCATCTTCTTCTTGACAGCTGTTTTTGAATTTTGACATCTTCATGCTTGTAACAGCAGGTTACAATAATATTCCTGAGGATCCCTGCAAACACTCAAATAGGCTGTGGGTCTTTCTTATCTCCCCAAACTCACACAGCTTCAGAAAATAAAGGAAAATATATAAGTTAATGTATAAAATAAAGTATCTTCCCGTTATTTACCTCTGAAAAGAGTCTGTCCATCTTCTCAATTAGAAATTCTCTATGAAGTACAGTGGCTTTTTCTCTCTCAAAAAGTTTCAGCACCACACGTCTGACTTGGTTTCCTCAGTTCCTTATTATTGACAACATGCTGGTATTTTTTTCTTTTCCCTATTTCATCTTACATTCCATAGTATGTGTAGAACGCATTGGTATCCCACCCCATTCTGATGAGCAATGGAAATTTCTCTGTACACTTTCACATAGTGTCCATAATTTGAGCTTTTTTAAACTCCTAAATGAGTACAAAAATAAGTTAAAATACAACATCTAATTGTTCTTCACTTGATTCATCTGATAAAATTGAGATGATAGAAGACAGAAGTCTGACCGGGTTCATTTCCATATTCAATAAAGGTATTTGTTTCATAGGGCAGAATTATTCCTGTTCTTACAACCATGAAAATTTGCTGAAGGAGCCTTAAGATCTGTGGCAATGATATCTTAGCACTTCTTAGCATGCTTATGGTGTCTCTTTATCCCTCCAATCTCAATGCATCCCTTTCGAGATATTGCTAGACATATTGCCATTCACATCAGCTCTTACTGTCCCTAAAAGTACACATCTGCACACACACATGTGGATCCATTGCTCAGCCTGGAGAAGAGGATGCTGAGGGGAGACCTCATGGAGGTTCTGAGGTCCTCTTGCCTTCCTCTCGAGATCAAGAGGAGGGACAGGTAACTGACCTCTTCTCTGTGGTCACCAGTGACAGGGCCCGAGGGAATGGCCTGAAGCTGTTCTGTTATGTAATCCTTAAAATTAAAATTAGGAATGTGAGCGTTTGGGGTGTGTGGCCTTTAGTTACTAGAAGTTACAGCATTTTGGAGGTACTTGAAAGTTCAGGTTCATGATCAGATACGTAGGGAAAAGACAGGACGCACTGCCCTCCGGTGGAGATTCAGATAATATATAAGAGCTCCAAGATGCTCTTCATCTCGGAGCCTTGGAAGTTTTTTTCTGGAAAAACTGGGATTACAGTGAGCCAATTAATATTCTCTTTTCACCTTATTTTAAGTTTCCCTAATTTCATGCCGTTGTCTTTGCAGCTGTCATTATACTGTACAACAAGACAGAAGACTTATTTCCAGTCTTAGGCAACTATATATTTGTATCTTACATCACATTTGTGTACATATATTTTTTTTAATAAGCACACACACACATAGATAACATGCGCATAATGCATTTATAATAGGTATATTAGGTATATGCACATTTCCCCCAAAATATTTTATGTACTTGTTTATGTATTTTTCAAATTTAAATAACACAGAACCAGTGTTTTTTATAGTCTGATACATAGCTTCTTTTTGTCTAGAGGCTATGTAAGTGCTAATTGAAGTGAGATTGGGGCAATGCTGAGATTAGATTTGCATGTGCAGCAAAAACCAGACATATGACTTCAAGAGGTTCATGGATTCAATATAATGTTGGCTGTCAAACACACAAACACACAGATATCTAGGGATGCTGTCAGCAAACACTTATCCTCCTGTCACAGGGACTACAGGGTTATTAGACCCTGCCTAGTCTTCCCTTCTGAGGCTGCTTGTTGGCCTCAAGCTCACAGCATGGAGAAAGAAAGCTGCAGACCAGAAGCTGCTCTCCACAGCAGACATTGGCTGTGGCAACGGCTGGGGAAGTCAGCACTGGCACTGTGTGTAACTGTAATGATGTTTCTATGTCGTGTAAATCAGGATGTGCTTGCAGCACTCCACTTTATACTGGAGGAGGATATAGCACTTATTTGATATCAGGTAGAAACTAGCAGGAAGGAAGCATTCTTTTCTTTCTTCTATCTTGTGTGGCTGCTGTGGACTTGGCAGCTCACCCTCTTGGCCAGCACAGGCAAAAAATCTGTCATACTCTGCTCCTCTTACTAGGATTTAGTTGTCTTCACATTGAAATTTTTTTCAAGGCTTTAGGTTTCTCCAATTTACAATATGTTTTCTGTGGCAGAGGCCAAAAGCAAAGTAGTTAGTTTGAATTCCTAACATTCTTTCTTCAATTATTCTTGGAATGACACTTTTTACACTATTTAAATGTGCTGTCCAAGGATGACTCTTTGGGGCTTGGATAATGATTTCTGTTGTTAAAAGTTGCTTTGTGAATGGCCATGTCCTCCCCCTGGGCATTGCTACATCCATGTAGCAATGGATACAGCCTTTACCCTACGGTGTATTTAAATCTTATTTCATCTGACTTCCTGTGGTCTCCACAAAATGTCTCTATATGATTGCAGTACTACTCTACTACAAATAGAAAGGAAATTCTGGAAAATGGTCACCTAAAGACATTGAGATATTACAGGCTTCCAAGCTGGACAGAAGAGGAGGAAGGAGTATTTGGACCTGAGCAGACAAATTGATAGGGATTCTTAAAAATGGCCTATGAGAACACAGAGCTAAGCAATAAGACTGTGAAAGAAATCTAGGGCATCTGCTCTGAAAGTACTCCCTGAGTCTGGAAAAATCTAGAATACCCCTTCATAAACCAAAGATCTAGTTGAACATGTAAAGCCATCTTAAATATACAAAGCAGGTAACTCTGCTGGCTAAATACAAGCTGTATATAAAAAGACAAAAACAAAACATAGGACGGGGATTGTTAAATGACACCATGATTTTAAACAGTTACTGATGATTAGCTGATGAAATCCATCTGCAAACAACTAAAGATCTTTTCCCCTACAGTAAAAGAAACAAGATGTATTAATTATTTCACAAGTTATGCAGACACATTATACTATGGCAAGGATTTCGCTGGCAGAAAAAGGTCCATTGAAAAATGTAAGTGTGAGCTTTTTGAATTGATGAGATTATCCTAGAAAAGTCAAGCTGCCCTGTGAAAGGTGAAATGCTCATTCCCTTTATAGCAACTTTATAGCTAAGCCCTGAGGGTTCACTAATTTCCTCACAATGGTAATGCATTGTTCCCCAAACAAGATGATCCTGTGCTTGCACAGGTGGCCTAGGCAAATAATACATCTGGGTTGAAATACATACACTCATCACAATACACACGAAAGTAGGCACAAGAACTTAATCATCACAGTGCTTTTTACATGCTTGAAGGTGTTACTGTCATAGCCACCAAGTAAATGCATAGACAGAAAAGCAGAGAAGTCCAGAACGAAAGTATTGAGGTCTCTGCAGTTCAAAGCTTTAACTGCTGTTTTGCTTCTGCTCAAAATACTTTGGATATTTGAAAAAGTCAATAGTTTCATAACCAACCTTGGACAAGCTTAATCTTTGACTAGCACAGTCAGCCATGACACAAACTTTTCTGATAACTGCTGGTGTCATTGATCTTCCCCTCGGTCAGCTCACTGCAGCCTCACACTCGCTGTGCCTGGCTTGCGAGGCCGGAGGGGAGCAGTTAACACCTCTCTGCCAAACCTCTCCTAGCTGTGGCAGCTTATGTGATGTGGTTTCGCTTTTCTCACAGGGTTCTTTAGTTTGACATTTGGACCAGCAGAAATAACACATAAAGACGGCAAATGAAAATATGTATTTCAGCAGGTTTGTGGTTTTGTCTTGTAAATAAACAAAATCACCATTTGCCATGTAAGTTTAACAGAATGACAGATTTAGTAATTACCACTCCTTAAAAATAATAATCCAAGGGCCACATCTCATTTTCTTCAAGTAAAAAACTCTTTTGGGGGTCTCTAGTTTTTGGACATTTTCTTAACTTTCATGGAAAACATATAGAAAATCCACATATTTCCCATTTATTTGTTTAATTTTCAAAAAGTCTGTTGTGCAAAGCAGAATTTAGTTAAGATAAACATATCAGGCTTGTTTTACTCTTGAGTTAATGGGATGCCACACCTAAGAAAGAGGAATTATGTTGGGTGCATCTCTAAAGACTCTACAGGTGTCTAGAGACACCTGTCTTTGTTCCTCTCTCTCAAAAGAAGCTGCCAGGAGCAACTGTTCTTTCATCTCAAGTCTTTCCTTTACTTATACACACAGATTGGGATGGAGTCACAGCTTCACTGCTCTGTTGCTATGATAGCCAAACTATATTGGAAGACTGAATAAAATGAGGAAAAGAAAATTTGGCTTGTTAATTTGATATATAAACCTTTGCCTTATCATCTTAGTCCTCTGGAGTGTCTGATTTTAGTTTATTATGCTTGCTTATATTCAGCAAAAGCAAGGCATAATATAGAAAGATGACTAGATAAGAAATATGTCCCAGGTTCTAGGAACACCCATAAAATTGCAATTTCCCTTTTTTGGTTAGTAATGCAGTCACATTAAAGATGTACATATATTAAGATTTACATTTACTTTAAACTTGCAGAGTTGTAATATTTTTTCCCAGAAGAATAACTCTTTTCCGGTGTGTGCCAAGAAACATAAGCTTCTGCGATCCTTTTCCTTTTATTCCATCAAAAATTATATTGCTATCATAAGAAAGATACTATGGCTTTCATTTCTGCAATATCTTTCAGACCTGTCATTTGCAAGGAGCAGTGTCACACTTCACAGCCCTGAAAAAGGAACAGTGAATTTGTTCTGACAAGCATACACTATTCCTTTTTCACACAGACCCTATTTTCCTCGCTGACTCTCCAGATATCTCATAACTATATTCAATATTATGGATATGCAGAGCACAGCTGTCTACATTCACAGGTGTACTTAATCTAATTATTTTATTTCTGTTTCCAATTCAGCATAATTTCCCTAGGTTCATTGTATTTTGTAATAACTTGAGAAAAAATGTCTTTAAATTTTCAATTCTGCTCTCAAGTCACCATCACCACTTAAAAAAAAAAAATTAAAAAATTGAAGTTCAAACTTTAAATCCTGGTAGCTAGGATGATATACAACCTGTCAGGTTATGGTGACAAATGGCTGATACCCATGCACCATGACAGGAGCAGAAGGCCCAAGCCTGAGGGGAGCCCCAGCAGCTCCACGAGGCCAACAGAGTCCCCTGTCCCAACCCCTCCAGGTGCCACAGGAGCCCTGTCATAAGTTGTGCTACTGGGGGGTCAACATATATGATAGGTAGGTAGGGGAATGTGTGTGCATACAAAAAAGTTTTTCATCCAGATCAGCCAGAGGCGAGCAAAGAGACTCCTGGTGGTGTTTGTGCCTGTGTGAGTTCTTAGTGTCCCTGTCCGTGTTGCTCCAGGTGGTTTCCATGTCTCTGAGTAGACGTGCCATGCAGTGTGTGCATGTCAATCTTTACATGATGGCAATGGAACTCATGCTCAGCCCTGCTGCTGGGGGCACCTGGGGCATGGGGCTGTGGCAGTCTCACCTCCACTGGGCTGTCAGATTTGGCAACCCTTAACACAAACCATGGAACAGAATGGGAAAGGTTGGAAGGGATCATCTGGTCCAACTTCCTTGTTCAAACAGGGCACTTTGCACTGGATTGTGCCTAGATGGTTCTTGAATATCTCCAGTGTGGGAGACACAACAATCTCTCTGGGCAGCCTGTCTCAGAGCATGGTCAACCGCACATTAAACTTCTTCCCCATACTGAGGTGAAAATTCCTGAGCATCAGTTTCTGCCTATTGCCTCTTGTCTAGTGCTTGGTACCACTGAGAAGAGCCTGGCTCCAAAAATGAGACACATGGTCCATGAGACAGGTGTCAAAAGATCCAAATATGCAATGCAAACTGCTGTTTTAATGACTTCACTTTCTTCCAAGCCAACTGAGAAAGCATGCAGCATCACACTTTTTGAAAGTAATCTGAGTTTTTATGTTCTTTTTCTACTACTTTTTCACTTAAAAGGCCAGATAGGGAACATTTAAAGTTTGATGAAAATGCAACAGGTGATGATGAAAATAGAGTCACAGCATCATAGAATGCTACGGGTTGGAAGGGAACCTCAAAGATTCTTCCAAATGTCTAATCTAAATTTTCCCTCTCTCAGTTTGTACCCATTATGTCCCATCCTATCACTACATGCCCTTGTGAAAAGTCCCTCTCTGGCTTCCCTGTTTTCACCCTTCAGGTGCTAAAAGATTGTTATGAGGTCTCCATGAAACTTTCTCCAGGCAGAACAGCCCCAGCTTTCCCAGCCCTCTTCATAGCAGAGGTGCTCCATCTCTGATTGACTTCATGGCCTCCTCTGGACTTGCTCCAACACTTTAATGTCCTTCTTATGTTAGGGTTCCTTCTGAGCTAAGAAAAAGTGATAGAACCTCTTTTCGTAACACTTCATGCCAGCATTAGTGGAGCAGAAGGGATGGGATGTTAAGCATTTTGTGAGCACTGGTGAGGCCACCTCTCAAGTACTGTGTCCAATTTTATGTCCCTCCATTCAGGAAGGACACTGAGGTGATGGAGTGGATCCAGATAAGGGCAATGGTGAAGGGTCTGGAGCACAAGTCCTGTGAGGAGCGGCTGAGGGAGCTGGGGTAGTTAAGCCTGGAAAAAAAAGGAGGCTTGGGGGGGGACTTTATCACTCCCTGGGACCACCTGAAAGGAGGCATTAGCCAGGCAGTGGTCGGCCTCTTCTCCCAGGCAACCAGCAGCAGGACAAGAGGAAATGGCCTAAAGCTGGGCCAGGGAAGATTTAGGTTGGACAGAGGGAAGAATCTCTTCACAGATGGGGTGATTGGATACTGGAATGGAATGCCCAAGGAGGAATTGGAGTCACTATCCCTTGAGGTATTTAAGGAAAAGCTGGACCAGTGCCATGGTCTGTTGGTGGTGTTCAGTCATAAGTTGGACTCGATCTCAGAGGTCCTTTCCAATCTGGCCGATTCTGCATTTCAAGGCTGCTGTCAGCTGGTGCGCAGGGGATGACCGGGACAGCTGTAACCCTTCCCTCACGGCAGGTTAGCCTCCGAGCCACTTTCCCCACACGCAGCCGCCCCGTGCCGCAGCAATCTGGCCCCGATGTTCTCCGCCCCGGCCCGGCCCGGCCCGGCTCCGCCCCGCGGCCCCGCCGCCACATAAAGCAGCCGCCGCCGCCTCCCCGCCCCCGCGCAGCGCGGAGCAAGGGCTGGGAGCTGCCGTCCGCCGCCATGGTGTTGAACCCGGTGCTGGGGAAGCTGGTCAGCAAGCGGGTGGTGCTGGCTAGCGCCTCGCCGCGCCGGCGGGAGATCCTCACCAACGTGGTGAGTGCGGCCGGCGGCCGCTGGCCTCGCACGGGCCGGGGGCTGCGGGCGGCGGCGGCCGCCAGCGCCGGCCGGGCCTGCGGGGCCCGACGCCTCCCGGCCCGCCCGCTCCGTGAGAGCAGTGGGAGGGGAGCGGGCAATAAAGGAGATGCGTCCTTTCTGAAATGCACTGGTGCAGAGCAAAGGAGGCCGTAACCTGTCATTGAGACTGTTCAGCCCCTGCGGAGGAACGTGTGAGCCTCGCTGGGCGGGCTGCAGTGGACTTTTGAATAGCCCTTGGGTATTACCTGTCGAACTTAGTTTGCTTAGTATTACTGTTCTTAATAATTCTCCCGATACATTGAACTTCAGCGGAAGAAAAAACTTCAAAATTCGGATGTGTGGAAAAGCACCGAGGTTCAGTTGTGCATTAAGTTAATTAGAAACATAGCCTGCCTGCTGAGTGCAGTAAATGTACAAGTGTAGCCTAGAGGCAAAAAGTTGGAAGAATATTGGGCATTGTTTGATGACACCAAACAAAAATTGTCTGATTTTGTTTTCTTTTTATCATGTGTGTAAGGGCACATGAACTGCAGTAAAGCTCCTGTAAGAATGTGCACTGCTGTTGCATGGGTAAAGTACTATGCAATTCAATTATAAAAATCCAGTAGTATGTTTTTTATTCTGTTTATGAAGTGTGTAAGCTTATACTGTTAGGTTTTATATGAAAAGAATAATGAAATTACAAATGTGATTAGATTCTAATAAATAAGGGCAAAATCAAATATACACACCAATTTCAAAGTTCTGATTGTTTTGTTTTAAATTCCTTCTAAGAGATATGTATGCACTAAACTCTGATAGAAGCACTGGGGGGTTTTTTCCGTGTATGTTTGGGGGAGGGAGGCGTGTTAACATGTAAAAAGCAGATGTCAAATTTGGTATTCGCTTAATATGCCTTGGGGGCAATGTTTAATAATGAGGTCAGATTGACTGCATCAGTTTCCTGTGTTACAGGGCCTGCGGTTTGAGGTGGTTCCATCCTGGTTTAAGGAGACACTAGAAAAGTCATCTTTTACAGCCCCTTACCAGTATGCTGTGGAAACAGCAAAACAGAAAGCTCTTGAAGTAGCAAACAGAATGCATGTAGTAAGTTAACTATTGCTGCAATGAGCTTTTTGTCTTTAGGTGGTGCATGTTACTTGTTACTGTGACTTAATTTGCTTGCACTGCTTAAGTGATCCCTGAGGTTTGTTTTTTTCTCCACTGAAGGCTAATGGATGTTTTCCTGTCATTTGTGAAAGATGGTGTCTTGAAATTGCCTAATCAGAAGTCTAATGCCTGCAGTTCAGGCTTTCCACAAACTGAAGTGGCCTGCATCTTTTGTCAGCATCATACCTACTCTTGTGTGTGATGCATATTCCATTTTTTTTTTTTGAACAGTCGGGTGTGTGGCTGACCTTATTCCACGTATTTGATGTATTTGTTGATTGTGGAGACAGACTCCACAGAAAAACACTGATGTGCTTCCAGTGCTTTCACTGAAGGAGTGACAAGAATAGCTCAGGAGTTGTGAGTATAGAGGTACTGAAGGAAAGCAGAAAAAAATTACTCTTTCTTTGCCCGGAGTGTTTTAAAACAGAATTGGCCCATCTAATTTTAAGAAGGGAGAGGTTGATATAATTTTAGATTCTGTTAGACAAGGCATCCATTTTGTATCCTAAATTTTATCGAAACCAGTGATGCAACTTACACTTTTGGTGGTGTTTGACTTATGCCCTTGGCTGTGATCACTGTTTGAACACATAAGGCTCACCAGAGGCTTGCTACATAAGGCTTGCTACCAGAACCTATTGAGCAGATGAGCAGATTAAATCTCACAAAATGGACCATAATATTTTCTTAATAATATAGCTCTGAAAGAGAGAGGTGTTTGCTGCTCCTATTCTAGCAGCAGAAAAGGAATGTTGACCACTTTAACAGTGTTGCCAGATGTCACCATTCTTCAAAGCAAATATTGCATGATCTCCAGTGTAAATCGTTACCCAGTTTTCTGTTAACTACCTTCCAGACAATGGTACAGCATAGGAGAATGGATTTTAAACCCAACCTCAGTAAATTACTTACTTTGGGCTTTCATTGCAAAACACTGTACTGGTGATAATGCTGGTTCAGTGGATTTCAAAATGCTTCTTCATACAGGAATTAGTAGAACTAATTCTAGATATCATTAAACAATTTAGAGCACATCAAGTCTTTGTCTAGAAGAATTGCTTCTCTATAAATGTTTTATTATAATGGTCACACAGATGGGTTTCATGTCATGCTATGATAAGTAACAGCAGTATGCCTTATAATATGCAGGTAAATCAAAACATTGCTATAAGGACAAGTACTGTTTAAAGCAAAGAAAAGTTTACAAGGAATTTTTATATATCGCTACCTCTCATATTTTAAAAAGTAGATTGTGTTCCCTTATAAGAGAAAAACACTAAGTGTAGCTAAAAAAAAGGGATTTACTTTTCAGTAAAATTTTGCTTGGAGAAATGATCCTCGAGGGCTGTATTCTCTGGCTTCCACGTACTAGGCACTTTAAAGGAATTGGTTGCCACCTTGAAGACCAGATTGACTTTTGAGAATGCACTTTATTTCCTAGATGCATTTAATCATCAGTAACATATATTAATGCATTTATTCATCAATAACATATTTGGGCAAATCTGTGGCTTGAGAATGGTGTGCTCAAGCCTCATTTTTATGGTGATATAAACATTTACTATTTTGCAAACAGTGCAAAAGGAGAAATAACATCTTGTTTTCAGGGCAGTGTAGAGCCCTACTTCTAAACCAGTCAACTGCTATTGTCTCACCTTATGTCTTAAAAGATTTTGTTCTCTTTGCATCTTCTGACAAATACCTTCTTATGCTTTTGCAGAAGCATATGAGAACACCTGATATTGTCATAGGAGCAGACACTATTGTGGTAAGAATTCTTTAGTGATTTAGCATTATTTTAATTTATGACTAGTGTAGAAAATACTTGTATCTTTAGGTTTAAGTTTGAAAACTGCCCTCACTGTGAAGTTATACTTGCATTATGATACATGTTTTTGGGATGTGTTGATGTGGCTTTTAGGGCTTTTTTTCCCCAACAAGGTAATTTTTGAACTCTGGAGAGCTAGAAGCCTTGCTGCTGGTTTTGGGGACAGTAATACTGCCATAAATATTGCCTTGGATCTTGTAATATGTAATGGAAATTTTGTTCTCAGGTGACTTGTCTGTTAGGAAGTCCAGATCATGTGAACAGTTCTGTGCTGTGCCTTGTAGGAGGAGGTCACTTTGTATCTGACCTCTTCACAGAGACAGTGAACTGTTAAGGGCAGAAAAAGTTGAATTATCCTTTTATTTGAGAGGTGCAGCCATTGGAGGGTAGAGTATGGCACTCATATGCTTGACACTAAATTACCTGTTCTACCAAAGTATTTGTGCTTCTTGCTCTACTCAATAGACTCAAGTTTGAAGCCCTGGCTGAAATTGTTATATGAATATCATTTCTGACCTCAGTTTCTGAAAAGTGAGAAAAAGCAGCACACTCATTCTGTTTTTCTGTTTTAGTCTGTGGATGAGCAGATCCTGGAGAAACCAGTTGATAAGCAAGATGCCTACAAGATGCTATCAAGGTCTGTAGTTTTAAGTAAGATATGAAATTTGAAGATGCAGTTTTTCTCCATCACTTAGATTCTTAAAAGGGTTCCACAGAAGGGATACAAGCAAATTTTTTTTGGTTTTGTTTTGTTTGTTGTAAGTTTAGTAGGTCAATCTCTTAATTAGGGATATGAAAAGCACTTAATATTTAGCTTTTTATAACTCCAGAAAAAAAGGCAGGCAAGATGATGCATCTTTGCACATATCCAAGGTGTCAAGTGAAAATTTTCACAGTTTCACCTTAAAGTTTGATGTGGAATCTCGTGGGGGACAGAGCATGTGAGATGCTTCTGATCTCATCCAAAAGTATCCTGGCTAGTCTTTACAAGATTATTCCTTAAATAGTCTCTTCAAAGGTTCTCAATCCCTTGCTATCATCTGTTGCTTACACAGCAGATAATAAAGTCCTCAGAACTAATTGGCCACAGCGTGGCACTCTGGAGCCACTGGAGGAGAGAGCCAGGAGTAAGGGAATCTGGGCTCTTGCTCTGCACTCTGCTTGCCATGGGATCTCTGGGGACCAGTCTGGATGAAATGAGAACATATGCATTAGTTCCCTATTACATGTTTAGTCTGAGTTACATCACCTAGCTATTTATTGCCAGCTTTCAGTGAAGATGGCCCTAACAGTAGGATTTATGCCAACTGGGCTTTTCTAATGCATTTGAAATAGTCACTTTTCTGATGTACACTGAATGAGCTGATACCATGGACTACTCTTATACAAGTGGTATTTTGGAGACTTGAAATGACTGCAGCTTTTGGTAGGGGTTTTTTATGTGGTTATTTCTTTGTGTGTTCTGCCATTATATTTTCAGCAATACTGAAATAAAATTTATTTCTTTAGGAGGCATGTCAGATCCATTGAGTGATACATTAATGTAATGGTCTGCATCTCAGGCTGTAGCAATATGATCATGTAGAATATTTCATAAGGCTGTTGCTTAATGGACATTTTTTGCCTGACAGGTTAAATGGGAAAGAGCACAGTGTTTTCACAGGTGTGGCTATTATACACTGCCACAGTAAAGGTATGTGTCATTTTATTACAACCCAATATTAGTATTAAAAATTACTCTCATGATAGCTTGTACAAGTAAAGAAACAGGATGAAAATGTTTCATATACAGTCGGAATTGGTTTTCTGCTCAAGAACTACCTTATCAAAATATAAATTAAAGTCTTCCCCACAAAAGCCAACCTTCTTCCTGTATTCAGTTTTCACACAGAAGGAAAAGTGACAAGACAATGGAGTTCAGAAATACTGTGTCTGAAAGCTGTGAGACTAATTGAAAGGCCAGTGGAAGTGGTGGAATATTCTAAATTAAATTCAAGTAAGGTACTACAGACTGTGAGATTGAGCTCAGTGTGATCCATATCAGCTTCATTCTGTGTTGTGCTTAGACCAGTTGAGGCTTAATGCCTCAGGCTGCTAAGAAGCTGTAGGGAGCGATACGCCAATGTTCCTTATCACATAATTTATAGAGAAAGTGAGTAATTTTTATGGAAACTGTACCATTAATAGTGTTTGAAGGGCATTGTCTGATAATTGTGCCAATAGTCTTTTAGTAGAGCTTTTGCAGACATTTCACTGGACATAGTCTTTCTGTACACAAATTAACAGTTTTTAATCTTTTCTGGAATGGTTGCTCTTAACTCCTGCAAGATGGAATTAAAGTTAGTGATGCAGTACTGCTAATATGCTAGAGGGAGAGCTGCTGCAAAAGAAGTAAAACATGATACCAAGGGCGTGTTCCTGTGAGCAACCCAGCAATGTAATTAACGCCTTTAACTGTTTACTCTAGGAAGAATGTTAAGTGCACCCAGCTGTAGAAGTGATACTACTCATCTCATTTGAAGTGTACAAATTTGAAATGCGTCACAGTCAGATGAATAGCAATATACCTTTAGTCTGCAGATTCCCCAAGAGATGCAACCAATACAACAATTCTGTAGAATTACTATAAACTGTATTTACAGTTTATATTTATATTGTGGTTTTAAACTTGCTAAAGATGAATTTTTTTGCTAGAATTTGTTATCAATATTGGAAGACATGGTAGTCTGTCTTCATGTGCACCAATTTTCTTATTTTTTTTGGGCTTCACACTGTCACTGTTAGAAATTGGTTAGCATCCTTTCTTTGGCCTGTACTGTAGATATTTCTTACTCCTCCTCCAGCATTGCCACTGCTACCAGAACTGTGGTAGCAGGAGATGCTTGGTGTTTATAGAAAAGAGTAGAGAGAGCTAATAATCTGCAATGTGCACACTCATCTGTGCAAGGCTGTTACCTTTTGAACATGTTTTGGAAAAGCCTCTGTCTGCAGTGACAGTGGAGTCACAGTGTACCACATGCAGCAGGGTCCATACCAGGTTTGCAGTATGTATTGCACCTTCCCTCATCCACTTCCAGCTACAGAAGTCTGATATAATATTGTCATCTCTTCAGAGATGGTAGGAAGATGATGGTGGTGGTTCTTGATGGGACTGCTGGATACCAAGTCTGAAGTGCAGGTGCAGTTGCATGTACCCACTTTTATGACTGCTACATGTTGAACCCTGATATGTTGTTAAGAGTTCTTTGACAACACTCATAAAGTTGGAAGGGTGGCTGTAACCTTCTTTGTACTCAGTGCTGGATATATGTGCCAGCATCCATAAATAGCTTTGTGTAAGCATTGGTAATTTAAGAGTATATTCCACACAGGAAGAGCAGTCTGTTAACGCTGAGACAGGACTGCAGAGGTTGAAAATGCAAACTCTTACTGTTTTGGGAAAGTTGAGTCCACTTACCCTGAAGAACATTATTAGTCATTTCATACATCTGTGCAATATATTTAATTTTTCTCAAGCAAAATTGTCAAATGATTAAGAAATGCAACCTAGATGTTATGCTCTCTAAACTACAATTCCTGTTTCTAATAAGACCCTTTTCTTTCTGTAGACAATCAGCTAGAGATGGAAATCACTGATTTCTATGAAGAGACTAAAGTAAAATTTTCTGAGCTGTCTGAAGAGCTCTTATGGGAGTACATTCACAGTGGGGAGCCAATGTAAGTAAGACCTTGATGCCACCACACAACACTTGAGAATAGGCCTTAGGGTACATTACTAAGCCAGTGTAAAACATTGTCTCATGTTCTGTGAAATTTTGTTCTATGTGTATGAGAAATTATAGTATTGGTAATGCAAGGGCACTTACTCTTCTGTTCTTGTGTAAAGCTGTCATTTGTCCAGTGAAAGTGAGCTACCTCTTTAGAACCCTAATGAATTTGAAAAGTGAAGACTTGAAATACTCTGGATTAAGCAAGCACTTGTGCAATATACAATTATCTTTCTGTTAGCAGAGGCATTCAGGGATCATCAATGCCCAAGACAATGCATAGTTCATTACAAACAGGTGAAAAAAGTGTTGGATAATCAGGGCATCATTGAACTGTGTTGGGAGAAAGCTAGAACTTGGTGTATTTAGTTTATCAAAATCACTGCTCTAATGCAAGGAGCACCAGCTTAGTTTTTACTTATCCTTGTGAAAAGTGAAAATGCAGTTTGTGTGTTGCTGTGTCAAAATTGTCCCTCAGTTTATCGTTTCTGCTACACTGGTAATATAGTTACTGATCTATACAGGCAACATTTGCAAAGACAATATACCAGACAGCAGTTATTCAATGGAAGAAATAGGATGAGAACAGAATGCCTATTTACTAGTCCTAAGATGAAGTTCACTAGATTGCTTAAAAAAAAAAAAAAAAAGTACTTATTTGGAGACAACAAGGGAAAGGAATTTGTCTTCTTTTTGTGTTGGCTGGGCCTGCCTGAAGGCATAGTTAGCACTATGGACTGCATATCAGGTGATCTGATGTGAACTTTTGTCCCTGTAGCTTCAATTCTGACCATGTAAGAAATTGTGGTGGTTTTTAAACTCATTTGTGCTATAAAACAATAAAGCCAAGTTTTACTGGGGAAAAGAAAGCACTGTGGACTTTGGATATACTTCAATGCTTATGTGCAAATGAGGTGTACTTTGTGATCATGTAAGGTTCACAGCTTATTGAACAGACTGATTTTTAAATTGGATTATATGGAGAGAATGTTTTGGCAAGACTGCAGCTTGTAATAAATTCCAACATAGGTTTTTGGAAGGTGATGTTTACTATGCTAGTTAGTATGATCTTTAGATTTAGTGGGCCATAAAGTTGCAGTTTGAAGGAGAAGTGACCATGGATTTTTAGGAAGAATGTGAGGCTGAAAATTATATTGGAACATTCTGAATATTTCCTCTGGAAGCAAATAGCTTTAGCAGTACTTTGCTGCACCAAAATGGGTCACGAGCAGTGCTGGGTTGTTCTGTTCATTCTCCTAAAAAAGGAGTGTGACATCAAGGGTTTCTCAAGGACCAAAGGTTCAGAGAATGTGTTTTATTGTTCTCTGAGGCTGAAGCAAAATTGATCTTTGTTTCTATAATCCTGTTTATATATGTTCCTGATATGTTTATATAATAGGAAGCACTTGTTCCGACTTTGCAAAGGAACTACTAAACACAGTGTCCTATAAATTTTGCAAAATTCAGTAAGAAGTATCTCACAACATTTCTTTTGGTTATTTTTGTTCCCTCCTCCATGTCCACCCATACAGTTACACGATTCCATGCATATAGGTTTTTCTAAACAAAAAGTGATCATTCCTTTTTTTTAAATTTACATGGCAAAATAATTTTCTGAAATAATGCAAGACTTAATAATCACATGAAAAAATAAAAGAAAAATGACTAGTTCTCTTGTGGGATAAATGGAGTTCTTTTTCTAGCAAGAAAAAGTGTACCAAATGCAGTTGAGTCCATACCTAGATATGCAATACTTTATTGCACCTTCCTTCATCCACTTCCAGCTGCAGGAGTCTGAAATAATCTTGTCATCTCTTGAGAGGTGACAGGAAGATGACAGCGATGGTTCTTGATGGGACTGAGGAAGAAAATTGGCCTATAGTATTTAAGTCAATCTCTGGTGTCAGAGAGTAATACTAGAAATACATAGCTGATGTAAAGTATGGGTAAGGAAGGAGGTGAAATTGCTGTCTCAAGGTAGTCTGTGATGAGGCTATAAAAACCTCAACTTTTGGCTTCAGAAAGTTGTTTTCCTTTTGGTTTTATTCCTGTTCCTCTTTCTAACCAAGGATTTTCTCCTTGCAGGCACTGTCTCTTTCCTTCTTTTTCTGTGTATCTGTAGAAAGAAGGCTGTACCACAGTAATCCTCACTGTTTTGGGCTTGTATAATGAGTAGACTTTGACCCAGCTTTTTATTTTGTAATCTTTCCCTTATGAACAACTTTATCTGTCTCTGCTTACAACTGCTAGCCTGAAAACTGCTGAGATTTTAGTAGCTCTCCTCTGATGGCACTGAAACCAAAGGACTGCAGTCTGGGAAGGAGGTGATGAAAGAGCCTTCAACTCTACAGTTTTACATTTTACTGTGAAGGAATAAAATACAGAATATAAATATTCTTTTCAGGATCCAATCCCAGAGCATAAAGTGTTGTAGAAAAATAAATGTGTAGCCATTTCTGTTAATCTTCTTGCTGGGAGTATGATACTGCTGCTTTTGATGGTTGTAATGTTTTTTGCCTACCTGTAAGCATGTACCAATATTATAGCTTCATTGAAAAATGAGAGGACGTTTTAGTCATTATAATATTCCTAATGAAGTTGATGTAAATCATAAGAATGCTATAAAAGAAAAAATAATTTAAACAATGACAAATTATAAGGTAGTGCTGACAATGCAAGATTAAAGGAAAATCCCTATTCACAATTTAGCAATTCAGAAAATCCTACTTGCTGGTATACTGATTCTTCTGATTGTTTTAGCATGCTATTAGAAAGGGAATCTGGAGGCAAGTACTAAAAATAAAGAGCTGTTTCTGATCAAATCTAAGATGAAAAAATTAGCAATAATTTTTTTGTGTAGTAATCTTCTTTCTCAAGCAGTTTGTGTAATTCCATACTACCTTAAGTTAATAGATCTGAGACTGACTGACCTTTGGTTTCTAAGCTTGCTGACGTAGGCTTTCAGATTCTGCTGTTATGTAGGAAACGTACTTTTAACTGCCTTCTTCCTTGTATGAGAACAGTAAAATTGTTGGGTCTCCTGCAGCTTATCTGACTTGTACATATTTCCATTCCAATCTGTGGAATTTGCATAATTACACCTAAAGACAAATTAGATTTCCAGGGTTAGTTTCTGTGCCTGTACATTCCTGTGCCAAATTGTCAGTATTACCATGACATCCAAGAGCAGAGTGTTGTGAACCACAACTCTGTTCGGTCTCAGATGGTTGCACAAGAGATGGATGGATAGGGCTAAATAGAGTAGTGGATCTTATTTGAATGGGTTGCTCTTTTCCAAGGAAGTCCTGTCTTCCCGATCCCCATTTTAGGTATTCCTATGACTGAGATCTGCAAGATGCTTTCTGTAATAATTTGAGTTCTAAAAGGTCATCTTCATTGAGCCTAAAGGGTTTCCAGCCTCTTGTGGAATTGGGTGAGGGTCATTATGCATCTGGTGACCCGGTGGCAGTGTTGCTCTTGGTAACACTGTTACCTTTTTGGTATCCACGACTTGGTAACCTATGACAACACACTGACTGCAGTCACCTGCTGCTTAGGTGACTGCTTCCGACAGTGCAAGTGCAACATCAAGACCTTTGGCTCCTCACCCTTAGTAGGAATATTGATCCTTATATTTATCTTGTGATTTACAAATTGAAGTGTTGAGCCTACCTAGTAGATCTAATCTGCCTGTAACTTAGGTACACTAGTTTTTATTCCAGCCTCTGCAGTTCTGGTGTATTATTAGTGTTCTGTGATATCTCTGCTCTTAACCTTAATTAGATCTTTGTTGGTTTTCCTTTCTCTTCCTCAGGGACAAGGCTGGTGGATACGGTATCCAGGCCCTTGGTGGGATGTTAGTTGAGTATGTCCATGGAGACTTCTTGAATGTGGTGGGATTTCCTCTGAATCACTTCTGCAAAAAGCTAGCAGAATTGTACTATCCGCCCTCTAAACATGACGTACAACATAAAAAGTATGACTCTATCCCTTCTGTGGACACTTTTGAGAACCTAAGTGATGGAGAATCTTCAAATTTCACAGAGCACAAAATTGCTAGTAAGTTGGACCACAGTGGGATGCGTTCCTCAGGAGCTGCTTACACTTCTGAAAATACTTCTGCTGTCAGAACTGGTTTTACAGTACCTTTGGAAAATCAGAATGGAGTGTCACAGAGTGCATCAAAACTTCCATCCAAAATTCTAGAGCTGATGGATGGTTTTAGAGCTTCAAAGGTAAGGGAAAAAATAAAACTACTCATTACATGGTTGTCTGATACATTTGTTTCACTGGACTTCAGTATGTAACAGGTATTGTGAAATATTTCAGCTGGGGAAGGAATGCATTAATAATTAGTAAAAAAGGACCACTGACTTCTGGAGAATCTTAAGATAGCTGAAATTTCTGGTGCTGTGCAAACGTTGTTGGGTTTGTCTTTTTGTATTTGTTTTTATGCGTTCTATCAAATTTCAGTTGCCTATTGGATAATTTTATCCTTTGAGTTGAGAGGGAAAAGAAGTTGCAGATTTTTCTTTTTTTACTGATCAGAAGAGCACAACCAAGCTGGAATTATATACTCTTAAAAAAAAAAAAAAAAAAAAAAAAATTTAATGTGATTAACTCACCTGACTTAAAACTGTGACAAGAATTGTATATATTATATTTCCTTTGTAACTTTTAAGGCTTTGCATTAGAATTCTGTGGAAGATGTTAATTTTTTATTGCCTCTTCAGAATATTGTTTTTAATAACCTGTTTCATGTTCTGGATGTGTTTAACTGATAATATCCATGCTGTATCTGATGGAGGCATACTCATAACAGCTCACAAACAAGGTCACATGCTCTGTGTTTCAGCCAGGTGTGATGAGAAATGCATAACTGGACATTTTAAGTATTGCCAGATTTTCTACATAGTTCCAGTGTGGCAAAGATAATAGTAAAGAAGAGGAAGAAGAAATGAACAGTGATCATTCTAATAGATTATTGGTCTCCAAGTTATTAGGAAGATGTGGGAAAAAATTGCTAAAGTGGCAGTGAAATGCAAACTTGGAGCTAAAGATCCAGCAACGCGGAGGTGAATGGAGGTGGGCACACCAGACAGTGAACAATAGTTTTGCTGAAACAGTGGAGAGTTGTGCTCAGCTCTGAAGGAAGACTGTAGTGCGATCATGTGGTTCTGTGGGTGTGCTGCTTGTAGGCATACAAAGCTGTCCTGAGAGCTTTGGAATAAAGTGGCTTTGAGGGTGCTGCATTTGTGAACTTCTTGTGTACCTATGGGGAGTGACATATTTGAATGGGTGAGATGATGCTTAGCATTTCTTCCATTTAAGTAAAAACAAATATGGATAATCATCAGCATGTGGCTGTACATTACTTTTACTGTTTACAGTGATGTGACGCTGAATAGTTTTGTGCAGTGAAAGACAGTGGAAGCTGGAAATAAAAGAAACAACTCTACTTTCTCACTACTCCTGTGTAAAGTCATAGTATGAGGTACTGAATCACATGTTGAACTAGTGGGATTTTTTTTCCCACTAAATGGATCGTTGTAAAATTAATTACCAGTAGCAATGAATTGCAATCTGACAAAACTCATCATGTTTCCATTTGCAGAATAGGTATAAGTACACAAAAGCATTTATTTCCACAAAAACTCAAGTTTTTTTCATCTTGATTCTTGGGTGTTGCTTCAAGAACTTTTTATAAAGCAGAGTAAAATCTCCCACAGGTAAAGGCATTGCTGCCTATTTTCCTGTGAACTGCTCTGTTGCAGAAAGGAGGAGATTGGGGTTAAATACTTGCAAGTTAAAAATCTTTGAAGTTTACTATGTTCAAAATTTACATGGTCTGATCTGTACTCATATCTTTTACATTTTTTCTTCTTTAATTATTTTTTTTTTTAACTGAGAATTACTGGATGGGCTGGTCAGCCAAGTTTTCTGCCTTATCTTCTCACCTTCTTTTTCCTGTTCTAATGGTTTCCAGTTGGTATGAGTCCAAAGACTGGGCAAATCTCAGAAGCCATCTGGTTGTAAACTAGGTGTGATTGGCTCAGTATTGTGAAAGCCTGAATTATAATAAATCCCAGCAATATGTTCTTATTAAAGTTGTTATAAAATAGAATAAAAAGATGTGAAGATTATAGAATATAAATACATGCAGTAGCAGACCTACCTCTCAAAGTTAATCTTTTTCTCTCTTTGATTTTTATTAAACAGAATGTCAAGGCGCTTCTTTCCTTAATTACCTTTAGATTTAAATTGCATTATAGTTGCTTGCAATTGTAAAGAAATGGATTCTGTGATTGCTGCATTTGCCTCCACTGTTGTGCTCTCCACAAGTTCCTTGATTTTAGGTATTTTACCTGCTTCAGAATACTTCAGAATACAGAAACTGTAGAATTGCAAGTTAATTTTGAATGGAGAGGTATATATTACTATATTTAATTAACTTTACTCTCTGGTTTGGTTAGCATATCTTGAAAAAAGTTCAGCTAAGGATTTCAATTTAAGGCAGCCATTGCCCATGACCTTTTCTTCACCATGAAGCACTAGCTGTTCTTTTGTCCCCATCTGTACACATCCTGTTAAAGTGTGCTTGTAGTACAGTTGTCCTATGAAGTCTTATTCTTTTTGTTCTTAAGTCTTTTTGGGTTTTTTCCTTAATTTTGATAAAATAAAGACCTGTATTTTAGTAACTGAAGCTGTTGCACTATCTTAGTGGAGACTTTTGAGTTCCTTATGCTTTGGGTCTATCAAATTTAATTTTTCATTATTTAATAATAATTTTTATTATCAAATTTTGGTATTGGTTCATATGCTTAAGAATGTTCCATTACGTCAAACAGCCATATAGATGGGCAAGTGCTAAATATATAAATAAAGTGGGTCTTCATACACAATTTTTAGGCTGTATTCCAGAATGCTGTGAGTTCCCTTCTCTCCCAAACACCATTGTTAAAAGTTCTGTTACTTAGCCAAGATACTGAAACCCTCTGAGAAGGCAGGGAGCAATTTTTAGGAGGTTTGTGAAATTGTGTTGCAGTAGTTTAACGGTAGTTGTGTAGAATAATTGTAGGCAAACAATATAATTCTTCTGTTTTCTGATTGCAGTCTTTTAAACACAGCATGATAACAATTTCTTACCTACACATAGGCTCTGTTTGTAGCCTCTAAGCTGAAGATATTTGATCATCTGAAAGATAAAGGTCCAACGAAGGCTGTGGATATTGCAAATGATGTTGGAACCTCTGTATGTGGAACTGAAAGACTCCTTGATGCATGTGCTTCTCTTGGATTACTGGAGAAAACACCACAAGGTGATTAATTTACCCTCTGCAACTGTATATACTAAAAGACAGGCAGGACTGGAAGAGATGCTTTTAAGGTCACAGGTTCTGACTTGATTTTGTGGGTAACTTGGATTTGGGGCAGAGGGAAATGGATTCCTTTGCTTTCATTATTAGTAGCTGGAATTGTTTCATGTGGTGGAAGGCTTTATGTAATGAACACATTCAAGTCTCCTTTATGGAAACCTTAGATTGTTTTTGCTCTCTGGACATAATACTGACCAAATTTCTAAGAAAAGATTGCATGGACAGTCCCAGGGAACAGTGTAATACCTCAGATCTGTCATCTGTACTTGAGTCACACCAACCCCATGCAGCACTACAGGCTGGGGGGAAGGTGGCTGGAAAGCTGCCCCAGGAAAAGGACCTGGAGGTGTTCAAGAGCAGCTGAACATGAGCCAGTGTGTGCCCAGGTACCCAGTGAGCATCCTGGCCTATGTCAGCAGTAATGTGGCCAGCAGGAGCAGGGCAGTGACTGTGCCCCTGTGCTCAGCACTGGTGAGCAGTTCAGTTCAATCCTGTGTTCAGTTTTGAGCCCCTCGTGACTAGAGACACTGTGGTGCTGCAGCGTGTCCAGAGAAGGGTAATGGAGCTGATGAAGGGTCTGAACTGTAAGTCTGGTGAGGAGTGGCTGAGGAAGCTGGGGCTGTTAAACATAAAGCAAAGGAGAGTCAGAAGAGACCTTATTGTTCTCCACAACTGCGTGTGAGGCTGTAGTCAGGTGGGAGATGGTCTCTTTTTAAAAGTAACTAACAGCAGGATAAGAGGAAATAGCCTCAAGTTATGCCAGGGGAGATTTACATTGAATATTAGGAAAAATTTCCAAGCATTGGAACAGGCTGCCCAGGGAAGTGGCTGCCTCACCATCCCTGGAGGTATTTAAAAGGTGTGTAGATGTGGTACTTGGGAACCTGGTTAAGTGGTGGAGTTAACAGTGCTGGGTTAAAGGTTGTACTTGATAACCTTAAAAGGCTTTTCCATTGAAGTGATTCTGTGTTTCTATCTAAAATGATTGTCAAATTCCATTTCCTGCTGCATCAGTGCCCTCAGTCTTCAGCAGAGGGATCAGGCTTTTAATGGGGAGAGTTCTGCAATCTGTCCCTCTTTGTGGACAACAACTTAAATTTTAGTGCTCCTCATTGGAACAGTCCATGAATGTGTATGTAAAGGAGGGAGTCAGTATTAGGATTAACTTTTCCAATCAACACTATGTGGTTCTAAGTTTCCATGTGTATCATTTATATAGCAGGACTTAAAATAATTAGGTGTAAAGAAAAGAAAATAAAGGAGTCTTTCTAACTCTGTTAGAGGACAAGACAAATGAAAAGACCCAAAGACAAAATGGAGAAAGCTTAAATTCAGGAAAGAAGCAGTCATAATCTAAACAAAAATAGTCAAGAATGAGGAACTTCTAATACTGTCCCTTGAATATTAGGTATCTAACTGAGGTGCTTGGGTTTAAAATAAAAAAAATAAATCAGTGTGTATCTATATTTTCCAGCATCTGAATTCTTTTTTGAAACTAAGTACTTGCTCCTTTAAGATTGACAAGACTTTGAGAATTACTTTTTGTGCAAAAATTTTAGTAATAGATCTTAAGATCAGGATTACTAGTTATTTATGAAGGAAAACATGCCTTCAGATTTTAAACAACAGTTGCAAAGTACTGAAACAAAACTGGTTACAACTGTGTTCTTCCCATAAGGTTACAGTAATACAGACTCAGCAAATACCTACCTGACCTCAGATGGTAAATACTCACTTCATGGCTACATTATCCATTCTAATGACCACCTTTGGCCTCTCTTCACAAACTTGGAGTCTGCTGTCAAAGAAGGGAGCAGGCAGCATCATCGAGCCTTTGGAAAGAAAGCAGATGACCTGTTTAAGGTAATATAAACTCTTACTAGTATCAAAATCAGCTGTCTGGAGCCCAGAACTGATCTAGGGACAAATGGAGATAGCTCTATCTGAAGAAAGTTTGTTAGTCTCAGGAATGGTAGAAACACAATGCAATTCACCAGTCCCAGGCTTCTGTTCCCTTCAACTTTAGGCTGTGAAGTAGTGGAGCAATCACAGAGTATATTGGGAAATTTGAGTGCTGACAAAAATTCTCCAGATGAAGTGTTGCCCATCCCACGGACACACTCTCAGAACAACCTCTGGGCCTGATTCATTTAAGTTTGTGTCCCTTTTATAACACCAGATAGTACCTTACCACACATGTACTCCTTCATATTGCATGCCAGTCAGTTGATAGTGATGTGCATCCAATTTAGGTTGTGCTGCTTAGTCAAAGCTTGTTTGTGTTGATGCAGTGGACAAGGGATCTAATCTCCTTTATGATGTTGTATAGTTTTGTATAAGCTTCAAGCTGATATCTATTACTGATAAAATTGTAATCCTTCTGCCTTCTGTTTCAATCTGTGGTATTCCTTTCCCAATGCTAGCCCAAGTGGATGTGATCAGACTGGAGAATCACTTAGGGGTGTAACTAGCCTAACTTGTCAGTTACCTGTGTGGTGAAGCAGGTTGAGAGGCATAAATATTTGTGCCTGTGTAAGCAGAGAGCTGCTAGTGTGAGCAGGAGAATGTCATTGCCAGCACTGCTGGCTTAAATTGTACTTCAGACTACATTCTGAGGTCCTTAATTTGTATTAAACGTCAAGATGGTGATGAAGGCGGTCTCCTGAAGGACATGTCTACATCCCTCATGTATTGTCGATGGAAAAAAATAAGGACTTCTGGAGGCTTAAAAGCTCTGCTAGCTTCATGTTAGTACTTAAATAACTGGAGGACAAAAACTACATTAGAAATCATTCAAAGGGTCTTTAAAAGGGAATTAAGATACTTTCTTTAGGACAGCTGTTGGAGTAGATGTCTAGATTTATATACAAATTAAGTGGTTTAATTAACCACTGGAACACATCCTTTGTTAAACATCTGGGTTATCAACTTTGCTTGGGTGATGCTTGTGTCCAGTTTGGACCTGACCTCCATATGTGTACAGGATGGTGTGCCTGAGCAGAATCTTTGGGCTGCCTGTGGCACTATGTACACCACAACATGGAGATACTGCCACTTCATGGTAGTTGCAAAGCCAGCCATAACTGGTGAAATCTGTACAAAGGTGAAGGGTAAAGGGATTTGTGTGTTTGTGTCCTTGAAAAGGTAAAGGTATGAGTTTCTGCTCCTGAATGCTTGCTTGTTCCCTAATAAAAAAAAAAACAGAATGATCTTTAACATTTCTGTTTTATGGTATAGTCCAATTATCTAGTTATTTTTCCATCATGGGAGAGTACATGTTTGAGTGAAATGAAAGCAATTTTTGAGGCTATCAAGAAGGAGCACTAGAATTTTTCTTTCATTCTCCTAAATCTGTCCTTTCAAGGTGTCTGTGTGATCAGAATTCTTGAGAGGATGCAAAAATCTGTTTATTAGTACAGCAAAGGATTTGGATGAGCAAATAGTCGGTGGCACTTTTAATGGACCTTTAATGGAATTCTGATGTTCACCTACTGCCTTGCTTGTACATAGTTTTAATTAACTCTGAAAATAAACTTTCATTATGCTGCTTTTCCCCCTTTTTAGGATTATTATCACAGCCAGGAGGTAAAGCAACGTTTTATGGCTGCCATGCACAGCATTGCTCACCTGACAGCAAGAGATGTGGCTACAGCGTTTGATCTTTCACAGTTTAAATCTGCTTGTGATTTAGGAGGTATTGCTTGTAATTGAACTTGTATACAGATTAAAGGGAAATGCTTGATTTCAGTTCTGCATTTTATTACTTAAAAGACATGTATATTTTTACTAGAACTGCAGTAATATTATCTGTTGTTTTTCTGATACTGCAATGTCAGGATAAAAGAGCAGTGCAGCTAATTGAAAGCAGAGTTACCTAAATGGTATTAGAATAGCTTAAGATTAGTGAATGTTTGTCTCAATCAGTTACACAGTTCAAGGCAGAAAATAAGATAGTGGCTCAGATGATACAGCATTGAGGTGGGAGTGTAATTTTCAGCAGTGTTGTTGCTCTCCTTAGGCACATCCAAGATCTTTAAAAGTAATGCAAGTAGTGAACCACCACTATTGGGGTGTCAAACTTGAAACACTGCACTGCTAAAACAAAAGTTTTGATTCTTTTCTAGTGGGTTTATTTTGTGTATTGTTGTAGTTATTAATATCTAATATATCCATCAAAATGTTGAAGACCAGTGATATATCTGAAGAAACTCTGCTTTTTAGCACTCCTTTTTTTTTATAGGAAACCCTGTGCTTGGACCTGCACAGAGGAAGTGTTATTATATAGGGAAAGATCCACTGAAGGAAGAATAATTTATTTAGTGCCTGAGGAGGTGGACAGTGTCTTAGAGGAATTAACCCAATACTGGTACAACTGTTGCCACTTGTGCAGAGGCTTCAGAACCTCACAATCTTTACTATGCTGGAGAGTGTCAAATTTCCTTTATCAGTGCTTTGTAAATGCTAAACAGTTAGAGGTGTTCTTCTTCAGCAAATAGAAGTATTTGCCTTTTCATTTACATTTTGATACTCACCAGAAAAACCCTGAGGTACTGATATCAAAGGTCACATTTGCAATTCTATGTCAGTAAGGAGTCATGCCTGCATTCCACAGGCTTTAAAACCTTGCTCTATCAACCAGGAAGTCTTGTTCATTGTTGAGCTGTCTACCTCTGGTTCTGATTGGATGTCTCTATTTCACAATGTTATATACAGCCTTGTCTTTAAAAATGTCTGTAAATTCTGGGAGAAAATAATTGAATTGACTTCTTTAAACTCCTAACAGGTTGCACTGGAGCTCTGGCTTATGAATTAGTACAAGTATACCCTAATCTCAAGGTCACAGTATTTGACCTTCCAGAAGTCATTGCAAACACCTCTTACTTTCAGCCTTCAGGACAGCACACTGCTCCAGTGACATTTGTGTCAGGTAAATGTAGCACATGATCATTTTTCTGGTTTCTCTTGTTCTTGAGCACAAACAGGCTCTTTTGCTGCTGCTCCAACCCCAAACATATCTTAGTACAAGGCAATATAGGTTCCTCCAGGCTAAATGGGGACATAGTATTTTTCAAGACTGTGGGGATAAAAAATGCTTGGAGAATGTGGCTAAGTAGGTATGAATTAGTAATTTTTTGAGTACCACTGGAAGCAGAGGCTGCATGTGCTTGTCTGAGGTATTTCATTTCTAGACAAGATCAAAATGGTGACTACAAAGAACTTTGTCTCCTTCCTTGCTTTATGTTTGCTCTCTATTTTTTTGTTAGACAACTCTTGCCTATGATCTGCTCTTTAACTACACTTCCCTTATCTGCAAATCAGGGCATACTGTACCTGTTCATTCTTGTTACTGTTGTACTCTGCTGAAGGGCCTTGTTTTTGCAGTATGTACTCTGTGGTTTCTGTAGGAATGTACTAACTCTGTTTTCCAACAGGTGACTTCTTCAAGGATAATCTTCCAGAAGCAGATCTTTACATCCTTTCACGTGTTCTTCATGACTGGCCTGATGAAAAGATACACGTGCTGTTAAGCAAGATATCAGCTGTTTGCAGACCAGGTATGTTTTATTCATCTTGTGAACTTACAGGTGCATGTTAATGTACCTTTAATGAGCACTGACTAATGCTTTTCTAGTATGAACTTAGGATATTTTTTGTTCAATCATAGTAGCTTTTGCCTGAATGTGTAGGCTTGCATTATGATAATGCCTACTAAGAAAAAGAAGGAAACAAAGCTGCAAATAAAACTATATATAATAAACTTTCACTATAGCTGCAGGCTTGACGTACAACTCTATCATATCCCCAGTCTCTGTAATGCCCAGTCTTTCTTCCTAAGCCCTGTATCATCAATTAAGTAAGCATGTGCCTATTTCTGTACATAAAATTAGCCTAACTAAATTCCTTTGGGTAAATCAAGAAGCAGCAGTTTGTTTTGCTGTTGTTTTGCTATCTCAGTAGTGTCCAGAATATGGTAAACTGGCTGAAGTTCAGTACTACTTTATGCACACATACCCTGAGAAATATGCAGCCCCTTTGACTTTCTACTACATTTGAATCATAGAATCATCAGAGTATCTCAAGTTGGAAGTGACCCTTAAGGATCGTCAAATTGAACTCCTTGCTTCTTGAAGGCTTAACTAAAACTAGTTGATATGACTAAGAATGTCATGCAGATGGTCCTTGAACTCCAGCAGGTTTGGTGCTGTGACCACTTCCCTGGGGAGCCTCTTTCAGTGCCTGCCACCCTCTGGGTGAAAAATCTTTTCCAAATGTCCAGTCTGAACTTTCCCTGATGCTTCATTGCATTTCCTTGTGTCCTGTCACTGGTTCACCAGAGAGAGGAGATCAGCACCTTCCCCTCTACTGCTCACTTTGAGGAAATTGTACATGGTGATGAAGTCACACCTCAGCCTTCTGTTCTCCAGTCTGAACAGATCAGGGGACCTCAGCTGCCCCTCATGAATTTTGGCCTCATGGCCCTTCACCATCTTGGTCACATAAACTGAGGCACCCAAAATTACCCACAGAATCAAAGAATATGCTGGGTTGAAAGGGACCCATCAGAATCCTCAAGTCCAACCTCTAGCCCTATGCAGGATGCCCCAGGGGTCACACTGTGTTCCTGAGAACATTGTCCAAACACCCCTTGAACTCAACAGTCTTGGTGCTGTGATCACTTCTCTGGGGAGCCTGTTCCAGTGCCCACCCATCCTCTAGGTGAAAAGCCTTTTCCTGATACCCAAACTAAACCTCCCCTGACCCAGCTTCATGCTGTTTCCTTGAGTTGTGTCACTGATCATGAGAATGAAAAGATCAGTACTTGTCCTCCATTACCCCTTGTGAGGATGTTGAGGACCACAAAGAGGTTGTCCATCAATCTCCTCCAGGCTGAACAAAGCAAGTGACCTCAGCTGCTCCTTATAAGGCATTCCCTTGAGACCCTTTACTGTCTTTGTGGCCCTCCTTTGGATGGTCTCTATTAGCCTAATATATATATAGATAGATAGATATAGAGAGATATGGATATCTATATATATATATATATATATATATGTAGATGTATAGATAGCTATATATATATATGTTGTATATTGTGGTGCCCAAAACTGCACACAGTACTCAAGGCAAGGCTGTACCAGCACTGAGTAAAGTGAGACAATCACCTGTTTAGTGATCATCTGACTAAATCACAGAATTTAGTGATCCTGTGCTTGGATGCACCCCAGAACACAGCTGTCCCTTTAGACTGCCTAGGCACACTGCTGACTCATACTCAGGCAGTATTAAAGATCAAAGAAGACAAAAAGCAGAAAAGCATGATTCCTTAATTCAAGTGTAGGTCTGACATTTGTTTCAGAGGAGACAATGCAAAATAAGACTTAGCCCATAAACTATAATCCTGATTATAAATTATGAAAGAAAATTTTGGGTGACAATCTTATGCAAAGTTTAGGTTATGACAGATGCTCACAGGAATTGTTTGGTTCAAATGAAAGCAAGGCAGAGTTTAAGAGCATAGGCAGGAAGTGATCTGAACTTCTGGAGACAGTGCTCTAAACTCTCCCTTCTTTTTAACAATTAAATGGTTGCTTCCAGGAAGAGATTGCTGAAAGTAAATTTTCACTGAAGACCATTAAAAAGGTCAGTCTGAGGGGATCTCTGTAATTGTCTCTGAAAAAGCACTTTAAAGTTGAACTTACACAGAACCACTTTTGGTTGTTTTGGAAATGCAGGAAGTGCCTTGCTAGTGGCAGAAACTGTGCTTGATGAACAGAAGACACACCCTTCAGTAGCTGTGCTACAATCCCTCAGTATGACTGAAGGCAAGCAGAGAAGCAGCTCAGAATATAAACAGCTACTGGAGAAATATGGATTCACAGATGTACAAATTAAGATCACAGGAAACTTATTAGATGCTGTTCTGTGCTTCAAGAAGAATCTGTCACTGTAGAGTGCCCACAACCAATCTGGGATGCTGAATTTTCACCCCTTGTGCAATATACCCATCATCAACCAGCTCCTATTGGCAGTTGAGGATCATTTTGGCCCTTTGTCTGAAGCACAGCTGTTACAGGCCTTGGATACAAGTTGGAATGCAGCTTCTGCCAGAGTGGATTCTGTGCATTTTAAAAAGTGTCTGGGGCAGGCTGAAACTCCTGCATGTGAAATACCTTAATGTCCAGTTATTCTGCATTCTGTATTAAGCTTAGACTTGGCATAGCTGTGTATACCATGTCAGGTTAAAAACTGCTTGTACTGAGGAAGCTTGTACTGAGGAACAATAATATCTTAGTTTTCTTGAGCCATAAAATTAAAGAGTTCTCCCTCTGCAGTGTATTCAGTGGTTACTACTTATTTTTATCAGAAATAAAAAAAAATTAATATTGTACGATCTGCCTGAATTTGGGCATGATAGTCCTCTTTTTTCACTGCTGTGTGGGACTTTACTCAAAAACAACTCATATATAGTCTTTCAAAGCACTTTTACAAGCAAAGGTGAAAACAGAACAAACCTCAAACATGCTCCTACAATAGCTGTAGTGTCACAGAGGAACTCAGCAGCCTCTGGCCTCCAGCCACAGTGTGTACCTGCACAGGCTGCAGCTGAGAGCTGTTCATATTACTTGCTGTCACTTCTGGGGTTTTCTGAATATGGTTGAATGGCCATATATACTTTCTGTCTCATTAATTGAGATGAGTTTTAGGATTTATGTATAAAACCTTGTATGAAACTTTCAAAAAATAAAAGTTTCTTTATGCTTCAGTCTTTAATTGGAGAACTGCATACTGTATCCCATCTCTTCAAGTAATTTGTCACAAATGTCACCTCTCCTAATGTTTCTCTCCTGATACTTCATTGATAATTATATTTTCTTTTCAAAGTGTAATGGAAGCCTTTCTGGAAATTAAAGTTAATTACACTTTCAGACTAGCTTTCTTTCTATCATTTGTGAGGTTTTTGCCTGTTGCTTGTACAGCAGTAGTCCAAATAAACCAGGGTGCAAGAGGCTGTGCCAGTAGTGAATTACCAACCTCAGCAAATTAGAGAGAGTTAATGAGGAAGGTTAAGAGTGCATCTGCCTGGATGTTAGTTAATCAGGAGTTACTTTGCTCCTTGACCAATGGGTAAAGAAAAAGTGCCACAGTGGCTCAACTCATTAGGAGAAACAGGCTTCCTACAGAGCATTTCAGGTGTACAAAATCAGGGAAATGTCAGACTTTACCACATTGGGGTTTTTAATTCTTAGCAGAAGGTTTCTATGAATGGAATTTTCACTGATCTTATCTGTACAGACATTTAAAATGGATAAGGCGGAATATTCAAATGAATAAATTTAAAATGTTTCTTTTCCACATTGACATGAAGCTTGCTTTTAGCTTAACAGGTTTGTATGTTGAGAGAGACTCATTCTGGCAATCACATGTGTCTCATCTCATAGTTACTCATGAAGTTCATAATGCTGTTCCTTAAGCTGCTTTAAGCTGTTTGAGTCAGAAACAATCAAATCCTAACACTGGCACACCTGTAACTGTTACAGACTTTAAAACTGTGCCCCTAAGTACTATGTCTCTGACTGTAAAATTAGAATAGAATGTGTTTGGCTAGCACCCAGCCTTCATTTACTCTGTGATTAATGCACAACACTAAGCATTAGTCCCTTGGGCATGCTGTCTTGGTCATGTACCACAGCTTTGCACTCTCAGGATAATTAAGTGTTGGAGCAGATGATCCAGGGAGGTTGTGGAATCTCTGTCCTTGGAGGCTTCCATGTGTGAAGCCAGTCCTGAAGAAGCTGAGCTGATTGCAGAGCTGCCCTGCTCTGAGTGGGAGGCTGAACTAGAGATCTCCTGTGGTCTGTTTCAGGCTCAGGTGCTCTACAATCACGTTATGCAGCCTGGTCACCTGAGGAATTATAAGCTCATTTTACTAATACACAAATTAAGTTCTTCAGTTGCTCTGAATATCTTTTGCTGACTGGTAGAAGGAGTGGATTTAATAGTCTAACACTGAAAAGATTCTAAGCAATGTACATAATTGAGGAAAATTTTCCTGACATGATGAATGAGGGGGGTTAAGTTTTAAAAATTTTTGATGATTATTGAATGTCTGAGCTGTACAAGTTGGAATAGCTCTGAGGAGATTGTCTTAAAAGTCAGAAAGGTATGAATGTTATGCTGCACTTCATAATAAAATCACTCTGAACTTCTGCTATTTTGATCTGAGTTGGTGTCAGGCCAAAAGGCAAGTATGTATTGCAATGCTTTTGTCAGTAGCCCTCTCTTGGCTTCCCTTCCCCCTCACAGGTCTGAATATGGAGAAGAAGACTCTGTAAATCACATCATTTAAGTTCTGCTTTCATCTTTAGGTCAGTCCCACCACAAAGAATTGGGGTTCTACAGAAAAAACGTACAGAATGTATTGAACAGAAATATTGACTTCTCCTCTACTTCTGTAATGCTTGCCATCCACTCTTCTCTCTGCTTGGCATCATTTCAACCTGAATGTGAAGCAGCAGTATATCCCAAAGAGATGCAACTCTATTCCTGTCTTACTGTTTTCTATAGTCCTCATGCCAAGTCTACATAAGTCGTCCCCTTTTCCCCTGAAAACAGAGACGTGACTTGACTTGTGAGTGTTTGATCACTCCATGCTGGGAAAGGGAATTTCCTGGGGTTTGTGAGAGGAGTGGATTATTCCTTTAATAGTGGATTAGTCATTTAATAGGAGAGAAAATCCATAAATGATAAAGGAAATCACCCACGTCTTGTAGTTTGCACCCCTCTATATGGCAGCAGAAATTTTCTTGTCTGATAATGGATTAGAATTGTTGCATGTATTTGTTTTTAAATTAGGCTGTGCAATTTTGCTGGCTGAAATGGTGTTGGATGATGAAAAGAAGAACAGGAGCACAGCTCTGCTGCAGTCTTTGAACATGCTTGTGCAGACAGAGGGAAAGGAGAGAAGTGGCTCTGAATATCAAGCTTTGCTGGAACAACATGGATTCAAAAATGTCAAAATCAGAATAACAGGAAATTTGTTAGATGTCATTCTCTGTGTTAAGACTTAGAAAAAATGTATTAAGCAGTAGTCTGGATGTCTTGTGTTTGATGTTTTGTAATTATCCAAATACACTCTCAACTTCCCATCAATACCATAAACAAGAAATGTAATAAGAAATGCCAGCTTTGTGGTATTACTTTTATAAAGTTTATTTCATTTAGTTTAGACTTCAACAGAATGATGCCAGGAGATTCTGTGGCTGCACAACACGCGTAGGACACAAATGGTGTCATCAGCCCAAGGGCAGCATTCACACTGCTGAGAAGTCACTTTCTTCCTCCTTGGTGCAATTAGAATAGTAGAGTTTTTAGACCAGCACACATTGCTTTTCCCCTGTTCCAGGAGGTTAATGTTGGTATCATTTTAATGCTCCATCACTATCCATTTTAATATCATTTTATGTTACGCCCTTTACTGTAAATAAACACACTCCAATCAACTCTGGAAACTGCTACAGCAATGGTGTAAGATTGGAAACAAGAACTGGAGCAGCAGCTTCCTGAGAGAGTCAAGACAGGCTGCTCTGCATTAAGAGAGGCTTCCAAAAAAAAGGCAATTATATAAAAGTACAAGTTTCCTCTGTGATTGTAATTTGAGATTAAAGGTGAGGGCATCAAGTTTGTTTCAAGAACATCATCCTATACCTTTTTAGCCCTACTTAATTTGTGAGCACCTATAAAAGTGGATAGCAGAATATGAGATAAAGAGGAAAAAAAAGGTGAAGAAACAGAAGAAAAAGCATGGTGATGGAGAAAAAAGGATTTCCCCCAGTCATATGCAGGTGAGCTCCCAAGCTGAACAGAACATGACAACTACAGACTGAAAAAGTTCCCCATTACAAGTTCTGTGCCTTTTACCTTCATTTTTTGCACTGATGATACTCTAAAGTCTTAGAATATGAAGTTCTTTTTGAATCAATAGAAAATTTTATGGTGAACAAAATCTCAGTCTCGCAGACAAGGTATTGTGCTAAGAGAGTATTAACATTCAGTTTTGAGCTTCTTTTAAAGGAAAAATTACCACACTGTGTGTGCCTCCCTGAATGAATGTACCACAGCATTTCATAAATTACATTCAGAATATGGCCTTCTAACACCCTATGTGCATAAACCCCTGTGAGCACAGGAGTCACTTCAGTCTGTATTATGCTTCAGGAGAGCACACAGTTTATTTTTGATCTTCTGGTGTGCAAAAAAAAAGTATAGTGACATATCTTGTACTAGAGCAGAAACAAAGGCTGTGCCTAGCACCTTTTCTTCTCACAACATGCCCTCTTGAGAGACATGCTCATTTTGAAATCCTGCTAAGTACATACATGTGTAAGCAGTGGTTACTAGCACCTCAGCTACTACAGCTTTGTGGTTCACAATGATCTGTTTAAAAAAAAGGTTTGGCCTTGTTGACTTTGGTTGGAAACAACCACAAAAAGTGAAAGCAGGTGATGTGAACTAATGCACTCCAGTTAGAACAATTTCAATGCTTTTAGAAAGAATAGGTATCATTTCAGACAGAAGTTTGACAGGTTCAAAATATCAATTTTAGCAGACAGTAAAATAAGAAAAGTTACTGATGGAAACCAGGCCTGTCTTGGTAGGGCCTGAGTCCCTGCCATGAGTGCTTGCTGTGACAGCTTGCAGGGGAGGTTTTCACAGCATCTAACTTCAAGTGCCCATACAAGAAGCTGGAATTACCCTGTCCTATTGTCCCTCTGTTGTCCCACAGGAAACTGCAGCTAAGTCCATTGTCTTGGATCAGTTCAGTGACATACAGAAAAGTCCAGTGATGTGACCCTTGGCACTGGCAGTGCTAAGAAGGAGGTGTGAACAGAACCTGGGAAGAAGGATATGTCATGGATCAGCATTACCCAGAGGGTGGTGAGCATGGAGCAAAACTGACAGTGCCTGGACAGTGCCTGAAATCTGCTCCCTTCCACCTGACAGCTGCTGCTGCCCCACAGGGACCCCATGCAGTAAGCTGTGTGTCCCTCCTAGGCTGGCTTCCAGCAGTTGCTGCAGAAAGAGCCTCCCAGTTCACTTGCTTGTGCTGCTCATTGACTCTGCCTGGGCCCACAGACCCATACCCCAAAGTCAGTGCTCCAGCAGCTCACACTCAACAGAATCAGAATCACAGAATCAGTTATGTAGGAACAGAAATCTCAGATCATCAAGTACAAGCTCAGACCCAAAACCAGGTCAGCAGATCATGGCACCAAGTGCCACATCTACTCTTTCCTTAGATATACCAAGGGACTTTGACTACACCACTTCCCTGGACAGTCCATTCCAATGTCTCACCACTCCTGTGAAAAAAATCCTCCTAACATTCAACCTAACCCTCCGCTGGCACAGCTCAATATTGTTTCCTCTTCTCCTGTTGCTGGTTGCCTGGGAGAAGAGGCCAACTCTCACCTGGCTACAGCCTGCTTTTGGGTGGTTCTAGAGAGCAATAAGGTCACCCCTGAGCCTCCTTTTCTCCTGGCTAACCAGCCCCAGCTCCCTCAGTCGCTTCTCACAGGACTTGTGCTTCAGACCCTTCACCAGCACTATTGCCCTTATCTGGATCCGCTCCACCACCTCACTGTCTTTCCTGGATTAAAGGGCTCAGAACTGGGCACGGTACTCGAGGAGTGGCTACACCAGTGCTGAGTGCCGGGGCAGGATTACTGCCCTGCTCCTCTTAGCCAGGATGCCACTGGCTTTCTGGCCTCCTGGGCACACGCTGGCTCATTTTCCGATGCTGTCACCAGCACCCCCGTCCCTTTTACGCGGGGCAGTTTTCCAGCCAGTCTGCCACGGGGTTGTTGTCACTCAAGTGCATTTGACATTTGCTCTTGTAGAACCTCATACAAGTAGCGCCCATCGGTCCAGCCCGTCCAGACCCCTCTGCAGAGCCTGCGTGCGGGGCGATACGGGTGCTGTGCCGGCTGGGGCGGGCGCTACTGGCAGCGGCACAAAGCGATTGCGGAGAGCGCTTGGGAAGGCGATCGTGTGCGGATTTTTGTGTGGGCAGCGGCGGACCCGCAGGCTGCCCGGCGGAGGGCCGGTGGCGGGGCCGGGCCGGTGGCGGGGCCGGTGGCGGAGCCGGGGCGGTGCCGGGGCGGTGCCGGGGCGGTGGCGGTAGCGGGTCAGGCCGGCCCGGGTGACGCGACGCTGCGACACTGGCGCCGCAGCGGGGCGGAGGGCGAGGGGAGGGGCGGGGGCGGGGCCCTTTCTTCCCAAGCCCCGCCCCCGCTGCGGGCTGGCCAATGGGGCGGGGGGGCGTGGCCGGCACGGCCCGGCATTAAGCCCTTGCGCGGGGGCGCTCCCGCCCTTTCGGCTTGAGCGGCACCAGCGTTTCCCTCCCGGCGGCTCCGGCGCGGCGCGAACATGGCGGACCAGGCCATCTCCTTCCTCAAGGACTTTCTGGCGGGCGGCGTCGCCGCCGCCATCAGCAAGACGGCGGTGGCGCCCATCGAGCGGGTCAAGCTCTTGCTCCAGGTCAGCGGCGTCGGCGAGAACGGGGGGCGTGGGCAGCGCCCCTCTCTGCCCCCGCGGGTGCCGGGCCGGGCGAGGACAGAGGGACGGGCGTGGGCGTGGGCGGGGGCCGGGGCCGCGGCCTGCGGGGACAAAGGGCGCGAGCGAGGCGGCGGCAGCTGGCGGGAAGGTCACGTGAGCGGCGGCGGGGAAGCCGAAGCCGGTTCCGCCATGCGGGGCGGGGAGGGGAAGGAGGGCCGGGCCGGGCCGAGGGGGGCGGCCGCCGCTGGTGTCACTTCCTGCCGCCCCCGCTCCCGGCGCCGAGGGCACGGCAGGGAGGGGAGGGCGGCCGCTCTCCGCCGCCATCTTGGTGGCCTTCACGTGATGCGCGCCCGGGCCGTGATTGGGCCGCGGGCGGGGCGGAGCCGGGGCGCGGCCGGCGCGCGCGGCCCGGCGTGACCCGGTGGCGCCCCAAGGTGACTCGAGTGACCTTCGCGCCGGCCCCGGCCGTGGGACTGGCCGCTCCTCACTCGCCTCCAGCCCCTGTCCCTGTGGCTGGCACCTCTGTCTCCTAACGCGCCTCTTCATGGCGATTCCCACCACAGGCCTGTCTTTGTCAGTAAAGGCTCTCACCTCTACGTATGCCCGATGTATTTGTCTTATGCTTGCCCTTGTACCTCACAGAATCAGTTTGGTAAAGACCTCAGGGAGATCATGGAGCCCAACCTAATGCCACGTAGTCTAATTTAAAGTAGACTGTAGCACTAAGTGCCACGTCCAGTCTTAAACACCTCTAGGAATGGCTGCTTCACCCGTCCCTAGGCAGTCCATTCCAAAGTCTAATCACTTTTTTTCTGAAGAAATTCCTCCCCTAGTTCCCCCTAAACCTTCCTTGGCACAGCTTGAGTCTGTGTTCTGTTGTCCTGTCACTAATTGCCTGGGAGAAGAGGCTGGCCCCCACCTTGCTGCAGTCTCCTTTCAGGAAGTTATATAGGAATTGCTAGCAGTTTTATATTCTTGTTTTGTAAAGTCCTGATTTCTGAGAAAGCTTGGAAGCAATTTTAAGTCTTTTTCTTTAAAATAACAACAATGGCCACTCAGAACTAACAACTTTTGTTTTATAGTGGAAGCAGGTTTAAGCCTAGCTGCAGCATAGACCTGTCGAGGCAAGTGATCAATATTTGTGATTTTATTTGCAGGTGCAACATGCGAGTAAACAGATTGCTGCTGATAAGCAGTACAAGGGTATCATCGATTGTGTAGTGCGTATTCCAAAGGAACAAGGAGTGCTGTCCTTCTGGCGAGGAAATCTGGCAAATGTCATCAGATACTTCCCAACTCAAGCTCTTAATTTTGCCTTCAAGGATAAGTATAAGCAGGTGTTTTTGGGAGGTGTAGACAAGCACACTCAGTTCTGGAGGTATTTTGCTGGTAACCTGGCATCTGGTGGTGCAGCTGGAGCCACTTCCCTCTGCTTTGTCTACCCCTTGGATTTTGCAAGAACCCGTCTGGCTGCTGATGTTGGAAAAGCTGGTGCAGACAGAGAATTCTCTGGTCTCGGGGACTGTCTAGTCAAAATCACCAAGTCTGATGGTGTGCGTGGCTTGTACCAAGGGTTCAATGTCTCTGTCCAAGGCATCATCATCTATAGAGCTGCCTACTTTGGGATCTATGATACAGCAAAAGGTAATATTTCAGAGGGGACCTGAAAAGCCTGTTTTTAGAATTGTATTGTCTGTTTTGGATATGTGAAGGGGCATATTAGTGCTACATTTGTGGCACTGCTGTATACAAGGGAAAACCATTGTTAAAGGCAGCAGCGTTACCTGCAAGTACTGGTTTTGTACTTCAGGAGTTGCTCCTAACGCCAGAGAGTATGTTGGTGACCAGACACAATAAGAATAATTTCTTTTTTGTTTAGTGCATACTGAAGTTACACTGGACCAGTCCAAGTGTGTTTAGCAGAATGGGATTGAGCAGTGGTTTTGCAAAGTAATTTTTAAGCTTGACATTTGGGGAAATAAACCATTGATGCTAGTTTGTAATTTAAAAATATCCACAGGGACAGCAACTTACTTTAGTGATGTTTCTTTAATAAAAGCAGAGTGAATTGTCAAGTCTTCTCATGCCAGTCTAAAAAGAATGCTTGTGCTTAAATTGTAACCTACTGTGATTATTGAGAAAAAAGTCTTGCAAGTACAGCTTCACTATGTTTAAAGTTTGTGAATTTAGAGTATGGGTCTACAGTGTTTCATACTAGTTCATCTAGTAAAATAGCTGTCATGCAGGAAGTGAACCAGAGGAGGATGTGCAAGGTGAAAAGCCAATTGCTGTTTTTGTTTTACTGCAGGCATGCTCCCAGATCCCAGGAATACTCACATTGTTATCAGCTGGATGATTGCCCAGACAGTGACTGCTGTGGCTGGCGTGGTCTCCTACCCTTTCGATACAGTGCGGCGTAGGATGATGATGCAGTCAGGACGCAAAGGAGGTAGGCTGCAGATCCACAGAGCTGTCAATGCTGTGTGAAACAGCATTAACAAGATGGACTTGTTTTTTTACTAGTAGCTATCCTCAGAGTTGCAGTTCACTGTTCCATAAATCTGGTTTATTATATTGTACTCCAGTGAGGAAATGCAGTAAGGCTCAACCTGAGATTATCAGGATTTATGCTGAGGATTTTTCATTATGGAACATGAAATTAAAAAAAATGGACTGCCTGTTTGAATTGCTAGATTAAATAAAGATATTAAAAAGGGGGCAAAATATTTTTAGTAAGTATTGTGTTACAGTTTTAAATTGTGGTTTGGGACATCACAAAGCAGTTAAGTGAAACAGGGCAGTTGTTAAAATTACCTGAGATGAAATAGGAATTAAGAATAATTCTTTGCTCTTTTCCTGCAGCTGATATCATGTACTCTGGAACAATTGACTGCTGGCGGAAGATTGCAAGGGATGAAGGAGGAAAGGCCTTCTTCAAGGGTGCATGGTCTAATGTTCTCAGAGGCATGGGGGGTGCTTTCGTGCTTGTGCTGTATGATGAATTCAAGAAAGTAATTTAAACAGCCTAAATAGAATTGGAAATCAAGTTGAGCAGATCATGTAGAATAACTACCATTATGGACCATTGACCTTCAAGAAATTCCTGTGAGTCTTATTTATCGGAGCCAGATTATACTTGTAGATGGGGCTAGAAACTGACATAAGAGGGCTGATCCACTTCTCTGTAACATGCATGAAAACACTGAATCTGGCAATTCAGTGTGACAGTTTTTCTTTACAGCAGTAAGGAATGAGTGGCGTTGGTTCTGGGTCCAAAGTTGTTAGGTCCAATTTAGGCAGAAAAACTATCATTTGCCTGTGGATCAGTCTTCAGTTTCAAGTCCTATCTTATAGGACCATAAAATTGTATTTGAAAGCATTTGCTAACAAATCATGTTTTTTTCCACTTGTACTGAAGCACTATGTACCATTTTGCACAGCTGAACATCTAGCAACTTTGTTCTTAAATTGGGGCATTCTGCTGTAAAACAATAAACATACTTACTCGGTCTGTGTTGAAATTATTACATAAAAGCCTTTGAAAAGCCTCTTGTATTTCAAAACTTGTTTCAGATAATGGGTCCTCTGATACCTTTACGTAAATAAGCTTTTTAAAAAAATTATTAAATGCGAGATCTTTAGAGAGGAGGGGTGGGCAAGCATGGGTTATACTAATAGAAACCACTCCTATTCTTTGTGCCTGATAGTGTATGATGGGCTGCTGCAAGTGGCTTTTTGCATGATTCTTAGAAATTGATTTACAACTTCTATTACTTAAATTATGGGGTTGGGGGTTGTAGTGCTAGGAAAACCCAAAGTACCAAGGACTGTTGAAAAGTAATGCTCTTGCCCTTGGTAAAACAGCCTAAAATAAATATTTTTTTTGTCAAATCAGTATGGAAAGCATCATGGCATTCATGCAAAAACCCAGGAACCCAGTAAATGCCTTCAACTTCTGAGTGACCTATGTATTGTATTGTTGCTGCGGGTTGGAAATATTGATAGTGCCATTCAGGCACTGTTTGGCCTCATCTGCAGCAGTGGTCAGTAGCTCTGTGGAAGGTTGAATTTAATCTGAAATGAGTTGCAGCCTAATAGGTGAAGTTAAAGGGTTGTGGGGGAAGGAATGTGTGTGCTTCTATGTAGCTGTAAAATAATAGATCAGTAAAAGTAGGTCAGCCTTCAGTATTAACTGACTGCTGTTTAGGGATGGTCAGAAGACCAGATTGAGTAATTTCTCATAACTGCTCTTTGAGATAATGTAATACCTATGTGCTGTTCTTCATATGTATATAATCTTTTGTACTTTGTAATCTGCAAAGACATCCTAGAGGGACCAGTAGAGGAAACCAAGGTGTTAATCTTCACGTTTTAAGAGCTCTCCCTATATCTTGAGAAAGAAAAAGTGTCACTGTATGACTCATTGAAGGCTGACTGAGCTGTCTTGAGTTCTTCTGTGTGCCTTCTGAGATTGCTATTCAAGATGAAGTATTTAAATTACCTGCTTGGCTTTGGCTGGTTATTACCTTCCTCCTGAGTGTACTTTTTCCTTTCACTGTTGCACAAGCACTGCTTTCAACATCTGTATGTGAATGTAAGGACATTACACAGCTACTTTGTACGCAGGCTACTGGCAAACTTCATGTACCTACTGCAAGTGGTTCTTACATCCTGTGTGGCAGTAGCAGCTCCCTCTCATGCAGGCAGGTCATTTGGTGTTAACCCTACCAGTCAGTTCTCTGGGGGAGCAGGGGAAGACATTTTGTCTATAAAAAGCATTAATCAGGTTTCTTTCTGTATCAGTGCCTTGCAAGGGTAGAGATGATGATGGGATAACTCCCTGTGAGAGAGTCCAAGCTTTGTGAGAGAAGCCAAATGTGGTTACTTCAGCAGCCCCTGACAGGGACAGGACTTTCACACCCAATCTCTCCTTCAGAACAAGGTTTAACCAAAAGAAATAGGAAAAGATACAAAACCTCCCAAATTTGCTCTAAACCAGGACACGAACTGCAATTTCCCTATGATGTACATTGAATATGAACTAATTTGTGGTGTTCAGGTTTGTTTTTATTTTTAATATATGGCTTCCCTTAGTCATGCAGCAGCAATTTCCAGTGTGTGATGCAGTTTAGGGATGTAAGAGGCAAACAATAAATGAGTCTTTTAAAAAAACCATTTGTTCTCTGTCTTATTGAAACACTGAAATTCATTCATTTTGAATAGTATAAACAGGAAAACATCCAGCATTTGTAAAAGAAAATACTGGCATCTAAAGCCTATATTATTTTTAAAAGGCATTGGAAGTAGCATTTGCACCCTTTGAAGGGAGAAACTAAAATGTGTTTGTGAGGAATTTTTACATTTAAGATCTAGCTATTAAATTTTATTTCATTTCTTAACAACTGTTGGATTTTTTTGAAGGCTTTCAATGCTATTTGTGTTACTGATGTACATACTAAAACTGCACAGGATCACAGTGTTGCAGAGGTCTATTTACAGTTGCAATACTGAGCTCATGAAATGGCTGACTGAGACCAGTATAAGTAATTATATTTGACAAATAATTTTATTTTCTGTTCTTGCATAAACTTAATTGCACATATTGGGATAGCTTGGTGGTGCTGATTGAAAGACCAGAGAGCAAATTTTAACACATTCTAAATAGCTGGTTTGTGCTTTAGAAAATAACTGGGCATATAAAAATTACAGTATAATTGCTGTGGCATTATACAGCAAGGCTGTCAGCCTACAGGAAATCATTATAATGAGAGGCAAGAAGCTTCATAGCAATGACAACAAAAAGTAACAGCTTCATTCTGGTTAAGAGGGCTTGTCTCACATTGTGAAGAACCTCTTAGCAAGATTCAAGCACTTCTTCAAAGTAGGTGCTTGCAGAAAAGCTTAGTTGCCAGGCATTGTGGGTTTGAACAAAAGGAAAAGAACAAATTTCACTGATTTTTCTCCCTTTTTTTTTTATCTGCTCCATTTAAGTGGATTTTAAGGAGGCAAACAGTTCTATAGGTGATTATATTCTTCTATAGATTGGTTTGAAGTACTTGTCAGCAGGATCCGTAATTTTCTTTCATGTTGGGGAATCAGGTGTGTTTTTGGAAAGTTGGATCATTCCTCAACTGTAGTTATTTTCTCAGCGTGACTTTTCGTTGATAGATTTACATATTCTGTCTAAAGGGAAAGAAAATTTTGTATCATGCAGTAGGCTACAAGTTGGTATCATTCTGAACATTAGTTTCAGCAGTACCAAAGGCATCCCATCTTGGTCTTTTAATACTTAATAAATGATTGCAAGGCAGGAGAAAACAGTTTTAAGGACAGTTAAGGAATGTTTCAATGTATCTGAGCAGTACTTGCTGTCAGCAGGAGAAAGAACAGAAGATGGTTTAGACACTGGACAGCCTTGGCTGAGAAAATAGAAGGAATTTATTCAGAATTTTCCATATGTAGGCATTTGCTTGGCATGCAGGTAAAATATGTTGGTTGCTATCACACATTTTTACATTGGCTAACCTAGAGTTCTAGGAGAGTACCTACTGCTAGGTAAGATTGTAGTACTCATAGAGCACTTGGAGTTTAAAGTTTTGAGGGAAGATAAATAATTAAAAAAAAATGGGAGGGATAGTACTGATGGGGAAAACAGATAAAAAAGCAAGCTTGCTGTTGTACCGAGGGTATGTTGTGGAACATCAAACCAGGGTGTTCTGGAAACTTCTTTTCTAGGAAAGCTGAAGAATGGGTAAAGCACTGCAGGGCTTTGTGGTCATGGTGTTTTGGGCTACTTTACTGTTCTCCAAGGAAAATGCACAAAGAGTGTATCTTGCAAGTTCTTGGAATATATTTAACTCCAAGCAAGAGGCGATAAAACTCGGTAATGGTGAGGAAAGCATATGGGGAGAGTGACTAGAAAGTCATTGGTCTGTAGTAAGATGAGTAAAATAGAATGGATTAGAGGAGTGCAAGTTGTGTGATGCACTAAATGATTTGGTTGGTAGGATCTTACAGCAAATAAAATTGGCAGTTCTTTAACGTGACTGTTTTAAGGATGCAGTGCAGAGAGTTAGGTTTTTTTAATCATGAGCTTTTCCAGCTATCTCAGAAAAAGTATTGTGTAATAGGAGAAAAGAATTAGAAAATGTGAAAGGTCATTGAGTAAACAGAGGGAAAAGGAGGAAATGCAAACTTTAAATAGGTGTGATTAGCAAAGGATATTGCAGGTTTCAAAACAGCTCAAAAACCCATTAGCACTAAATGTCAGGGAGAGTGTTGGGTATTCAGTGGAGGAGAGCTTTTGAAAATGTACTTTTTGTACTGTGTTATTTTAATAACTTTGAAGAATTACAACATTCAATCAGTGTTAAAGGTACTGAGTTTGGAGAGAAGAGGTAAAAAAAAATTAGATTTTAAGAGTAGATCAAACTGTTTAAACATGTCAAAATCATATGAATTATCTTCACAGCAGTGGTTGGCAAGTGTTAGGTAATGTGAGGGCTTCATTTAACTCTGGCAGCTGCTGCTGCATTGCTCCCTGCATGGATGTGCCTGAGCAACAGTTTGCAGACCTCATCCACAAAGGCCTCTGGGTTGTAGTGGAGTGATTTGAGTGTGTTTGGTAGTGTCTGTGCACAGGAATTTGAAAGCCACTCAAGTTCAGGAAAGGCAAGCAATCACTATTCAATTTTCAATTTTACAAAAACAGCTTGTTACTTTCCTAGCTATATTATTTAATGTGATGGACTGTGGACTGCTGCTGCTCTGTAGCCTTAGCTCTGGCTGCCTGATAGGAAGTGAGAAACCGGGTATTTATGACTTAAGGTGCATGAAGAAACCTATCTAAGTCACAGTCCTACCTACTTTCTGTGAAAGCCAAAGGTGGTAGGACCAAGCACAAATTAAACAGGACAGCAAGCTGGTATACAGTTACCAAAACTGGAGAGTTTTAGTAGTGAGAGATTTGGGGATTCTTTGTAAACAATTGAAGGAAAATATATGTGTCACTTTTGGAATCCTCATTGGAATGCGTGGTGTTGCTCACTGAATTTTAGGCAATTAATGACTAACCTGATTTACTGACTTCAAGAATGTCTTTGCTTTAGCCAAGCATGAATGGTTTGAAGCCTGGTTGTCGTCATGTGTGTAGAAAGAGAGAAGAGTTACTTGCTGTTGACAGTGTGCAAGTGTGTAAGATACTGTAAACAGGAAAGGAATAAGGGTAAAAAGTAATGGATTTTAGGTGCATTAAACCAAGCTATTAAAAAGGCTTTTTAAAAGTAAGGTTAAATAAACACACAGAATAGGCTGCACAGGGATGCTACAGTGAACTGGTCAAATACAATTTGTACAAAACACTGAAATTGCAAATCCTTTGTTGAAGCAAGAGGAAGTTTAACTGTTAAGCCTTTCCAGCCTTGTTGATTTACACTAAGTGTGACGGGATTTTTACATGGGTATAGGTCAGGCTTATGAAATACATATTCACATTATATTATGACCATTGGTGGTTGAAAATGCTAATAGAAAATGCATCCTCACTTTGGGTCTTTTTAAAGTATGAACAGCAACCTTGCACAGCTGGTACACACAGAAATTACAGTAAATTTACACTCAGTAAAAGTGTAAATTCTGGTCTTAAAATATGTCTGCAAATATCTTCAGGACAATCTTTTGTTTCAGTGTTGGCATAGAGCATTTCAGGTTTCAAAGCAGAATAGCTTGCATGACAGGAATTAATTTTGGACTGAATGTTAACATTTATTTTTATAAGTCAGTTCTTCTAGTCTTTGGCCTGTTGTGGTTTGTAGTTAACAAATTTGACTGAATTGAGAAGAAATCATACCTGGATATCTTCATCAGTTAATGCACTGAATTTGTCTCTTGGTTGTGGTATGGGAGGAAATAGGTTCTTCAAACTGCAGTACCTTTGGGTAGAAAATGGGATTGTGGAGAAATTGAAAATACTGCTAATATAATTCACACAAACATTTTGTGGTGTAACTTAAGGACATTTTTTACTTTCAAGATTGAGTATCTATTGCTCTACAAATTAAATGAGAAATAAAATATTTTCAGTGGGGTAACTGGTAGGTAACTATTATTACACTTAACATTTGGGTGATTAAACTTTATTTTGTGATTAAAATCACAGTAAATAAGTTATTAATAAATTACTTTGAATAAATCAAGTGACATAACTTTCACCCCTGAGTGAGAAGTTTTCTCACAATAAGAATATGTTAATTTGGATTCCCTTTTGCCTGGTACTGTATATAGCCAATGGCTTCAAAGCTACCTGGATGTTAAATGCTTAAAAATAGGAAAAAAAAAGCTTTTGTAGGATCTGGTAGAATCAATCACTTAATAACTTCAACATCCTTTCCCCCTTTTCCACTTAGTGATTTTGCATGCCAAAGGGCCATTCACAGCAATCCTGGTGGTAATAGTTCATGACATTGATAATCAGATTATTTTAATTTGCAGCTAGGAAAGTAGGAGGTTGTAGGAATGTGTTTCATATAGATAATACTTTGTCATTAGTGTTTACAGAAAAAAAGTTGATTTACCTTTTGAGAAGACAATACAGGAGAAGTGTAATTGAGATTGTTCCAAGTGCAATCAGAAATAAAATCACAAAAATAAAGTAATCTTTCCCTTGACCTGATACAGGCAAGAGAGAGAAATATTTTAGCATGGTAAAAAGCTGCCTTTGTGACTGTACGATGTAAGGAATGAGAATTTCACTACATTTTTTTAATGTTCTGAAGGACTTCAACTTGACTTCATTATAGAATTTCGTCCAAAAATGCAGAGGGATTTAATACATTTTAAACCTTTTCAGATATTTAAAATTAGAGATTTTTTTTTTTTTTTTAGTTCTGGAAAAAGAGAATAAACTGACTTACAGAACAATTAATAGAGCAAAATTAGTGAAGAGAAAGATGCAGAAGGAAGAGGATGATATTCATATAAAAACTTAAGAGAACAGAGAGGCAGCCTCATCACAGCAGACCAAAGACAAGAGTGGGTCTGTCTCTGTTTCTGTGGCCCTGGCATCTGAGTAACTGCTGCCTTCACAATGCCAGCTAATCAAAGGCTCTGCTGCCAGACTATTGGAGCTACTCCTCCCATTAATAAAATCCATCCAGTTCCTTCCATGTAATTGGGTCAAAATTAAGATTTTATTAATTTATGTGACTATAAGGAAGAAAAGGAAGCAAACAAGGTAATACTGAAAAAAAAATTCGTGGTCTTACCAAACTCAATGGGTTCACTCCATTCCCCCCAGTTTGAGCTTACAAGACAGTTTTTCCCACGTGCTCTGATTTTCAGAGTGTATCTTTTTTTCTCATTGTAATTTTGGAATTCATATCTATCATTCCTTACCTAAAAGGAAAGTGATTAGACTCTGCATTTCACCTCATAGTCAAATATTAACGTCAATATTAAAGTCAAATATTAAAGTTTGTGGGTAAATTTTCTGGTACAATTTCTAAAAAAAGATTTGTATGATTATTTTTTTTTAGGTATGCACTATCTTGCCTGCAAAACTATCTCATTTTTGAAGGTTAAAATTTTTGTAAGTTTATTTTGTCTTTGATTTCTTTTATTATGCTTTATGAACACTTTTTTTTTTTGGTGTGTCCTTGTTTGTGGACCCTAAAGAAATCTGAAAGACACAAAGCAGAAATTGGAGAAGCACCCTGTAAATTCCCCTTGCAATCTTAATGGGGTTTAAAATGTATGGATGGTGTCGCTCATTGCTAAAAAGATTTAATGTTCTTGAGACAATACAATAACAGATAAGTTATATTTGGCCTCATCTTGCTTTATACAAAGTCTGGAATCTGTCAAGCCCTTCCAAGGCTTAGAAGACCACTCATTTTTTGAGGGAAGACCGACAGTATTTATTAAATTCCCCAGGTTTTGAAGATTGTTGTGCTCCCTTTGCCTAGCTGTCCTGAGCTATCAGTGGTATTACTCCAATGAGAAAGAGTATTTCAGGTTTTTAGTAAGCAAAATGTCACATCTGTCAGGAACAAAATCTATTTGTGCAATAGATGGAATGTATGAAGTTTTGTGAAATGCACTGGAAATTTTGCCTACCCCATCCAAAGTGGATATATTCAGTTTACATTTAAAGATATCACAGGAACATATTTTTCTGAATTCTCATTGCTACATTGATACAAAACCTGTATTTCTATAAGTGTATTTTCTGTAATGGTATTTATATGCCTAAGGAGGCAAAAGCACAAATTCGTATGTAACAAGAATACTTACATGAGGAAGCTTTTTCTCTTCTGTGGGCTCATCCTGCAAAACAATGACAAATCTTAATTTTTATTATTTTTTTATCAATCAAATGTTTCTCTAGATTGTTCTCATTTTCTTGCTTTTGAAGATCATAAGTTATTTTGAACTGAAAAATCAATCAGATATAATTCTCCAGTAATCTCCCAGGATAACAGCATTTTATTCAGTTTTGTTTTCCTACGCTTCCTTTTAGGAAAGGAAGGAAATATTAATTATTTATCAGTAGGTGTGAGAAGATGTATTTACCACTAAGGGTATTTTTATACACACTATGCATTCTCATCCATATCCAAATTACGCAAGCAATCACATCATCCTACAAACACAGCAGATCTGGAAGCTGTGATTTCACAATAGTTTGTGAAAACTGACGTGAATAGCGAATTTACCCTCCTTCCTGTCAAAGTCTCTGTTAGACTTATCCATGCTCAGAGGCTATCTGTGAAGAGCTGCTTACACATCCTATGCAATCAAAACTTAATTAACTGGAATCAAACATTGACCTGGATCAAAGAACCTGAACATTTTGAAGAAAGGGATAGGTTCAAAAATGAGTGAACAAATTCAACAGCAGTGACTTTTAGCAATGACTTCAGAAAGCATCAAAAAGCTGAGGTCCTGGAAACATCTATCACATGTAATATCAGGATAGCCAGCATTATGGAAAAGTCAGAAGGGTATAACTGGAAGGGATGTCTCATTACAGAAAACACACCCACAGTGTGTCTTTAACTGTAAAGAAGCCTAGCATTTCCCCATCACTCACTGTCAGCTGAGTGCTTTCAGCTTAGGAGGTGAGGGAAGTCATCAGCCTGTGCTGGGAATGAGCAGGGTGCAAATGAGTTGCCTAAACCTTAGTTGTGTGGTGCTGCTTTAGCTGTCTTACCTCTGTTGGTCTCTCCTGGAGGGTGTGAGTTCTAGCTGCCATCTCCATGTCAGTACTGCTGGGACCTTCAGCACCTGGAGGGCTGTGAGGCACCTACTGCTCCACAGCAGGGAGCCCTGGTGGCAGTGACCCCCAGGAGATATTCGTGCTCCTCTGCAGACACCTGCATTACGGTGTCTCAGCCTAGGAGATGAATTTCCTACTCAAATGTAGAAATCTACACTGAACCCCACCCATTCTGATTGTGGCACAGGAAACAGGAGTTAACGTGTATTTCTTTCAAATAAATGTTTTGACTATATTGTTATATTGTGATCTATATCTTTATGTAAAACTTCATAAACATTTCACACAAGATCTTACTGTCAAATTATGCCAACCAGCTGGAAAGCAGCATTGCTGCAATTGCTCCTTGTACCAATAGGTACCAAGGTAGATACTATTAATGCGTGAAAGATACAAAATCCAGATAATCCGAACAGCCTGCAAGCTGTTGATCTTGTTTTTAATAAACAAATGAGATTTAAGGATGTATTGCTTTATTGTAGTTGTAGATTTATGTTTAACCCTTAGCTGATCTTTCCTGTAATGGTCTTGTGGCTGAGCAGTTGCTACCATGGTAAGCCTCTGAGCTGCAGAAGTTGATGACAGCTAGGATATGAGACCAGGAAAACTGTAGCAGGAGGACACTACAGCTTATGAGAGACAAATTAACAAATAAAGTCAGAAATGTACATATTATAGATATGCATGAGCATAGGTACGGTACCAAACACAAACCAAGAAATTGTTTTTACCTTATTTTGTATGCTAATTTCATACTGAAAACACTTTGTGTTTTCCACATGACTTGTAAGGGGTGGATGCCACGTAATTATGCAACTCATAGGATCTCTGGTACAATGGGCAGTGACATTTAATGGAGCAGTGAGTATTTCTGGGGGAAAAATGGAATAATTAATATAGGCATGGTCAGTAAACAGTCACAACTCCTGCCTTCACAGCAAAATGCATGTGAAGGTGGGGCAGCTGATGTACAACTGTGGGCTGCTGGTGCTAACTGAAGTTATCTGGTAAATAGCCGTAAAATACTTAACCAAAACTTGAGAATATATCACTGCAGTTTTTGGACAACTGAAGTAAATGAAGTTCATGTAAAGAAAAGGTATGAAAGATTTTGTGTAATTCACTAGTGCAATCAGCAGAGTGCCATTTTCTTCTACATCTGTTTTCCAACCTCACATTGACAATGCAAGTTTCCATAGGAAAAAGGAAGGAAGTTTTTGTGTTTTTGGTATTATTCATGATGCATTCAAGACATCTGAATTGGAGTGCCTATAATATAGTTGACTCAGTGTGACCTGATTTCTCTTGGGGCTTAAATACCTAATTCACAGAGGTACCCACATATTTAACTAACGCCATCCTAATTTGGAAGCTGAACCTCACTCTGGTTTTAGGACATGTAGCTCTTGTGGCTCTCAGAGAGGTGTGAAGTTAAGGGATGGAAAAATAAGCCCTTAGGAAAGGTGGCCTTGAAAATCTGACCATTGAAAACCAACCCATCAGGGCTCCCTGCTGTGAAGCAGTAGGTGCCTCTCAGCCCTTGAGGTGCTGAAGGTACCAGCATTACTTGGAATCCATGACTATGTCCACACCTCTTGTCTCAGCAGTTTTCTTCAGGCTGCCTCTGCTTGTTTTAGTCAAGTTTTGGAGCTGTATTCTGTCAGCTGTTGGAAGCTAAGTCTGCCCTGCAGTGCAGGATCCTGCAACAGCTACAGACTTTGTTTTAATATGCTTTTCAAGAAAAATTCCCCACTTCCTTATTTTATAAAACAGTAATAAAGCAAAATGCTCAATTACTTACCAATTTTATACAGGTCAATGTACTCATCATAGAACTGGATCAGAGAGTCTTTGCTAGACCCATTCACCAGGAAGTAAGCTTTTTCAATCCCTATGCTCACGTTTTGGAAGATGCATCCCACATTTCTGCAATTTTCATCTTTAATGTAAAGCTCACATTCCATCTCCTCTTCATCTCTGCATACAGCAAAGTATTTTAGTTAAACATGGGCACTGTGATGTGCTGAATGAGAATTCAGACTTGCCTGTCTCAAGCAGACCTACTTACTTTGACTTTTGCCAGTAGAGAAAATACTGTGTGTCTGCTGGAGCATCCCTTCCTGCCTGCCAAGTGCAGTTCATGAGGAAGATGTTATAAATCACACAGGAGAAGTTTTCAATGGCTGAGCCCTTCATGCCTGCAAACACAGGAATATCCATGGTGAGGAAAAATCATGTGACTCCTCCAAGCTGGAGGATCATGGCACACACTTAGCTGTGTTAGACACCTGCAAGCCCAGCTAGTTATTGCTTGGGTTAGGAATGACAACTGAGAGAAAACTCTACTCTCACTCCACTTTAACTGCCTCTGAACTGTGAAACTTGTCAGTGAAGCATTCCACATGTAAAGGAAGGCACATTGCCTTTTAATACCATCCATGCTGCTACAAAGATAAGTATTTCTTCTTTTGCAATTAACATCCAGGAAACTACTCCTGATGTGTTTACACAGAAGATTTAAAAAGCTGAGACTTTTAAAGTGAGGTTGGACTTTTTCCTGCTCTCCAATCTAGCAGGCTCATCCTTAGATCTTTCCACCTTCATGTGGGTGACAGCGACATGTTCTTTTGCTTTTCTGGAGCACATTGAAACAGGAACCTCGTTGGTTTTAGAGGTTCCTCCTGGCTGGGCTGTGCAGGCATGCTCAGCCTCTTCCTCTCTTCTTCAACCACTTTTCTGCTTCTTACTGTGCTATGTCCTAAATTCAGTGAAAGCATGGAGGCTTCCTGTGCTACTGACTCCATCCCTCTCCAGTGCCCAATAAAGAGGGCAACCTTATGGGAGAACAGGGCAATCCTCTGAGGAAGCTGCACACTTGGAAGGTAGCACCAGCAGGGGAGACACACTGAAGTTTTGGGTATTCTGGCTTATATTTTGAGAGTCACCATGAATGTTTCCGCTGACAAATCTACAGGAAGAGAAGAGCAGCGAGCATTTTCCGTGCTCAGACATGAGAAAGCTGCTGATCCATCACCTCTGTCCTGTCTGAAATACCCCAGTTACACACAACTGCTGCACCCCTGGTGGACAGGGAATTTTAATGGAGAACTCTGAGCTGAGAAGGAAGGGAAAAATGGGTCACAACAAACTCATCAACAGCCCAGTAGAAAGGCATTCAATAAATAAGTACTAACATCTTAATTTGTAACAGCCAGAAGTGTTATTTGACTCCACCCTTAAACCACTGTAATTTCTTAGCATTTTGGAGCCTTAGTATAAAAGAGAATAATGCACTTATGGATACATTTGTTGTAATACATCTCTTGCAGAATGATGGAGACATTTATTACAGAGCAAATAATTTTAACAGATCTGGGGAAAAAAGCTTTTAATAGAAAATAGAGCAGTTGCCTACTATGTAAGTAACTGTTTTCTAAGGCAGCATTTACCTTTAAAAGATTGCAAATGCATAAAACCTTAGCCAGATCATATACATTACCTCCAGGGAGAAAGCTGCATTGTTTTGAGATGTTTGTGTTTGGCACTTCAATGACAAAGGTTAGCCCTTTGTGCATAGGCATGTGTAGTTCCACTGGAAAGCTGCATAGTGGACTATCCACCTGTAAAGAGAACATGGTATTTTATTTCTCTGCTTTTCCTCTTCTGATGTTAGATGAGGCTGGCTATGGAAGTGCAACTCAGGACTGCAATTGCATGTATATGTATGTTTTTGGTTCAAAAACTAGCTCTCTCCTTTAGCACTCAAGGGTGATATAGAATGGAACTGAGGGATCAAAGACATAACTACACAAAAAACTTTGCAGCTCAGGAGTTGGATACTACACTAGTGTGCAACTATTTTAGGAAACTAATAGTAGCCCAGGGGGATAACAGAAGATGGCTAATACATAGGGGAGCCACAAAGGAATTTAATTGAAGGATTAAGCAAAACAAAAGTCCTCATCTGACCTGCTCAGGGGTTAAAAACTGTCTGTGCTGTTATACATATAATCTTCAAAAAAGATGTGATGTATTTTGTACTGTGTATTTCTAAGGCACCTACTTTGCTAGGCTAAATAAGCCATCTTTATCTCCGTTGAGCTTCCTATTTTCCTCTTTTGATAATGTGGGTTTATAACACAGCCTGTGCTACAGGCATGATCCTGTTTACTGGGAAACAAGTGAAGAATTTAGGATTACCATAATCCATGGCAGTGTTTCTGGGATTTTTTTTTTTGTGGGGGGTCTCTTGCTATGTCTCTTTAAAGTCTCTAGAGGTCTCAATCTCAATGCCCCTTTTTTTCAGCAGCTGCATCCCTGCTCATGATTCAACATAGCTGCAGTTCAGGCTATCACTTTCTTTCTACTTTGGTGTCAGAATTTCAATTCTTTAGTATGCATTGGGTGCTCATCTCACAGTAAATGCACCCTGGCATTGCTGATGGCTTTCCACAGCCCCTAAGAGATCAAGCTGTAGACTGCAAACAGCCACATGTCAGATGTTATCTGTGACATTCATTTTTTTTCAGAGTAAATGAAATTGATAAAAGGTACAATTATTTCTCTCAATGAATAGCAAGTTTACCTCTGTGTCTATATATTCCATGCCTCTGTCCATGATGATACATTTGTACTTGGAGAAATTCCTGCTGCTCTCCCAGGACAGTCCCATTTTTCTCCAGTCCACATTCACATTTGTAATAGGTGATTCCTGTGTGTCTGCTGAAAGTGTTGCAGCATAAGTTCAGTAAGGATATGCTATTGCTTTTGTTGAATACAGAGGATGGTATCTGTCAGGTTTAAGATAACAATTGCCAGTTTCATTGCAAGTATCTCTGATAAAGGAAGGGTTAAACCTTGTTTCTCAGATTATATCTGCAAAAACGTACTTACACTCCATACACTGGATGTCAGCATGCAAGGAATGAAATAGCATCATATACCACAAAATCATACAAATGAGTCCAGGAGTATCAAACATATTTCCTTCTCTGGAAAGAGATAATGAAACCTTCCGAAAGAAAAAGGAGAATATTAAAAAAAAATAAAGGAAAATCATGTTGAAGTGTACTTTGGTTTTGCAAAACTTAATTTTTAAAAATATCCTTTAGAAAAGCCAAGCAGAGAAGGTGCTTCAGGCACCTCTTCTTTGAACTAACTGAATAGCCATGATACTGCCTATAACAAAGTAGGTTGAGATAAAGAGGCCATGGACTCTCATGATGATAAATACACTCACTGTATTCAGTGCAGAGACCATGACTGACAATTACTTTTTTCCACATATCTATCCTAACTGTACCATCAGAAAGTCAGGTTTTCTTGCTTTCTGATCCTGTGAGATCACAATGCTGTGCTGTTTATTAGCAGCTAGAATGGTGTTGATAACACACCAGTGTTTTGGCTGCTGCTGAGCAGTGCTGGCACAGCACCAGGGTTGTCTCTCCAACCCCATCCCACCAACTCTGCAGAGTCCAGTGGGACAGGGGTGAGCCAGGGGCTGGGAGGGAACATGGCCAGGACAGCTGACCCCAGCTTAGAGGGATATCCCATATCATATGGCATATCATATAATATCATATCATGTTCCCATATTATCATATCATGTTCCCATCATAACGTATCATATCATATCATGTTCAGCAATAAAACCTGGGAGGAAGGAGGATTGAGATGGGATGAGGCATTTCTTGTCCAGACATTTGACTTCTAAAGCAACTGCCATGTGTACTGCAGCTCCTATTCCCAGGGAATGACTGGATATTGCTGAGGGGAAGTAGAGAATAAGGAAGAGGGGGGGGGTGAGAGAGCAGCTTGGTGAGCAGCTGGTGGCCAACCAAGGTCAGGGCACCACAGTATTTATTCCTGTCACAAATGGGTCTCCACTTTTCAAACTACATAATTCCCACTGGTCTTAGAGGTTTCCATCCATACAGAATAGTCTGCTTCAAATTTTATCTTGCTTCAGTGTCAGAAACCAAGGAGTCAGATGTTCCAGATCACTGTAGGCAATTTAAATTTCTAAGGAAGTGTGAGCATCTGCAAAGGGTGACTCTACATTCATTCATGTGGTATGGAGGACTGAGCAAAGTTAGTCAAACACTGGTGTCAGCTCTTGTCAAACATTTCTCATCTTATGTACAATTTCCCTTTTCTCCAAGGAGGTTAAAACTCTTTGGAAAAGATTTCTCTATTCCCAGCTTTTTTTTTTTTTCTACATGAAGAAGCAACTCTGGTTAAATTTTCATTTGCTTTAGCACTGCCTAGCAGTGCAACTTTGTAGCAGCAATTTTCTTGATTACAGATAGTACTAAGAATAATTTTAAAACTGAATTAAATTCTTACAAACTCAAGAAAAAGAGAAACGTGGTAATATTTTGTTACTAATCAGCCCTTCTATATTAATTTTTATGGTCATCTCAGGATGCTGATTTCAAACTGACTCCACTTGTGGTGAAAGCAAAAACCCACCCTGATGTTCCAAGTCATTCTGTAATCTTGAATATTTTGAGAAGGCGAGTCACATTTCCTTGAAATTGGCTTGATGTGACATTTCCATCACGTCCTCAGGATTGAAGCTGGGCCTTGGGGTTGCAACAGAGACAGACTCTTCACTGTAACCTGCTTATCTCTTGCAGCATCCATATTTGTAAATCACCATGCTACAGTTAGGATGTGGCAAGGCTGCTGGGAAGCGATACTGAAGAATCTCAAGTACAAGCAGTATGGAGGACTGGCCATTGAATTCTCTGTGAGATATTGTCTCAACAGTTATTTCCACTTTCCCATGCTCCCAGGGACCACCCCAGCAATGCACATGAGAACCTTGAGACCTGTTGTCCTTCCAGTTAGCCTCTTAATCATATTTTCTCTGTTTTGGCCCTTCTGTTCAGTCACTCAACACTTTCCCCCTCCTTTCCTCATGCTCCTTTTCTAGGCATTTGTTTTCCTTTTCTTTGGCAACTGTCTGCTCTCCTTTCCTTTATTTTCTTTGTTTCATTTTTCTTGAGATCTCCCTCTCTGCTCTGATTACTCCTGTTCTTTCAAAATCTCCCTCAGGTTTCCTACACATGAGTGCAGCCCCATCTTGCAGGTACCCTTCATGCTTTCTCATGGAAATGCTCATCTGGGACACTGCCATAGGAATCATCCACAGCCCTGTCTGCTTAGAGGAGTGTTTGCTGCCATCATTGTCTCCACACTCTGGACATTTCATTGGACATGCAGTGGGAATAGCAGGGTCTGTAAGCATTCCCTTTCCTCATAAGAAATGATCACCCCGGCTGAATGCCCCAACACATAGCCAGGTACTCTGTTTTTTCTCTGCTTGGAGGCAGGATGGGCAATGTAGGAGCTGTGGTGAGCCCTGAACCATTCAGCTGAGCAATCCAGACCTTCTGTACAGTGTCCAAACAAGTGGCTCCAATAATATTTTTAGGAATTTCCAATCGTATTTTTAGGAATTTTCTGCCTCCAGGACCTCCATTCTCTCCCAGACTGGTCTTCTTCAGACAGGTGTGGTAAAGCTCTCTCTGGTCTGAAGTCACCTTAGTACTGAAGGTGCCAGAAAGAACACTCATGTCAAAATGATTGTGAGTGTTATTTGGAGGATTAGACCAGAAGAACCATACATATTCTGCTGTAAGCAATATTTCCTCATATTTCATCAAAATAGATTTTATTGGGATGAAAATGCCCAAACTGGATGATTTTTTCTGCCTTTCTTCTTTCCTCTTTCTCCCCTGGCCAGCCTCAGAAGTGTGTGTCTATCCTGCTACACAGGGGAGAGCCCCAAGGGTACTCAAGCACCTGTTTTCCAGACTCCTCAACTCTTAGCTCACTCCCTAGCTCTCTCCAGGGCAGTTTGTAATAAGCCCAGTCTATCCACCTTATCAGTGTGTCAGAAGTGAAATACTGTCAGGTAACCTGTAGTGGTTTCTACAGAAAGCAGGCACTAAATATTGACTTAAGCACTCTCAATTCTTACCCTCTCAGTCCATTGTCTTTGCTCTTAGGCTGTGAGTACAGGATGGCACCAGAAAATGTCACCTGAGACCAGTGACTTACTTGCTTCAGTGTCTCTGGGAAAATTACACCTGCCCATGACACTCTTCCAGAAATGAAACTCTGTATTTTACTCATAGGGTAATGTGAGGATAAATGGATACTTATACATTGCCAAGATATGGGAAATATCATACACTGGCTAAACCTTCCTGGAAGCATTGAAATAGGAATAGAAGTCTTACAATGCATACCAAGCAATATTATTATCAAATTGCTGCCTAAATGCAACTATTCCAGTTTTTAGATCAGTATTCTGATTCCTGTAGATGCTACAAAACTGGGAGAAGTGGGTGCTACGCGACTATCTTTACTTCAGAGGGACCGGGAGAAGCTGGAGAAATGGGATGACAAGAATCTTTTGGAATTCAGCAAAGGAAGGTGTGCTGAGTCCTCTGCTTGGGGAGGAATACCCCCTGGCCCCAGCAGAGGCTGAGATCCACCTGGAAAGCATTTTGCAAAGAGCACAGGCTGACCATGGGCCAATGGTGTGCCCTTGCAGAACAGAAGATCAAAGGCACCCTGGGCTGTACGAGGCAGAGTGCTGCCAGCAGCTCAAGGGAGGTGTTCCTGCAGTGCCCTGTCTTGTTCTGGGACCCCCAGGAGAAGATATGGAGCTGCAGGAGGGAGTCCAGCAAAAGGGCTCTGGACACATGAGAAGAGGCTGAGAAATCCGGGGTTGTTCATCCCAGAGAGATGAAGACTCAGCAAGATGATATCCATGTGTACAAATACCCAGCTGTGGGGAATGAGGAAGAGCCAGGCTCTGCTCAGTGGTGACAACTGACTGGACAAGAAGCAATGGGCAAAAACTGAAATCATGGAAATTCCATTTAAACACAAGAAAACACCCTTTAACTGTGAGGTAGTCAACTGCTTGAACAGGTTTTCCAGGAAAGCTTTGAAGTCCCCAATGTTGGAGTTACTGGCTGGACAAAGCCCTGAGCAACCTGCTGTAGCTGACCCTGTTCTAAGCAGGGTTTGGGATAGGACAATTTCCAGAAGTGCCTTCCAGCCTCATCCATCCCATGATTTTGTGATCTACCTTTTTCTCCCCCCAAGAAATAGAAATCTACCTATTTCTAGTTAATTTATAGAAAGGGTACAGAAAATAGCATTTCTTTCACTTATTGAAAAATAGATGTCAGATAAAAAATGTCAAATAGTGCAATATATATCACAGACATTTCATAGTCTTCCTTGGATCTTACAGAAATCTTTACAAATTTTGTATTTACACATTTATACTTTTAATCAAATTGGTAAAAGAATCCTCAAAATATTCTATAGAATTCCTTAAACTCAAAGGACACTGATCCATATTTTGTACATATGCAAATATGACTGTACATAACAATCCCTGGAAAATATTTGTATCCTGCAAAAAATCTTCTGTGGCATAAAAAAATCAACACAGAACATAGAGAGACATACCTCCTCTTGAAAAACTCTCTTCATTTATCTTGTTTGATTTTGGTTCGCAGCAGCAAGGACACTTTAACGTGTAGTTGTAGTCACATACAGGAATCTGTAAATGTTTTGCTCTGCCAGTTTGCTTTGTTTTACTGCATGACAGTATTAAGTAACAAATGCTGCAAGTTAGAAAGCTGGTCACTTTATCATTTCCCTTACTGCTTTTGAGCTTCCTTAAGTTTCCTGATTGGCAGATGATAACAATTTCACACGAAGAGATCATGCAACTAACTCTTCCTTCCTCTTATATCTGATGAACTAAGCATTAATAGTCACAATATGCAAACACATTACCAAAAATACATAAATACTCAGCAGGGTCACAGTAGATCAACATGCTCATAGAAGTACCACCTCTGTATATGAACAGATTTTCATAAATAATATGTTCTGGGGATAAGAGCAGTTGTGTGTGACTGGTTCATGTTTAAAGTGACTGCCTGCCTATGCTGGTACTGGCCCCTGCAGAAGCCCAGTTTCTCCTTTGAGGAAGATCAGTCCTTAGCAGGTATATACAAACAGCCAAGAAAGTTCTGTCTTGCACATTTGCAGGCAAAGAAATGCCAAGGAAAATACCAGACCCAAATTTCTGAACTTTCTCAGTGCTGACTATGGGTTGCTTTTGTTTAGTTCATCTTAGGCTACAATATCATGTTAGGTGAAAAGGTGCCTGACTGCAGAAATTAAAAGAAAATGTCCAAAGCATTTACCGAATAGCATAATGCTACATTTGCAAAAATCTTTGCAGTCATGTAAGTATGAGAGGCATAATCCATTTTATTTGCTTTAACTTTCAACAACTTCAGATGTGGCTCTGACTGTTAGTCACTTCCCCATTTGTTTTACATGACATCTGACATACAGTTATGTAATCTGCATGTAATGGATTTTTTTTTTTTTATTTTCCTGCTGTTCTTGGATGCTTTTAGCAAACATTTAACATTTAAGGAGTTCATTTAACCCCTGCCTTCCACTCCCAACACAGGCACAATAGCAGGAAGGTGAAGAATTCCCTAGGCCTCTAAGGTGTGAGGGAGGATCCTTAGTAGTTTGTCTGCTAAAGGAAGAACTATATTTAACCCTGGTATCATTGAACCAAAATTATAGGGTGGGTTTGTTTGTTTGTTTTGCTAGTGTACACCCCCAGATCCACCAATAGCAAACTACAGACTTCAAATTTTAAACTTCTTTGCCTTTCAGTTCACTCTGCTCAGTTTTGCCCACCTTTACCAAGCGGTTCCCACTAGAAGGACATGTTAATATTATTTTCCTTTTCAAATCCTTGGGTGAAAACACTTAGGTAAGTGGAATGAGTAACAGTTTATATGGAATAATAATCCCAATATTACCGGGTGGGATGTGCCTGGGCTCGTTTAACCCTCACTGCTGGCCAAAGGCAGCAGCTGTGGTGTTTCACCTCAGAGACACCTTTGGCCGGCTGGATGCTGCAGCTGGGCACTCAGAACAAATCCAGGCATAGTAGGAACTCAGTTTACCTCTGGTGGAAAAGGTTCAGGTGACGGTGAAGAGAAACAGGAGAGGATTCTATCGCGGAGTTTTAATGCAGAGTTTTATTCCAGGATGACAGACCTCTGAATCTTGTAACAGCTCCCAACAGAATCCCGACCGCATGGTCCCGTCTCCTTTTAAGCCCGGGGACAGGGGGAGGGGAAAGGAGAGGTTGGCACACCTGGGGGGGTTGGGACAGGTGAAACAGGAAATGGCATCACACTGCAACAAGTTTAGTCACAGCATGTGTGAGGCAGGGCACAGCTGCAGAATTTTGTCTCTGGAACCACATACTGGCATTGGCTCAGTCCTTGTCAGCTTTTTCAGTACCTTGGGGACAGGACACGCATGTTTCAAATTTTCTACTCACTAAAGGATTTAATTTACTTATTTTATGCAGCCTAAAAAAAGCACATCTAGTACATGTGTAGTCCCAGTTCAATGTGATCTGAAATTGTCTATTCATCAACTATGCTCTACTGGGTACCACCACTCTCCTCAGTGGCCACTGCAAACTTGAATAACTTTTCTGAAGCACCATCCTTCCATGTCACACATATTTGTGATGCAAGGTGTGTGTCTGTGTGCCTGATTAATTTTGGAGAGGGGATTTGCATGCTGTTGTGTCTGGTGAGGTTTTAGGGTGATGTGAAGATGGTATTACAGTATCACCTGGCCAGTACCTTCAGGCTGCCCAAACAGTGGCTGAATTAGTTTTATCTGATCCATTTGTAAGCTATATGAGGAGTGGCTCACCATCCCTGGAAGTGTTCAAGGAATGACTGGATGTGGCACTGAGTTGCATGGCTTTGTTGAAAAGGTGGTGGTGTTAGGTCAAGCGTTGGACTCAATGATCTTGGAGGGCTTTTTCAACCTTGATCATTCTGTGATTCAAGGATTTTGCATTGTAGCCTAGACTACTTCATCAGGGTTCTATCTGTAACACCATTTCTGAATCAGTTGAATATGTTATCCATCTCCAGGAGAAAAAAGAAAACAAATGAGAAGTTTGTTTAGGCTCTACTTGACAAGACCCCCATGCCATCTCTTGAGTGTCTTGATACTTTTGGTATGCTTTACTATTCCCTTCTGCAGGCTGAGCCACTGAATGGTTGTTCATAGATCATGGCTAGGTTTGGTGGACTGGAGCCAAACTATGCCTCACTCTGGCAGTTTTGCCCAAGAGGAGAGTTGCTGTGCAAGGTTATATAAACCAGTGCAGTCTGTTACAGCCCCACCACCCTTTTAGCAATTTACTGTGAGCATTTCCACTCTGACCACTGCTGCATACTGGGAAAAATACATAAATGGTTTGCAAGTGTGACCATCATGAATTCAGCCTCTTTTGGAAATTTGTTTTGTTGCTCTGACCTGCTGCAAAAAGCTTCCCAGGTGAGTCTTTGACCAGAATGTAATCATTAACTGTGTCAAAGGCAATAGGTGTGCCAAGAGCTGTTTGTGTTCAGCCACGGTATAAGCTGGAGAAAGTACAGCGTTGCTCCCCAGCACTGAAACATGTCCAGGAACAACTGTTCCCAGCATTAGTTCAGCCAGGATTTACAAATAATGTCCTGAACAGCTCCTGGACATAGTCCAGAGGTTAGCTCAGGCCAGGGCTAATTTCTAAAGGTAGTTTGCATGTGTCCACTTCATTTAGGGATTTAAGAGTGTGTCTGGACTCTTATATATAAATTGGCCCCTGTGCAAGAAAATAGTCCCAGGAATGTTTAGTCTAATAATAAAACATCTAGTACCATTATAAAATTAGTCTAATAATCCAACAGCAATGTTCAAATGTCTAATGTAAAAATCTGAATGAATCTCATTTTTTTAGTTGCCCATGTGTACTTGAAGAACTCCAAAGAAACTTCTATTATGAACTGACCCATTTTTGACAGTAAAACAATGAAATTCAGGGATCAGAATTTAAAAAAAAATATTCATCTCAATAAATTAATCATTAATCTTTTTAATATGAGACAGAAACACAATTATTTTTTCTTAAGATTAAAACATAACTAAAACTTGCTGAATAAAATATTCCAATCATATTTACAAAATAGAAGATATCCAATAAGTGCAACTTACCCAAACAGTTAAAATTAGCCAAAACTAAAAGCAAATACAATGGCATTTAAAAAGATTGCATATAAGGTATCATTCTATCTTGGCTGCATCATGCTTTTATACAAGAAAAAGGAGAAAGTAAAGAAAGCCTATATATTATTTCAGACTTTCCACAGGGATATACAATTGTCTAAGAAATGCACTTTCAGACTCCTCCATTTTTCTTGGTTATCTCACGATGTCAGTAACTAATACTATCTCTTCATTTTCAGATGTTGTTGACTGTATTTTGCTCTCCATCAGCTGAAAGGAAAATAAAAACTTCCATCAGTTTTATACCAAATGTTAGGTTAGCCTCTACTTATGCACAATTCTGAGAGTATTTCACCTGTTTTCGCTGTGTGTCCACAAAGTCTGTCCTGTTTCCTTACAAAATCCTGTTTGGAACTGTTTTCTGTGTTTCTGTGTTATTTTATTTCCTGCACATGTAACTTGCTAGTGGGTAAGTAGGCAAGGTGTGCACCTGGAGGGATTCAAGGGGACAGCTTGGAGAGGGTGACCTGGGGGGACACAGGGCTCAGACACTGGGATCAGGTGTGAGGAACTTTATGGTGGTTGTAGATGAAGAGAGTCAGGAGATGTGCTAATCTCACTGGCAAATTCAGCCCTGCTCGGCTGGGGGGTAGCAAGGGGACTGTGATGTCCAGGACCCTATTTTAGAGACTGCTGCTGGTGCTGATGAGGTGCTGGTAGAGGCAGCTGTGCTGGTTTTGTTTCTGGCTGCCTCACTGTGCCCTGTTGTGTCATTGTCCATGTTCTTTGTTTTGGGAAAGTGAACAGCCCCTCCTGCTGCCTGGATCTACCAATGGGAGCATCAGCCTGTGCACCTCTGAGACTGGAATGGGAGAAACCCCGTGGTGCTGGAGGAGCACTGCATTTGACTTCCCTTAAAAAACTCTCCTGCTGATTTTCTTTTATTTTTCTTCAGAATATGGCAAAGAGAAGAGCGATCCTCTGTAATAAGTTCCTTATCATTTAAAAATTCAGCTGGTAGAGTCTTGTGTGTATTTCACACATTTAATTTAAAAATAGAAAGAGAACATACTTCTGGATTTGTATCAGCCAGTGTGAAAAAAGCAGGTTTTGGTCCTGGGATCTGTGGAAATACTGCCTTCCAACAGCCAGTCCTGGAAATCAAAACGTATTGAATACAAAATTAAAATTGTATAACCATAATGTGACAACACCATTGCATCCTTGAAACTGCTCTTATCTTCCTCTTCACTCTTAGAAGTAAACTGAAAAATACACATAATCTCAATACAGAATGAATGTATATCAGGAAAACATTAAGAATTTAGAAGGTAATAGATAAATTTTTTGATTGAAGATTTACTAGTAGTAAATTTCCTTCTTAGAGAAAGAAATTTGTCCTGCTATTTCACTACAAACAGTGAAAAGTGGGGGTAAAAGTTTTGACAAGTTGAGAGAGCTGTATCTTCTCTGAATTACTGCATATTTCTATGCAAAGTGCATCATACAGGAGAATATACTTTTTCTTTCCATTTCTGTTTCACTTATGGGGTTTATTTTACCTATCCTACAGAGACACCTCCACCTTATTTGTTAAAAAAACTTTAGGTCTTACACACACAGAGAGAAAATAAAATAAATGCATAAATTAGGTTTACCTTTTGCAGAAAAAAAATGTGATGATTGCCATTAAGAGTGTTGCAACTCCTACCCCAAGTAAAATCCATACTGAAGAAGATATAATTTCCTCATTTCCTGAAAGAGAAACATTCATAAATTAGTAGCAATAGTAGTAGTAGTAGTAGTAGTAGTAGTAGTAGTAGTAGTATTAGCAGCCGTAATATGAGGCATAGATCATAGAATTACAGAACATTGAATAGTTTGGGTTGGAAGTGACCTTTAGAGATCACCTAATTCCAGCCACTCTGTCACAGGCAGGGACGCCTTCCACTAGAGCAGATTGCTTAGAGACCCAGCCTGGCTTTGAACACTTTCAGGGATGGGGCATCCACAGCTCTCTGGGCAACTTGTGCCAGTGCCTCATCACCCCTATGGTGAAGAATTTCTTCCTAAAATCTAACCTAAATCTACACTCTTTCAGTTTAAAGCCATTCCCCCTTGAACTATGACTACATGTCCTTGCACAGTCCCTCTCCAGCTCTATTGTAGCCCCTTTAGGTACTGGATAAGTGTAAGAGGGTGTCTCTGGGGCCTTCTCTTTCCCAGGTAGAGCAAGCCAAACTTTCTCAGACTGTGAGAGGTGCTCCAGCCCTCTGATCCTTCTTGTGACCCTCCTCTGGACTAGCTCCAAGAAGTCAATGTCCCTCCTGTGCTCAGGACCCCAGAGCTGGCTGCAGCACTGCAGGTGGGGTCTCACCAGAGCAGAGCAGAGGGGCAGAATCCCCTCCCTGGCCCTGCTGCCCACGCTGCTCTGGATGCAGCCCAGGACACGTTTGGCTTTCTGGGCTGTGAGTGCCCATGGCTGGGTCATGTCCAGCCTCTCATCCAGCAGCACCCCCGAGTCCTTCTCAGCAAAGCTTCCATCAATTCCTTCATCCCCCAGACTGTATTGGCACCAGCAGCTGCCCTGAGCCAGGTGCAGCCCCTTGAACTTGCTCTTGTTGGACTTCATGCTGTGTCAAACATCTGCTGTGGGCACTGACTGTGGTGAATGTCAGTCTGAAGGGTTTCACTTGGTATAAAAATGAATTCTGTCATTTACCACTTTAGCAGAAATGTCTGATGGGAAGAATTAACATTGATCCTATTTGTCCATCCCCTGGAGTAAGCAGGAGCTCACTACAGCTGCAAAGGTGTAATTTTTAATGTTATTTCCAGTGTTAGAATGTTAAGAAATCGATTAAGTCTCTTCCCACTCTTCTCTGTAGTGTGAAACAAAACGTTTGCCAATCCTTTTTACATGTGTGTGTGTCCACAGGTGTGTGACACTGTGTGAGGTAGGCAGGACATCCCTGGGGGAAGAGTAGCCCAGGGCTTGGGTTTGTTCTTACCAAACTCAACAGGTGCACTCCATTCCCCCCAGGCTGGGCTCACAAGGCAGGCACTGCCAGCTGCTCTCATTTTCAAGATGTACTTCTTTCCTGTATTTGATCTTAGAAATATGTTACTGTTTCCCGCTTCCTAAAAAAACACCCAAAAAACTGAGTTGCTTTTCTTTGTTCCATGCCTGTGTTGGCAATATGTATGTGCCATTTACCAGTGGAACTTTAAAGAGGCTATGAAAGCATTGTTATTAAAGAAGGCTGCTGTTACAGAGAAAAAAAAAATCATTATTATTTATATAATATATAAACAAATATTTATCTCAAAAATAACCTGACACTCGTGCAACTTTTTACATTTAGAAGCATTTCATCTTTTACACTATAAAAGTATAACCTGTGATTTCTTATTATATGGTTTGATTTATTGATAACTTCCCATAGCACATAGAGAGGCAGAAAATTCTCTTTAGCCATCTAATTTTAGTGCTTGAACTGAGTGATTTGAGGAATAAGGTGTCTGTGCACCTGCCTCAGTCTCTGCATTATGAATTTTCAGAAAAAAGCTTAACTTTCCAGCCAAACCTGTAAAATAAGTAGATGACTGCAATACTCAGTGTTACCAGAATTTAATGTAATACTCTTGCACTTGGTGGCTTTTGCATAGAGGTGGGATGTGCAAGCTGCACTGATTAAAAGGAGGTGCAGCATCCCTGGATGAAAAGCCTCCATCCAAAAAGAACTTTTGTGGTCTATGTTTTTCATAAACAAAATTGAATTCCTAGGAGATACTTTATCTTTTCTCTGTAGTCAGTGATGTGTAACTTCAAAGTCTGTTCCAAATATTTGAGAAGGAGAGTGGACAATAAAATGTAAAATTGGAGATTTTTCAAAATACTTACGGAAAAGCAATAAAGTTCTGCCCCTGAATGTATAATAAATTGCATATGTCATGATGATTTAGCAGTTTGATGTATTCATGATATCCATTGAAAAGGTTCCCATAAAGCATAGGATACTGAGCACATACTGATTTAAAGGTATTTCCATACTATTTACTTTTCACAGTTGACAATGAAATGAACATTTATTGCTGATTAATAAACAAACAGACTCACTTGTATGGAAGTATATATGGGTTTTCTTTTAGGATTATCCTGTAAATTGAAAGAAAAAGAAAAGCAACTAACTTTATTTCTATCATTGATTGTTTTATGTTTCAATAATAATTAATTTTTATCTCCTGTTCCATTTTTCTGCATTCTAAAACTAGCGATTTGTCTAACATTTAGTATCTAATATCTAATTCATCTACAATGCCAACTTAAAATAGTAATTAATTCTGCTACTGAAAGATATTTGTTTTCCTTTTCATCACAGTAGAGGTATAAATTTAATTTCAGATTGAAACGCAAAGCAAACCAGACCTAAATGAAAACTATAAGTTTATTTTTATAGACACCAGGAAGAAAAAAAAGAAATAATCTATAACATAAACATTTTCTTTTACATCTAATGTTTTAATATTGCAATAAATGTCACTGTATGTAATTGCAAATATTATATAAATATTTGATTTTCTTTCAGATGAAAATATTTGGCATGGATTCACATATATTTTAGGTTGTCCTCCACTACATTTTTGATAGGTAGAATAAAATTTGCTCATGTTGTTTGAATAGCCATAATAACTACCACAAAATGTACTGACCACACACAACTAATGACTGCAGAATATATCCTCTCCATTAGACAACTTGTTAGGTATTTTTGTAATTATTTTGCAATACACCATTTTAGAGCAAAACTCAATCAATCCAGACTTATTTTTTCAAATAATTGCATGCATGCTCGTGTGGCACCTGGAAATGAGGCTGTTCAGCCTGGAGAAGAAAAGGCTCTGGAGAGAGCTTCCAGCACCTTCCAGCACCTAAAGGGTCCTTCAGGAAGGCCGAAGAGGGAATTTTCACAAGGGTATGTACTGATAGCACTTGGGGGGATGGCCTTAAGATGAAGGAGGGTAGGTTTAGATTAGATATTAGGAAGAAATTCTTTACTGTGCTGGTGGTGAGGCACTGGGACTGAGTGTCCAGGGAAGCTGTGGGTGTCCCTGGAAGAGTTCAAGGCCAGGCTGAATGGGGCTCTGAGTAACTTGGTCCAGTGGAAGGTGTCCCTGCCATGGCAGGGGGATTGAATTAGATGGTCTTTGAGGTCACTTCCAACCCAAGCCATTCTAAGATTGCATAAAGCAAGCTGTTGTCCAGGACGCCTTCTTCGAGCTAAATTATGCACGGGGGTCAATCTAGGCCAAATATCTGGCCAATGAACGCCTTGTTCTTCTTTATTGGTGCAGGGGTAACCTGAAAGTTTTGAGTAAAGTGATTACAGAGCCCTGGGGGGAAAGGTGAAGGGCAGGAAGTCCAGATGGAGTCTCCTCAGGCCTTCCAGTGAGAGGGAAAGGCTTGAGCAGAATCGCAGTCATCCAGCAGGTTGAATAACTGAATAACTGCTGTCACAGGCAGGGCTTTGTCTGCTGTGGCCTTGGGATCCTTTTTGATAAAGAGGGGCTACTGGGCAGGAATGGGATACATCTCACCAAGGAAGGGAGAGGATTGTGTCCTTGCAAACAGATTTGGGCAACTGGGCCTTCTACTGTGTATAAAGGAGTTCCTTGTATGCACAGAGCTCTGTCTTGGGATAAATAATGAACCAGTTAGAGAACTTGTGTGTTCACAAGGCATCAGAGGACAGATCAGCAGAGTTGTCAGTGATAAAGCAATAAATTTGGCAGAAGAAATTTTTATGGGTAAATCTTCCAAAGATATGATTATAGCTGCATCTGATAAATGTCACAGGAACCTACAGTGCTCAATTGGTGGAATAATTGCTGTACCTTGACATAATTAGCTGGGTGAAAACTGCTAATGATGATGAAAAATAGCTAGAAAATTCAGATAAAGTATGAATTGAGTATTCTTTATAAAATGAATGTTACATATATTAAAGGTTATTAAAAAGTATGTATTGCTTTACTACAATAGATTTTATTCCAATGTCAGGCAGATTTTTCAATAATGTTTCTTTGTTACAACAGCCCAGTGATTCAGAGAAGTAATGCTGTTTCACAGCAGTTAGCTGGGCTTGCAAAAAGATTCGTCTGTGAAATAGTAAACCCAACCCAGACTAAGAAATTCCAAATTCCAGAGCACCTTCAATCAGCCACTAAGTAGGTGGCCCAATCTGGTTGTAGCTCAGGAAGATTTTTCCTTTGTAGTCTCTGTCTGCCACCCTGTGGCGTTTCGGTGCAGTTCTGCCGCAGGGGTTACATCTGCCCTTGCAGCGGAGCACAGCAACCTCATTGCCTCCCTGCTGCTGCCAAAAAACTTGCAAAGCCAAGGTCACCCCCCACTCACCTGTCCTTAATCACACTGCCTTTCTGCTTCCTCTCACATTTATTTACCTTTTGTTCATCATTATAAACCTTCAACTTTTGGACCAACAGGTGTGGTGCATATATCTGGGTAAGCATTTCATACATGGAGAAATTAATTCATTTCTGTTAACTCAAAATTGTTATGTGAATGCACATTTCCCTTTTCACTCTTTAAAGCTCAGCTCTGGCCTTCCACAGAGATCCAGTTTCCACTGGAAATACTCCCAGTCCAGGGCAACTCCAACAAGTGTTAGTGAAAGAAGTGCCTTTTCTAAATGCTGTCACAGACAAAGCTGTGATGTGTTTGAATCTTGATTAACCATGCTTCACCTCTAGGACTGTCCCAGACATCCAGTGTATCTCCAGCAGTGTCTTACTCAAGGAGGCAGGGATTAAAAAAACCCCAAACAATGGGGCAGTATGGTAGAGCAGGATTTGGTATGGACCTGAAAAGTGCAGTCACAAAAGAATAAGGTGCTATATATGGGGAAGGCTACATCACAGAAGAGCCTTTTCACTCATGTTTATTGATAAATGCAAATATATGAATTAATGTTGAGTGTAAGTGAAGACATTCTTACCTTATACTCTATGTTAATTTCATATTTAAAACACATGTCCTTGTTAGAATGACTTATCTGGGGTCGTTGCCATTGAATTATGCAATCATTTTTAATTTCATCACAGTTGACTGTGATATTTGATGGAGGCATGAGCTTTTCTGAAATGATATAACCAAGAATTCAAATAATTAAAATCACTTGATCTCTTTTTTATTTGATGAAAGAGAGTGAAATTGCAGGTAACACCTCTATGAACAAAGATACTTGTTAATATCTATTTTCCTTAGGACCTATTAGAAATAAAGACCAATGTTTTCTGAATCATGTACACAGGATCATAGAAGAAAAGAAAAGGGACTAAGACAGCAAACATGATATAGGAGCATACAAAGACACAATCCCCTCTTTTTCTAGAGGAGTAAGGTAAAATACTGTCTTCCTTTTAAGAGAACTTATTACTGTGGATGAACTAGCTCCTGCTATCCCTAAAGTAAGACATTTAAAGATCTTTTTTTCTCTAGGTCTCCTCACAATGCTTGTGACATGAAGGTTTTGCCTTCAATCTGTTGTGAACTATGCAGTTTATTCCCCCCTTTCAAAAGAAATAGCCGTACAAAATTTAAGAAATACACTCAATTTTTAATAGTCTAGCTAGTTTCTTCATGTATTCTCCCTCACTTCACAGATGTAAGCAGAAGTATGAGCACCTTTATATTTTGATCATTGCCAATGACTTGATTATTGGAACAGCAGAAAACAGCCACTCATGGCAGAAAGGGTGACAAAATGGAAGAAAGTTTAATATGAGCTAGAATACTACTTTACCTCAGTCTTTAGGGACAGGCCTGACCTGTTTGTGATGGGCTAGTTGGTCAAAGAACAATCTTGTTTTATCTGCCATGAGTGACATTACAGCTCAGTTTCTTCTTTTAGAACAAAACCTTTTCTGTTCAATATTTTAGCACAATACCAGAATCAGTGTGACATTTCCAGTGAGATTCTGCTGCAGAAACAGTGACTGCACAGGATGCTTTCAAGTACAGCACCCATGCCTAAGGTATGTTGTACATGTCTTAATTCATTTACTCCAGGGTACAGTGTCCTGTATGTCATCCCCACTGGCAAAAAAAAAGCAGAAATTAGTGCTCAGATAAACTTCTAAAAAGTCTTCTCTCTCTTCTGTTGAGAGGTGTTTGGCCATCACTGACAGGGCAGCAAGGGGAAGTACAGTTTTTTAAGTCTTGTGGACTTTGCTTGAGAAAAACCTAAAACTTATAAGGGTAGATTGCTAAAGAACCTGGGAGATAATGCAGCTGTGAGCTTTCCTGTTTGATTCCCCTCTTTGTCTTTTGCTTGGGGAATAGGTTTTCTTAAGGAAGCCACAGTGTCTTACTCTCAACTCTAGGTTGACAGGGTATCTCAGGGATAAATGCCTGAGAAGGAAATACAATAATTAAAATAAAGCTGAAATAAATTATTGACTTACCAATTTTATAGAGGTCAATGTACTCATCATAGAACTGGATCAGAGAGTCTTTGCTAGACCCATTCACCAGGAAGTAAGCTTTTTCAATCCCTATGCTCACGTTTTGGAAGATGCATCCCACATTTCTGCAATTTTCATCTTTAATGTAAAGCTCACATTCCATCTCCTCTTCATCTCTGCATACAGCAAAGTATTTTAGTTAAACATGGGCACTGTGATGTGCTGAATGAGAATTCAGACTTTCCTGTCTCAAGCAGACCTACTTACCTTGACTTTTGCCAGTAGAGAAAATACTGTGTGTCTGCTGGAGCATCCCTTCCTGCCTGCCAAGTGCAGTTCATGAGGAAGATGTTATAAATCACACAGGAGAAGTTTTCAATGGCTGAGCCCTTCATGCCTGCAAACACAGGAATATCCATGGTGAGGAAAAATCATGTGACTCCTCCAAGCTGGAGGATCATGGCACACACTTAGCTATGTTAGACTCCAGCTGGTTATTGCTTGGTTTGAATGGAATGACTTGGTTTGAAAGGAATCACTTATTTCATTTTGTTTTCTAACACTGAAAGATATTTGCCCTGATAGATTCAATGAAGAATTTTTTTTTTATGGATAAATCCCCCCAAAATGTGATTATAGCTGCAACAAAACAATGTGTGTGGAAAAAAGAGCTGGTGATCTTAGGAGCACTGCATAAACTTTATAGACTTACATTGGATGGCTGCTATTTTAAGGTCTAAAGATTGTTTTTCTGCTATATACAAAGTCAAGGGTGAATAGATGTCAGGCAGGTGGGTAAATAGCTGCAAGCAGAAAATATCAAAATAGGTCACAGCAATATCCATCAACTCAAGTTACCCAATGCTGAATGTGGTAAGTTTGCTGAGGGTGTTAGTTCATGTGCTTTCAAGGATGTAGATCAGATACAAGAAAGAAAACCTTTACTGTGAGGGCAGTGAGGCAGTGGAACAGGTTGCCCAGAGAAGCTTGGATGCACCATCTTTGGAGGTATTGGAGGCTGGGTTTGGTGAGACAGTGAGCATTCAGGTGTACCGGAGCACATCCTGAAGGGGCTGGAACAAAGTGATCTTCAAGGTCCTCTCCAACCCAAATCATTCAGTGAATATGATTCTATGACTGAGGAACAGTGTCTCACTTCTAAAAATTCAGTATCAAACCCAGTAAAATTCAAAATTGTGTCTAGGATCTTTCTTAGCATGCAGCAGGTACTTTATTTGTAAAAAAAAAATCATTTAACTTAGTTCTGTATATTCCTCTGACAGCTTTTTAGATTTTGTCTCAGACATCCAGACACTCCTCCAGTCTTGGACTTCCTAGAGACTCAGTAAATACCTCAGAAAACAAAACAGTTGGAAAGAAAAAGATGGACCTACCTTTTATTTCAAAATGTCTTTACCTCGTTTATCTTTCTATTACAATCTTCAGGTTCAGAGAAGATGGAAAGACTACATTTTAAAAGGCTGTATAACTATAAATAGGTCTGTCTCCCTTGCTGCTTGTGCTTTGGGGAACCATCTTAGCGTAGGAAGTGTTGCAAAATAAATGTTCATCACTTCCCCCCTGATTCATAGCAAATTTTGTAATTGCCCAACTCAGGATTTCTTATAACGTGAACAAGAAGTTAGCTGGTTAAATTTCCCCTTTTGTTGCACCAGAGTATGATCGTGTTTGGGTATCCAAAAAGTGCTTAAATTTACAGGTATTTGTCTCTAGCTCTAAACAATACTGAGGAGTAAAAAGCACGTCTCCATACAAACCATCTCTGGGGGATGGAAGATGGGGGTTCTCCATGGAGGGCATCAGGGTGAGGCCTGGCAGTCCCAGCCCACCCCACCTCCAGCCCAGATCAGGGGCAGCTGTGGGCCCAGGGCAGCCCCAGCCCTGACCAGCAGGCACGTCCTGGGCGACTGGGATGGGCCATGGGCATGAGGGTGGGCCCAGCTTGGCAGGGGCCATGTCCAGGCAGGGCAGGGCTGGGGGAACCTGGAGACCAGCCCTGCTGTGGCACCACTGGGCAGGGGCTAAAGGATCCATGGGGCTGATGTGGGGTCCTGGGCTCTGGGCATGGTGGGGGAAGCTCCAGGGACTGGGCAGGGACAACCAGGTCAGTGGGGGTTCCCAGGGAAATGAGAATATAAACTAAAAATGTTCTTTAAGCAGATGGAAAAAGGGGATTTCAAATCTTGGATATGATATCTTCAGATAAGATATACCACTACTAGAAAGTGTGACATGTGTTTGTCCTCATTTCATTTCTCCTGATGTGAAAACAGCCAAACTACAGACTGCTACTAAAACAGAAAAAAATTGCAGGTAATAAGCATCCAACTACAAACAGCCACTCCAGGCCCTGCTCTTATTACCTTCTTGGGTCACAGTCATGCATTTTCTAAAGAGAGTTATTGCAAACAGTATAAAACATCAAAAGCTCCTTTAAACCCTGAAAGGCTTTGTTTCACAGAAGGCAATGTAATTTGCTTAATATGGAGATTTAAAATCCATGTAAAGTAATTTCATTTCTTCACATTGAAATTGAAGCATCACTAGAAAATATGACATTTTTCAAACATCAAGATATGTCAACATTTTCCTCTTTAAAACATGCAGATCCTTTCTGCTTGGAGTTAAAAAACTTGTGTGAAAGAGCAGTCCATGTACTTCTCTAACACTTCCATTTCTTGGCTACTATATATGGCCTTTATATTATATAATATATATAATACATTATATATATATATATATATATATATATATATATATATATATATATATATAAAATACATAAATTGCCTTTATCAAAATGCTGAGGTCATTCCAATCCTATTCTTTATTGACATATGGAATGATTTAACCATATCAGCAGTAGTTCTTATGTATCAGCTATTCACAGATGACTAGGAGGATATAGTTATGTCCAAGAGAGGAAGCCAAAGGTAGCTCAGTGCTGTCTTCCCTAGAGACAAAGAGAGCTTCCTTTCTAGAGACCCAGGAATGCCCAGGCTCATAAGTATTTCTTCTTTCTGGATTCTGGCTAAAGTATGAGATTGGTGACTGATGAGCTAGAAGTGGGCAGTCATTTTCTGGGTTCATTATCTCATGTTGATTGTAAATATTAGTTATACTGAGTTGTTGCTGAGGCCAGCCAGCACCACCAAGAGGATATCTGACTTGGTTTCTTCTCCTCAACACATGTAGTGTAAAGTGAACAGGTGTAGTGAAGCAAGTCTACTCATCATGTTGGAAACTTTTTAACTGCAAAATTATTTTCTACCACAAAAAAAAAAGAAAAAGAAAAAGAACCTACCTCACTTCTGCTCACATGCAGTACTAAAAGCATTGAGCAAGGCATGAAAAAAGAACTGAAGAACTGATGTGGCACTCTGTGGTTGTGTTCATGCATTTAATCACATCTGTTAATAATCGGTGTTAACTGAGGAGATGAACAACTCACTTTGAGCATCCAGAACTTCAGTCATCCACAGAATCAATAATCATGAGAGAATCAAGAGAGCCTTGCCTGGTCTTTTGTGGTTTGAGTGGTAATGATCTAAGGCAATGTTGGCTCTATAAGGACCTATTCATGGACGTTCACTCTCTTCATATGCTAGTAGAGAACAAAAATGTGACAAAGTTTTTCTGAAGCATATCTTAGAGTCAAAGGGTGGGAATGACAAGCATGTATATATAGATGGATATTCTACCAAAAAGCAGATTTAGTCAAATAGGCAGGTCATTTTGGTGAGAATCATTATGACTACTCCTATCACATTATAGAGGTCAACAGACAAAGCAAGTGAAAGCTTGGACATCAGGTCTGAGCCCATGATAGTTGTTCAGAGGTAAAAGCTGCCCATCTTCAGAAGTTTCACTGTACTTCCAGGTTAAATAAATTCCATACATAACCATGCATGTTTTTTTTTGAACACTGACTGTACTGTAAAGACAGAAGAAAGGACTTTGGATCACAAAAACTGTAAAACCCCACAGTTGTGTCCTCATCTTTGGAAGAAAGCACTCAATTTTGTGGCAGTAACATACTGCGTTTCGTGGAGAAGGGGAGTGACAAGTACCCAAGTAGTAAAATCAGAGCCATAAGAAATGTCATGGAGAGTCAAATGGTACTCCGGAAAATAAAGGAAGTCAGAATTTTTGTTTGCCTGCTTTTCCATGCTCCCACTCTGAAGATCCCTTGAGCCTGCAGAGAAGGCAAGCAGGGAAGCATTGTGTTTTTGCGTGCTCTCTCAGATTATGTATCACTGAAACACAGTGAGGAAGAGTGGAGTTTGAGGTTTTGATTGGCTACTTTGTCTTTAAACTGGAATTACTGCAGCAGAACAATCCAAACAGCCCAGAAGGACAGTGGCTTTTTTGCAGAAAAGGGAACTGTTCTACCCAGGGGATTTCTTTTCTTGTCTATATTTAAGCAAACTCCTTACCTAAGGCTTTCAAAAGTGGAAACAAATTAAACAAATTTTAAAAATTTCCAAGCAAAAAGGGTGCTACTAAGGGTGCTACCAAAGTCTGTCACCTTTCAGAGACCAGACAACTTGAGTGGCCTTGATATCACCCAGGAGTTGAAAGCAAAATGAGAAGAAGAGAAAGAGGAAAAAGAATAAAGGAGAGAAGAAAAATGTGGGCAGAGACACTAGGGCTGTTTACAGACTTTTGGCTCGACAGGGAGTGAAGTCATTGCAGAAACAGTATCAAACCAAACATTTCTTAGAACTCAGATAAACTTGAAGAATAATTTATTGCTCCAACAAAACCAGGAGTGTTCACAAGAGCTGTCTGGTGTTTTGCTGTACTGGTGTGTTGCAGCTTTTGCATATGTCACAACAATACAAATGGTAGACAAGACCATTAATTTTTTCCTTGCATCAAGAACTTTCTAGTTTTTAGCACAGAACAGAGGAATAGCCATAGGAGACCAGAATAAAGGACTTGTTCCTGTGTGAGCATCCAAGGAACTTAGTTAAAAGATTCTAAAGCCTGACCATCCTTTCCCACTGATTTTTGGGTCTTTGCCCAGGGATGGGAAAGTGATACCTTAGTCCCACACCTACTACCACCTCCACTGTTTCATGGATATGGTTTATGGTTTTCTTATTAGTGTGCTGGTCGTGAACAAGTTCTCTTAATGACTTTTCCATCTCAGCAGCTCTCACAGTGAAAGCAGTGGGGATGTAAGGGGTGCACCTATGGCCATGATCAACTCTGTGCAAAGCAAGATGGAGAGGATCCAGTAGACTGTATCTGTTTAATTGTCCTTAGATTACAGTGAGTGTTGGCTTCAGTTTTAATGCGATGCTTTTATCTTTTGGCAATTTATCTTAAGGATCCTAAGTAGAAGGATCCTTTTCTGGTTCTGTTTTAAAAGGACATTAAAAATATTTTTTTATTTAAAGCTCCTTTAGAAACATAGAACCATAGAAAAATTTAGTTCCAAAGATGGTCTCTTGAGAGTAACCCGGTCTAGTGGAATTTTATCACTGAAAGGACTTTATTTTCCATTCTAGGATTTCAGCTACTTGAGATGACTTTAACCGTCTTGAGACTTGATGGAATTATAGAATCATAGAATACCCTGAGTTGGAAATGACCCACAAAAATCATTGAGTTCAACTCTTTGCCCTGCTCAGGACCGCCCCAAGAGTCACACCATGTGCCTGACAGTGTTGTCCAAATGCTTCTTTGAACTCTGTCAGGCTGCTGCTGTGACCACTGCCCTGGGGAACTGTTCCAGTGCCCAAACACCCTCTGCGTGAGGAACATTTTCCTGATACCCAATATAAGCCTCTCCCAACACAGCTTCCATCCATTCCCTGGGTGCTGTCACTGGTCACCAGAGAGAATGGATCAGTACCCGTCCTTCTGCTTTCCCTCACAAGGAAGCTGTGACTGCAATGAGGTCTCCCCTCAGTCTCCTGCAGGCTGAGCAGACCAAATGACCTCAGCCACTTCTCATACAGCTTCTCCTTAAGGCCCTTCACCATCTTTGCAGCCCTTCTTTGGACCCTCTCTAATGGCTTGTTATCTTTATTATGTTGTGGCACCCAAAACTGCCCCCAGCACTTGAAGTGAGGCTGCCCCAGTGCAGATCAGAGCAGAGCAGAGCAGAGCAGAGCAGAGCAGAGCAGGACAATCCCCTCCCTTGCCTGGCTGGCCACGCTGTGCCTGATGTAGCCCAGGACAAGGTTGGCCCTCCTGGCTGCCAGGGCAGGACTGACTCATATTCAATTTCGTGCAAAATGGAAAGTCAAAATATGTGATTAGCACCCAAATTGAGGGCTTTCTCTCTTACCTCCTTATTAGCTGAAAGATTCAGGCTGTTATGCTTCTGTTTCATCCAGGTGTTATGAAAACACACAACTTTCCTGTACCACAATTAGCAAGTGACAGGTTTCTGCTGGAGAGTTCGAATGCTCAATTTCCAACATTTCCCACTCAGTACATAAACATATGAACATCTGCTACCTGTTAGCAATCATATATTCAGTAATTTTTTCATCTAACACAGATAGGAAGGGATGGGAAGAATGTATCCAGAACTCTTTAACAGTACTCCTTTTTATGAGCAAGTAATCGTAAGAGGTTTGATCTTGGCTTCATACAGTGAGCTTTCATACAGATGTCAAATTTCATTCCTGATCACAATCTCAGTATGGCTGTACCTTTTTTGAGACACTGAACCAATGGAGATCCTGAATAAACCCCTTAAGTTTAGTTGTTCTTAATTATTCTTTTGCATGTTGTTGAAAAGCAGTAAAATAGCTTCCAAAGCAATACTGACGTATTTTTTTCTGAAATACTGTAGTATTCATCATAATAAAAAACAGAAACTTTACTGTTCATAGAAAATGCAACCAAATACAAGGAGGTTTTTAGAGATAAGATCTTGGGGAATTGTCCTTATGGCCAATGCTCTTCTCCCTGCTTCCAGGAGTGAGAGAATATGAAAAACCTCTTGATTTTTGCCAATAAGGTATATATGCTTGAAAAAATCAAGTCGCTCATTTCACTTGCATTCCAACACTTCTTCAATATCTGTTATTTCTTCAGTTCCTTGTTTTTTTAATAGATTCATATATTCTGGCTATTAAAGGAAGAATATAATATTTTGTTAGTTTTTCATGCATGAGATTTGTCACAAGATTTATGAATCTCCTGTCATTAAAATTTGTTATTTATTGTATAAAACCTGTAGCAGGTTTTATACAATGAAATTAGAAGACCAAGGTACACATGTCTGGATGATTCCTCCATATAGTTCCCAAAGAGGAGCAAAGACTTTTCAACTAAAAAGCTGGAAAAATTATCTTTTAAAATATAGAAAAGTTAACATGATGAAGGAAGAGAAAATAAAAGTGTTTATAAAGGCTCAGCAGTAATTCAGGGTATCACTGCAGACAAATTTTGTCTTCCAGACCTGCCTGCAGCCAACCTAAAAACTTTGCAAATTGCAGCAAACTGCAACACGCTCTCTAGAAGGGCAGTTCCTGCAGTGTTTGTCTGTTTGTTGCTTCTCACAAGTCAATTCCAGCGTTCCACATAAGTTAGCACCTCTCAACATTCTGCTCTACTTTCTTGCTTACCATACCCTAGAAACTTTTACCTCCTTTAGCATCATTGCCAAGTACTAGCATGGCAAAACTAATGAAGATTTCTTTGTCCCTTCTCTCCCTGCCTGCTGCTGCAGTATTATTGTGCTGAGAAACTTATGCTCAGCATTGTTTTAGTGATAGCATATGGCTTATAGGGACAGCAGGGTGAAACTGCATTTTCCCCAATGCTCCAGGTAGACAGATGACAATTATTTCGTAATGGAAAAGGTAAAACAGACAAGTTATTTGTGTGTGGACTTTCTTTGTCCATATCCCAAGAGCAAGAAGGAGAAAGAAAATTTATTCTTGCTTGTGTGCATCTTTCTGGCAGTTAGGTCATATCCTTGACACTAAATTTTTAAATTTCAGGCAAATGGAAAGAAAGCATACCTGGAAGTCCATTGGAGAGGGCTCACGGAATGGGTCTCTTGGCTGTGGTACTGTAGCAGATGTTTTTTTGAAATAAACCCTTCTACAGTGACAAAAAGGTTTGGTAAAGAAAAGGCTTAGTTTGCAAACACATGAACACATACTATTTAATCATGCTCCTGAGGTACTATTTTATTTCTCTAAGACATAAATAGTATTCTTCTAATTCAAAATTAGCTAAAAATTACATAGGCTGAATACAATATTATAATTATTTGTTCAGAATTTGGACAACAATAATTTATTTTCTGACTTCCTAAGGACTCATAGGAAAGTAGTTTTTTAAGTATGTGAAAAGGAAATGTTGTCAAAACATGAAAAAAATTTCATGTACCACCCCTCTACATTGCAGGGTCTGATGGTAGGAAAGAGGTACTGATATAAGGCCTTGGCCCAGTATTGGAAAGCATTGTATTACATTAATCAAATGGATAAGAAAGTTGGGAATCAGAAGTATAGAGCATACTTGAGGAACATCCAGCAGATGATTCCTAGTATAGCTCAGTGTCAATTTTCTCCCTACCTTGTCTCCTTTAAAAAGAAGCCAGAAATTTTCTGTTGGAGGAAGAAGTATTATTTTAACTATAGAATAAAAATTTTGCACAAGAATAAGACTTACACTGTCATGCAAAGGAAAAATGTGAGTCCTGCTGCCAGGCTTGGTATCAGAAACAGCATATATGATGAAGTAGACGTAAGTTGTTGTGTTCCTGAAAACCAAGCAATCATCAAAGTGTTGGTTAGCATCACAGGACACAAATGACTGCACAGCTGTGTGCAATCTGCTTTGCATCAGGGTGTCAAACACTCTGTGAAGGGATGACTTCTTTAGCTCAGACCTCATTGCCCTGGAGCATGCAAAGCAATAGAATGGCTGAACAGTACATGGAGTGTCCACAGTAACTGGAAACCAGAGGAACTGAGTCCTACGGAGTATTTAAATATCCAAGGTGGCAGAGAGCAATAGCAGGAAAAAGGAGATCATAAAGTCAGGAGCAGAGATGGAACAAGTAAAACAGCTGGCAAGAGACTTCAAAAAGGTCTGCTTCATTCACTGTCCCTGTGCAAGAAGCACTGCCTCCCAAGAATGATTGGAGAACCCCCAATAGTAAGCGACATGGCAATTCTTCGACTAACTTTGGTCCTACCAAATTAATGTGCAATTATCAATGTGTTTCCCTCTGTAAGCATGAAGTAAAAATAAGGCAGACAGGTAACAACTGAGCAAGGTCAAGAAAAGTATTTTTATTCTTACCAAACTCCACAGGTGTACTCCACTCTCCCCAGTTTGAGCTTACTCTACAAAAGCCTGCATCTGTTGCTCTGATTTTGACGCTGTACCTTTTTTCTGAGCTGAAGCTTTCATATAGGTAGGAGTCATTTTCAATAATTGCTGTCTAAATGGAAAACAAGTAGAATGAGATTTTTTGCATTATTTTTATATAATTATGATACAATTTTAAATTTTACATTTATATAATGTTTCTGTGAACAGACTAGAGTGAAATAATAAGTGGAAAAATATCCCTTAGTAAGTTAGATTGTTTCATCTAAGTTCCCCTTGTTTGAATATTTTTGTTATTGGGTAATACGAAGATGAAATTTGCTGTATGTTTCCTTGTCTCCTTAGACTCTGCTAAGCAATGAGACTTTAGGGATAAAAATTCTTTTACGATCTGGCAGTGGGTATTTTCAAAATTGAAGTAGAGTTTGATAGCCAGATTATATTTTTTTCTGCCATCTTTATATTGGCCTAATCTTTGAGGTAATATTTTCTTGCCTTTTACATCTCAATTCTTTCCAGAAAGTATTATAAAAGAAAAAATCCCCACACTTTTTGTGTTACACAGAATCATGATCCATTTTTACATATATATGAATCTGTTAGGAAGTAAAAAAGAATGTAAAATGGAAGATTTTTGTGAAGTAATGTCAAAGTTCACATGTGCAGGTGTTTTTGTATCAAGTTTTATAAACAACAGTTTAAAACTTCAGATTTAGAAAACTTATCAAATATAAGCATGCGCAGTACATTGAAACAGGTAGTGTGAAACCAAACCAATTTGGTTGGGGGATGCTCTGATACAGAAGAAATTTCAATATCTTAGATTAATACAGACTTACTATTTTAGATGCAGTTTTGGTGTTTTTCTCAGCATCAGCCTAGCAAGAAGAGAAAAGTTTAATTTTTAAGATTATTCTTTTGTTACTATATTATAAAGGGTCTTCTCTCATGGATGTTTGATTTTCAGAAAGAAAAAATGTATGTAATATTTTAAGTGCCTTCTTTTAAAGAAGGCATTTAAACTGTGAAATTTAGGCTGTTCTTCCACTAAATGGTTTTTCCTCTCCACTGATGCTCTGAAATATTGCACCATTTCAATATGATTGCAGAATTGAGCATCAAAGCACTAAACAAAAGAAAAAAAAGGCTCAGGTTGACAAAATGTTTACGTTTTAATTGTTAAAACAAAGGATATAAAATTTACAAATGAACTCAAACGATGTTTTTTCCATTGTTTTTTGCCTGTGTATATTTTGCATTCTTAAACATTTAATTTAGCTAAGTTATGTCTCCTTTCTCTTTTTTTAAATTTTTTTACTGTTGAAACACAATAAGCTCACAAATATTTTGAACTTTATTTTTGAAGGATGCAATATTACTTTCTATATTCATTCAAGCTTTCAAAAGGAGGGGATGAGAACAGGGTTGTATGGTGTCAGGTGTGGAAATAGAGACAAACAAAATGCTGTTAAATGTCACAATTATTCTTACCTTGTTTTCTATGACAATTTCATATTTGAAACAACTCATGTTTTCCACATGACTTGTGCGAGGTGGCTGCCACCAAATACTACATCTACGAGAAGCTTCTGTACAGTTCACTGTGACATTTAATGGAGGGGTGAGTTTTTCTACAATAATATAACCAGAAATACTGTTGATTAGTAATAGCTCTCTTCACTCTGTCATTTTAAAAATATAGGTAGATGTTCAAGCAACTGATCTAAAAAGATGCAACTTTAGCAGAATTTCTATATTGTCCCCATATTCTTAAGCAGGACTCCTGATTTAACATTTCAATTGAGGTCTGGACCACCAGCTGAAACAGTAAGGAAAACTAAAAACACAAGCCATTTATTACATTTTACTGAATTCAGCATATGATTTCTGAAGGTTTAGTTTTATTTCTTGGGTTTAAGGGCTTTTTTTAAATACTATATTCAAATTAAACAGATTTTTTTTTAATTAACATTCTTCCATTAAAAAATGGGAGTTTTGCTCACAGCATTAAGGTAACTGTTTCTTTTCACTATGTGGATGAACAGCATTACGAGATAATAAGACCAACATCTAGATAGTCCCCCTCAGGGATCCTTAGCTAGTTCATTCTAAAAGATGACACCTTTCTCTCAGAATAAGTATTTGATAGAAATGTTCAAAATTTTCTGACCTATGATTCCAGATTTTTTCTGTATTTGTTAGTTTTTGACCATTCTTGTACTTTAGGGTTGAGAAAAAGTGAAAAAACCTCAAAACTATTATGGGGAGAACTCTTTTTTAAATGTATGCTTTTTCCCAGAGATGAATTCTTTATTCTTTTAACATATAACTGGAAATTAAATTTAAAAAATGCTTACCAATTTCGTATAGCATTAGTCTCTTCTCAAATGACTGGATGCTTTGTCCGCTTCTGGACCCATTTACCAGGAAATAAGGAATGTTATTTTTTATTGTCACGTTTTGAAATCGACATCCTATGTGCCTTCCACAGGTATCTTTGATGTAATTTTGGCATTCTGTGACATTTTCATTCCTTTACATGAAATATTGAATCAATAAAACATTTACAATGTCACATGTCCAACCACAAATCAAAATTCCCAATATTCAAGCAGACCTACTTACTTCAAGGGCCCCCAGTACAGGAAATATTGGGTGTCTTCTGTAGCAGTCCTGCCCACATGCCAGGTGCAATTCATGAAGGAAACATTAAAAATGACACAGGCAAAGTCTGAAATGGCTGTTCCATTCATGCCTGCAAACACAGAAAGAATACCCCATGTCCACTCTGCAGAAAGACTGAATAACTCCTCAAATAACACAGACAGATCTTTGCATGCCCGTTTAGCAATTTTTTTAGCTACCTGCTTGGCAAATCTGACTGTACACAGTTTTGGTCTTGTAGTTTTGTCCTTACTTGAAGATGGCAATGATTTTATTTCTGTTGAGCCATGAGGATTATCTGTCATAGTTCCAGAAGCCATAGATGTGACTGGAATTTAACTGAGTCTTTAATCAACTCAAACAATGGGATTTAGTGGAAGTTAATAACAGAGACAGTCACCATGGTGTCCTTTGTTTAGACCCCCAGTTAACTGAGGCCCAGTCTACAATGGAATGCAAATTCTACAACCATGAGCAGGGTGGCAAAGTTCTCTCTGCTGCGCTTGTATTAAGTGCTCTGACCCTTGGTTACAAAGCACTAAAAATTTAAATAAGATGTCCACCACTTTCTTCTGGGTGACAGCTGGCTGGTTACAACCTAACCCTGAGACTGTTTCCTGAAGATAATCCCCGCAGAATTGTTGCATGTTTGAAGAGAGAATGATGTATTTTTCAATTAGGAATTGAAACTGGCTATTAATCTCTTCTAGTACCTTGGATTCAAGGATAGGGAGAATCTTATTAGCACTGAACATGACAGAAACAGGCCTGAATATCTGTATAATTAGTGTAAAATCAAGACAAAGCTGAAGCAGAAGTTTTCACCTTGCTTAAGTTAACTTACAATCTGAATTAATTCCTTGTGTGTTTCTCCCCCACCAAAAGGTGAGATCTCCAACAGGAAATGGTGAACATTCAGTACCTCAACAGCTATCATTGTGAATTGAAGGATTGGTCCACAGCTTTCCAAGACTAATCCAACCACTGTTAATTGAGTTTAAGCACCACACATACAACATTTGCATTTACCTCTCTAGTTAGCCCTAAAACTCCACATCTGATTCTTACATCTTTGGAAATAAAGAGAAATTTTTAAAGATATGAAAAAGTTGTCAAAGTACTACTGGATTTCTGGAAATATTTCTCTCTTCCAAGAGAAAGCTTGAAACTTTTTCAAGAGCTTTTTTCAGCAGCATTTTTATTTCAATGGCAGTGTTGGCCTAAGCATGCCCTGTCCTTTCCCATCCTTCATTGATCCTGCCTGATTCCATCCTCCCCCCTGGCTGTGCTAATGCCACTTCTTGTGGGGTCCTGTAGTGAGTAGGTTTGAACAATTGATCATCATTACAACTAATGCTCCTCTCAGCAGTTTATTTCTTTTTGGTTTTTTTTTTATCTTCTATCAGAAATAGTGGAACAAGCTCATCTGAGATGAGAGTGTGGGCTAGCAACTAAAAGAAAAGCTGTCTAAGCTATTTCTCTATCTGTAATAAATACTGACCCATACTTAGTCACTAGAGGTATCAAAGCTCTCAGCAGGGAGCTGTTTACATCCAATTTATGTGTAAGTTTATATATATTTAACAAACTACTTTTGAGAGTCCAGTCATTACCGTACTTGATGAGGTGATGGAGAGCTTGGATCAGTTCTCTGCTACAGATTCAGTTTATGACCCTCGGCCAACCAAGTCTGTGCACTTCATTCCCTCATTTAAAAAAACTAATAGAGAAATTTTCTTCCCATGAAGAAATGGCTGGGTAAATGCAGCAGTCTGAAGTATGATCACAGCTGCCATGCAAGGGTCTTAGTGAGATGGGCTTCCTCAAGCCTTTAGCAATGCTGTAAATCTAAAGAAAAAAGAGTTATTCTGATTTTAAATCAGTTCACAACCTGGCTCTTGTGAGGGCCAACAAGCAGTTGAAGTGCTCAATGACAAAGGAAATATTCAGGCATATGCTGTGAATACATATGAGTCTCTCCATACCCGTTGCTGACTGGACATTTTTTCCAAGGTTTTAGGGCATTTTTTTTCATTTTTTATTTATTCATATTTCTGTGGTTATGCCAAAGAGAATCTAGCAAAGTATATAAACACCACTACCCTTTCTGTAAGGTTTATTTTTGAGCCTACTCTATTCATCCAACACTGTCAGCCGTTACCTTTTTGTTTTTAGCAACATCTGGAATAGAGCTAAACCTTCATGAGAATTTTTACCCACATTATTTCAGAGACACTGATATTTTTCTGCCTCCAGTTTATACTGAGGACTAGCTAAATTTTTCTAGTGTCTTTTTCCTTAACCACACCTATTTGAAATGCCCCATATTTGTCACTTGCATATGTTTATTTCCTTAAAAAATGGTAGGACCATATTCTTATTAGTCTTTTCTGTGAGCTGTGATGTAAAAACCATTTTAGTTTCTTTATATTGTACTCATCCTTCTGAACTGCCTCCTATATTATTTGATGATGATAGTAAAATACATATGCAAGTATGTTATTATCCTCTGAAGCATACTTTATTTCAGACACAAATAACTCATTTTTACATATTTTACTGTCTTTAGATATATTTGAAATGTTTGAAATTCTTTTCATGAAAGAGATAAGACACTCAACTGAGATGTGAAAATTATGATCGCATGCAAATGTATAACAATCCACTGTTTCAAATACCTAGAGTGTTTTTATTTATTTATTTGTTTGTTTATCTCTATTTTGTCAACTTAGATTATCTCCATCTCTTGGGCAGACATCAGAAACAATGTAGGCACCTTAGCTTCAGAAAAATGAGAGAAGAAAATTTGGCTCTGCGACCATTTGTGATTACCAACATTGCTAGCAGGGAAGGACAGGATCTCACCTTTGAGTCTTGAGCCCAAGAGAATTTTTACTTTTATTCAGTCATTCTTCAATTAAAAAATGCATAAAATATTGAATCTTAGACATAATTGACCAGATACTTTATAAAAGATGTTAAATAACAAACTTGATACTGGAAATAAAAATATTAAAAATTTTTAAAAAGTAATTAAATTACTTTAACCTTTCAATCTAACTCTGAAGATGCTGTTAGGTATGAGGTAGAGTTTGTCTTTCCTAAACCTACCAAAAAGCTGTATAGATGCTCACAAGGGAACCAGTAATTCTATACTGCCTTAACACTGCCTAGAAAAAAACCCAAAAAACAGCTACTTTAGACCAGTTTATTCAATCTAGACTGGGACAATATGAATGAAGGATTCACCGTATTTACTTTTGCAATGAACCAAAACTATAGCCCACAGGAATCTCTCTAATTCTGAGCTATCCACAGATAAATCCAAGAGGATTCATTCCTTTCCTTTCTTACATCATCTGTAATTCACATGTAATTACTAAACAAAAATACTGCCACTATTATTTTCTCAACTGAAAATTTATTGTTAAAATGTCTTTTTCTCCTCATTCTTACACCTGTGCAAGTATCAGTGCTGCTTCTCTTTAGAAGAACATTTGCAGTAGAGCAGTACTATTTTCCCCAGAGAAATGTTTCAAACTTCCTTCCACAGCTCAAATAGTTCCTGTGCAGATTATTGATGAAAATCTTTAGGAAAATCAAAGTATTTCTATGTGAAGTTGTTTCCTTTCTGTACTGCAGTTTATAAAGTTTCTATGAAAATTGGCTACTGCTAGACTCTGTGCTACAGCACAAGTTATTTCTCAGAGAAGCCTGAACCCTAACACCCTTCCACAGGGGATAGTCATGTCAGGGATTCAAAAGCTGAAATGCTGCTGCAGTGTCTACTCTCATCTAGGTTGATTGGAAAGGTGATTAGATGAGAATAAAAACTGTCCAGTAACCTGCTGATTATGAGTAATGCAAAGCCATATATTTTGTCATATTTTGATCCCACTATGATTTTTATAGCCAATGAAAAGGAAGGTTTGTAACTTAAAAAAAAACAAAAAACCAAAGCTTATATTTTGTTTTAATATGACTATATTTTGTTAAGGGAAAGTCTGTGTTGAGTATAGTACATTAAACTAGACCTCTGAGATTCATTTCCCAGCTTTGCTCCTGAAAGGTTTTGAAAGACATTTTTATCAGCTGGAAAATATGAAATGGAATTACTGCTCCCATGTTGGATGTGATATGAGGGTAAGATTATGCCTGAGTTCCTGCATCATTTTCAGGCAATTGTGTATATAAAATCTTCTAAAGTATTAAAATCATGAAAGAGAAAAGACACTGACATACCTCATTCTACTGGTGCCTAAATGCAGTACCTCTAAAAGAGTTCACTCCATTTAGTGGTTTTACTCTATGGATGCAAACATTTCCAAAAATCCAAACATTTCCAATTTGACTGTGTTTTCAAGAGAAAGTAACACAGGCTCTCCAATTCTGTAATTCAAGTTTAACTTAACAAACAAAATACTGCTACGTGGATGACACCAGTAACCCTGGAAACTGCAAATTTTAAAATAATCATACAATTATTTTCACATTGTAGAAAAAATATGCCGTCAAAATATTAGCTAAGACATTCATCAGAGGAAAGCAGCCTTTGTTATGAGGTAGTTTATATCCAACCCTCACAGTTATTTTAACATTAAAACTGGCAGAAATGACAAAATTCAATATTTCTTTCCAAGCTGCTTTGTAGTACAATAAAGGAGAAACAGAAAAGAAATTAGAAAAGAAAACCAGACAATACTAAACCTACCTTGTCCTTGAAAACTTATTTCCCTCTGGTGCTTACAGTAATGCAGAACAAGAAGGATAGAAACTATGACTTTGCCTTGGTGTATTTTTGCATGTTTTGACAATGTGATTTCATTGCCTCATTTCCCTTATCCTCACTTCCGTTAAACCATGGGGAGCAGCAGGGTCCCTCTCAGCCTTGGGACAAAGGTCAGAAAAGAGGGACACTCTCTTCACTACTTGATTCATAGAATTTCCAGTAATTTGTCACACATTTTTCATATAAATTTTTGCACAGGTGACCACCTGAAAGATAGATGAACATGGGTCTTCCTTCTGGCTCGGGTGTAGGTCAGCTACGATTGCTTCAAGCCATGCCACTGTTTTCTGCTTCTTGCTTAGGGATGCTGCCCGGTACAGGAGTATCAGCCCTCTGCTCTGGCCTGCAGAAGAGTTGCTCCCAGCTTTGCCCTAGCCAGCCTCATTCCCTCTAGGTGGGTAACAAACCATCTCACTGGTCTTTACAGCCTTCCTGCTTTGTGTCCACATTTTTCTGGATTGGGTAAATTCAATGCACAGATCAGGAAAAGTTTCTGTGTGTATGAAATGTCCTGAGTGTACCAAAGCAACAGTATGTCACTTGTCTGTGCTGGTGTCCTGGAACTGAGAAGCATAGAACCTGCCTCTTCATGTACCCCACAGTACAGTCTGAGTACAGAGCCCCCTGTCTTCTTCATCTTTAATATTTTTTACAGAAAAATGAAGTTATTAAAGTAGACAACAACATTTAAATCTCATTATTTATAATGTTCACTGAATGCACTGCTTTTCAGTGTTATATCTCACTGGAAGACTGGTAAATCATATCAAATCGGTGTCCTCCTTCTATTTGTCTGTGTGTTGTACATCTTCACTCCCATCAGTCTTTGTTCTTGTTGTTCTTCTGGGCAGAGAAGGAATAGGTAGGGGATGGTTCTTGAGATATTTCCTCTTCTTTACATCTCAATTCCTCAATTTTATTCACAGAGTAAACAGCAAGACACTATCGTATACCCTGCTATGACATTTCATTTCAGGACCTGCAGAAATAAGGACTTCTGATTGCTGCTCTGTAGAGGAATTGAAAAACGTCTGCTGGAGGACTGCAATAATGCCGAGACTTTTGTAACTACTCAGTTTCTGTATTTCTTGAAACTGGACCCTGTTCTGTTCTCAGAACAGAATTATTCTTGGAACTCTGAGTCCCAGTACTAGAGAAGTTGGGTGATGGTGTAACTGCTACAGTGAATTAGGTTATTGGAAGCTGAGCTGGAATGAGAGTCGTAATTCTTCTTAATAAATTCTTTCATACAGATTGGAAAAGTTGGAATCTTCAGTATTTATACAGAGCAAACAACATTCTATCAGTTTCAGTGTAGGCAATTTAATTAATTGTATGGAGTGTAAGACTTCATGATTATACCCAAGATTACCTCTGCAGAGGATGTGGGGTACTACACAGGCATCCCAGTCTTGTCAAGTAGTGTTTCATAGCAGTGTTTGACCTAGACATGGATGACTTCACCTAGCCAGGCAACCTGATGATGAAGTTCTCCTTAGCTGCTATGCAGTCTGAAGGATGATTTGATTTGATTTGATTTGATTTGATTTGCTCAATGAAAGGGAGGGGAGTTGCATGCCAGGGTAATCTAAAGGCCTCCTTTTCAAGACCAGCACATTTTACCACAGACTTTTTGGGTCAATCCGTATCCTTTTAAAAACCAGAATAACTGTACAACTTTAATATTGAATAGCTTTGTAGCCTTTAATTTAAAACATAAGAATTCAACAATTTGCATTTAGTCTTCTTCATAGCTAATGGCAAGAGTGAATATTGCAGTTCTAGTAATGAAGAGGTTAATAATCAAAATAGTATATTTGCTTAATTTCTGATTTCTTTGCTCTGGTTTAATCTATTTTAAACCAGTCACCTTTTATGTGAGGTATCTAGAAACAGGAAGGAAAGTGTAAGCAGAAGTTTGCTAGATATGAATTTGTCTATAAAAGGACCAAAGAGCTCCAAACACAGCACCTCTCAGGACAGGGCTATCCAGTAGGTACACTTGGCAGCTCTGTTCTGGATATTACAATACCTGAAAGCTGAATTGAAGCTCAGGTCCTCACTGTGTGGGGATGATGCATCCAGACATTTGTTTTAGTTTACAAGTATTAGTTTTCCTCCCTATTTCCTTTACTTTCTTGATTTAGCATGTTTGTACCTGATCCTAGGCTACCATCATGTGGCCACTTTGAGAATCTTCCAAGTAACAGAAACAAAGGCTGATTACTCACTGAGCCTGGAAAGCAGCAGGGCACTGCTTGCACACAAGATGAAGGCCACTTGGAGATTTCTGAGGGCATAATTTTCCTTCTTGATGGCACTCAGTCATCCTTTATTTAGACATTCCATTCTTTGGTTTGTGTCTGTTTTACTCTGCTTTTATTCTCCCCCCTTGTAAACACTGAAAAAACACACTCTAATTTCAGAAGGAAAATTTTTCTGTAAGTAGCAGCTTTGGGTCACTCCATGCATTAAACTCTAAACCACATTTCTACCCACACATTTCATAAACTCAGTTTCAAATCGTCCCCATGTAAATCCCTTCTGTAAGTCCTCTGATATGGTCCCCCTCAGCAGCCTTGCCTCTAGGCTGGAGAGACATCACTTTGACATATGGATGGTTAGATGGTTGGATGGGCTCATCCGAAGACTTAGGGTCAGTGCTCAATGCCCAAGTGGAAATCAGTAACAAGTGCTGTCTCAAAAAGGTCCATGCTTGGTTGAGCACTATTTTACCTCTTCAGCAGTGCCACAGCCAGTGGGATCAAGGGCACCCTTCAGCACCATTCACTTTGTGGATGGCACCAGGCTGAGTGGTGCAGTTGTTGCATTAGAGGGAAGAGATGTTGCCCAGAGGGAGACTTGAGACTTGACAGCCTTGAGGAGCAGGCTCATGTAAACTTCATGGAATTAATAATGTCCTGTTCCTGAGCTGGGGCAATCCCCAGCTCTGTGAACAGTTTCCTTAGAGAAGCTGTGGATGCTCCTTCATTGGAAGTGTTCAAGATCAGGTTGGGGGCAGGGTTGGACTAGACAGTGTTTGAATATCTCTTCTAATCCAAAGAATTCTTAGATTTTGGTATTTTATAGAATATGATTGCAGTAAACACTCTCCAAAGCATCTGAGTTAGTATTTCAGACTGTGACTCAGATATGGAAACATCTGTTTCTATATATTTGCAGCTGTCAGAGTAGGAACAGAGATGTCCAGGTCACACAAGGCTATACTGTGAAGGAAAACTTTGCACCAAGTAAAGGTACTTATAGTAGACTCATTTTTATTCATGCAATGATAGAAATAGAAATTTTAAAGAAACTACGTGGTTGATATATTCATTGCAGAACCAAACTGGTTTATTTGTCAGAGCACTTTATCAGGCAATAATCCACATTGGAGTTGGAGTCCACCACAATGTGAAACCCAAATCCAGTCTCCAGCCAAAGTGGATATTTATTGTGGTGTTAATATTTCATTTTAGGCTTTTTCTTGATGTACAACAAATTGTTTAAAAAGTGGAAATTTGGAAATCGTTTTGATAAGGACAGTCGGGCAGAACAGCATTTTCCTCACTTGATAAGGACAGTAGAACAGAATAACATCTTACTCTTATCAAGGACAGTATAACAGAAAAACACAGCCTTGAAGAAATAGATAAAGGGTATAACTTAGGCAGGCAGAAATCATGCAAAATGCAAGCAGGGTGCCAGCTCAGCTCTGCAAGGCTGACAAAGCAGAAGTTATGCAAGGCAATGATATTGTGCTTGCTCAAACGTGGGGATTGAGGAGCAGCCACCTAAAAAGGACACCAGGCATTGAAGACAGAGCCCAAAGAACAACATAAGGGGTGTGATTATGTAAAATAAAATCAAGAAGGTAGGGAGATCTAATGAATATGTAATCAGTGTGCATGGTACAATCTCTGTTCAGCTGATGCTCAGCACACTTGATTAGAGGAAATATCCTCAGGGTGACCAGCATGCTGCAATATAGAATGCCTGCTTTCTAATACTCAAAACTGTGCTAGAAGGTTTCTATCCAGCCAATTTCTGTATCAGATTAAATAAAGGTTTTTAGTTACAGATATCGTTCGTTCCTAGTCCTAGATTTTATTTTAGTAATTTATTTCATTTATTTCATTTTAATATTTAGTATTATTTTTCCAGAATTAAAGCTCCATACAGTGGATGTTAAACAAGACTTCAAAGATGGGATTAATTTCTAAAGTGTAGATTAAAGCTGCATATTGTATTCACCTATAATTTAGTTACAAGATTCCATGCTAATTTTAAACTGTGAACAGAAATGGATTCTTTCTGGGTGAAAATGAACAGGGTGAGGATGGTGCTGTATTTATTTTAATTAAAAATAATGATAGCTGAATTTGTGTAGATAAAAATATCCTTATGGAAAAGATTGAAAATTCTTTATTACAGAATTTCTTTGCCTTTCAAGTTACAATGACATTTACCTGATGATCTTTCCTAGAAAGATGATATGCATCAGTCTGAAATTGTGGTTCTACAGCACATAAATACTTGCATTTCTTTCCCACGCAGTACTGTACTCTCTCTCAGAGAGAATTGTGCTAAAGTCACTTCCAGTCTAGGCTACTCTGAGTTTTGTGTGAGAAAATATTAAGGAAGTAAATAAATTACGTGCTTCCTCTGCCTTTCTGTACTTCGTAGAAGACGTGGGCTTATCATGTTCTAGTAGTAAATATTTGCATTTGAGCTATTTTATTCTTAGATGTACCTCATTCATTGATTGTCAAAGTTTGTGAGATACACTATCCAAGAAAATTCTGTTTTTCTTTTTTTTTTCAGGTCTTTTTAACAACTATTTGCCCTGCATTTTTCAATCTGTTCTAATTCCTATGAGATTTTTACAGAATATACAGTGCTCTTAAAACCCTAAATATTGAATAGCTCTTAGCATGCTTTGAACCCATATTAAGGGCAGTCACTCTATTAAAGCATCTCTGGTTTTAGCTGTAAAGGAAGCAGAAAAGATCCCTGTCTGCAGTCAATCTTTGCCACATTGACATGTCCTTTTCAGGTTTAGCAGCCTTCTTTACTGACTTGTTGACCACAATTTTTCCTAATTTGGCTAATCTCTTTGTTCAAAGGACATGTACAAAATTCAGCCATGCTATCATAGGTCTGATCTAATGGGAGATAATCATTGTTAGTATCTCACCCAGCAGAAGGGATGGCTCTGAGAGAAAAATACCTCTTTAGCAAGTTCTCCTGAAGGTACTGGTAAACCTACGTGAGATAAGGCAATGGCTTTAAATTGAAAGATGGCAGATTTAGATTGGGTACGTTTGAAGAAATTATTTCCTGAGAGAGGGGTGATCACTGGAACAGGCTGTCCATAGAGGTTATGGGCTCACCACTCCTGGAAATGTTCAAGGCCATTTTGGTTGGAGCTTGAAGCAACCTGGTGTAGGGGAAGGTGTTCCTGCCCATGGCAGGGGGAGGAACAAGATGATCTTTGAGGTCCCTTCCAACCCAAACCATCCTATGATTCTATCATTCCTCAGAAACAAAACCTTGTGAAACTAAGGAGCAATGGTTTAAAAGCAACACACACTTGACAGATAAAAATGAAGTGGAAGTGGCAAAATTAGTGTGACTCAGCCTAATGCAAGGAACAGTTTAAAGAGTGATGACAATCCTGAATCAGCAGGGCAGACATGAGACCTCTGATGTCAATAGAGCTGGTGGAACTACTAGCATGATAAAGTGCACTGGTAAGGGTTGGGGGAAAAAAAAGTGATCTCTGCCCTTTCAGTCACAGTTATCAGTCAGATCTCTGTGACTGAAAGGGCAGAGATCTGAGTGATTTACCGGTTAGCTGATCTGATTGCGCACAGAGAGGTGAGTAAGCTGATCTGTGGGAAAAGGGAAGTAACATTGGACAGAATGCAAGAAAGGTTTTGAAAATGTTAAGGCAAGCTTGATCCATAGTGGAAGCTAGAGTTTTGAGAAATCATCTCAGAGTGAAGAGTATGTCACACTGGGACTCCCCAGAACACTAAATGGGGAATTATACAAGCTTCACAGTTGAAGTAGCATCATAGAGGGTTTCATTCTCTCATCTTCTCCATCAGAAAAGCATGTGTCCTTCCTGGGGCACTGAAAACCATGGATGGACTGAAACCACTGTGAACCTCTTCCATAGGTAAGTCCTAACAACATTCCTTTTTAAAATGTCTGCATAATTCACCCGCTTCTCTCAAGTTTTCAGAGGCAGGAACCCTCCCTCATTTCTCTGTGCTGGAGCAGCCTTCCTCTGTCTGACAGACTTAAACCAAGCTTCTCCTCCACCTTCATTGTTTTTTATCAATCCTCAAGCAAAAAATTATATTTTAGTCAGAAAAATCAAGTACCCTTCACTGGGATACTGAAAAATAGCTTCCACTCTGCACTCTCAAGTTATTTTGAAGCACAGGTACAGATTTCAGATGGCTCTCATTACAAATCTTTTTAAAATTTAGAATAAACCTGATTTATTAACTATGTAACATTTTAGGACTTTATCAAAATATTTCCTGGCTATTTTTTTTTACAGATGACAAACAACAGTGTCTGTAGATAGGTCAATCTTTTAGGTGAGAATATAGTTGTTTCAAAGCTCATTGCTGTTACAACCCACCCCAGAAGATGAGGGTAAGCCAGGGTTCTTTGTGGGGGGCCGATTAGCATGAAGTGACACTGACTGATAGATAAATATAAATACAAATACAGATACAAATACAGATACAAACACAAATATAAATATAAATGAAATATAAATTAAATACAAATATAAATATAACTTAAATATAAATATAACTTAAATATAAACATACAGGGTTTATTTTAGAACAATTTGGTTGCAATGGAAAGCAGGTGTGTACATGTTTTGGTTATTATCCATAGTAATATAAAAGCATTAAAAAACACTTAAGAAAATGTATAGAGCAAGGAAAGAAAGAAAGGATAAGAGTAGAAAGATATCACCACCCATTGATCCCAAAACTAGACTTGATTGTTGCAGTTTCAGTATCCTTGATGCCCATTGGTCGAAGTGATGGCCATGGTCTTGATCCATTGGGGATGGGGGAAACCAGAAAACCACAAAGCTCAGTGCATTAATATATGCTCAGGCTTGGTGAGGATACTGAGACACCACCCATGGGGCAGAGTGTGTTCTACTGTCTGAGGCAAGACGGTGGATCACAAGGCAGTAAGGGGTCTTTGATGGTTTATGGCACATTCTAAGACACTTCACTGCCTCCCTCTTCACCTTAGTTGAGCCAATTATGGCCCTTCGGAAGGGATGAATGTCTTAAGGCCACATCTGAATGCCCCAGTACCTGGGAGGGAGTTTTCACTCCTGAGTCCTTTGTGTAAGGGAGAACACAGGACATGACAAAAGCACTACCCCACCTCACACCATCTGCTTCTTATAGGCCTCTCCCCTTACCTGGCTCAAACCCCAGCTTGCAGCCTCTGGTGGTAGTGGTGAACCCTCTCTGCACCTGGATGATTACTTTGAGCATGGTCAGTAAAGCACCTGCAGCTTTTGCAAATGGCCAGTTTTTTGAGTCATTAACCATTTTAACATTCCATTCTCTCAAATCTGCCTTTCAGTGGGCTTTCTTTCTCAGTGTATTGGCCCTGAGCAGAGGCTGATGCACCACAAGAACTCAAGGGAAGAATTTGTATTAATGAGGTCCAAGTTAGTAATAAGGAATTTGAGCAAGCACAATTATCAATGTTGACCAATAATTAATAGTGATGAGAAGAGTGCCTAAAAATGTATCATTCTCTAATACAGAATGAATTTCTGAATATCTCTCTGGGTGAAGTCACTAAGAGGAATTATTTTCTTAGATGGCTCAGTTGTGAAGAAGCTGACATGTTTTGAAACTGAGCAAAAGCTGTTCCACAAACAAGCAGTTTACTTACTTTCACTTAGCAGATGGATGGACATTTCCCCTCTGCCTGTCTCTGATGAATTTTATATCACCAGACTGTTTGGCTGAGAGTCAATTTTTTTTCAACTGAGTGTTAAATGCTGCTCTTCACTGCTGTGCTCTTGGGCAGATAGAGTTTGGTAGGGAGGAATGTTACAAGGGTAAGAAAATTTTTCCCAGAATGATGGCTATGGCAGGTGGATAGCCTTTTTTCTTCTCCATGTTTGGTTCTATAAGGGACATTGACATACTTGTGTTCACTGAGAATGCCGTCTGCTCATATAAGTTGTCATATTTGTTTAGGCCATAAGCACCCTATATGAGCACTAGAAGATGTTTTGTTTAATATCAGAAATCTAGACAGGAAGCAGATTTTTAGTAACTACTTGTAAATCAATAGACACTTTGCCAGTGCCAGTCCTAGTTCTTGATGGTGGCATTATTAGGAAAATTAGAACCTGAAGTTTAAAAATGTTGTAGGGAGTTTTTTTTGAGTACCTGAAATGTTTTCTGCATACCAGCAGGGGAGGGAAATAGAATGAATAATTCTGAAGGACCTTCTTCTATTAATTGTATAGATGCAGCATGGAGATAATTTAACATTGATTCATGAAAGGAGTAGAATGGAGAATTTTTTTCTTGTTTAGCATCTCTTTTTTTTTTTTTTTAATTTGCTTGGTTTTAAAGGTTTTATCCTAACAGGGGGAGCTGACATTAACTATTCTGCTGTCAGCACTTGAATATCTGATCAGGAATAGTTGCACAAATTAATAATCAGGTGATGATATATATGTTCTGAAGTGCCTGGGAATTTTCTCTGTATTAGGCTATGTTTCACCAGTTCCCTTGAAATAATACAGAAGGATCTCTTCCTAGAAATATTCAGGATGCATAACTATTGTTCCAATGATGAAAGACAAATAATTCTTTCAAGCTTTATTCTCTTAGGCTGCTTGTAGTCACAACTATTGTGATGCATCTGTACTCTGACCATCACCCCAGAGGAAATCTGTGTGCATAATGAGACATCAGCTTCTGACCAGTGTTGAGTTTTTTATGTAGTTCATTAAATTTAAAATGGAAATGACAGAATAGTAGCAATTAGCTATTTCAGATATATCTGTTGTTTTATAGGACTCTTTCTCATCCCAATGCAAGGTTGCCATACCGTACAGTGTACCCAAAACCTGCACATTGCTCTCTCATAAATCTCTGCCTGTAGGATTCGAGAGAAACTGGAACAGAGGCATTGTATCTAAGGCTGACTTTCACTGTCAACAGCTGGCTATTTGTTGCAGCTGATAATTTTCAGAAAACCAAGATATGTCTCCTCCAGGAGATCTCTTCTCAAGCCTCACTTTGGTGTATTACATACACATAGTTTGAAAAGTATTACAAAATAATCCATGACAAAAGAAATGTTACGTTTTGAAACTGCAGAGGCAGGGTAGAAGGCTGCATGACAACTGCCATCCCTATTACATGAAACAGAAACATGAGATCAGATTTAAAACAGAACTAAGATACCCAGATGGTGGAAATTTAGTCATTGCAGTAGAAAGCTGTGATTTCAAAGTTCCCTTCTCTTAACAAGCAAGTATCACTTTCAGGACACTCCCTGCTATCCTTCAAGCCTGCCTCACTACTCCTTTGCAGTGAAATGTGTTACTAACAGCCCAAATTTCTGAAACTTCATTTTCACTTCAGTACAAAGCAAAAGATGAGGTTTTCCCTCTTCTTCCCTTGGTGTAAACAGAGGTGGAACTCAAGAGCTCCTCAAATATCCCCAGCACATGATTGCAGAAGCTGTGTTGACATAACAAACTAGACTGCAGGGACTGTGGCAAGGGAAAGACCTTGTCCTTTAATCACAAAGACCTTGTCCTTTAGTCACAGAGACCTTGTCCTTTAATCACAAAGACCTTGTCCTTTAGTCACAAGCTTGGGACTTCACTGGCCCCACACAGGGTTCAGAGGACTGAGACAGAAAGGACAGAAAGGGCTGTCAAGTACTAAACACTGCTTAGAGCACAGGCTTTATGGAGTGTGAGCAGTCCTTCCTTTCCACAGGCACCTAAACCCTGCTGAGGCAACTGCACAGTGCACTGGATTTATGGATATTTTTAATTACATGATTTGCTGTTTTGATCAGCCCAAATCCACACGTGGTTCCAATGCATCGCTTTGATGGACTGAAACTGTAACACAACTCAGTGTGAGAGTCTATTAAGGATGGAAAAAAGGTGCTGAGTTCCTACCATTCCTACTTTCCTGAATAAATTAACAACATATGAAGATTTGAAAAATAAAATAAAAATCTTTATTTATTTAAAATTTTAAGAGAGCTCCAAAGAATGTTTGCAAAGTACTTAACTTCTTTTCTCTGAAGTTAGTAATGGAAGTGAGTTATGGTGTAAAAGAAGAGGAAGAAACATATTGCAATTGTTGAGGTGCTGCCATTAATTCAAAGTACAAACCACACCTTAACCAGACAAAATTGGCATGGTTTTCTAATAAACAGGAGACACAAGGGGAATGAAGTTTTCTATATTTTAAAAATTGAGTACTGGGCTTTTGGTCAGGTTTGCCACTATTACCATTGGATTTGAAATTCCAAGTCACACTCCTCTCACTTAAATAAAACACACTTCTAAATATAGCCAGAGTTCTCCAGAAACATTTACTTTCCTTAATCTCAGTTCATCATTAGAAAAATGTGGGTTTTGTACATCCCCACCATAAGATCATGTCTGATTAACACCAGAACAAGGAAGCAATTGGCTTAAAGCACTTGGGGTAAAGTTGGTTTAGCCTTACCTTGAATTGTACTATCTAGCTTTAACAAAAAACAAAACAAAACAAACAAACAAACAAACAAAAAAAAACCCCACACAGATCTAAATATAGCCTTTTCTAATCTAAAATGAAGATTAGCTTATTGAATCTATGTATCAGGAAAATCTAGATATAATTCAGAGTAATCACTGCCAAAAATATTTTATTGAAAGAAAGAGGCACTCAAAAGACAAAGCAGCTGTTTTTAAGACTTTACTATTAACAACCCAAAACATTTCGTTGATCTTCTCTACAACATTTCTACAGCTGGATTTTTTTGTTTGTTTGTTCATTTGTTTATGTTTTCTTTGAAACATGTATTTTTAACACACATACTGAAAGAATAAAACTATTTCCATACATAACTGTAACAGCCTCTGCCTGGGACGAGAGTGAAGATCTTCAGGTTTCTAGCACTTCACTGAACAAGCACTGAAGGTGTTTTATGGGATTCTTCATTTTTCAGCATTTCTCTGCTGTGTCCAGTACCCAAAGATGGGGAAAAGCAAAGAAGAGGAGCTTGTTTCCATGCTCTGGAAAAGATCACACCAGCCAGCAAATGATAAAAACTATATTACTTGACCTCTCAGCCCTTTATAGAAAGGATTGTGAAATATTTTTTCCAAATTCGGCAGTTTTTGAAAAGGCAATAAATAATGCAGTCTTGACACCTTAAGTTCATTTTTGCACCAAAACCTGGGGTCAGATCCTTTAGTGAATAAACTTTTTAATGTGAACAATGTGTCATATCTGTTCCAAGACAAAATACAAAAAACAAAAATCCCCCCCAGGCAAATAAAAAACCCCAAAAAATCACCACAGTTTTTATTCATTATTGCCCCTCCAAATTCAGCTTAACATGGAAAGCTGGAATCTTGGAATGCAAAATATCAGTGTGTATGAACAAAATTGTTGATTTCAAGCCCACTTATTATCAAGTCAGTCAACTCCCCCAAGAATGACATTCATAAGCTGTCTGTGTGTCTTGCAATTGTATTTGTGATAACTGTAAATTAACTTACTTTATAAAGCAAGCCAGTTAAAAAGACAATTTCAGGCTGGGCAACCCTTCAGACATGAAGAGTTAAACAGATAGTCCTACCTGTTCAAGATGCAACATTTATTTGTTCTTTGTCCTTATTAGTTCTGTGACTTTTTTTTTTCCTAATTTGGTGCACACTGAAAGATGCATATTAGCCACTAAAAACCAGCAGAACAATGGTGACTAGGATAGGATCTTTCTGGGATTTTAATTTCATAGGTCACACTTGAACTGTGTGATTTAATTTCTTCTTTAATCTGACTTCTTCTTAAAAGATAAAAGCTTATTAAAATACATTAAAAAGTTTTGAAACCTTTCTCTTCCATGTACAAAAAGGGGAAAGTAGTGACAGCTTTGACTTTTGAGTTAGTCATGCAGACATGTGTCTCCTTAGAGGTCCAAAGGCCTTGGGGAAGGTTCCAGGCAGTGTTTGTTTTATTCAGAGGTGTGCTTCAGCCCCTCAGTGGGAAGTGGCCCTTGCATTGGGCTTTTCTGAGGGAGTGCCTTGTGAAAAGGGAAGTCTCCTGAATCAATTTCTCACTGTAGTCCTAAACCAAGACATTCTCCAGGGCTGATCTGTCCCACTTCTCAGCCCAAATGATGCATAGGTACCCAGGGTTTAACAAGCATTAAAATTAAGGTAAGTTTTGAAAAAAATAATGTAAATGGTACATTTGACTCTTCAGCTACCAAGAGATTTAAACTTTATTTGACCTATATTGCTTATTTCATCATTCATCGATCAATTTCTACATTTTTGACTATTAAATACGGGTTGGGGGTGGGGAGTGTTGAAAACCTGAAAACCTTTAATTAAGTCTAAGTTTTAGGTAGTCTTAATCAGACAAACAGTCCCAGTGATTCCCTTCATCTAAAACTGTGCATTAGAACAATGAATAAAAGATTTCATTGTTCAATGATTGAATTTACTTTCCAAATTTGGCATAATATAATTTTCAAGACCACCTGAAACTGTCTTTTTTGAAAATTTTACAATTTATTTCTCAAAGAAAACATATGTATATAAAAACTATTTCTTAAAAAATTAACTTTTATATTTTGGAGGATATAATAATCAGCCCCAGAAACTCTTCAAAAATAGCTTTATTCAAACACATGTATAATGCAGATTTAGAATTTAATAGTTTCATGTTCTGCCACTTGAACTAACAGCGCTTAAGTTTTATGAAACTTGTTTTAGCTATTTTAATTTTTCTTTCTCTGTCTGCTTCCCAAATTCAGCAGGTGGGTTTTGTACAAACAGCCTCTGCAGCTGCAGTGGTGGATGAGCTGGCAGCTCCTGTCAGTTCTATTCCCTTTCTCTTACTCCAGCAATGCATTACTGTAACCCAGACATTGCTGGGCACCAACCAACAGGTATTAGCTGTAGCTGAAACTCAGAAGTGAAAGAGATGGGACAAATAAAATAAAAAAAAAAAAAAAAGAAGTGGTAAAATATGTATAGCTGTTTGGGGTTTTTTTTTAAGCCCCATTTTTGACAGGATATGGCTTGGAAAGAATTTGGGGTTTTTTGTGGTGTTTTTTTTGTTTGTTTGGTTTTTTTTTCATTATTGTTATTTTTTAGATGATTTAGATTGTTGAGATAATTTCTGTCCCACTATATTAACTGGACTGTATGCAAGTATATTTGGCTAGTATGCAATTTTTTTCGAGACAAAAGAGCAGAGAATCTTATTAGAAAAAAATTGTCAGGCAATGAATTTTATTTTGCACATCATGGACTGAATTTCAGCACCATATGCTAACTCAAACCTCTTTGTAACACAGGATGAGGAGCACAGAGTCCTGTCTGAGAAGAAATGTTCTGTCTTTCAACTCATCTATGCTGGCATAAATGAAAATGCATGTTCTTTGACAAGTTGTGATTCAAAAGCTTTTTATGTATGGACAGATTTTGTTCCCTCCTGGTCACTTTGGGTGTAATTATGCTGCAGTGCTTTCACTTTACTGTTTTTTGTGGACTAATTAATTGTATATAAACATAAGAAATACCCTGTGGGGTCAGACCAGCTGTCCTTCTTCTGTTCTGCCTGCAGCAGTGAGAACAGGAGATGTTACTCAGAAATAATCCCCAACTCTGGCCACCTCCTGCAGCCCATTCCCTAAGTATTCTCCCAGCACCTAGAGCTGCTGGCTTAGGGATGTGAGCTTGTGCATGCCCTCTAATAGTTTTTCTGGTAGCTTTCCATGTACCTGATTTCCATGCATTTTCCTGGTCCTGTTTGCAGCCTGCTCGCCCTGTGCAGCCTCGCAGCGTTGGTGGGAGAAGGTGTCCATGTTCAGTGCACACTGAGTGCAGAGGTGCCTCTCAGCCCTGAACAAAAGGTACTCCTAGGAGCAACTCACCTTGGGGAAACAGCACTGCTCTCACCTGAAATGCCTTTGTTTGACTCAGGTTGGTTGGCTTTTTTCTAAGTTTGTTCAGACTTTAAAAGTCTTCCTTGTCTGCCCCTGTGTGCCCTGTCTCCAACTATAAATGCATTTATATTGCTGCACAAATTATGTCCATTTTTGTTTCTAACACCAAAAGTTGTTGCTACTGTAAGATTTATTTTGTTCCTTTTCCTGTTCCACATCCCCTTTTGACTTGTGTTTTTCAAAAAAATCATGTTAATATTAGCCACAGGTATTTTAACTTGCTTAGTGTTTTCCATCCTCATTTTTCCCTTTCTGCTAATTTAAATAAAGTACTTACATGTTCCTAGGACTGTTTTTCATTGCTCCATTCCATGGAGAGGGATGAGCCATTAGGTGTTGAATAGTAAACCATCAAAATTTCCTTGTTTTTATTTTATATTTTCCTGACTTTTTCCTCTTACCACACACCATACTGTTCTAGGAGCACAATTAATGGCACAGCTCATGCCTTCCCTGTCCAGACAATTGGAATTGGCTTCTTACCTGGGCACACCAAGCAGAATTTACTCTTTTTTTGGCTGGCCATGTGCATAGTGTGACTAGCACAGTATAGCTGCTGCTGGTGCTACAGCTGAGATCACTCCAGAATGAACAGAATGGGGAAACCTCTGCCTCACAGCTTTCTATTATGAATTTTTCACAGCACTTCATAAACAAGGGCAGCATTCCTTAAGGGGTCTCTTATTCACTGCATTGTGATAAAAGAGCATCATAAATTAATCTGTATATGTATGTAATTTTAAGTGTATGTGTATTTCTTTTTTTCCAGGAAACCTCATTGTAGATTTTTCTGATTTGCTGAACATTCACACATTTTCCTCTGCATGACCAGTGCCACTTATTAGTCAATGTATTGTGAACCTTTCGATGTGGCTCCAGGTGCTGATCCCTGGACACAATATGTCTGAGAATTTAAAAGTGAAAACAATCAGAGCCAAGATAAATCAGTTAGTGAGTGAAAGTCTCTGAACATGGAGGCATATGAACACAGAGAGTATCAAATGTTGTTTTACATTAAAGCAACCTCTGAATGAGACCCTTCAGAGAAATAACAATGCTGTCTTGCTAAAACCAACTTTGATCAGTCTGAATCTGTTTGCTCACTGTATTCCAAATTTAGCAATCACCTGAAATTCTCTTGCTGATACTTTTTCAAATGGCAGGATTCATCTCTAATGGTTCATATCCTCCCAAACCAGGTAACACAAGTCACAGTCTAGAAATGACAGTTCTCTATGGTCACAAGAGGCCAGATAACACACACAAGGAGAGCTGCTGGGCTTAAATCAAGCCATGGTTATGTCAGGGGGGCCCTGCCTGAACGCTTGCAGTGTCAGTAGTGTCATATCTGTGCTGTTGGCTTGCAATCAAAGCTGTGCTGTCACTCAGAACCAGTGCTCTATGGCACACATTCTCTCTGGCCCTGGCTCCCTGTCAAAGAGTGGGCTTGAGTACAAACATCCTGGCAACAGCAGGCACCAGTCAACAAGACCTGTCAAAGAGATGTCATTTCATATTTACCTTTTGTACTTTAGACACCTTTTAAGCATCTAGGTGACCCTTTCCTAATATTTCACAGGTGCAAAATGAAAACATCATGTTCTAACTACTTTTTCAACCAAGTTTATAACTAAAGACTCTCCAGTTCCCTCAGACCTGTGGCCCAAAACATTTGCTATGGCACATGTGACAGTCATTCGTGTCCTGCTGATATTAAGCTTTTTCCAACATAAGAAACTGTTTTCCACAATCCTGGCAAGTGGAAAAGAAGACATAAAGGGTAAGTAGGCTATTAACAGTTCATCCTATGTTAACCTTCCCAGATCTCCAATCTGAACCTGTCAAGGCACTTTCTATGGCCCGTAGGGAGAAACAGAGACCTGCAGTAGGAGAGGTGTTCAAGACAGGCAAAAGTGAATCAATTAATTTTGAGAGCTGCAAAGAGCAGCATGATTCAAATTGCTGAAAGTCATATTCAGCCAAGCTCAGAAATTCCTTCTCCATGCAAGAACAGAAGTCCTGGTAGAGCTACTGGGCATGCAAGCCTTGCTGAGAAACAATTCCTTAGTGTACACAGTGGGGGATCCTCTCTCTATGTAATATCATTGTAATTGCAGATGCACTTAGGCTGCATAATGTTATGTGGGCCACCAAGGATGATTCAAGAGTTATTTTGTCCTGGGACAATAACCTGACAAAAGAAGAAACCAAGAAATACACCGTGAAGTATATTTTGAGTTATAAGTTCTTCAATACCACTAAGGAAAGGAAAGTAAGTCCTTCAGAAGTTGCACATAGTGTAAAGTGAAATAATATATCATATTATTCTGTAGATAAGTTTGCATAATTTCCCTTTCAATACTTAGAACTGTCTACCTTCACGGAGTTTCTTCTTCCCCCTCCTAGGAAAGACTGCAAGAGAAGGAAAAGAAAATACATCTTCAATTACACTCTGGTTTTAATGCTAAAGTTAAGACACAACTTTTTGCAAAAGAAAGAGAAGACATAATTAAGGAGAGTGACTGGACAGAACTTACTTACAAGGCACCTCCAGGTCAGCTATTTCCTGCTTGTTGTTAGGATATCCAAGCATTTATGATAATTTCCTGTCTTGGAGAATTTCTGAAATCTCATTATTATCTTCTGCTATTTTTTATGTTTTTGTTCAGATATGTTAAGAATATGGTTCATAATACCTTGAGATATTGCAGAATTATTTCCTTTATTAGATATGTTCAGATTCAGAAAACTCCAGCTCTGCTGAGCAAGATGTCAGTATGACCCAAACACTCTTTTCATTTCCCTAGCAACTCATGTATCATAAAGATTGCCTTCTGTATCACATGATTTCAGCAATTCTTAAAAGATCAGAGATTTTAATTTGTTTTTAAGTGGGTCAGTAAGGCTTTGGTGTCAGTAGTAGATGTGCTTCCCAATTTTCACAGTCTACAAAGCAGAAAGGCCTATTTTTTCTCAGATAGTACTTTTTCATGCTTCTAGAAATAAGCCAATATAATGGGTTTGTAAAGGCAACCATCATGTTGTTATTAGGAAATCAATGTACAATCAACATGACTCTTTCTTTTTACCATTTCTTTGTTGCAGTTTACATTCAGAATCTTTCATGCATCATATATAACATTTCTTTTTTCAATTGCACCTGGCACATCAAAGCAGAAGCTCCTGAAGATATCCAGGTCTTTACCTCATACAGGTAAAGGATGTTTAGCAAAATAAGTATGAAACCATGATTTTGGACCTAAGTCTTTGATTTTAAAAAGTCTTATATTTCCTTCTCACAGACATGTAGGAAAGGTTTTTGCATGCCAGCAATATATAAAAAATGTAAGGAAGAAAAATATTGGATGCTATATGAAAGAAATACATTTCCAACCATCAAGGAAAATAAATTTAAATATAACTGTGAGAAATTTGAGAAATAGTTCAAGAGGACTGTCTTATTTCAAAGCTTTCACACCTCAGAAAATAGGTAAATATTGTCTATTATTGTATATTATGAAAATTTTATTTATTGGTTACTTCACGAAAAGCAAAAAAGGAAATAGGTGTGACATAGTCATAATATTAATTCTTACTATTTAGGCATTCATCTTAGTGTGAATGTTGCACAATGATAAAACAAAATGGATTAGGGCTGAAGTATTTTTAAATTTTTTTGTCTGATTTAATAACATTGTTTATCTATAATTTTAATTAAAAGAAAAGATAGGCTAATGTGAGGAAACAATTTATAAGCATTGCACCCTTGTTTCTCCATTTTTTTCTTTTCTATCCTTTTTTTATAATGCTGAGCAAGTGTGATTAAGAAAAAGAACAGAAATAGTCACAAGTCTCACTTATAACCTGAATTTAAGAACATGAATATTCTCAAACATTAGTAGAATTTTTATTTATTTTTTAAGTTAAAAATATCTTGGCAGTTATTTTTAATTATCAACAGTTTTGAATGATCATATAAAATTACTTTTCCTAACTTCTCTGGGAAGTTTGAATTAATCTCATGGGTAAGAAATTCACCTGAAATTTAGCAAAGATTGCAGATTCAAATGCCTTTTAAGTCTTTAACATGTTGATTGTCTTCCAGACCTGTAACCTGGGAATCAGTCATAGCTCAAGGGATGATAAAAATTTAATTTAAAACTCTAAATATTTATTCTGAGTTAGATCTCATCTAACCTTTTCTAAGACATTAAAATTTTTTGCTTTACCTAAAGCTTTTCACTGCTTTTCACTGCAATCAGAGCCAGCTATAATCTGACATATGACAAAAGGATGAAATGAAATTGCTGCCTATTCTTGACATCCTTACAGAAGGGAGAATGGTCTGGCAGCAGTATTTTAGAGACTAAACATAAAACCCCTGCTTCTTCCTCTTCTCATGGCTCATGTCTCTTTAGGGCTCATGGTGTGCCCCCACCCTCAAAGGCTGCTAGAGCAAGCACAGGAGCTGCAGGGACCCGCTCTGCTGCCACTCACCCTCTCTGGCTTTTCTCAGAGAGCAGCCCTGTCATCCCCAGACCTCAGCGACCCTGTCTGCAGAAGCTTGCCATGCACTTCTGCCTCTGCTGGGAGGGATTTTTCAGAAAATTCCAGCTGGAGTTCTTCCTTTCATAGAAATCCAGCAGCAGCTGAGAAGGACTGAGAATGCCTGGGTACTGAGCACACACTCAGCAGCAGTGCTCTAACACTTGCCATGCTAAAGAATAACTATAGGCTTGCTTATATGAGTCCAGATATAAGGTGAATATATACATGAGCTGAAATCCTGGGGACTCAAATGTCCAATACTGTACTTCCTCCACAGCAAGTGCTTGCTTGCTCCTCTACAGTAGAGAGAAAGAGAGATATTTCTTAGGCATCTGCAGAAATGTTCACGTATTGAATCAGACAATTCTCTGGGCAACAGGTTGTTCTGGGAAATTGTGGATGCCCCATCCCTGGAAGTGTTCAAGGACATGTTCAATGGAGGTTTGAGCGACCTGCTGTAATGGGAGGTGGCCCTGTCCATGCAGGGGGTTTGGAACTAGGTAGTCCTTAAGGCCCCTTAAAACCCAAACCCTTCTAAGATTCTATGAAGCCTTTATAAGTGTCCCCTCTGTAACCCCTCTTTGAGACATGAAATTCCATTTTTTAAAAGTAATAATACAAGGACTGAGGGTATACAAAACACATGTATCCTACAAGACGTGGAGCCAGTAGCAGCCTCAAGGTCTCCTCAACACCAACACTGACTCTGGAGAGGGCCTTCTTCTCCTTCCCTCTTTCTGCCTTTCCTAGAAAGATACATGGGAAACTCCAACTACGTCCCTTTATTTTGAGGTACTTACTGAACTGCAATTTCAAAGAAAATGTGTCACTCGCTAGAATGTCCTTGGGCGTGGTAAACTCCATAACACTCAGCTGTGTATTTTAAGGACTGATGTACTTTCATTTGTTTTACATCTGTATCAATACAAGAAAAAGCATGAGGTACAGAAGGTCTCTCTGCACTCTTTATTTTTCAGAAAAGCTGAACCCGCCAATCAACGTCTCAGTTTCCCTTGAAAACAAAAGTATTAAAATTCATTGGAAACCTCCACCTACTATTGGTTCAGCAAGGAAGAAGTGTTTTTTGTACCAAGTGAAAATAACAGATCATAAGGTAATCAACTTCCACAAAAACAAGGCATCCCTCAAACTTAACAGAATTTAATCTCAAACAAACTTTAAAGAAATCCCATTATCTTTAATAAACAATACAATTTGTCTTTCTGAGAAAAATGAAAAATCAATACATTTTATGAAATCTTTCAGAGTCAGGCTTGCATTGAAGTGAAGGAGTTTTTGTCTTCTATATTAAATTTGAATTGTACACTATTATCACATAGACTGTATTGACTTTTTTTGTTATAGAAAAAGAATATTGTCTGAAAGCTAGGAAAGGTTGTCAAGTACCATGGAAAACAAGATTAGACTTTGAAATTCTGGTTAAGTCTGAAATCAACAAGCCAAATCTCAGTAATAAGGAAAATCCTATGATTAGGAAATTCAGGTCAAATATGTCAACACAAAACAAGCAATTAAAATATAGGAGTTATCACAGAAGAAAGAAGGCCTGTGGATTGCATTGAACCACAAACTAAGTCAACCATTTTGTGTTAGGCAAAGGTCAAATGTTATTTAAGTGTATATGACCAGCATGTCACATGTAAGATGCAGGTTGTGACTAACTTGCCCGTCTAGATGCTGGGTTTCCCCTGAAGTTTCATATTGTGCTTTGGGTACCACAAAATATTAATAGACACCAGAACTGGAAAAGCCTTAAAGGGAAGAGAAAGAACTGACACGGTGCACAGAGTCAAATCCACACCACATCAGTCAGTATGAAGAGAACAGATCATGCTTTCCTAACAACAAGGAAGCAAAGATTCCATGTTTCTCCTTGTATGAGATTCATACTTTCTACTTCTTTGCAGCCTTTTAACATCACTTTTAACTTCTATAAGCAAGAGTTTTCTCTCTTTCTTATTACTTCTAAAATTTCTAACATTGTTTATTTATAGAAGTTTGCTTCAGTATTTAAAAGTGATTAGGGATTGTTTAAAGATCCCTCTTCTTTAAATTCCACCACTCCATGTTTGGGCTTGATCTGTTGAAGTGATGTTCTTTTTTTTTTTTCATAGGCACAATTAAAGATATTTCAGGATAGCCACAAAAACAATGGATATTCTTCAGGTGAAAAATGAAAGATTTTATTCTAACAGAGAAGCAAGTGTAGCAGACTACCCACACCAAAATCTTGAAACTTGCAGTTCCATAGTTACTGTGTTTATCCTATATGTGGTGTGATAAAAAATGAAAGGGGAATCAGTGTTTTCAAATTCCTAATGTCCTGCCATAAATGATACCTCCTTGTATCTTATCAGTTCCAGTCTCTTTTCATGTTCAGTTCTGAGTTTTAACACACATCAGATGAGAGTCAATTGTATCTGGACATAAGAACTTGTTCTGAAAATCTCTTCCTACTAGTTAGAGATGTAAATAGTAGTATTTGACATCCCTAGTTTATATCTGTTTGAACTGCAATGCAAAATATTTTAAAACAATCCCCTAAACCTCTCTTGATAGATTGCAAATGTCACTGCAGAGAACTATAAGTATCCATTTCATAAGCCAGCAAAAAGATGTGCAGCACAAGTGAGGGTAAAGAAAGAGATTTGCATAGCAAACAAGATCTGGAGTGAGTGGAGTGAACCGGTGTTTATTCATGATGGTAAGTTAGGTACTTACTACTCATTACTCTTTTCATGGGTTATGTTATTACCATTCAATATATTTACTTCATTATTGCCTCTTTTCTGCTCCAGGCTGGTGTTGGGGCAAAACTGTACCTGAGTGTCCATGTCACACACCAGGCTCACACAGCTCTGCTGTAGGGAAGCAGAGTCCTTAGTCTGAGTTCTAATTCCCTGCTTTTTACAGAACTGTTGTCCTGACTCTTGACAGCCTTTAGGAAATAATAATGGTTAGCAGCTGACTAGGGCCTTACACCGTCATCCCTCCACCTTGTTGCCTTGCCCTGCAAAGGACAGCCCACACATGTCTAAAAATACTTTCAACTGGAGTTAGTAAGCCAAGAAATCCACAAAAGTCCTACCATTCATCAAACCATATGGTCTTTAAGGACTAAGTCCAAAATGTCCCTTATTACACTGATGGAATAATTTCTTATCTGACAGTGATAGGAAATGGTTTAGCTCTTATTTAAATGTATGTGCTCTGGCCCCAACATTTCACTCGAGCACAAAGTAAACAAGAGCATTGCAAAAACAAAGTAAACAAAAGTATTGCAGTACTTTTCCTTCAACCTCTATAAAGAAAACCCCTAACACTGGTGTACTTTCCATGATGAGAAAAATGTCTCCACATGCAGAAGCTTTCTACCATCAGCGTAGGCAGAGGGGAAGTAGTACAGTGGTGTGAGGCTGTATTTATACAGAAAAACTTGTGTGTCAGCATGCAAAAAAAAAAGTACAGTACTATGGGTAGTAAAACAAAACAAGGTGAGTGTCATTATTTAATAAAACAGACTGTATTTTGGAATATGTCCTATTGATCTTTGAGCTTCAAATCCCTATTTTTCTGAGGACAGGAAATGCCAGGTGAGATGTTATTTTTTTGAAATAGGTTGAACGTAAATTCAGTTATAGAGTTTACTGGATACTGGATTCCTGCTCTATCAGATGCCTTATTGTATCCCACTGGTCTGCTGAAACCTTTTTTGGCCTAAATTCCTCCATTTAATTTCAAAAGCATTCCACTTGTGAAATATCTGGAGAGAGAAACCTTAATTGCCCTTTATTTTCATTGTGGTGAAGGAGAGAAATTTTCAGGCCATAAGAGTCTTGAATTCCTCTTTAGAGATTCTCCTTTCTTCTCACTAAAGACAGAGAGAGTCTAAGACCACTGCATGGCCTAGGAGGGGTCAGCCCAGTCTGGCATCAGGCTGCCACATCTGATGTGTAGATAGGGGAAATCAGAAGAGGCCCTCTGGGAGGAGGCATGTAGATTTATTTGGTCCCTGCCAGCCTTTCAGCAGAAGAAGGAAATGGAGTTGAGCAGTCACCCATTCTGGTTCCAGCTTACCAAACCTTTCTCTCAGCATCTGCAGTCTCCTTTAGCTGTTTTCAACACTGCTGCTTTCCCAGCTTCCTTCACAGCTGTTGCTGAGGTTTGAGAATCACAGCATGTTTTCTCCACTTCAGAAAAGTTTATGATGGACAAGACCCCCATGGCACATGAGCTGTAATATCTGCATGTGTTCAGTGCAGCAGGATGATTTATCCTGGAGCATGCTGCACATGTGGTGCAGCATTTCCCCTCCTTCCCTCCTTCCTACTCAGAAAGGATCAGTGGTTTTTATAAAATTAATATATGCAGTTATTCCATTGGAGGGTCAGGTGCTCAGCCAAATCTCTTTACATACCTCCTTTCATGCTAAGACAAATTTTTCTGTCCATTTTACTTTGTATTCTGTGGAAATTATTCTATCTGTTTCTAATTGGAAAGATGTATAAATGGACATTATGAAAGTAACCTGAAAAAATCACATCCATTCAATATTTTTGTTTTGAAATATGTCTATTTTTCTGGTGTTACAGGATCTCTTTCTACTGAAATTCTTGAAGAAGCATGGCATGACCTGCTTTCTGTTTGTTTCTCCTTGACATTCTACTGTTTCATCTAGGAAATGTGCAACATTTCTTTAAGAATGCATTTTAAAAAGGCATTTTAGCCTTAATTTAAAAAAAACCCCTTCATTTAAAAAAAAGCCGAAACATCAAAATGAAATAACATAATTCAAAACATAACTAAAATATTTGTTCTGAAATGTTCCTTTGACATGAAAAGAATTTGCTAATTTTCTCATGAGGAAAACATTAATTCTCCTTTGGAATTAGCATATGCCCTCGAAAAAAACCTTCACAATTTAACCTGAACTGAGCTGTTTACTATAAAAACTTTCTGCTAAAAAAAGAAATGTTTAATCAGCTTTATTCTTATGTAGAAACTTGAAATAATTGGTCTAATTTTTAGAGCTGATGAGCATTCAGAGATCACTTTGAAGTTTGTAGTAAATCAGAAGTGCTCTGCATTTTTGCAAACCAAGCCACTAGTTTTGGTTTCAAAGTTCTGTTATTTCTGACAAACTTAAAGCATTTGCATCTGAAAAAAAAAACAACAAAAAACAAAACACCATGAAATGGTCTACCCAAAAGAATATATGTGCTTTTTCTTGCTGCTCTCCAAAGTGCAAGAAGTAAGAAAGCAGGAGAAGCAAACCCCTTTGTGGTTCAGTTGATGATAAGAACAGGACTTCCTCTTCTCCTGGGTGTGTGCACGATGTAGGGTTAGCAGAATGATGCAGAGAAATTACCACAAACTAAAAAAAATTCTACTACACAGTCCAGAGGTGGTTCAGAATAAGTTTTCTGAGCCTTCACCTCAGACAGCAAGAAGAAAGTAACTTCCTTTTCATCTTAAAGTGAATAAAGAGTAGTTTTGTACCTAAAGAAGATAAGGCATATTCTTATAAATTCTGCCCACAAGTTTCTGAGTGCTTTTCTTGGTTTCATATGAAATTTGTGGGAATAAATGGGTTCAAACTCAGAACTTTCATTCTTTTATACTTTGATTTTTAATCTAGATTGATCCTAACACCACTGGTTAACTGGCCTCAGACTATAAATATTTTAAGAACTGTCCTTGCCTGTTTTTCTTCAAAATACTTAGTTAAAACTAGTCCAAACTAATTGTGGTTCTGAAGCTAGATATTAAACAAGAAATAAAATTTCCCGGAAATAATTTCTGAGTCAACCAAATACATTGCTATTTTGGGTATTTTGGAGGAAGAAATGCCAGGTACAGAGTAGTAGTATTTGTTGAACAATAAAAATATGTATTGATGCCATTTCTTTAGGACTATGCCAAGCAGGGTTAAAAAGGTAAGTATAATAGAAACCAAATGCTGCTGCTAGAATCAAAAAGAATATTTTGCTTGACAAAATGCTTTTATTTCCATCTTGCCTTAAATCAGTTACAGCTGTGAAGTGGTGAGGAGGCAGAAGAGGGGGACCCATGGTGTGTGGAGATGGGAGGTAGCAGCAGTAGGAGCTCAGGAGCAGCAGCAGAAACACCAAGAGCAGATGGACAGAGGGTTTCAGGTCCAGAGGAGTCAAGGCTGTGTGGAAATACCCAGTGGCAGGACAGGCCATGCCCAGGATATGAGAGCAGAATTCCAGGAAAAGGAGGCAATGGAAGGAAGCAAGAGGAAGTGCTGGTCAAAGACAGCAGCAAGGCTGAGGGCTAGAAGGATGAAGTGGAGGAAGGAACAGTGCTGAAGTCAGAAGCCCTTTTCCCCTAAAAAAGTCTCCAGGAAATATTTCTTTAAATCTGTGACAGTTCAGGAATAGCAGAAATAGAGCAATATTTATCAGTCCATATGCAATTCATCAATTTATTAACTATCCTAGCCTCTCCCATATAATTAACATTACTTTTCCCTTTTTCTTTTTCTTTTTCCTTTTCCTTTTTTTTTTAAGAAAAGACAGTGGATATCCTATTGTTAAGCCTCACATTATTTTGTCTTCTGGTTTTCCTTGGAGGTCTGCTGATATATGCATGTAGAAGGTAGTGTACATTTTTGATGATTGTATAAATTTCTGGTGGAAGAGGGGTCAGGATGAGAGTAAACCATACAATGGATAAAAGTCAAACACAGATTTTCTCAAGAAGCAGTTAATTGTTCCTTTCCAACTATTGTTCTAACAAACTAGTGCTTGATGTTATGACCTAGTGTAAGATACTGACACCTGTAATTCTTCTCTTACAGCTCCTACCACAGTCCCCCACAGATCCAGTCTCACACTCTACTCTCTGATGTATTTCTGCAACTATAAATGACATTTTTAATCTTACTCTGACAACTGCCACTCTATCTTCAGTGTGACTCTACTCCATGCTTTCACAGATTCTGCATTCAAGGCCACCTCTATTAATCAGGCCAGAGATGAACTTCATGTCATGCTGTCCAATTTCATTTCATAATCCATGGGTGTTATGACAGTAGTCATTCACTCTAAACTAGACTTTACTAGAAATAAAAAAGGGAAGTCAGGCTGGTGGAATGAATTTCCTTTGCTGTACTATTAATACCAATAGTAGAGCAAAGGGTTAGTAGTGGCCCTGCACCCACCAGCAGTTAATGCTGCTAACTCTCTCTATGCCACTACTTTTCTGCCTGGCAACATAGCTTCCCTATTGACAGCTGCCAGTGGCAGCAAAGGCTTTCTTGAACTGAGAAATAAACCTGTCCAGGATAGGATGATGACTCAAGATACCTTAGTATTTGGAAGGTGCAGTATGTAAGTAGAGCTTCTATAAAAGTAAACTTATTATTTAATTAGTGACTAATCGTTATTCCTGATTTTTATAAAAGAAATTATCAATTTTTAACTATGTAAAGAGTACATAGGAATAATTTTTTAAGCTACAGACACAGTAGCATGCCACAAGTTCTCACTTTGCTTGGAAATACTATTTGTGTAGAAATCATAGGTTTTTTTATATATATCCAGTCCTTTTAAAACTCTTGCAGGTTAAAAACCAGTTAGGCTAAAGAAGAGCTAGTGAAAATGTTGAAAAAAGTGTCTACAGTGAAAAGAAAGAAAAAAATGTTTAAATGGCTTTAGAAATAGTAGATGCCTGTCTTGGAATTGGAATATAAAGTACAAATATATATTATATTAACATCTGATCTGTTCCTGCAGACAAGAATAGTAGCGTGCCTGTATCACTGTCTTGCAGGTACAGATGCCTGGAAGTTTTAACCACACCTGTTCCTCATCCTTCAAATAATATCAAAGCGTGGTTAGCAGATGAGACTCACCACCAGGTAGGGTGTCTTGTTTCTCTTTTTTCTCTCACCACACTGACACGCATGACATTACTTGCAATTGGATAGTACAGCATTGCATTTAGAGCAGCATCTAATTAAAACAAAACAAAATAAAATAAAACAAAACAAAAAAAACAAAAAAAGAGGGAAAAGGTATGTACAGCATTTGTTGTGAGAACGGAATACCTTGTGGAGGTTACAGGACTGATGTCAGTAGACAGGATGGAGAAAATCCCCAGGGGACTGAAATGTCCCTTGTGCTCCAAGGTGTTTCAGCATATCCACACTCAGTGGAACAACATTTTAAGGAGTGATCACCGTGAGTCCCTAAGGAATAGTCATTATGGGATGTTATACATGTAAGCATGTCAGCCAGCTATCAAGGGGAACTTTTTGTGGTGATCTGGAAGTCATTGGCTCTGCAGTAGCAAATGTGCAGATTCTTCTAGCAGGAAGGAGGAGGCTGCACAATGCACGCAATGTAATCTACCACAGCTGTGCCCCTGCTTCAGGACAAAGCCACAAGCAGAGGTGTTTACTTTGGAAGAGCTGATGCACTGTGAGCTCAGGTGCTTGCTTATCTCATGCCACATTACAAGTCTTTAGTCAACTTGGCAAAACAAGGGCTAAATATTTACAGTATTTGGAGACTGTTGTTTATGGAGCTCCTTGGCTTGCACATTCAGTGTTTCTCATTGCTGTCACTGTGTGAGTTGCAAGGAAAAATGTGCTAGTCAGGCCATAGTTTAGATCTGTGTAACTCCAGAAAAGCAACACAGTGAACTGTGTGCTAGAAGGGACAGTAAGATTACTTCTTACCTGAGAAGGTAACACATGAGAAGGCACAGGTGTGCCCAAATTATGATTTTTTGGTGGAAAGCACCATTGAAAAAGGAAACTGTAATGAGGATTTTCTCTGATCTGTGTGCTCAAAATATTTGTTCAGAGCCTCTGCAGGATTTCTATAAATTTTACTCTATCCTGCCATATTATTATACTTACACTGCAATATCAAAATCTAGTAGAGCATTCAGCAATTTAACTAGTAATTTCCAGTGTGTTTCCTTATGCTGTTTTCTTTCCCAAGAGAAAGATGTATGCCTTCCAATACTGTGGTTTGGGGCATTTTTTAATAATATACCTACATCATTGACAGTAACCACGATCATCTCAATCCAGGAATCATAATTTGAGTTGTGAGACAAGAGGAATGGGTTGTTTTGTTTAATCTTATCTTCTGAAAATGAATTTATGGGGAAAATTATGTGCATATTCTATATAATCAAATGACAAATTGAAAGATTGAAGTGTTTTGAACTTGCCCCTGGAGTTCATTCCACAAGCCTTGGGCTGGGTCCCAGAGCAGACTGTGCTCCTCCTCTTCACTGCACTCATCTTCTCAGAAAAGCTCAAGAGGTCCAGAACTGGCCTGAGGCCAAGTCTCATATTCTCAGGATTCAGAATAATTTCTATGGCACTTCTGGTCAATATAATTTGACCAAATTGGATGCTAAAAGTGCCATGTTGACCCTGAGCTCAGCTGGTTAAAGAGTATATTTATCACCTCTTCTGTGCTGAAGTCCTTCTCACCCATTTTTACCAGTAATTGTGAACAAATTAATTGATAATACCCATTGTGGCTATGAATATGGGCTAGAAGAACAAAGAATCATAACCATCAGCTTTATATTCTGTATCACCCTTCATGTTAGAACTGTGTAAACTGCTATGTAGGGGTCTTTGTATTCAAAATATAATCACCAAAAAACTATATTTAATGTTGCTGATATTGAAAGAATTTATTTCTGCCCCTTAACTATTACAAACACTGAATAAACCTTTGACAGAAGACTTCAGCATAGCTGGGGAGTTACTGTCTGCATGATAGCAACAAATTACTGAGACAACACTGTGGTCTTTTGATTCAAGAAATTGTTGATGGCACAATGGTCATATCAGCCTGGAGAGTGAAAAGAAATAAAATTAAGGCTCAGAACAACTAAGTAAGTTTGCCTGTGAGTAACTTGTAGATTGAGAGAGTAATTAATATAATCTTTGTATTCCAGTTCAACAGAGTAAGCAGTATGTCCTAATCCCAGATATATGCCAAATAAGTTGAGTGCTTGTAGAAATGCACAGAATTTTGAATACCAGTGAATGTGCATTTTGTGCATAATGTAATTTTTATCCAACAGCAACATATGTCAATGCCGATGGAGATGAACTCAGAGGTTACTCTGGGAACACCAGAAGAGAGGAGAGATGAGAACATTCGACTGCAGAAATGTTTGAAGGAATTCGTGTTAGAAGACCTATAGAGATGACATGCCTTTTTTATCTGCATGCAAGTGTACCTTCCCATGAGGTGGACAATATTCCAACAGATCAAACAGCTGATATAGGAGTTTGTCTGAGCCAAATAACTTCTGCTCTGACAACATGCAACTCTTAAAATTAGCTTTGGATCACAGACACAAAACAGTATCTTGTAGTTTGTCTCTAAAAAAACTGATCTTCAGACCAGTAAAATTAGAGCATCTCAGAAAACATGAACTAATATTGAGGTCCACTTGGGTTAAAATGAAATTAATGTTTCATAATGCTACAATGGCTTCCAAGCCCTGTCTGCTAGATCAAGACTTTTTGAAGATTGGCTGTTCATACAAATCTCGTACTATCTATTCAACATCTGATTGAAGTGGTCATGAGAAATGGTGGAAGCAGTAAAGGTTTCTGGAAACAGCAAGAGTATCTCACAAGTGATTTCTAAAACTCCAAACAAAACAAAATATTCCTTTCTGAGTCACTGCATTGTGTAAACACGCATCAACCAGAAAGGAGAGATATGTGTGAAGACAAGGTCTTTTAATGTTGTGGACTTTGCAGTTGGTAAAATAAGTAAAGTAAGTAAAACAAGAAAACTTTAGACAAGACAAAGAAAACAAAGTTTTCTGCTGTATTGTGATTTTTAAAGTAAGTTTAATTCAGAGAAGTTGTAAGTTCAGAACTGACCATTTTTGCTATTTATTTTTCCCTGTCCTATCAAAGAATATTTCCTACTGATTCCATGACGTGATGACCTATGCTAGTCCATTTTCATGTATACAATCAGAGCAGATTATTCCAACTCTTAGCTGGGAGTGTGTTTATTTGACTAGAAGAGAATGAAATGATTTTGCAAGAAAGGGCAAGCACTTTTCTGAAAGTGGGAAATACAAATGAATAATGGACATAATTTTCTGGAAGGTTTGGAAGATACCTAAAAATTACTTGCTTTCATTACTGGTAATATTTTTCCATGTAAGCATAATATTGATTGGAACAAATAACAATATAAAAATTTTGTTTGTGCTTTTGAAATATAAAGTTTCTAGGATATACTTTGGTGCTGAGTCTTGATTCACCTAAATGTGCTTTTTGTTTTGGTAAAAAGTCCACAATGGATATTACACTGTTTCTCCTTTATTATTAAGAATGGCTGGTGACAAGTGGAAAGCTCAGTTTAGAAATTTCTGAACAACAAAAGGACTATAAATGACTTCTTTTGCTGTAAGATCAGTTAATGACCTCAAAAGAACAATCAGCTTTAGAAGGTAATGTGACATTTCCTATTGTACTTTTCACAGAAGATAAGGGTGTTCTTACCTTTGGACACCAGTGCTCTCCCCTCCACACCCGTCAGTCTGAAGCCCACACAAATCATCAGGCAGAAATAAATTGTGGGTATCAGGTACTGAGTCAAGCTTCAGAGAGACAACTCCTGGAGTGTCTCCTCTGTCTTGAGAGCTGAGGGGAAAGCCCTCAGTCAACATAGCAACTTTTCTTTTGGATGATCAGACACCATCTCTGTGGGTAGGCAATACAATTTATCCCATGGTCCAATGTTCAGACATGTTTTCTCAAGAAGAGGGGAAAGAACTCCTTCTTTCTGATAAAAATCATTAGAGGAAGCACTTAGAAAGCATCATGAACTTATAGATTCCTTTCTTGGTGAGGATATAGGATGCATAAAATGAAAAAAAATCACAATATAAGTGAGGTAAGAGGGGTAGATGAGAACTACGCTGGCCACTCACATCTGGAACGCAGACTTCATAGAGTGAAATCAGGCCACAATGAATATTATATTGTTCATTATAATATATATTTTTATACATATATTTTATATAGTTTTGGCTTGCAGTGCTTGAAGTCCTAAAGCAGTGCCAGGATTTAAAATAAGACAGAGAATATAAAGATAAAAGGAATTTTATTATTTTATCTGAAAATAGAAGAATTAAATAGAATTTTTTCTGATTAAAATTGCTTTTTTTACAAGAGACCTTGGTCAATACACAGAGCTTGCCCACATGAACATGACAGCCTCCAGAGACACATCACATAAAACATTATGATAATATCAGTTGTATTGAAAATTAATCCTAAAGTGCAAATTTGATAAAACAAAATCCATGATCTGGAACTTTCCAAGAAATGTTTGACCAGCGTATTCCCAAATGGTATAACTTTTCCTTAAAATAAAATATTATTCTAAAGAAATCCAACACATCTTGTCCAATAGTGGATTAATCTGCAATACATACATAAAGAAAGGTAATGATCTGAGAGCAAAAATTGTATATTGCTGGCATTAAGCACCTCAGTCTATACAAAATACTCAGCAAGTTTACTGACAACACTAAGAGAAGTGGTATGGTTGACATGTCTGAGGGACAGGATGCCATCAGGAAGGACTTGGTCAAGCTCTAGCATCTGGCCTATGGGAATGTCATGAGGCTTAAGAAGGCCAACTACAGCAGGGATGTGATTTTCCCCCTCCACTCCATTCCTGTGAGACCCTACCTGAAGTCCCGTGTCCACTTCTGAAGCTCTCAGCACAGGAAAAACATGGACCTCTTGGAGCAGGCCCAGAGGAGAGCCACCAAAATGATCAGGGAGCTGAAGAACCTGTCCTAAGAAGGAAGACAAGCTGAGAGGGTTTGAGTTGTTCAGCCTGGGGAAGAGATGATTTCAGGGAAACCTTTTAGCACTTTCCAATACCTAAAGGGGGTGACCAGAGAGCTGAGGAGGGGCTTTTCACAAGAGCATGCTGTGGTAGGACAAGGGGGAATGGAGGTAGATTTAGATTAGCAGTTAGGAGGAAATCAGTGTGAACAACCAGTGGAACAGGCTACCCAGAGAGGTTGAGGGTGCCTCATCCCTGCTGGTGTTCAAGTCCAGGTGGGATGGGGCTTTGAGCAACCTGGTCTAGTGGAATGTGTCCTTCTCCATGGTGGGAGGGGGGTTGGAAGTAGATGGTCTTTAGGGGTCCTGTCCAATCCAAATTATTCTATGATTATCTGAAAATCCTACTCAGCTTGGCTTGCTTTCTCTTGTCAATGAAGCTCTTGCTTCATTGTGAATGAAGCTCTTGCTCCAGGTGAATGACACTCCTGTGTGTAAGATTTCACCTTCTGGATCTGAAGTGGGACCCGATGAGACACTGGGCAGTGCATTGCACATAGATTGCTCTTAATCTCCACTTATGCATGTACAGAGTCAAAAGCCCTTTGCTGAGGTCATAAAACCTGGTGATGTGTCATGGCTGTCTGGTTTTATGCTTTCAACTCCAAGTTCCCACTTCAGTAAAGGACATATAGCACACATGAACTCGGGTCCAGGAGCATTACTGAGTGTCCATGTTTCTTCCTGAACATCAGCGACTGTGTAGGTATCAGACACACCTTACTGAAGCTCCTTGAGGAAAAATAGCCCCTTCTCTTTGCTTATAAAGGAGAATAGTTTGAAGAGGATGATGGGAGTCAGCAAAGCAGCCTTGAGCCTCGGGACTCAGCACAAAGTCTCCTCTGGTTACCCAACACTGCTACCTGCTCTACAAACAACCTACTTCCAGTCAGAAATGTTCCTCAAGTTTTCAAAGCAAGTTTTTGGAGCAAGTCTGAGAGAATTAAAGAAATACACCTCTTTAAATGCACTGAGAGAATTAAAGAAATACACCTCTTGCTCTAACTTGAAGTCCTGTCCTTTAGTGACAAGATGCACTACAAGATACAAGATTCTAATTTTTGCTTCCTTAGGTTTAGGTATCTAATCAAACAGAACTGGCCATGGCTCTGGGATCTTGAGAGAAGATCTCCAGTAATCTCAGTCTAGAACAGGTGTCCAAGACAGGATGACCACCTCTTTCTTATTAGACACTAGATGATGATCAGACTCAGAGTACCTGCCCACATTTTCTTGACATAATTATTCTGCCTTTCTCTGCCCTAGTGAAAGGAGATATTTTGGCCAAAGAAGAGCTTGGCAGTTACAGCCTTTGCATTTGGCTGTACAACCAGCACAGTTTCCAGCACAGTTAAAGGTGTCATAGTTCATATATCATAATGTTTCAGACCAGCATTATTTAGCCAGCAATAGCAGTTTTGATCAGAAACATTCTTGTTCATGAGCAAGGACAGTGAAACTTGGGCCACAGTATTTAATCTGAAGCCTGGGTTCACAATTTTATTCTTATCACTATCAAGTAGAGAAGCTGGAGAATGCAATACTTAAATGCATCAAACACATGAAGAGCATGGGAATGTGAGGGTGTATGTATGTGGATACCCATGCATGGCCAAGGAAATGCTGTTTGTATGGAAAATGGCACCAATATTCTTTAGGACTAAGTGTATGGGCCATGTGGTGCTCTTACCATTCTGCCCTGCATTTCTCCATTGCAGATGTGCAAGTTATCTGCTGGCATTTGATTAGCCAGTGCCAGCTGACTGATAAAACTTGGTCTACTCACATTGAAAAGAACCAGATGGCTCCTACAAAGTAACTTTAAAGATAAAGGTGACATTGGGAGATAAAAATGCTTTGGTGACTGATGCAGCACAGGGTTGTGCTTAGAGTTGCATTACTGCATCTCGTCAGAATATCTCATCAGCCTATTTTTGGTAATCTCAGAAAAAATTCCAGGTCACAGCTTTGAATGCCAATTGCATATAAAGCCTGTCACCATGCTCTGGTTCTCCTGAAACCTGGCAGGTAATCAAACCCCTACCCATTGGATAAATAGAGAATATGACTTTGGTATTTAGTTCAGAAATACACTTAGAAATACACAGAAATACACAGAAATACACAGAACCAGCAAAGCAATTGACATCTTTGAGTAAAAACTACCACAGCTTTACTCAACTTTCCTCTTAATATTCTCTAATTTTGTAAATTTCTAAAGAAATCACAATCATATGTGTCTAGCTCCGCTGAAATCAAAACATGCAAGGATTAAAAAATACAAAGTGTAATAGATAGGCAAAGCAAGACATTCACAAAGAAGGAGAGAATAGATGAAAGTAGGGGGGAAGAATGAAAAGAATTACTATTCAAGACCATACAGCACTATTATTATGTTTTTATTAACTCACAAAATTAGTTTGGATTCAGCAAGCTATCACTTTGCATTCATACAGATGAAAAATAATTGCATTTTAAAGTTTGTTTTGGCTTCTGGCTGTCATTTGTTTTTTTTAAGCAATGACAAAAATGAGAAATAGGGTGATTATGTAAATATTCTAGACCACAATAGCTAACAAATATTCATTTCATGCTTGATTTTGTGCAGAAGGCTACTATGCAGGAAAACTTTTCTCTAGTTTTAAACTACTTGCTACAGGATATTGAAAATGTACTCAAAAGGAAACTTGACAAAACCATGAAAAAATATCCATCAAAGACTTTTTAGATACAATATCAGCTCATGTGGTTCTGACTCATGTGGTTATTTGTTCAAACCTTGCAAGACACAGGGAACATACTGCTGTCCTCTTGTTGCTTTCTCCCTGGGCTCCTGCTACAGGCACCCCCTGGGAGAAAATGGACCCCAGGTCAAGGCTGGAAATATCTTTGGAGCAGCTGGAGGAATGGCTGAGGCACTGTGTGTGCTTCCAGACTGAGGGATTAATGAGCTCACTGCTCATGTTGGAACCAAATATGCAACCTCTGTCTTCAGGAGAATAGCAAAACTTGTCACTCAGCTAACACCTGAACCCCAAAACCAGCAGAACTTTGTGGCTTCATAAAGTCTTCCAGTTCATCTCCACTAATGAACTTCATCTTCCAGGCAAACTTTATTTGCCTGGACTCTCAGTGATAATTTGGCAAGGGTCTTTATCCACTTGCATAATTTCAGTAGCATCTTGATTCACAAGCTTTTTTTATAGAAAAAAAAAAAGTTTTATTTAAAACACACAGGATGGAAAAGCTTTATCCCTGATCCCTTTTGGACATTTAATAAAAAGAAATAGTCATGTATATATCATGGCCTGTTTCAACATCTGGCAACAATAGAAAGAGAGGGACACAAGCAAAATTGTGCCCACTGTCTGCAGGTGGGGAGAATTTACAGTAACATATACTCATTATACTGTTAATACAATCAGCTTTGATTCATTGTAGATCTGCTCTGCTTTACTAAAGAATTTGGAAAGCATGAGGTCTTGAGGGTTATACAGAAATTGTAAATTATTTGCATCCTTATATCCTTCAATTTATTTTTTGTGAAAACCAGTAAAAAATAAAGTAAGAGAATACCTGTTTCATACATTGCACATATTTTGGGTTCCTTGAAATTGAAAATAGTATCTGTTATAGGAAAGGCCTGTGCTTGGTGAGAAGGCTAGTGCTGGTAATTTGAAACTAAGAGTCTTCAAGATAACTTGTTTGGGGATTTTTTCTTGTTCTCCTGCCCTATTTCTATCGCAGGGACTTGTAATAAAAGTGTTGATGAAACCACCTTCCTGCACTGCTGGGCTTTGTGGGAGCATGGACTTGCCAGGGCCACTCCACCAGTGAATGATAGGTTGCTTCCCTCCCAGCTCTAGAGCAATGGGTGAGATGTACCAGCACAGGGAGACTTGGGGTAGAGGCAGCACACTTCAGATGATTAAATTAGTGGAAACATGATGATCATCAGACCGTGGTGATTGTGGACTTAGTAAGACAGTATGTCATGTGGTCACTTTAAATGCTGCTTTTTGGAACATCTCAGCCCTTGACCTGGAGCAATGCTGATGAGGTGGTATTTTGAAACAAATGGGAGCCCTTCTTGCTAGAAATAAAAGTTTTTGGTTGCTTTTTGTGTGCGTATGTGTACATTTCTTTTTTAAGTGTGACTGGATTTTAAACACTAGGTGTCAGTCAGTCACCTCTCAAAGGCATGCTCTCAAGCTCTAGCACATTCATCTTTGGCAGAAAAAACTTTTAAAGAGATAATGTACAATAATGTACACATTAAATAATTACAATTGTGCCAATGTCAGGTGAGGCAGTTATTCTATAGGGCTGTTTAGACAGATCCCAGAGCCTGGAAATATAAAGAAAACCCTTTTGTAGAAAGAGCCTTGCACACTCTAGCCTTGAATACTCTGTTGTATTTGCACTGTCATGATAAAATACTCATTAATCTGTTGTCTAATGTTACAGGTGACCAATAAATTCCTCTTTCTTTCACCCATTCTATGTCAGCTTCTGTACCATTTCTAAAAAACTTGTGTTTCAAGAGAAACCATCCTGACCTGTGGAGGTTGCTCCCCACAGGGCATCATTGGTGTATACAAACTTATGTCTGCAGCAAAGCTGTTGTGACAGATGAAGGCTCTTTAAGAAAAATGCTTATGTTGCCAATAGTTTGAGTATTGCTCCTTTTGCCAGTTCAACAAACATTAAATTTTCACAGTGTCACACTGCAGCAAGAGCCACTGGACTCAATGGATCAGGCCTCTAAAACACCTCCACATTGAGAATCTCCAGTTTTGTGGATCTGGATTTTAGTGTTCTGGTACCTCAAGAGATGCTGATAACAGAGCTGCCTCTGTAGAGTAATGATATACAAAGGGAACTGTTTGTTTAAGCATGCTGTGTGACTACAGACATACTGCCTCAGGACCCAAACTCAAATGTCCTCACCCAGCTCCCAGCATGGATATCCAGGATATCTCTGCTGTGTGACTTGGGCACACATCCCTTTGGATTGCAACATGGGCCTGTCTCAAATGCTCACAGCTCCACTGCATGTCAGGACACTTATATCCTCTGGGTCATTCAAACAGTTTCTGCAATTTGACTTTGCAGGTATTGAGGTTTCTTATTAATCTCTTCAGCTACAGTTTGATTCAGTAATCTCAACAGTCCTCCAAAAATCTATTACCTATTCTTGAAACACATTTAAATGTCTTTCTTTCCTGGAATCATATATGTGTGTCATTTCAAATACTGAACTATTAAGACAATGCCACTGTGTAGCTTGAATGGAAACCTACTCTAGAGTTCATGAAGAAATGTATTTTATAATTATGATCTTTATTCTTTTACACATATATTTAAAATTACTGCATCTCTGCTGTGAGCCTCTGAGGAGGAATGCCTTTTATGATATACTGACTCCATAATACACAATTTTCTTCACCCAACCTGTGATATTCCAGGTGGCTAGGCTTATACTGATCTTGACTGTCTGATCCTGGAGTACTAAATGTTGGATTAGTGTAGCCCTCTCCATGTGCCAGTCCACAGATTCAAGGACCACTGAGGGCATTACATTAGAGAAGGCAGGTAACAACTTCGAGACTAAAAGAACAGAGCTGGATTTTTCAGCACTCTGTATTTTGTGAGAGAGTAAATCCATATGCAGGGCAAGAGAGCAGTTGCCTTTCAACCCACTCTTCACTCATCCTGACTGAGCACAGGTCACTGCAGAAGGCAAGGGGACTGGAGAACCAGCCTCTTTGATGTCTAGATCATCACTATGTTTGGGTCTTTTGTATTTTATTTAGTTTGTTTGATCTCACATCAGGGCTTTAGAATTTTTTTTTTCCTGGTGATAGAAAGAAGCAACAACAAATGAGTTCCTCATCTCTGTGCCTCTCATCCTACCATGATCACTTTCTTGTTCCCTTTACTTCAGGGTACTTTTGCAGCTCCACATCATCATGATGGCCACAGCAGCTCCTCAAATCAATGAAAGTTAAATATGTTTGTATGACAACTTTCTACCAAGATAAGAGCTGTCCTGTGTGGAGTAACAAGCAAACACCTATATCCAGATTAATTTCACTTAGGTAAGGTGCATCTGTTAGAAAATCAGAACACCCCCATATCCCATGGAGAAAGCAGACATCACCAAAGGATGGCTCATGCCACATGAGGATGGCTCTTTTCTTCTTTTCTCCCTGGATTTGCAAGACTTCACTCTTGCTCCTACTATTACTGCAAGACCTCTAGTTCAATACATAAACTCAGTTGAAAATAAATAAGGGAAAGGCACTAGTTAGTATATCAAACAGCATAAATAGAAAGCATAGTTAAAGTGTAGAAAATACAAAGATAGAGGAAACATTATAGTGATGAAGAAGGAAATGGCTCAGGTGCCCTCTGTCTTCAGACCTGTCTTCTTACCATATATACCCACCAGTTTTCCATTACTGTTATTTTTATAATTCTTTTGTGAACTTACAAGACTGATAACCAAAACCAAAAATGTCCTCCTGAGTGCTTAAAAGGGTCATTTATGACTCTGTCTGAAGTCAGTCCAGAGAAGTGGGTGAATTTTGATCTCATTTTCTGCTTGAAGCCTGAGACTGACCTGGTGTCACAAGGGTCGTCTTTGCCTTACTTGGAACCAGAGCATGTGCTACTAAGCTGATTTGACCTATGAGATCCAGTCATAAGCAAAAATTATATCCTTTCAAACTATCAACTGGATCTTTTGTTCCAAAATGGCTATGAAAAGCTCAATTTGGTGTTTTACTGCTGAAGTAGAGCAAAAGAGCTCTTCCATAACAAAAGAGCTCTTGCATTCTTTGCCTACGAGGACCCTCTCATGGCTATGAAGGTTGAATGAATTGGACTGTCACAGTCTGCCCCATCCCTTGATGACTACTCCTTTAATGTTTGTGAACACTGAATATTTATCAGTCTTTTACTTTCAGTCAAACTGTAGCTGAATCTGGCAAGTAAGATTAAGAAAAAAGAGGTGACTGAGAGACATAGGTCTGTATACACACAGAGCAGGATCAATCCAACTTCATTTACCTAATAAATCAGGCTCAAAGTTCTTGAGGACACACTACTATTCTGAAAAATGAAATTATCCAAATACTAAACACATGCATATAATCTGACCTGTAAATAGTCTGGTTATATTTATTTAACTCAATTAAATCAGTTTCATGCATACTAAGCAATCTCCAGCTAATGAGCTGATTGATACGTTTCATACTTTATAGCTTTGAAGAGTAAATTTTTCTTTTGTAATCAGTAAAGAATGAAACAATTTGCTGATTTTTTTCACTCTGTATAAGGTCTTTCCTTAAGTGATGCTGAGTGAAATGGCTCTCTGAGAAACAAAATCAATTGTTTTACAAGGCATCTAAAATGGGGAAATTGTCAAGGAAACCAAATGAGATAAACACTGAGCTGCTTGGAAATAACATGTTTTTTTAAAATATCTGTTTTAAAGAGCATGTAACTCATTACTGTGGTTCCACAAATCCTAAAGATGTGTTCAGCTTTGTCATTAAAATATAATTTTTGCACTTGTGCTGAATGCAAATCAAACAATTATGAAATCCTTATGAGGGCACACCAACCTTGCTCTCAAAGAAATTGATAGCAAAATTCTCACTGACTGCATGGAATTTCTTTATTCCATTGAAACACTGGGAAGTACACATAGTTCTTGAAGCAAGTCTGGCTGTTTAGCACAGCAAGGTAGAAATTGATATCAGAGTCCAGTCTCATCCACAGGAGGAGGGACAGGTAAGTGGCACTGGAGCATGACATCAGAATGAAGATATATTTTTTTGGCTAAAAAAGCCAGTATAATTGTGTACGCAGGAACTACTTCAAAACAAATCTGAAACTCTTGAAACAAATTTTAAATAATGCAGAATCACATAGTAGAATAGATTAAAGTATAGGAGTTTTAGTTATCTGGCTGAGGTTGGTTGTCTGGGGTTTTATTTCTGTTTTGTTGCTTTTTTTCCTCTTTTTTTCCAAAGCCAGATGATACGTGATATAAAGCAGCAATTTGATTTGTTGAATCATAACACAAACATCCTGTCATGACAAACTGATGGTCTATCTACTTTTTTCTGATGTTGTTGTATGAGTATGCTTTATTTTCTAGTTTTGAAGAACTCTTGGAATTACTGAGGTAAAAAACAGCAAATCAGAATGCATGATAATAACATTGTAAAACTTCAGGTTGTAACAGTGGTTCAAAAACTGACTGCAGGTTTGTTTGTCCATTCTAGAAGCACAAAATAGATCTATAAATTGAAAGGCAACAGAGGTAAAAGATGTGAAGCAGCTCGCACCGAGAAAGAGCTATGTGGCTTAGGATCCTTCAGCCTGGAACAGAATTAGTGGAAGGATGGTTATACTGGTTATAAACTAAACAACTGGTTATAAACCAAGCAAATCAGATACTTCTCTTCCAACAACATGCATTACTGATCATTAAAAACCTTTTCCAAGGAGTGCTATGGATGTTGATGGGCATGGGTTCAAAGGGTGATTCAAAAATCTCCTACAGTAAGCCTTAATTCAACTGTCAAACACACCTCTGTTACCCAACAAGCCACTGAGCTACTGTCCTGGTTTTGGCTGGGATAGGCTTATTTTTCTTCTTAGCCAACCAGAGAGGGGGAGGCTGCATGATACATTTCTTAGATGTTTGCTTTGGCTTTTCCAGGTATTTTTCCAGGTATGCCAGCTGGTTCAGCAGTGCCAGATGTGCTCCTCACCTGTACTGGGACCTCGGCTTTGGCATGGAGTTTTCCAGACCGGATATGGAGGGGCTAAAGATCTGCCCCATCTGCCTGGGGAGGAGTGGGCTTTTGGGAGACAAAGCCATGCTTTCCCTGAGAGGGAACAGAGAAGAGATTTGGAACAAAGATCCTACCTCTTTTTGCTTGTACACCTCTTGGCAAGAGATAGAAAATATACAGTCTTTGAAGTGTAGATAGGCTTATCACCTTTGATAGGAGTATGAGTAGGTGTGGCCTGTATCTTCTTCCGGGAACCTGTGCAATGAAAGACTGTAGAAAGTTCCTAAAAATGGTGATCATTAAAATATAATCTGGCACAGTAACAATGTCATAAAGAGCAGCCATCCATGATTTTGGGCAGGGACACTTGACCTTCTGTAGCCCTTTTTAATGGCCACACAGGCAGGGCTATTACTGCTGGGTTGTGGGTGCAGGCACATCACTGGCTGCAACAGCTTCCATCTCTGCATGTGAACTCAGAGGTATATCACCCAAAAACAGTGGGCACATTTCATCTTTTGACTCCCTCCTCTACCTTCTTCCTTTCCCCTTGAAAAGAAAAGTGCTGCCTGAGCATGAATGTGGTACAGACAGAATCCATTTTGTTCAAAACAAAACTTTAAACTTGCTCAATGTGTTCCGCTTTCTCTGTTTTGCCGATTGATAAAGAAGATAATAAAATTTGAGATAAGAGAAAAAAGAAAAAAGTTCTATCTTGATCTGTTTGGTTTTTTCCCTGTAAGTAGTTTGTATTGCACGTCACTAAACTTCGCTTCTCTTTCTTAATGTGACATTGATTTCAACAGAGTTTATTAGTTTCACTTCTTATTGTCCAGTTTATCATCCCTACTAATCTGAATGTATTCATCCCTAATTTATGGTTGCACTTCAGCACAGAACTGAGATAGATCATGAGCCTGACTGACAAGTTTGCTATCCATGGTGAGAGGGGTGGCTGAGATGGGTTGCAGCCACCCACAGCTTTGCTTGCAGCACAAGGTGGGCTTCTTTAATCAGAAAAATGAAAATATTGTGAAAACATTGATGAAAATATTGTCTTTCATAGTTTCATGGTTGATAACTTGAAGGACGGTGAGAAAACCAGAAAAATCTCACTTCATAGGCTTGTGCCAAAGGCCACAATTTACACCAGGGTAAGGTAAGACAAAACTGAAGCAATTCCATTATAGTATTATTTTCCACTCATGCAGAAGTGCAGGGAATGAATGCCTGCGCTGAAACACACTGAGCATTCAGCCTGACCCTTCCTTATCTGTGAGCTTTGGTCCTCTTGTCACATAAGTGAACCAAGAAAGCCTCTGCTCTGAAAGCCACTCTGTTAAAGCAACATAAATGGGTTTATATGGGAGAGGGGCAGAGGTGGGAATCCTGTACTTATAACTTCTAAGTCTCTTACAGATAGAATTTAGAAGTGCTTCTTAGTTAGCTTTAGAAGTGCTTTTAATTGGTAATGCAAACTGACAGACATGTGACATTCCAGCTTTTCGTGAGTGTGTGATCCCAGGAAGCCCTTTTTAGTTAGAATCTCCAAAATTAGCTTTTGTGTCTACTCCACATCACTGAAGCACCTTCTACAGTAAGGGACTGGGATTGGGCAAAGGGTTGGGTCAAACAGTATTTCAGTTATCCATAGATTCATTAAATTCTCTGTAGCTGAATGGGTTTCAGAAAAGAAAATCATGGAATATAATTATGAAATATCTAATTATGAAATATCAATGTAGCATAGAAATTACTTTGCTTCCTTTCATGTACACAGGGAATTCTGGCAGACCCAAACACCAAGTCAAAAGAGAAAATTTTCAGGAAAAGCAGATACAAATTTTCAGCCTGATTTTCCATACCAGTACTACATTTTAAACAGAAGTAAATAGAAAGTATAATCTTGGGAAGATGTTCTTCAACAAAAGCAGAATTCTTTTTTCCAGCTCCAAAACATATGATCTTTCCATGAGCCCTCCCAGCCTCTACTTGCCCTTTCCAGATTTCCTTCTAAAAAAATACTAAGGGAAAAAAAAAAAGACCCTAAATACATGTTCTTCCTCTTTAGATCTAATTTGATAAAGACCGCCACCCCCCATTTTCCATATGCCTGCTGGTCATGGCCATCAGAAAGTTAATATTGTTACCAGAAATGAGCTCAACTTAACTCAAAACATGTGTTTGCCTGCACAAGAGCATTTTGGAAAACTTTGCTTATATTTCCCCATCCTCAACTTTTCTATGGTTTGTTTGTTTGAAAACAACATTTTAAATTCAATTATATTTGCTACAATTCTGAGAAGGGGCCCTGCTTCCTTTTTAAAACAACTCACAGAGAAAATAAAATGGGAGCTATTGAGAGAAAAAAAACAAGCTGCTACTAGTGCAAATGACTGTAGGGACTGGCTTTCTCCTTCCTTCTTTAAGCAGATTTACCCATTTAAGAACATTGTTTTGTGCTCATTTCCAGTTAGTTTTGTACTGAAGGTTCTTCTCAACAGTCACTAGACACTGAAGCTGGATCAGAAGATAACGCAAGAAAATTTCCAGGCTGAAGAGTCCCCCTCCAGGCCAAAACAATTGGCATTTGTGAAAAAAAACGGACAAAGATTATACCTAGACACAGTGGCCTAAGATATTGCCTTGCTTTGAGTATTTTCCCATCCTTGCTCTTCTAAATTCAGGCAGTCTTCAGTGTAGTCAGTCATTAAAAGGCATGAGAATATTTTGTTGTTATTATTAGTTAAAATAACAAAAGATGAACACTATGGACCATCTTTCTGGATACAAAATTATCTTCCCTGAAGGCAGGGGATTGCCAGATCTCCAGAGAGATGGATGGCCTCTCCATCCTCTTTACTGTAGGATCACCAATGGAGTATATAAATAGTTCACTTGACTCATGCCTCCACACCTGAGCAGCTCTTGCCTCCAGACCTGATTTAAATCTTCAGTACTACTTAGAACACAAATAACCTAAGAGTAACTGAACAAGTACCTTCTGAAATTTGAGATTTTAATACAATTTTTCAGAGCTACAGGCAAGTTGGGACATGAGGCAGTAGACACATATTTAGCTAGGTGACAATGAGCAGCCATTTGTCCAGTGTAAAGGAGTATCATTAAGTGTGCACTCATTGCCTGCCCTGCTTCCTTTGCCACTACAAAGTCTTCCGCAGTTGCAAAGAACCCAAACTCTCCCCAGGCCACTATATCCCATTCTGCTACAATGGACTAAGGTAATGATAGGCAGGATAGAAATCTCTCACAAAGTATCCAGTGCCATCTGTTGACTGTTGAGACAGAATTATTTTTTGGGGAACCCAAAACTTTGGATGAATATGACATGGGACTTCTTAGAAAGTCTTGGAGGTTAGATGTGAGAACTTTACACTAGAAATTCACCTCTAATCCACACAAGAAAGAAAACAAAGAAACAAAATCTTATTAAATGACACACGCACATAAAAAAAAACAATTATAACTAAACACATAGTCATAAAATACAAATCTTGAATTACAGTATAGACTTTTAAAAATACATAGTATTAGTATGCAATGCACTCTTCATGACGATGCAAGAAAAAATATGCATTAAAAAAGTTCTCGTGTTGAATTTTCATCACAGTTTTAATCTTCTGAAAAAGTTGCATTTTGATACCATGGTCTGAAACAAAGGGAAACAGTTCAGGTTACAGTTGGTTGGGATTTCTTAGTTCAAAATACAAACCAGAGGTAAGATGGAATGCATGAAGTTAACTTTCCCTTCCAATCTTATGTTCATAAACTTTTATATATATGGGTTCACTCGAGAACAGATGAAAGAAGTTGTAAAACACCACAAGACTGACATGAATCAACATAATTCTGCATCAACCAATAGTATGTAAAACAGAAGTCTGAGGTTTTTGAAACCTTATGACACTGAGATGTGTTTCACTAAAAATTTCAGTTGTTGCTGGTCTATTACACTAAATTATACTTTCTAGAAATATAGAACTAATTAAAATATGACACAGATTAAAAGCAACACTAATCATAGCTCTTCAACAACCGAGACACAGATGTTTACGTGCTATTCTTGCATATTTTTATGAAGGCAGCACTGCTGGGTAAATATAGATGCCTGAACTTCTCCAGCCAAAACCCAGTCTGGAAAAGCTGCCAAATGACAAACCCAAACACTATATAATGTATATACACACTTACCAGAGTGGCACTTTACAAGAGTTCAGAAAGTTTACCTGAAATCAGATCTTTCTGATTTGAAACATTTCTGTCTTTGTGAAAACCACAACAATGCAAAGTACTTTCAAAAAAAAACCAAAAACTTTTCTGCAAGTGAAGTAAGAAAATGGCAGTTACCCATTAAAAAAGATTTCTGTCATATTCCCATTTTTATCAGGTAGATTTTTATACTAAAAAGCACTTTTTAAGTCTATGTAGGAATATGTAGTGACAAAGTGTTGGGAAAGGCAAAGTCACAGACCTGGAAAAAAATCACAGAGAAGCTTTTACACACTGCAACCTTTTGTTAACTTGAAGTGGACGCAGGAAAACTGAGGCTTCACAGAGGCTGCAAACAATTGCTGTGGGTTTAACGTTAAGTATATTCATCAGAATGCTGTAGTGAACAGACAGGAGGAAGTGATAAGGTCTCAAATCTTGCCACGCAGAGAGGGAACTGATGCTAAATATGAACTTGAATGAATAAAATAGACTGACTCTTGGAGAAACAAAACATTTATTAGCATTTATTATTAGCATTTTCTGAAACAATTGTAAGACAGGGTGACTCCTTTGCATACAAATGAAATTAGAATTTAGGTTGATCAGACCCACCATGTTTGCCTTGGAGGACAGGGGAAGGGAGACAAGGGGAAGGAAGAGAGAGGATAACAGGGAATTTTGGGATTTTGTTTTGGTTTGCTTTGTTTTGTTAAAAAGAGACAACTAGACTGTTTCCACATCTTTGCAAGCCCACCAGTATTAAAAAAATAATCATGCAACATGAATGTCTGGTGCTAAAATGTGGGAGTTTATGGCGTCAACACCAGGGGCCAAAACCAGGACAGCTTAGGTGATATACTTCAGGTTTCTGCTGAGCTTTCCATGAAGGTTAAAGGATTGATCCCAAATCCATACACTTTGTTAGATATTCCAGGGACTTGGTTTTTGTCAACATATTCTTTTGGTTTTAGAAACCACAAAAAATATAAACTTCCAATAGCTGAAACAGTTCAGCTATAATCTGGACCTCCAGGCAATTTCCTGTTACCAGAAATGATAAGCCAAATACTTGGCTTATCCTCATGATAGGCACACACAGTCTACACATGCAAGCAGCTCAGTTGAAAGGACCACCATATTCTCAGTGGGGAAAAAACAAATTTGTGATATTGAGTCTGGAAGAGATATTTTGCCAGTTCTGTGGCCTTCATTTGTGGGTTCTTTAAAGAGTATTAAATTATTGATTTTATCACTTGGAATAGATATAAATGCTTATAAAATATCTTGTTTGTAATTTGAAAAGAATGTGAAACACTCATTTTAAAAAATGAAAATAGAAATAGGTTATAAGTATAAAATAAGTTTTTCTGAATTTTATCTTTATATTGATATATTTGAGTTATAGTAATCAACACCTAATTAGAATTGAGACTACACAGAAAAAAAAAAAAACCACCACCAGGAACAATTAAATGCAAGCTTTTGCTTTTCAAGTTGACAAATGCATATTACTGCTTCATTTATAATAAATTCTACGGAGAAGTGAGTTTTCAGATATGTGTGACATTTTGAGACTTGGACACCTCCAATGAATCTATCTGGATCAGCCAATGGCCAAAGCCCTCGGAAAGACTCTGGATGATCCAAGAGTTATTATCACCACTCTGTGAGTGACTTTGTGGGGTTGTCTGACAGCACATCTTAGACTGGATGCCAAAAATCCAAAGGTAAAAAGCATCAGATATTGGTCTGGCTAAAAATTTGGTTGTAGTGTGTTGGCTCTTCAGTTCCTCCTCTGCCAGGCAGAATGTGGGACTGTTTAATCTGCCAGGGGTGCACCACAACTCAGCAGAAAATTAAAAGTTCTTCACGTATAGCTCTGCTTCCGCAAGATTTGCATGAAAATTTGAGGGGTGCCAAGGTAATAGGAATGACCATTCATATGCTTAGCTAGGCATTGTGTCTAATTTTACTGAGCTTGTTTCTTTTCTAAATCACTTTTGGCCATAGGCTGGTATAAATGCAAGAAATTCATATAATGAAACTAAAATTTTATGTCTAGGAAAAATGCCAAGATTCATAACCATTCCCCCAGCTAAATTCTACTTTGCCTGATTTTCTGAATTAAGTGGTGGTAATTCTGTGCCTAATATGCATTCCTAGTTAACATGCTTGTCTCTATAAATTCTGTAATTGCTTATTTAAACAAGGCAACAGGCATATTACACATAATTGGCGTGCACAATTACCTCATTTGCATCAGCAGTCACTGTAATTTCATGTCACACCAATTATGCATGAAACCATGAGTATATTTTGGAAGACATTTGAAACCCAAATGCAAAACAGAGGCACAACATAAGCTTCTAAAGCAATAATCCTTTTCCTTCACCTTTAAAAATGTTTCCCTTCTGAGATGCTATTCTGAATTCTTGTGCATTTACTTCTGTTTGTCTATTTATTTTTGCTTTTATTAGCTCACTGTCCTGTAATCAGGTGTGTAAAAGATTGTTGATTGTTCCCATGAATAATTCTTGCAGTCCTCCTGTGTCAGCTAAATGGCGCTTGTGTACTTCCATGTGTGTTCAAAGAACACTAGCATTTTCAATAAGCAAAGGCTGCACTGTTTTCATCCAGGCATGGCTACATTCTGCAGAGGAAGGTGTTCTCTAAACAGAGTTGATATTTTTGAGGACTATGTATTTGGCCCTCCCATCTACTGACATTCTTACATGCTATCTCTTTTAATAAAAAGCATTTAAATCTGTTATTGCCATTATAATTTAATTTTTTTCATTTAATGAAATCAGAACTTTGGAGAAATTAACATTTTAACACTTGAAAGCTTCACAGGTGGTGATTTAAATGCTTTAAAATTTAAAATTTATAAGTTTAAATAATGTTTTATGTATGAATTTTGTTTGCTAATTCAACATCTACAATAAAATGTTAAAAAAATTGAACCCCTTATTGATGGAATGAGTTAAAGGAAGCTGTGCTTCATTTCATTCTGAAATAAAATACAGGACTAAAACAGAGCACAAGAGTAATTTAACAAGATGAAATACAGATAACTGTAGCTTTGCTGGTGTTGCTAAACTGGGAGAGCTGGAGTTGATTCTGCTTTTTCAATGCCTGTGCCTGGCTGTGTCACACTTTTCAGCTCAGCTCTGCATGAAATCAAATGTTTATTTTTAAAATTTATCTGGTTTTCAACTTTTCACTACTCAGGCATTCAAAGCCATCTTATATTCCTGTATTCCCCAGAGCATCCATACTTTAGATCCATGAAGTTGCTACTCATTAATCCAACATCTTAAGTAGTGACAGCAGAGTACTAATTTAAGCAGATTCTGTGTTCTCTTGAGGAGTTTGTGGAGGACTTTATCCCCACACAATTCATCCCCATTCTGACACTCGAAAATGTGTGTTCCATGGCTTTGTCCTCCCGTGGAAGAGGCTGAGTTTGAAGCCTGAGTGCTGAGCTGGAGCTGCCATCCAGGCGGAGCTGCCCCTGACCCCACACTGGCTGTGGTCTCAAGGAACAGAGGTGGTGTCAGTGGACAGCACTGCCTCCCTGAGACCTGGCACAGCCAGTAAGTCAGGACTGTTGTCAGCTAATGCTTCACATCTGGTCAAACCCAAGAAAAACCCCCCAGTTTTGGGTCCAATTAGCCATGCTTATGGTATAAAGTCCATCATCTGAAGGCACTTGAGCATGGATAGTGATTCCACCTGCTATGAGAGTTCTTTCACTTGATGTGTGTGTATAATTTACAAATGCAAACCAACGCATTTGGTTGTGTTCAACACTCCCACATCACAAGTGGGAGTGAGCCAGGAGGGCAGATCTCCTGCCATATTAGACTTTCAGGACAGAGGAGGGTATAAGATGTGAGGGGTGTGCTGAAATCACTTTTGATATCTGATTTCATTGGATCCAGAAATATGAACTATTAGTATCTGATTCATCCCAGGGTAAAATAATAAAACACATGAGTATGTTCATATGTCTATATAGCAATAATCTGTCATGGAATATGATTACACATGTATTTATGTATTTATTTATATAGGAGCTATACATACAGATGTGTGTGTGAGGGCACACACAGACACACATAATCAAGAACATAAAAACACTAGGAAAGAACTCAGTCTCAGAACTGAGTTCAGGAAAGAACTCAGAAAGATCTAAGGACAACCAGCCCCTGAGCTGAAAGACAGAAACAGGGTGCAGAATGAAGCCCTCATAATCCATCAGGAAATGGTCAGTGGGAGTCCAGCCCAAAGCCAGGGGGCACGGTTGGCTTGTCTTCCTTCTTCTGTTGTCTGTAAGACACAAATAATTTTATTACGTGTGTTTGCAAATTAAAAACTGGCTCAACCTTGATACAATGTGGAAAGACAGGTGTCTTGTTCAGGATGCCTTAAAAGATCCTATTTTTAACATATAAGGGACAATTTCTCGGGTAGGTTATAAAAAGTAGTTGTTTCATGTTTCTTTTGTGAATATTAGAAAACCTCACTTTTGATATTTTAGTTAGTTTATATCAAACCTGGCAAATTTTCAGTAGTTCTCATTTATTAAAGCCCCACTGAGACCCATCAGAGTCCAAACCTGCTAGCATTTATCTTGCCAGATGCTGGAGGTTTTCCCAGCTATTGCTCATCGTTGGAAGATGTGATTTCCCTTGATCCCCCAGCAATGACAGCTCTCACACCAGCCTGCTGCTAGAGAAGAAGCTCTGCTCCTTCCTGGACAGCCTCAAGCAACACTTCAGAGAGCTGGGCACTTGCTAGGGTGCCTCGACTGCTTGTTTTAGGAATCATAGCAGGCTTTCATGAAAAGTCCTTGCTGTTAGATTGAAACCACCCTTCACAAAACACAAGGAAGGTTAAAGTGGAAATGTGCCTGTTCTAGAGGGCACATTCAAAATAGTTGCTGCTAAAATAATTGGGTGAAGAAGTGAAGAAAATAAACAATATGATCTTCCTAGAGCAAGAACAAAACTTGTTTCTCTCTTCAGATGACATGCTGTGGGTGTCTCCTTGGTCTGCAAGATCAGGGATCTCTGCTCCCTGCTTGCTGCTCAGTGCAGATAACAATATTCAGAGCAAACTCATTCTAGATAAACTTTAACAGCTAATCTGTAGCTCTTCTGAGGGTCCTCCAGAGTTTTAATACCATTAAAAAGCCCTTCTCAGGTGTTATACTCTGGCAAAACCCATTAGTCTTCAACACCCTGGAAAATTAAGGATTTTTGCCACCTGTGGCAAATGCTTCTTGTTCAGCACATTGCACAAAAGGATCTGTTTGTATTTCCTTTATTCAATCAAGGGTATAAATCCACTGCTGTGACTGAGGTTTATTTTTTTTCCTGAGAGCAATATCAGCATAAGGAGATACTGTTCCCTGTATATTTCTCCTTCATGGTTCCTTACTCTCATATTCTGATTCCTGCACTGCCCTGTGACTGGTCTAAAACATTTGCTGATTTTAATCTTAATTAAATTAATTCAATACCTGATTTCAAGGTAAAGGGAACACTGTTCAAAAAGTCTTTAATTTTATCATATTTTGTGCAAGAATTAAACTGGAGAGCACTAAATATATTTAAACAGTAATTGCAGTCTGGAATATTTTTAGGACAGTGCCAACAACAGAGGTGGAATGTGGGGGTTTTCAGGAGTAGAAAGTTCATGAGAGGTTTAATCCATTATGAAAATGAGAATGAACTGTTCAGTATATCACAGGTTCACAGGGCTCAGTTCCAAGAACCAGCAATGAAGACCTTTCTGTGATTTGATTTAGGCATGTTAGAGGTGAAAAGTGATGATCCTCAGTCAAAGTCCATGTGGGATAAGAATTGTTATGATATGAGAAAACAAATAAAAATTTTCAATAAGAAAACACCAAGAGAGATCAGGTCCAGTTCAAAAATTAAAATCCAATGTTTCCAATATTCCTTGCTCAGTAGTTTCAAAAGAACAGAATTCTTAGTATGGTGTAAATTTTGGGCAGCTTTTTCTTATCTAAAAAAATATATAGAAGTCAACACAATAAACTGTCTGAGGAATGAAATGAGTGCAGTACCTGTGTCTTTCAAAACAAATACCCGAGACAAGGATTTAAATGCTTTTCATAGATAAGAATCTGCAGTCATCTCAGCACATCCTGAGATTATTTACTACTTGATCTAGCATCACTTCACGCTATTATGTCCTTTAAAAAAAAAAAAGAAAAATGCTCCAGATGCCACAAGATTTTGCTATTGAGTTGAGCACAGACATTAAGTGTGGAAAGCATTCAGCCTGTGTCAACACATCCTCCACCTGGCAAGCTTCTGAAATACCAACATATCATCAATGGGTAAAATCTGGCGGTTTGGCTTTTTCAAGGCTCTGTCAGTCTATGTTGAAATTAACATCTTGCATTGGTTTGCTGGTGCTGTAGCTTTCATGACTGCAGTCATACAAGAGGCGGCAGGAACAGCCTGTCACTTGTCCTTTTCCAAGGAATATCCCAAACAGTTGTAAACAGCGAAATAGTTTTGCTTCAACAATCTGACTCACAATGTCAAATTTGGCACTCAACAGCAGAAAAATCCAACAACAGCATTTAGTCATAATATATGAAAGTAACTGCATTCATAAGAAACTAAAAGTACTGTGGAAAAAATCATTCTTAATGTCCTTATCTTACTTTAGTATCTCCTATATAACTGCATGCGCAGATGCTTCTCCGGAAGAGCTCTTAAACTGAATCCTTATCTCCTCCCCATCGCTGTCTGCAGCAGCTGGGGGAGGAGGGGGAGGGAAGCCAGGTGGAAATCCCAGGGTGCATTTCATGGAGTTTCCTGACCATTTGGGACTCAGCAATAAGTGCAGGAGCCTTTGACACCTTCAGAGAATATAAGCATGAAATCAGTGCCTGCCTGGTGCCCCATCTTCTTTGTGGCCTAGACATGCTGTACCTGTTGCCGGGAAAACCCTTTTGGCTGTCAATTGCTTTCCTTGCAGTCTTATCCTTCCCATGTCACCCTTAGGGACAGTATCTAGTCTCTACAAACACAGAAGTAAATCAAGACTAAATCTTGTTCTTCTCCTCCCATACCGTTTCTAACATCTTAGCTTCCACTGGAGTCAAGTTTCACGCAAGTTTGCTATGTGAGAAGAGAATGCCACTATGGACTCTAGGAGGTGAAAACGTGACAGTGATAGCCACGAATCTCTGCAATAGATAGGTCAGTGCATGGTGTGTGGGACAAAAAGTTTATTTTCAGAAACAATGCTATTTCTCTCATGATTTGAAAGACAGGCCACGATTTCCACAGCACATCCCCAGTTGCTAAGTAACTTATGGGAGAGACTATGATCCAGTTTTGAAATCATTATTTAACCATCAGTTGTTCTCCATTCATGCTGTGATATCTAAGAGTTGTTTCACCACTTTGCGTTACATGTTTTGTTGTATGTATTCCAAAGGAGTTCAAACTCAGGAGGATTTAATAATGGTCCTAGGGTGACCTTATGATGCTTGTATCCCCATTTGTGTGTTCTGTTTATACCAGATATTATGTTCTGTGCCTTCAAGACTGGCTCTGAAGAGTGAATATTTTGTTTTGGTTTTGCTATCAGCTGCTCCCCCACGGCTGGCAGGACACACAGACGGGGCAGTACATAGTTCTGCTTTGGCTTTTTGCTTGGCTTTTGGCTTTGCTCTTGCTTCTGCTTTGCTTCTGCTTGCTCTTGCTTTTTGCTTCTCCTCATTAGTTAGTTTAGCTTAGCAGTCCAAATCTTTCCCTTGACTGTTTCTCCTTTCCTTTTCTTTTTGGACCTACTCAAACCTGCTCTGGACTGGGACCTGGGAACACCAAGAGTCTGCACCTTGTGGCTGCAGCAGCTGCCCCAGCACCGGAGGGACTGAGAACAGAGCGACCACCCCCAAGAGAGACTTTCTGAATTTGTCATCTCTTTTCAGAGCAGTGAAAGAGTGGTGTCATCAGGTATTGTTCATTTTGTGTGCTGGGGGTGCTGTGCCTGTTAAATAAACAGGTTCTTTCCACTTCCCTCCAAGGAATCTTTCCTGAACCAGTTGCGGGGAGGGGCCATGCGGGCTTGCTTTCTGGAAGGGCCCCTTTGGGAGGTTTTCTCCCAAATTTGCCCTAAACCAGGACATGCCCAGACATATTCCTGATATGGTCTCCTGCCCACTGCACTCAGCAAGTGAGGGCTCACGGATAAATGAGGTACAAGGATCAAGTAGCTTTATGGTGGGAGCAGGAAAGATTACTGGCTTTATACTGCCTCCATTACTTGCTCTTTCTTTTTAGCAATGGAAACACCAGTGGCTAGTTTGAAGTTTCTTGTTGTCTTCTGTTTTTATTTAAGTGTGGGAAAGGTACCTAGATAGAATGATGTACTTTAGTGAAATATGTTTTCTTCCAGAAGTGCATTCCAAAATGAATATTTAGGTTTTGTCTTCTTCCATGCAACCTACCATCATTTCCTACCTATTACAGCTTATATATTCTTTAATAACTCAGACTTTTTTCCCATATATATGTTCACTATCAGTTCCTGTTGCATCCCTCTCAGTTCTTTACCATTTTAGGGAACATGAATAAAGCCCTTCACCTGCAAAATTATTCCAGGACAACAGGAGCCCCACCTTTTACCAGAAAAGACCAAGGGTAGCTGTGCTGGGTGTTTTGAAAAGGAATGTGCCAGAGGATTGGAAATCTCAAAAATAGGTTAAAATACTCCATCATGGCAGATGGAAACAGCAGACTTCTTCAAAGAAGAGTAACTGAAACAGAAATTATATTTGGCCTCTAATCTTTCCTAGCATTACAGGACTGTAATAATGCAGTTATGTAATTACAAAGTCTTATTAACTATTAATGCATATTAAAGTATATTAAATCATGAGAATCCTAACCTTACATAGTCTTAAGCATTATGCAATCAAGAGGTCTTCATAAATTTACTTGTACACAACTACTGTGTCTTCTACAGATTGTTTTATAGACTATATGGTAAAGTTTACTTTTGCCATTTTGACTTTTAACTGAAGGACCCAACATGTAACCTTGACATAAATAGGTGGGAGAAGAGAAACATAATAGAAGTGTAAATGACTGTTGGGTTTCCTTTTGATGTAAAATACTCCCAAAATTGAGGATGCATCCCTGAATTTATAATTTCATTATTTCCTTCCCCAGAAAACAAAAGCACAACTTAAAGAAAAAAAATGTGTTACTTGTTACAAATATTTTTTAAGGATATGTACAACAAGGATAAAATTCAACAAAGAAATGTATTAAAAAATGGAACATGCATAATTAACTGGACTAATGAAAGATTTTTTTAAAATTAAACAGGTTATCCCATCCAATAAACAAATTTTTGTATACTATCCATTATTTTTTTTTCAATTACATTTCAGTGCTATATAACTTCAACTATTCAATTATTAGTTTTTTAGAGGTTCTTGCTTTTTTCTGATTTTTAAAAAGATGCTTAACTCCGGCCAACAGATTTCTGTTGTTTATTTTTAATTTCAGAGTTGACATTCAGAAATATTTCTTTACTGAGAGGGAAGTCAAACACTTAACAGACTCTTTCTACAAAGAGGTGGTCAATGCCCCAAGCCTGTCAGTGTTTAAGAGGCATTTGGACAATGCCTTAAATACCAGACTTTAATTTCTGGTGGGCCCTAAAGTGGTCAGGCAGTTAAACTTGATGGTCATTCTAACTACGTAGGTCCCTTCCAATGATTCTATTCTATTCTATTCTATTCTATTCTATTCTATTCTATTCTAGTCTATTTTTAAAGACTACTTTTTTTAGTTGATGGAACATTTATGTTGATACATTTTTTGTAATGACCAAGCATGCTTACTCTTTTAGGTAAGGATTTGAAATGCATATGGGAGCAGTTAATGTCAATACCAGACATTAACAAAGAGAAGAACTTCCATTGTGTAGACAAAGGCCCTGCACAGCATGAGATTCATTCAGCAGCAGGTCTTTCTTCCTTAGCCCTCCTTTTAGTGTTTATGCACTTGTGAATCCTTTCTTGTTTCCTTTCACATCCCTTAACAGATTCAACTCCATGCTGGCCTTGACTTCTCTAACCCTGACCCTGAAAGATCAACCAGATTCCACCTCTTGTGTGTAGAATCCATTTCTGGTCTGATTTTAGGCAGGAGCTCCTTGCTCATCCATGCAGTGGCCACCTGCCACCTTCACTTGGTATTTTCCCCTCATTTCTTTCCTGTCATTCATAAAAAAAAACAGGAAAGGCCAAGCCATGATGATACAGGGACAGACCACCAAGTGGCACTTTTTAAAGTGACTGTATAAGAGTGTGAATTTTTAAAATTCCAGGAACACTTGAAGATTGCTCCCCTAGGCTTTTCCCATGGGTAGAAGATGAGTCCAAAGTGTGCAGCAGAGATCTTTACACATGCACTTTGCAGCATATTAAGGCAGGGAATCAGGTTCTCCTGTCACAACAACGGGCTGCATTGTCTCCAGTTGACTAAACTGATTTGTCATGGAGTGATGGGACTCACTATTTCATATAAATGGTTCACTGTTCCCTTTATCCCATTCACTCAAAGCACACTGAAATCACATCCTGTTACTGCTAAAAATGAAGAGGGGTCATTTCTGCAGAAAGAGATAATCTTGCTATTTTTCAGGGCTTTACGTGGGGGCTATGAGCAAGGCCATGAATAAGTAAGTAAAAATCAATGAAAATTACTCACAGACTATTGATTGCTTTGGCTCTAAGTGAAGAAAAAGCTAAACTGGGACAATTTTCTTTGCTGAACAATGTGGTGATCCAAGACTCATTTAACACCACCAATGAAATTACAGAAAGAGGAATAAAAAGAGAGGAAGGAAACTGATGACAGTTAGCAAGGGTGCTGGAAGTTGCAGCTCGCAAGTGCAGCCACCCAAGAGCTGCTGGTGTGGGTAGATGAGCTGGCAGAGGGCCAAGATTTGTTTGTGCAGTTTGATCCAAAATGAAATATGAAGTCAAAAGGGCTTCTTTTAATTTGCTTGCATTACTTGCATTGCTCTCATCCTCTGTGTGTCTTGATAAGAATTTTCTCTTCCAGCAGTCAGCATCAGAACCCCTGGCTGCTTACTTTTCATCTCACCTTAACCATTTGCTTTCCCTACTCCTGCCTGAAGTTGCAGGATGAATCTTGTTTTCTCAGTCCAAACAATCCAACTGCTCTGTGTGTGAGCCCTGAAGAGGGCCCACATTGTGAGAACTCTCTGTCCTCGTCCTCTTGAGAGCAGTGACCCAGAGGACACGGGCAAGTTAATCAAGCACACTCTTGCAGGCAGGCAGAAAAAGTCCTCCAGGGGAACAGATCTTATGGTATCACTCACAGCTGTTCAGTTTGCGGACTGGGATCATGAAAAAAAATCAAATCAGGTAATCAGAGCTGGTTTCCAGTAAACAGAACCTAAGGTAGGTGGTTGGGCCACTATCTGCCAGCATGGGAGGGAGGTGGGAGGTGCCAAAGCCCTACATCCCTCAGTGCCAAATCTGATATTTCTCTCAGCAGTAGCAAAAATAGCTCAACAGTGCATCAGCTTAATGCAAGCAGCTTTTTTGACCTAGATGTCATTTTTATTCTGCAGGACCTCAGCCCTAGGTTTGGGTTCCAAAGTAGTAAAAGGAAAGATTTTGGGCTCATTTTTGTTTGACCTCAGTATATGAAAAAGAAGACTGGTGGGAGGGATAATTACTTGTGGTACCAACATACATAGTGGAAGGAAAAGGTGAGTGAAAATGTGGTGTTGCTGCTTGAGAATTAGACCTTGTTTTAGATGTAATGTCTCAAAATCAAAATAATTACAATCCAAGAGGTATTTTAGATATCTTTTCTTTGTTTGTTGTCTTCCTCTATCCCTTCCCTCCTAACAATGAACTACCTTAGGAGCTCTGAAGTCCAGTGTATTTTACCTGTGTGAAAAGAAGAAAGGGACAAATTTGGCTCCATCACACTCACATGTTCTCTAAGGACAGATAAGACTCATTTTTTGGAAGAAAAATGTGGTTTTAACCCAAAGGGGGACATGTGGGGGTCACCATTTCCTGAGGAACCAGAGGATTTTGGACCTTTGCCTTTGTTTATCTCACTGACTTTTGCAATGCCAACTGTGGAAACCATGAGTGATATTATCTTTCCATTAACTGTCACCTACGACCTAGTTTAGTATTTGATGTTTGTGTTGCTTGTTACTTTAGTTCCAGGAATTAATGAGTCCCTGGAGGAACTTGATCAACAGCAGGGACCAGACAGTTAACATAATACTGTATGTATGTCAGAGAGTTGTGCTGGGGTTTCCAAGAATTACTGAGATTTGAATGGGTATTTTTGGGACATGCAGACTTTGATGATGTGACTAAGCTGAAAAAGGTCTCATTGGACAAACAGATCTGTTGGGACTGTGAACATTTTAGGTAGGGGTCTAAGAGGAATGAAAACAAGCCAAAAAAAAAAAATCATGGCAGCACTTCTGAGTGTACTCCCAGCCATCCATACCAGGCATGCCAGACAAGTTCCTACTCTTGAGAAATTTGCAGCAAAATATAGTTCAGGGGTCTCAGGCAGCGTGGTGTGTGTGCCCAGGGCACTTCACACGCACCATGACTGACTTGATCATCTGCCCAAGAGAGCCCCTGTGTGAGAAGGTTACTGTACATTTCCTGATGCCTCATCAATGTCTGTCAGCTTCTGAAGGGATGGTGACAAGATGGGCCAGGCTCTTCTTGGGGTGACAAGAAATAGGACAAGAGACAATGGGAAGGAACTGATGCACAGAAAATTCCACCTGAGTATGAGGAAGAACTTTACTGTGCATGTGACTGCACACTGGAAGAGATGGTCCAGAGAGGGTGCTGAATCTCTCTCACTGGAGATACTCAAGAACTACCTGAGCATAATCCTGTGCCATTTACTCTGGAATGAGCCTGCCTGAGCAGGGAGATTGGACCAGATGGACCCACTGCAGTCCCTTCCAAACTTGCCTGTTCTGTGCCTCTGTGATTGATTCTGTGATACTCTGTGGTCACACCTCTGCACAGCTGCTTCATCCTGGTTTGCATCAGGGCTATGGTCTCCTCTGATTGATACAGCTGTGAGAAGATAAAGCTGGGAAAAGAGATACTCATGTTCTGATTATATTTTTTTTAAGAAGGTCCTGCACTTCTAATTTGTTTGTAGCTATAGATAAGCCATTTTTTATTTCCTGTTGTCATTTCCTCCACTTCCCTCCAGCATCTGGTATAAAGTGATCAAATAGTAAATCCAGAGATTATGATTACTCATCTCTTCACAGTCATTCCAACCATGAGACTCATCTTTCAAGCATATTCAATGATCTTCATACTAGGCAACACGGTGGCTTCACAGTCACAATCATCTGGTAAGTTCGAATCCCCATATATTTATTTATAAATTGATTTATCAGCTAGCAATATTTCTGTGTCTATAGCAATATTTCTGTGTATATTTTACCTCATGTGTTACAATATTCAGTGCTTTTTTTGATTAGAAGATTGAACCAAACAAAAATTAATATCCAGCAGAAATGAAAGTGGTCCTCTGAAAAACAAAATATAACAGATTTCTATGAAAGTTTTCTAACAGAGTAGATTGCAGCCAAAAAAGAATACCCTTCAATGAACAAAGAAGGATAAGACACATTCAAGGTAAGACTTCTGCACTTAGTACTCTAAAAGAATGAACACTATGGGAAAAGATCAGCAATACTTTGTTCCTGAGAAAGCATCAAGACAAAAATATTATTACACAGCAAAATTATTAAAGACAAGTTGTTTGGCTACCTAAGAACATCTCTGTCTTAGGTATTTGTCTGCAATGCCATTACTTATAGCTTGTCAAAGATAAATGCATTACTACAGAAATCAAACATAAAGCTCAACACTTACATCAAAAATCTAATCTTCACTCTAGTTAAATTCCCACACATTCCCTGTCATTCATTTTAAAAGGAAAAAGAAATTCTTTAAAGTTATAATCTCATGCTATCAACCTATAAGTTATGTCTCTGTTCTGCCATACATATGGTAAATACCATTTCTGGCAATGTTTCACCACCTGATTCCTCAGGGTTAATTGTCCCTGTGAGTCACTGGCTGACCTGGGACGGGAGGTGACTTCTCTGCCCTGAGATGGCAATCACCTATAGCCATACAGGGCTGATGGCACGCCTTTGTGGAACAAAATTTGAAAATTAGAGCAGTGGTACCTATATTATGCAGTGTTGTGATGCCTGGCAATGGTCAGTGATCTGCTGAGAAAAACCCAAAGCACTCAATTTGGTGGATTCTAAGAATCATGCTATAAGAATTATACCTCGTCTCAATATACCTATAAAAAACTTTCACTTGCTGGCTTTTTTCCTCTTGAAAATATTTTTGCTATTCGTTCTCTGTCCTATGTGTTCAATTCAGCATCCTTGTGTACAAATGGCACTTTCGGCTACATTTCTTCCTATCAAAAAAATAAAACTTTCCTTCATCAACATGAAGGGTAACTAAAGACTATAGGTTCAGATCTGGGTCTTGTTCTCCAGTAGTTTCTGTACAGTCTACTGCAACATGTGGAAGTTTAACATGTGGTTACTTATCAGGTTTCATCAGTCTAAGGAAATCAAAAGTGTTTTTTCTTCTTTGTTATGCATCAATGAGGTTGCAACTGTTCCAGTACATGCATGTTTCATTCTGTTATCTTTGAAGATTTATATTCTGCCTCTCCCTTTCTTTTTTTAAATTTGTTCCGTGACATTTAGCCTTTTTACATGTTCCCCTTCAGTAGTATCTTTTCTCAGTAATAAATTTTGAAAAATAGAAAGGAGGTGGAATGTACTTGCTCATATTCTTTCTCATGGTTGCATTTGCATAATTTTTTACTCAAGGAAATGTTGGGTTTTTTTCCCCTGTAGAACTACTTTCTCCACACACCATAGTGGTATTTTCCATGCTTCTCTGTCCTCAGAAGAATTAGGTGGCCAGCAGGGCCTGTGATGTTCAAGTCTTGTGCGGCACCTTACCAGTCCCTGTCTGGTTTTATGGAAGGTGTAGGCTTGGATAATTTCTCTGAAGCTCTTGCTCCAGGGCACTGGTACATATCCTCCAGCACTGCAGCATGCTGCATACCTTGGTAGACCAGCAGCTCATCTTCAGAAAGAAAGTTGTAACACCTCTTTTAGCCCAGGGACTGCCTGTTCATAACATTTTTGACCTCTTCATCTATCCATTATTATAATAGAAAGAATAATTATGAATGTGTTGCTTTGGTGTATTGTATGCCTCCAGGATCACAATTAGAAGAAGGCTTTAAATATTTGCAATTACTGTGGGAGAGCTGACATATCAGCTGAGAATGATCTATGATGTCACAGCTGAATTCAAAAAAATTCCATCATAAATAAAGGGAGAGAAATGTTCCTCTCTATTCTCTTTCTATTTCCACTAAAAGAAGATACAAATGATTCTGCCTGCAGAAGTATAGGTGTATACTTGCTTAAAACCAAACACCTTTTTAGTTAATGGCAAGGGAAACATCATCAAAAAGAAAAAATATATTTCAGATAAACTGTATATATCCTCAGAGGACTTGATGCCAATTTACACTAAACTTTAAAGAAACTCACTTAGGTTATGCATGCCTTCATGTTGAAATTTAAATTATGCAAAATATACATGTCATAATTTCAAAAGATACATGCAAATACCTACTGTACATTTACAAAAAGTACAACTCATACTACATTCAAAAAGGCTTCACAACTCATGAAATTAGAAAACACAGAAGAAAATTTCTCCAACTAGAGCCCTGAAAACAAAGTCTTTAATGATAAAAGATTGGTAAGATTCTGTCCTACATACCTACTTAATTATGTTGAAAGTGATTTCTTATGAAATTTTTTTTAAATGGGAGCACACGAAAGAAGGTGTATATATCACCAGGTGGTTTACTGTAATTTCTATTCCATTTCAATTAACTTTCTATTTCTTGTTAAAGAATTTAATAATGTATTGCCTTCCCTTTTAGTACACAAATAACTGCAGTTGTTGGAGTTTATACTTTGATTTTAAAATCCCAGCATTTTAATTCATAATATGTAGGGATATTTTGCAGTAAAAGGTTGTGATTTAGATATATATTTAGATATATTTATTTATGTTGTTAAGTTGATACAATCTGACCAATCCTGCTGAAGTCAACTACTCAGAGTTAGGTCCATGAATAAATCACTGCAGGACTGGAGTCAAACTGATATTCTTCGCCATACAAAAAATGTTCATCACCAAACCCAAGATTTAGTCTTCACCTCTGAATTGCAGCCTCTCATAAGTAGTGCAGAGTTATAATACATTTGAAAAAATACAGAATAAAGAGTGTTGTTTAAGGTTCAGAATTAATTGGTGTCTTTTTTTGCCTTCCAACAGGCTAGTCAGTGTCCACTTTGATTGTGTGGAAATGCCATGGGATTCCTCTGGTTTCCTTACTAGTATCCATCTCTAGAGCTAGCCATACCTCAAATAACGCACTGAGAGTATGAAAAGATCAAGCTCCCCCTTGAAAGAATGCTATGGGATTCAGGGCTTTAATGCTGGTGTCCTCTTCACATTGGTATTGAGGGAAAATATGGCACCCTGAAAAAGGATTTCAACAATTGACCTGCACAGAGATGGAAGGGTGGCTTACAACTTCACCAGATCTTTACTTCTCTGCTGGCAGGTTGTAGGATATATAGTCACAGGTTCAAGGAGATTCCCAAGCACAGATCACCTAGCTGAGAGGCAAAATCAGTCTAAATTTTGTCACCACATTAATTGTCAGATGTGTAAAAAAAAATTTGGATAAGCAATTTCTGTGTGCTCTCTCTCACAATTAATGAACCAGTGTTATCCCTCTTAATTCTAACAATTTCCCCAGAAAAATAATTTGCAAAGAAAAAGAAAAAGAAGTTATTTATACTGTCCAGTAAGAGAAAATGAATTTAGAAAGAATAAGCATTATAGTACTGTTTAAGAATTCCAGACTTGGAGGGATAAAACTCATAGCATTGTAGTTTTTTTTCCTTTTTGAGATATTTAAGACAAACTTTTACTTTCCTTGCCTCTGTTACAGTATTCTATATTTATGTTATAAACTCCTTTTTCCCTCTTCCTTCTTTTGTTCTGTACCTGCACAGCCCCCGTGACCAAATTGACTGAACACCTCAGATCAATTGTGATGGAAAGAGACTTTCTATATGGGGTATGTAGTGACAGGACAAGGGGTGCTGGCCTTAAAATGAAAGAGACTGGATTTAGAATAGGTGTTAGGAGAATGTTCTTTACTGTGAGGGTTGTGAGGCACTGGAACAGGTTGCACAGGGAAGCTGTGAGTGCCCCATCCCTGGAATTGTTCAAGGCCAGGTTGGATGGGGCTCTGAGCAGCCTGGTCTGGGCTGCTCAGAGCCCCATCCAAAAACATACCTAAAACATACCCATCCAAAGACATACCCTACAAAGAACATTTTGCTTTCTGTCGTTCTGTCCAAATATTGTACACATAGAAACAGCATGAGAAATTAATTTTGAAATTAATTACCCTTGAAAATATATAATTAAGAAAGCAAGTACTCTTCCTGTTCTTATTTTCATAATTGAATCATGATCATTAGCAGTTCTTTCTCAAAGTGAAAATACAGGCAATCAGACTAATTATCTAAAAGTAGAAAGTATATATTCTGTAACTTCTAAAGGGAATGGAAAGGATTCATTATATAATCATAAAAATTATCTCAGGACATTACAATATTCTCCATTCTAACATGTATAGGCTTTTTCATTATGTCAATTTTACTTAAGGATGGAGAACATACACCTAATGCACATTAAATATACATTAAACTAGTTTTATAGAAAATCTAAGTCCAAAAACTAAAGGATTTCAGTTACATTACATACTGCACAGCACAACCATGCTAAAGTAGTCCATAAAAATTAAAATGTAGTAGTACAATCATAGACCAAGAATCCACTGTTAGGCACTTTGCCTGCATATTTCTTAGAGGCTTTAGTAAAAGACAAGATCATCTCTTAGATGCACACAAGGGAATTACAAAGAGCTTGAAGTCTTATGTAAAATGAGCTGCTTTGTTGTAGGTACTTTGTTGCAACAGAGGTAGAACTGGCTGGATAAACTCCACTTTATTACACCTTTTAAGGTTTTTCACTTCTGTTTTTGCCTCAGCATGTAAACAAGGTTTTCTGTTTGAGAAAACAATACAAAACAAGTTTGCAGGCAGTAGGTAAGAGATGGAGGAGGTAGTTTCAAGTCCTGTTCTTGAGTAAGAGCAGAATCTTTTTTGCACAGCTCCACAAGTCACATAGCAGAAACCTGAAGGTAGATCTACGCAGTATGTCCTGAATTTTGCCATAACTGTCATGAATGGTTTTTACAAGACTGTGTGTTACAACACAAATACAACTCAACAAAAATGTTATAACTCTAATTAGAGTAGTCATAAAGCACCTAGACACAGATAAAGAAAGGCATGAAAATAGGCAAAATGCTTACTTGAACCCATGTCTCACGTTCTTCATGTTGATTACAGAGCAAAAGATAGCAACCATGAGAATAGTTATTCTTGATTCCGGTGAAATAATTAAAATGACTGGATATAATGAAAAGCCCATAAGAAATATTTTAAAATTTTAAACCCCTTCAAAAGTCCAGAGGAGCATGAAATGTACACAGTGATCAAAGCTAAAATCCTAATATTTTCCTTCTAGACAGGAATATTCCAGCTAATAATTTTAGTGGTAGACTAAAATTATTAGCTGGAATAAATTAAATAATAAAATAAAATTATTCTCCAGCTTAGCTGGAGAAGTCTGAAAATTTTACCTTCAAGTGGTTTCTTGATGATACGTCTTCTTCCTCTTTATTCACTCAAGTAAACACAATTTCACATCTTATAGAATGCAAAATAAACAATTTTTGATATAGAATGGATTTCTAATCCTTCTGCCTTCTTAATTTCTTCATTTCTTCAATGTCAGGTTTATCTTCAATGTCTGATTGTGGAATCCTGTGTCCCTAGCAAGAACAAGTGTCAAGGAGATGATTGGAGAGGAAATAATATCTCCGTGCAGCCAGGGGACATTAAATGATCATGCTTGTATTTAAGGTGGAACGGGCCATAGATCAAACATGCAATGCATCTACTTGTGCTGGTCTGCTCTGTGTTCCTGTGGGTCTTGACTGGTCTGCATTTCTGGTGTTAGTTCCTGGTTTCTCACAGCAAACATCTGACAGTTTTCACAGATGTTCCCTACAGTGTTAGTTCCCAGATTTAATCAGCAGTTATTTTGGGGAAAGTTGTCCTCAAGGTGTACGCCTCATGCAGAGCAGGAACGTGGCCCAGCCTACTCTTTTTGGTCCCGGGACCATGTGGCCAAGTCTCTCTCTCGTGTCACCATGCATGCCTTCATTTCATTATTTTGAAATTCTAATTTCAACCTCTCTAAGTTGTTTTACTCTATTTCCTTGTATTTTGGACACTCTTTTGTCTTCTTATTTTATGATCATCTGAACCTATTGCATACATATCTTAGAAATACTGATTTCCTACTGTGGAAATCCAGGGCACCAGGAATATTTCTCTGCTCTGGGGTGCCCTGACCCCCAGGGGAGCATTGACTTTGACCCTCATTCATGGACAAAGTTTCCTAGACTTCAAGATAGACGAGAATCTACAAAAGTGTGAAATAGATTATAGAAAGTAGTGTAAGTGTATCACTTGGTGAGAAATTTAGGTTTTGGGATTTTTAGTGTGTTGTGGATGGAAGCAAGATGGAGGGCACCAGGGTGTCATCCTGGGTTTCTTCTTCATGCTTCTTCTTCCTTCTTCTTCATGGGTTTGGGTGGCATTTTGTAATTGGGCAGAAAAGTCCCCACCGGGGGCTCTTTGGGATCAGTTATTGGGTTAAAAGGCAAAATAATCTAGGTGCCAGTTCTTAATTGGATAGTTTAGTCTTAATAAACCTTGTAACACGCGATTGTGAGCCATTTTGTGCCTTGCTGCTGAACTCATTTTTGCGAGACTGTTTTACTGATAAGAAATAATAAACACCTGAGTCCGAAGATGAACTACTGTCTCAGGTGCCTTCAATCCAGACCCAGAGACACTGACAGCCTACTAACGTCAAGGGACGCTTTTTATAGTCACTCCTGAAATCATATTCTCTGTAAATGTCCTGAGCAGGTGGGGAAGATGCCATCAACACCACAATAATCAACTTCAATAACGAGAAGATGCAGATCACATGGGCAACAAGAGAGCTTTTTCCCAATGAGAATGTGTCATTTTTTTACATGTGAGTATTGTCAGGGCCTATTCCTCTCTTGATAAAGGATTTACTTAGGGACAATGAAATATCCAAGTCCATTTGAGTCTTCTGTGAACTAGAAATTCTTTTAACATTTCTTAATATCCAGCATGAAACTTGTTTATATTCACAACTTACAAATTAATAAACTTGCTGAGTAATCAGTTACAACAGACATAATATGAAAGATTTGTCCCTCTTCTGTCATTGTCCCTGTTCTGTGCATTGCTGATGCTAATTACACCATTGAAAATGTTTTTTTCACATATATGTATATATTTTCCTTATTAACTGAGATCATTAATGACTAACAGAAGTGTAATATTTTGGTTAAAGAAAGTCATAGTGCTTATATTTTCTTTCTGGGTAATATATATGGAAGAACTTTTCAAAGTACAGTCTTGAAAATAGGATCATGAGAGCATCTGTTTGAGCAAGTCATTCCCTTATTAGAAAATAACAACATGAACAAAACTTGAACATTTCAGACTGCATCCAAACCAAGGGCTGGAAATTAGGTGAAGTTTGGGTGGTGAATTCCCTTACACCACTATGATATTTGTCACTTCAATAAAAACCATGCTCAGACTTTCTTTGATGCAGCATTTTAAAAAAAAAAAGGCATTAAAAAATTTAATTAACTTATTTTTTAAGTTTTCCATTTACCAATATTATTTCATTTACAGATTTGGTGAAGGCAAGAACAAAGTTTGGAAGCCATGTACCACCTATTTATTGGATCAAGATTATAATTCTGGATGTCTTTTTAAGACAGAAGGACCTACCCTTACCATTTCTATCAGGAACAGCAATGGAAGTGATGAGCTTTTTTTTAAAAATCTAAAAGCTGATTTTTACAGTACGTTTGAAAAATCATGACTACTTTGGCAGATTTTCCAGTTCTCTAAGTTTGAGAAGAAATCTCTTATATGGCGTATAAAATATTCTTATTGTGCTCGTCAAAACAAAACTACAGTTATTAAATGCTGATTTTTGTTCCTTGCTGTAGTTACATAGGCTTGTGTGCAGCTGCAGTTAAGTGAGACAACATAGGACAGTCAGACTTGTCCCGAAATACAATTTCAAAATCCAAAGGAAAATACTAAATATATATATATATGGGTATTCTTTGTCTAGTGCAGGCCTGCTGAACAAGAAAATGAATAGTTTTTTGTCTTAGTGCTGACTAATTTCTCATTATTTCAACATAATTAGTGTGATATTTCTCATACTTTCAACCTTCATTCTTTTGCCATTTTTCATGCAATATCAGGCAGCACACTGCTTCTTGTCAAAGATGCTGTCACAAAACCATCACTGATGCCAATAGAAATTAGCTGAGTGGCTATGGTACAGTCTGGCAGAGTAAAAGGGACATCCTACTACTAGTAGAGATATGTTCCTGTTTTTATTGAATCTTTACTGTCCCTGAATACATATTTACCATCTAGTGTGAGATTAATTTATCAAAAACTTCTGGAATTTTGCATACCTACGTCATTCAAACTGCAACGATTTTTTTTCCTAATAGAAATCACATAGAATATATACATTGGAGAATTATCTGAAAAAAATTATATATTCCAAACTTATTAATAATGTTTTAGCAAAAGGGATTAAACACAAATCTGTCAAGGCATCAAACTTTGAGAATGCTTTTATATTCTTAATTTTACCAATATCTGTTAAATTATGGAAAACTGCAGCCTGATCCTAAAATTTTCACAATTATCACTCACTGATAACAAAATTAATTTCAAAAAGGTTAGGTAACAAAGGACAAATATCAAGGATCAGACTGAAGCCTTTAAATTAGGAAGGCAGAGTTTTCATAATACAAGAAGGCAAGAGTTCATTTTAGGATGCTATAGCAAAATTTGTTTCTCTTTTTCTCAGTAAAGCCCAATCCACCAGAAAATGTGACCTTCTTCTGGAAAGAGGACACTGTTACTGTAAGCTGTAATAAACCTGAGAAAAATGCATGGTGCTTGAGATTTGAGCTTCAGTACAAAAGCAAGTTTGACAAAGATTGGCAAGTGAGTTGTATGTTACATTTTTAATCAACATTGAAAGCAGTAGACATCACATTTTTATTTAACACTAGAAGGAGTTGGAAGTAGCATATCCATAGAAAATAAAATACGTTTGTTTCCAGATTTTCTCCCATCCTATATTTTCAAATATATCTGCTAGCAGAAAACATCTAGATTTTTAGAACCCTGGGTTTCTACCATGCCAGAAATAATTTATGAATTTAAAGGCAGTTCCCACCTTAAGAACTGAGGGCAATCTAAGGAAAAGGCATACATTTAGAATAGAAGAGTTTGGAAAGATAGAAGCAGAAAACAGATTAGGGAAAAGAAGAGAGGAAAAAAAAAAAGAAAAACAAATGAAATAGTATAAAAAAAAGAAATTACACAGGATTCTTATTTATTCTAAAATCAGCTGTTAAGTATTTTCAAACATTATTTCACTAACAAACCTTTCCATTCTCAAATATAACTTGTAAATATTTTGTGGATTGGAGTGTCTTTGTGTATTGTAAATATGCAACTGTAACATAGTGCACTATGCAGGGATTGTTAGGACCTTCAGCTCAATACCACACAACAAGGAATGGATATGAATAGTCAAAAGTCAAGCAAGAAACAGAATTCCTCAAAACTCAGAGAAGGTAACATTTGTTTTTGAGGTTTTGCATTGTCTTATTCCTTGTCCTAGTTGTGATCATGACTGAGTACAGCATTTTCAAGCACTGTCTTGAAAACCAGAATTGACAATGATAAACCTTCTGTCTCAGTCCAGAACTTCTAAGTGCTGCAGTATTGGAGAGCAAGGCTTCGATCCAAGGAAGTGCTACTCTTTCCGGGTCAGACTGAGGAGACTGGTACCACACTGCAACGTGGTTAAATACAGCAGTGACTGGGCAGCTGAAACATTTTGGATGAATGGCACATTATTAGGTAACAGCAAATATATATATATATATATAGTCTAAGTGCAAAAGAAGAAGGGGTGATTGCAAAAGAAGCTGAGGACATGCAGCAAATGAATGTTGCGCTATTGTTCTCCATCTTGTGTTATCAAAGAAAGTTCATGTGAATGTTTAATTTCACCTGTTTAATTTAACTCTATCCACTCTGTTCCTGATGGCCCCTGAAGCTACCAATTAATGTCATAATCAGGAAAGTTAAGAGTGTTATTATCTGTGTTACAATAGCACTGAGGATGCCCCAGTGACAGTGATGTAATGCATGAGGTCTCAGTGGGTGTGTGTGTTGAAGGGAGGTGCCCATATTTGGACATCAAATATGAACTCTAAGAAAATCCCTGAAGTCTAATTTTTGAAGGTAGTTTTTGCAAGTACATCCAGTTGTACTACAGGACCACAGGTCACAGAAGTCTGATGCTCAAGGATGTTGGATTGATCGAAACGAGGAGGATGGGGAAAAAGAGATTGAAGGGAAGCAAAGCCAGAATCAGCACTGCTTTCTTACCAAACAGTTGCACTTAACTGAGGGTGACTGACATTAATTAGATTGTCAATGCAAACAGTATTCCTACTGCTCATCAAAAACAAATCCCAGTTTTTCTGTAGAAAAAAAAAATGTACACCATACAAACACATTTATGTTACCTAAGCACAAACTGCCACTCACTAGACTTTACCAGAAGTCTATGAAGCCCTCAAACGTTCAGAGTAACAAGATCTGATTTCTCTAAATTGCAATGGGCTATTAGCTCACTTGAAGACAGCCTAGGTGGGATGAAATCCTGGACCATTGGTAGCCTGTACACTCATGGCCACAGTGCTGACCTACAGAGAAGTCTCTTCCACACAGCTCCTTCATTGAGGCAAGCGGTTTTCTTCAGGACTTTAATGAGTTATTGACTCCAAGTCTATAATCAGATGAAGCTGTGAAGAAATTTCATAAACTCTGAAGACCTCACTTAGGTCACAATTTTACTTGTGGTTTCCTGGCAGCTAAACAGAGCAGGGAGGTGGAACCGGCTGGACAGTTGCTTCTGTATGAATAATCATCCACGGTTTTGGCATTTCTGTGGAGACCAGAAGGCCAGTAGTAGGAGGCAGAGGTTTGAGGTGGCATTACAAAACCTGCAGGAAGAACACTGAGAATGCAGGAAAATGCACAAATTCATTAGTTTTATATACTTGCATGTTAGGTGTTAGCCTGCCTCTAGTTACTTTCTGGGTATCAACTCCTGTGATTTGCTGGCTCTTTGTTTGCTGGGATTATGTATTTGTTTTTTGTTGGGAGATACAACATTTGGGCTACATGTAAATTTGCACTTGCAGCTTTAATGATTGCAAGTAGGTTTATGTAATACAGATCTTAGCACAAAGTTGCTTTATCATGGTTACAATGTGATGAAGTTGAGTAGAAATACTTGATTCATTCATAATGCATCTACACTGCCTATAAGACCCTCTGTTGTCCTGTATCAGGTCAATTTAGGTAAATAAAAGCACAATTTAATTTTGTTGCAAGGTTTAGGGAAGCAGAGATTATCTTTTCAGTCTCAATTGAACAATTAAACTTGTCTTATTTTTCCTTAAAAACATTTCTGGCTTTTTTTTTTCTTTTTAAAGAAAAATCAATATTTCAGCATGATTAGGAACATTTACAGTTAAAGCAAAAGAAATTTTTTGACATACTCTTTTTGTGATTATTCTTAGATTCATGTGATGATGGTATAACTCCTCAGTCAAAGACAGTAATTATTTTAAGTTGTTCGCTGGGAGTACTCTTAATGATGCTTATCCTCCTGATTCTTCTGTGTAAGTGGCAGAGGTAAATATAGTTTTACTGGTTACTACTAAATAGCCATGCCATGAAAATAGAGCTGTCAGTCTGGATGAAGCCTCTTGTGATGAAAATTCTTGTCAGGCAAAGTCATGGTGAAGATGTAGAAGTCAGTAGCTTAACCACTGTTTGAGGAATAATACATCCTGGCCTTCCAAACACCCAGGCCTTTAGTTTGCAAAACTGGAACAATTCTGGAAAAAGACAATGTTTCAGGATAAAATTCTGTCTCTTCCACCTAATTTCTTCTCTTTTAAGGAAATTTAAGTAAATTCTGAGAAGCCAATTTTTCTAGCTACTTGTTCTGAAAGGACACTATTTTGTTCAACCTTCATCAAGCAATCAAAATGTCTCTTTGCAGTAAGATAAAGTAAGCTTGAGTAAGCTTGATAATAAGACTATATCAATATTTAGATTGGCCGTTGAATAATGCTGTTTGTGTTTAGAATTTACAATTAAAAAAAAACCCAAACAACTACCAAACAACAAGCATACCCACAAAGGCCCCAGATTTTTGCTTTTTTGGTGGAAAAAAGTGCCAGAAATGACATATTTTCAGAGATGAAAGTATTTGTGACTCTAATTACCCTTTCAGTTCATAAATTGAGTTTTTTCTCCTGCACTTCTATGGCTCACATTTACATTTGTGTTCACTAACTCAGCCAATACAGCTGGTTGCTACACCTTCTTCCCTGTCTAGGGGAAGGTAACTAGAGATTGCAAGCTCTGACTACTGCATCAAGCAGAATGGCATATGCTGAATAACTGGAAGGTTGTGTAAAGTCTGGATTTTGCTAGACTGGGATTGAAGATTTATCAAAAAAGTCTCTTAGCCTGATGGGGTTATCAGACTGTTATAACTGCTTTTTGACTTCCGAACACATTAAAAAGAAATCAAGAAGAGAGAACACATATAAAATATATATGTGGGTACAGAACTGTGCTGAAGGAGATGTTTGTATGAATAACTGTGCTATAACAAAACATTTATTTGTTGGGTTTTTTCCCTTTTTTCAGGGTTCAGATGTCAGTCCTGCCTGCTATACCAGACCCCAAATACCCATTAGCTGATCTCTTCAATGATCATAATGGAAACTTACAGGTAAAAATCACCTTAGCTGAGCTGCAAACTCCAAAACGTTGAGAATAATTTGAAGGTAGCTACTGATCCTTGCTCTGCACAGACATTATGACAAGGAGTCTCTGACCCAAGATAAAAGCCCCAAAACCCTCCCTCTCTGCAGCATCACCAAGAGGATCCACGGAGCAAACGCTCATAAAATCAGTGCAGTGCTGCTTTGGGACTGTGAAAAGGCACTTGCTATAGAGACAGAGAAACTGCTGGAGAAGAATTTCAGAGTGCTGAGAGGCACAATATCCACTGAAATGACATTGTGGTGTCTGCACCCTTTCCTGCACATGATAGGTCAGGGAGTTTGATCTTGTGCTTTATGTTTGTGAAGTGCTGAACCCGTGAGTGCTGGCACACTCACAGCTTTGCAGGTGTCAGTCACAGGAGGGAATATCCACTCTCAGCCATAGAGGTCCATGCTCACAAAGCCTTTAGACACAGAATATCTATCAAATGAATAGTCTACAGTTTTTGCTTTTGTTTTCTTAATGCTTCTTATGAGTCACTCATCACATATGCGGTGTAGTTTTCTGTGTTAGTTGTTCTAGTGCTTACCTTAATTGCTAGTAAGTTTCCTCTAAAGGGGAAATGGGTTAAATATTTGTGTTTTCAAATCCAATGAAATATCAAAAATCAGTAATAATTTTTCAGTGACAAGCTGAAAACTTTTTATATAAAAGACAGCTTTAAACTCAAAGTGAAGAAAAAAGATACAAATTCAAATTAGTACTAAAGCATTAATAAAGATATGCTATGTTGCCTAAGTCTTCATCCGAATTTAGTCTTAATTTAGATTAAGTCAGTGCTTGGGTCAAACAAAGCATGAGTCTATCAAAGAGGGAGCACCAGGTATTTTACACATCCAAGGTTTTCTAGGGGCCCTAATTAAATACAAAAATGTATTTTATGTGGTCTCAAGAATAAGTAGGAATTTGTATGCAGTTCTGGAATCCTGTCTGCTTTCCTGCCACTCTTTCTTCTGTCCTGTTATTTTATGTCCTGCTTCTCTACCTTGCTTCTGTTTCATCATCTCCTGGCTTATCCTGGAAAGATGCCAATATGAAAGGAAAGTTGGTAATTGGCATCTGTACAACCAGGCTTCTTTTGACAGATAACTCATCTCTACTGACATTAACATTTTAATTTTTCTAGGAGTGGCTAGACAAAAATGATCATGTGGTGTTGCAAACCAAGCTGGAATATGAAGAACCAGAGTCCATCACTGAGGCAGAAAGCCAGCAAGAAGATGGGAAGAACAGTGACAAACAGGGGCCTTTGGAAAAAATCTTCACTTTTTCAGGAGCAGCTGAAAATAACGATGACAAAGCAGCTGAGATTGCCTGCCTGATACCAGCACCCAACACTACAGCTCCTTTTGCTGGCTTCCATATTATAATGAATGATGACATGTATGTGATGTTATAAAAGCTGCAGAAGGTGTTAGGAAATTCCACAAAAATCCTGATGAGTTTGGGAGAGTGATGGAATAGAAAAGGTCATCATGATAAGATTCACATCAAGATAGATACTGGGCTGTGTTTTTAGATCTGTACTTTCCCAACAGCTACAATCTCTTGGGCAGACTCAAGTGCTTGAAACAAGCTCCTGATAATTTATAGAGTCAGGATTTGTTCTTCTAATTGGGGTTTATCCCTAAGCCCCATTTTCCTTCTGTGGACAGGAGAGCACAGGAGCTCTCCCATTGTATATGTCAGCAGAGATGAGATTTAGTCCTTCTGCTTATGGAGTGTGTAGAGCAGGGCAAACTACACCATTGCTCTTCGCAAATCAAGAGAGAAAAGAAAGAGGTTTTGCTGTCTCATGTAAAGACATTTTTGTTGCCTAACTTTGCATTTCATGGCACATCTTAAAGGTTTTATAGAGAAGGAATAAGGCCCACTTCTAAGAAGAAAAGAGCAAGGATGAATCACATTTTAGCCTGCAGATACTTCTTGTGTAGGCAGCTTCCTCCAGAACAGCAGGGCTTCAAGTGTTTTCTCAGAAGGTCATGCCCTCTGTGTCTTACAGTTTTAGAATAGTCAGCATCTTACAGCCTTTATTTCAGAAAGCTGAAGTTCATTTTGAACAGTATTTGTGTTTAACTGAGTTTCATTTATTTCAAACTGGGGTTTAGTGCAATCAGCAGCTGTAGACATAAATTACGACTTCTTATTCATATCGCATATACTTGGCTCTTGTTTTTCTTTAGAAAATGTGGTGTTTGGGGTTTTTTTAACAAGTTTAAAAATAAGTTTAGAACAATATTTAAGTTTTCTAAACATATCATCTTTTAAAGTATGTTTAATTTCAAATCTAAAATGCACTATACTCAGCAATCAGACTTGACAAAAAAAAAATCTTGATGATTCTGAGTTTCTGCATATCACTTATGTTACATGCTATTTGAAAGCAAATTTAGTAACAAAATTTAAGTGTTAAAAGTGCCTATCATCTGGGTAAGCAGATACAGTGTGATAATATGCTGAATTAGCTGCAGTTATTCACCTGCACATCAGTCAGTCATTAATGGCTTTATCAGTTGACTAAGCCTTGCGATTCACATACTTGCATTATGCAAACACTCTGATTTAATGTGCAAATTGGAAATTGCGCATTTCAGAAAATTACTGTGATTAGTAAAATATTTTAATTCAGTGCTTTAAAAACTTCAGTTCCAGATCTTTTCAAGAACAGTAAATAATAATATGGATCATTAAGTGCCAAGATCTTTGTCTAGGTGTTCCAGTTTGTTTTACAAAGAAAAACACAGACATTTTCTGGCCAGTAAGTGGGAAACTTAATTGGAAAGACAGTTCAGCCACATTCCCCAAGCTTTTTTTGACATTGTCACAGATTTGACTGTTCACTAACAAGATTAACATGGATTTCCCATAATCCTGAGAACAATTTTGCCTTGTATGCAAGTTTGGGGGGTGCTTTTTGTGCACTGCCCACTTCTGGAAATTTTTGTGAAAGGTAACCATGAAAAGTTTCAATAGCACTGTAAGAATGCATTGAATTTTAAGCTAATTCAAGCTCTGTAAAATTTGATGAGCAGAAAATATCTCAGCTCAGCTCTTTGTACATGATATAAATTGTCATTCTTGCATTAGAAACAAACAAGGTACAGTGAATTACAAAAGACAAGAACCTGCTCCAGTAATGATTCTATGAATAAAGAGGGAAGTAAAGCACAGAATATATTGTTTAGTTGCTTCTTCTTCAGCCCACATCATATGATTGCCTGCAAAGCTAGCTACTTCAATTAAACCACTTTCTGTGGCACAACTACTTGTCTGTCTGGATTCAAAATGTTTAAGTACATTTTCCTGAAATTTTACTCTGCAAAAAAAAATAGAGGACAACATCATGTTGAATTGTTCTGTTTCAGCAGCTGTCCTGAAATGTTAGAATCATGTAAGTTTTTAGTACAAGGTGTATCTCGTATTGTGTTTTATAGACAGAAAGAGTTTTTTTGTGCATGTGTGCAACCACACTTACATTGTATATAACATATTAGAAATAAAACAAATAAAACACCGACGTACCTCAAATATTTATTTTTAAAATGTTGCCCAAGATGAAAACAAAACATAGGGAATTACTTGCATTCAACAAAAAAAGCTCTCTTCCCCCATCCCTTTAAAAAAAAAAAAGCCTTCCAATCATTAGAAACTCTACAAGAATGTCTACAGAATGATCAAACACACAATTTAAGGAACAGGAAAGGTCTTGCCCCAGGTACTGATGATGATTCTAGCAAACACGATAGAAGATTAACCATGCTCACTGTTAGAGGGTACTGGAGGCTTCCCTAATCACCCTTTGCCATCTGCCCTTTTCCACCATTTTGCCATCACTCTCCTCTCCTCTCCTCTCCTCTCCTCTCCTCTCCTCTCCTCTCCTCTCCTCTCCTCTCCTCTCCTCTCCTCTCCTCTCCTCTCCTCTCCTCTCCTCTCCTCTCCTCTCCTCTCCTCTCCTCTCCTCTCCTCTCCTCTCCTCTCCTCTCCTCTCCTCTCCTCTCCTCTCCTCTCCTCTCCCTTCCCTTCCCATTTCCTGGATGGTCACACAAACATGCATTCCATCTCTCAGAGCAGACTTCCACAAATTAGCAAATTTACCAGCCAGACAGGAAAAGGCCTGTTCAGTTCCCTACAGTGAAAAGAAGGGTACACAGTAACATTCACATCTTCATTCTTATTTATTCAAAACTTGTCATGTTCTTCAAAGGCAAGAGTCCCTCAGATGCTCTATCTTGTTCCCTCATTATATCCCAAAGGAAGGGAATGGGTTCATGTGGTAGTCCAGACTAATTGAACAGTATTTCCTCAACAATGGAACAAACATAATGTATATTTCTTCCTCACGCAATTTATGTGCTAGCTATAGCAGCACCAGGCCAATTTATATTGATAAATTGAATATCTCTATTGTTTGCTTTGTTTTTCATGTCTGATTTTCAGTGAGAGGAAGAATAGGAGGAAATAATGCTTTTGTTAAAACAAATAACAGAACTTACTGAAGCCAGTCTTCTACACTCCATTTTTTTTTTGCCATTGTTTTTTAACAATTGTGCTTTTAAATTTACTTGGAAATATGCTTTGCTCAACTATCAAAGGAATAATTTTGACCAGAAAATGGTTGCTTCTTTTGCAATAAACCTAGAATCTTAGAGTGTGTTTAACAAAGCTTTCAAAACCATTCTTGCTTTTTTTTTGTGTAGCTTACATTTTTACAGTTACTAAACTTAGCCATGCAAAACATAGTTTATTTTGCTTTTCCCATTTTGTGAAAACAATGCAAACTGCAAAGATGAAATTGGAGGGCCATGTTCATTAAATGCTTGAAAGACTGGATTATATAATTTCATTTTTTTTTGAAAAAGCTACATGGGCCTAAACTTGTCAAAATACCAAGGGCAAGAAGTCAGCATTTTCTGTCGGAAAAGAGGATATGACCCTAATTGACCTTTTGTCACTGCATATCTGAGTACAGATCTATCACTGACTAATCTAGTGGCCGAAACAGCAGTATTGTGCAACAAGAGAAGAAATGCAATAATAACTCCTCCACTCCTGGAAATTTCTTGTAATCATTTCTTATGATTTGAGAGCTGAGTTATTGCCTACTGCATGGCTTGCTCCTGCCTGGTTTCTTGCTGGAAACTGCTGGCACAAGATTTTCTGGGTGGCGGGAGATAGCAGCTGTACCCTGAGCAATGAGGGGTCCCTGCATGCATCCACACTTCCATATTGCAAGCTGGAGAGGAGCCCCAAACTTGAGAAGTTACAACTGTTTGGAGCTCCTCTCTCCTCCTTACTGGGGTGCATCAGGGCCAGGGGTGGAGGCAGAGGCAGAACCTATCTTCCCTTCATGCCCTGCAGCTCTGAAGGCAATGCTCTATCATAGGTTGCAGACAAAGGAGCCCTGTGTCCCTTCCCTAGTGAAATTACACTATTTATTTTTCAAATCAAAATCCCCTGGTTTAGTGATCGGTTTCATGTTTACCTGCTTTGTCTGGGGCTTTTGATTTCCTAGTCTTAGAAGATAATTGTGAAAAAGAAACAATATGAACCATATTAAAAAAATCTCCCCTATATATATCTAGTCAGGCTAAAAATGTTGTCAGAAGATGGGTCAAACAATATCTTCACATTTCTTGTGTGAAGATATTGTGTGAAGTACTTGATATTATAATTGCATTGAATAAAAGAGAAAAAACATTGTCTCAGGACTATTTATTACTCTTTCTTTCTCTCTGTTTTCTTTGTATCAGTATGCCCCAGTATCACCCTTTTATGATAAATGTTTTCTTGTCCTACATTGGTCTACAAAAGTCTTCTGTTAAAAAGTAGCATTTATCACTGTATTCCTGGAAGGCTGCTAAAGGCAAGAGCATATTCAGCTTCAGATTTTTGATAAGAAAGCTAGATGGGTTGATAAATTGTAGGCAATAGTTCTTGCAGGGTCTACAGAGACAATGAGCTCTCTGCATTAACTCTCTGCACCGCTAGGAAATTTTATAAGTAAGAGGAAGCATTTCAGCCCAACCCCCTTAAAGGATAAGACATCCCTGTGACAGTTAGGAAGTGCCATCAGTACAGCTCTTAGCTAAGGAGGAGGTTAAAGTCACTAATTGTAAGATGGAGAGGGACATGCATGTGGCACAAAAAGCTCTGCTTTGTCCAGTGATTCTTTTAGTGTGATGAGGTTTATGGGAAAAGCATCAATCCCCTTTTTGGTGGGCATCTGCATCCATGGGCTGTGGAGTCATATGTTGTCTTACCCCTTTACCCTTCTGAACCAGCCAGTTTGGGAAAGGGATTTTTTTTTTCTGCGAAAGAGCTGAGCTTCCAAAAAAAGGTGGGAACAGCATAGACAAATGTGCCATAGTTTTTAGTGGGTATAACAGGCCCTTCTTACTAAAAAGAGCAGTGAGAGCCTGACTTCTACACACCCTGTGAATTCTTAAAATGTTGAGCTATAGGGTTAAGCAGGGAGAGGGAGAAGGAGAGGGGAAGCCCTGGTAAGATGAAGGGAAAATTTCAATTCTGCATGCACAAGGAGGCCTATTTAAAACTGTGCTTGGCCAACAATAACAATAAATAATGCTTTCCACCCAAAATCCTAGAGGATGGATTTTCAAGTATTCTATCTCAACTTAAATGCATTCATAGAGGCAGTGGGAAACCACAGCCACATACCAGCTTCCACAGGCATTGCCCAGAGTCTCCCTGCTATCCAAGAGAAGTACAGTCCAGCACAATAGAACCAGGCAGACTGGTGTGCTAGGCAAACAAGCATATTTCCAATGCATTAAATCATCACAGACCAGATGAAACTAATCAATACAAGCAAAAGTTCATTTCTACTTTACAGTAAATCTTGCCATTAGCAATGGTGTTATGGTTAGAAAATGGATGTGTTTTGGGATTTCTCTCTTTAGGTAGTTCAGCTTTCATTTCCATATGAAAGACCCTTCATCCAGAGGTTATGAGGATGATTCAGGCTTACTGTGGGCCTACTAATACCTGCTCCACTTTTGATTGTGTTACCTTTGTGTATTGAGTTTGCCTGGGGTTTTTACATAATAAACAAGGAGAGAACACCCCAAACAGCCCAGCTTCAGGTTTGTGTACGAATCAATAGAAAAGCAGAATACAGCAAAACAGATGTTTTTGCTCCCTATCATATTCTGCAGATGTTGTTCATAAAGAAACTAAAGCTGAGTTGGGGAGTTACTTGTGCAATTTTCCCCCCATTCATTCCAAAATATTTGAACTTCAGTACAAAGAAAGGCAGTAAACAAAGGGTCTAGCAGATGGTTGATACTGGAGTTATCGCTCATGGTATCTCAGTGCGTGCTAATGTCTGCTGTCTCTTGCATGCTATTTTGCTGAAATAACAGGTGTTAGATCACAATCAAGAGCACAAAGGATTCAAACACCCAGGTACTGGAGAAAGTTTCCACATCAGAAAAGACTCGGGGGTTTCAAAACTAAAACATGGAGCACAAGTGGTATGCTATAGATTAAAAACAAGAGGTAGAAGAAGCAGTCAGAAAAGAGTCTGTATTTCCTCTCAATTTTCATTACACAAGAACTGTGAAGTTATTCTATATCTTGGGTTGAAATCATTTAAGTCAGAATTGTTTTTAATGTTAGCACCCTGGCTGAGGTTCTCCTGCTGCCATGGTACTCAGTGGGAATAATGTCCTCAGCAGTAAACTCCAGGGAATGAGGACAAAGTGGGAGCATTTAAATGCCATAGCATTGACAAAGCTTGGACAATTGAGTGATGGGTTTCAATAGCACAACTTTACCTCAAATGTTTTATATCAGCCTTTTATGGCAGCTTTTGGTTTGATGTGAATAGGTGTTTAAAGAGACCATGCGAAAAATTTTGCAACACACCATGAATGTGCTTCTCTATTAATGGGCTTGGTTGTATGTCAAGGAGGAATTTGGCATCATTTCCCCATATTCTGCCTGGTAGTTCGCAGAATCTGATATCTGTTGAATGCAGAAAGAAAATCCAGCTGATGTTTATACCCTGGCAAAATATTTTGACATGGTTCTTTGAAGATGGAGGATCAAACTAATTTGAAGACAGAGAACCTAAGTAACCTTTTGTTCCAGTGTTGATTATACAGCAACAGGGAAATTGCTGTAAATTAAATTACTCCTTTAAGAAAAGGAAGAGAAATTCTACTAGAAGAACACTTTTGAAAGTCATGACTATATGGTTATATATGGTTATATAAGGTCTTTCTGTGATTTTGTACTTCAAGTACATTACCTGCATCACAGAGTCAGAAAATTTACAGCCAGTGCACTATAGACATCTTCCATTAGCTGTTATAATCCAAATTTTTTTCCAGATATTGTTTGAGAATGTTGTGGTTTAACACCAGACAGCAACTAAGTACCATGCAGCCATTCACTAACACCTACACCCCACACCCCCTGATGGAGTGAGGGGGGTAAAACCTTTGAGATAAGATGAAATTAGTAGTTGATTTAAAATATGATGATGATAAGAACAATAATAGAAATAATAAATGATAATAAATGAGTACAACAAAAAGAAAGATAGGAATAAAACCCAAAAAAGACAAGTGATGCACGGTGGGGTTGCTAAGCACCCACTGACCAATGCCCAGCCCAGCCCAGAACAGTGATTGGTCCCTATCAGCAAATTCCTCACAGTCAATATACTGAGCATGGCATTTCAGGGTATGGAATGCCCCTTTGGCCAGTTCTGGTCAGCCGTCCTGGCCATGCTTCTTTCCAGCTTCCTGTGTACCTGCTCATGGGCAGAACATGGGAAACTTAAAAGTCCTTGACTTAGGCTAAACAAGGTAAACACTACTTAGAACAGCTGAAACATTGGTGTATTTTCAACATTATTCTCATGCTAAATCAAAACCACAGCACTGTACTAGCTACCAGGGAGAAAATTAACTCTATTGCAGCTGAAACCATGACAAAAAAACCCAAAAAACAGTCATTCCTATAGTTGAGCAGAGGGAAGGATCACCTACTTCTCTGTGCTGGCAAAGCTCTCTCTAATGCAGCCCAGGATGTCACTGGCCTTTTTTCCTTGCAAGGCTGCATTGCTGGCTCATGATCAGATTGTTCTGTACTAGATTTGCCTTCCCTGCAGAGCTGCTTTCCAGTGGTCATCCCCAAGTTTATGCTGCTCCCCAGGTACAGGACTTTGCATTTCTTTTTGCTGAACTTCATGTTCCCATCGCCCTGTTTCTCTAGACTTTTGAGATGACTGTCTAAAGGTACGCATTTTATTTTGCACAGGCAACACTTCTATGTCAATGGTTCCTCCACCCTTTGATCAGCACTGCTGTTAGAAGCAGTTCATTGTGGAGGGTGGTGGTTGATAACACCCATTGTTATAAGAACAGAATAATAAATTATTCTGTTTAGTCCCCCGACTACGGAAAACAGTTATAAGATAAACATTGCAAAGAATGCACAGAATTATAGGCAACATCTATAGAGAGGAAAAACTGAAAAAGAAGCTAAAAAGGTGAGGAAAGGACAGCACCCGTTGTAGTAAACGTAGTAAACTTAGCCCTCAAACAGTAGACAACAAATCTTTTTGGTGTCTTGATGTGATTTTACTCTTATGGCCTTAAAAGAAACATGAGTTGAAGATGAAATACAAATGCTCTGACATCATTCACACATTCTGTCAGCATTTACATTGGTGTTTGCAGCTCAGTCTTTGAAGACAAAATGAAATTTTGCAAACAAAGTCAGCCTGAGGGGCAAAATGATTTAGCAAATCTAATAAAAATAAGTCCTCTAGGACACAGATAAGCTATTGGACCACACACCAGTGTAGAATGCATCTTACTAAGATCAGATGTGTTTCTGTTCTTGTAGTACTCGGACAATACAGTCAGCTGCCTCTGGGTACTTTGGAAAAATACCATGATCACAATGTCCTATGTTACTTTGAATAGAAGTTCAGTTTAATCCTTCAGCATATTGACTTTTAAGTGCAAGAAGCCCTAAAGGTCCTTATAGGCTAGATAAGCATCCAGATCATACTGAGGAGGCCTATAAAAAGTGTTAGAGAGCTGAAGACAACCTTGCTGGTCAGAAAAACTGGCACAGCAGGTTACAGTGTTTGATGAAGATAAAGGGGTTGATTTCCATAGCTAGTTGCTTAAAAATCAATTCAATAACCAACATATATATCAAATATTCTTAAAATAGGATATTATTTTCTCTCTGGTTTCATAATGAGAATATTTTGAAGGAGTCAGTATTTCTTCCACCAAATCCTGTAAAATCACTCAAGATACTTTCATTCAGAACAGGTGATTCTCCATGGTGGAACATTCCCACCAAATAAAATGAAATCTTCAGGTTTAAAAACTTTCATATTGCTTATCTTTACTGTCCAGTGGGACATATACACAAGGGTATTATGTTTCCATTTCTGCCTGGCAAACTACTATATACAAGCCATATAACATGTGAAAGGATGTCAAAAGTCATCACAATGTCTTCTCTAGACAAATAATGAAAAAATAAGGCCAAAATAATCTTTCAGGTGTTTACAAATGAGAGAAAATGTGATCATTTTGTATAGTCCTACTTCTAACATTCTAAAAGGAGAGAACCATGTTTGCATTGTTATTCCATATATAATATAGAGGAGTATAGCACACTCCAGGAGAACATTTTTTATTTCTGGCTCTCTAGTACTTATTTTCTTTTCCAAAGTCTCCAGTAAAGAGATCTCACTGAAGAAATCATCATAGTGTCTGAAAATAGAATAGTCAGTTTAAGAAATTGATAGCATATAGACCAAATTTCCACTGCCTATTCTAAGTTCAGATTAAAGCCTGAGTGCCCCCATAACAGTACCGTATTAGTCTACTTGGAAGATTTTCTTCACCTTCTTTTAGAAACCATATAATGGTAGAACAGGATAGCAAAACTTTTTTGTTTGATTCAGCACGAATAATTCTTATATTCTTGTTTCCCTTCATCACTGGAGTTTGGAGAGGTTCAAATAGCCCTATGGACATGCAATAGTCTTACAGGATCCCATACCATGAGCAATGAGCTTTCTTGCTCATTTGAAACTGCCATCATCTGAACACAAGATAAAAGAAATCTAAATGAGGGAAACTACAGAAAGATTCTTACTGGTGAGTCCTTATACAATCAAGGGTGAGAGAGAACAAGTAACGACAAAAGGTAACAGCTGTCACTTGAATTAGACCCGACTGCTTCCTCCCTGGGACATTCAGGGGTGGGCAAGTCGAGCAAGCCCAGCTTTTTTGCTAAGCCAATATTCTAACTTTAGACTGCAGAGAGAGGGCAGCTGTCACAGCCTCCCTTCACCACTTGCAGGACTGGTGATGCCCCTGTGCAGCAGGCTTTGCTTCAGAGCCCCTTTGCTGCTGGCTGGCTGGTGGTCACAGTCAGTGTGGTTCATACCTCCAGATACCTCAGCTCTAGTACAGACATGGCCTCAGAGCTGGTCACCCTCCATTCCCTTCATAGTCAGTACAGAAAAAACACCACTTTCAGGGGACTATTAATTTAATCCTAAAGAAAATATAAATAGTGGAACAGTCCCAAAGTCCTTCTTCTTTCTGCTGATATTAATGTATGCTCAGGACAATTAACTCATATGTGAGCATACATTTAAACTGAGTTGGGATGAATTCTTCCTGAGGTTTCTTTTAGTGTAATATCCTTTTTCAGTGATGTCTGGGTGTTTCAGCGGGTACATACCTCACAGAATCAACAATTAAATGACAAAGGAAATTTCTTCCTTTAAACCAGGTGAGCAGTGCAGATGAGATTGAGCATCAAGCTGCAAGTATTTAAATGTAAGTATCTGAACGCAGAGAGATTGGATTTAATTGTACACACATAGGTATCTGGCATTATCAAAGATGCTCATAATGTTATTCCTGTTCTCCAATTGTCACACCAGACCTCACATTTTTTCAGCAAGGAGGAAATACTCTGTCTAACATCTAATAAAAAATGTCAGTAACTGCCCATGAGCTGCAGTAATATGGGTCTTTGGGTAGCACTTTCACTTGATGTCCAGGAGCAATGTTCTAAACAAACAGTGTGACATCCTCAGCAGTCTCTCCAAAAGCAAATTGGTATGAAAGCATGACATCTATCTTGCTGAGTTGACCAAATGTTGGTTGTCTCATATCCAGTCGAGAAGTTTGTCAAGTGATATCCCCATGGAAAGCAACAGTTATCTGTAGGTAGCAGTCCACATCACCTGAGATACCCACCAGGCTGAATAACTTCCTGTTTTCTTTCCACTGACTACAGTGTAGCCAAAGCAGCCAGCTCCTCCCTGAATCTCCAAAAATTCTTCTTTCACTGCTTACTGTGGCTTGCTTTTTACACAGGAGGGACTGAAACCTTACATACTCAGGTTAAATACTTCTTGAAAATGGACCCTTATAAGCCAAAAGGTTATCAGAAGCTTCTAAGGAATATGTACATTCAATGTCTATAGCCATTGAACATATGTTTCAAAAAAGACATTCCCGTACACAACAGCTACTCATAAAAGAGCATTTGCCTACACTCACAGGCAAAATAGCAAAGAAAGCATATGGAGATGTAAATTGCCCCAGGTCTGTCATCAGGTTCATTAGAAACAAAACTTTTTCCCAGTGGTCACATGAAAGAAGTTCCCAAGTAATCATTCACACATAGTGAATGTTTTGCTTCCATCCCATCTTCAAAGCATACCCTGGTGGTCCATTCATGGGTATGAGACAGTCTTTTTCTTCTACCCCCACTTAAAAGTCAGTCCTCCATTTCAACCAATAGTTTCCATGTGAAGATGGGATTTGCCATGGGGAGTGTTAGCAGAAAAATAAAACAAGTTTTGATTTTCCAATAAGATAACATGAAACCACATGGACAATTGTCCCTGTGAGATATTAAATGCAGATTGCTTTGATCTCAAGAAATAAGATACTATAATAATTTAATAAAATTCTCTGAAAAAAGAAAATAAATAATAGTAAATGGAAACATACCAAATATTAATATTTTTAATATGGATAGAGACATTCCACATTAATTTTACTTGTGTTCTTTTGAGACAGAACTTTTCTGATCTGAGTTTTAAAAAATATTTTTATCTGAATGATTTATCCTTTCAAAGGATTTATCCTTTTATAACCATTCAGAAAATTTTAAGAGCTGAATATCTTATTTTATGAAGATATCTTTACATATGGCTATCTAAAACTAGGTCCATGACATCAGAACTGGAATACCATTCAAGTTTCTTAAAAGCATTGCTGGTCAAAACTAAGATCATTTTCTTGTTCAGTATAAATGATGTAGCTACTTCTGAGATCGATGCTGCACAAAATATACTTTAGATCACATTACAAAAAAAAGGAAAATAGAAAATTGTGTCTTGGTCATGTTAGGTCTCCAATAAAATTTGTATTCATATGAGTATGAATTCATATAAGGACTGTGCCTTGTACTATGCAAATTTTCCCAAATCTGGCCAATTATAAATTTGTGAAAAATCATATATTCCTACCTCTCTGAAGCCTCATATACACTTAGAAAAGTCTTATGAATCTCACAACTAAATGAGATGCTGCTTGATCACAGAATCACAGAACCACTTAGTTGGAAAAGACTTCTAAAATCACCAAGTCCAGCACTAACCCAGCAGTACCAAGTTCTTCATTAAACCATGTTCCCAAGTGCCACAGCTGCACATTTTTTGAACACTTTCAGGTTTGGTGATTTCACCACTTCCCTGGGCAGCCTATTCCTATGTCTGGCCACCTTTATGGTGAAGAAATTTTTCTTAATATCCAATATAAGCCTTCTCTGGTCCAACTTGAGGTCACTTCCTCTTGTCCTTGAAGGATAAAGAACACTTCTTGCGCTCCATATCCTTTAGCTGGCCATATGCATATAGCAAAAGGTTGGGGCCTCAGATTTCCTACTGCTCTCTAATATATCTACACCTCTTAACAAATCTGCCAGGGTAAAACCAGCAGCTTTTGAGTCTCAATATTTCTGCTGTGTTGTGAGGCTCCGAAGTCACTGGTCAAACGTGTTCCTCCACCCCCCTCTAGTGGGAGGTGCACACAGCAAGTGCTCCCTCCCTCTCCCACTTCCCTCCCCACTTTGAGGAATAAAGGGCTGCTCTGCACACCTGGCAACCCCAGCTCTGCTTCAATGGGTTTGCTTCTGTGGGGACGCATGCATACATGGTCAAGTTACCACATTTCTTGCCACATTCTCCACGTTCAAATTAATTAGTTCTAAGCCACAAGGCTACATTGAAAGAATATTTAAACTGCAAAATTGCCCAGCAGTCCAATATTATGAAGTGTTCACATAAAGTTAATTCATCACTATATGAATATGTGTTTTGCCTAAGGATTGAAATTAAAGATCATAAGACTCCCACTTCATTAAAAATACAGGATGAACAGTGCTTGGACATGAATCAGTTTTGTGTCATGACTGAAGATCACTAGATGCTTTGGAGATGGGCACTGCACGAGGCAGATGAACAAAAGACATTGTGACAGAAGTCACTTAATGCTCCTAGAAAATCAGTTGCATCCTGTCTTTGACAGATTTTCTATAAAATAATATAAATTCTACATTCTCACATTTTGGATGTGTGATTTTGAAATATTTTTTGCCTGGAAAATTGCTGAGCTTTTGCAGCAGCCACTAAGGTAAATAGGAGCACTACCCTGAGCATACATGCTGCTACATAGTCTGAAAAATCAGACCTCGGGCATCTCGAATTAACACCCCAAATTAGCTGGCACTTTTCACAATTCCCTGTCTATAAAATGGGGAGAAAAATACCACAGGGACATTATGAAGATAAATTCATTAAGTTTTGTTAATAAGCAGGATACTATGGAAAAAAAAGCACCAGGGAAAAGCCCATTAGGAAATGAATAATTATGTATTCAGTGCAAGGTTTGGATGGTGTGCAGGAAATTGGGCATGGGGACATATCTTAAGTGATGAGAAGAAAAAGGAATACTGCATGGCTGATCATTCTGGGAACACAGTCTGCCTTGTGCACTGAGTGAAGCAGGACCTCTGTGAGTGGACATGACTGGGCAATTAATGACTACATTAACACAGGCCACTGTAATTTTCTTCTTTCTCTCTTTGTGACTTAACAAAATTTCTTTGCTAAGTATATGATGGGATGATAAACATATATTTAGAATATTAAAGAATACCACCTGGGGTATCACTGAAAGTGCAAGGATAACCTTGCATGAACATTAATCCTTTTCTTGCAGCAGTACTGTTTGTTTTGTGAGTGAAATAAAGCGTAGGTAATCCTGTATATGACAGGAGTCCAAAAAAATCTCAATATTCCTCAGAAGCTGAGTAAGGTGAGAAGAGCTGGCACACAGAAAATGCTGCTGAAGGCATTGAGTACACTTTGTGGAAAACAAAGGTGAAGAAGTCTTTGAAGATGGAGTCTGTACAAGCCTTATTTTTGGAAGAATATGCATGTTGTTACTCAGAGATTAGGAGAGCCAACCTCTTCAAAAGTTCTGAAGGGGTGATTTTCAGAGTTTTAGAGCCTAAGCATATATGAATTAACTTTCTTCTTTTCCCAAGGAAATTAATAATTATTTCTTAGGTATAATGACATTTTATTTAGAATTTCAAGTCATTTTCACAGACTAGGAGTGAAACAGTTATATTTTCCTTTTAAATATTTGAAAATAATTTTTACATAAATTCTAATGTTGAACTATCTCCCCAAGTTTCTGACAGAAGTGGGGGTGAAATCTTGGATAGCAGACAGAGAGGAGAAAAGCTAACAAAGTTCAAAGTGGCTGAAAGCACCTTTTCAGGGGAAGGTAGTACAGCTCTGAAATTGGTTACTGCCTGAGCCACCTGCAATAAAACATCACAGAAGCTTTCAGATAAGCATAATGAACATCAAACAGATCTGAGGTCTTCCCAATAAATATGACTATTCTGTCAGCATCTCAGTAGCTGATTGTTTTGCCATTTACCTTCTGATTACCTCTTTCTACTAGGTTAACTGATTTTAAACATCTGTCTTCAAGCCATCAGACAAGTTGGTTCAAAGCTGACCTTAGTTAAGAGAAATTGAACTTGGTTTCACTGCAGAGTATCTGTTGGCACTGATCTCAACCACAGGGGCTGAAGGACTTCATCAGCTGTTCCTGCACCAGCTGCAGTGACTGGGTGGTGGCTGGCTTTCTGTAGCTGGAAGAGACAAGGCTAATATTAGATCATCTTGCCTTCTTGTGAATAAGGGTTAGATTAGGTTTTGAGACACATTGTAATGTTTCTCAGCTGAATAAAAAATTTTAGGTAGAAGAGAGTGTACAAGAGGATCGTCATGCAAGTGGGCTCACAGTAGATTTTCAGCCCTAAGTGCTGTGAACAAATGGTTTGAGTGGTTTTTTTGGTTTTTGGTTTTTTATTTCCTTTTAATTTCTGAAGTACTGCCCACTGACAATCCTCATTACACTCTTCCAAATGCAGTGGGGACAAATTTGATAATCTTAGTAAGCACCTAAACATGAGGAAATTACCTCCTGGTTGTAACAGAACCCCTTTAATTGAGTGGAGCTTGTGAAGTACTTCTGAGAAGCCTCCTTGAGGGGAGGGCTCACATGCTTTAGGTGCCTGAAGCAAACAGGAAATCAATCTGTTAAAATGTTCCATGTATATATGCTCTTCTGAAATTGTTCATACCTGAATTTCTCATGGTACTGAAAATGCAACCAGTTTCTTTGCTAACCTAATATATATTTCCTTCTAGAAAAATTATTTGGCACGAGTTTTATTTTTTCTTGAGAGGAAACAAATATATCTACAAATGAATGTGTGTGCGTGAGTGTATGTTTGAATATGTGTGTGTGTGTATACACAGTATGTATAAAAAGCTTAATTTAATCTAGAAATTAATGGTTACTCATCAAGCTTTTTAAAGAGAATGCTGTAGATGCCAAAGACTGGCCTTTATTGCTGTAATAGTAGCCAAGTGCCTCTGGAAATTTGGACAGCACTAGACTTTATCATAATATATTTAAGACTGTATAGGCTTGACAAGGTCCGGTTTTAGCTAAAATGTGGAAAGGTTGCAACATGGAATTATAGACATGCTGATTTTTCAACATAAAATGAGTATTTCTGCATTGAGCCTCCTGATTAAGCAAGACAGCACCAAAGCAAATTGCCAAGAAATATGCAGGGGAAGGTGTTGTTTTGTTTTTAATTCTATTTCTGTTACTGCTTGATATTTGATAAAATAAGGAGTTCTGCTCTATGTGAGGTTCACCCTGTAAACAAGTCCATGTAGGATTTGTTTCTCAGCTGAGTGGCTTATTTCCCTTGAATGATCTGCATTTCTAATGTGACATGGTGTAAGCGATTTTTTTGTCTTTGTCAGGAAGCCAAATAGTGATGGGCATTGGTGCTTGGTCCTAAAATGTTAATTCAGCAGAAAGAAATAAGACAAAACTTTTGCTCTGTGTACTATGCTGCATAATTAGCTGAGCTGCTGCACTGAGTTAAGGAACAGCTGACTGTTCCAAGCCACAGGAACAGTCTAAAACCAATGGCTGTGATGAATGATGTGACAAAATAATCTAACGAAACAAAGGGTCTGCTTAGGAAAAATTAGGCTCCAGCGCTATTAATGTTTATTAGGCTCAGATTGGCATCTCCAATCTCAGTAGCAATCACTATTGTGAAGGAAGAAAGGACAGAGGATGAAACTGGGTTCTGTTACTTTGGGGTGAGGGAATTTAGTTTGCAATCCTAATGGATATATTTGCCAGGACAAGAACCCCAAGTTGATGGGGGAAGAGTAAGGAGATGCTTGAGACCCAGTTGTACTTACAAACATGGTGAGTTACACTCCTCAGAGAGACCATTACTACACATGAAGAATCAATATTCCCAAAGCACTCTGACACATGTTGAATCAGAATAGGGATGGTGAGGGATGAGAAAATGGGACCCACCATGCATGTGTGAAACAGAGGTGGCCTTTGTGTGCTCCCTGTTCTTGTCTGACACAGCACTTGGAGTGTTAGACTCATTCCTAAAGCCCCACTGGAAGTGAGGTGTGCCAGCCAGTACAGGGGTAGTGGCACCTACTGCAGAGACAAAACGGGGTGTTGGAGTCCTAATGGTCAGCCAGGACCATGCGTGTGATTGATGTGAATTTTCTTATCAGTTCCTCTAACTGTTCCTTTTGGATCTCTCTTTCAGTGTTATCATTTTCTGTTCAATTTATATCACCTGAAGCTTGGTCTTTCTGTTACTCTTTCTGTTCTGGGGTTGGTTTCTAGGTGCTATGTGGTTGCTTGGAGATAATATTTTATTTCCTACAAGAATTGTCTCATGATTTTATTAAACTCTGAATAATGACAGTCATCAAGGACTGCATTTATACTTTAAATAATGCAGTAGAGTTGATTTTAATCACTTCTATATGTTTCTGAAGAGGGGAAAAAAATAATTCCTTGATAGGCCATTAATGAAGTTAAAAATTCAGTAGTTGTATTCTAATATCAAAATGTTAATAGTGAATTAATAGTGTTATTCTCAAAAGTATAAAATGAGCAAAAAAACCACTATATTACAGTCATTAATTCTCAAACTAAACCAGAAGATACATAAATTCAGAAAATATCTATTTTCTCAAAATTAATATTAGTCCCAAAATCACCCTTTATCCTCCTGCATATAATTTGGTCTTTTACATTTCTCTTCCAGATTATGGGAATAAAAGTTGCCTGTTGAGCTTCCTTGGAGATATTTAGCAACATGAGGCATTTGGAAAAGTTTCTCATCTGAGTGAGTGATTGGTCACTGGAAGAGCCAAGACTGCCAGAGTTCAGGGAGGGTACAGACTGTGCTCTTAATTTACATGGTTTAGTTGTAGTTAATCCTGTGAGGAGCAGGGAGTTGAACCTGATGATTCTTATGGATCCCTTCCAACCTCAGATATTCTGTGACCCCATGATTATTATAAGTATCCATGAATTCCACATAGATACAATGCATATATAGTCTCTTTCCAGCACAGACTATTTCCAAATTTACTGCTCATTTACTTTGTAGCTACATTCATGGATTCTGACAGATACACATCTTGCTTGGAAAGGAAAAAAAAATTTAAGACCATCAACTTTCTCACCAGTTTGTAAAATTTTGTTATCATGTTTCTCTTCAAGTTTCTAATAAGGATGTCCAGTGTCATGCACTTCTGCAGAAAGTCTCTATTTTTATTTTTATAGCTGCTGGAAAAGGTATAAAACTAGACAACCTCTTCTCCCAGGCTCTAGCTTTGAAAATTTGATATCCACAGAGCTGTTCAAAAAATACAATGTCTCTTTTGAACTGTATGCTAATGTCCTACTATCTCTAATTAAAATGATTGCCAAATCAGGCATTTTCTCTGAAGCCCTCTTGTTTCAGATCTCCCTGTCCTTTGTGACATTTTTTATATTTTTACTGTATCTTAAACTTTGTTCCATTTTACTAATTTGCAGGATGTCCAATTTCTTCTCACATTCAGTAATTTGGTATAGTTGTCGAACTTTCTAAATTTATTCTAATTCCAGGATTCTGACAGATATTTTTTCTTCTTATTTCTTGTTCTCTTTTTTAAAGATGGAAAATTTCAGTAACAAACAACATTTTAAAATATATTTAATCTTTAGTATTTTCTTTTGGAAATTTCAAGAAGTACCTGTATAATTCTTGTACTTTTATGAGGTCACAGGATATAATTCTGCTGAGACTTTGTTTGTAGTGTTTGCTTTTTGATTACCAGCACATTAACTCCAATTGTAAGTGATGATGACAGCTGACTGTTGAGAAGCATTTGGGAGGGAGGATATCCATATATTCTGTCTTGTGGCAGGGAACAGTATGTGTGAGTTCTAATCTCAAATTTAATAGTTTTCCAAATACTGTTCATTTTTCTAACAATTTAATAGCTCTTTGTGTCACTTCCTTTGTCCAGTTCTCTACTCCCTCGACCTACAGGGGCAATTTATAGCATTTCAGCAGTCCCTTGCTCTCTGAATTTATTAAGATACCTTAAAAACCATAAAAAGAAAATAATTGATTCTGCCTATAGGCTCATAGGAAAATTATTACTTTTCATTCCTCTTTTAATCTGCCTCTTTGCAGATTAAAAGAGGAATGAAAAGTAATAATTTTCATTTCCAAATTTTGTCCTAAAATTTCCAATTTTGTCCTAAAACCAAAGTGACTTCTAGGAATAAAGTGACTTTCATTTTCTCAGTTACTTTTTGTAGAGAACAACGTGCTCTGTGTGTATGTTGTTCCTAGTTATTCTTTTGTATCTCTAGCTTACCAATGGGTTTATTTACAGTCTATTACCCAGTATATCTACCTGTGTTGCCTGTAAAACCTTCTTTTTCTTGACTGGGCTATTTGGACCTTTAACTTTTATAGATGTAATTTTCATTGACTTAAAAGTCCACAGTTTATTAGCACATTATTCTCTTAAACTTTTTTCTTGACAGTGTAATTCCAACCCTGTCAGACTAAGACCTGCCAATATAGTAGTACGCTGTAATACTGAGTATATAGTTTAAAACTGACCTTCACTTTTTTACAATAAAGGTATAATACATTTCCTGGGCATTTCTTAGTAGTCTCTCAGTATATATGGATTTCTATTTTTATCTTCTTTCATAGGTGTATAAAAACTACCTTTAAAAATTAACTTTATAACTGTGGTTCCAAACAGATAAATATGTCTTCTCAAGCAATTCCTCAGCCTCTGCTGCTTCCTTGTTTCAAATACCCATGTATGTGGATCCCCAGATAATCCTTTCTACAAACCTATTTTCTTTTACCTCTAACCACAGAAACTCAGCCCCACCCTGGAATGGTGAACAACAACCACCCTCTCTTCATTTTCCAGATGGAGTCCCACCTGGAGGGCTTCAGTTTGTCACCTGGGGGAAGAAGCAGAATTGTATAAAGATACCAGTGTTTGGGATGGCAGAACTGGGAGGGTATTTCTCCTTCTGCAGGTCATCCTCCTTCTCATTTCCTGTGTTAATCTATTCATATGCCTCTATTCTTTCTTCTCGAGTTTAGAATGGTGCTTTACAACAGCCATGTTTCTTCATACATCTGTGTTGTGATTTAGGAATTCTCCTCTCCAATTCCATGTTCTCACTGAAACCGTGTGCTGCTCACTCAGTTCCCCTTCCCCTCCCCTCTGGCAAAAACTGGAGAGGAGAATGGGTGGCACAAAAGGTGAAAACCCTGGGTTGAGATAGGACCAATTTAATGGAAACAGCAATGAGATAAGAACATGAACAGTAGCGGCAAAAATATTAATATCAAAAGTGTACAAGAGAGAAGTGAGTGATTCACGTGCTTTCAAATGATTTCCACCCTGGGAAATGATATGAGGTAGTGTAAAATAACCTCTGGGTCCCACCCATAGCCCCTCCTGGCTCCTGCAAAATTAACCCTGTCCTGGCAGGAACCAGGACAATGTTACCAACAACAGTTATTTTACTGTTTTACATATTATTGCTCAGATATACCTAAATTCCCTCAACCAACCATAACTTCATTATTTTTACTTGCTACTTTTTCTTTCTTTGCTATGGATGACACCTTTGTTTTAGATTTAAAAAATCTACTTCTCTAAAATGGTGAAGGCTTTCACTTTCTAACAAATTTGGCTCATAATCTTTCTGAACTAACTTCTGTTTCTGTAGAATTGCATTCCTTTCTTTTCTCTCCTTTTTGATATGCTACTGTTCTTGAGATGTAAAATACATTGCAATGTAAACCGCATTGAAATGAAACTGGTCTCTGTTTTTCCCTTACTATTTTAATATGGGCAGTAGTTTCATTCAGTTCCTAGTAGCCCTTCTGCCTTGTTAGAAACAACTAATTTTTAGCTTATTTTCTTGAGGTTCTAAATTTAGAACATATTAGAAGAGTTCATCTTCCAGATTCATATAGTTTTGCAGTTTTTATTCAGTATTCATAGATTACCAATCCTATTTCCAGTTCCTTCTAATTGATTTTAAACCTATCAAATTCTGATTGCACTGGCAATTTAGTATCAGCTTACTGAAGTTAAGCCAGAGAATTTCTTCTCTGGTGCATTTTTCCTGGGATATCCATTTTAAGGGGTTTCAAGCTGTGCATATTTCTTCAGGTTTCAGTCACAATATATTTGCTCAACTTGTGTGAAGTCAAAGATGCTCATTTTCATATAGTTCAGACAGTATTTTTCATATTGTAGAGAAAGTAGAGGCTATCAAAACAGCCTGTTTAATTCATTACACTCCCCGTGATTTTGTTTACAGCTCAGCAAAAAATCAGAGAGAGAAGGACTGGAAGGGGAGCTCAAAAGAGAGAACACAGATTGTTTTATAAATTCAAGACATACCAATAAGTATCTTGGTAAATGCAGTTCTAGTTTGACCAAAATAATAAAAAAAATATTTTGCACAAATTACCTGGAAATGAGTGTGTACACTAAAGATTACAAAATCACTTGATTTCATCTGAGAAATACCTGCAACTGTCTCAACCAAACTCCATATTTTCCAGGCTGAGTACTTAAATTTTCAGTCAGTAGAGTATTTTCTGCCTCTTTTATTCTTTTTGCACAAATGGAAATTATTTCTCTTTTCCTGCACCCCACAGCTCGAGGTAGAATTCATCTGACTGAATGAAGAGCTGTTTGACTGCATTAATAAACTCCTTAAAAAGCTGATGCAGGTAAGCAAGGATTTCTAGGAGATGATTCTTCTTTCTTCTTGAAAAAGAAATGAGTCGGGTGAATGATGATTGAAGCAGCCCATATATCTCTGCTAATTTTAGGGAAAGTCTAGGATACAAGAAGAATCCCACATATGTCCAGCTATACTTATATACACAATAGATTATATTAACTACTGCCCAATGTGCCTGTTCTTGAAATTGAAAAGGATCACTGCAATCACATAATCTGATTTCCTGAATAACCAAGACCTGGTAATTTACATTATAATCTTTTCACTGAGCCAAATAAGCTGTGACCCAATGAAAAATGTCAGTTTTTCCTTGTCTGCTTTCTTCTTATGGGATAAAACTCTTAGACCATCTTAATTTTAAAGTTAAAATATAATTTTAAAAAGGTATTTACTAGAGTCTGGAGCATTTCCACAACACAATTACTAGGTTTGTTTTCAGCCCCTTACCCAAAAATATGTATTGCCTACTTACTTTACAGCCCTGTTTGTAAAACAGTACAGCCCGATACTCAATGCCTTGAAAATCACTTCATATTTCCAAACTTATGGTGAAAGTAAGATGGTTTCAGGTTTAGAGTCACTTTATTTTGGTACTTTATACACATTTCATTATATCATGAAACTGCTTTTGTTTTGTCTTTTTATTGTAGTGCTAAATTTGGCTGTAGATTTTAATAACTGTGTAGTGCTTTGAGACCATACTGAAAGGTATTTTATCAATTTATTCTGTTATTACTCTGCCCGAAGGCTCACCTCATTTTCAGCAAAGGCCACTAATTTTTTGTGGAGTCATCACTTTTCCTCTCTATTCATTCATCCTCCCTTTTCCCCAGACTTTTCTTTCTCATTGAGAAGAACAGCTATTTCTAAAGCATGGCTCTATCTGGTAGGATTATTCTACATTGCAATTTGCCTGGTGCCACCCTCCTCAGGAGCAAAAGGCACCAGGAATCACATCAGGTGTACCCTGACACTTGGAAAGAGGAGTATAAGAGACATATGAAGGACCACAGCTGGGAATTTATATTGGGTTCAGAGTAACCCAAAATAAATATCCAGAATTTGAAAATTTTCATCTCTGCTTTCATAACTCTCCCAACTACTAATGCTAGATTTGAGGAGATGGGAGAGAGTTTAATCTAGCAGTGAGAGAATTATTTCTTACATGTTATTTGTGTTAAGGGAAGGAAAATCTCAATGAACCACAAATCTTTTTAAGTTTTCATGAGAGAGGAGACCTTTTCAAGCCTCGCTTTGAGGCTTTCAACTAAACTCTTGATGTTCACCTCTGGGCCTATAAATTGTGAGCTCTTCTGTGGTGACTAAGAACACATCTTTTTAGAGTGAAAATGAAACTTGCAGAAACAGAGAAACTCTGTTTTGGCCTGGACAGCGTGAGGCATATATGGCTCCATGGTACCATTCTGGATTTGTGTGATTGTCAGCCTTGCTAAGGACATGCTGTTACATCACCAAGATCATCAAGGAGGCATTAACCAGGGCTGAACCCCATACTGGTCCCTGGCCTACACCAATGGTTACTGGCCTCTGACTAGCACTGCCCTTTGGGTTTGGGAACTCAGGCATTTTCAATCCACATCACCCATTATCCAGCCACCCTGTGGCTTCATCAGCCTCCCTGTGAGAATGGCATGGGAGACAGTATTAAAAGCCTTTCTGAAGGCAAGGTAAACAACATCCACTGCTCTCTCTACCAAGGGGAGAGAAAGAACTTTCAGAAAGTCTTTGTCTAAGTCTCTGAGGGAAGCAAATCCATCACATACACTGGTTTATGGAGTACAATAAAAAAAAAAGGATACATAAATTATCCTTTACTGCTGCCAATAGTAGAATAGTCCTTCTCTTCCTTTGTTACAGAAGGGAGGATAAAAGTAGACCCTTCCATGTAGGCTATTTATAGATTGCAAGTGGGACACTTAGATTGGATTACTTCTACAGTTCTACAGCTGCTTTTCTTTCCACAACATCTACAAAGACAGCCTAGAATATGGTTATATATTTGGACCTCAGCTAATTTCCTAAAGTTAGATTGGCTGAAATCAGGCTACAATTTAAAGTGCATTTTTCACCACTGCATACCTTAGCATTTTGCTGCCTCAGTGTGTTTGAGTAGAACTGTTTAACATAATTGCTAGTCATTTGGCTAGGATGCTGAGTACTGAGATGGTAATATTTGCAGATGATGCATTTACTTAAATGACCAGGGCTGAATTATCTGTCACTACCCTTTCTTGAAACAAAATATGAATTACATAGAACGCTGATCTGACTTGGATTTCCTGTACAGCATGCTCCCTGCCTGATGCCTACACTGAGCCTTTATCACTCTTGACTAAAATCCATAAAACCCACCAGCAACACCAGCAAGAAACTCTCCAGTGGGCTTCACACATTGCTCTCTTTTATGGAATCAAAGTCCTGCTGAAAAGAAGACAGAAGTCTGGGGTAATTTGGGGCATTTAGGGGCTGAGAAAAGAAGAATACAGACATATTATGACTGACTTCTGCTCAAAACATTTGGAATTTTTTCAGAGGAAACTTTTTAAAAGTTTCCTGATCTTTTTTGGAATATTGTTCTACAGCAAAATCCCTTAGCTGCCAAGAGAGCTTTATTCCCAGTTTTCACACATTTCGCTCTGGATTTCGCTCTGGATTCCTGGCTCGGAGAGAGAAAGGAAAAGAGGCTCAACCACTAAATTCTTTCCAAGGAAGAAAGATGACAATATTGTCTTGCAGCATCTCAAAACCTGTGCTCACAGTCTCAGCCAGCAAACAGAACAGAAGAGGCACACAGACACTAATCAGTTTTGAAAATTATTCTTTGTTTTACTTTTTTTCCACATACTTGAATTTATGAAGGTACTCTTATTTTATCTGCATAAATTGTCAACAAACAAAATTAGCTGGCAAGTCAACAGCTATGCAAACATTGGACAATTTTTTCTTTGCTTCAATTCCAAAACACAGTGGGATGAGAAGAGAATACTTCTTACTTTCCACAGCTTAAAGACAGGTCTATATTTGGCATGGATCAAGCATGGAGCGACTTTATTAACAACACAAGACATAGTACTATAACCCAGGTTCATAAGCTTCTTTTTCGTTGCTTCAACAAAACCACCACTTAAATCAAACTCTCCTTAAGAAATGCTGATCTGCAGAATATTACCAGATGGGTCTCCTGCCTTCTGAAGAAAGGGGGAAATGAGAGAGCCTCATGTTTAACGGCATATGAAAGAAGAAATACAATGTGTAAACTTTCCACTGACGGATATAATAGTGTTCTCACTTTTAAAGAAAAACAGTACTTCCTAGCAGGAGGCCTGCAAGAAATTTAACAATTACTCAAGATTTAGTTGTACACCATGGCATTTTCCAACATGTGCAGAGTCTGTTATTTTTTGTAATTAAATAATTTAAATAATAAATAATGTAATTAAAATATATTTGAACTCTGCAATCCCTAGGGCTTGAACTGTGTGCAGAGAAGTGATGCATATTCAATGTGAAGTTTAATGAGTAAGAAAATGCAGAATCCTGGAAATCTGGTAATGTACAATACAGTTTTGGCACTCTCCCCCTTCTCCCCCATTCCTTTTCTGAGCAAAAGAGGGCCCAATTTACCAAATCAGGCTTTAAATCATTCACAACTCTCTTTTCCTAAAAAGGAAATATTGCTAGTGTTTAGGATTTTTTAGCACAACATGTGGTTACCCAAATGTTTCCCTACAATTGTCCTAGTGAAAAGTGATAGGAAATTGACTCTGTAACCCTGTAAAAGCGATGTTTACTTTACCATCATCAGAATTTTACAGACTGTAGGAAATCGTTACTTGTCTCTTTGTTTCAAGGTTGACCCTGATTAAAAACTCCTGCTGAGATTTTCAGACGAGACTAATACTGTCAGAGCTTTGCTTTTAGGGATCATCACTGGTTTTGATTTCCTAAGGGTGGTTGCTTTCTAAGGAGCATTTTCTCAATATCAGTCTCTGTAAAGCCTTGCAACAAAAACTGAGGGTCCCCAGTCCCTCCACCTAACTCACTGAAGATGCTCAGTTTTGATGTTCAGTTTTCTTGATGTTGCCAGTCAGATAAATACAGTTTTCTTTCTGTGGTTTAGGCTGCTGATTGCATGCAGAAGGACTTGGCTCTTCAGGCATGTTTTTTCCTATGGCTGGATCAGGCACAGAGTACAATCCAGTTACCTCTGCCTTTGGGCAAGGGGCAGGGCTGGAGCCAGGAGGTGCGAGGACACCAAGGACTTCCAGTGCTTAAGCAGGGGTACTGCAAGGGATATTCCTCCCAGGTACCAGGGTTTGCTGCTTTGCAAAAGGACAACAGGAGCCTTACTGTCAGTGGCCATGTAAGGATGGCAAACCTCATGTGAGCCCGAGCAGTCAGCCTGAATCCGGGCTGCCCGCACCCCCAGCATGGGCACGACCAATGAGAAAATGTCAGCCTAACCAGGCTCTGATACTCTGCACACTTTTGGGGGCTACAAAGGTTTATGCTCATGCTACTGACTGTTCTGATTTCATAGACATTCAATATTTAACATTTTCATTGAGTTTTCTTTGTGTGTCTGTGTGTGTGTGGCTTTTGCCCCCTTTCAAGCCCCAGTTCTTGCAGCAGGAGAAGCTGAGTTTCTCCTGAACACTGTCTGCCAGGATGATTGACGAAAATTTAAAACACAGGATTGTAAAGATTCAAAAACCAGATGAATAAATAAAATTTTAAAAATCTCCTTACATTTTTATTGTTGTCTTAGCTGATGGTTGTAAGGCCTGTCTAATGGTTTCAGGAGGCCTGAGTCGGGGGTTTGAAATCATTAGCAATATTGATGCCTTTAAGAAGTGAATGCTTAATGTTGCCTTTCTTATGGCTGGGCACATTACTGTTCAGCCTGCTACTTTGATTATAGACAAAAGAGCCTTTGTTTCAAGTGCTAAAGTTCAAGTGCTAAAGTTAGTGCTGAAGACCCAGGAAAATACCCTGACATGAATATGGTGTACACATGTGTATGTGGCCACTTTCAATTATATTTAGCTATTATCAGTATTTACATACCAGAGTAATTCAAGGTTTGAAATACGTGATTACGGAGCAGCCAAGGGATAGCTCCCCTGAGTGTTTTAAAGATTCCAGCAATGGGAATAGGCTGTGTGCACATGTCCTTTCCCATCTCTTCCATGTCAAAAATTTCAAAATTATAAACTTAAGAGGTTCTTAAAAAATTAAAGTAGTGACTCATTTAAAGTTCTTGTGATTGTTCAGAGTAAGGTGAATTCTGTGTCTGTTTCCAGTTTTGAAGATGTCACAGAAAAGTACTTCCACCTCTAACACTTTCCACTGAGCTCAGTGGAAACTTTGCCTGCACTAGAGCTGGGCATGTGATTGTTTGCTATAGTATATACATAAGAGTGGGACACCTTCACTAAATATGTCCTTCAATATCGTATTGACTTCAAAGATTTAATGTATTTATGAAAACTAATAATACAGTACCCAGCTGCAGATGGCAGAAGGACATTTTCACCATTCAGTGAAATGCAGCCACTTCTGTTCCACAGCGCTGTTTGCTGTGCTGAGGACAGGGAAGGATTTCAAAGTGGTCAGAAGGTGGCAGCAGATCTCTGTTTCATTCCTCTTGAGGTCCCCTCAACCTCAGAAAGAAAGAAAAGAAGAAAGGAAAGAGTAAAGTTTTAAATTAACCCAATGAAGAAAAATGGTATCTCAACTTGAATGCCACAGGTAGCTATGAAAGGATTGTCTCTCACTTCTGCTGATCACATTGCACTAATTCAATAGCAGGTCCCTCACCAAATGCTTTGAAAATTCACCAGAAAAGAGGAAGCATCCCCAGTGTGAGTGGCAGCCTGGGAAGTGGCCAGACAGTGTCTGGCCTCAGTTAATGTGCACCAAGGGCAGAAGTGGCTTCGCCTCTTACACCAAACTCATCAGCATTGTATCTTCACTCACACTGGATAAACACAATTATACATAAGCCTGATGCATCTGTAGTTGAGTCTATGGGTTGGGTAATGCAGCTGTCATCCCTTCCAGGACCAGAACCCATGTGCCTTTCCATCCCCTCTGGGAACAGTGTTCAGGGAAGTCTGCAGGAGGATCACAATGGATCCCCCTCAGATGGGGAACCTTCCCTCTGCACGGGAGTCCCCAGGCAGCGTCCAGGACATATAAGAGCCAGGAATGGGAGCAGATGCCCATGGCAGCCCATCATGCTTGCTTTGGGTGCTCACTTGCTGGACAGATGCCTGCAGCCTTCTCATCTTCCCTAAGAAAGCAGAGACTTACAGGATTTGAAATCCTACATTTCTGTGAATCCTGATGAATGTGTCTACAGAGGCACCCCCAAACAATCCTGGTTCATAACAGGAGCAAACAAAAAAGAATTTTTGATGTGTCTGTCCATGTCCTGCCTCTTCCTGGTTTTGCTGCGTTGTCCTTTTTAGTGAACTCATTTTTTCACATTTGATCTGTGGATACTAACAGATTGCAACTGCTGCAGTCTGTGAGCCACTGACACAGAAGGTTCACTGTTAAAAAGGAAAAGAATTTGAAGGGGAAGGAGGGAACTGCTTAATAACAGCACTAAAAAGGTCATAATTAATGATTTAGCTGTAAAGGTGAGAAGCTGAAGCCCAACATTTACTAAATAGCGTATTGTTAAAAAGGGAAACTCCATCTGTGTTAATATTTTTAAGCAGGTGAGGGGGTGCTTACCAATGAAGGGAAGCTTTCTTTCTCTAGGTTGATCTTAGGTGTCAAAACACATTTTAAATGAACTTATTTCCACAAGTGCAAGACAGCCAGCTTTGTTTGTTCAAGGGCTGTCTCTGATTGTTTAATTTAGTTCCTCTGGAAATAAACCAAAGCACTAGGTCTGATTCATGGATACCTAAATCCAAAGAGTGGCACAAGACTCTCACCTGACCACAAAATAAGCCATACTCTTTTACTATATCAAATCCAGTGATGTGGGTGGTCAATTCAAAATACATCTCTTATAAAAATAACCAGATTTTTTGACTAAAGGACTGCATGGGAGGTAGTGGAGGAGTCCTGATGATTATTATCAGCACAGCTAAACATCGTACCTAATGTCCAGGTTGGATGTTCCCAACTGATGCAGGAAAGGAAGCAGCTAAAGAGTCACAAGGGCAGTTAATAAGTTAATACAATCACAGAGACTTGGTGGAAAAGTTATCATATATCTAGAATCAGAAAAGGAAAATTTTATCCATCTGTCCATTAAGATTTGCATCTCACCATGCAGTCCGCAGTTTTCTTGCATCTGCAGTTTCCATCCACCAGCAAGAAATTCTCAAGTTCTCAATTTGTCAGTATTCAGAACTTGTCTTTGGATAAGAATATATTTCACTGGACAATGTTAAAGAAATAAATCATAATGTACAGATCAAGATGATAGCTGTCTTTTTCTTGACCAGCTTCTCATGTTAAGGAGTCTTCAGCTCCCCGCTCTGATTTTCAGTGGATATTATTGAGCTCAGGTCTAGTGCTGTCACTGAAGTTATGTTACATGGCTCTCCATTCACATAACTAAAAGCAGAAGCTGGCTTTAAAGTCTTTTAATTCAATTTAATTACAACGTTAATTTTTATGATGGTTATTTTAATTTACTATGAGTATAACTAAAATATAATATACTTTGTAGAAATTATTATAAAAATGATTTTTCCTCCTTCCTAGAAGAGGGAGAGAGTTCAGAAAGATTATTTTTAGCAGATCTGTTTTAAAACATCATCTCAGTTGAAATGAAGGATAACACACAAAAGGCCCAACCACTGGCATGAAAAGAAAAAGAGGAAAATAATGAGACAAGCAGTTCTTAGTAAAGGCTTCAAAGGGTGATGCTGTTTGGTGGAGCTATGCCAGATTAGTATTACAAAATCCTTCAGGATAATTTACAGGAAGAAGTTCATTTTTTAGTAAGGGGATGTCACTAGTAGAAACAGCGCCAGTATTGTTAAAAAAGGTGGTTTTGGAAAGGAGGTTGGAATCTAATCATTCAGAACCTTGAGGTAAGAAGAATAAAGGAAAGAGATTTGGAATAGTTTTGTGCCAAACTAGTCAACAGATGGCTCAGGGCCAGGACTCAGCCTGTAAGGACATTTTCCTACCTTGGGGAGCACTGGCCAGACAGCCATGGGCCTGTTTCTATACCATATTGAAGGAGGGAGAAGGTGTGGATGTGGGTTTGGTCTGGCCAACAGGAGCAGCCCTGTAGCAAGATGTCTATATCTGTTTGGCCTCATAACACCTGCCTGGGAATAAAAATAGCTTTTTGAATGTGAAAGTTGTCCATTCATGCTTTAGAGGATGAAAGAAATTCCAAACAGGTGTGAGGGGCAGACTCTGTGAGACATTAGTCCACCTCTAGCAATTCAAACTGAAACTGATATGAACTATGTCTCTCTGGGGGTTAAACCTGAGGTAAGAATAAGGACCACTTCTTTCCTAGTGTCTTTTTTCCCAAACTGTTTTATAAAACTAAAGGATGCTGATTTCCCTTGCTTATAAGTATGACATGAAAGCATTTCCATTTGCTCCCTTATTTGTAAGAGGGTAGCAACCTGAGCTGATTGTTACTATTATTTATAGACTTAGTCATACTTAAATATTTGCTTTCTAAGTTTGAATAAACTCTTGGTTAAATTAAAAAAAAAAAAAAACAAAACAAACAACAAACTTGCCATGATTTTTACAAGTTACAAGGAGTCCACTACTATACTCATTGCTCTATAGAGAGAGTAATATGAACACAACAAAGTACAAGACTAAGTTCCAATTAGAGATGACAAAAAGGTATTATACTTCATGCTGGTAGAAACAACATGTAGGTCAGTCTCCTCTTTTTGTATCATGTTGTTTTTACACATGCATGGCTGCACTGACTTCAGTCACAGTTTTCCTTATGTAGACTTGTGCCAGAGAATAACTGCAGTTAAAGTTCAGATGGCCCATTGGAAGTTCAACATTTGTTTACCTGGAATGGGGAAAGCAATAAGAAATCCCAATTACCTCTTTCAAGCTATGGCACTTGAGCTACAGCCCCACAATATACCAACTGGCAGAAGGCAGAGTGATTTTGAAAAAAGATAGGGAGAATTCTATTTCCTACCTTTGTTCATCCTGACCTGAATGCACCCACCTTCAAAACACACCCCAAGGACTATTTTTTCTGAAGTATATTTGCTGGAGAACCATCTGAAAAAAACAGGGTAGAAATAACTTTGCTCTTGCTTTTCAGCTACTGGGTTTTGTATCTCAGAATTAAGTTCTTTAGAAGTGAAACACTGGTGATACAGGTAGCTGTACAGATGAGGAAAACCACATGAAACTAAGAATGTCATAGTATGTCAGATCAAAGGTCCATCCCATCTAATATCTTCTAAAGAAACCTAAAAAAAGACAAAATTAATCACACTACTTTTGTGAAACACATTCCCCAGACTGTTGGTTCATGGCTCAAGAGCTCCTTTGCATGTGATCTTTGCATTTAGATGAAAAAAAAGCTGTGCATCCTGCAGTGGAGGGAGAGGGCAGGCATTTAGGGGAAAGGATGGTTGAGAACACAGTAGAGGAGTTCATGGCAGGACAAGAGAGCAGGCATCTTCCATGGTTTTAATGAAATGGGGACACTGACTTCAAGCACAGGGAAAATGCACTTGTGATCTACTGGTATTTGTTTTCTTACCAATAGCATTCTGTAACTCTTGTCATATAAACTCTCGTTAAATCTGTGAGACAAACTACAAAGTAGAGTACTACACCCTTGTTGTACCAGGCTCAACAGCTCTCCTAAAAAACCTGAACTTTTCCTGAGTCCTATGGATAATGTAGCTTGGACTTTTTCTGATGTCCACTTGAGGTGATATGAGCTACAGTGAAAACCTTTTAAATGAGTTCTTTTATATACCTACTATTTGCTAGTAGGAGCAATATTTAGAGTAGGAAAGGACTGGTGGTGAAAAGAATGTTTTATTTCACAGTAAAAAGGAAATATTTTAAGAGTACTTTCTATGGCAGTAAAGCAGGGACTATTTAAACATGACAACCATATTTATAATGAGTGCACTTTGATCTGTAAACAATCCTTAAAAATTAAATAGGGATATTGGTTTTAATAGTTCTTTTGCTGGCCCTGACCCACAGGTGTGCACAAAGAGCATGTTTCCTACTGCAGTCAATTGACTTCCCCTGATTTACAACATTTTCACTCCCTGCTCCATGTGCTCCAGAGGTTTGAGTTCCATTTTTCTATTCGGACCTGACCTGGATTCATTTTATTTTATTTTATTCCCCAGCTACTCCAGACAGCAAGATAAGAATTACTTTCACACATGACTCTTTGTTTGCATAACACTTGCTTCCACTTAGTAAGAAATACATGACTATTTCAAGTTACATTTCCTTTGAAAAACAATGGTTTAATTTGAGCCGTGAAATGTTCCTTTACACTCCTTTTTTTTCCCAACCTTTTTCAATATGAAGCTTCAATTAAAATCTAAAAGGCTGACTCAAGTTTTATACTCAGCTCTGTTTGTGCACTTGGGGTTTCTCCTGAAGTTTCTAAATGGACACTTTAGAGACACATTTCATTCAAAATTCAGTAGCTCTGTGAGAAAGCCATGCACCATTTCTGTGTGCTATCATTCCCCCAGGGACTTTCCAGGTGTGAGTTTCTGTGCTTTGAATAAGTAGGAGGAAAGAAGGTGGGAAACATGGACCATCCCTGACAGTAGAAACGCACTGATAAGGAAGGCTGTGATGAAACTTGTGACATCTACTTTACTCTTCTGAGAGAGGACTCTGGGGCAATGAGGAATTGAGTAGGTACTGATAATTCTGTTTATCTATGCAATCACAGAGAACAAAAGATTATGGGAAAGTGAAGGGGATCCACCTTATCAGGTATGTCCACAATGCATCCTAGGCAAAATAAGCAACTTCCCGTGACTCCTCACTTTGGTTAAATGCTGTTACCTTTACATTTTTAGCTCCTTAAAGAAGAATTCATGGCAAATCCCACAAAAGAAACCTGGCAAAATGCGGTTCATTATGGCACACATTTCTCCAAAAGGAAGCAGGAGAGTGTTCTTGTTAAAAAAATCCAGGTTCAGGAATTACTCTGCAGCACCACAGCCGGCAACCTCAAGCAAAGCTGTTGACAGCCCACTGCTCTGCAGAAGGTCCCTTCTCTTAATTTGAAATCCAAATAAAATAACACTAAAATCCAATGTGATGACTTTGGTATATAAGTTACATTTAACCAGGTTATTCCATGATCAACTATTGTGAAGGTAAGGAGCTCAGCATAGGTGCCATGCTTTCCACAATGATTTTACGCCCTCTGCTGATGAATCACATGTGAACACAGGTATGGTACTGTTGGGGCAGTAGGAAGTGAAAGTCACTTCAGTCACAGCTGCACCGCATCCTTGGATGCAGTGTCTGTGTGCAGTGCTCCTCCTGGGTCCTGTTCCTGCTGGCACTGACATTTCATACAGTCCTGCACCTACAGATTTCTCTTGTCTGAGGGCTCCAACACACTCTTTAAATACAAGGTCTCAACAGGACATAGCTGAGTATAAAACCACCTGCAGCCCAAGGTTCTTCACTCCTTAGGCTGAAAGAGAAGATGAGCCTGATATCAGCTATAATCTCGCTAATGCATGTTAACAGTTGAACTGGCCACATTTTTTCTGTAAATGAGATTGTTTTTATGTGACACGCAACTGTCTTGTATAAACCATCAATTCTAAATACTCCTTTGCACACATTATGTTTGAGACAAAAAAATCATAATCTGCCCAGGCTGCTGAGCTGCATCTAGGAAGGAACAAGTAAAATCATTGGATGCTGGGTTTTTTCAATACAATCCATGCACAGCTGTAAGCTATTCTCTTTGCAACTTTGACAGAACATCAACTACAGCCATTCTGTAGCTTTAGGATGATAAATCAGAGGGGGCCTATGAAGGTATGGACATCAGTAAGATGCAGAAAATAACAAATGAGTTCCCCTTTTAACTTTCATGTTGAAATGTTCAGTATCTTGTGCCCCAAAGCTATATAATAAGAAAAACAAACTTTCAAAGAGCTTTCAAAATTTGCAAGGATCACCTCTGTGTATTCCCAGCCAGTGATAAGGCTACAAGTGCTATAGAACACATGGTTGACTAAGAAAAATTAATGAAATTTAAAATATCTTGTCTCCTAGCAGACTATAGAATCACATAAACCTGACACTTAGACTCCTGACTGGAATTTTATTTGTAGGAGTGATTTGTGTTATAGAACCATGGGAGTCAGAGTCAAAAAACGTTTGGCTTGTTACAAGGGTTTGTCCTCTGTCAAGGAAATTACTGATGGCAATAAATTTAGGGCTTTTTTTTGATAAGGTAAATCTCAGTCAGGTAGAATCATTCCTCATAGTCCCTCACCCCACCCAAACACACTTATTTCCACTCTAAAAGGGAACCCATATTAAATTTTCTTCTACTTTCATCCTTTTACCTATAGATAATATATTTTCTACTGTCCAAAATAAAATCCATTCCGTCTTCAGGTGGTCTCAAGGTAGCTACTTGCACATCTAATTTTTGTTTCTTCCAGCATTCTGAGAAGAAATATTTTTTTATCTTTTAATAATCCAATAAATGAACCAATCAGTTTGTTTTCAATAAAAAACTTCAATATAGGCACAAAATATCATAGGGTGCCCAAAACAGCCTAATACTTTCTCAATGCAGATACACAAAGAAGGAGAAGGAGAAGGAGGAGGAGAAGGAGAAGAAGAAGAAGAAGAAGAAGAAGAAGAAGAAGAAGAAGAAGAAGAAGAAGAAGAAGAAGAAGAAGAAGAAGAAGAAGAAGAAGAAGAAGAAGAAATAATGTGGAGTCTTGTGCTACTCACTGTCATTCTTAAGTCTCTCTGCAGCATTTTTTCTTCCTCCTACAGAATACCTGCCTTTGGCATACAATATTTTCCCCCACTTGTATCAGTTTTCTCAGGTTGATCCTCAGTTTATTTTGTCTTGTCCATAAGATTCTCCTTCTCTTTATTTTTTCCTCTATTGTTTGCACCTTCTTTCCAATTTAGCATTAACTGTGAATTTAATTAAACTGTGGTCATTAATATTCATTTTATATGCCTCACTAACTGAATCCCTCTTCTAGTTCTTAAAGACACTTAAATAAATAAAACCTAATAGAGATCCCTGTGGTACCTCACTAGACACTTTAACCTAGTTTGGTACTTGCTACTTAACTGTTTACCAAACTCCTTTGAACACTCTTCAAACCACAGAAGAGCGTGTATATTCAAACCAAACTGAATTAATTTTTTAGTCCAATTTTCATGAGACTCCATATTGAATGCTTTAGCTGAATGCAAATAACTTACATGTCTCACTTTCCCTTTTATCTGTGGAGGTGCTGATTCTTCAACACTTATGATCATACTTAATTTTAAGCATGTGTTTAAAGTAAATGAAAGTAAACACTACTTGCAGTTAAATGAGTCACGCACATGCTTGCAAGATGGTGGCTTATTTTCCTGCCTCAAAAATGATTACTGTAAATATGGGGTCTTACTGTATTTCACATCTTTATCTCCAGAAATACAATCCCCCCAATATACGTGCTATATATCATGCCTAAATTCTCAGTGACAGACAAGTCTCAATTTTGCTTAGTAATATATTTACAGGGAAGAAAAATCAGAAATTGTGCAGCAATAAAGGATAAAACAATAAACTCACTCAGGATTTTACAAAAAACTCATGAAGAAAAAGAAATGAGAAAGAGAATTTGCATAGCATGTACAATTATTCCTATCCAAACTAAAGATTAAAATTGATGTTCTCCTATCAGAACATGCAGCTGTGTTCTTGCCAACATTAGTGCTGAAGCTGTCAAAAGTTAGGCCAAACCCTTAAAAGATATATGACAGTGTCAGGCAGGCTTATCGTTTACTGTAGACTTCTATAAAAATATTTCCAATGTCTATAGTACTGATTTCTCAGCCCTTTCAATTACAGCATCATAAAAAAAAAACCCAAAAAACAGCATTGCACACACTAAACCAGGAAATTTAAAAGTATCAAATTCCTTTAAATTTAAAATATGAGAGTAAACTAAAATGTCCAGATTGGATAAAATCAGCTTGCCTTTCAAAGGCAAATTTAGGGGGAAAAAAAGAGGATCACAGCAGGGATTTACTTTGAAAAAAGTGGAAAATCATCAACCAATTTACAGGTGACTCTGTCTGCAGCCCCTGACATCTTTCCATTTCAAAAAGCAAGGTCCAAATTATCCTTGTTCTCCAGCAGTGGATCTGACACCTCCTGCACCACGACTGACTGATGATGAGCCGTGTCATGAACACAGCTCCTTTTGTTGCAATAAATGGCTCGTGGCAGGGATGCTGGCTCAGATGACGGGTCCCCTTGTATCCTGTACAACAGGAGGACTGGTACAGAGCTTTTGAAGTTTCCTGTGAATGGGATCCTCACAGAAACGGGTAAAGCAAAATGGTTAGAGATGGTCAAAGAAATGTAAGAATGAGCACAAAGAACATCTGGTGAGAGACACTTTAAAAATCATGTCCTCAATATCTTAAGTTTCCTGATGAGAAATATTGAATGCATGATACATTTATACACACATCTGGGACAAATACATTTTACTCTAACAGAGGTGAGTAGAAGGCCAATGTCTCTTAACCAGACACGTTGAGAAGGAAATTTGCTCTTCATTTGGAGACTGGCAAAGACATTTTCTCACTTAAAGTCTTTACTTAGAGAAAAATTAGACAATTTAAAATACACAAATCAATGAGGAAGAAAGCAGCAAAGATTATATTACTTTCACCATAATGTCAGAAGTGACTTTTGTCTGTTCACAAGCACCAATTTAATTTCAAATAATCTAGACATATACATCTGTTTCCATAAATATTTATGCGTAATTTCATTTGCAATTGTCTGTGTACTTTATAAGTAGATAATATATTGAGAAGAATATATTATGCTATTTTACTTTAAATTAAATTGGTAGCTTCCTACATGTACAATGTTCATTTTTTATGTAAATGTTTTAAATAAATTAATATTACTCAATTCAAGTGAACAGAATAAATAACAAAACAGGTTTTATTTAAATAAATAAACTAGGAGACCAGAGAAAATTACTCTAAGTGCAAGTGGCAGACTGGGGAACTGAACCCAGAAGTGCTAAGTGATGCCAACAGTGATTAGATTGCCTCTGAGTATTGAATAATGAGCAAAACTCTTGGGACATAAATATGAGGAAGGAAACTCTCTAAGAACTTCCTGCCTTAGATCTCTTTCGTGCCTACAATCCTGCTCCCATTGAGTGTTTCAGCAGCTCCTGTGTCAGCTTTGCTTAGCCATCTTCAAGGATCTTTAAATTTTACCCTGGTACCTTTTGCTTGAGTAACTGCGCTGCTCAGCTCCATTGAGATCAGAAGGAAGCAGCCTGGAAAAAATCGCAAAGATCCGTATCAAAATGATAACGAAGAAATTATGGTTCTCTGCCCTGTAAACCTGATCACAGCCTCCTGAGAGGATTGCTTCCAGTGAGGTCAAACAACTTCTGCCAAATATTTCAATGGGACAGATCAAGCTAAAATTTACAGAGGAATAAATGTAAACAATATTTGTTGCAGCAAGAAAACTATATTATTCAATTTGGTCTTCATTTCTGTCCTGTGCACTATGAAGTGAAAATTTTACTCTATCCTTTGAGAACCCTATTTTGTGTGTGTATATAAAATATGGCCTAACCATCCTATGGAGCAGTGGAGTGTAATGCAAAATATAAAACTGAGTTGGGTTGAACTCCCTCTATATTTTGGGCAACATTATTCCCATGAAATAAAGTGCATTAGTTCAAGTGAATTAGGAATCTTTTCACCTTTATGACCATATTGTATTCTCCTTATATTGTATTTTCTTCATTGTTCGAATGAGCAAATGTGAGAAATATTAGCAATAAATTTCTTCTACTGTAAATAAATATTTTAAATTACACAAATAATATAAATGATATAGTTTAAATAAATATTAAAACCATTATATGAATGCAGATGTTCCTATGTTTGTTTCATCTATATAAAACAGCACATTATTTTCATTCTTAAAAAAATATTTAAGAGATATGTTTGCTAAATTTTATTGCTTACACATACAATAACCAATTTATTTGATTTTTTCTTTTGATTTTTTTTTTTGTTTCAGTTTTTCCAGTGAGAAAGTGGTTCTATGTAAGAACTTTTTCACACTGAAACTTTTGTTTCAACCTTTCTTATTTTTTTTTTAAGGGAAAATGTGATGTTGTCTTATCTGAACTTTATATCTTTAAATTTTACTTTTGAGATTTCCTTTATGTCATGCTGGGTTATCAATAGCCCTTCAAGCAGACACCAATCAACACCAATGAAGACTGCATATGTTACAATCCAGTCCCTTTATATTGTATTTCATTTACTGCACAAACTTAATTATCTGGACTGCCCTATTATCAAATCAGCCCCAAAAGACCAATTTCCCGTGTCTTACACATATTTATCGGACTTGAAGACTTCCTGAATGTTGTATTATAATGCTAATTAGTGCAGTGTTTGATTGTTTAAACAAATCACTTACCCTTTGTTGACAGTTAGTACAGCTAATGAACCCATAATTTTATAACTTTAGAGGCTCCTCTCCTAAAGTGTGCTCAAACATCAGAGATGATACAGATGTATTTCCAGAGGTCTCCTCTCCCAGCAGATAGGCTTGCCTATATGCTTTGAACAGTGACTGTATTTACACACGCTTAATCTTTAAAAGAGGCCTTGCTTATCAGCAAAGAGCTCGTAGAGATAATAGAATAATTCTTCTCTATTCCTGTCAGATGTCACAGAACAGCAATATGTAAGAAATTCAGATCTTAATACAGACCTTTGGTCAACCCTTAAATCTGTCTGCCTCCAGCAAATCATTATGCTGACCAGAAATAAAATAATTTAATTTATCAGTGTAATATTTCTGTTCTACATGCACTTGCATTTTTTCATCATGGTAAAAGCATGTCTTTTCAAATTTTTACATGGCCAAAAGTGGTCTAATTTTCTCCCAAGATCTGGAAAAAGCATTTACCACTTCTTACCACATAGAGTGTAGCATTTAGGATCAAATACTAACAAAGCAGACATTATGATAAAACATTTCCTTCCACAGATATATATTATTAACATGAAAGTAAAATAAACAAACTAGAAGTGCAAACAAATGTTGTCCAAAGCCAGCATGGAAAGGAAGGGTTTTCCACACATTGGGGTTTTTTTCCTCCTGTAAATAATTAACCTACCAGAGCATCTAAACATGATTCTCTCTGTTTTCCCAGACTAAATAACAATTTTCACTATCTTCATTGGAAACCTTGCAAAAGAAACAACACATTCTTCCCAAAGCACTTATAAATATTGAAGTAATCCTGTTCAGCCCTGCTACAAGACTCTCAGCTGGGCAGCCATGGAGACATCTCTTTGGTATCTGAAGAATAAGCACTCCTTCCTTCTAGGCAATTCCCTACCAACTCAGTTCCATCCCTCCAGCTTCCTTCTACACTGGAGAGCCTTTGTGTCTCAATTTTTCTCTTTTGCTTGTGGCACATGGACTGGAGAGGCCTTCTGAGAAGTCACAAGATCTTTATAGCCTCAACAGCCCAACACCTGACCTCTTGGGAATGCTCCTGCTTTCAAGTCTTCTGCAAGATGAGAGAAAAGAGGTACACAGTGGCTCAGGGAAAGCCTGGGGGTGGCACCTTTTCCTATTGCTAAACCTCCACTTCATCACAGATAGCATTAGATAAAGTATTGTTCTCTGTTATTGCACTGGAGTCCTGCTAAAATGGCTTTTTTTTGGAGTGGATGATCAAGATTCCTGATTTTAATGGCTGTTGAAGAAGCTTTGAATCATAAAGCGGAGGCCCCAAACACATTGATCAGGTTCTCTTGAAAGGCTTTGGGTTTGGATTTTGGCTTTTCTTTTCTTCCTTTTCTTTTTGTAATTTAAACAACAAAGGCAGAGGCTGAGATGCTGGATTCTGAGATGCTCTCAAATGCTATCTTTTTATTAAAATGAGATAAAAAGCAAAATGTTGTCAGGGAAAGACATAAGTAAAAGAGTAATTCTTAGAGAAAAAGTGTTTTAAGAACAGCTCATAGGACTCTGAAAGATTCTGTCTATTCCATTTTTTTCCTGTTTTACAATTTATACATTCTTTATTTAAATTTTATTCATCTTTGCTTTACCAGGACATTCAGTAAACTTACTATGCTCAAATCCTCATCACATCAATAGGAAGTCAGTACATGAAATAAAAATACATTATTTTTCCATATTGTAATAACAAGTTAATGTACTGTTAGAATATACTCACTTGTTTTTTTTTACATCAACATTACCCTCGAGCACTTTACTTGAGGTCTACGTCATTCTTCTGTGAGGTTAATTCTCATAACTAATATTATTATGCTTCATGAAACCAAAATATTACAATGTACAGGGAAGAGGTGAACATAGCTTGTCTTTGCATCACAATATCTATTCCTGGTTTGAGGACAAAAGTGCTGCATGGCACAACCAGTCACTCTGGTCACTGTCCAGGACAGGAAAGCCATCATGTCTCTTTGTCACTCTGCATTATGGTGTTGGTTTGGATTTTTTCATGAGTAAAAGAAAAGAAAAAATCCAACCAACCAAACCAAGCAAACAGAAAGCCCACAGAAAGGTTCAGGAGGAGATCATGAGCAGTTGGTATCACTGTAATCTGAAATTGTGGATGAGTTTGAGAGTGATTCACGGAACATAGCTGAGAAACATCATAGGACCAGAGTCTGGACATAGAATGCAGAGGTTTACACTCAGGTAATTTGACACCCTAAGGTGCTATGCTGCCATGATGTGCTATTCTAGAGAAATATTCCCCTAGTAATTCAAATATAATACGACCCAAATTTGGCTCTCCTTTCTTCTCAAAAGGAGAAATAATTTTAAACCCACTTTCACTTTGCAATGAATGATGGCACCTGAAGTCAATCTTCTTCCTGCCATATCTGGTAAAATATAAAAACTAAAAAGCAAATAAAGCAGGAACTACCAGGGAAGGAATTCAAAGAGCTGCTTGTAGTCCAAAGCAGAAGCTAATCATCTTGGGCTGGGTAGGTTGTCCAATTTCATTTTGTGGCTGTTGTTTCAGACTTGCTCAAGAAATGTTATTTAATACAAGGCAAACCATGCCAACATCTTGACAGTGTACAAGACTGCATTTTAGAGCTATGAAATTTTACAGACACCACCTAATTTATTAGAACATGTGCACCCACTTTGTCCTTGCTTTTCCAACAGGAATAGTCTTTCCTGTAGATCCAAGACTGTTGAGATGTTGTTTCCTGAAGCTGCAGCCTCTCTAATGGGCAAAAATATATAATACTAGACAAAAAAAAGAGATTTTCCTGTGGTAGAAGGAGCATCTGTTGCATTGTCCACCACAGGGATAGTAAAGCTGTGAACTTGCAACACATGTAGCACTTGGGAAGTTATAGGATGACCTACCTAAAGTGTTACACCATACAATGGGTGTTGGAGCATTCTAGTCTCAGATGACTCCACAGTACAGTCAGATTTCACTATTGGATATCTTTCTCACACTACTCCTTATAAATTCTAACTGAGGCTGAAAATACACAAAGAAGAGAAATACCAAGTGACTTGCCAAAACCATGATGGCTTTCTAATTTCATGTCTTCCATCCAGACTTTTGTTGGGCTTTTGCTTCCTGAATCAGGCAGGCAAGATGTAGAATTACATACTTTAACTATAATGAAATTTTGGAGTTTATGATTTCACTTTGCTACTGTATTTGTTTCCATCACAGTACTGGCAGAAGTTCCAGTCAGGAGTAGGATCCCAATGTGCTAAACCTACATAAGCAGCTAAATAGAAAGAGATAGATATCACCAGAAGAACAATCCAGGGAAAAACTTATCATGGATAGGAAAAGTAGACCTAGCAAGTTGCATATGGCCAACAAAGTGAAAAATTGGAACCAGTCTGCAGGATGGCACTAGTGGATGGTACCTCCTGGGAGGAAACCATGGCTGCCAGTTCAGACATCCTGCTTACTGCAGTGTGAACTGCAGACTGCTGCTGCAGAAAGGTTCTGTTCAAAAACAGCCCCTAGACACTGCACCAAACACTCTGAATGGATCCGATGCTTATTGGAAAGAGTGCACCTTCTACTTCATTTACCTCTAAGCCGAGAAAGAAGAGTATAATTGAACATGCTTCCCTCTTCAGAGTAATTTGTTCATGAATTTGTTCATGTTCATTGTTACCCTGAAAGCAAGCGGGCATATAAAGAACTCCTTCCTCAATGGGGGAAAGAATGTGAGCACATTCTTACACAGCCTGTGTACAGGAAATCATTCACAAACCTTCAAAGGCATTGATGGGGGAAGGGACGAGGCTGGAATGGCATTCCTTGGGCAAGAGCACATGAAAGTCTGGTTGGATTAGTGTAATATATTACACAAATGTGACACAAAAATGTTCATGGATTACACTTCCTTCACTGTATCATATTAGCACCTCATCATCCCAGCCTACCACAAACAGATGCTAACAAGATATGAGAAGAGAGCTAGAATATGCTGAGGTTTCTGTCTCACATTAGTAGTGTGCATAATACACTGTGATTCCGCTTGCCAACATGTGATGCACAAATTACTAATGCATAATCTTTGAAAAGAACCGAAACAAAACAAGGCATTAGTATGAAAAGTGTGTTTACAATGTGCTGCAAAAATGAAAACGTGTGCTGTGTGTGGAGAAAATCTATCCCACCTCCTGCAAGATCACAAAGATAGAGTGGAGCGTGTTAAAGTCCCTAACTGGTACTCACTAGAAAGGCACTGTTCCCATCCAGCGAGTTTCTTAACATACTTTTAAGAAAGTCTTAAGGCATTGATTTACTCAAACTGTATTATTTTAGCAGGGTTCATATGGTCTTTATTTCACTGGATCTTTTCTTTGAGAGTGAAGTTGGCCTTGGTGTTGAATCTGAGGATACAGAGAAGCATCAGTCATGTGCCAGCCCGAAGCCTCTGGGATATCTTGACTCAATAGATTTTCTTCCTCACATTTAGTCCTACAACTCATTACATATGATGATATTACACATAGACAACAGCCTTATTATACTGACTTACTTCCTTTTAAATGGCGAAATGGTTATGCAGATGCCCATGATATCATTTATGCAGTAAAAAGTACTTTTGCCCCATGCAGCCTCACTTGCCATTCAGGGAAAAAAATCCATTAATTATTCCTGTGCATATTTGAAGATGCCTTTCTTTCATGAGCAACAGAAGAAATTTGCAGCTGGTGAAAAAATAGCCTTCCAGATTGCCATATCAAGTGCTTTACTGCACACGAGTATGTGGGAAATTATTAATAATAATAAGAAGAAAGAATGTAATGCACACTATATAAACTGGGTCAAGCTGTGCATCAAAAGTTTATTTTTGTTTGGTTTTAATATATTTACATGGGGAAATAAATATGACAGATAAAATCTCCTTGGCTTTCTCTCTCACAATGGTAATTATGCCAGGCCTTCAGTGCAGTAAGGTTACAATTATAAAACCCTGTTTCTGGTTTCCTCTAGACATATGTGCAATATATACATTGCACATAAATTGGCTCAGCCTAATTATTTTTAAATAACATGTATGCTTTTAAAAATAGTAAGCAAAAATGGAACTGCCTAAATCTATTGTGGGTCATGTTTTGTTTTTCCCCAGGCATTAAAAACCTGTGTCTGATCTTTTCTTGAAAACATTTTTGAGGGGGGCAGGGTAGGGGGAAGATTTCCTCTCAGGTTGAAAACCAGATATGCTTTGCCCTGTTCTGTGTCCATCACAGCCACAACACTCCGGTTTGAAAAGAATCTCATCTGTTAGAACTCAAATATGAAGTTGTAGCCCAAAAAGATTTTTTTTTTAACTCACGTGATTGTAAATAAGGGGTTTTAAGGTGTGTTTGGACACAAACCTGTTCTTACTACTTTGGAAAAAACTTGCTTGTCAAACAGCTGAAATATAGGTTTTCAAAAATTTTTTACTTGTAACAGAACCCATAGCACATTATTTCAAAATGCATATCAAGCATATTGTGGGTGGAACACTGTAGCTGCTGGTGGTGCAACAGTGAATGAGCACAGTGGTGGCAGTTCAAGTCCTGATGGGTATTTTTGTCAAGGACATCAAAGATGCTGGAACAGCAAAGTCACTACAATCATGCTGGGAAAGGTGTAAAAAGCACTGATATCTCAGCACCACTGTCACCTACCTGCAGGAATCTGATGTTCCCTGGTGCTTCAAGGAGCAGCTGGACTCCTTCCATGGCCACTGTAATGCCATTACTGAGGTGCATCTGCCTTTTCCTCACCTGATTTCACTGTTTATAGCACCCTTAGCACTGAGAGGAGCCCAAAGAGCACACACTAGCAAAAGAACTATACAGGGAACTGCTAAGAAACAGTGAGCCTAGCATGATGACATTTACACATCTAAATATTTGGGCTAAGTAGTTACCCCACCCATTCATGGTCTAGAAGAAGCCAGAAATTCTAGTTCTCATTTCTCTGTCCAATTCAGAGGTCTAATGACTTTACAGACTCCTTTTTGTACCTTATCTGCATCTCACATTTAACATATTTGAAATAATAAAGAGAGAAAAAATTGTTACATTTATGGTATTTAGTTAAATTACATGAACATCAAGTAAAAACTGACAGTGTTCTTCATTGTGATTCAGGCTCCATTCTCTCCATCACCCAAAAAAAGTGGGGAGCAAGGAGCTCAAGGCACACTGCCAAGTGTGTTCACACTCAAAGGCTTTTTCCTACAGAGAGCTGGATGGGAGGAGTCTGAATTTTCCTCACATGTTATTTGCTTATTTGACTATCATTGGTTGACATTATGTCAGCTAGTTAATGAATGAATCAGGTTTTATGGCTTTTGCACTTGTGCCTAGAGGTCACCCTACACATATTTTCACAAATTAGAAAAATAAATTAATTAATTTAACTTATTTTCTACTGGGAAACTGCACACCTGAAATAACAACTATTTTCTCCAATATATTTAGTTGTGCTCTGCCAGAAGGCATTTCTTCCCTGCTTCCTGGCTGAAAAGCCCTCCTAGACTGCAGGTTGCAACCAGGCAGTGTTCAGTAATAATGACTTTATAAACTCTCACATACACAGCTAGCCCCAACTTACCAGTTACTTCCAAACAACACATTTAAATTCTCTAGGTAAATGAGGCTTCTTTTCCCCATCATGTTGTGAGTACATTTTGCAGATGATGTTTATCTGCCTGAATTCAGGCCACCCCTGCCAGTACAGAATGAAAGAAGCTCACCTCCCACACAGAGCTTCTCCTGTCCTGCTGCCTTCTCACTTGAGGCCCCTTGACCAGGCCAGGCAGATGGGCAGTGGTGGCCATCAATGCAAGGATTGGAGGCTTTATTTTCCAGGGGCTAGGTGGAGTAAAGATTAAAGCCTCATTTCCTAAGTCTATTTTTGATGTAGGAAAAATCCCAACATCTAGCCAACTTGCTTATGGAGATAAATGTGGAAAAAAGTAACAAAAAGTGATTAACATATATTTACTAGAAATCAGAAACCATTTTGAATAGTTTCCCATTCATCAAATTTTCCAAGACATTTCTCTTGAAACTTTTCCTCTTTTTTTTGGCTACATCAATCTCAAAACAATCATGCCTAAGATGATAATGCAGCAAAAACCTTTCTGATAAGTGAGATAACACCTCTTTTGACTTACATATGATATTCATGTCAGAATTGAAACCATCTTAAGATTTGGTTGGGGTTTTTTACCCTCTCACAGCCTCATATTGATTTTGCATATCAGTCTGGTGACTTTTTACAGACAATTGTATGTGAAACTTATCTACTGTGTAATAAACCCAATTTTGTATTTTGTTTTCTATATAATTTCTGAAAGAACTCAGTTTTTTTAAAAGTGAGTATTTTGTAGATGCTATGTATATACTCAGCTACACCCTGAGTGAAAGAATACAGTGAGAAACATTCTCCTAGATCCCCTATACTTTTTTACCATTCTAATTTGCCTTTTGTATTCTTTCTGAGAGATTTTAAAATCACAGCGATTTTTCCAAAATTTCAGCTCAGTCTGGGAAGGAAGAGGATCCACAGTACATTCCTGAGATGAACAATCACCCAAAATGAAACAGGAACCCCAGTACTGACAATTAAAACAAGGAGTTAGGAAAATGCGCTGTCCTAAATATCAGATCTCTTTGTTAAAAAAATTCAGAACATTCTTTGAAAAATCTCAAACATTCTATAAACTTGTATAATCTGATAATGTTTCATAGATCAATTTATAAAAAAAAAAATTTGCCTATAAGCACAAGCTGAAATTGTGATCTTTCTTACAGATGGAGAGAAGGTACATGTAGTTTTTTGCCTACTTTTCAAATTTCCTGGAAACCTTTATTATTATTTTTAGCACTATATTTATTTAGTCTCCTTCTGAATAATTGTTCAACAAGGAAATTTTATGAAGCTATAGATTAGATCCAGATGAAAAATGGCACTTCCTTAATGTTGATGATTGTTTTGTAAAATTCCTTTAAAAGTGTACTCCTATGTGATTTTTCTTGCTTCCTTCCTTCCTTTAAAAATACTTTAAAAAATCTGTAAGTATATTTGTTACTACCAAGGGACTTTCATGATTAATTCACATTATTCATATTCCCTAAACACAGATTTGACTAATATGCTCTATACTTGCTGCCATCATACTTATAAATGTACATAAACTGAATGTAATTTAAAAGAAAAATATTCCTAATCTTTTCAATAAAAGAGGGAATAACGGGTAATAACAGCAGTATTTGGTATATTTCACCTCTTTTTCTAAGTTCAGAGTTTCCATACACTATGATTTTGGCAGTTCTGTTAAATAATTTTCATATACTTTGTTTGATCCATGACGTAGTAGTATTCATTTGAACTGTAGCATATCTGAACAATGTCATTACTGATTATTGGTCTTTTACACAACACTACTTTTGTCCTGTCACTACATAACTCTTGAGCTCACAGAAATGAAATTAATTTTCCATTGTATTGAAAAACACTAGCTTTTCTTTTTTTTTTTCTTTTCATGAGCAAACTAAGCTGTACTAATGTTCACATAAAGCCAAGGCAATAGGGGGATAAAAGCAGATGAAGACAATTCATTTGAAAATCAAAGCAGTGCTCACAGAAATATGTTGGCAGGATTCACCCAGCTCTATTTCAGAGCTGTTTAAACGCTGTATAGAGCAGAAGAGGAAAGGGAGTAATGGTTTCTCCTGGAATCAGTTCAATCAATTAATCTGTCTCTTTTTTTTCCTCGATCATTTAATTACCTCTGCAAAAAAGCAGGGGGAATTAAGTCACAAAATAACCATTCATATAACGTGATGGATCTAATTGAAGCCTTTGTAAGCGATCAGATCCTCGGGTAAGCCTGGCCCAGCCTCATCCCACCCAGTTGTACGCTGGCAGGGTGCACTGCACTGGCTGCTGACTTTGGACAAGAGCTTCTGCACCAAGACTGAATTTTCTTGCCTATGTGGCTAAAACCAGATGTCATGCAGCCAGTGAGATTGGGCAATGGTGGCTGGGTGTCCTGCAGAGGAAGGGGCACCCCCTTGCTGGGAAGGAGGCCAAGGCCAAGTTGGTGTCTCTGGCTTGGTGCCAGAGGAGAAGCTGTGAGCCCACCTGCACCCAGGGAGTGCCTCCCCACTGGAAACACACACTTACCTGTTTTTCTTTCCCTGTTTCTTGCTGCTGCATGGTCCCCATCCAACCTGGCAGCAGGCCGTGGGCCCCCTCTCCTGCAGAAGGTGGAAGGCACTCAAAGAGCAGCTTCTCCCAGGCTGGGCTTTCTTTTGTGCTGGAACCATGGCCCACTGCCCTTGCTGGGCCAGGAAAGAGGGAAGGAAGGGTGTCAGTAGTGAATGCAGCCCTACCACAAGCAGCACGGCAGGGTGGGCAGCACCACACCATGCCCAGGTCTCCCACAGCCATCTTTCTTGCCTTTCACCATGGTCAGCAACCCACCCTATCTTTGGTTTGGGCTCCCCTCCTTCCCATAGTATGAAACTCATGGTGTTATTCAATCTGTGAGTCCCGAGACAGTTCAGGTCTGTAGAGCTCGCTCACACCAATGGTGCGTGCTGCCTGAATGCGGGGGACTGGGCCCGGACAGCAGGGCTGTACTGGGGCAGTGCTGGGGCAGTGCCAGGAGCTGCAGTGGGGAAAGAGAAACTTGATGTGCTCTCTGCGAGCCACACTGCTTTCCTTCCTGGCTGCGGCATTTATTAGAGTCTTGTCTGTTCTCTCCCACTAGGTTTTGGTGTGAATTAGATGTAGGTAAAATGGGTCATGTTAATTATTTAGTAGTGAGCGGCTGCCCAGAGAAGCTGTGGATGCCCATCCCGGCATGCCAGGCTGGATAGGGCTTTGAACAACCTTGCCGAGCGGGCGGCACCTCGGGGTTGTACATCGAGGGCCTGTAAGGCTGTGCTCCGGCACCGAGGGCGCTGTGCTGGCCCGGCCCGGCCCGGCCCAGCCCGGCCCGGGCGCGGGGGCGGAGCGGCGGCCGAGCGCCGCGTCCCCGGCAGAGGGCGAGCGGCCCCCGCCGATGCCGCTGCACCGGGGCCGCCGCTGGAGCCCGGCTCCCAGCACGGACACGGGTCTGCGCGTTCCACTAACGCCAAAACACTTTTTCGTTAGAGGTCCTTTGTTGCCGTTGATTTGGTTTTGTTGGGTTTTCTCAGGCACCAAACTCCCCCCGCCCCGAGTAATCAATTTCCTGAAATTCTTCGAGGCTTCGTAAGCCGTAACAATGAAAATCATAAGCAGCAAGGATTTTAATTTCCTTATTGTGTTATTTAAGCAATGAGACATGACAAGGTTTGTGTTACGCTGGGATGTCGCCGCGCCTCGGGTGAGCTGTGTTAGGCAGGAGGCCGAAAATCGAAAGCTGAAACCACCTGGAAAGAGTCTGTCCCGGGATGCTACAGTTTTTGGCATCAGCCAGTGGGTTTGTAAAAGTACACTCAGAAAAAAAAAAAAAAAAAAAAAAAAAAAAAAAAAAAAAAAAAAAAAAAAAAAAAAAAGGAAGGAACACAAAAAATATAAATAATTTCCATCTTTTCATTCCACCATAATCCATAAAAGAGCATCTCTTATTTAATCTTAATTTAATTTTTTCCCCCTACTGGCTTAAAAGTGAAAAATAAGCACTATAAATTAATTAAAATTAATTAATTCTCTAATATCCTAATTTCATTATTTTTTTAATATCCTACAATTTCATAAAAGCTCCCCAGATTTCTAAACTAAACATGTAAAACAGAATTTAAATTGTTTAAATCTTAGGTCCTTCAACTTCCTCTGGCTAAAATTCTGGGGTTTTGTTCTGGTTTTCACTGATTTTCAGAAATGTAAGTTTTCTCTTGTCTTTCCTACAGAATATTCTCTTTGGAGAAAGGATGCTATCTTGTTTTTGTCCTATGATCTATTTTATTATATTTCATATTGTCTGCTTTCTATCTCTTGTCACCTGATGGTTAACAATGTGTATCCCATATTTGTCTCTGAAACATTCCTCCTGCTTAAATTGCTGCAGCAACAGTAAAATCAGTTAAATCTCCTGGAAGAGAAACCAAAGGAATTGTTCCTGTTTGCATTCGCAGAGGTGTGAGGCATTTCCCTGTGCTGAAAGCACATTCTAGGGTAGGAATCCTCTTTTTAGACAGAATTCACTTTTAAAGCCCACCTTTGAAGATGGCAACACACTGCACAAGTTGTATTGTTACACGAGGGCCAGAGAAACCTCGACTCCTTGTCTGTAAAATAACCAGTCAAATCACAAAGATTTTGCAAAGATGTGTCCCTATCCCAGCCTCTCAGATTCAAACCATAAAAATGCAACTCACACAAAGTTACACATGTGTAGAAGTGTTTGCAAAATAAGGAGCTTGACTTCTGAATGCTTTTTTTCCACCTTTAAATTTTAAACTTCAGTGCTTTAGGTAAGGAGAGTCAGAAGTTAGGAGTCTGGCACCTAATACTGGCACTTAATACTCAAAATACTCACTGGTCTCAGTGAGTTGGATGTGTAAAACTTTCAGAAAGAAGCCCCACTAGAAAAATCCAGATGCAGATGCAAAGTATGGGGGGGAAAAGAGACAGATGGGAGCCCTAGAGGAAAAGGAGCCCTGGAGAGAGAAAGGAGGGCAAAGAAGGGCAAAGGGAGAGCAACATACATAGGCAGAAGAGAGAAACAGGGAGAAGAGAGAAACTGGAGAAAGAGGTAAGAGGCAAAACCAACCTGACAAGATGATTTACCAGATACAAAGCAAAGAATGTCATTAAATGTATAACTGTGTTGTGGGGTTTCTTCCTAGAAGAGAATGGTTGAAAAAAGTCAGAAAGAAGAAGCTGTGTCAAAAAAGTTTCATTACATATCACCTATTCAGGGAAATATTAAAAGCAGGAGTCACTGCAAAAGTAAGAAGCCACAGTGATATCTAGCATTTTAAAGGCACCCAAAGCCAAAGGGTTGGTCTAATTGAAAGGAATTACCTTGATGTTTCAGTGAAAACACACTGATCATCCAAGTAATGAAATGGAGCAGAAAAAGCAAAGCAACTTGGTCTCATAGGGCTGCATCAGGATAAGATCCTTGTCTGTTACAACAGCTGGAGCTCTTAGTGCCACTTGACATTCAACCTGTTTGGCTGCTATTTGCAGAAAAATCCAAGAACCGTATAATTTTAGGAAACTTGTCTCACCATGCAGGAGCTAGGAGTTGCATCCATTTTGTTGGAGTCAAAATAACACAACGAACTGAATTGAAGGCCATCTGGACAGCTATTTATATTAGTCAAAGTACACTACGTGCTTTTAGTTCTAGCTGTGCCATTCTTACTGTCATAGATATAGCTGTGTCAGCACTTTCATTAAAATCCCCTATTTTTAGGGGTTTATCACTCAGCTGTTAAATTTCGCTTTAGGCTGAAACTTGGCATGCAAAGCCTCAGCCTGCAAGCACTTTTTTTTTTTTTTTTTTTTTTTTTTTTTTTTTTAGAAATACAAAAAAACCCAAAAACTTTTGGTCACCTTTTATTTTATAGGAAGGCAGATTTTAACATTCAGTCATTTTTAACTCTGAAAAAAGTTTAATTATCTGAATTTTACAGGCTTGCCTATTATATGCCATGCTGCATTTTTAAAAATAGCACTTGTTTTATTCATGTTGGCAAATTGGCTACTGTCCATAAGCAGTAACTATTTTTAATCATGTTTTTAAGCATATATCCATATTTATATTGTTATGATCCATGCTCTGGACTCTGTAAGGAATAGTAAATGACAGGCCATGTAGGCTTGAGCACAGAGAAAGAACCACAACAGCTGTTAGTTTGCAAAACCCACACAACTTGGAGCATAGTCTTCAGCTCATTAGCATAATTAATTTTTAATAATGACAGCGTTCTTTTTTTTTCCCTGAGTATTCAGGGCCTTCTCCCACCAGTTCCTACTTAGGCAGAGCTCACTTTTATCCCATCAGTGGAAAAGGACTTCCATCCTTCACTAGTGATTTGTGAACAAAACTGCTCTCACTGAATTGGTGGTTATGCCCTGGCACTACACAATTGGCCCATAGGGATCAGAGGTTCTGGCAAGTCTGGGGTCCCTCCCTGAGTCTTGCTTGTTTTACCACATACACGAGGTATCTCAAAACAGGCCACAGAAGGACATTCTATAATTCTTTATTTCTATGATTCTTACAGCCTCAACCCACTAAACACATTATAAACTATATATAATTTGACAAGGTTTTATTAAAAATAAAATTTTATTAAAAATAAAATCTGCCATAAATGGCCAAAGAAATAAGAATTTAAAATATTATATAATTATATAGCTTGCTTTTGGTGTTTTCTCTTTGTACTACAAGACAATTATCTAAAATATTTCTGCTCTGTCATAGAACCTGAAGTGTCTAACCTGTAAAGGACAGATTATTTGCTAGCTATTTGTATCACTTTCTCTCAAGTCCATTGATAAAATTAAGCTCTGTATGTCATTCTAGGGAACAGTCAAGATGTGACTTTAGGAAATATGATTTGTCACTGCAGAATTCATCCAACTCTGCTAAGTAAAAATGAATAAACTTTTAAAAAGCACCTGATCTAAGTTATTGTGTGGTCAACAGCACTGATTCCATTCCTGTTTGACCTGTGCTTCTCTTATTTTCATTTTGCTATAAGAGATGCAGTGCAAAAAGTAAGAAACTAAGACCCACTAAATAGCAATATGTGTACAGACCTGTAAACATGGTGAGCTTGATCTTTAAACATCTATCAAGTCTGAGTTCATGCAGACTTCAGAGGGGTTCTAGCTCTATGGCTGCCTGAGAATCCAGTCCTTTGATTGAGCACTGAACCACAGCAATCCTTTCCCACTGGAAGCTAATTCATCTCCATTCTGACTGACCGCTTTTGCTCTTACTCATCACAGCAGTAGAACTTAACCGGTGCAATTTGTGGCTTGCAGGTTTGACATTGCTTTAAAAAGTATTTCAAACTGATCCATTTAAATTCCAGCAAAGCAGTTATGGTGCGTGCTGACACCATTTGAAGAGGATGACATAACCCTCTTGACAAGGGACATCCCCACTTGTCTTTTTGTTTCACTAGCTCACAAATACAGATCTGCAGGAGTCCAGGAGAGCACAAACCTTTCTTGACCTTAACCAGACTGTAATCCACACTAGAGAAGGAAGTAAACTCATGAGAACCACTTGTACTGGCAGCCTAAATGAGACCCAGTGAGGAGACAAGAACAGGTGACAGGTTAAAATCAGCCCTAGCGCCCACAGGCCGTGCACTGGTCCATGACATTAAACCCCTCTTCTAAATAACATCACCACTGCCACCAAAAGCAAAAGCAAAATGGAGCCAGGTTTTATTACCAAGAAGGCGCTCTCCCTCTCGCTGCAGACAGGAAGGGGAGGGCTCTGGTTATTGTTGCAGATTTTTCCCCCCTCTTTCTCCAGGTCTTTAATCCCAGACTTGGCTTGTTGCGCTTCAAATTGAAATATCCTGAACAGATGTAAAAACACATGTGAGCCACTGCTCACAAGCTGTGCAAAGCTTTGTTTCATCTGCTGATGATGTGAGCCTAAAGGAGATCTTTTTAAAATTTCATCACTATTCAAAAGGATAATTAATACGTACCCCCAGGCTTTGATTATGCTATACCCAGTGTGTACTGCTGGTACAAAAATAATGAGGCTCTCATCAGGCCGAATGAATACTTGCAGCAAACATTCAGTTTCCATAAGAAATTTAAGATTCAGCGGCGGTACCATGTAGGTGGCTTAATCTAATTTTAATTTGTAACACAATACAATAGATAAGATCATTTGTTTGTAACCAGCACAGGCATTTTGTTTACATGAAACCCCAGTCAGCATTCAGCAGATGGTCTTTTTAAAGGCTTAATTGAAGTTTTCTAATCTAACCTTTTTTTCCTCCATTACAAAGGGGAAAATAAGAGGAAAAAAAAAAGAGAAAAAGAAAAGAAGGGAACTAAGGCAACTACAAGGAAGCAGAAAAATAACTGTAAACCTCTTTTGCAGGGAAAGCACAGAAGAACATTTCTGCCTGCTGTCAGATGCAGGTTCAGTGAGAGCTGGGAAGATGCTGAGGTCAGAGTTTTTAAGCAGTTCCAGAGGTGTATGGAGAGGACCCTTTGCCCCCACCCTTGTTGATAGTGTGAAGGTTGGCAACAAATCACTGCCCCTGCCCCAGCTGCCGTTCTGCCTCTGCCAGGCTCCTGATATTGGCTACCTGAGCTTTTCCACAGGTCAGGCATCTCCTTCTCACGCCTGCCTTCTCAGAGGCTCATTATTAGATTATAATTTCTGTGTACTTTCTGCATTCAGCTGCTCTGGTTTCAGTCTCCTTTCGGCCTGTCCCTGCTGCCCTCAATATTACCACACTGACCGCAATAAACACTTCTCTCCTCACTGGCTCCAGGCTGCCTCTGGCAGTCTTCCAGTGATGTGTGCTGGAATACAACCTTTCCCAAACATTTAAATCTTCCTCACATAGTCTGTATTCGAAGAGTTTGCCTCATTGGGATTTCTAAAAAAAAGAATCAAGTGAAGCCTTTAGTTTCCTTTTCACGGGTCACAGGGAGCACACAGAGGGCAGATTTCAGGCTCTGGGTCCTTTGTCAGTGATGTGCTACCAGAGTGCTGGTGTGGAGGAGCCCTGTGCTCCCCTGGCTTTACTGGTGCCATGGCCTTGCTGGCACTGCAGTGAGCTTGGCAGGGCTGGCACTGCAGACAGCATAATTCCCTCTCTGTGTTGATCTATCTCACTACCACCACCTCTGCAATAAGGATGGTATTAATGCCCCCATGGCCCAGCTCCAGAGTTTACTTGCTGACTTATGGAAGAGGTAAGGAACTTATACCACATAATAAAGAGAAATGAGTTTTACTCATAGTAAATGCCTTGAGAACAGTGGTGTGGACTTTTTATTAAACAGAGGACTATTCACCACTGAGGAATAAAGAGGCATTGCATGCTTTATAACACTATCATAAAAGCTGGTGTAGGCTGGATTGCTATCTGGTGATTCACATCCATAAGGGCAGAAATGGAAGAGAGTGATCAGAATAAAAATCAGCTAAAACTAGGAATTCCACTGGCCTAGTTTTCCTTAGGCACAACCCATGCATGCACAATTGTCCATGGAGAGACATGCATCAGAATGAATCTCTGTGCCCTGAGCCAAAAGGAGACAAGCCATCTTCAACTCAAGAGCCATACCACTGCATAACAACAGTGAAGGGGCCAAGCTAGTAACACTACACTTTACAGTGATATCATAGCCATCAGTATAAATGGAGGACTTTTCATTAAAAGATTTATATGCTTAAAGAAAACAAATATCATTGTTAGAATAAAAATATCCTCCAAGGAGCACACAAGCCAGCTGGGCTTCTAAGGCCAGATTCAGCACTTCACTCATGCAGCTATGTGTTTTTTGGCAACAGGGGACATTTTAAGTCCTGCTGACTCAAAATCCACTACATAGAGGGGACACTAACAGATGTGCCTGCACAAAATTTGGAAAAAGTCATAAGTTCTCACAGGAAGAAAAACCTTCATGAGCTATTGATCTCTATTTTAAATCAATGTTGTTCTAAGTCCTGAGAAACTTTTCCTGAGGAAACAGTACCATTTTTGAGGTCAATTTGACTGGGCTAGTCATTCAGGAAAAAGCCACAATTGTTATAAGTGCTCATGCCATGAAGCTGACACTGTCATTAATTGTTTACTGGGGCTGCACCATGGAATCACCTCACTGTTAGTGAAACAGTCCTGATTTACAGCCAATTCCATTTCTCTGTGCTTCACTGTGGCCATAAGAGGTTCTTCTCCAAATGACAGCTGCAACACCTGTGGAGATGGAAAATACCTCGTTTGCCCTCAGCCATATCTGAGCTGACTTTATATCCTCTTTTTAGGCAGCCCTTAGGAATTAAGATGGTGATACATTCTCTAGTACATTTCATTCCAGGAGAGTGCAGTGACTAACGTGAGGAGAGATAGAATATCATGGGTTATGGGTGCAGCAGAAGGTTGAAGAGATAGAGGCACACAATAACTGCAATGATTTCCAATTACATAAATGGAGGCTTATGTACAGAGGATGATTTAGACACTGAAGAAAATTAATACAAGTTTAGGACTAGGAATCCTCCCAAGGAGAACATAAACTAGAAAGAATTTCTTGAACTGCTCTTCTGAAATGAAACACAGCAAAATCCATTAACCACAAAATATATAACTTGATGGGTTTTTTTTCCTAAAACTGTTATTTTGGTATGCTGTTGAGGGCATTCCAATAGAGATCTTGATGTAAGATGTTCTATTCAAGAAAAAAGAACGCACAAGGTCTAATTTTGTTAATTTCATCATATTTCATCAATTTAACCTTAAAATACCCTTGGCTGTGCAATACTTTGATACCATAATGTTCACTTTAAACCGAATGTTTTCAAGGTAGTGTGCAGGGATTTATTCTCATCCTAGTGAGTTACATAATTTGGACTCTGTGTAAGTTATTTGATAGCACAGGTTCCTAGAGGAATGTGGAAAATAAAGGTATGGAATGCAAATGCTTATTGACTGAAAAATGTACACCAGGGATAACCAGTGCCACTTTGCTTTCCACTAACAGATTAGAGGCAGGAGCATGAGACACAGAAGTTGGCTTCTACATTTCTTTAGATAATATAGCCCTCAAAAGCTTCTTCTGAGTGACGGGCCTGCCTGCTGGGAATACAGAGGTGGTTCCAACAAAACTAAGAGTGCAGGTAAGAAGCAATTACCTTTTCCAAACCAGCCAACAAAATGGAGCATTGTCCCAAAATGTTTCCATGGCAACACTCTGACATAACTTTGGGGAGCATGGTTTCTTCTCTCTCCTTTCATGGATCTTAAACCCACAGTGTAAGACAAATTACCTGGACCTGGTGTCGCTCCTCTTGCCTCTCTGGCTTGGCAATACCTCCCCAGAACAGCTGGAAGCCCACAGATCCTTTGAAGATACTTATTTAAGGTCCTTGTTCTGTGAAAATATCAGGCCTACAGATTAAATACGTCTGACACATCAAAGAGTCATGTCACGCTAGTTGTTTTATACAAACCATTGGATGCATGATCAGAAGAACTCAGCTAGTGTTTCTTGCAGTATAAGGAACAAGCCTTTCATACTCCAGATCTATTGTGAAGCACCATATCTGCTCTATAAGAAGGAGCAGCTCATAACCAGTTGGAAAATGGATAAGAAAGTATGCCAGACATAAAATTTCTGTTTACATTGGTTGTGCGCATATTGCACATATAAGTCTCTAGACTGAGATTGAAAATCATGTACCTTAGATAATACATACTTCTAGTTAAAGGACATGAGCTCTTCTGGGACTGGTTTAATAAGGGAAGTCAGCTTTTTGAAAGTGCAAGATTCATTTAATGTACCTTTCTTGGCTGTGAATCTTAGAAAAGTTGGCATTTTTACAAAGCTGCTTTCCCCCAGTTGAATCTGAATGCAAACCCATTGCCAGGCTGGGTTTCTGTAACTTGACATCTGTTCACATTGATTTTCAGGTAGACTTGCTCTGAAGGGATAGCATGTAATGTCCAAACTCTTAGAAAAGAGGAAATGTATTCCCCTGTGATCAAATTGAGATATAATTGTCACATGAGCTAAAGAATCAGTCTGCAGTTTCTGAGGAATTCTGATCTATTAAGCCATTGAAACAATCCTGTTCTACTCAAGCCATCCAGCATTTTGCATGAACCAGTCCAAATCAGGACATATTACAGGGGAGTCCTTTTTAAGATGGAGGCTTCTTTGGGCTGGTTTATTGAAGGATGTTTGTCTTTTACCTTGTATATCTAGTGATTAGTTACTCTAACTGCCTAATTCACATCCAAATACCCTGGTACTACTGCCACTGAAGACACAAACGATCTGCTACGGGACTACAAGGGACGTATCTATTTGCACCATGCAGTGTAAATTGAATAACCAGGTTTGTATTCAGAATGCAATAGAAACTACTGCCTGATAAGTTTACGGGCTTCCTGGAAATGGAAAGTTTTGGAAAATTACTCCAAACTATCTATGGAGAGGCAAAAAGTGAAAGACATTCATATGGTTTGTAGGTGTGGAATAAGAAAACAGCTGAGTAGATATTTTATATTTGATGATGAAACAGTCCCCTGGACCTTTCTATTAAAAATGAGGATGGGTAAGCCAGTTCTAATGTGCACCCAAACAAGGCATGGAAGGAGCTGCAAACCAGGCCTACACAGAAGAGTTACAAGCTTGCTGCATTTCCAGTGCTGTGAGGTTATGCAAGAGAGGACATCCTTCTTGTCTCTGCAGGATCCACACCCTCTCTTTTTGCTGAGTGTCATGGGACTCTGCATGAGGCAGCTTGGGATCACTAATAAGGTTGCAGAGGAGAAAGTTACAATAGCTCTTTTGGGGTTGGTTTGGAGGTGGGGGGAGGTTCTGACACTTAACAGCTAAATACCCTTATATTGTGAGTATCGTTCTTGATAGTGAATAAACTCTACTGTTCATATTATGCACAATATTTTTTTTTTAATTTCCATTGCTTTATACACACATAAAGATGCTGACATACAAGCTGCAAGAGTTTCTGTTGAGATCTCCATGAGCTAAAACTCTTTAGAGCTGCCACTGAAAGCCACTCTTGGGCCACATTCTGTCCGCCAGACACTGGAACAGGTTTGATGTTTCCAAAACCATAACACACAAAGATCTGGAAAGAACAGCCTTGGTGAGACCAGAGCCATAAAACAGAGACTGTTTTTTTTTTTGTTTTCTGGTAATACACACGTACACTGAGAGTAAAATAATTAAGCTTGGTTTGGAATTTCCCAAAACACTGATAGATACTAGTTATGATATACAGACTTCCTGAGAGAGCATGATTCTGAAGCAGTCTTCTAAATGCCATACCGTCTACTTAGTGACTGCCCTGTGCTTCTCCCTGAACCAGCACCAACAGACTTAAGTAAATGGACTGATTGTGATACAGAAATAAAAATGTTTGTATGTCTGTCAATAGACTTTGAAAGGTCACATAAATAGTCAAGAAGCACTAGGAGAGACTACTGTAAAGGCAGTGTCAGAGGCTGATACTCTAACTCACATTCAAGGCGTCTACCTGAGAAAATGCTGTGTCACAGGGACTTAGGCAATTTTTGTACCTGACACCAGGCAGAGTTCAGTGAGGATCAGAACATGCCACACAGAGCTACCCAAAAAACATTTTAGGGCCCAGCTGCAGCTAAATTTTCAGTGCCTAAATGTCTGCAGCAGAGGACAGGCGGAGGTGACTATCTCTTGCAAAACCACCTGCATGACCATGGAAGTCAGAAGTTAGTCTTCTGGACCCCTGGCCAGCCTTCTCCCACTCTCTTTGCAGTGTAAGCCAGCACTCTAACTTCAGGACATCAACCATTGGGATTTGGTGACCATAATGAACAAAACACTCAAGCAGAAGTATCTATCAGAAAAAAAAAAATCCAAAGAGGTGTTTGTTCTTGAAGGAAAGCATTCAAATTGCCACCTAGTCCTGCTATTTGGTTCCTTTGAGTGAAGGCAGTTATGGATTCAGGCTTGATATTCAGATACCGATTCTGCAGTTGATCTCATTTGTTTCTTCAAAACAAAAGAACATTCTGCAGTCCTTTCCCTTCCTTACCCCTGCACACTGTTTTACTAAGGTAAATGATCAAATCCAAATCCTGGGTTAATGAGTGCCAATCATAGCTCCAGCCCCTGTTTCAGGCTTGGCAACAAGTTCCCCGAGCCTTAGCAAACAATTATCATTCAGCTACTGTAGAAATTGATTCTTGGGTTGACGAGAGCAGTCCTCCCTTGGCTGGTAAGGTCCTGCCATGGGAAGCAATTACTGCAAGATGCCAGCTGACAGACTCATTCCGTGGAAAGTCAGGTTGTCTTGATCCTCAGGCACTCTCTAGGCAAATTGTATCCTTACACTCATCTCAAACCTCTTACGAACTGTTGGCTTCTATCAGGAAAAATGGATTGTTCCCTTTGTTTCTGTGGCATTTGATAGAATAAATCTGGACATCCTGCCTGCACAATAAGGAGATTTAATTTTAAAATTCTCACACCAAAATGCTTCAGTATGATAAAAAAAAAAGGGAATCTTAAAGCAATGAAGAATGCTGCTTGTCTAGGGAGCAGTAATGCAGCACAGCTAGTAGGGCATTTTTTTGTGCATAAAGAGACCCAAATACCCTTAGCAATGGCTTGTCTTTAGTAATCATAATTTTCTTCCCCCCCTAATTTTCAAATAGTTTGTAGTAACACTTTCACATCACTTTGCCTGACATCTTTTGGTTATTAGTTTGGGGATTTTTTCAAATCTTTGTTATTCCAAGGTGACAACTGGAAAAAAAGCAAAGATTTACTGCTTAATTAACTTTTCTGACAATGTCTGAATAATGATTGAGATTTTGCCAAACACCAGTGAGACAGATACACATAGTCAGTATCAGCTAACAAAAGAAAGTGGCATTTAAAGTCAGCAGAAAATGATTAGCCTTGATATCTATCTTTAGATAATTGAAATATAAGACTGGCTAAATAAACAAGTAGTAAACCATGTAATCCACTTTAAATACTATTGGTAAAAAAAAGCATTCTTTTTCATAACTTCATAAAATAACTCCCGAGTAACATGTTTGTTGTTGATTGTGGCACAAGTTCATGGAAGGTTTATCCCAGACTTTAAAAGCTGCAAACCTCAATGACATCAAAATATAAAAAAGAAAAATAATAGGAAGAAAAAACAAGATGTAAGGGTTTCTTGACCTCACCTAGATTCTAAGTTTTACCCTGAGGTATCTGGAAATGTGCTGGAAGCAGCAGGGGTGATGTGAAGCTTTAAGGTGATAAAGACAAATATTACAGTAAATGGACATTTGCAGTCATAGATACCTGAGCAAAGAGGGAACCCATGATGGCCAATTTAAAATGTGTTTTGATTGAGAAGTGCCACATCTGTAAAGAAAGTCTATAATGTCTGCAGAGAGTCGAAAGAGTTCACTTGGAGTAATATCAGATATTGCTACTTTTGCTATAGCTGTTAATCCATCAGTTCTGCTGAAACTGCTAAGACCTGAGAAGGTTTTAAAAACATAATTCAGGTCCAAATCTCTATAGCATCAAGCATCCAGTGTGCTCAATAGAGCTAAGCAGGCTTTTAAAAACTGAGAACTGTGTTGGGCTCTTTTTCAAATTCTGATGAAACATTTGTCAGAATTTTGCCTAATTAATTTTCAGTCTTTTTAGAGTTTTATTCCCCTTGAAAAAACCTTTACAATATATTTTCACCTTTTCTTTTTGCATTAACTGCATTTCAGATTCACTGAGTGCTGAGTGCACCCTTGGAAAGCCTTTTAACCTGGCTGGTAAGTTAAAACTTTCTAAATCTCACATGCCCACAGGGTTTCCCACCTTAATTAATTAATAACCCCCTCCTTGTCCTTTTAACTGGGTCATGAATTAATTTTAAAAGTTAATTATGCAATTCTTTCCTCTCCCTTTACTTATGCCTTTCATCCCTGTGTCCATTGGCTATAAACAATGTAGAAATAGAGCCATATAAGCAGGAGTGGTTGTTGTAAGCTTTGGACTGCTGAAAAAAGAGAAAAAAACCCAAACATATCTTATTCCTTTTTTCTTTCTCCCTTTCTTTGTTCTGCTTTCTATACCAGGCTTTAGTAGGCTTTGTGGAGAGCAATAAAAGCCACCAAAAACTTAAGTAATAAATTGATTTGGTATTTTGGTTAGTTGGTTGCTTGCTTTTTTTTTTTTTACGATAAAAATAAATAACTATAGTTGTAAGAAGGTGAAGACCATCAGGTGGGGGAAACAACCCCACCACTAGAAGAAGCAAATGGCTTTATTTCCTTCAACTGATGTACTCACTACATTAATTAGAGTGTAGAAGGGTTTACAGAAGGAAACTGAGTTGTGTAGGATATGTAGGTATAGAACATGCCTTGTTTGATGTGTTTCTTAGCATATGGAGACAGGATAAGAGTCTGCAACAGCTTTTTGTACTATCCATGAGTGATGAACAGAACAAAAACCTTTTGGCTTTTTTCCCCCATCATCTCTAAAAATATCTTCTCTAAAGTTTTGTTATCGATGGACATAAAGAAAATTTCTACCCATTCTTTGATCTTTATCAATGCCCAAAAATTGAAAATTAACTGTGAGACTGTCAGCCTCCCAAAGCCTCCCAAATGCATCCTTATGGATGCACCCTCAAGCAGAAACCCACTAAATTAGCCTGAGCAATAAGTGCAACAAATTTCCAAGAATGCAAGACTGGAAAGTATTTCCTAGGTCAAGTGGTTCAGTGTTCACTATTATGGTGAGTTAAATGTTGCTCTTTCTGTGTCCAGTATTTTAATTAGAATAATCAGAAAGCTTTACCACGCAGTCCCACATGGACTCAGTGTGCTTTACCAGCTTATCTAGGTAGGGTGCAGAAACCCTCCAGGACTCAATTAACAATGATGTTTCCTCTTTGACGGGTGAGGGAGCTGAAACACAGAAAAACATACCCATTCAGACTATGGTGCAGACAACCCAGCATCTGAATCCTTGTGCACAGCTGTAGCCACCAGATACATTGCAGAATGCTTCTTTTTAGCATTACTGTTTCAGAGATTAATATTTCATACAATCATCAAGACAAAGGACAAAGGTTGCCATAAGGCTGCAATATTCTGTACAGGAAGTAGTATCTACAGAAAGAACACTTGCATCAAATCTAACATGCACAGCAGGGACCATTTATCTTGGCACATTGCCTGTTAAAGCCATTGCCTCCTTCTTTTCCTTCTTCTGGAGTAAGTGACAAATTTCAAACCTTAAGAACATCTTAACTTTGTAAGCAGATAACAGGAAATATGACTATGAATGAACCTGCTCTGAGGATTAGCTGAGGTGAATGCCCGTTGAAAATGCATAAAGGTTTCAAATGTTACTCATGTCACTAAGGGGACGCTGCATATTCATTAAGGTATCACAAGGAGCTCATTTCATATTAATGGAGAGGTCATACATCCTTCCAGAGGAATTCCACTGCAGAGCTGCACAAATCAATGTGCTATTATTTTAAGTGTTACCAATTTAAACCTCTCTAAATTCACAGAACAGCCTGAATTTGCAAAATGATTTAGTCACTAGGAAAAATGTTAGTGACTCTTTCATCTTGAAGAGGTATAAAGAAATGTAGTAAGTGTTTTTATATATTGAAACTCAATTCAAACTGCACACTAGGTGTTCCCTTTTAGTGCTCAGGAAAGCTGTGGACATTATTTAACATACACACACATACACGCCCACACACACATATCTATGTGGTATCAGCATTCTAAGACCGCTTTAACTGCAATACAGGTGGTTTAAAATTTGGAGTTTTGTACAAAGTTCACTTTTCTAATGCATTTAATGTTTATACAAGTTCCATTGCCCTCTTGTGACAGAAACAGCCAAAAGATTCACAGGTATGTTCCCGATAAGGATCTTTAATGTGTAATATTTTGATAATTGAAAATATATAAATTATTCAGTACACACAAATCTGTTTTCAGGTATAACATAATTTCTGTCCTCTGTTTTTACAAGATGGAATAATGAAGCAGAGCTGACAACAACACAGATCTTAATCTTTCTCCCCTTTGCAGGATAAAAGTATCGCAGTGTTGTATGTTACTGAAATGTAATTGCAATGGAGATGATTGGAAAGTACTCAGGCAGATGAGGTGCCATAAGAAATTGCACTTAATTGAACCAGCAGTGCTTTACATTAGAGGAAGAGCCTAGAGGTTCTTTTTTGTAACAGTGAAAGGTGTCCACATGTCCCCATAGATGGGAACACAAGTATGATCCTACTGCCAGGGCAGCAAACTCTTGTGCTCCCACCCATCCTCACGAATCTCTAGTTATGAAGGAGCTCCCACTTTGACAATGAATTTCACATTTTCAAAGAGTCAGGTTGGCTGTCTCCCCAGATGAGTGTCTAGGCCCTGGCCATGTCATCCTGCTGAGCAGTGGCCTTTCTTCATAACACATCAGCATGGCTGGTCATGAGTGTAGGCACAGCCAAACTAGCTGCAACTTCTTGTGGAGGAGAGAACAGCACACCTGTAAGAATCTAGAACCCAACATCCATCACAGCCAGGGACGGATCTGAGTGTTGGTCTGAGTTTGCCACAGTGCTGCCTGAACTGCTGTTGAGGCAGACTTGGTTCTGACTGTGCAGCTGGTGAAGGATCCATCTGCCTGGGTTTCAGGCACACAAAGAGCCAGATGTTTCGGAAGTCCAGATGCCTAGGGAGGAAGGGAAGAAACAGAGGGATGCAAAGGCATTTGTCCCAAGCCTGAATCCTACAAGCCTGGCAGCTACCAATGAGAATGGAATGAGCAAGTCAGTGCCTCAGCTTTCTGCTGAAGAGGAGTCATAAAGCTGGCTAGAGTCTAGTCAATATTTCTCTCACTGGCTCTCTTTGGAAGGAAAGATAAAATAAGGAATGGTCTTACTTTAAAAGCAATGATCACATGCGTTTCCTCCATGAAATTTTTCAGAATTTCCATTATGTGATGTATTCTGAATAAGTGGAAATTGTACTAAGTGAGAAACAAAACCAAGTTGTCTCTGCCAACACTTCTGTGAAAGGTAAAATTTTGTATTTCAGCCAGCTATAATTTCAAGTAGGTGTTCTTGAGTAAAGAAACATTTGCAACACATTTTTATGTAAGATGGAAAAAACCAGTCATGGATTACTGATGGAATCTGAGGTCTTAGGATGTTACTGTCCAAGATAATTCTTCAGACATTGTGGATTGTATGCGGTGGTCCCTCAGATTTTGTCTGTTTTACTCCATTCTGTCATCCCATTTCCATGCCCCCCCAAAACCCTTCCTTTCCTCTCTTCTTGCATTTTACCTTCTGGGTTTTGCAGCTTGTTGAGGAACGAGACCCTCCCATACAATAGTTATACGGTTAGAAACATATTTGAATATACATGTAGGAAACATAGTCTGTGTTGTGCTGCTATGATAACCACTTAAAATTGTTTAGATTAATGACAGTTACATGCCTAATTTATTACTGTAATTATTGTGATAATTTAGAGAAGATAAATGGACATCTATTAGAATTTAATGTAAAAAGCTGTAATTAGTCTGCTTCAGAGAGGGGAGAAAGCCAATGCACATAACTGAAAATCCATTAAGCCAATTATAATGTTACTGAGGCAGAAAATGTACAGCCATCTAAAATACACCCATGACTTTTGCATAACTGTACCCTAAGCATGTAAACTCATCTGTCAGATTCCTTCATTAATTTAATAAACATATCAAGACAAAAAATTAATTAATGCATATAGTTCAGACTGAGAGTTAGGGTGGGGAGATGGGGGAGAACAAAATTTTGTTGCCATTGAGCAATTTTCATGTAAATAAAATAGCAGCAAATGCATTGGAAGGGACTTACAGTAGAGGAGGGTACACTGCTAATCATGGCTTAGGCTTTCTTAGGTATTCCCAGAAGTACTAAAAGCTGTCTTGGTGCAATTAAAAAAATAATATTAAGAAAAAAAAAAAAAGAGAGAGAGAGAGAGAGAGAAGACAGCACTTGCTATCATCTATTTACTGTCAAATTAATTCAGCTGCTCCTGAGATGCCATCTGTATCAGGAGAGCGAGGGTGTCACTAGCTTTACGATCCATCAGGAGAAGTGAGAGCACTGTTCTGTTTGATGGCTCTGATAATGGAAAGAAGCTAAGCAATTGCAACAGATACATCATAGATTTTCTCATAATTACCTGACCTGTTACACTGTGTCACTCTGCCGCCAAACACACTGTTTTTATGTCAGAAGCTGTATGGGCATTCTTTACTTTGATCATTCTGTATTCTGCAGATGTCAGCATTACTGTATTTTAATTGACTCTGGGGTAGCATTAAAAAGCACCTTCTATTTCAGTTGCTTAGACCTGATGAAACTGACAACCTGGCATTTATGAACATTAGGCCTTCATGGTAACTGTGTCAGGAACTGTGTTTTTCCTAAATCCCCTAGGTACAAATAGCAAACTGATGTTGGTAAACCAGCTGAAAAAAAGCCAGTGTCTATGCAAAGACCACCTCTGACATTCTCTAGCTATAAAGATTGCCATCTTTTCATTAAATTAAACTCTTGTGTCAAAAGTTCATGTTATATCCCAATGCACAATTTAGAATTGACCAGTGTGCTAAAAGAGGGCTGGAGCTAGTGAGGACTGAAGTTGTGGAAAAGTGTTGGTAACTTCAAAACAAGAATTTCTTGACAACTTCCATATTCCCAGTATGCCCCGTTAGCAGGATCATGTTTTCCTCCTCCTGCAGGAAGAGACATGTAGTTTCAGTACTTAGAGGGTTTTTTGCAGCATGAAGTATAATCCACAGAAATGACAGATAAAATGTCAGAAATTTTACAAGCAGCTGAATGGAACTTCCTTTTTAATTTTTTTTTAGAAATGCCCTTGGTTGAGTAAAAATGAACTTGCCTGCATGTGAATTGTCCATATTTTCCACCAGGCTTTCTCCAACAATTTTTTTCATAAGAAATCCAGAAACTCTGCAGGTGCCATCAAGGTGTTGAGCTTGTTGCTTGACTCACAGTCAACAGCTACCAATGATTACAAGAGAAGTGAAACTCAGACCTTCAGTGTTCTGTCCTTGTCTCCTTCACTGCAGCTGCTTTAGTAAACGTTGAACAATGTTTTGTGAAGCACATCTTGCGTCACTACTAACGCACAAGGACAGTGTGCCTTTCCCCCATCACTCCCCCTCAGGCAGCTCCCCAATTTGCACCTCTCATGAACTTGGGTGCAAATTATGCTCACTGTGAAGGCCTTGCCATTCAGATACCAATAGACTCGGTGGTTGCTCCTGTTCAGGTCCCAGCAGAATCACTATGTTATCCCCTTGCTGATAAACTATGTCACACTGCTGAGGAGCTGCGGTAAATACATCTGCCTTCAGACATTAAAAAGTTTCATGTTGTGCATATGTTTATAGTTCAGTCATGCGCAACACCAAGTGGTATGAGGCACCTAATTAGCGCATTTATTTTGAGTACTGTATTCTCAAGGGTCCTAGAATAAAGCTACAAACTAGAAGTCTAAAGTAGCCATTTAGGTGTCTAGGTTACCATGCACTGCAACTTTTCTGTAACTAGCTCGTGAACATATCAGGACCATGGTGGTTTATTTACTGGTGGTGGTGGCATTTACTTTCTGAGTAGTTTTGGAAATGGTGTTTATAAACTACTGACTGTCAGTGAGCTGTACCAACTGGTCCAGAGGGCTGATTTTACCTTAGCAATAAGGAAGACATCATTATCAAGCTAATAACACCCTCCAAATTTCACATAGAATCAAACCTCTATTTGAATTGTATATCTGTCTTTGGTCCATTGCTGTAAAATGAACTGGAATCAGTTCCGTGACCTAGACATCAGAACGAGCAAACAGCAGAAGACAAGCTGTCCATTCAGTACTGTAATACCAGAGGATATTCTCATCCCTCACTAAAGGGACGACTGAGGTAGGGAAGGTAGGGAGGCTATTTTACAAGTGGAGTGAAGCTGTAATTGGGGTCATCTACCCATTTTGCAAACCACAGTTTGGAAAGAACAGTAGAAATTTGAAACACACATAAGAGTCACAGAAATGTTTAAAGACACATTAAGTGTCCTCCTGAAGAAGCAAAGAGAAAGAAGTAGAGTTTTTAGAAAAATAAGACGGAGAGATAGATTAACTACAAATCATAAGAGCATCTGTAGGAAAAATAGCAACTTCTGTCAGACTCAACACTCTTACAAATTCAGCTCTTTCAACAACCTCTAGCTGGTATTTGAAGGCACGAATATTATGGCATGTTTTTGGACCAGTAATTGTGATTAACCCAAGAAATTATCAATAGGACACCATCTTCCTAAAAAGCATATTTTTGATTTGTGAATAACTGCATATAACACATGTTTATCTGTGAAGCAGTTTATATGCTTGGCTGATTCTTTCCAGCCTTAAACTCTGACTTTTCTCTTTTTCTCCTGCCTACGCCCAACCTCCATGCTACAAAACATGTGTGGAAATCCTGGTGGAATCATTCACTAGGCTCTCCCTTAGGCTCACAGATCCCTAATTGAACATCCTGGAGTTCCTTGCTTATAGTGATGGGACTCATTCAAACCCTTGTGTTTAAAAGCAAACGAGAGCATATTTCAAGGAACATATTTCAGTTCACAGTCAGTTACAATATTTCACATAAAATATATAAGAATGTCTGGAATAGGTCAGACCATCTAGTTATCTGTCCTGTCTTTGTCAGTGAATGATATCAGCTATCTGGGGAAGATGATGAAAATCAGAACATGTGTAATGATGCTTCCTCCCCAGTACACATTTACAGAAAACAGCTGACTGAAGTTTGAGATGTTCCTGAGCAAGAGCTGGTATTTTTGTACTGAAAAGTCTTGCACAAAACTTTTTTTCTTCAGCAGCTATTTGGAACATGTGTATGTTTTCATGCTATTTTCCATACTATCTGTGTCAAGAAAGTACAAAATGAGAAATTACTCATATTTTCCTTTTGAAATTCTCAGAAGCTTAGTTCCAGTATTGGAGGAGACAGTGAACTGCTCCAAAGAGGCTTTCCTTTCAGAACTTTTTAGATCTCCATCACTCCTTTACTTGTGGATTTTTTTCCAGATCTAGAAATTATTTGAATATGTAGTATCTAGTCCCTTTCCTTGATGACAAAGGATATCCCTGTGGTTTTCCTGGCGCTGTAACTGATCCAAAGAGAACTTTAATCATGGTGAGGCTTCCCCACACATCCAATGGGGAACTATTCTGAATTCTCACAGAACTCATCATTATGTGATAGAAGGGAAAGTAGACAGGTTGCTGCAGTCCTTGTGGTGACTTTCTACTGTTGGTTACCCCAGATTAAGATAAGATGAATGCCAGTAGAAGAAACCAAGACTAAATGATCAGATGAGGCTCTCCCAATTGTTTAATTTCCATTACAACAGAGCCAAAGTATTTTAAACAGAGTATTTGCAGAATAGATGTTTAGATGAATTCCAATACTAGTTTTAGATATGGTAGTCTACAAAATAATTCAGAGAAAGTTGCTGGTTTTTAGTTGTTTCTTTCCTCCCTCCCAGAGAAAATTGTAATTTAACTTTCGCAGCTCCTTCCTGTAATGTTTTGAAAGCCACTCTTGCATATTGTGAAAAAAAATACATAGAAGAAATATATTATTAGAATGGTTCTCCCCATAAATTAATACAAGATTTTACCGCCTAGGACTGCATATTCCAAGATCTTGAAGCAAGCATGCAAAGCTAATTGAGAACAATTCCAAGGGAAAGATGGATCCCAAGGTATTTGAAGCCCTGAGGTAACAAGCTGGCCTGAAAATCTAGTGGGAGGGGAAAAGTAATTAGATGTTCCAAGCAAATTGCCCCAGATTTATTGATATTGATTTTAAATCCAGATAATCCTCTGTATGATTTCCAAAGGAACTGAGCAACAATCTTATTTAAAAAAAAATATGATAAAGCAGCATTTGCCACTGATTGGACCTACTGTACACACTCAACCACTGTAATACTTTCATCTGGCAAAACAATAAAGCCAGCTTCATAGGGAAGCAACATTTTTCCCTTTGTAAACTTTCAGCAAAAGCAAGAAGCAAAAATACTCTATAAAACCTCAAAAATATGAAATAACAAAGTAACTTCTTGTTCACCTGCCCCTGATAGGGAAAACATCCTAAATGTATTGAAATATTTCATGTGATCCATGTTGTGCGTCTACTTATTAACTATTTTAACCAACTTTTCTTAGAACAGGACGAAGCATCAAAGGCAAATCAGTCTCACCCTATAATATTTTTTCTTTTCAAAGGAGTAATAGGTGTTCTGAGATAACTCCCATCTGTTTAGCCTCCTTCTGGCATTGACAGTCATGAGGCTTTTATTTGTTTGGTTATTCCCAGAGTTTTAGAGCACACTGAAATCATGACAGTTGACCTAAGGAGTAATTAGGTTTATCAGAAATCACATGAATGGATAGATCATGAGGTTCTCTCTATCTCTGCCAAAGGCCAGTACCAGGATCTTCAAGGTTCTCATTCCAAACTGTTGTTACAAATGATGATAATCAATTATTCTCGTTAAGAGTATGTACATGTAGTCACTTTTTAAAAACAATTACAAATAATAGCTATGGCAGAGAATTACACAGCCTAATTACATTATTCACGAAAAATCTTTCCCTTTCATTGCTTTTGGTTGCACATCTTTCCAGTTTATTATGCCTCCCTTTAGATGTCAAGGTCACCAGCAGTGCCTACTCTGGAATATTTTTGCTCTCCTTTCCTTCTGTGGACAGCAGTAGCACCAAAACACAGTTTGAGAGGGAATGGCAACTTCTAAGAGGCAACCTACAGGCACCAGGGGTGGCCCTGCTGGAGTCCCAGACCTATTGACAAACTGGAAGTCTCTTTTGTATTAAGTTTATTTCAAGCTAGGTATTTCCTATATGGGGCTAACAACCAGTAGTGCTTGGTATTGCAGAAGTGGTTCACTCACTAATTTACTTTTTTGGGCATCATTTCATTGCTCTTCAGCTGCAGTAAATCACAGATTAGTAACAGCATCATATGTGGCATTTCTGGAAGGCACATGAGCCATGGGAAGCTATGAAACAAGGAAATTATGCTTAGATAAAGGACAAAAACCTCTATATCATTTTCCATTTTTGTGGAGTGCTGATCCTATTGGATCCCGTGTTGTCTCAGCATTCCCCATTCAGTGCTGGATTTTCTTTTTTTAAAAAAACATTATTTTAATGATTTGTCTGACAATATTTTACAGAAAAAATACCCAGAATGTATTTTTATTCTTGGAGAGGGGGAGGGAGGGAAAAGTGCCTTACTTACATGCTTGCACTGAATCATAAGCTTAAGATGTTTTCTGATTATATGATATACTCTCAATCTCTATACCCTCTAGCAAATTGATCCATGTTATTTCCCATTTCTTTTTTTCTTTTCTTTTGTTATTGAGCAACTTTTTTATTTACACTTTGGCTTTATACTGTAAAGTCCTTTCTGGTGGGAATACCTCCTTCCTCCTCATTTTGCTTTCCTGCATGATATACCTTACATGGATTCACAAGGAAACTTCCTCAACTCTTTTAAGTTTCCCTGTTAGGGAGAGATGCAACTCCACTCATGAGTGACTTTATTGCATCACAGTAGTTTGATTTTCTCACATTACATCTAGTAATAGTCAACAAATAGTGAACAGGTCAATCCAGCAATGTTTTTCCTGTAGATCAACAGTAGGATCCTATAAACTCCCATATGGTGTGGGAGGTCAAAGACAATTAAAAATGGTATTATTTGTATGTATGTTTTGCTTTCCAAAAACTCCTAAGCCATTTGAAAATGACTGCTGTGTGAGGCATGCAAGAACTCCATCATGGAGGATGTTGATTGCTCTGTTCCATGGAGTTAGCACAGCTATAGCAAAAGTGGAATGGAGAAATTTTACAAAATTTAAAATATTATCTATGAAAGAATAGATAGGCAGATTACTCAATACAATTTGATTGAAAACACCTTTTAAAACAGATTTCTGACTGTAAATCTCAAAGATCTTATAAAAACCTATGTGGCAATCTATTTTGAATCTAAGGCCAGTAGTCACTCAGGTCAAAGGGGAAACTTGACAGGCTTCAGTAGAGGCTGGAACCTAGAGCTTAGTCTTCAAGAGGAAAAAATCCTCACCTGACTTGTGTGAATTGTGAGTTATGTAAAAGTAATGAAGAAATCAGCCACCATACCATTTCAGTGGCAATGTCACAGAATCACTGCCAATTACTGAGTCACTGAACTAATTTAGAACCAAGGTATTACTGGAGAATAAGATAATAATAAATACTAGAAGTGATGAAGGAAGACAAGAAGTTTTGAGCCAACAAGTCACTCTCTTTTTAGGGAATCTGGAAAACATATTGCTCAGTCTGGCAATGAGCAGGCAATTAGCACCACTTCATATCTCAGTTAAAGCGGGGGCTTAGCAAGTTTAGTTGTCATCTGCACTGGCAGGACCTGAAAGATTACTCAGATGGATGTGGGTTAGGTGAATATGTCAACCAGACTGAAACCTTCTAGCCAGTATGGATGGAAAACGAAGGTTCAGTCTCAGATCTGTGGTGATGAACAGTGAAACCCTGGCTCCAATGACCACTTCTGTTTGTGCTACCACATAAATATATAGGCTGCTTTTTTTTGTTTTGTTTTTCAAGTTTTTTGTGGGCCGCCTCCAGAGAGCAGATGTAGGAAACATCTTCCAAGGATAAGACTAGAAAGCCTGCTAAAAATATCACAGCAAATGAGAGAGGCAGTCCTTGAATGGCCTTGCAGAGAAATGTTGGTGAGGAGGGCTGCAGCTGGGCACTGACACCCAGGGAGGGACAGGACACAGAATGCACCCTCTCCTGATTCTTGCTCTCTGAAGGTTTTGAGTACCCTCTCACCTCATGCACTTTCCACAGAGATGTAATACACATATTTGGATGCAGAAGGATTTCTGATACCAAGAAAAGGCTATGGGACTTCTTTAATAGAGATGAATCTCTGAGTTCTCAGGGAATGTGGGACATGACTTGCACATCCCTGGTAACTCTTATAACTAATGAGCATCTGGAGATTTTGTTTTGCGTTTCAGAAAGAATCACTTAATTAAACAATTGAAAAGGCCTTTACATAACAAGATTTTTCCTCTGCTAAAATAATTTAACTGCTCATTTTTTATCAAAGGAATAGAAGTAAATGCATGCTTGCTAATTGTTTTGATAAGAATAGTAGACTGAATTATTGGGAGTAAAAAAGGAGGGAAATATGCAGGGCTGAAGTTTTATTTATTCTTAATAAAAATAAAATATTCTTCTTAAGGATTAAAAATAAAAGTATAACAGAATGAAGCCATGCAGCAATGTATAAAACCACACATAGAAATGAGAATCTAGGAACGGGCAATGCAGTTGGTAATGTTCATCTCAGACAGAGAAACAGATAGAACAATATAGAAGTAATATGTGCTTTTGGATTAAGAAAGGATAATATGCTATAAAAGAGAAAGCTGTATTATCAGAAATGCATCTGAAGATGTTGAGAAAGTCAAACAGAGAAGCATTTGGCTATGGTCACTCATCTGAATGACTATGTTCCTTAAAAAATAAAGTTTTCCCTTTCTCTCTTTTATTTACTGTGTGTTCACACCTTGATGATGACCTATGCAAGAACACTTCTGACATGTTTGATACTCATGCATTTTTCTTTATGAAAGACTACAGAATTAGACCATGGACCAAAATTTTAGTTCTGCTGAAGCCAGTGGCAAAAGCACCTAGCTTCTGGCAAATCTACTTACTGTCTCAAACACATCTATGTTACAAATCCTAATCCTTTTCCAAACTTCTTTAAAAAGGACTTTACTCAGACTGAAGAAGAAAGAAAAATATTAACCTGCATATAATACTAAATCTGTCATTTTTCTGCTTCCAATTCAAGTGTAAGTGCCTGCACATATTTATTCTTTAACCAGAGGTATAAAACATATCAATATTCCTACTTGTTATGATCCATTACACCAACTTCCAAATTATGTAAATATATTAAAGAGATCTTCTTGAAAAGAATGTAATCTAATTTTAGCATATTTTATATATATATGTGTATTCAGTAATGTGAATAAAGAAAAATATTGTACATGATTAAAGCAGTGAGAGTTCATTCTGCAGCCGAATGAGGTACTGGCACAATTTCCCTGTAAAATCTGGAACACTTGGTACATGTTACTGAGATTTATGAATGACAGGCACGACCAAAGTCTGTCATGTACTCCTCTTCCATTATAGCCACCGAATGGCTATGTGATGGAGCATCAAAGCCCTTCAAATGTATGCTTTTCTTCGCTGTTCTTAGGTTAGGCTCTGTGTGGATTCAACTCTGATGATAAGCCCTTGAAACTGTACAGGCATTTTGATCACAGAAAAGCAAAATGCTGTCTATAAATCTAAACTGCAGTGAACTAGATCCTCCATAATGTTCGTGAACTAGGTAAGTGTTTCAAAGGCTGTCTAACTCTACTTCAACATCAATTGCCAAACTCCATCTAAGAAGTTTTTATATAGGAACAGAGAGCAAATATTTTAAAGTCCTCTCCTTTTTTTTTCCCATTTTTTTCCCTCACAAAGGCATGCCAGGATGCCCATTTTTTAATAATAATGAATGACTAGTCCCAATTGAAGCTCTCCTTTCAATCAAGGCCACAGGCTAAAAACCTAAAAGACAATGGTAGAGAGAGCCCCCTGGGATCTTGGACTGCTGCATTATTCCATCTCTGATATGCAAACCTAAGACATAACAAGAGTTAAAAAGGCTGTGTCAGGAATATCAACTCTGACATTTCTCTTTGTCACTAATTTTGTACAGTTATGTTACTGAACTCCACATAAGCAGTTCATTTATACCTTGGAAAAGGAGGGAAGGAAAAACAAACATCATGTGTAACAATAATGTAGGAGGCAGCAAATTTTGTATCAACAATTCTGCCATAGTATAAGGGCATAGATGTGTTTCAGTGTTTTATAGGAAGCTTGCATAAGTGAATCTTTAAAAACTAGGCATGGTACTGTACAGATTAGACATAGATAGATTTCTCTAGCTTCAGCTTTTCTCTAATGGCCATTTTTGCAGTATATAAGTGCCTTACAACAAATTATACTGTATTCATACAAACACAGAATCATTTGCTTCCTGCTTTGCAGGGCTTTCTTGCAGGTGTATGTATCTGCACACATATCAGAACATTTACACAATATATACATATAATAGCATATATTTTTTATAATTTACACTGAGAAAGTTTATTAAGGTTTAACAACCAAACATCCTTATTCTGACAGTTTTTATGTAAGTTTAATAAGAAAAAAAGATCTATATATTTGTATTTTGACCACTGTCGTATCTGTGTCTGTAGATTGGTAACATTTAAGAAAATAGTTTAATTTAATTTTTTCTTTAAGCTCAGTCCCTGAATGATTAGTGGCAAAGCACATGTTTATTTTCCAATATTTGTCAGACACTGGATTAAACACTGTGTGAACAGAAAGGTGCTGGACAGAAATTGCCAGGTGAGACCCAGTACAAGAGCCACCCCGTCACACCTTTGACCCCGTGCATGCAGCTGGCATCACACAGATGCTTGGAGACATGGCAAATGTCCTGGCCCAGCTTCCATCTGTTGTAAAAAACACCCAGGCACAAAGAGAAGCCCAGCTAAGCCTAGTGAAATTGCTGCTGTGCCCTCTGGATGCCAGAGACAACGTGCAAAAGGCAACAATAAAGCTCCCATATGCCCTTTGTTTTCACACTATCACAGCTAAGCCGTGCGGCCTTATTTAACGGGGCTGACAGCACAACCTACATGGAGCAGCTTTTTCGACCAGTTCTGAGCATTGATTGTACTTTATTTATTCGGCACTTGAGCTATCAAAGGGAAAAAGTGCCCGTGGCAAGCTAGGTTGCAGTAACAATCTGTGCATTTTAAACTGTCTGCATCTACTTAGTTACTATAACTACTCCCAACTGCATGATTAAATACAAATGATGTTTCCATATATTAACTGCAACCTTCTTTTCAATATGTGCTGAACATGATACTTAAAACATAAGATTCTCAAATGGAAAAACATTTATGGGAGCAATTTCCCAAACGTGTGTGATTATCACTTGCAAGGATGTACACACCGGTTAAAATCCACAGTATTATGAGAAATAATTTCCAATCTACTGAGAATGGAAACAGAATTAAAATTCTGCTTCTGCACAAAGAAATCTCTCATATAAATCATCTTACCTGTTTTTCACTCAGACATTAATAGAGTGCTCAAATTTGTACATTCTGCATGCAATTTAGGTATGAATATTACCTATTCTACTGTATTCATATGTACTGCTGTTTCAGACAGTGGATTTAACATTTGAATTCTTCGATTCCTGCTTCATTGAAAAACCAAACAGACAAAAAACCCAACAGTGCCCCCTAACCAAATCAAACCACAAACCATGAAAGGGAAACATTAATCAATGCTGATCCTTTATGGAGTGGTACTGTTAATGTATTTTGAACAGAAGAACAAGTAAGCCACTGAGGTAAATGAAAAATGTGATAAAATTATGAATGGTAGATCACTCCAAATCAACCAGTTACCTCCCTCTTCTAAGAGCTCTTGCTTGATTAGCAAGGGAAATTTGATAGCTCTATTCAATCAGAACTTTCATAACTCATTTGATAGGGCATGTAAAAATGATTATTTAAACAAAACAAGCAGCAAAAATCCATTGCTCAGCAGATGAAGAAGGAAGAGGAAGGGAGAACATGGAGTGCAGGATGTATTCCAGTTCTGAGCTCTAAAACTGATTCCTGAGTGACTGTGTCACTTAGGGACTACTGACCCTTAGATTTCCTACTTTTGACTGTAGTTCATATATTAAACTTTGGTGTATGTGTGTTTTATTCACAGTCTGTTTGACCAAAGAATGAGCAATATGAGAGAGACACTAGCATGAGAATGGCAAACACACTCCCAGGATGAGGACAGAGATGTGTCTCCAGTAGGTCAAGAACCACTGGCTTTGCACATGACATCAGGATTAGCCAAATCTGAAGTCATGTGTACTTCACAACCCCATTCAAAAAGACAGACTCACAGAGGAGCAGGTGCACAGGGGACTCTGAGGCTGATGAGAGGAACAGTGCTCAGATCAAAACTGCTGGTGCTCTGAAGGAGGACCAGCATGTTGTCAGCTTCTTCAGCAAACTCTGAGAACTGGGCATTGTTGAAGACTGTTGCTGAAATCTCCCTCAACATGGTTTAGGTATATTATCCTTCAGTGTCTGTGCTCCCCTCATGAGATGTAAAAAACTGAGGATATCTCCCCATATTTGTTGTTTTGGGAAGTAAAATTTGTGGGGGTGTCTGTTATGGTTAGTGCACTAACAGGGAAGAGACAGTGTCCAGGATCAGTTTCCAGGATCTTATTCCAGAATAAAATAAAAAAAAAAAAAAATTAAAATCCCCCTGGACATCACTGAAATAAGAAAAAATTTCTGGTGTTTGAAATTCCTTGCTACTCTTTATGGTACAGAGGACTGAAGGAAGTACTGATTTCTGCTTTCAGGCTGCACTTAGGAAGCAGAGCTGTAGAGAATTTCAACTTTTCTCTCTTCTGACAGATACTATTGATGTCACCTGCTGGTACTTCAGACTGGTACTTCTTTTAGTCCACAGTGAAACAGTGTCCATCAATGCATCTCATGCAAATGCAGCTGCTTACATGTGACTCATCAGCTGGGAGGACTGTTTGGTCAAAATAAGTAATGTATTACTCCTAAAGGAACAAGCATACTTTTGCACAATAGAAGGGTTAGAGGTGTTATCTCACTTTTGCAAAGGATGAAGCAGGAGGGGATTACTTACCTTTCCTCCTTCACCTTCCCTTCTATGGAGAAGAATATTACTTCACCACATAAAGTGTGTCCTAAAAGAGGCTTGACCAGTACAAGCCCTCAAAAGAAAATGACCAGTGAAAAATAATAAGAAGTCCATATGGTGGACTAGTCTTGAAGAAATGCGAGCATAGTGTCAGGTTTTTATGTTTCAGAATAACTGCTGTCACAAAATATGAAGGGAGCTTTTTATTAATAATAAAAATATTCCTTGAGCAAACCTGAAACAAAATGGAGTCACAAAGAAATAAAAAACCTGATATAACTGGTATCTAGCATAGTTTTATCTATTAAAATCTAAGTAGACTGTTTTACATTACCTCATATTTTTTTCTTCTCAGGTGTGCTTGATTGTGAGATGTAGACCAGATTGAGCATGTCAAAGGCTGCAATTTCTGTTTATTTTTGTTTATTGCTTTTTTTTCCCCCCTTTCTTTCCTGGCTGGACAACAAATATTACACCTAACATTTCAAGTTTAAAGAGTACAAGCTGTTCTTGTAATGATCACTGCATTAGAGAAAAGCATTGAATCTGACAGATTTGTGTAAGAAACGAGTTTTGTAGTTAAGTGTTTTGTGTTTCTTTATCTTTGTGCTTACAATATCAGTAATATATTTTGCTTGAGTTCTAAAAATATAGCCTTTTTGGATTCAGCCGTTAATGAAAACAGAGTATTATACCATGAAAGGTGACCTATTGAAGGCAAAGTGCTAATAAGTTGCAGATTGTTCCACATGACCTAAACCCTTTTTTTATTGAAAATGAGATCTACAAAGGTACTTTGTAACATGTTTCATAAGGTCTTAATTTTGCCCAGCACTAACAGGGCCATTAAATCTACTTAGAATCTGGATTACAAGAAAACAAGGATATTTGTCTTCTCTTTTACCTTTTTCTGAAAATAAAAATGCATGCCTTGCATATTGCCTTAAGATGTTTTCTAAAGAAACAAAAGAAACTTGCTAAAACCTCCTCTCTGGGGGAAGACTTAGAGAGAAAAAGGCAGGGCCATGGGGGCAGAGGATGAGCTGTGGAACTGACTTCCTTTTTTACCATAAATTATGGCTGATTGTGCAAATCACAAGGGGCATAATGGGCACTCTCCTAATGCAGATAAGTGGTTGGCTGTGGAGCAGCCACAAAATCTTACCCCCTCCATTCCCTGCCTAGATGCAAAAGCACTTGCATTTCACAGTTTCACCCATGTCACAAGTGAGCCCATGGCAAGCAGCAAACCTGCTGTCACTTCTGCTCACCAGGGTTTCTGCTGCTATGCCATTGTGACTTTGCAGGGCCACCCCCCCAGCCCTCAATTCACTTCTTAGACTCACCTGCTGGTGCTGGTCCCACATCTGAACCAATTATTCTTCAATGCCACTTTAGTTTTTTGAGAGCTCGTAGTGTTGAGTGTTGGTATGCTTTGGCTTAAAGATGTCACAAGAAAATAAATCAGTCTGTTTCATTAGAAATTCCTGCACAGAATCACCATCAGACCCAGTTTACAGCTGTACCTGTTCAGGGACTGCCCACCTGCTCAGACAGCACCCTACTAGGGGTCCTCCAATACCTGGTAACAAATGAAAGGCTGGGCATTGTTCCCTAGATTTACAATTTGTTAGGACCAATCACCTCAATCATATTTACCTGCAAGAAGGAAAATTAGGTTTTAATCTGTGAGGGCAGTAAATGACTTTTAGAAAGCTCTGAGGGAATTTTCCTCAATGTTCACATCATTTCTTCTGCCATCTTTTCTGCTTCACTTCTTTTCTTTGAAGACCAACTGGAAGTCAAATGAACTAAGAGAAGAGGACATTTTATTTGGAACCACTCTTGTCAGCAGCCCTCTTTCTGACCTCAAGCACATCTCTCAGGGCACCACCACCTGAGCAAGGATGGGTGCAACCCCCAGTATCCTCAGGGCACGTTTTACCCTTTGGAATTTGTGCCGGTCATGCATGGTACTGACACTCTCCTATGTAACATCCTGGGAAAACCATGCATTGCTGAGAGAAACCAAAATTCTGAGCAAGATATGATAGTCCACCTGTCCCTTTTCTTTAATATTCGTAACTCTATGAGGGTAGTTGGTTCAAGATTTAGTGATTATGCACCCAGGGAGAGCTGGAAACTGGGGACTCAGATATTCTCCACAAGGATCCTTGTGGAGTCTCTGGATGTTTATGGACCCTCATCCTACCAATTACCTCACATCTCACACAAAATTCATTTATAATTGTAGCATTAAAATTATTTCTTTACCAGTTTTAAGGTTACCTGAAGTATATATTCAGATTGCAAAGGAAGATGCAGGAAAATCATCACTGGGTATTGTCTCCACATAGTACAACAGAATCATTACTCCAGTTCCCCACTTGTAAAGCTACCAGTGGCACAACATGGGCTGTTTGTTCATGCTTTCCTCATCCTAACAAGCAGGAGAAAAGGTGGAAACTGCCTCATGCAGCTTTATTGGACCTGTTTCCATTTACAGTGAGCGCCAATCAGGTATTCTAAACTCCTGCTGCCAATGGGTTTCCTCTCCCCTTTCCCAATGTGTTTTGGTCTCCTTGGCACTGGGATCTCATTTATGCAACAGCAGCAGCTCATGACTGGGGTTATTTGAGACCTGCCATATATTCTAGGATGGTTATACTCCTGCTTGTTGCCTTAGTGGGATAAAAGTGGCCAAGGCCTATGCCCTGACAGGGTCAGGATGACATGGAGGAGTCCCAGACACACATTGCCATGGAGCATTTTGTCATCACTCAGACTCCTGTGGCAAAGCCAGTAGTTACCCTCTCCTCAGCCTGAGACTGGCACCCGCTCCTCAGCAGAGCTGGCACAAAGCTTGGCCAGCACAATTCCATCCCCACTACAGCACAAGAGCAGCCGTGTGCGTGGTGGTTTGCTTACTCCAGGAAAGATGTGCAGCAGAGCAGGGATTTAAGGCAGCTCTGCTGACTGTCAGGCCTCTGCTCTAACCTCTAGAGCACACTCCATAAATGTTTGAATATTTAATAAAATCTTCTGGGTGTCTGCTTCCTCAACACTAACTGTTTTAAAGTATTCATGGGTTATTTGTTTATGACTATTAAACAAATCTATTAAACACTCTGCATTATTTTTAGTTAAATTTTGTTTTTTTCCCCTTTTGCTTTAATAATTGATATTGTTTTGGATACATAAATATGTCCTAAGAGTATTTGTCATTTCCTAATGTTTACAGTGGGGATATTTTTTTTTTATCTAAAACTGTGGGATTTTTCTTCAATGTAGAGTATGCTTTTCTGTTGCATGCACATTTCAGAAAAAGCCACAGACATTGCATCTGGCAAAGGCATGTGAATTTGCAGGAATTGCAGTAAATGCTGTTTGGAAAACCTCATGCTTTAATTTCTCACTCATCATGTGGTTACAGAGAACAAGGACATCCTTGTATAAAATTTAACAGAATTATGTTAAGTGATGGATAAAAAATTTCTGGCATGCTCCTATCTATTTCAAGAACTACTGAATTAGAACTTTATGTCTAACATATTGAGAATAGAGAGGATGGTGCAAAGGAGAAAAAAAGAATACAGAGGAACATAAGAGTCTCTCAGGTAAGGGGCTTATTGCATCAAACTCAGAAATTAAACTGGTTGTAATGAATAGCTTATTTTATGTAAAGAGTGGGTGGAAATTCTGAGCTGCTCTCTGAATTCTGCAGATAGAAATAGTCAGGAAAGTCAAGAAAGAGCTGAAATACTCCTACTCTAAATTGTTAATAAGCTTTGGATGTCATTTTCTATGCATCTGCTCTCTTCAAGAAAGAGAATAAATAAAACAGATAAAGAGAAACTGAATCTGCTCTAGAATGAGAATTTTTATTAAAAAAAAATATCCTAAAGTCACTGGAATCATCTTGGCAGAGAGCTGGTGAAAATAGTGTGGATTCACTGAGGAAATACTTCTTACAGGCACTTGTCATTAGACATGGTCACAGATGCAAAATCTTGCACTCCTTGTTCCCCTTCCCCCTGGAAAAAACAAAAGCACCATCTACTTCTTATCTCTCTCCTGACAATGATTCTTGAGTCCCTTGTGCTTGAACTGCTCCCAGACACAAAAACATGATGAGAAACAAGAATGCACTAGGGCACACCTACCAGTTGATAAGCAAGTAATGCCTGTTGTTAACATGCAGGTTAATTTAAACTCCATGGGAAAGATGGGACAATGCACCATCTTGGTGGAAAATCTTCCTTCTCCTACTCTTCCATCTCTTTGTATTTGAATTGAAATTTTCTGACTGAGATCAATGACCAATATCTACAATGATTTGTGCCACAAGATTACTATTTACCTGGCCAGGCTCACCAGGTGGCAGTGATATATGCAGTCCATTAGTGCCTTTGGCTTTGGAGAAATGTTATGTTGCTGCCAGTGGCAAAGGGGACAACTGCAGGGCAGTCTTGTTCAGGAAAAGTACAAGGAAGGAAAAAAAAAAAAAATTGGTTCCCAAATAACCAGAAATGGTGGGAAGCTTTTGGTTTGCATTCCTGTGATGTTGACCCTGCGTGGCAAGCAAACGTGGCTGTGCTGGGATGCTCGGGACTGGATCCCAAGGGAGGGTTCTTGTTGTTTTGCTTAGTGTAATCTTGCCCTGCTCTTGCTGGAGGAGGAAGAGTGTGTGTGTGTGGTAGAGGAGTGAGAAAGAAGCAGCTGGTGACAGTGGAGAATCAACTATTTGACACTCAGATAACTTCTTGTGATGGCACAGTACCTGGCCTTTGTGCACAAAGGGACAAGGCTTCACAAGCTCTCACTGTAACTTAGCACTCACCTATGATGTGTTCTAAACTAGAAACAGGAGAAAATGCATGGATATGGAAGAACACTTGGAATAATGCAACACACAAATTGGATGTGTGTAAGGTGCAGTGACTCTCTGAAAAGGCCAAGAGAAAAAAAAAAATTACAACTGCATTAAAAAAAGAAATGTAAATTAGACCACCATTTGATTTCCTTGAGCAATATTAAGCAAGAGAATAAAAATTACATGTGCTTTTACACATAAATAATGAAAAACAAACCAGGAGGTAAATTTTCTGGAGACAGTAGATGGCTGCTTCCTGTAACAAGAAACCTCAGAAATCACAAGGATGGTCTTTTGGATATAATGTGGAGTGATGTACAGGACAGAATAGTGACTACAGTACTGAATGTCAAGAAGAGAAATTGTGTAAACAGTGCTGTAACTGGTCAAAAATGAACAAATAAAAAAGAAAAAAAACTCATAAAAGCAGCTTTCCAAAACAAAAGAAGCCTAGGAGCAGCCTGGAGGCTGTTGAAAAATTAAGTGCTAGAAGCCAGGTAAAAAGTATACTACAATTCAGAAAGAAAACAAAGCAATCCAGAAAATCCCTTCAAGCCTTAACTGGAAAGTTGTGCAGGCTATCACATGGAAAATCATGAAAAAAAAAGAAACAAAAGGAAATCTGGCCTAGAAAAGAGGAACAGTAAAACCAATACACACAGCAAGCTGAAAGTAAATAAAAAAACAAGAATATCTAATAAGAAAGCAAAGAATATGACAAAGAGCTCCCTGAAGGCAGCCATGGCAGGAAGAAGGCCCAGGGGATTAGTGAGATCCTGTGGCACCAGAGTGTAGAGAGGGGACAGAGGCCAGGGTAAGGATGAGTCTCCTGTGCTGGAGGTCCTGGCAGGGTGTGGCAGCCATGGCCCCATGCTCTGCCTCCAGTTCTGCCCACCAACCACCCGTGACAGTGCTGGCTGTGTTCAGCATGGATGGGGGAAAGCAGATGCACAGTAAAAATTGCAAGTCTGTCTTGGGTAGACAACAGATCACCTGTCTGTAAAAACCCTAGGAAAACCTCACAAAACTGAATGAGTTGGAAAAAGGGGTACCAAGAAATGCAGGATAATGCATCTCAGGAATTGTAATCTAAACCATGTTTGTATGACATTGAAACCTGATCTGGAAATGCCAGCTGTAACTGAATTTCAACTACCAAAAAGAGACTTTGGTGTCATCACTGGCTGACTTTCTAAATCTTTGTCTCAAATGACAGTGAAATATGCAACAGGAAATAATATTGGATACTATTGAGCCAAAACATCAGAAAGGAATTATCAGTGAGAACAAGACAGACTTTTTGCCCCTATATTAAGCTGGAATGTGTCATATGTCAAGTGAATGTGTGCAGTTCCAGCTCTGTGGTTCAGGAAGGACTTAGTGGAGTTGGAGGTGATACAGGAGATAAGCAATAAAAAGGAACCATGGGATTAGGTCATTGGTATCCAAAAGGATGCAAAGTTTTGGGACCCATCATTTTGAACAGGAAGAATAAACATGACTCCATCAGGAGGATGCTGTGTAAGCTGGATGTGAAGCTGTTATTGACTGAGCCCTTGAAGCTGATGAAGCAAAAAGCTGACTGCTTTTACTGAATGCATATGAACTCTTGTAACTTGTTCTGACAGGGAGGGCAAAGACAAGTGGCACCAGCAGCCTGAGAAAGGGAGAAGAAAAGTTTGTGGTCAAAGGTCTATGAACAGATACCAGAAGAACTAAACAGAAAAATACCTCTAACTTTCCAAATCAAACAATTGCAGAAACTAGTGCAGTGTGAAGAAAATGGTCTGGCATGAAGTGGCTATGCTCATGTGTTAAATTTCCAGTCACTCTTTCTTCAGACAGAGGGCCAGAGTGGATGGACCACCAATTCCATTCTGTTGGGAATAGGGTACATTCTCTTACATTCTCGTATAATGGCAGGATCGGGGTAGGGAAAATGGATAATTCCAGACAGCACCAAGGAATATTTGTGTCTGTACTCATCTTTGTACCTGGCCTCAAATCCCATTTGTATTGAAATTGCTGAAAGAAATGGTTGATTGTATCTATGTCCTGTTGATTGTAACTATCCCAGCTACAGCTGCAGCTCATGCCAAAAAGAATTTAAATGACAAATACACACAGCCTCTAGTTCAAAATTGTTTAGATTTCTTCTATCAGTTGACAGAAAGGTGGTGTCATTGGAATGGAAACAAACAAAAAACCTTACTTGAGCAGAAATATGCTTAGTGGTCAAAAATACCTGGAGGGTAAGCTCAGGCCCTTGAATTTGAGGTCAGCTTGTTAATTTTTCAGCTTCTGAGCTACCTTCTTGTAGAAAGCAGAACTTTTCCCTACTATTTTTATAGCTATTCCTAATTAACTGCTATTCCAGCCCTCATGCCTTTACTAGCTACTCTGTAACTATTTGCTCAGCTTTCTTCAATTTTCTCCTTGACCACATCCAAAACTTTTTTCTTTACTTCTTTGCTTCTGTGTACTGCATTCAGAGACAACATACTGATCTGCCAGACCAGAACAGCTCAGACCACTGCTTTAACATCTTCTTGAATGAAGTGTGAAAGTCACTCCAGGTTCCTTCCTTCCTTCCTTCCTTCCTTCCTTCCTTCCTTCCTTCCTTCCTTCCTTCCTTCCGCCACTTCCGCCACTTCCGCCACTTCCGCCACTTCCGCCACTTCCGCCACTTCCGCCACTTCCACCACTTCCTTCTGTCACTTCTTTCCTTCCTTCCTTTTCTCCCTCCCTCCTCAGAGGCTTCATTCCCTCCCTTCCTATTATCAGTCCTCCCTAGATTTGTTCCACTTTCACTTTTTTGCACCATTTTATTTCATGGAGTAATGTAAATGTGTGTATCTATATCTATCTATGTCTAATCTATATCATCTATATCCATCTATATCTAATCTATATCTATAGATATATCTCCCATATATCCTGATATAGATTAATCCACTCAGGGTGCACAAACACCGAAGGGATGACCATCAGGAATAGCTTTGCTCTTTACTAACAAGATGACTGTTCCTTGAAAAGGCCTGTGTGGTATTTCTGGGTTTTTACTTCTAAAGCAGCCTAGGAATGTGAGGCAGGGCAGTCACTTGGCACAGAGAAGCTGGCTTGCCCGGGTTGGTTTCACACGGGTCAAGTGGGGTGATGGCCCTGTGATGTAAAATCATATTGCCCTTTCATGTCAGAGCAGCTGGCTCATGTCCTCCCTTCCCCAGTGCTTGTCTGAGTGTGTGTCAATAAGTTACTTGATCCACGCTCTTGCACTGGTCTCTTGAGCTTAACTGCCTGAGAAAATTTGGAAGCATGAAAGCAGTCAATCTTTGTGGGCTGTTTAAAGTCTCCTTCTATCAGGAAATATCAGTGTTTGTACTGCAAAAATCAGGGGAGAGAGAATGAAAGGAGAACATGAAAGAGCTACAAATTATGTTAACACTAAAGTCACAAGTAAAGAATTACTATGATGTATTAAAAGCACTTCCTCCTACAAGCATTTCTATTTCCTCCTTAACTTTCAAGCCTATAAAATACATGAACACTGAAGGGAAAATGGGCAAAGCCCACTGGATACTCATTTACTACCAACCCTGACAGCTGCACACCCAACAACGCAGCAGCAGACACACTGCCCCACAATTATTGCTGCTCCCATGGCACCAAAATACATGCAGCTCAGACATTGTCAGTAAATTTGTTTCACATTTTCCTAGAAAGCTCTTGAGGCTGGTTTCTGAAAGAGAACTAACCACCCACTCCCTCTTGGCAACCCATGGTCCTTGCATGATACAGTGGTGAGGTTGTGCCCATGTTCTTGCTAAGGTCTCTTCTCTACCCCATTTTTAACACGAGCTTCAGCTCTCCCTGCTGCCTTTATTCGGGATAGAATAGACAGCACGTTCAGGATGATATACTTACTTTAATACTGCCATAAACAGATTTTATGGCAGTAGAATCATTTCCAGCCAGACCTTTGGCAAAACATAAAGAATCCACACTAAGCTTATGATTTCTTCTATGATGTCTCAGACATAAAAGAGAGAATAGGGGTTTTTTTTGGTGTGTCTCACACTGAGTGCCTTTCTAGAGCCTCTCACACACGTGCTGTTTTTCCAACTTAATGCTGAAGTATTTCGAAGCCTCAATCTGTTCACTATGCCTTAAAATTGCCTCTTTTGGCATCTCTAGTAACACCTCTTCTGGCTCAGAGGCTGTTCTTTTGTCTTTTTCTTTCTATCTTTCCACAATATTTTTTCCAGAGCAAAGTATATTAATGAAATTATATTCTACTTTGAATGTGATTTTACAGCTTGACTACTAGAAGAAGCACAGAGTAGAGAAATTTCATTTTGAGTATCTTAGTGTTGGTGTTGGTTTGGAAATGGAGATGTTGGTGAAGAGGAGAAATGAACAGAATAAAAGAGCATAATAATAGACTTTGGTACCATGAAATGGTGTACCCAGATAGCTCAGATCTTGCGATTAGCTGGTAGAGTTGGCTTATGGCTCACAGAAATATCCTGCATTTTTCAGGAAATGAATGCTCCTTAGAAAAGTGAGATTCTATTTTATTGTTTTATACATAACTTCTAAGCCGTCCTGAGTAGACAGCTGTGGCTTTGCTATTTTTACTACTGTGCTTGAGAAGTTGTTCTTTCTTACTGCCAGGGCCTGCCACTCAGACCGTGTCAGGTGGGAGGACAGTCTTTGACTGTTCATAACTTTCCCACATTTCCCGCTCTTCTAAATATTCTTGTTTCTTTTTTTCTGTCAGATGTGGGTATGCAACTCAGTTTGCAAAAGGAACAGTTTGGTGTGTGTTTTCATACAAATATGCTTCAGTCTTGATCATTGATGAATGTGAACCCATCTAAGCTTCCACATCCCAAACTCTTCCAAATACAAGTAGAGGTGAAAGTATGAGGAGTCAAATTTGCCAAAGAAAACTGAGTACACAAAGGAACCTATTTTAGTTTAGGTTTGAATATTAACCACTTTTTAATTATTCTCTCTGTGGATATTATTTTTTTAATATACCATCTGAATGTAACATGTAGAAGTGACTAAAGCTCCCCTTAACTTATGGAATAAAGGCTTCATGACAGCTGCCTTGGTGAAATTTACCCTCTATGTAATTTCAGTCCAAACCTCAAATCTACAAACCAATTCAACTGATGATGTTGAACCTCTTTCCATACAGAATTTGAATCTAAGCAATTCTTGTTCCCGTGTTCAAAATATATGGATCGTGTGTAAAAGCAGATGTAATGCATTAATTGCTGGCATGCTGTCTCAGTATTCTAAAACCAAGTTTATTTTAAAAGGGAAACTCTATTAGTAATTAATATTGATGCTGTTTGATCTCAGAAAACCCTCTGAGTCTAGGGCAATTCAAAGTGCACAGCACATAAAGTTAGGGATGCATACTGAAACTCTAAAAATAAAACAGAGGATGCAAAGACATGAAAAATAGTCAAGAAGTCTGAAAGAATTCACACTCCTATATATGTTCATTTTGAAAAAGAAGCTATAGGAAATATTGAGCTGTGGATTCCAGAGTGACAGGGAAGCTATAAGGTGGGAAGACCAGGAATATAGCAAAAAAAAATGTGAGTGCCTTCTACAAGAAATATTTTTTATTTGAAAGGCAGCAAGGAAAAGAATTCAGTGGATAAACTTTGCCAAAAATTAGAACATTTCTCTGGCTGATAGAGCACCAGAGCAATATAAAATGGAATAAAAGCTGATGAATCACTGTCATTTCTATTGGTAAAAAAGCAATACAAGATCCTTCAATGTCAACATTAGATATGAAATGTGTTTCTTGCTGTATTAAATTTCATTTTATTGAAACAGCCAAGGTATGTTTTAACTCTTGACTACTCAGACTGTTCACTTTTATGCTGCATGACATGGAGCATAACCTTTCTGATAACAAAAGGGTTTGCAGGAGACCCCAGTCCCATTATAGGCAATTTTGTGAGATATCACATGCTTGATGAAGGTCATTCCTCTGGGAGAGGAATGAGGTTGCTGGTGATGAGCCCTGGACTGAGGTTCAAATTTAAGGTAGTTGGTTTGTGCCTTGGCATCCAGGAGCTCAGGAAACTGGGAAGACCACAGGAAAAATGAGGGGCAATCACAAAATGAGTAAACATTATTTACATTTTATTCTTACTGTGAGTTTCCTAAAGAAATTCTTGAGGAAATGCTAAAAGATGTGTAAGGCTCAACCCAAGGTACCAAGGAAAAATTGATTGTGAAACATAGGCTTAGGGTTGTGCTTGAAAAGAGTTGTGAGTAAAATGTTGGTGGGTGAAAGATATATGTTGGAGCAGATAAGGAGTTGCACATTGTTTTATTGGGAACTTGAGGTACTTTATAGCACTAAAAGGGAGGAGGAAATAAAACTAATCGGCTGTAAGTCTGGCACCTCCACACTTACACTGCTAGGGATAACATCCCCAGAGGCATTCCAGCATGGTGAACTTCATCATACAATATTATTGCCTAGTCTCAAATTTGTCTAAGCATTAGAAAACACTGGGTTTAAACTCTTTAAAAAAAAAAAAAAGTCAAGTCATTAAAAAGGGACTTTAAAATAAAGTGATTTTTTTAAAAAACTTTTGGAAATTTTCAAAATATGACTATTTTAAATATCTATTCTTACTGTGATCAAAAATTTTAAAAAAATACAATTTTCATGCTGATGCTGCATGTCAGTTAATCTGTTAGGGGCAGATTCAAAATCTACTGAAGGTGATAATGCAAATTCTACCTGGTCAATAGGTTCTTAGTAATTTCATATACTTCTCATTACTTTTCTTTCCATGCACAAGCTTTCATTTTTATACTCCTGCTAGCTTCTTAACCCACAGAATATATTTATTTTTCCACCTATTAACAGTGCTTTCTTATTGGCTTTTTGTATGGCTGTGGCTTTTTTAAAGACATAAAATGATGCATTATCTGTGCAAGGGGCCTCTCCACTGCCCTGATGTTCATTACAGAATCCACATACCCATCACCCTCCTATCTACATGGTCTTATTTGCCAGAAAGTAATATAATTACATTTATATGCCATCTATTTCATCTGTGTTTCATGCTAGTTAAATCAGTTTCTTATGCATTTGTTTCATGCATTCACCACAAATTGATATGTATAACCTATGCATATATTCATCTCGTCAAGTATTCATGTACTGGGTTCCTGTGTTCATTATTGACAGAAATTATTCATCCTAACGAATCCACAGGAACACCAGAAAGAGCATACAACACAAAAATAACTTAAATTATACAAAATGTACTAGGAAAAGTGAGAGTGTGTGTGTGTGTGTGTGTGTGTGTGTGTGTGTGTGTGTGTGTGTGTGCAAAACTAGCTCAGGCTGAAAAAGAAGAAAACCTAAAAGGACATTTGTGCATGTTGACTGGATGTGTGGATTTATAGAGCCCTTTTACCTTTCCAGCAATATGATCAGAAGGATCTGTGTGCCAAGAGTACAATTGTTTCAGAAAAATCAGCAACCAGCACTTTGCACAGTCATTATGTGGTGGTTAGAGCCCTCCCAAATACAGAAAGGGGAAATCAGCAACCATTAACCCCCCTTAGCTTTCCAAATGTATTCAGTGATTAAAAAATACTTCTAGTAAATGGGTGACTGATAATGGAGGTCTTTGGGGTGGTCTGTGGGGAGAGTAGCTTTGGTTGTTTCTTTTTTAAGAAGTGAATGTTCAGGTCCAGGTGCATCACTGGGCAGCTTCCTCCAGTTAGAAAGGAGCCAGCCTTCACTGCTGGGCTGGCAGCAGTACCCAGGAGTCACAACATAGGGCAGTGAAGCAGAGCTGGGGACTGATGTGCCTGAAGGTGGAAAGGACTGTACTACTGTACTACAATCCCCTTTGTTAGGCTGGCGAGTTTTGCAGGACAGTGCAGAGTGGCTGAAGGCAACTCCTACAACTTGCAGCATCTGTGGGATGTGTGGAGGATAATGTTTCTGATATTATGACAAGGTTAAGAGAGGCAAGATGCCCCTGAAAGCTCCTGCACTATTCTCGTGTGCTAGAACAGAAACATCCAGCTTCTGTTGTCCAACTATCTTCTCAATTAATTCATAAGATTTTTAAGGAAGGGCTACCTAGGCATACAATACTCTATAAAATAGGACTTTGACACTTGAGTGGATTGGCCATGTAGTGCTGATTGCCTCTTTTTACTGCTTTGATCCCAAGATCTTAAAGTGCTTTATAAATATTAATGAATAAAGACTCAGAAATATTCAGTCATTGTGTTTATGCTGTTGCTCATGTCACAGATGGGGGCAAACATATTAAGGCTACAATTTATTCCACCTTGCTTTACATTTCTGTAGATGAGTGAGTTATTGCAGTTCTCCCTCATATTCAGGGAAGGAAATGAGAATTTTTAAGGTGTGACTCATTTAATCTATTTTATACATTTATTTATAAGGAAAGGAATGATGCTGTAGAACTATCTGTTTCTCTGCATCACCTGTGAAGGGACTCTTAAGGTGACTCACTCAGATTTAGACATCTGCCTTGAGTGACTGTATTTGAAGAGAGGGACCATGGCTCGGTCCCAGCTGAGCCCCACTCTCCTAATTCCACGACCATGCTTTGATTAGATGACAAATACTGCACATATTGAGCTTCTCTATATTGTATCAGTGTATTGGTTAGCATCTGATATGAAAAATAGGAAGACAGTAAATTTTCTGGCAGTATCCAAACAGATTACTGGCAAATTGAAAGGTTATTAGACCTTTCAATTAAAAAGGTTAATTGAACACTCTCTGGAAAAGAATGGAAATGCTATTTTATTAAATAGCATTATTAAATATAATTCAAAAATGTAGGATTTTTTATCAATTGTCACTATATAGATGGGGAAAATGTTAACAAAGAAATCCCTTATAATTTTTTTTATGCTTGGATAAAAAAGTTTACCACATATAAACATCTAAAATGTTGCAAAGTACTTTGAAAACATTATAAAATATAACATTTATACTGCTGTATAAAAAAAGACATTGCAGACATCATCTGCATGTATCTGACAGCCAGTACTGACCAAGTGAAGGTGTCAAGAGAGGAATCTAGGAATCTTAACTTATGTCTGGTTTAGAATGAGGTGTCACATCGTCCAGAGTTCATTGCTTCATTAGCTATGTAGGTGAAGCTTTGGGTGACCAAAGACACAACCTTCAAACCATTTTCCTGAGATCAGTCCCACTCCTTGACTTTCAGTTCAACAATACAGTGAATACTATTTCTTCACCTTGAAAGAAAGTTCTGGCTAAGTAAGTAAGTAAGAAAAAAACAGATATGAACTGGCCATGAAATACTGAACCTTAAAATCTGAAGAAGTTATATAAACATCCCAGAAGTGAGAATCTGAACATTACACCCCGTAGATAAGTAGGGAGTTAAGAACCTAAACCTTCAAGGGGATTTCATGAGTTTGTGAGCAGATGCTCATTGTGATGTAACTGATGCCATGACAACAGGGGCTGGAGTCAATGGGGTTTTCATTTCTACATTCACTCTTTCTGTCTTTGGAACAGAATTGTTACTAAATGCATTTGTTAATTATTAATTAATAATTGTTTACACATTGATTATAAGTGAGAGAGATTCTTTTTTAGTATTATATGAACATCCTAAAATTTTATAGGCTTTCTAAATGAACAGGGTTCTTTCCAAGAACATCCCTGTACCTGCACAACATTCTCTTTCAAATGCTGTTGCCATTTAAGTAATTCACATGCAGCCACAAATATTTTATTTTCTAAAATGAAGCATAATGGTCAAGGATTCAGTATGTTTTCACAACTTCACATAGATTAAAGCTACCTGAGATTTTTACAAAGAAAAAATATCCCTTTTTATGTGTGTCTGGAAATCCTAGTACTTATATGTGAAAGACATAAAAAATGTATGATTCTGCATAGCCACGTTTATGTTATTGTATTATCTTTCCCCTGATTTACATGAGGCATAGGATAACTGTAACACACAAAGTATGTCACAAAGCAATGCACAATAGAACAGCAACAGATGTAAAGACTTTGTGCTGAGGTACACGCACTCATTGCCAGAGAAATGCAAGTTGAAATCTTCTCCACTGAAAAGTTTGCAACTTAAATGGAATTGACTTGATAAAAATGTTGACTTTTAGCCATTTGAAATTTAAACATCTAAAGTAAACCAATGATCTCAGCTTCTGTCCTAAATGCAGTAGAAGGAGATGAGCATTTCCAGCAGGTGATTCATTCCACCTATCTGAGGAATTTACCATAAATATTTGCTCTCTGATGATGCCTGTCATTTTCCAGAGAGATATACTACGTGATACTATTTTATTTATTGCCTTATTTCTATTAAGCTAACATCAAGTGAAGTGAAATCTATATATCAGTGAAAAAAAACATTTCTTTTGTTCCGTACTCTAGTTGACAGCTATTTAATTCCTGTAATCACAAATGAGAACAAGAACTTTGATTGAGCCATCCCCACCAATTGTCTAAACAATTTTGGTTACATCTTTAGCAGCCTGCCAGTGTTGATCTGAACATCTGAACATCTAGCATTCCTATGCTGGAAGTGTTTACTTTTCTGTTGCTGTTACTGCAAATATATCCCATATACAGGTCAACAGGACAAGTAGCCCAACAGAGCCAAGAAAACACCTTCTTTCAGGGACAATTCATGAAATGTAATCTCTCTCTGGATCAATATTGAAGACCTCTGACTTTTGAAAAAAAAAAGAATAGTTTGAGGCATGCTTGGATGTCTGATGAGAATAAAATTGATAAAGTTTTGCAATTTCTAGCATTATCACTTGGAGCAATTTAAAACATGTTGAAGAAACAGTTCCAGACTTTCAATGATTTTTAAAAAATCAACTGCTTGGGTTTTTGCTCCCACTGTAAATCATCCCAAGATGTCTCTGTATGATAACATTCAAACACAGCTTAAGCACTTTGGGGGGGGTTAGAAGTCCTCAAGTAGAAGAAGCATCTTGGGAGGTTTCTGTAAAAAAGGTTAATTGAACAGGTTGCCATAATAACATATCTTGTAGACAACACAGGAGATTCTGCATCCTTGATATTATGTTCTGGGACATTGTAAGAAACCATGTCTGTAGGTTTCTTTTGAATTTTTAGTTTGACTGATTAGAAGATAATTTATGACTAGCTTTTCTAAATGAATGAAAATTTCCAAATTAACTACGGTGATGTGACACAAATGCAAAAAGGCTGATTAGAAAACGGGTGAACAAGGGTAGCTGGCAACCTCTCAACCTAGAAGATTCCAGGAGTATAAAATGGAATCAAAGATGGAGGGAAATCACCTTTCAAGAGTTTCTGCTTGGATCAAATGACTGTGATAAGAAGAAATGCCATCGTGATAGCTGCCATAGTGTACCTACACAGGGAGATTAACAGATTCATTGTGCCTTGAAGGCTGCAATTTAAACAGTAGGAGTCTTCATTTTGTAACCTATCACATTTAAACTCTGATCAGGACATACTTTCTGAATAAAAGATTAAGACTTCATATATCAAAAAGATTTGCCCATTCTTCACACCGCCACAGTGAGGTAGCACAGCTGATGGAAGAGGAAATGCCCATGCTGAGGTGTACCTATAACATGTGATTATTACATTTCAGTAACTGATATTTTTTGATGAATGCCTGAACATCCAGCAGAGAGAAGGTTTTTCCTCCTTTACACAAGAGCTGTGCTTTTTGAATCACACAGACTGGCTGAGAGGAGGTGACACTGCATAGGCCAAACATCATTCAGCACCAGCTGAGCTCACTAGAATGTAAATGCATCCTCTCAATAGTCTTGCTTGAAAGACATCCGTAGTCATGGCACAAATATAAAAAGCAAGGACAGAGCATGACAGATTACAGTTGTTGGGCAAAAAAAGTCACAATCCTTGGAAATATTCAAGTCTACTGCAGAAGCAATCACCACTACAATCCCAGTTGCACTGGAATGAGAAGTAGGCCCAAGAACAATTATAGCAAATCTTTGACAACGCCCCCTGAATTAACTGTGGGTTTGATACAAATAACTGGTATTACTTTCTGTATGGTCACAAACAGAAATACTAGAATGAAGGAAATGATGGCTCTTCTTCTTGGATGATATGTATTTATATAGCCTACTATGAAGTTGACACAAAAGATTTATATGGCTGGGGATGCTTCTCAAAAAGTAATCTGGTCTAATATCTGAAAGCTACCCAAGTAAATTCCTATCACAAAATTTTGTGAGATTCTTCTGTTACCTCCCTCAGCAGTGTTATGTAGGCAACCCTTGTTCTCTTATTCACCTTATAGCAAGGATAAGAGCAGTTTAAGAAAAGGGAAAGAACTGTCTGGAATCTCAGAGTTATAGTTATACTGATATCAAACACCATAGAAAATAGCGTAGGTTTCCTCCTGTACATATAACCGAATGATCTTCCTTTAGAACAGGATAATCTCATAAATCATAACTGCCTATTGGAGACAGTTTTTATCTTAGGGACACCATTCTGTCCCATATATTCCTTAAGGCCAACTCAGGAAACAGCTATCTGATATAGGACAGAATCTTGTCAGAGTCTGTGCTGGGAATTTACACTTATGGACATTTGCACACCAGCATGTAAGTCTGTGCACAGGCTCTGTGAAAATTACTCAAAGCCCTATTGCTGAAGGAAAATGCAGACAAGGCTACACAGAAGCAGTTTCCGTCCTCATCATGACTTTTAATATTTTTGAGAGAAGAGAGTGGCTGCAGATGGCTGCTGCAAAGCAATGTCACAATGTGGGCTTTGCCAGGTACAAAATTTGCAATAACAGGAAAGAGATTGTATGTTTTGCTCCCTTTTCATCTTTGTAGTTCAGATTGTGGGTACAGGTGAAACCTATTAAACCCCTGTGGCTAAGGTATTCAATTTCTGGTGCACGCTCAACAGAAGTGGGACGCATATGGACAAGGAATTCCAGTAACTCCCTTTCTCCTTATTCATTGCCTTCCACTCTAATAGGAATGGTTGATTAAAAGGGAAGGGTTTCCTTGAAAGGTGCCACACACAGAGCTAATCTGCTCTTCAGTGGGAACAGCACCACTCCACGAGCCAGAAGCAGTTTCCATAACCACCTGTGTCTATCAACAGCAGTGCTGCCAAACGACCATTGTTACCTTAAGGGAACATTGAGGAGCTGGCAGTTAGTCCCTGACCTGTGGGTGGCTTTCAAGAACAAGATGAGCAGTTAAAATTTACATGAGTTAGAAGACAAAAGGAGACTTCAAGGTAGGAGGTTAAGCATTGGTGGGAAATATTGAATGTAGAGGCTGTTTTTTTTGGAAAGTAAATATGAACAGGACTATCTGGTGCTTTTCTTCTGCATTGCAAGAGATCTATGTGCCTGTTTTTTGGAAGGAAGTAAATTTTTATTTTCATTTCATGCTCTATATATTCCTACAGAATTAATATGTTGAATTCATATTTTATATTGCCTTCTACTGACCCACTGAATTGATGGATATCTCCTTCCAGCTACAATGAGCTATATCCCACTACACAGTAAATTCTAAATTCCTTCCTAACTCTGAATCAGATGCTTTTTCACAATGGATCTTTTTCTCTTGAAGCAACTGTTAATTGCTTTGCTTTTTAATGGGCATATTTTGCTTCTTGTTTTACCTTGTTTTACCTAAAATATGCACTGGTCACACCATCTTGATATTCACACAATGACTGAGGTTCAAGGGCACCTATGGAGATTGACCAGCACAACACCTGCTCAGGGAAAGGTTAGCTAGAACAGGTTATCCAGGATGGTGTCCCTCTGGAATTGAGTAGCTACAATGAGAGGGGACTCCACAACCTCTGTGGGCAAGCTGTTCCTTTCTTTGTCCACCCTGACCATAAAAGACTACTTTCCTATGTTTGGAATTTCCTCTGTTTTAGTCTGTGACCCTTGCCTCTTGTCCTATCAGTGAGCACTTGGAGAGGAGTCTGGCTCCATCTTCAGCACCCTTCCCTTCCCTTCCCTTCCCTTCCCTTCCCTTCCCTTCCCTTCCCTTCCCTTCCCTTCCCTTCCCTTCCCTTCCCTTCCCTTCCGGCATTTATACACATGCTTAAAATCCCCCTGAGCCTTCATTTCTCCAGACTGAAGATGTTCAGATGTCTTTCAGATTTCTTGTGTGGCAGATGCTCCAATCCCTCAGTCTCTTCAGGACCCTATGCCAGATTCACTCCTGTATATCTGTTTTTCTAGTATACATCCACTGCAGCACCCAGCTGTGTGAGTTATCCCTTTAATCTCACTCATCCTAGCAAGTTCATAGCCCTGTAACAGCACACAGACACCCAATTCCTTCTCTTTTTTGTCCATGCTGCAGACATTAGTGTGTAGCACTTCAGAAAGGTATACTTTCTTGTGCTAATTTCAGAGGCAAATGTGTGTGTGTCGTTCCTCCCCATGCCAGCCTCTTAGGTTTTTTGTTGGGGTTTTTTTTTGTTTTGTTTTGTTTTGTTTTTTGGTTTTGTTTTTTTTTTTTTTTGTGCATGCTCACTTGGTGTGGGCACCCATGTATTCTGGTTTGTTTTTGTTTTTGTTTTTAATTACAAGTTCTTCCCTGTCCACATCAGCCTAAGCTTATTTGCCAACCCCATCCACACTGCTTGAGTACCCTTGTTTTTTCTAGAACAATGCAACTTTTTGAAGATCTGGCTGCTTTTTTATTCATTTTGAAGAGCCCTCAATGATTCCCCGTATGATGGAAATCCTTCAAAAGCAGTTATTCACTTAATAAAAGGCCTTTCTATAATATGGTCCATCTAATGCAAAGTACTAAGAGAGTTCCCAAGTTGTCATCTGAGCAGGCTAAGAAAGAATGCAGAAAGCTTGAACAGGATTTCAGAGTGTCAGGAGGTTAAAAAGCCTCTGGAAACAATAGGAAATTATTGCCTTTGTCACAAATTTTATCTTTTCCATAGTGGAACATGAATTTGGGGAACAAATTCAGAAAACTAAGAATGAGTATTACATTCCAGAGGGTGGCATCCCAGCCCATGGCAGGGTTGGAGAGCAGAGGAGTTGTAATTTCATGATCTTTAGGTCCCTTCCAACCCAAACCACCCTGTTGTTCTATGATTTTCAGAGTATTTCTACCATCTTTATTTTCTACAACAAAGATAAACTACTTTATTGTCTTTCAACATAAGCCTCAATTTTATTTCAGTCATCATTTGGAAACAAATTTGCTTTGCTTCAACTTTTATAAAAGTTTATATTGAGTCTTCCTTTCTCTTTTTTTTTTTTCTTTTTTTTTAATGATAAACATGATACACCACTGACCACTGTACACCTCAGTTGAAGTGCTGTAACATGAAACTATATTCCAAAGGAAAACCATATCATATTTGGTCAGGGAATTTATGTTCCACAGCACTTATGTGACCTTGGCTGCAATGAAAGAAAGAAAGGGACTTCAAAGTGTCTAAGGCTTTTGGAGCTTGCTAAATAGTCAAAACTACAGCCATTGTAGGCATGTGAACTCACAATCACCTTTTTCCTTATTGGCAGGCAGAGATCCTCTGGAGTGTAATAACAAGAAAAAGCCTCTCTGACTCTGTTGTGGCTGCTTTGCTGAGGGTGGTAGTGACAAGATCAAATGCCATTTTGGCACTTATTTTAGGTATGCTGAGTCTCACTAAGTTGTAAAAATACACTAGTGGTCTTATGCTACCGGCCTCCGGATCAGCACAAAATACCAAATGAGATCAAAGCGGTGATGGAATCTACTGAAATAATAAGAATGGATGATGATAAATGACCCCAAAGAGTCTGGTCGAATATCACAATAATACAAGTTTAAGACAAAAAAATCTTAATTTAAATGAGCACATCCTGTGACAGCTACTTTGTCCTATGAGATCCAATAAGAGACTTTTTCTTTACCTTAGTCTTTTCTGTCTCATGCTAATAAAAATGTAAAAACAAAATATATCAAAATAATATTCAATATTATCGAAATCTGTTAGTGTGCAACCCAGGTTTAGGAAGATGAGACCACAGAAACATGGAAAGATAATTCAAAAGCGAGGAAAATAAAATCCATCAGCTCAGTGTGGATGCAACACAAACAAAGCACAGCATCAAGTACTGCACTGTATATTACAAGGCTATGAGCTCACGTGGAAAATAAGTGTGCATATGTAACTATCTACACACCCAACAAATGTCTCTACAAGCAAACGTTTTCAAACAGACATTATCAGAAGGAAAACCTTTTGAATTTATCTGGCTTCTTTATACTTTAATAATTAATTACTTGTTTACATCAGATGGGTCCATCATATTACTTACTACGTATGAGTCAGAGTTATTTGTGCTTCCAGAAATTGAAGAATGCTATATTCACCTAAGTCATATTAATTCCAGATAGTAGTTCAATTCATCCTAATTCTTTTTAAAGTGCCAAAAATCTTTCTGATTAATGATAATTAACAAGCTCACTAGTGGAGAGTGAGAAATTCAAATATTTTGGTAATTTCTAGACCCACCTGAAAAACATTTCTAATAACACACGCAGAGAAAGAAATGCAGCATTACACAGCAAGACTGCAAGGAAGAATGACAATTCTAGAATCAAAATATTCAGGAAAAGCTCTTGCTAAACTCTTATATCTAGGTAACATCTGAATGAAATTAATTAAAAGGAATTCAAAATCAGATATTCTTTTATCTAACATAACTTCTATACACTCAAGATCCAGATCCTACACTTCTGTTACTTACTTAAATACTGTTTGTCTATGCACTGATTTCAGTGTTGAAATATTTGCAGCACCCTGCTGGGACAAAAATACTGTGTTAAAGTGATCTTAGTAGCTTGCATGTATATGACATACACAGGGAACTGGAAGCCTTCATGTGGGTGGTAGATGATGGATGAATGCCAGTGCAGTGGCAATTCCTGGAATACATATGTTGTGCAATGACAAAAAATTGACAGGGAATCATTGCAGACATGCTGTCTGTGTGTCTAGGCCATGTTTCCACTCTGTTTCAGAAGGGAAGGATTATTGCTTGATGACATCGTAATAGAAGGTTTTTCTCCACTCATTATTTGCATCTTACTTAAAAAGGTCATAACTCAGTTCCCAATCAGCAGGTACAGTTTATTGCTTTATGTGGAAACAGTTGCTACAACTAAATTCAGCAGCCAGTAGAATAAAAAAAAATAAAAAAAAAAGAAAAAAGAAAAAATCTAACAACTTTCAATAGTAGCATTCAAGAAGATGCTCCATCAAGAGTTGTAAAAGGAGCACAACATGTTTTTCCAACTAAGTGGCTTATTTTACAGAGTTAAGTAGGTTTTTGTCTGTGTTGTTTTTGTCCCATTTGTGGGAGTGTTGATGTTTCTTTTGGTGTCTAATTTAACACATGGACATTCCAGCCAGTTTTCACTGACTGCTTCGTACAGCCCTGTGGATTATGCACTTGGCTTTGTGTCAGGAATCTATGAATACAAAGCCTGTTGAGTATGTGATTTCATACAAAGTTCTATCCATACTTATTTGCTTTCAATGAGCACTGAAATGGGTGAATGCATTTTTGCTATTTAATTATGCTGCTATCAGACCACTGTCCCCAAGAAACTGTGATATCTGATAAAAAATATTTGACATCAATAAAAAAAGCAAGTTAGAAAACTGTACAGTCATACAAAAGGTGTGATAGCTACAAAGAGAGCCAACTTACAAAGGGGCTAGTGACTCACCCAGCCAAGTTAAACACGACACAATTGGGGCTAATTGACTTCCCTCCTTCGACCTCCCAAGTATGAGTTTATGAAAGCCTGGAAAGCTAAATTAACCCCAATTGTGTCTTGTTTGACTTGGCTATTTAGGTTAAATGGATAACCCTTTTGTGACTTGGCTCTTTTTGTAGATATAACACCTTCAGATAATTAACCTTCCCTCCTTCCCACCTTTCTAAAACAGCTTTTGCCTTAGTTTACATGTTTTGATTATGATGAAAGAAGAAGCAAAACTACATTTTTGAGAGGACAAGCTTCTCACAGAATAAAGCAAAATACAAAACATGAAAGCACATTAGAAATAATTACAAGATAGCAGTTCACAGCAGGGATTCAAGGATGATATGGGGACTGGAGCAAGAAATTGGCATGACATAGAGTAGGTGAGATATTACTGCATAAAAGAAGAAATCTCACCTTCTATATATTTATCAAATAGCACATAATATCAAGCTGCCAATTCACATTGTTTCATCTAAATTCAAACTTTACTGGTAAGCATGTATGAAGCCGTTCCCTCTGACTTCAGCAGAAGTTGCTAAGCACTCAGAGTACACCAGAATATAATTATAACTAAAATGCTCAACAGGGGTTGAAGAATCTTGTGGAGGTTCTATCTGTTCAGGAAATTCCTTTTTATTGCAGTATTAACTCTGGGGGGTGGCTCAGTATGGTGACTTTACATGGACTTAAGATAGAATGATTTGGGTTGGAAGGGACCTTAAAGGTTAACTAGTTTGAAAGCCAATGCAAGGGCTAGGACAACACGAAAAGGTATTAAAATGTGGTCATGGACCATAGCAACTCTTCACAAGCTTATGGTATGAAAATACAGAAGATCCACTTGAGGCAGGCAAAGTTTCATGGGTTTTACCTGTGGAATTTTCTCTCTTAGTATCTGAAAAGCTGCAGTGTTCTCTGACCTTGCAAGGCATCTGGATGAACAACATTCCCATGGCAGGAGCAGCATCTGGAGATGGTTGTGTAAGACAGGTACTGAGCTAAATCACTGTCTGGAGATGATTCTCATGTTCCTGTGACTATAGGAGGAGCCTAGATGACTGGGTTCAATAGATCAGGTTATTGAAATAAATTCACCCTGAAGCACTCAATACAGGCCATATATCAGCATTCCTGAAATTATACCTGCCTAGTAGAATCAGGTCCATAATAGTTAAAGAAAATGAATATGTTAAATGAATATAGGATGTGTTAGTGGAATAGTCTTCTGTGATTTATTTAATGATAACCATGGATCCCAGCAACGCACATCTTTGTAAAACCTGGGAAGGATGAAGCATAAGAACTCAAAGCTGTCCATTGACATTTTTTAATAATCAGATATTGTATAAAAGCCTTTTTGTATAAGGAGTTTTATGAGCCACAGTCTTTTGTGAAAACAGCAAGAATATAAGACTAACCAGTGTACTGTTAGCTGCCCACATACCATCTAGCTAATACAGAAGTCTAAATGTGCAAAACTTTGAAAGAAGCAGGAAAGGATGAGTTACCTCTAACATAGCATAAACATGTTTATATTCTTGTATCAGAGAATCTATGCATCGGGACTAAAGACTTTGCTGAGACTTTCTTAGCAATATATTAAAAATCAAGATGATAATATTAACAACAAATATAGAGACAAATATAGCTACTAATATTAAGGCTTATTCATAATACACTGGTAAGGAAAAGTATGTGAGCTTCAAAAAGAAGAAATGGGACTTCTGAAGAGGTTATCAATGTGAAGAGGTTCAGAGTGGGTGCTGTTTGCTCCTTTACTTGCCTGATTTTGTAATCAGCCACTTTTCTGAGAACATCTAATTCCTGATTAGGAACGGAGATTATCTCAGCTTCCTACAGTTCAAACCAAGACTTTATTAGCTGCTCCCATCAGGTGTGTCTATGTATCAGCTTGGAGTTTGGTATGTATACAGTAGATATCCACTGATGGCCAGGTGAGTGCTGTGGCTTTCAGAACCACATAGGTTTAAAACTGGTGTTAACAGAAGGCTGCAATCAGTTTCTAAGGTCAGGAAAGTTCATTTGTTCTTTTTATGGTAGGATTTGTCAATAGAATTTTTTGCCTATTAGGCAAAGTAATGTGATAACTAAAACCTGTAGTGTCTCAGCTTAGCCTAGTTTGCATAGGTATATTACAGAGAAATGTGCTCCGTTAGTGACCTTTTCTGTCACTACTGAAATTTCTGTACTGATTAAACCTTAAGTCATTATTTTGTACACTCGAGGTGTTCTGTACTTCAAGAGAGAAAAAAAACCACAGAATCCAAATGGTCTTGACTTTCTAGATGGCAAAGTCACAAGTTCTGTCTGGATCTGGCTTTTAAATAGTGCTCATACAAATGGAATAATGACTTTAAATTCCATTTTTATACCCTAGAGCATTCAAAGTAGGAAAATTCAGGTTTAGTGCTTACAGTCTGAGTCCCTCTTAATTTAAATGGAAAGCTTTCCAGTACTAACAGAGGATTAAAAAAACAGAGCAAACAATTTATTTGGAAAGTAAAGCTGCCTTGATATCTCATGTCATCCCACTGCTTTTGAGAGAAAGGTATTCTGAAAACAGATGTAAGTTTTAACCAGAGAGCTTGTGCTGGAAGTCTGCTTGCCAAATGTCCCACTGTTCAGTTTATGTGTCCACAGTTAAAATAAAGGCAGAGAATGAGTTAGAAATTGTGATTATTTTTGAACTTTCTCCAACAGTTGCTGCAGAATTGGTTTTAATTTTTTTGATTTTTTTTTGTTTTTTATATTGAAATGTGGTCAGTGAAAATTATCACTTGTAATGGTCTTTTCAAATTTTTTTTCCCAAAGGTGCCATAGTTCAGAAGGCATCTCCCTTCCACCCTGTCCCATTCCAGCTACCAAGCTCTTTCCTTTCATGAGTATAATGATTATCAACTTATTTTTCAGCTAAGGGGGAAGAGGAGGGGGAATTTAAACTGCCTGCCTGACAATGCTTTCAAATGGTGATGAAATGTCTTCTTCGTATCTGAAGAGAACATGATTATTAGCACTGAATCTGACAGACACGATTTCTGAATATTTTTGTCGCATTAATTTAAATCAATGTAATGTTTGAAAACATTTCAGCCCCTCAAACAGCTGATGCAGCTTAGATTCAATTATAACAAATTGCAACACACTGTCAAGTCTTTTTACCAAGTCATTAGTCAGGGATTTTGAATGCACGGCCTCCGAACGGAGTTCGACTGGCTGACAGCTCTAATTGTTGGGAACCGCTAAAGGATTGCTAATGAACTGGGGGATCTGTTGGGCCTGTAGCTTTCTTCAAGGATGAAATTTTTGAAAACTTTCACAAGATCAAAGCGGCATAACATGGACCATTTGCTAAATTGTCAGCAGTGGAGTGAAGCAGTCTGAGTCCCAGCTTTAAAGCTCAAGCTTCAGTAGAAAACACCATGTGCCTCCTGCCCCTGAGCTTTTTTCATGTGTCAGTAAAACCATAGTGAGAAACAATGACTTGAAGAAAGAGCCCCAGAGCCACCATGGCTGCTATGGCTTAATTAGGAGGAGCAGGAAGGGAGATGAAAATTCCTCTCTGTTAGTGGGTGCAAGAGGGAGGAAGTGTCCAGCACTGTTACAACCAGGCCCCACAGTTACTTAGCTTACAGCTTCTAAACCTATTACTGGTCAGAGAGGCAAATGATACACAGGAGCAACATAAAGTCTTCTTCCCCAAAAAGACTGGAGTAGGAGTTGCCAGATTTGCCTTCAGGACCCAAAGAGAGGTTGGTCTCACCAAACACTTTGCCATCAATGTCAGGGAGACCAGACCCTTCCCCTCCAGCACCTGCTCCAGCAGCCACAGCAAGCAGCAGGAATGTTCCCATTGAGCTGTGCTGGACACCAAACCCATGCCTGCTGTGGCTGGCCAGCACTCTGCAGCCAGTGAATCGCTCCCAGCTGCTGCTGCTGCTGAACAAATACGTTGCCTCATGTTACTCAGAGGCAGAAAGCCAATGCAGGGAAGGGAAACTTTTAAACTGATCTTAAAAGAAAAGAAAGATATGAAAACCTGTCTCCATCACTCCCATCTGGTTTATATTTTCCTTTCATATTCAAGTCTTATTTAAGTCTGATCATTTTTTTTTTCTCCTTCTCATTGAAATTTACTATGGTATCCTTTTACCTAAAGAAAATAATGCCTGCTGAGCTACAGTAACATTGGTCAATTACCCAAATGTCTTAATATAGAAGTCTGCCAGGGGGAAAGAATGTTTGAAATAAGATTTACATTATTACTTCTTTAAATTAACACTTCAACAGGACTCAAGGAAAAACAAACTCTTTCCTCCTCACACTGTGTGAGGTACAGTACCAAGCTGCTGTTATCCTCCCCAAGACAAACTGTGTTTAAAAAACAACACAGAGGGCATATAGTGAAAAATTTTTGGAGTGTCTGAAATGGAGGCAGTAATTTTGAACATCATTACAGTATGTAGCACCTTGAATATGAATTTTGCATCTCACACCTACTTCTAGAAACATACTTCATATCTCTATTACTCTGTCTTTCCACCAGATACACATCAGCCACATGAACTTTCTGAAGTAATATTGCTGAGTCTTTCTACAGGGCTTCTGTAGGCTCTGGTCAGCAGATGTGGAAGAAATTTCCTTTCCTTTTTCCAAGAAAAAACTTGTCAGGGAGATATGAGCAATTTATACCTGTCCTCTGCTTTAACTTTCATTTATAGTCAAATACTCAGTCTGAAAATAGGTATTGTTTACTTTATTTTTTAATAGAATTCTTAAATTAGACATTTAGCAGCTGGTCTAACATGCAACAGAGTTGCAATAGTATAATGGTCACTATAAATTTTCAACCGATCAAGGAAGAGATGAATCCCATTCATTTGTACATGGGGACTGGTTTTTACACTCAATTAACCATTGATTTAATAGCAGCAGAAAATTCACAAAGAGATCTAATACTGCTTGGCTTAGAATGTAATACACTGGTAGCCACAGATATTGAGTTCTATTTTAGATGAAAACTTAAATTACCAAATTGACTTGAAACATTCCTCAGTTTTCATTAGGAAAACACATATGAGTACTTTTCTTCTCTCCTAATTTTAGGCATTAGACTGAGCTAATGAGCAAGATTCCTCTGTACTTGTTGAGTAAGTCACACTATTTGTTTTCAACATGTTATCCTGTGACTGGAAAAATGTGGTAGAGCATCTGTCTTCCTCAGTTGGCTCTAGAGGGAGCCCAAATGACAAAATTGGACTATACACCCAATTTTTAGAGTTGAAGTTAGGGCATAGAAAACCCAGCTGAGAGAGCCTAATGACCTGGTTTTGGATTCACTGAGAAGTCATCCAGTTCAGGTCCAGCAAGACATTGCCAGTGCAGGTGAAGGAACAGTGAAGTGAAGATGTTACCAAACCAGAATTAAAACAGGCTATACTGCCCTGCCTCTCAAAGAGTAAGTTTCACATTGATAATCTTCTCTAACTTATCTTAAGAGTCTCACTGGGACGTAAACACCAGGCTCTTTCCCTGGGGTTTTCATGCCAGAGTGAGTACCGTCAACACTGAGCACTGGAACAAACATGGGCTGTAGTTGTGTTACCCAGCTGCTTGGTGTTTTGAGCATGGAACTGAAGTGTGGAAGTGCTTGTCCAACCAAGGGTGACCCTAAGCCTTGATTCACAAGATAAGATGCTCTAGTCAGTTCACTGTCATGGATTTTATATTTTTCTATCAAGGAGCTTCTGACAAGGTTGTTCCACAGGCTGGGAACTGGGACACTTCCATTCTAGTCTATGATCCCATAAATGCTTACTATGAAATAGGTGGTGAAGGAGTAGTTTCAGCATAATACTAATGGAAAGAATGTCTGTGAATTCAAAGTGAAGTCTAGATTTCAGAAATTAACATTCAGGGTGCAGTTTACTTAAAACAAACTTGTCTCTTTAGTTACCCTACTGAATAACACAGGAAGCCCTTGTCAGGTTGCATTTTGTAGATCCCAGTCAGGGATGCCTCAGTCTTCCTGGAGCCTCTATAGGAATTCCATAAACCTAACTCAGGACTCTGAATCACTCAAGTGAACAAAGGCCTGACTATTATTGCAGGGCAAGTTCTATAGCAACTGCCTTTTCCCGTGTGTCTATTCTCAGTGAGCACTGCTACTCAGCTGTGTGCAGCCCCCTGAGCCTCTGGGGCACACCACCTACTTCCCAGCTTGTTGGGCCAGCTCCCTCAGCTTTCTGACACAAAACTCAGGGACACTTTGGAGGACATCTCACTCTGGAAAGCAGGTTGGACAGGCCAGCATCACGTTTGCCTTCTGGTTAAAACACCCCAACACTCCTTCAGAGGAATTTGTGCTGAATGCCAGTTACATGCTTTCTGGCTGCTGAGACACGCTACGTGTGCCCTCAGCTTCTAGCTACAAAAGCATTGCTCTGGTTGGCTGCAGCACTGTGCCTCTCTATTTAATGCACCCTGAACTAACTAATCACACCAAAAATATGTATCATGGGTTGGAACAATGGAACCTTGAAGAAATATAGGACGAAGTACTGTGTAATACCAATGCACCTCTGGAGGAGGTTGATCCTGGTTAAGTGGCCAAGACACATCCACGTGTCCTCAAGCCCAGAGGTGAGTCCCTCTCCCTATTTTTATTAACTGATATATATAACTTACAGAATCAGAGAATCATTGAGGTTGAAAAAGACCTTTAAGATTATCAAGCCCAAGGTCAGCCTAGCACCACAACCATGTTCATCATTAAACCAAGTGCCCTACCTGCGTGTTTTTTGAACACTTGCAGTGGTGGTGACTTCGCCAGTTCCCTAGACATTCTGTTCCAATGCATTACAACCCTTTCCATCAATTCTTTTTCCTAATAGCAAATCTAAACCTCTATTGGTGCAACTTAAATGTATTTCCTCTCATCCTATCACTGTTGCATAGGAGAAGAGACTCACACCCACCTCACTACCACAGCCTTTCAAGCAGTTGTACAGCAGTAAGGTCTTCCCTAAGCCTCTTTTTCTCCAGACTAAAAAAAACCCACTTTCCTCAGCTGCTCCTTATCAGACTTGTGCTCCAGACCTTCACCAGCTCCATTGGCCTCATCAGGGCCATACCCAGCACCTCAGTTTCTTTCTTGTAGCGAGGGGCCCAGAACTGAGCACAGGATGCAAGGTGTGGCCTCACCAGTGCCAAGTACAAGGGCACAATTCCTGCCCTGGACCTGCTGGCCACACTACTGCTGATACAGGCCAGGATGCCGTTGGCTTTCTTGACCACCTGTGTTTTCAATATGTGGTACATACAGACCATAATGGTTTTGAGTTGCCCATCTTTATCTGAAAACTAGGAATGGTTATACTTCCTTACATCCCACCTGGCTGTTTTAAAGTACCAAGACACTTAATTAGCAACCCTTTACAAGGATTAAGCACAAGGTGTACACTGTTGTGGAAGGTGGACACTAGCTTGGTTCAGCAGCTCTTGGAGGAAGTGGCACAAGTCTTGATGCCTACTCAAAAGTTGTTACTTATACCTGAATTTTCTGGTAGAACCTGGACCAGGAGCTTGACTTCAGTAGCCAGTTAGAACAATGTTTAGTAATGGCTTTCCTTTCTGTTTTTTCCTTTTCCTCTTGTGCTTCCTTAGAAAAGAACTCAGACCTGAATCTCTGTTTACAGAAACTGCTGTTTACCAACTGTTGTAAAGTGTTACCTCTTCTATTTAATTCCAATTTACTAATGAAAAATATCCTTTCTGTCAGGAAAAAGCAATTTCCCTCTATCTGTGTCTTGAAACATAAGAAAACAAAACAGATGCTTGTTGCATTTAATAAAGAACATGCATATGCATTGAAAAAACTTCTAGCTTATTTTTGCGATGCCAATATTTAATTATGTTCATTTTGCATTTTTAATTAGAAGGCAGAACAGATGGTGAAGGCACAAAGTAAAGGAAAGTGTCCATTCATATAACCTGCTACGTGATGCCAGAAAATTCCTGTGCTTAGAGCCTGATCCAAGCTCTACTGAATCCAGCACAAGCTTATCTGTCAAATATCAGGGGTCTAGAGGAGACCACAGAGCAGGGCTTTCCTGAAATCAGTTTTTGTGGTGCGTACTTGATTGGATTGTTGGATTGTTTTTTCTGATTTTAAGGCAAATTTTGGTTGAAGGTCCCATGGGTGACCTTCTTTCTTACTTGTCATCCTGTAAATCAAAATTAACTATTTGTGTAGAATTAATTTCAATTCCAAACCTTAGCTGGGAAAATGTCTCACTGTATATTGTGTACTAACAATAACAATTCATGCAGTTAATGGCATAAGTCACAGAGAGAGAAAGATAAAAGTTATTTAGATAATTTTCAATGTCACTGAAAAGCAGAAGCTGAAACAGATCAAAATTTGAGTTCTATGCTTAATTCAAAAACACATAAAATGAATCACTGTACTTACTTATTTCACAAATGAAATATTTGCTTCTTTGTCTTTTTAAAAATATGCCAATGTTAACAAAAGAATTTTAAATACATTTAGTAGACACAAATATATCTCAGAAAGGAAAATGGAATTTTCAGCCAAATGAAATATTTATATTGACCTAAATTGAAATTCTGTGTACATGTGTTATGGGTGTGTTTGACTGTAACTTTTTTTAAGTGTGTGTGATTCATCATTTGTCTGACATCAGTCACAATGATATTTCTCCTGATCTCCAGGCAGGAAATGGATGTTCTTAATCAATATGTCATGAACTTTAGCTATATAAATGGCACTGCTGAGACTGACAGTAGAATATTAAAGCATGTCAACAAATTTAAGAGCATTCAGAAGAAACTATTATTGGAGGACTTCAAAACAGGCTTACAGTAAATTTGATCTGTTTAGCTCATGAAAAAGATCAAGAAGTAACTTGATTGTGATATGTAAGTTATTAATAAGAACTGTCAAAGGGAAATTAAAGCCTTTGAGACAAATTCATATTATTAGTAAGAAAAATTTCTAACAAACAGTGTCATTAAGTATTGGAAAACCTACCAAGAGCAGTGCATTGTCTTCTGCCTCTTGAAGTTGCCCAATCAAGAATGAACAGAGAATGTAATTTAATCCAATCATTTCCAGTCACCTTCTCCATAGCAGAAGGAGAAGAAAGAATCAGTCCCCTTATAGTGAATTTAAGTCTATTCAAAATATGCTTCCTTTTCTCGATAATCTTTTGCAGATCCTCTTAAAAGGGGTCTGCCACTTTGAGTCAAGCACGAATTATTAGTCTCAATTCTGGGGTAACTGACTCTACAGATGTTCTGAGTAGGTGGTCTCCTGGTACTCTCTGACCTTTAAAGTCCATGAATCAGGAATTTTTCATATATATGTATTTATTTATAAAATATCGTTACATATAGGTACGACTGCATTGATTAATTACATATGCTTTTCAATAATAGCAACGAACTACCAGCACAGTACAAACAGCAAATTGCTAACATTTTCAGGAAAAAAAATTCAATGAGCTTCAGACATAAAATTAGTCACTGAAGAGATCTGTGCATAATTTGGCAATAACTAATAAGCCCAAGAATTTTGCAGTCTATTTGAGAACAATTTGCAAAGAGAAAACAAAGCAAAATTCTTCAGATAAATTATTCATTTGAATTAGTCATTTAGCTCTAGTAAGGAGTTGTAGACTTTTTGAAAATATGTGGCAAGGGGATACAATTTTAAAGAGGTTGAAGCAAAAATACTCTGCTCTTCTAGAGTTTGTTTCATCACATGTTCTCAAGGCACTTAATCATTAATTATGCTGAATATTAATTATAACCATTTTACATTTGAATAAACTGAGGCACACACGGTGCCTTGCCTATGCTCACACAGCAAGTGGGGATAAAAGTTGGGAAAAAAATCTGTCATCTTACTAACAATTAAATGTGTTCCCTGTAAGTATTCTCTTAAACTTTGCTACCCCATTACATAGTTAAACTTTATTTCTGATGGAAGCAAGTGTTATGTGACCACAGTGGGTTTTTATTGTCTTATTATGAGGGCAGAATAATTTCAGAAGACAGAGATCTCAGAATTATTGAGGAAGGGATTTGCCTGACCACCTGTTTGCCTGACCACCTTTTGTGCAGGTGTCTACATCTGAATCTGCCACTATAAATTCTCATTAAGGTCAGTGGCAAGGAATAAGCACATACAGGGTGTGAATCACTTCACGGTAGGGTTGGTGCCTACAATTGTCAGATGTGCCCCAGAGTGCCCCAGGGTAATTTCAGATGTAAGCAGAACCACAGAGTCCTACATGTTGGGAAGGGTCCCTGCGGATCTTCTGCTCCTGCTGAGACAACTTAGATAACTAACTTAGATAAGGTTGCTCAGGGCACTTGGTTTCTGAATAGATACAAGAATGTTTTTGAGGTTATGGCTAAACCTAGATGCAATCATCCCCACTGTGATTTGTAACACTCTTGGAAAGGAAGCCTGACAGAATAGAGATCCAAGACAACCATGTGAGCTAAAACAATATATTGAACACAAAGACTAGGATTCAGTTAGCTAAACAGGTGCTATGGAGTGCAGGAAGGGGAAGGTTTCCCTTTCTTTCTTCATACCTGCCAATCTGGGCAGATTTCTCTGATGCTCTAAAGGCAACTTAAGTGGCCCAGGGTGACTATTCCTTATGCAAGAGCATGCTGTCTGGAGTGTAGCAGCTCAAGATTCACACACCTGGCCACTGAAGTCACCCATGGCCATGGCTAGATGTGATCTAGGTGGTTACTCTCCCACTGTCATTAGTACAGAGCCTGAAGAGATGCTTCACTCTTCCTAAGATAGACACACATCTTTGAGGAGCTGAATAACTTCTCAGATTTATTATTCTGTATTAAGTCTAATTCCACTGCAGGAATCTGGAACTAAATCCCAGCGGTCTTGAGCTCTCAGACTTAGCAGATTGCCAGAATACACTATTGTATTTTCATGAGATATATAATCCATGACATTTAGAAAGCATGTTGTGAAGTAGAACAGTAAATGCTGGTGTTATGTGTTTACAACCGATTAAGGTGACAAGTAGGCTAAATATTGTGATCTGATATAGGTAACTGCAAAAAAAATGTGGGACTTGGGCCTCAAATCATCTGCTAAAATTGGACATGTTTGGATGCAGGCAGAGCTCCAAAATTACTATCATTGTTGCTGCAAAACTAGCAAAGAATCCTGATTTAGAAGTAAAATATACGTCCTGTTATTTATAAACCAGAAGTAAGGGTAAAGAATATGTCTTTGTAAACGTTTGTTAACATTGTGATTTTGAAAGATGAAGTAGTCATTCAAACCTAGTCCCATTTTCTCCTAGCTTCAGATTTGATCCATCAGTGTTACCATTTATCTTCTCATTTCGGGTGTATTTGGTCTTAAGGGCAAAGTTATACCTTGATCATAATTTGGAAAGCATACATAAGGAAATCATTCTAGGAAGGAATTTACAAATGATTTAAGAGTCTGTTTACCTTGAACCAGTTTATAGAGGTGTCACCATGATTCAGCACATCATGAACCCTTCATTGTTTCAAAGAGTGTGAGAGATCAAGAGATGCCCTTCAGCCCTTCTCAAAATAGTTGTTTTGAGCCTTTCTTTGATTAAGAGAGTTCCTTATCTAGTTCCTGAAGGTTCAAGGGCATTTTTCCTCAGTGTGTTGACCAAATAAGATTTGATTTTAGTGTAAAGTAGTGCCTCAGGTACTTCCTATGACACAGGTTTCATTGCAAACATGTTTTCATTCCAAACAGAAAAAAGTACCTTAACACTTCCAAGTCTTCCATGTCACTGCTTCAAATTCTTCTGTCTACATGCAACAATAGATTTATTCTTGATTTGTGACTGCACTTGTAGATATTTTAATTTCAAATTCCTGCTTCTTGGCTGCAAGTTTCTAGAATACAGTTAACCAGACAATGCTTTACTTATTACTATCAAGTGAATAAAAATCTGTCTAGTAGCTAAATTTTTAAAATATTTGACATGCATATGACCATACAGTTCCTATTCCTTATTTCTGCTTCCAAGTCTTCTCTTACTTTGGATGCTTTGCTTGAATAATTGTTGATTTTTTTTTTGTATTATGGATCTTCACATTTAGGGCACTCTGGAAACCATACAGCAACAGTTGCCATTTGGCATTAGTTAAAAATAATCTGAAAAGTTTTGCTGAAGTAGGGCCCAGAAACCTCCCCCTGGAAACATAAGTACTAAACAATGGTAGTTGTATGAAAGATGGTCCAGCACCGTATGTATGAGAGGAAGTAATGCAGAAGTATTTATTATTAAAAAAAAAAATTAAATAAAAGCCCCTGTATATTTTATTTGATGTATTTCTTTAATATGTGCTGCAAAATCTACTTTGATCTGTACAGTATATTTTCAAGTCATATGGCACGGTAAAATACCATTGCTTATGAAAAAAAGCACACATATAATATAAATATATAAGTAGCACAAGTATGTAAATTTTTCCTGTACAGTAATAGATTACTATAAGGTTCCAGTCATGAAGTTAAACGTCCTAGAGTAGGTAATCAGGAATTCTACCCCAAAGTAAGTGTATGAGCTGTGTGAATATTAAGAAGCACAGATAGCAGCAGAAGCTGCTGGATGGATCAATGACGAGTTCTATCAGCTCTGTTTTTTAAAGTGCGACGCTTTGAAGAAGAGAAAAAAGACCTGGTTTTGGTATAAGGAAATTATTATTCTCATGAGAAATTTGATCCAGGACTTGTAATGTCTTTTCTCTGTTATTAAGTCACATCAATTATATTGTCTGATAATATTTTCCTAGAAGTAAATATAGTGAGGTGCTATTAGTGTGTGCCTTTGTGCAATCCAGCAGCAACCCAATAAAAGAAGATGCTTAATGGCTCATTTAACCCTCTTAATAATGTTTAAATTATGATATATGTATTATGAGAAGGTAAAACAATTGTTAAAAATTACTTGAGGAAAATATGTCTCCAAGTTTTTTGGGGTTTTTTAAAATCAATCAGTTATAAAGTCTTCTAACATCCTCAGGCTTACTCCCGTTATTTAAAGAAAAATCAATGGGAAATATAAGGAGCATTAGTGCTTTTGAAACAACATTGTATCGTCTGGAGGTTGTTTCTACCCTCACAAATTCACTAACACATTTTTCATTATAGTTTCATCTCAGATATTTTACCAGCAGTTATTCAGGAGAAATTTAATATGCACTACAGCAGAGTAAGCAAGGACCACTAGGGGATGGTCCAATATGAACAGAAGCTTAGGTCTCTCTCTCACTGCTACCCTCAGTAATTTCTTCCTGTAGAAGTATTTATATATTCTGAACAATTACATAAAGCAGTCCTTGATGGCAAACAAGTAAACAAAAGAGAAACACTAGTTAGTGCGGACATATAAATAATTTACAGCAAGACAAGTTAACATATGAACCATTAATTACTCCTCTGTAATTTCACACCTAGTTACTTATTTGCAAGCATATGCTGTAAGTTTTTCAAGGTCCTTTTCTTCAGACATAAAAATATCTTTTTAGTTCTTCCTTTAACTTGTCAGAAAATTTCAACACCATTTTTGAAATTCAACCTGTAATCTCAAGGGCCTCTATGGTTTAAAACATTTTTTTTTTCTCTCCATCATCTCATTTGTCATTATAATAAACCTTCTACATTCAACCTATTTCCTCTGCAAAGTCCATCTTTGAGCTGAATTGTGCTGTCCTTTTGGATCCCACAGTGTGTCAAGGTGAGATTCCTAAATACTGTTCTCAGGACTGTGCTAACAGAACTAGAAAATATAATGGGAAAAAACCTTTAAAATCCCAGTTTAGTCCATGAAGTTCATTGCCTCACAAGTCTCATTAGCAGTCCCAAGTTTCAAGTAATCTCAGGTATCTATTTGTTCGTTTATCTTTCCTAAACAATATAATAATACGCATATCACAACTCATTATCTATTGTAAGAAGAAGAGCTAGGGGGATTCTGAAAACACTAGGCTTCCCTTCCAAAATTAAAAATCCACTTAGGAGATGGTTTAAATCTATTTCCTCAGTTTTAAAGATGAGTTCCTTCAATGCATTTCTCCTGTATCACAAAAATTTGCAAGTTTAGGTTTCATTATTTGATTCAGAGAGCAACCAATCATTTTTTAATTTCAGGATAGATTCCACAGATGAGGCAATAGATTTCCCTAATGTGATACTTTCTATTGTTACTTGGAACAGTAGATAAGCAACTTGGATACAACACAAGAGGCTTGCTTTGATTTATTGTCTACAGAAGAGGGCCAATATTTTTTTAGCAAATGGAAGCCAATTTTAGAAGGAAAAAAAAGCTCAAAAGAAAAAAAAATCCCTTGGTATTAATTTGGTGAGTCAATTCATGATCTGGTAAGAGAGTATTCACTGCAGCTGATAATATATTCCAAGGATGGACAAGCACACCAGGCCTGATCCAGGGCCAAGGGAAAGATACAGATGGTCCTTCAACAAAAGGGATGGAATTAAATCTGACTGGTACTTTAAAGCTAAGATAGAAAACTGGAGATTACAAAGATAAATGCAAAATTCATTATATTATCCTGTGAAAGAACATTTATATTATCCTGTGAAAGAACACTTATTATTTCTGTTCAACCTTCAGTTCCATGGCTTACTCTTCCTGACCTTTTTAAAGACAGAGGTAGGCACTTGTTTTTCTCCAGTCCTCAGGCACTTCTCCTATTTGTCATGAACATTCTTCACAATGACATCAGCCAGATCCCTTTGCACTCATCAGTTCATCCCACCAGGGTCTAAGGACTTAAATATGTCCAACTTGCTTACGTATTCTCTAAGCTGGTACTCTTCCATCAAGGGTAAGTCTACACTCCAGGCTTTCCCTCTGTGCCTGGGTTTTCTGAAGGTTAGTCTTGCTGGTAGAGCTTGAGGTGAAGAAAGTATCTAATACCTGTGTCAAAGGTCCTCTGCCGCATTCAGCAATGGACCCACACTTTCCACATCTTTCTCTTTTGTACACTTAGGTATGTACAGAAGTCTTTCCTGTCATGTCTTACAACCATTAAAAAAGTAACTTCAGATGGCCTCCCTAACCACATCTCATGTTTGGACAGTGCCTCTATATTCTCATGCTGTCTGTACCTTATTTCACCCCCTGTATGCTTCATTTTTATTTTTAAGTTTGGCCAGGAGGTCCTTGTTCATCTATGCATACAATCCAGTAATTTTGCCTGCCTTTCCCATGAAGCCTGTATCCCCTGCATCTAGGCAAATGTTCAGAGCATCAGCACTGAAATAGCTATAGATAATTCCTATAGTTTAGGAAGTGGTCATCAAAGATTTTAACTGCTTATGGGAATAAATTCTATGACACAGAGTTGTTAACACAGTAATTGCAGTCAAGCCCCACACAACATACATACATTTTGCAGAAAAGAGCAAATGAATTACCCTGGTTTAGCTGACTATTTTGGTAAAGATAATTGCAAAAAGTTAGTAAACGCACCCATACATAGTTTCTCTTAGCTTTCTCTTTCAACATTAAATGTCTTTTTTATTTTGCATGGCCAGGTGTATTTCCAGGTCCTGTGAGATATGAATGAGAATAACAGAGAGGTAGAGAGGAAACTTTGTCATGCAGTGTATGGAAATTATACAAATATATCATTACTTTTGGGCAAAGAAGACATAATTTAAAGTTCATGCATTTACTAATAAAAATTAGATGGTAATTAGATAGTATTATCCTACAAGAATAAAAGTTGCCAAACATTAGTGTTTTTTTTAACTCTGTAAAATTTTGATTCTTTCTTCTCTCACTTTAAAAAGTCTTAGAGGAAGAACATTTAAACATACACAAATTCATACACTCATCTAAATTTATAGCAGAAAAATACAATCCAGGAAGACAGAACTCTCTTGTATTTCAGAGGAAAAGATTAAGGATTTATTTGATGCTGGGGTAATATTCATTGTCCATTACTTTTATAATATATTTCTTTTTTTCATAACTCTCTTAAGTGTTTGTATGGGATTCAACTGACTGGATGTCAGAATATACACCCCAGATGTCTTTGTTAATCAATGTGAGTCTATTTATAGCTAATGGAAAGAAAAAGGCATCTCTAGAAAGTCATTCATCTTGTCCCAAAGTAGACATCTATATTTAGTGAAAACTGTCATCCCTGGAAACTGTGTTTCTCTCATTAGTGTTGAGGGAGTTCAGGATTATTAGGTCATACATAGACACTCACAATCAGATGTAGACATTTAAAGTCAGAGCAGTGAAGATTTCCTTTTTCACCCTCTGTGTAAATGACCTAAACTTCAGGTGTTATTGTGCAGCACATCTCAGCCCAGGCTGTTCCAAACTGCATCTTATACCTGGGCATTAAATGGTATGCAAATTTAAAACAGGGACTCCTAAATTACAAAAGGTCTTGTGTTCAACAAAACTATGCCATCCTTTATTGCTTTTCTGTCCTTTTGCCTCATAGTGGACTGGACCATTATCAGGTCAGAATGCTAGCACCAGAAGGGGAGCATTTTGGATGGTGGTTCAGGAATACATGTGGGTGTTTCATAATCAGAGCTCCTGAGGTTTAAAACCTTTCTAACGGCCAGAGCTTAGAGAAAACTTCTGTTTTCATCCAATTTGTGAAACAATATCCTTGTTTGTTTTTATAAAAGTTTTATAATTTTCTTTATTTCAGCATTCTTTATAACTAAGAACTGAATATTTAGAATAATTTAAAGACAACATACTCTCAAAAGGTGTATCACTCTGTTCATGGTTTCAAGTTAAGTTCTTGATCCCTACGATTTGATTTAAGTTGTGGACAATGGAAATATTTCTGATCTCATGAGTCCACATACACACACCTGCCACATCTCAGCTGAACCTTACATATATAGAGAGAATTAGCCTTTTCTTTTTAATCTCAACTATTCTTTCCCCATTTTTGGTTTGTTTGCTGGAAAGGTGTAAAATTTTGTGTGTAAGTTAGATAGGAGCCCTGATACAGTTAACTCTAGTACCCAGCAGAGACATCTGAAGGACTTAATTTTTCAGATGTTCCACAATATATATCTTCTAGACTTGATCTCATGATTAAAAGCTTAAGCAGGTGGTGGTGGGAAGAGTCATCTCAGTGACATCCCAGAATAGAACTGTTTCCTTTATTTTGAGAAATGATACACAAAGCGAGTCCAGCTCAGAATAGAGGACAAGGAGCAAAGAAGTGTGCATCACTGAATTATCACTGTGGGGAGAGCGGGATAAGCAGAGCTCAGTTTCTCAAATTACATTTAGACAGGTCTAACACCTAGGGCTTCTCAGGAGGACTTGTCAGGTAAGAAAAGAAAATACTGGCATGATTCTCAATTGTTTCTCATTTGTAAGTGGTCACTGTAATTCAGTGTGACAAGAGAATGTCTGCAAGTAGGTGTGACTGAGTCCTGTCTGAAAGGGGATATATTTGCACAACTGCAGAAGAATGAATACCATTACCAAGAGACTGCAGAATGTGTATAAATTAGGGCACTGAGCAATGGGAAATGGTACAGGTCCAGTGCTGAACGGCCCCAGATCTTGTGTATGTTTCAGTTTGAATCCATGTTTAAAAGTAACAGGAGAGTTATGGAAGCATACATTACTCCATCTCCCAGAAAAGCCCTAAGGAACTGTATGTTTACAAGATTCTGTTAGCTATACAGTGACTTTTGCCCACTAAATAGTACAAGGTTTGGTTGTTTTTATTAAATGTGATAGTCATATAGAAACATGAACATTTCATGGAACTGATTAATCAGCTCAACTAGTAGAGATCTATTTGTGGCTTTACAGCATCAAAACATCCCTATTTTTTCCATTAATTAATGTGTAGACATTTACAGTTTATCCACATGCAAGTGGCAGCAAACTTCTGAAGCTGTTATATGTCCTAGAATATTTGCACATTTTGTCTGGTAAGGAATATTGACAAGTGCCAATGGGTGCAGTAAAAGAAATTGACAGTATAAAGCCAGCCTTTCTTCTCCTCTGTCTGTGGGGATTAGAGAAACAAGGCACTGAACACAAGAGAAGATTTTTTCTTTCCTGATGTAATAACTCTATGTAAATGATGTTTCAGGTAGCCTAGTGAAATTGGCATCTGAAATGGAAAGGAGGTAATTTAAAACCTAGATGTGAATAAATTCACAGCATCTGATACAGAATGCTGTGACTAAGTGTTTAACTTTCAAATAACCTGTAATTTAATGTAAAGGTTTTAAATTAAATGAATACATTTTTCAGGCATGGTGTGGAATTCAGGATTTCCAACTCCCGCCCCAAAAAACAGCCATTAGAATCCAAGCTTCCAATTAATTTTGAGCTGCATGCAGTACAGCACTGGTTTAACAATTCTGAACAGAAAGGTTTGAAACTAGATAACAACCTGTGGGCTGTAAACAGAGTAGGCTTAACTCTTGCTGATTTTAATGTGGTCTGATCAAGCAGACTGCAAATAAAAGACTCTGCTCTAGTTTGCCCACTAATTTGAATTGCGCTCATTTGACTTGTTTCCAATACCAGCATTATTACCTAAACATTTATAGGATCATAAATGAAGAATGAAAAATATCCTGAAAAATGTATTATGGGATTTTCTTCTTAAACTAAGTATGCATAAAAAGAATATTTCTGGAGATGAAATGGAGACTTTTGTAGAAAAAAAATAAGCTGCTCTCTAGCAATATTCCCTTATTGTTTATGAAATTTCCCACTAATTGCCTATTCAAGCAACCTTTCCCTGACCCCTTTACTTTTTTACTCTTTTTTTCCCCACATGTGTAGGGTTACTGGTCAGATGGATTATGTTTAATGGAAGCTGAGGCACATGCAAAGTTTGGATGGAAGAAAACTGAACATTGAAAAAATAACAACAATCTACTCTAAAAATATTTCAGAACCCAGTAGTGTGCTGATAGAGCCACCTGACCAGGGAAAGTTCTCACAGGCTGCCATCATTGCCTGGATTTATTCATATTTACTGCTAGCCATGGTTACTGCACTGTTATCATAAGCTCCTCAGCCACATAGTAGATATTCCCTTGGTCAGCCCTTCCTCCTTCACTGGGACAAAAATTGCTTTTGGAGGGTGAGATACCACAGAACAATAAGACATTTTGTGAAGCCAAGACATCTCTGACTGTGTCCTTTTTACTGGTATGTAACTTTACTGCTTCATTGCCAAACCCTTCACTATGAAATGAATGTCAAGTGTCAATGAATGTCAAAAGTGTCAATGAATGTCAAAAGTGTGAGGACAGGCATCCTGTTGCGAGGAGCTCCTAAATTTCTGAGACAAGGCTAAATCTGAGGTGCTGCCTCACCACTCTCATGGCTCTTGTTCCAGAGTTGCCCCAGTTGATGCCTTCCTTGTAATTTCATCATCATGAAAACACTACCCAGCAAAAAAGGATATCCACAAATGTTTTCCTGCTAGAGGAGCAGCCCCATCTGGTTTCCTGAGGTCTTGGGAGGGTGAAAATGCAAGACAAAATGCTGGCTGCAAGGAGGGAACCAGTTTGGTGAAGGAATGGGTAAATCACAAGTCCTGGCGTGAGGCTTTGTCCAGATGCAGTGCTGGAGGCAGCTTCCCATGGTTACAAAATTGGTGGGATGCAGAGGTAGCAAGCAGTCTTTTGAGGCTTGCACAGCAAGATGGATGAGGAGACTGCTGTGAGGTTGTGGTCTGAGGGTGTGGATCTGGCAAGAAGACTACAAATCAGGAACACATATATCTGGAAATTATCTTATTTCCCTATGAAACACAGATGGAAGAATAAAAGGAAATAACATACAGTAAGAGAATATAAAATTAACAATAAATAAGCAACTGCCTGCTCAGTTCTACTCTTCTCTACAAAACAGATACTTAAACAAAGCCAGACAGATACTCAGGTTTCTCACTGAGCACAAAATGTTTGGCATTTTGACACCCATTTTGATCTATACAGGCACAGCAGGTTATGAAATAACATATGAATAACACAGACAATACAAAAATGAAAACCAAATCATTGTATAAATTTAATTTTGATTTACTCATATGGCATCTCAACATTTTCTGAAACAAAGCCAACTTTTGATATATTTTCCTTCCATATAAAAGTAAAGGTTAGTCCATGATCACTGGAATTAATGCAACCTCCTATCCTGTGGTTTTATAATCTTTGAGTCATCAGCTATCTCATGATAACAATTATTTCCATTCCCTTCTGTGTGTTCCCTGGTTTACATACAACTCCTGGCTCATCTGGAGATAAACCTGTGATATTCAGCTGAGCACTCCTTGTGTGACTGGTTAGTCCTACCTGGAAGTGAAGACATTGCTTTCAGTCTCCTCTGACACTGGCATGCCTAAAAATTACAGAATGTATTTAACTTTGACTCATCTACTCCCTTTTGTGGGGGTTGTTTTGATTTTGTTTTTTTTTTTTTTTTGTTAGGTGGGGTTTCTTCACCTATTTTAGTAAAAATTGTCCAGTGTGCTGGGAAATTACTTTAGAAGGCTGACAAGTGAGATGAGTATACAGCATAGTCTCTTAAATGTATAGCTTTTGAGATTAAAAAATTCAGTTTGGGTATGTTTGGGTTTTGGGCTTTTTAGGGGATTTTTTGATTAAAAACATATTTCTGTAAATTTTTTTTATCTTGAGTACGTAATACTGAAGGTCTTCATAGCACATGTGAGTGTAGTCTATTAAACATGTATTAACAGTTCTGTAGAAAATTACATGTATTAAACAGTATTAAACAGTTATTTAGAAAATTACAGTTTATCATCATCTGGTTCATAACATGATTCCCTATAAGAAACTCTCAGAAAAAGCCTTTCATTAAAAACATCCTGAAAAGGTAAACATTTGTTCATGTTTTAAGTGGAAAATAAATGGTGAAAAAACAAGCAAATAAACAAATATACAGACTGAATTAATTGCCTAAATTAATTAATTTGGCCAACATAGCTACAAATAGTTAATCTGGCCAACCTGACCACAGTCCCAGATGAGTTTTTGGCCAAAAAAATTCATGCTGGAGTTTTTTTAAGCTTGCCAAATATGCAACTGGATACCGCCTCTACAGGGGCAGGGCATTGGCTTTCTCTTCAAACTGAGGCAGCATGTCTGCTTGCAGGACTGCTCCAAACATCCAATGAAATAAACACTGGCAGAAGATCTTTCTCCTGTTCAATGCCTTTATTAAAAGTGATCAGCTCAGGTGGGGAGAACCAATGGGTCCGCACTCACACCACTGCTGCTCCCAGGAGAGAGGAAGAGTGCAGCTCTGTCCACTGGTCTGTGGGCAGCTGGGGAGTTCCTACCTCTCGAGAGCATCAGAAGATTGTGGGCTTTCTTGAGTCAACATTTGAGGTCCTCTGTCCAGCCGACATCTTTTGAGGTTAGGATGAGGGGTCAAAAGGGTCTTAGCAGATACTAGGTTCTGTTCCTCATGTCTAGACATCACTTTGATTTGTCAATTTTGTGTTGGCTCATTGTTTTTAGGGGTTTTTGGCTAGTTTTGGTGAGGGGTTTCTCCTGTTGCATGCTGGATCCGATGTCATTTGCATGCTAACTCGATGTCCCCTCCTCTTCACCGTCTGGGTGCCATCCTCCAGGAAGCAGCAGGGTGATGCCCGGCTAAGGGGGAATTCTTAACCATCAAGGACAGGTAGTTAACAAAAACGACAGTGATTACAACAACAAAACAGTTAGAACTCCACCCTGGCAGCAACTAGCCCAACCTGTGAACTCTGCAACCTTTTAAAAAAAATGGGCAACTTTTCTACTCATCGAATCCAGGGCACTGCTTCCCATCAGGATCAGGGTGTGTGGGATGTGTCCCTTTGCCCTGTGACCATGATCACTTCCCGCTGTACCCTGAGCTCCCTTTGGAAACCTCATGTGCAATCCTAGCCCAGCCTGAGCTGGCTTCATTTACCTTGTGAGCCCTGATGAAGGACTGAACAATTGCCCTAAATGGCATCATTCCATCTGAAAGGAACTTACATAAATTCCAATGGAAGAAAGAATGCTTGCTGTCTATCCAGTAAATGAGAAATGAGGAATCCTATGCAGGCAACATTTGACTGAATGTATAAGAGTTTTCTACAGTATTTGTAGAGTGTCTCAAAGCTGGGAGTTTCCACCTCACCTTGTTCTGACACTTCATTGTTTAATTTTTATGTGCTTTAGAACGAAAATAAATGCCAAGAAATGGTACTCATAAAAATGGAAAAATTTCTTTCCAGAGCATTATATTGCCTTTTGTTATGCCCCACTTACATTATTCACTGCATTGTTTAGCACACTATATAGTGACATCTCAAAAGGCAACAGCGAAGTAAGTAACACAGCCTATTTAACTTAAGAGTGTTTTCAAAAGTGTTTATGAACCACTAGTTGGTCATGTTTAAAACATTTTTTCTCAAGAAAGCAGCATTAGCAAATCAGTTTTGCTGATATCATTAGGCATTTTGCAAATGCTTGCTGGATATATTGAATATTTATAGTAGTTTCTATAGAAAGCTGACTGCAATAATTTTTAAAATATTTTTTCAAACCAGATTAAATATAATATGATGTGGTCATGTATTCATATTTTTTATCTGTCTTGAGTGCACATAGTATACCTTATTTATTAATTGGGATAAAAGTGATCCAGGATTTTTAAGAAAAATTCTTAAATGTTAAAAAATATTAATAGTATTGGGATTACATGTGATATAAACACAGCCAATAAATTAGAAAATTCAGTAGAGACAAGTCATAAAACGTTTGTTTACTTTGTATTCTTGGACTACTATTCCTAAATCAGCACTATTAGAAGATGAAATAAGGAAGGTAATTAACTTCTGATGTTATTACCTGATATAATTTATGATATTTCCCAGGTTTCAGAGAAAATATTAAATTTTCAGGCATCACGTAATGAGTGTCCTAACCTTCTACTACAGAATTTTACTCATTATTAGACTAAGACTTTAATTGTGAATACATCCATACCATTTATGTGTAAGAAGCTCTGCAGGATACCTCTGTTTTTCTGTTGGCAGAAATGAAAACATTTTTTTTTTGACCCACATTCTTTGCAGTTTATAGAGTAGTCCTCTATTTCATTATCATGAAAACACTGACGTCTATAACCAGAACAGGAAATTTCACACACCTCTCTCTCCAGAGTGCAGCAACCATAATGGTTTCGTTATCCTCAGATGCTACGTGCAGTCTTTCAGGAGGGGATTTGGTTTGTTGCTTGGCATGTTCCAGTTGACTGTAATTGCTCAATACCTACACATATTTCTTAAGCTTTCAGGCTTACTTTCATAGTAGATCTCCATTTGTCTACCACAGCAGGAAGTTAAACCAGGTTCCTTGTAATTGGTTTATTTCCTTAGGGCTAAATTATGGTTTCTACATTTTGAAGCACAGGGGGATGACTAGCAGACTTGACTTTTAGCTGTGAAGAAGGAGGTGTTATGACTGGAACACGTTACTGTAGGAAATGAACTTCAAAGCACAAAGGAGGAGAAGTGCCAAGTGCCCTTTAGACAGACACCTCAACCACCACATAAATAGACCTCCCACTTAACCAAACTCAGGATAATGATGAATTGTATCACAGGAAAACTGTGCCCTCTTTCCTTTAGCAGTGCAACTGCAGCATCTTTGCTTTCCCAAATATTGTATGTATATATTTACATACCTACAGGCTCTTTATCTCTGTTCCTCTATGGCAGAATATCACTGGCAATATAACCCAGCTGGAGCACACATATCTACATAAATTGACACGCAGCTTTTTTGAAAAATTACTTTTGGGTTTCCTGGTTTTCCTTAGAAAAAACTGACAGCATAGTAAGATGGAAGATATGGCAATTTATTTATCCTCTCCGAGGAGATTGGTACAAAATGAGCAAAAATGAACAAAACTTGTATTGGTATTTCTGCCTTGTGTATGTATACTACTGATTTTCTTTACTAAGTCTTTAATTTCCTTTCCTATACTTTGTTTAAGAGTTTAATTTATGTTTTCAATCACAATAGCATTTCTGTGGTTTGCTAGGAGATGTTGTTTGGGTTTGTTTAGACTTTTTTTTATGATTTTGAGAAATTGTTTCACAGCAAACTAAAAATTTTTTACTTTCCTGGTGTTTTTAAGAATTCTTATGGAAAAATGCAGCACTTTTTTGTAATGTAAGTTATTTTAATGCATCACATTTTCTTAGTTTTAATTTTCAATTCTGAGAATGAGAAGGAGTAAAATTTCATTTTTGAAAGGCAATTAAATATTGTGTGACAGTGAAACAAAATCTGCTTTGACACAACATCACCATTTAAAATGTCTAGAAATATAGCAGAATTTTAGAAAATCAAGGTATTTTTAAGTACAGGAAAGCAGATCTTCTATACTTAATAATTTATCCACAAGAATACACTCTTTTTTCCCTGGTTTTTTCCTTTTTTTAGATGGAAAAAGTATATGGTTTTATTCAGTTAGAGAGATTGTTAAGAAAAGATGTACTGATAAGGTTAAAACTATGCAATTCCTTACCTTCCTATGCACTTCCTAACTAGGGCACAGTTATTTATAGGTAAAACAAGACTTTAGGTGAATAAAAATATTTCTTGATAATGACAGAATTAACACATTATTGGTTTGGGACATCTTTATGCAGTTGTCACTACACTGATGCTATGGGATGAACCTTTTTTTTCCCCTCTTGTATGTGGAAGTTCACTTCACTTAAATATGAATTATCACAATAGTCATAATTACTTTTGTATGGAAATTAAACATGACTAACAGATGAGCCTGAAACAGCATCCTCTGAATGAACATTTACATTTTGGGAGGTACATTCAGAACAGGTTTAGGCCTTTTTTACAAGATGAAGTGAATGCCTCATCAAGCCCTTCTAAGATACCCACAAGAGAGTGGAAGCCTCCCCCACATCAGGCATGAAAGGTGTTTGAACTTAGGGGGTTTATCACTTGACTGCTGCCCAACTTGTACCAAGCTTCAGGGTTTCCTAGGAAAAATCTCAAAGACTCTGCCAACACTTACACAAAAGGTTACCTGCTACCTGTGATCCTGATCACCAATGTCTGGTTCTAATCACATCCAGGGAAAACATCCTTCATGAACTTCTAGGAGCTCAGTGTCTTCTTTTCAACTTGGCAGAAGGTCATGTCTCAGTCAAATGCCTGAAAACATTTTCCAGACTGTCTTCCTACCAAAGATTAACTCATCTATGTTTCCTTAAGAAGCCTCTACTTCCAAACCTTGGAGAGCAAGGCCTGCTTTCCTCATTCTGCTGGGCTGGGTGATGCCACACCCATGGGGTTGGAATGCCTGGGTGTGTCTGTGCAAAGATTGATCTCTGGAGTGGTGAAAGGCAACTGCTTGGGTGAGAGGATCTGCGCCCACACCTGAGGGGTTCGGAGTTGCCTCTGTAACCTGATCAAATCCAGGTATTCAAATTCAGTAGACAGTCTTATAATGGCGTGACAGAATGATGATGTGTGGTTACTATTTGAGGAAGCTCTGCAGCTCTTGCAAACAATATAGAAGAAAGATCTTGAACTCAAACATTTAGCCAACAGTGATGGTTGTGACTCCAGCCTCTTCTCATGCTTCTTTTTAACACCTCTTTTTCTTCATCCAGATCCAGAAGATTTGGAAAGATTTGTCTTTCCCCAGATTATGTTATACTTCTGAAAATGTTTTGGCAGGTTGCATGTACGCTGACTGAAATCTTATGGGCCTGCTTGAAAAACCAAAATTATAACTTCTGCAAGTTCTTCTTATGATCACAGACCTGAGGGATACATGGAGAGAAATATATTTTTGTCCTTTGATATTTTGCACAGTAAGGACTTTGTTCTCATAAATGAATTCACGGCCGTTTTATAGCTCATAATGTACCATTTGTGTGTGTAAGCCTGCTCAAGTTGCTGTTTGGGCAGTTACAGTTGCTAAAGCCTGTGAAAAATCATTTATTTAATGGTATGTTATTAGACCTGTTTATTCAAAAAGAAGGATAACATCAGAGCTGTCGTCCAAACAGATTGACTGCAGGTTTGCATTTAGGCATCATTATAAATATTGACAGTGTTTTGTAAAGCCCCTTGGAATTTATGTTTTATGGTAGACAGATCTACTTCTTTCAGGAAGGAAACAAAACTGGGAACTACCATTAGGCTCAGATAAAAACGGATGTGCTTCTTTTATGCCCAAATATTTCAACTTTAATAAGAGTTCCTGCTGCACATACCATATAAATTAGAAAACAAGATTTTCATCCTTTTCCTCAATACTTGTCCATCATCTCTACTGATGAAGCATTACTGCCCCAAAACCTGAAAAATGTATTTCTTTTAAAAAATAAAACTTTTTTGAAAGGGGACATCACGGGGATGAAACAGTCTCAGTTTCCTAATGTTCAGAAGACACTCAAGATGTGTGCTTGGCTCTAGCATTGTTCCAGCTCCCTTACCAGGAAAACAGGAACATTAGAAGTAATTACAGAATTCCCACAGCTCCCACTGACAGCAGAATCTTGTTGTATCCCTACTCAGTAAGCAGAGACTGAGTGACTAGCAGAGCTCCCAGTCAAAAGAGACAAGACAAACTGAAAACAGGTCAAAGATTTTTTTGTCACAATTGTCATTTTTACTACCAAAAGGATAACTACTCATGACAGTCCTATAATTAGTACAACCACTGAAGAGAAAATGTGCCAACAAGACACTTGGAAAGGAAAATCAAGGGCCTAAGTTAAAAAGAATAATTTTACCATTTTACTCATTTACCACTGAAGTTTTATAAAAACAGACCTTTTGATTAAAATATTTCAGAAAAAAATAAACAATATGCCTTTCTTTTCCCTTATGTGAATGAAAATATTCCAGTACTATTTTGAAATATTCACTGGGGATATTTTTTTCCTGAGTTTCACCTATAATTTATTGAACTAAAAGATAATGTCTTACTGTGCTCCCACTCTTCAGAGCTTCACTGAGCTTCCATTACACTATGTTCTTTTGAGTTTGCTTGCTGTGGTTCATTCCCAATGAGATATATATTCATTCAAATATGATGAAAAAAAAATAGAAGGTCCCTTTTATTTGAGTGTTTTTGTGAAATCAAGTCACCACTGCCAAGGATAAAGTATTTGTCATTGTATGGTAAGAATCTCGTTATAAGAATCTTTACATAGCAGGCACACTATTTGTTGGGGAAGTAATTCCCCAGTCTTACACACACACAAATCTGCAGCCAACAGAAACCAGAAGCATTCATCAATGGCCTTAGGCACAGGGTTTTCTGCACTTTCCAACTTTCTGGAAGAGAAACCTCTCAAGGAACCTGAGAGCCACCCTCTATTCCACTTCCCAGTCTGCACAGTCATAAATTGAGAGCATATCTGCATTCCCTGAAAACATGGTCTCCTCTTCCCTACATATGTTTTTCCGATAATGGGAGGATCCCCCTACCTTTTCTTCACCTGCCACTGCAGGTTTTCAGAAGGCCTCATCTTATTTGACCCCTGAGCTTGTCTCACACTCTTGGTGACATCCAGATGGCATGGAGCTGCTCAAGAGTGCCAAATAGGTACCATTATCCAACCAAAACTTACCAACCAGCTTGGGTAGCACATCAGGTTTCTAGGTATCAAGGCTATCACCCTCGTGTATGCCTGGAGCAATGGAAACAGGCAGTTCTGTATTTTCTTCTCCCATGTTCCTAACCACATAGGTGCATGTCACATTGAGTTCAAAAGCACAGAGTTAGCAAACACACAGCAATCTGTCTTTGTCCATGGAAGCATTCTCCATTATTAAGCACATCAGATGGCTGGCAAGGTTCTGTTCCTCAAAAAATCTCTCTGAATGCTCAGACTCTTGAATCATTTGTATTGTTTGTTTGGGTTTTTTTTAACCTTTGAAAACTGGGCATCCTCTAAATACTTACGAGACAAAAATACTGCTACATGCACTGCACAAGTTGCCTGCACTCAGACCACAGAGCCAGCACTCTGAGATACTTGAGATTGACTTCACAGGCCCAGATTCATTGCAAGGAGTGTTTTCACTGTGTCAGGTGCTATCTGGGACTGCTGTACAGGCAAGTCCATGGGCAGGTGTTCAGACTGGGCCTAGCACAGGCCACGTGTCTGGTGTTTTCTGAAAGGATTCACTGACCTCATTCTGTAGAACTATACTGGGAAGGTGATGTAGATTTCTCTGGGACTTCTGGATGTGTGGCAGCCTTTCAAATCTATTGTAAATGCTTAATTACATCTGACTTGATAGTTATAGCAAAATCTCTGCCATTCTTGGAGGAGGGAAGAACAGGAGAAAAAAAAGAAAATACATTAAAACGAATAACAGAAAATCATGAGGGTAAAAAACCCCAAATTTATTGTGTATTAAGATGAAGTGAATGCATTGTCTTACCCTTTCTTGTCAATGCTATTGATATATCCTTGCCTTTGCATCCAGCACAAGGAATACATGCTCATTCACCTTCCATGCTTCCTTTTCCTTTACCAATAACCCTCAACCCAACACAATTTAATCAGAAGGTCTTGAGTCTTTTTTAAAGACTATTGTAGTGGTTTCTGCACAAAGAAAGCTTGCTTAAATTGTTGGGATAAAGGAGATTGCAGTGGGAGGCAGTGATAGGATGAGATGAGCCAGCTGGCAGATTTTATTTTAACTGAGGCAAACACCAGTTTCAATATAATCAGCCAGGAAACTCGAGCAGCCCTTGAAAACTCAGGACATTCCCAGAAATAGTAACATCTGGTCATCATAAAGATTACATTGGTAGATTCCAGTTATATTTGAGATAGGACCTCTGTAAGGCGAGCACTTACTGTAATTGTTTCATTTCTTTTTTTTTCTCCTGCAGTACTTCTTGAACAGCTTAAATAGGAAACTTGATCTTCACTGGGTACTTTGCCATTGTCTGCTTCACAGCAAATTTCCTCTGAAGGGCTAACTTGGGTTTATTTGCTGGAGTTTCATTTCCCTGTAAAACCTGCCCTGCAACATGGAGAGGAAATTAAGGTACTGGTCCTTCCACTTTTCCTCTTCATCACTTTCCCTTGTGGTAAGAAACACTGATTAAAAAGAAAAAGTTTATTTAGCCAAAGTGAAAATCAATAGCATCAGTCAGGTATCTGTTAAAAATAAATAAACCATACCTCTTTTTGCCTTCTATCAGCTACCTTTTCTTTTCAGGACCTGCAAACAAGATGTAGTAACAACTCACTCTGGCTTACCTGCCGTAGTCCTAATAACTTTCTAGTAATAAATTAAGCCTGGAATTTATTTATTTACTCTAGAATTTCTGCTAACTAAATTGCTTTTGCAGTATAAGACAGCACTTGTTCATAGCTAAGTAATTCATTGTGCCTGACAACGGGTTAATGGGCCAAAACAACTCATTTTGAGAGTGTTGGCTGTGTTGGTCCAGCAAACTCGTTCCAGAATCTCACACATCCTACATTCCCTTCGCACATCTGGACTGAGCACAGACAAAGTTTTCTTTCATATAAACTGTTTATTGTTCTGTGAGATTGATGCCGTTAATATTGGCTTTCAGAATGACAGATTAGCATCACCAGTTAATCAGGGCTATTAGCAGATAAATATCTGTAATTTAATCACTACAGGAATTTCTTTTCCAATAATAAGATTTACAAATGCAAGTGATTAAGTAATTAGCTTACATCTCCATAGATTACAATTCCTCTGAGCTTTCCTCTCTCACTTTTTTTTCCCAAAAGATTTCAGTATTTAATTAAAGTAACTACTCCCTCCTTTACATGGTCTTTGTATGCACATGTGCGAAGTGGGTTGTTTCTTTTTTTCAAACCAAACTGCACCTTTTGTACATAATCCCACAAGGATCTTCCATTTCCGGACCTCTTCCATCTCTCTCCAAGGGTTAATACCCACCCTGCCAGTCTTTGCAGCTATAACCTTTCCCAGTACTTTTCTCAATCCATGCAGCAAGTGGGGTGCACAAGGGGAAAGAATAATTTACAGGAAGGGGGGAAAAATTGCCAATGGAAAAATTGTGTGCACTTGATAAAATAAGAGCCTGGCTTGCTAAAACAGTCTATCCAAACACTTCTCAAGGATCCCTTTGTTGCCTTTCCACTGACTTGGCCCTAGGGCAAAAGGCAAGTTCTACTCCTTCCAAACTTATATTCTCCTATTTGCAGAGTAATTTGACAGTTACTGTTAATTTCCTAAATGTAACATGAAAGCTGTTGAGGGAAGCCTGAAAAAAGGGTGGGGAGGGGGGGAAAGAAGAAATTCATAAAGAGCAGCAGAGAATATGGACAAAATTGTTTCCATGTGTGGTGCAGAGGCACAGCTTGGGCAGAGATCTGTGGCCTTCCCAGAGTTTGACCTCTTGAGGCGGTGCCAGTTTACAGGAGAAAAAGCATTGCTCTTTAATGAAGGCCTAATTTTTATTGCCACTCCATCGACTTCAAAGTGCTTCAGGTTGCCAAACATAATTTCACTGGAGGTATTTTCAGGTGCAGAGCAAATACTTCATAAATAATTTCCTCATTAGATTACAAATTCCATTTAAAAAGTGAAAGGGGGGCTTGCTTTTCGAAGGTTTTCTTGGAAGCTGATTAAAAAATCTTTCAGAGGGATTCTTTATGACTTTAATTCAGAAAGAAAATAATTAAACAGTTTTAATTTTTTATTTATATTTTTAAATGAACATGTAGCTTGGTAAGATGACCAAGTACGGTGGAGATGTTTTGATATGCTCTCAATTAAAACATATAATCCAATGCCTGTGTGCCTTTCCTTTTTCTTCCCCTCATCCTGAAATTGCTACTAAGCCCAGTGACTGCCAGCAACCAGTGTCAGCCTCACTGGGGCCCCAATTAAGTATGTAGATTTGCGATACTTCTGCATTTTTTGTGTTTACTTCCCCTCCTCAAGTAAAAATGTCTGTAATTAAAATACATTTCTATACACCCCCCTTGTGAAACAGGCACAGGGAGCTGCTGGGGCTGACAAAGTGCTGCTGTCACTCAGAGGCAACTGGGGATGATTTGGATGGTGTTGATCTTTAATGCAGTTTGCAGGCTGAGATGGGCCCACTATCAAGGCAGAAGGGAGGTTTGTGGGGAGGGGATGGAAGACAGGAAAACTCCCATCCCAGCACTTCCAATGAATTACAGCAGCAGCAGCAGCAGCAGCAGCAGCAGTATGTGTGTCCCTGCCTGTCACTGCAGCGTCCCTGTCAGAGCCTCTGCTGTGATGGTGCTAAACTTTAACACCTGAATGTTTGTGAGCCACCTTCTACTCACTGGACAGAAATAGAAAGGCCAGCTACTACTTGGGCACAGAGCAGGTCTATCACTTTTTAGTTTAGTCTGCTTTCTCTTGCCAATAATTCTGCAACTTTACCTGGTTATAGTTTTTCACTATTTCCTCTCATGAAGGTTGTTACCCTAGAACACAAGGAATAAGTGAATACCATTTATAAGAAGAAATGTAGGGAATTACTGATTGTTTTGATAGTGCTAAATTAATTTTCCATTTCTTTTTCAGGGGAGAGTTAGTTGGAAGATGAAAGTTAGCATATATATTGCAGAAAATATTTTCTTCTGTTGACACCTTGAAAAACAGCTGGGTTTGATTATATTACAGACTTTTAAAACTGATATATATAGCAGGTTATATTCTACAGCCATATACCTGCAGTAGGACTTGTCAGAGACTTCTTATCACTAAATCTGCACTGAGCAGGCTCCAGTCCCAAATCCTGGTGTCTGAGCCTTTGCTTGACTACCCAACACCCATCTTAAAAAAATAAAATTCTCAGGTCATATCAGAAGTGAGCATCTTGATGCTTCAAAACCAGTGAAATGGTGAATTTTTTTTAACTTGTTTTGGATAGTTGTACTCACTTTGTTGTTTCACACTTCTGAAGTGCACACTGCTAGCATCCCACAATTAGGTTACAAAGCTTGAGAGCTTTGGAGTTGCTAAGGGTCCTATTTCTGGTGGTTCTTCTGGAGTGTGTGTCTCCCATTCAGAATGAATGCATCAAGAAAAATACTTGACTGCTCTCTACAGAAAAGAAGCTACGAAAAATAAAGCTGAGATTCATGGTTTTTCATGTTCCTTTGACATATAACAAAGGCTTGGCATAAGGCACTGAGAAAGTAGTTATAATTCAGAGAGAGTGGCAGCTTTCTATTTCCACCAGTTACTCCTTTGGCTTAAATTATAGAGATATGTATGATGGATCTAAAAAGATCTCTGATTCAGACAGCTGAAAAACAATTTTGTCTTTTAGCCTAAAACAATTTTGCTGAAAAAACTCAAATAAATAAACCCAAAACCTTAAAGATATAGCCAAGATAAAACAAAGCTTAAAATGTAGAGACATTCTGCTCTAGGAGAGATAAGAAATATGTCAGTTTAGTTATTCTGAGCCCAAGATACACTACTCAAATACCATATCACACTTCTTTTGCTGAGAAGGAACAGCAGAAAGGATAGATGAATATAAGTGACAGAAAATCTTTTTGTGCCTTTTCACTGGCTAAATAACATAGTGGGTTACTTTGGGTGCATCTGCATTAGCATTTCAATTCATATTTGAAGTTTATCTCTCAACCAAAAATCTCCACTTTCCTCATTTGCTGTTATTTGGTTCATACCATAGAATGGCTCAGAGTGCTAAAACTGATCAGATGAAACTAAACTGAGGGATGCAGTCCAGGAACACATCTAACATGGTGCAGCCTTGTAGAAATTCAGTTTACAGGCTGGTTTGGTCAGTTCACAGACTTAGTTTAAGTCAAAGTTTGATACAGTGCGGACCTCAGTCCTTCATCCCAACTGCTTCACTCTGTAGACCTGCTCCTTTTCATCTTTACTGTCCTGAGGGATACCACAAAGCCCTGTGACACCACAGAAGGCAGGACTGAGATTGCAGAAATTGCTTTTCTTCTGCTGTATGAAAAATTTCATTCCAGTTATCTTCAGCTGTTCATTTAGCCTATTTTCTTTTCAAGTTTTTCATGCTTATATGCTGTGTCAGAGGGAACAGAAAGGTCTAAACTGGAATGAAATTGGTGAGAATTATGCAATACTAAGAAGAAATTTAGGCTCCATGCACAGAGCCAAGAATATGTAACTTACTGGAAGGGAAAGTCTCAGAGTGTAAAGCACCATCTGCATTGCTGGCCATGCAAAACTGGCAAGCTGAATGAAGTTGCAGTGGAAATTCAGTGTAGGGCCATTTTTTTCTGAGGAGATAGCTGAACATGATATTTCCATTTTTCTTCTCTTTTAAGTCTAATTTAAATTCTAATGACTAATGTTTTACAGGAGAGGACCCTGCTACAGCCATAAAAATATTGGATTTTTTTGCTAATATTGCATGGTACATTGCTATATTAGGCAAATGCTGCTGTGATACAGCCAGGTTCAGATCATACTATCTATAATACAGAATGTCTGCAATTTTTCTTGTTTCCCTGGTAACAACTGTAAATGCACTGACTCCCTGGACTGCTCCACCCCTCCTGCTGCTGATGTCAGGCACAGGAGAGGCACACGTGCAACTCAGCTCTGCACCTGTCAAACCAGGCAGACGTTCTGTTTGATCAGCCGTGGTTTGGTCCCACAAAGACCATTCGTGTGCTGATCAGAGGGCAGTGTTAATTTAGTCAGATATCAGGATACTGGGCTGGGGGCAGGGTGGTGGGGCAGGGGGGAGAAAAAAAAATCATCCACTTGTGCTTTGGTTGTAATCAACAAAGAGAATGGGGAGGCTAAGAGAGCTATCATGTGACTAGAACTGAGGCAAAGTACTCCTTGCTGATAAAATCAGGATCAGCACCGTTTCTGTTAATGTCAATAATTTCTGATAATTGGGTGCTGCTCAATGCCTAAGTATTCTCAAATTCCATACTCTGTTGCATGCATGCCAGCAGGGTTTAGCATGAATAATGTTAATACAATGAAGAGGAAGGAATGAATGAGGATTTTCCATGTGTTAGATGACAGGATCACTTTGAAACAAATGACCAGTCCTTATTAATGCAGCTATTATTTTGATAAACTAACAAGAATGAATGTGGTATTCATGAAAATGTGATATGCAACACTGTAGGAATCCCACTGTAATTTTACAATTAATTAAGGTACCTGTAGCCATTATTGGAAAAGATTATGGTCTGACCTTAATACTCATGTAGTAAGCTGGCACACTGCCTATTTTCAACTCAGCATTAATGAAGATGAGCATTTGTATGCAACTCTGTCTCTTCCCGTCATTTTGTTCAGTGTGAGTTTATTTATATAATTCAGCATTTGCCTTAGTAATTATGAGTCATCATACTTCAAAGTGAGTTTATGAGTGAGTGCTAAGGTTTATCTTATTTTTCATCATCACCCATGGAAGTACATGCAGTTCACCATGATAATGCTGAAGTATATTTGATGACTATGAAGAACAGTAGTAACTCTGGTTTGTTTGGTTTTTTTTTTAATAATACATGGTACACCTGAGGAAAAATTTCAGCTTAAATATTTTTAAAAGGAAAAAACCCAACCCTTTCTTATTAAGGGAGCATTTTTAAAAAATAGTTAATTATTTTCATTTTTTAAAAGTGTTTTATCTAACACATCTGGCAATATAAAGCTGATTTTGGTGTATTTAAAGACTTTTTAGCTAGCTTAGTAAAATGAAATTTAGTTAGTAGCAGTTGTAAGTAGCAGCAGTAGGATTTTTAACAGCAACTTGCCTTAATGCTCAGAATTTTCAGTCAGGAATACTGTGTTGGGGACTAACAAAAAAAATAGATGATCACTGAAGGAAGTAACAGGCTATATTTTCTACTTTTCAGAATTTAAGAAAGACTACACATATGTGCAGTTGTGGTGGAAGTCAGTAGTCTTCCAGCGGTCTTATTCAGTGACATCCACATCACTGAATAAGAGAGTAGGAGCAGAAACCAACAAACTGTTGTGAAGGTGAGTCCCTCTTAAGGGATAGAGTGAATCCTGCAGGAGGACATTGACCTTACTCAACCAGCCCAAAATACAGGAACTGAAAATAAAGAATTCAGGCAGGATAAGAATTCTGTCTAAGATCTGAAAAATTGTAGCTCAGAAATTTCCTCAGGCAGGCACAGATGCCTGAATAGTAAGAAAGCTGGGCCTGTGCAGCTTTCCAAGAGTAGATGGAAAACCTTGAGATAAAGAAGTATAATATAGACTATCTTCCAGGTTCCTCTATTCTCCAAAAACTCATTGCTATTATGCAGAGTAGCAAGTATTTTTGCCAGAATAAGGTTGTTTGGTGACTCTGTTCACCTCTGTTGGTAGAATCTCAAAGGGCAAAGTTGCAGATACAATTCTTTCAAGGATGCACATACCTTTTGCTGGCAAACACAAGCATTCTCTTCCTAGACTCCAGGCTACATACATGGAAATTAATTCCAGATTAGAACCATCTAGCTGCAGCTAATGCTGTGCTGTGTTCCAGGCAAAAAGCTCATTCAACCCATTCAGCTGAACTCTCTTGATACTTAGAGAAAATGGGCATGTTAAATCTGTTATTTGGTGCCTGTTTGGAATTCACTCCTGTGTAAACAATTTGAACTACAGAACCCAATTCAATGAGCAGCCAAGCCTTCCATAGCACTATGATTCTGTGACTGTTCTAAAAAAATCAAAAGCAACTAGAATGAGATCCAGTTCCAAATTCAACATGTAAAGAAGAGTGTCAACATATGAGCCAAGTGTCAAAATACCCATATAATGTCAATGGGGAATAAATGCTACAATGAGTGAGGTACAGACAGCTATTAAGCTGGTTAAATGCAAGGACCTGATTGTTCACATGTGGTGGCTGAACATCATATGAGACACCACAGTGATCCATACAGACCTCCTGGACATACTGTAGAACCTTATGAGATTCTTTGCTTTTCTGAATTGACAGCTGGAGGCCAAAGTTCCAGGAGACATTAAAAAAGCGCCAGACACTCGAGTATGGCTGAATAGATTGAACTCTAGTTGCATATTTCTGGCTGCTGTAAATAGTCCTGAAGATAGATTAAATCTGTCTTCAGTGGCAGCGTAGACATCTTATTCACATGTGGATGTCTCCAGCATGGAAAGCTAAATTTTGGCTGCAGAATCTAAAGCCTGAATTCAATTCTTGGTGTGAAACTCAGCTGCCAGGCAAATGACAAGCGGGTATACTGCAGAGTGTCATCCTTGGGTTCCAGCTGCCCAGAGATGTCCCTGGGTCTTCCATAGATCATGTGTGAATCTTCCATGCACCAATATCCCTGGTTCCCCAGGTAATCCCAGGTGTCATGGATGTCTGTGTTCATGTAACAGAACTGAAACACTGAACCTCTCCTTCCTGGTTTCCTGACTCATATGTTTCCCCACAATTTGGATAAAGTCCTAAATAAAGAATGCAGAAGGCCTAATATGGAATATATTTCAACATGGAGGTAATGCACACAAAATTTCTGATGCCCATAACTTAAAGATATACCAAAACAGCATAGAAAAAGGCACTAGCCAATTGCAAGTACTAGTTTCACATAAAGAAAATATTTATTAGCTCCCTTCAAGTGTGGACATTCACTAAAGAAAGCTTAATTTTTCCAATACTTGTAAACACCCCAAAATGGGTCGACACACTCCTGCTGAAATGAGAATTAAATGCATGCTCCAATTATGTTAATAACCAAATTCCTCAAATATTTCTCTTTTTTCTTCTTTTTTTTTCTTCTTTTACCTTCTTCTTTTTTTCTTCTTCTTTTTTTTTTTCTTTTTTAACCTCCCAACAGGGATTCAGAAGTTGCTGTAGTGCTATCCAACTTCTAATATTAAAAATTTTGTCTCATAAAAAGTGGATCTAACAGGCATCAAAGACTTGCATTCCACTGTGATTTGAATGGTAAAAAATGTAAAAGTGCAGATCTACACACCTTAATATTCTCAATAAGACTTTCCATCTTACATCTTTTCATCCTTTAACTGGATATGACTGCCAATTGGGTCCATATTAAAAAGTAATAAACTTGCGCTGGACATAGTATAGGTATTTTTATAGGTATCTTTATGTAATTGAGGACAAATGACATCTTGATTAAATTATAATTCAAGTAGACACATTTCAATAGCATTATTTTTTCCACTTAGCTGCATTAGTGGTTTAACTTTTAGTCTCTTCAACCTCATCCATTTGCCTGCATTTCCAGTGAGATCTCAATGCAGCCAGAATTCTCTCTTCTACAGGAGAGTTGTTTAATATATGCTGTTTATCGATCTCATGACATGCACTGTCCTCAAGATCCAATTTATTTGAACAAATTCTTTTTTTATTGTAGCTTCTCTTACAAATCATAAGCATAATTAAATATTGTCTATCTTTAATTCATTACAATAACATGCATGTATTTATTACTCTGTATACCTGTAGAATAAATCAAAATTTCCACATCAAACTCACATAAGAAGAATTTAATTAAACACATATCATCTATCATCCACCCAAAGCATAAATCTTAGACTCTTTCAGGTGTCCTATATGTCCATTCTCCATTTCCCAAACTGCCTACAAATTTAGAGAGGAATTTTACAACATGTTGTCATCATCAACAAACCATTCCTGGCACATAAAGGAAGAAAAGTTAATTGCTGAGATAGTTAAACCTGATTTTCATGGGCTTCAGAATAGAATCCCATCTCAAATATTTGAACTGTTTATGGTTTCTGAAATTCTGGCCAAAAGGTATTCTAAACAACTTCAAGACTAAAACCGATCTGCACCAACTATTACAGAGTTCACTCCAGGAAGTTCTGCTTATAAGTTTTGATGTTAACCTGAGAAGAATTAATGAAAAAAAAGCACCAAGTGAGAGTTCAAAAGGAATGAGCCTCATTTCATTCCTTCTGATACCAAGGTATGGGTTTCCAAGCAAGCAGTACAAGAAACAAGCCCACAAAATAACAGAAGAAGGAAAAAACAAGCAAGGGTTTTGGGCTCTACACCTAGAGGAAAGAGCTGCATCTTCTTTACCAAGTGGAGATGGAAGAAAGCTCCTATGCATTGCTGTTATTTAAAGGACTGATGTCAGTTCTAACATGCTCCTTCAATTGTAAACCTGAGTGGAAAATGGCAAATACACTCTGCAGTAAAAAAATGCTGGTATGATCTTCAGAAGTTTGTTTTAAAGTTCTTTTCAGTATAGCCCTCAAGTTATAACAGAAACTAATTTTTTCCAGTTGTGTAGTGATTCTGTCGCATACTTTTTCCAAAGTATTTTTTTATCGTTTAAACAATATTCTGAATGACATTTAATGTTTAGTAGTATTACAATAATTCTTAATACTCAGTTTCCAGAGAGACTTATAATAAATTTTTGTTGGACAATGAACTTTCTTACTTAGAAGGCCAATGCTCCCCTATGGCCAACCCAAAACTCTCAATTTCAGTCCAGTGATGATATTAAACTCTAAGAAATTATTTCTACCTAAATGAAGATATCTCACTTCTTCACCAAGAGCAGAACTTCTCTGGCCAAGTTCCTAATTTATACTAACTGCTAACGTCAGAGACGTCTATCACTCATATCATCATATATCATATCACACTTCCCACCTTCCCCCCCCCCCAAAAAATAAACCCTCAGACAAGCCAAAACCATAGCATTTTTTCATTGAGAAAAAAGAAAAATGTGAAAATACCACATTAGTAATTTTCGTCTGGCCTGGTCATAAAGCCAGGTTATTTTTGTTTCCTCAAAGTCATATTATGCAGAATAAGTAACAATAAAATAAGATAATCAGAATTGAGTGGAACTTTTGAAAATGGCAAGGCTAAAACTACTTTTGAGCAATGACAGATTTTGTGCAAAATACCAGTGAGAACAGTACAGTACAGTACTACTAGAGCAAAAGTTTTCTAATTCTCCTGCAACATCCATTTGCTTTTCTAGGGAAATACTCTTCAACTGACTATTTATCTTTGTCAATTTTCAATACATATTTTCCCAAGAAATTAGTCCTTTAACAAATAGCTAAGTAGCACAAGGATGCTGCTGCAGTGAAATGATTTGTCCAATCATTTGCTCATGCAAAGCTCCACTTTAGTAGCTTTGTAAATATCAGATTTTGTATATATCATTTTGTTGGACCTAGGCTCATTTCCAAGACCAACCTCTTTTGTCTCTCCTGTAGGTCTCAAGAAAAAATTTTGCTTTTATTTACAAATTGGCCTGTATTTTTGAGGGAAAGAGGTTCTTCTGGGATTTTGTTTTAATTACAACAGCATATCCCCCACAAGCTTGTTTCTGTTCTCCTGTGAGCCTTTGTAAAATTCTTTCTCCAGCCTCATGAACCAGCCCACCTGGCTACACTTGGGAAGGGCAAAAAAACGGAATAATGATGGAGCTGTGATGTTCTAGGGGTGAACAATGGTACACCCCTGGGCAGATATAAAATGTTGCATGTGCCTAGCCAGAAACCTTGTGTCTCCTAGGTTATTTTGCCTGATATCAGAATGTTTTGGTTGGAGGTCTTTATGTTCCTTTTCAGGGACTACAGCTCCAGCCCCAGTGAGACAATACTGTTGTGTCAAAAACACAACTAAAAGTTCCTGACAGGTAATACTTAATACTAGTTGTTTGCAAGAATATTTTCCCTCTATTTTTCCTCTTTCCTCTTTCTTCTAAATATATTGTAAGAGAGATTTTGAGGAATTTTTTTATTCCAGTAATTTCTGATACCTTACGTGGCTGATTTACCATTAATCATCTCCATACTATCTTCTCTCATATCACCCCTCTCCTAAAGTCAATAAAATATTACTTTAATAATTTCCATTTGTTTCAACTCAGAGTAAACAACACTCCAGAAGTAATGACACACTTAGTAAGGTCAGTTGCTAAGTTATACCCTTCCAACCCCTACAAATCTTAATGGAAAAATCTAAAATTGCTCTGCAGAATCTGATAGGTCAGGGTTTTGCCCTCTGAGACACAGAAATTATTTGAATGAGAGAATGAAAAAAAAAAAAAAGAAAGAACAAAACCTTAAGGGATAAAGATTAGTATTATACAGGGGGAAGCTTAGTGTGGAATAGAAATACATATCTCCTGACAAAGATTTTAAGACTGAACAAAGATAAGTGTAAAAATCCTTCCTTCCCAAAGTCAGGGATTCCAGAATTCTACTAGAGGGGAAATGTGGTTTTTTTTTTCTCTGGAAAGTAATGAAAAATAGACTGCCAGTACTCTGAAAGCTGTCATGAAATAAAAAGGAGCAGATACTAAATGCAGTTCTTCCTCTATCATAGAACTAGACACTGTCCTATGTCTAGGAACCATGAATACAAGTCTTACTGAGATTTGTCCTACTTTATTTTTTTTATTATGAACAATCTTACCCCTATATTTCATCTTTCTCTTTTTTGGAAGCAAATCTCAGACACAATCTTTTACAATATTCTTAAAAATTAAGACCAAATTAATTTCTTTACAACCAACAATTAGTAACTCTATTCTAACCTTGGTTTATAACAGGGCTATCAGTTAACAAAAAGAAGCTAACTTCCTCATTAATTTTCTTCTTTGTCTCAAGAATTTCTAAGTCATATTTAGGTGTACAGATAAGACTCTGAGCTGCATTGAAGGCTAAAATTTCCAAAAATTGAGTGTGCTGACACAATTAGACAACCAAAAAATTGCACAGATCTTTCCTGTTTTGAACCAGAATATAGATAGTCTAAATTGATCAGTGCTGTGCTTTCACAAGGTGAGCATAAGGTTACTTACAATGACCACAGCAGCTGACCACAGGTGTCTCTGACCCAGCAGACCAAGGTAAAGGAATGTTGGAAAGAAAACTTTCCCTTGGTCAGGGGATTATGTTAGAGAATACCCAGGAAACCTTGTCATCCACAAGTCCCTGGGCCCTGATGGGATTCATCCATGAGTGTTGGGAGAGTTGGCAGATGCCATAGCTAGGTTGCTCATGATGGTCTTTGAAAGGCCATGGAGGTCAGGAGAGATCCCTGAGGACTGGAATAAAAAAAAGTCTTTCAAAAAGGGCAAGAAGGAGGACCCAGGGAGCTACCAGCCAGTCAGCCTCACCTCAATCCCTGGAAAGGTGATAGAGTCCCTCATTCTTAAGGCCATCTCTATCCATGTGGATGACAGGAAGGTGATCAGGAACAGTCAGCATACTAACTGATTTACACTGAAGGCAAGTCATGCTTGACCTGCCTTTTTCAATGAAACAACTACCTTGGGTGAGGGGAGAGCAGTGAATATTGTCTACATCCACTTCAGCAAGGCTTTCAACACTGTATCTCTCAACATCCTCATATTCAGGAAGTGTGGACTGGATGAGTGGACAGTAAGGCAGATTGAGAAGTGTCTGAACAACAAATGCAAAAGGGCCATAATGGCACAGGGTCTAGTTGAAGACCTGTCACTAACTGTGCCCCCCAAGGTTCAATACTGGGCCCAGCATTGTTTAACTTTGTCTTGGTTTGGAAAGACAAGTGTCTGCTAATGAAGGCAGGAGCCTGCCCTGAAAGGGAAAATGAAAACCCCCTCCCTCTGAATTGCTATAAATTTTTAATTAAGGGGCTCTCAGGTGAAAATATGGGAGCAGGAATAACAGTTCTTTATTAGGGAAGAAAATAAAAAGATAAAATAAACAATGCAGTAAACCAAAACAACACTGACAGTCAGAACACAACCTGACACCCTGTGGGTCAGGCTGTTGGTAGCAGTCCAATTGGAATTGTGGCTGCAGTCCTCCTGGAGTGTCAGGTGTGGGTTCTGTTGCAGCAGGGATCCTGTAGAAAGGTGTAGTCTTCCTCTGAGGATCCAGTGGAAGAGGCAGGTGCTGTTCCTCTGGGAAAATCCAGCAGAGAAAAGCCGTGCTGGTGTTCCAAAATCTCAAGACTATATCTGGGTAGCAATGCTTGGCTCCTCCCTCTGGGTGGAGCATCTCACATGTTGTTGTAGTTCCTATCAGTCATGCAGTGGCATTCAATAGTCTGTTATCAGCATATGTCTCCCTGGAGGGAGGGGTGGTTGTGGAAGAGATAAGGAAAGCTTAACAGAAGACAACTGCCATACAGATGGCAAACGGAATATAATTTGCTTGGCAATCCAGGACAAACTTATTCATCAGTGGCTTAGATGAAAGGGCAGATGCCTCCTCACTGAGTTCACTGACAAGATCAAGCTGGGAGGAGCTGCTGATATCCCAGTGCCCTGGGTGTGCAGCTGGACCTTCAGAAGGATTGTCATGGACTAGAGAGAGGGGCAGAGAAGAACCATCTGAAATTCAACAAAGGCAAATTCAGGGTCCTACACCAGGGGCAGAATAACTTCAGGCACCAGTACAGATTAGGGAATGGCCCACTGGAAAGCAACTCTGCAGAAAAGGGCCTGAGGCTCCTGGTGGACTGAAATAAAGTTTCAGACTTCCACACAGTTTTGATGGAGCCTACAGACAGCAAAATTCTTATTTCCCCAAGTCAGAGTACTTTGTGCTAGGTAAGGTGCCCAATGTACAGGACTTGAAAGCCTAGAAATAGGGGATTATTCGGAATTTTGTTATCTCTAGAGCAAAATCTAAACAAAACTACTTTATTAGGAGGTTTTCAATTTCTCTGATGTTTTATTTTAAACACTAAAAGACAGTGATATGTCCCTGCTGATCTAAGATTTTTTTCCACTGGGCACAGATTATATTTACAATTTAGCTGGTATGGAAGTTAATGTCTCTGTTTCATCAGGAAAAGAGAGCACTCTTGAGCAATTGTGTTCTAAAACTAACAGTTAGCTACATCATGGCTCATGCCAGAATTATATAAGATATGGATGTCTATGGGAGATACATAATTTCCTAGAAAAATAAAAGAAAATATCTGCATTGTTTGCTTTGGTTACCAAAAAATTATCTCAAGTGTCTTAAGATACTTTAAGATTAGATTAAAATCTGCCAAAAGAGTTTTGCTTTTCTCTTGTCACAAATAGCATTCCCCACTGAATGATATATTCAGGATAAATCTCATTGTTAATGTAGACATGTCCAGGTTTGGAGATTTTACTGTCAGTACTATAGCATAATTTGGTTTTACCCCAAGTTCCTCTTTTCTTTTCCTCTCAGTAGAATTCAAGGACATTTTTGGAGGATGATCCTTCTCCTTGGGAAGTGGCCAAGGTTTTGAATAACGAAATGTGACAATAATTAAAAAATAGTTTGAGTGGGCTAATGAACTATGATCCACTGAGTCATGGGTTTCAGAGCAGGTGTCTGACTGCAAGCCAGCTGTGAGATTTGTTTTTTCTAGTCACGTGTCAAGGTATGTTGCATCGTCTGGGTCTCTCTTGGAAGCAGATGTGATTTTTTAATGTTTCTTTCTGCTTTTTTGCTTTTCTGCAAGATCTGTATTCTCAATTTGTTTACTTTTTCCTAAAAGCAAAATATCATTTTCTTATTGATTGAAATGAAATTAAATCCATAAGGGAGTTATTTGGGTTTAAGTAACCTTCTAAATTGAGGACATGAAACTGAGAAAATTAATTTGACTTCAATTTGTGATATCTTATTACAGGGAGACACAGGGAAAAAAAGGTATTATGTATGCTATATATTCTTGAAAAGGAATGGCTCCAAGCAACACTTGGGGAACATCCATTAATGTCTTTCCTGAGAAAAAAAACATGTTTTTACAGGGCCTTCCAGAGGCACAAGATGAGGCTCAAGTGAATCTGAGTCACTTCTGGTAAAAATGCCCATCAAACCTGCCAAAACCTACCCACGCAGCAATGCTGATTACTGTGCAGGCTAGGATTGTGATTTCTATTTGAGCATTCAGGGGCACTTTCAGCATTATGTATTGGTATACCCTGACTTGCTGTCTTTTGGGGCACATACCTTGGTTCACATTAGGTGCCAGATTACCAGACTAGGAAATGTAGAGAAGAGAGGACTGGTGTCAAAAATCCTACAGAAGGACTGTGAGGCTGTCTCAGAGTAGCCCACCCACCATTCCATATATCCTAAAGCCTGCAACACCTATGTACTTGCTGAGGTTTAATGAGGTTTAACCCCTGTAAGCAGCTAAGCACCACCCATCTGCTTGCTCTCTCCTCCCCCAGGTGGGATGGGGGGAAGAATTGGGACAGTAAAAGCACAAAACTTCATGGGATGAGTTAAAGAACTTCTAATAGATAAAGCAAAAGCCACGCACACAAGCAAAGCAAAATAAGGGTTTCATTCACTACTTTGCATTGGAGAGCAGATTTTTATCCATTTCTACAAACAGGACTTCATCACACCTAATGGTTGCATGGGAAGACAAACAACCCGACTCCAAACATCTCCCCTTGCCTTCCCCACCTCTTTCCCTATCTTCATTGCTGAGCACAGCATTATATGGTATGAAATACTCCTTTGGATAATACTTGCTGGAGTCAGTTGTCCCAGCGGTGTCCCCTCCCAATCTTTTGTACACCCCTAACATATTCACTGGTAGGGCAGCATGAGGAGCAGAAAAGGCCTTGACTCTGTGCAAGCCCTGCTCAGCGATAGCTAAAATGTCCTTATATTATCAACCCTGCTTGTTCAAAAATCTTCCATGCAAGATACTATGAAGAACATTAACTCTACCCCAGCCAAAATGAGTGGAGTACTAATGGGTTCTCAGATTGTGCATTCAGGTCTTCCATAATATCCTGTCTGCCCCTTTGAGTGTGCATATCTCCCAGAGCTGAAATTTGTTTTAGGTAGTACACAACTATAATATGAGGCCCTGAGGAGCTGCTACATCCAACTGCTGCAAAAGTGCCCTGGTATGCTGCAACTTCCACTAGAACAGCTTATATACCTTGTTATACATTACTATGCTCTGCAGCAACTCTGCAGCCCCTTATATGCTGATAGGATCTTTCAGTTACAGTACATGTTTTGTACAATTACATTTGGAAAGGAAAATATTGCTAAAGCTCAAGTATGTCCGATTTCATGTCCAAATCAGACCACATGATGAGCTGTGTCTGATTTCTGCGAACATGAAATGTTTCATTCCAGCAAGGCATGAAACCAGGCTCGATTCACATGGCGTATACTTTTGTTTTGAACTTTTGCAGAATTCTGTTCTGTATCTCATTACCAGTCCCCAAGAGACACCCCGTCTCTAGCCCTTAAATGGGGATTTTGTCAGGAAGTGTCTCATATACCACAAAGCAAGGTTTCAGGTTTTGGCAAATCAGATATCTGAAGGAAAGTGGATAAATGGTGTCGGAGATGAGCTTTCATAAACAATTTATGTGTGTGCATTTCTCGTGGAGAAACAATGAGGAAATAATTTGAAATAACACAAGGGTACATCTCTAAATGTGTTCTGCAAGATTATAAAGATAGAAGTATTAACCCATGTTAGACTAGACTGCAATATTTGGTGTATTTATTGCCTGGCTCTTGAATAGGACTCTGTATGCTCTTTTGCTAAGTTAATCATATGCCGCTACAGTCTTCATCTTCTTGTGGCCAGGTGGCCAGGTTTTTTTTGTTGGAAACAGAATGCTTTACTCTAGAGTAGCACTGCTTAAAGGTGTGAATTACAGGCTTCCTGAAATCTCAATCTTCACAAAAATCTGACCATGCATTTTGCAATCAGAGCAGCATATGAAATTGTTCTGTGGGAAAAAAATAGGGAAAACACTAACTCCAGCCTATCAGAATTATATCTCACTAAACAGAAACAAATAAGCTTTTTTAAAACAACTTCAACATCCTGCAATCTTAAATGCTCTCAGGCTTACAGATTTAATTTGAATTATTTGCTCAAAAAGGGTTCACTGTTTTCCTCAGTTTTTCTTTCCAGCCCAGAGGTTTGAAAAGTAGCTAAAACCCTTCAGGTCACCAGCCAGCTATATATGCTGGGTACAGTGAAGTTTTCCAAGCATCTTTTACATTCCTCTGCTATATTACTAATTTTTCTTAACCTAAGTTCCCTTTTTCTTCTTATTTTATTGTACAATGTCATCATCAGCAAAAAGAGAAAACTTACTGTTTGCTTTCATGCTCGAGGCTCACTGGAGCCTGCCCAAAAGTCCTGTTCATGCACTGTGTAGTGTTCCTGGCTAGGTGAACTATGTTAACATGAGCACAGCCTCTCCAGTTCATAGGTAGTTATTTTAAAAGAAGTAAGCTTAAAGGGGTAGCAAAAGATTGGGTAGATTTACTGGGAATCTAATGTTAAAAAGACAATAGTTCAAGACTTTACATGTACGTATACAAATTCTGTACTGGGGAGTGAAATAGTGAACTGTAGACATTATTCTAGTGTTGCATTTGAGTAAATAAGGTTACTCTTGAGCTGGGATGTACTTTTAGCATTCTAGGAATGTAAAGCTGTCCAATTCACCACCATTTCTATAATGTATCTTCATGTTTTTCTCCTTCACCACTCCATATATATGTGTTACATGTTTCTTTGCCACTAAACTTTGCAGCATAAATTAAGGAGCAATCAAAGTACTGCATTATATGTCTTTTAAGGAAATTGTCTCAGATTTGATAGGAAAATGAATTTTCAAGATTTCCTATTTCTTTCTCTTTCAACTTATTATAGCATAGTGCAACCCCAGGAATATTTGACCCCAGCTTACACTGGTCTCATCTCCTGTTACCTGTCAGCTCTTTGAAGGCTTCACTGACCTTCATTTTAAACAGTGCTTCTCATATGAACAGTGCATATATTCAAATGCAACGATTTCAAACATAGCTGATTGAACAGGACAAAGTCATATCTTATCCAAAATGCTTTCTGATTTATTACTACTGTTTGAAGACTACATTTATCAGCCTGATTGGGTTAGCAGAGCAGCTAATAAACCAATGTGCTTACTCTTTGACAGCCTCAGGTAAATATGTATGGATAAGAACCAAGATTAAAAACCTGCTATGTAGCAGATGCTGAAACTAGTTCAAAGCAAACATTCAGGAAAAAAAATTAGAATTATTATAAGGTGCAGCAGGTAGCCTAGCAATTATTTAATAGTTTCTGCCACAGAGGATGCACAGTAATATTGCCTGTCCTGAAGTGATTAAAAAGCCATATACCCTACATCCACCACTACAGCATTTTTTTCAAATTCAATCACTGCTTAACAGTTGAAAATAATACTTTTCAACGAGTTAGGAAAAGAGAGGAAGAACTATGTAATCTCTAGCTAATATTCCACAGACTGTTGAAAATTACAGCAGTGGCTATACAATATGCCAGTAGTACAGAGTTCAAAACTATAATGCTATTTAAATATGCTGGAAATTTCCATATCCACAAAAAGTTAGTTCATAGATTTTACATGTTATCCCAAACTAGTCTTACCACTTCAGTGTTAGTGTTCTGCCTCTTGTGGAAACACAGATGAGTTAGTAGCATTGAGTTGTATGTATAGTATGTGTATGTATATATATAGCATATATATAATGTATTTGGATATGAACAAACCCTCTAAGACACAGGTAGACATGGGAATTCTTTCATCTTGATAGAAATCTAACACCTGTGGTCTTCCATATCCAGCAGAATTTCTATAATTTAGCCAGTTGAGGACAAAAGGTTAAAATTACTTTGAGTATACTGATCCTGCTGAGTAAAAAAGAGCCAAAGATCAGACTACTTTCAGAGAGCAGTCTTATCCTCACTTTTCACATCTTTTAGATGTTAGGCCACTCTGTGACTGTGATGGGATGAGGGATGTGCCACCTTCCCCAAGACAAAACCAAGGTGGTTAAAAAGCCAATTTCCACTGGTAACTTCTCCCAAGAAGACTGGATTGAAATGTAGCAGTTTGGCTCCCCCATTCAAGTTGAGATGAGTTCAAGAATCCTGCCTCAATACAACAAAAGCACTCATTGGCTTTTATGGTCAGATCTGTGATGAACTGGGTGTAGCTCAATGTTCTAGTGAGTTACAGGTGGAATTGTGTGGTACTTTCTTTTACTTTTATTTTGTTTTATGGTCATTTGAATCCGAAAACATGGAAGAGCTAAGTAGAACAGCAAACATCTGTATAAGTCTGAGATGCATGTGTCACCTGGGATATTGTGAAGTAGGTATGTTTCGACACGTGGTCTGGCTTACTGGAACAATTCACCCCCATAAAGAAGATGCACAATGCAGTTACTTGCCTAGCCTAGGCACTAGTTAGCAATTCCCTGTATAGACTAGCTGGCACGGGCAGGAGGACCTCGGAGGCACAGGAGTAGTTCATTCAAGGAAAGGCTCTAAAGCCACAAGTGCCTTTGCAGGTGAAGCCATTCTCTACAGGCAGAAGGGGCGGCCACATCAACTCCACATTTTGGCCAGCTTCTAAGGATGTTATAGATCTCCTCTCCATACTTCAGTAATATTTTGCTTCTTGTAAGCTCAGGGGCTGTAATTCCAGCTTTGGAGTTAATATTGTATCTTCAGCTTTGATTTTGAGCACATTTGCAGAGAAGTGGGAGCAGCCTTCACATCAGCTAAGTGGTCTCTTCAGGCTGAGGAGGGGAGAAGAATGCATTCATTGCATTCAATGAGAGTCTGCTGCACTCCTGTGGTGAGAGCTGCTGGTATTTAAGACAACTTGGGCGTCTCTGCACACCACTGCACTCTTCTGGGTAGACCTTCCATGTTGTTTGATGTCCTCCTTCCAGCCCATGTTGCCAATGTGTGGTCTTCTCCCATGTGTGGTCTTCGGACATTTCACAGAAACAACACCACAGTAAATAAAAACTCAGCAAACAGACAAGGTTAACACTTCACTGTTGCTGAGGGTTTTTTTCTCTCTTCTCCAAAAAGTCCAGGAGTTAGAAAATGGCAGAATAGAGAGTGCTGTGAGGCCTCCCATTCCTGTTCATTTCATGGTAGGTCTCCAGAGTGATTTCATCATCACACCAGCAAGAGGTGCCTTCTCTCAGCATCACAGATATTTCTTGGGATTATCCTTTCCACTCTATTTACCTTATGACTATTGTGTATGTCCCCTTGCACATACTCAGAAGCAGACATCAAATGAACCTTGGAAACAGTAAACTGTGCTAACTTCCATTCAGATCTCTGTTCAATACTCCAGTGACTGCTGGGTGGGGTGTCTTGTCCTTGCTGGCTGGGTTCCTTTGAACTAGCAGCTTAAGAGATGAGCTTTCATTTCCCTGAGCTATCCTTCACTCCTTCTCATTTTTAATCCATACAGTTTTGTCCATCAATTTGGCTGGTCACATTTTTATTTTCACAGGCAAAAATATATTTCCTAGTGCTGAAAGTTCCCTTCTTTCTTCCTAACTAAAAATTCCTGATTTCCTTTTCCCCTTCTAATTAATTTTCCCCAACAATCTCCACCCCTTTTAGCTGTCTACTCATAGTATTCCCTAAGTTAACATTAATTTACATGCCTTATCCAAATGTACTCCGTATTTTAAATAGATTAGGACTCCATTCCTTTGAAGTAGTCATAATATTTGACAAGAAGCTTTCTCTTCCCCTTCCCCACCACCTCCCCAAATGAATGCAATACCCTTGGAAAGGTCTGCATGCTCCACTGCAGTCTAGGGGGAGGGAGGAAGACATCTGTGTACATACACAGGTACATGTACAGATTTGCATATCTTTGCATGTGTGCTTATGTGTGTGACCATTCTGAAAATCCAAACGTGCCACAAAGCCAAAGCAGCACAGGTCTCCTCCTGCACTGCTGAGCCAACAGTCTTTGACCCTGATCTGAAGAGATTCCCTCTGTAGATGCAAAACATTTGCATCTTATTAAGGAAGAAGATAAGCTACTTTTCTAGAACTGTAAAGTTTGTGCAGCATGAAAGGGTAACTAATTTGTGAGCAGGAAAAGAGTAGAGACACATTTCTGTCAAGAGAGAGGGGTAGAGAGGAAAGAGGTACTGCATATTATTAAGCTACTTGATCACATATGTCTTTTCAAAGGAGAGAAGAGGACATTAGCAGCAAACAGAGGAACATTGTCATCTGCAAACATAAATATTTCAGATTTCAGGTACACTGGGAATGTCATTAATGTAAAAACTGACAGGAAAGGGCCCTGGAGTCAGCAATGACCGTGGGAGGCACTTCAAGAGACAGAAGAAGGGGCTCTGACAACAGGCACTGTAATAATAATAATAAACTCCTTTGAAAGTCATGCAGGAGAAAGGTAGGGAATCAGGAAAAAGAAGCTGTATTCCTGCATTTCAGTTTGAGTTTGGAGGGGCAGAAGAGAGGAAAGGAAGAACCTGCTCCTTGCAGTGTTAAGTGCTCTTGTTGCTGGGGGTTAAGTTAGTTAGTGCCTGTGGCATGCCCTCCATCCTACAATGGAGGAAAGGTGATCAATACGTTCAAATAGACCCTCACCAGTGAGCTGGTTAGATGAAGAGAAGACATAAATGGAGCAATTAATTAGAAATAATTTAGATTTAAGGTGGAGACGAATCATATTACTTGCCAACAGGGTCAACAGATAGAGATTAAATAGCAGCTTCAGCCACATGATGTGTTATTCCCTGTCAGCCAGAATATTGTTCTGGAGGCTGGAGAGGCAACAGAATAAAGGAGGTGAAAGGGTCAGCAATTGCTGCAGAGAGTATAGGCTAATTCTTTATTGAATGAACATCTAAGTAGGATGGTCAGGGTCTTTCTTGGTCCCATTCCACATCTAAAGTACTCATTTTAATGAATTAAACAGACACTTAATTGCTTAGCAAAATTTTTAAAATCTCAAACAAAAAAATACGACAGGCTGTATGAGAAATTTTGATTCCTTATGTGAATGAAAGCTACTCATATATGAACACGAATAGCTTTCATGAATGGGATATGAATGTTCAGCACTGGAAGAACCTCCACATTATTCACTATCAGGGTTAACAAGGACTATTTATTTCATATCTACATTATAAAATTACACAGATGTCCCTATCAAGGTATTGGAGGGTTTAGACCTATAATTAAAAAAATAAAATTACCATAATAAGTAATATTTTTGACAGCTGTCATTTAGTTCATTATTTATGACTAAATTACATCACACACTAGTAAATGTGCTTTAGGATGCTTTAGTATATTTTAATGAAGTCTTAATGGTTCTGAATCTCAGTACAACACCCTGCTATTATATATTTTCTGAGAAATAGGAAGAGACAAATCAAAATATTATGGATGTAAATTTCCACATGGTAGTAAGTGAGGACCTCCTGTATTATTATTGTCACTTCTTCAAGCAAGAAATTAATCCATTTCTGGGGAGGATGGGAGGGGGGAGGGAGGAAGGAGGGTGAAAAAACGAAAAGCAAGCTTGTTGCTCTTTCAAATTGGTCCTGATCCAAAGCAGGAGCCCTAAAGAACTTCCCTTGTCTAAATTTCCAGACTGGAACCAATCGGTTGACCTTTGGCCTTTTATAACTAACTGCCCTAGAAGCTTTGAGTATTAAAGGAAATATATTTAAAAAGCATGTCTTCATTTGTTTGAATGTTTTGAAATTTACCATGCTAATCAGTAAGTTAGAATAATCTTGAAATATTAACTGGCCATTTGTAATCTTTTTATCAACTACAAAGAACACATAAATGGATCCCAGGTTTCCTCCCTGGGGGAGATAAGGAGTTTTTCAACTGATACCTCCATGGCTGGAAAGCCTGGGATCACTCCACAACATGTGGAGACATCCAGACATTATTACATGCACTGAATGAATAATGTTTGTCTTTAATAATGTCCCCTCCAGATAGAATTTACCCAAATGTAAGCAACTTTGCATTACTCAAACACTTGAAAATAATGCAAAGATCCAGGACAGAAATGCAAACCAGACAGCAAAAGTACAGTGCTATAGCTGAGCTTGATTCTTGCTAAAGTGGTTTATACGGGTGTCTGAATGGCTGAATAAAAAACTTACAACTGCCTGACATGATGAGTGCCTGGCCTGTCTTCTGTGGACTGATTAAAATATGCTTAACCCAAATACAACTTTAAATGGCTCCTAAAGCAGAAGGATAACAGAAGCAGAACCTTATTTTAGTTCTCGCATTTTAAAAGGATAGAACACATATCTAATATACAATGGAATAAGGTGAGTCTCAGGCAAGTCAATTTCAGTGAAAATAGCAGCTTTATTTCTCTATACAATACATCAGGTGGAGGAGCAGAGGTAAGAGAAAGATTTACTTCTTCAATAAGCAGTAAACAACATGATTTCACTCAGCGTTGAATGAGATAAACACAATTATTCCATTCAGATATGATAAAAGCTACCAATAAAAACACCAAAAGTAAGAAATATATGGTCTGATGCTGTTGTACATGGCCAGAAGGTGCTCTGATTTGGGGTAGTTATCTATTCATAATGCTCTAACTTTGACTGGCAATCTCTGTTATGCATTATGTTGTCATACAAGAACAAGATGGTGCCTGCATCTGCTCCTGGAAAATGAGAAGCAAACATTGTCTCACTGCTGTTACTAAAAGACATCAGATCTGCAAGGGGACAAATGACTACATGATAGTAGCTCACTTATGCAATGTGCATTTCAGTTGAATGATGGTAATACACTGTCCACATTAGTGACAAACTGAAAGAAATTTAGGGAAGTCTAAAAAGGTACAGAGATGACCATAGAGGTGCTAATTCTTACAAGGACAGACTAGAAGAATCAAACAACTAAAAATGTTGTGCTGCTATTATCAACAACCACACAATCTTAAAGGTAAAATCATCAAAAAAAACCAAAAACAAAAAAGAAATAAAAAAAAACAAACCCAAAACCAAAACCAAAATCAAACCAAACCAAACCAACAACAACAACAACAACAACAACAAAGGAAACGGATTTCCTTCCAGAATTGCAAAATGTAGGACAGTGTAATAGCAAAATACTACCCACGAAACAAGATCCTTCCTCTGCATACAAACATACAGGGCTGCCAAAATCTGCATAGGAAAAAGAATGGCTTCACTTAAAAAATTGGTTTTATGTATAAATATCAGCAGCAAAAGAGTTATCAGCCTGAAAAAAAAAAAGTAGTTTCTTGTTTTATGTCTTCACACTTTTTCTCTGTTTGCCCTTCCCACCTATTCTACCAGTAACTCCTAAATCTATTGCTCAGTTTCAACATCCTTGATGGGGAGTAATATTTCAGAGACATTAGGTATCTCTACATATTCTTAAAATAAATATTCAGGTAACAGAGATACCCTGCTCAGAGAAAAAATATAGGATGAATCAGAAAACTGAATGCATGGAGGAGAAAGACATTACAATACTAAAATCATGGAAGAAAAATTGTAATTTGATGAGGGGACTGTATCTTATCAGGTATTAGACAATATAAACTCAAGGAAATAATTCTTAAAAAAAAAAAAAAACCAAAACAAAAAGCATACCAAAAACCCAAACAACTGCAGACTGAAGAGTCCAAGAAATTTGTGTCCAGATGTAGTTACAAGGAATATTTCCAAGTTCTCATCAGTGAAGATCTAGTGAATTTCCCCCACAGTCTGGAGAGCTACACAGATGACCTCCACTGGTGCCTACTCTAGGCTGAGCTGAGAGCATCTTCACACAACTTTTACTTTATTGACTAGAGGTTCATAGGCTGTAATAGCAATGGCTTTCCATGGCATTAGACAAATATATTTAGGCAACAGAACTGAGCTCTGAAAACTATCTTAAACTTTATTTGTTCCACTGATAGGAGAACTGCTAGCATCTCTGTGCTTTCTAAACATTTTTCTTCCTGTTCTTTTACTGTTGTCATTCTGCCATGATCAGATTACTACAACAAGAACATCTGTCACTGCCATCTTTGTAGGCTGCCATCTCTACACGAGTTTTATACATTTCTTTTTACCTGCCACATTTTCTTTTGTGGCCATGGGCACATAATAGCCACAGACATCCTTGAGCATGCACCACAAAACAGATTACCACAGCTTTAGAATACATGTGAATAAGATTACAGTGAGCAAGGTGCTACTGCAACTCAAGGAATTTTTAAGCAAAGTATATTTGCAGACTTCATAATTCTGAGGGCATAAATAGTATCTAATATATCCTAGTATCTAGGATTTTGCTCCTTATCACACCGCTTATTTTGATGATTCTCTAATGCCTTTAATATAGTCATATGCATCTATTAAAAATCAGTACTCTTATAAAAACATCTTCATATACATTTGAAGATTTTTTTGAAGACCAACTTCATGACAAAGATGTAGAGAAACTATTTTTCTAACGTTATTTTTCCTGACATGTTTCTACACATAGTGACAACAAATTTAAACAGCAAGCTGGAACAGAATGCAAAAACGTTTTGAGACAAAGTGCCTCCCATGATTTGTAAATGTTTTTGAAATCTTAGCAATTGGAATTAAGACTCTAGGAGCCACCAAAACACCTCCTTGTGCTTAAGTGAGAAAAGTTTTAGAAGACTGAAAGTGAGGACCAATGTAGCAAGAACAAATAATATTTTAAAAAAATAAGCTTCCTTAGTGACCAAAATCAACAGGGACATTTATGTCACATGATCATTTATGATTTGATGCCTTGTGCTAGGTCTCAGAGTGTGAAAATATTGAAGAGATCTTCAGGACAGAAGTGATTGATGTACTGCATGTGGACAATGAACTAGGTTGATCAGCTTAACCCATTTGCCAAAAGAAAAGGGAAGATAAACGTGAGTTCACCAGTGGCTTTTAAATCCCAAGGGTGATGTTGGCTGGTATGTGGACATCTTTGATTCTGCACGAGAGGCCAAAGCAGTAGAGTGTCCCTAAAGATGGTTTTAAAAGATGCAGAGCCACTGACATGCAGAGACAAACAGTCAGAAAAATGGTGACTCTTGGGATGGAGAGATGAATCCATCCCTGCTCACATATGAGGCGTTTAATCTGCTGCAAAAATGGGACAAGGCAATTAAATGAGAGAACATTTGCATTGGGCAAAATTAGGTTGTTCACCTACAGTCTGGGAGGACTAATCCTCATACAGTTCACCTACCCAAATCCTGTTTTTTCAGGCTTTGTGCCAAGATGAGAGAAGCATTTCCGATAGGCAAACTGCAGGCTTCAAGTATTTATAAACAGAGGGAAAGAAAAGGATCTGAAAGATTGTTCAGATTGCTCAAATAACTATTAAACTCATGTGGAACATGGTGTCAACCCCTGAATGCACTGAGAAAAGGAAGCATTCAATGAGGAAAATTTAATAAAAACAAACATATTCTGATAGGATTACAGCATCAAAAGTGCATGTGTTCCACATGTTTTTATTTCTCTTTAAAATTAAAAAAAATATCTTTGCTTGATGCATCCTGTAGGGCACTAAGCCAGAAAACACTATTATACTATTTCTTGCTTCATAAAGAATTTCATTTAAACTATGAACCTTGTGATAGGTAATTATATGCAGGAAGCAGAGCACATATGAATTTTATATTTATGGTCTACGCTGAGGTCACAATTTAAATTCTAAAAACTGCCTTCAGAAATACCAGTTAGTGTGTCGTTTTTATTTTAATTGCATTTCCTCCCCTCTGGTACAGCATGATCAACTGAAAATCAGAACACATGTTTTATGTAACATATTTAAAATCTAGCAATAAACTATTACCATCCATATAAACATTAAATCCATTTGGAATGTTGCTAACAGAGACGGGGGGAAGGTCGTGGGAGGTGCTAGTAGATCCTTTTGCCCATGAGAAGAAAACAGCATTAAAAAATTTTCACATGCTCCTCATAACAACTGCTGTTAATGAGCTGTTCTCCTTCTTCCTGTGGTGCAATCATTAAAACTTTTTATTTCCAACTACATATATCTGTAAAAAAAGAATTACCAAATTTTTTTTATGCCAGTGAAATATAAATGTGCCAGTTCCTTTTGTTGCAAAAAGTAATGGCACCAGAATCAGCTGGGGCTCAGAGAGGACACCTAGTTCCACATCCCATCCAGTCAGAACTATGGGACTACCAGTACTAGAGGTTATGTTGTTTTTCCCCAAGGGTCTATTTTTTCAAAGTTTAACACTGAATGTGGTCATCAACTTGGGAACTGAACCTGAGCCCTAATGCTGACCTTGTATTGGCTGTATACAGTACTTGTAAAACTCAGAGTGCCCTTTGCCTACTGCCTGTTGCTTGTGGGCTGTGGCTGGTCTCCAAAATGTTGGCAGCAATTGCTCTTACCCAAGATGGGTGTGTGGTTACAGCACCCACATGGAAAGGAGATGTGTTCTGTCAATAAGCATGAGGAGTCCTGCTGAGAAACCCCCATTTTCTGCTCTCTGCGTCCAGGTTTTAATCCTCAGCTCTACAAAATCTCTGTGAGCAGGCTGGGGCATTCATCTAGACTCCTGTACTCAAGGAGAAAAACAAAATCCACTGGAGGGAGATTCAACCCATCATAAAACCTGATAACTCCCCAGGCAGATGTGATAAATGTCTGGAAAGGGGACTCTGCTTACAACACTGAAAGCACAGGACAACACCCTGAGAGTTAAAGACCACAGTCAAGTGGAATGAATCTTATGGGAAACAGTTAAATAGTTGTTAAATTAACATCTTTCAGACTGTTTTCATTCATGTAACCAAAGTTTTTAACTCTGGCCTGGAAGTACACATTCCAAAGAGGAGCAGTTTAGCTTCTGTGATCCATTTGGTCTCTTCACTTGGAGTGATGACAGGATGTCACATTGCAATGACATTTTTATGTGACAACTTTTTCACTAAAATTCAGTGAGCTATCAGTTCTTTGTGACAGCTCAGGGAAGCAATCAAACAGGGATGATCAGACAATTTCAGATTTTTTTAATTTAATTTTTTTTTTGGTATTTTCTTATCCCCTATTCTAAAGGAAATGCCTGGATGTTCAAGACTCCGTTGCTGTGATTGGAACAGGATATACACCTTTGACCTTGAATTTTAAAGGACACCATATAACACAACTCCCTGCCATCTAGTTTCTATCATACCTTCATCATTTGTCATAGAAAATTTTTTGATTGACTTAACATTGAGACTTAACATACATATGCTGAAGCTAAAAGAGGCAGTTCTTCAACTGGTACAAGTCAGACTAGTTCTATTAACATAAATTGAAGCTGACTGATTTATACCACCTGACAAAAGAGACCAGTATGTAATAAAAATCTGATAGGCCCTTGCATTTTACCTGACACTTACAGAGGTTTTAATCAAATTCTACATTTGCTTGTTTGATTTTTGGCACGAGAGAATTTTTTTCTTAGTATTTGTTGTGCCTCAGGATTAGAACAAAAAAAGCCCAAAACCACATAGTAAATTGTTGCAATTCATGAGTAAATTATCTGTGTGATGATTAAAAACAAAAAGAAGCTGTGAGCAAAAGCCAAATTAAACTGCCACTTGGCATACATCTGAGAGAAATGACATGTTATTATATAGGGGACTCACATGTTCACTCCTGCCTCAGTGAGACTTTTGATGACATGGAGATAACTACACATGGGAGTAGAAATATTTACCCAGATGAAAATGAATGCCAGCTCTTTAAAAATAAAATAGTATGTTTTGAGGCATCATTGTCTGAATTTCCTGATGTGGTCATAGGAAACATTGAAAAATGTGGTCTTGAGTCTTTAAATCTTCACTACATAATTTTAAATACAAAGACATTACCTATGGCTAAGAAAGTCCTAGAAGCATAAATCACTAAGGAAGCCATAAATCACTAAGAAAGGATGAGAGGATATTTTGGAAAACCATAATGATATATCAGTCTTGTTCTTGGATTACTCCCTAGGTCTTTGCTTTAGGTTGTATGTGGATAAGTACAGTGGGCTTTGGTCTGACCCAGTAAAGTTATGATTGTGCTCTTCCTTTCAACTGAGAACTGAATAACATGTGACCTCACAGTCCAAAAATAAATTAAATCCCCAAAAGCACTGTTGAAATTGGACTGTAAATTGATTGAAAGTTTCTACTTGAGGGGATTGCTATGAAGTTTGTAGTATTGCATTTGAAATTCTCAGATTTTTATTGACATTGAAAAAAAAATAAAAAAACCCAGTGCATTTGGCAACACTATAAAATTTTTGTCTTTGCAAAAAATTTTCTAATGGGATAGAAAACCAGCATATTTTGACATTGAATATTTTTAAAAGATATTTCAAACTCTGAAGAACTAGCCATCTTCAAGATTGAAATGGATACGTTAAGATCAGTTGAAGCAGAATCAGAAATAACCCTTTTCCCACACAATCATGGCATTTGCACAGAGCTGACAATATTAGCACTTTCAGTTTGTAGAGTGACTGGATCACTGGAAGATTTTAGTGTCTTCTAAATCTTAGATAGTAGGAAAACATTAGTTTTGTGTCCTTGCTCTCTATCCAACATAATATTAGGGATATAGCAAAGTATGACATCTGAACTCCAGAAACCACACTGAGTAATTTGAACAAATGCACAAATGCAAACAATAGAAAAGAGGGAATCCCATGAGGCAGGGTAAAGACTATTTAAAGGAATGGTATCTAATTCATATATACTACAGTTTCTTTTACAGCAAATCTGTAAATAACTTTTCATTGTAATATGTCATAAGGCACAAGAACATATGTTGTGCTGAATTCCAAACATATGACCTCTGCTGCATTCCTTTCATCTAATCATTATATAATTCTGTCAGCAAGAACAATCAAGTTTGATGTGCTTAAGTGTTTGCAGGATTGAGCTTGGATACTCTGAAAGTTCATTCCCTTAATATGGGTATCATAATTTTGCATGGAAAAGTACTCAATCTCTTAGAATGGTAAATGAAAGGATTTTTTAAAATTACTCTAATAGTTTTGTTGTTTAATTTTGAACCATTATTTTCTCCATTAAAAAAATTATCAGCAATACAGAAATTACTTAGTTAATTTTCATTCTAATTCAGGATCTGCATCTCTTGGCTGAGCCAACAGAAACGGAATTCTGAGCCAACAGAAATGGCAATTCCCAAAGTTTTACAGTAGTCAGCAGAAGTCAGTCAATATACATCAGAAGAAGATCTGGTTTTTAATATCAAATATTTCTACAACTTCTTTCTAACACACCAGTATCAAACATAACTCACAGAAATAATGTTAATGAATTCAAGTTGTGTATGAAAAGACATGTTTATAGATAATTCAAATGCCAGAGGGATCAGAGGATCATGAGACAGAAGTCATCATTTTAGAAATGAAGAATTATGGCCTTGCTGTATTTTCTAACACTTCTGAAGGGTGAGAGAGCACATTTAAACCTGAGCAACTAGCACTTACCTACAGCATTTCTAATGGTGGAGGTTTACCTGACTAAATAATGACAATCCTGATCTCTATAACTCAGTTACTCTGGGCTCCTGTTACAGACAACTGAAAGAAGCAGGCACTTCATTCTTTTCCAGTGTCTGAAACAGGTCAGATGAACAGTGACCTCAGAGTGCCTATTCCTCTCCATTTCACTAGGTAGCATAAGAAAGCACAGCCCTGAGAGTTTCAGTGTTCTTACCACATTCCCTAGAGCTGAATTTTCATCCATATTTTGGTCTGTTTATCTAATAAAATGGAAAAGTAAGATGGCCTTCCTTTTTAGACACCACTCTTGTTCTTTCAAAATCTTTAATAACTATTACAAAATGAGTTTTCTTTTAGAATCTAATGCTCTTTGTTTTTCTCTACAAATAAACCATCTTGCAGAATATTTTACCTTCAACTTCTCCTTTTTCTTTGTAATAATAATAATAATAAGAGTAATAACAATTTTTTTTCTGAAGAACAGGAGAGCTAATGACTCATAACTTTGAAATATATTCTAATAATTCACCTGAATTTTAGCTGATATAATTTTTACCTTAGGAGAGCTGGAACTAAAGAAAAACGACTATGATATAAATGTAATACATGCACATGTTTATTCACCTGAAGCCACTACATTTGCACCAGCAGAAAAGAGAACAGAATCCTGTCACAGATGCCAGTGCTTTGCTCTCCAAAATTTTCTAAAACCTTCTGTACACCCAATTACATCTACCCTTAAATTTTTGTCTAGGAGATACATAGATGAGCCATGTTCAAAGACAACTTCAGAAGTACTGCTTTATGCAAACTGCAGTACATCCAACACAAAGAATTGCTCTTGGTAGGCAGGAACAGAAACTCAGCTATAAGTCTCCTTAGACATCACTTGGGCTGTTCAAAGAGTAGATCCTCTGGAGTGATTTGTTTTCATTTTTCATAGAAACATTTGAAAAATTTTTGGAATGGAAACAGGAAATTTCTTAAGATCTTGGAATTTTCATATGAGGGGAATATCATTTCGCCTCTGATTTTACAAGTAGCTGCTTTTATTTTTTTAGCTGTATATTTATAATCAATACAAGTAATTATGATAAGATAAATTAAATATTTGATTAATCACTTAATCAGAATCAATTGTAAATGAAAAAAAAATTGCTATAGCAGAAAGTCAAAACCTAATTAGTGAGATTTGCTTCCAGTTCCGACATGCAAAAGAGTAAGAAATATTAAAAACAACAACAAACAAAACAAAACACAGCAATAAACAACCAAACAAAATCCATAACCAAAACCAAACCAAACAAAAAAAAAAAACCCAACAAAACAAAACAAAACAAAACAAAACAATCTAAAAAAAAGAGTACAAATGCATTTCGATAACCAACATTAGCAGAAGAATCTAAATATTGGTTATTTACTGGCCATAGATTAGAAACATCATCAGCATGTTCATACCTCAAACTGAGTATTTTTAATATGGAATCTATTTATATTATAGATAGAATAGATAAATTATATTTATCTATATTTATAGTTATATATATCTATAATTATATTTATCTATATAGAACAAATAAATTATATTTATCTATTCTAGAATAAGAAAAATTCAATTACTTCGTTGTTACACAAGCAAGCAAGCAGAAAAAGGTTTGCAATTCTTATAAAAATTCAACACAGAAAACCCATTTATTTTAAGATTGGGAGCGACCCTTTTCACAGCAGAGAATGATCTGTGTTTAATAAGCTCAGAGTCAACTACTCATAGCAAATCTAAGTTCCCGTGCCGACTGCAGAAATCTCATCTTTGACTTTCCTTCTTGGAAAGCTGTATAACCTCTTGTCAACTATCAAAATGACACAAATGTAGGAGTCCTTTGGTGGAGCTGAGCAGGACAGACCCTCCAGCATCTGTCTTCCCAGTCCCTCTGCTGGGCAGAGGACATGCAAGGTCGTGCAGTGCCTCTCACTAGAGTTTCCAAAGAGAGACTTGGCATCCTATCACCCAGGCAAGCCACATGAAGAAGATTTTTATGGACTGCCAAGAAGGCCCTGTGTGTCAGGACAGAGCTGGAAAGTGCCCCTGTGCACAGCCTTGCTCCCAAGCAGCAGCAGCCACCAGGCAGCCATCCCGGCAGGGAGCTGCTGCCCTTCCATACACCAGGGTTAATGGTACAGCATAAGAGCAGACACGTGTCTGACCCCTTCTGCCATGTGCCAGGCATCAGCCACCACTTTGGGCAGAAATAGGAACCTGTCCCTGCTTTCTGTCCCCTGCATGGTGCTCTCAAACCAGGGTGTGCTCTGGGTACCTCCCAAATGGCAGGCTGCATCCCCTGGGTGTATCAGAACATACACTCAGCCGCCTGCGTGCACTGCCCCTGCACCTCCCACTCAGGATGTAGGTGTTCTTACCAGACTCTTTCCTGCTTGTTTTGACCTTGTCCCTGCCCTCTTGCAGTTCCCTCTCTCAAGATGTCAGAACCACAGATCTGAAAAATCAAGCACGTTGCACAGCAGAGTTGTTTACTGTAATGGCAGGTGCAGAGAGAGGAAAGAAAGGAAATGTATTTTTAGTTGCAATTGCAGAAATGTAGAAAATTGCAGGTGCAAGTAAATATTTCAAGGTAATTAACTAAAATCAGTCTGCAGAGGTGTTTTAAAGTGCCTAGAGCTGCAAAATATTTTTAATAATCTCATCAAGATTCTTAACTTTTTGTATTCAAATCAATTATTATCATTGTTTATTTGTTTTCCACTGGTCATTGAAAAGATCTAGACACCTCATACATAACACAAGGATCATAAATTTGGCAGCAGCCTGAATTTCCTCCATCAAAACCTATCTCACCTACACTTGAGAAACCTCTTGAATACTTCCCATGCACAGCTCAGCCAGAATTTGCAAGTACAAAAAATCTCAGGAGAATTCTAGATCTTATCAGATGTTCTAAGAAGATTTAGCAAAGTCTGCATAAACAAGCAGTGTTTTAGTTGTCTTACTAAACTATATTTTCGAAGTTCACCCATCACTTATCATACTCTGATGGCTTGTCAGAGATCATTGCAAAGAATTCCCCACTGTAAATAAAAGCCGTATGAATACAACTAGTTATAATACTTTGGATTTAAATGGATGTATTTTTGGCTAGAGGGTTCTGTCAACATTTATCAGGGAGATAGGCGTACATTTTATGTTGTTTTGGTTCCACAGCTAATTTGGACAGCAAAATGAGATTTCCTTGTAATGAGTACAAAGCCACCTGCTTTGTCTCTTTGGAGGAATTTAAAATATTTAGCATATGAAGTATAAGTATATCATAAAAGTTCTCATAAATATCAGCAGGAAAACTGTCTAGGCACAGACATCTCCTGAGTAAAAGAATCAGTATTTAATAGCTCCCTTAATCTCACTTAATGTTAATGGACAATTGGAGGAAACTACTCATCTGGAAATTACTTTAGCAAATTAAACATGGCCAAACATCTTTGCTTAAGTGAATCTGAAAGGAAATCATCTATCTTAGATGGGATTTTAGAGAAGTATCCACAGTCTGAAGGCTGTGTTCCAGTTTAGTAAATGAAAATCACTTATGAGCTTACATCAACATACTGCATGCTCAATCCATGACTAGACAGAGCTCAATTACCCATCTCAGCTGACAAACTCCACTTACAAGCAATGTGCCTCAAAAACTAATGAGAAACACAAGCTTTTCAATGCTGTACTTACTCTATACATGTTATTTGGTGGTTTAAAATTGTCTTCAGATAAGACTTGCTCAAGTTCCTTGCTCATGTTTGGTATGGTGCTATCCTCCCAAGGGTCAATTATTATGTCTATCATGCCATCTTCCACAAAGACATCACTGAATTTCACACACATGTACAACTTTCATGTAGTTAAAAATGTTCTTATACAGCATAAAAATATGTGTGTTTACCCACCTTCCTTATTAATCAGTATATCTGCAAGTATTTTGGTAAGGTGATTAAATATTACTCAGCACCATTTTGCTAAGAAAGAAGTTGAGGTACAATGCAATCACCTGCTCTGAAAAAGGTGCCTATAAACATGTCCTGAATTCATGATCTGTCTTAAGAAAAGGCAGCACATTGTGCCTCTAACCCCAGAGCAGACTGAAGGGGCATGCAATGATCAGGCAGGAGGTGTGACAGGCTGTGAAGCCCATAGTTTGTCTTCCCATAGAACATGACTCTGCCAGGGAAGGCATGAGCACAGCACAGAAGGGAGGCCAAACATTTATGTGTTCAAACATTATACAGGTACCTGGAGCATACATTCATTTGTGGATATCAGCATCATGGACATGGTATAATCTCTGCCCCAGGAAGTCTCTAAATTGCTAATTGAAAGAAGATATCCTGTATTTGGCAGAAATTACTCTAATTATTATCTGCTTGAAACTCTTTGATAAGCATCTGTCAACTGCTGTTAAAAAAAAAATTAGCCTTTCCAGGCAAGATATCCCTATATAAACTTCCATTTAAAAACCCAACCAGATCAGTGGGGGTGTTGCAGACAAGCAAGATGGAAGTTTGAAAAATTGCAGACCTCATTAATTTTATACTTGTCTTTTCTTCATGCACACATTCTTCATCTTTTTAAGGTTAAAGTCTTTGAATCTCAAGCGCAAATTTGTGTAAATAAAAGCTGTGTATACTAATTTGTTGCTTTTTATGAGTCCAATGAGCTACTTATATAACCCTTTATTTCATCACTTGTTTTAGCCCATAATCTTCCAAGGGAAGTCTTGATCATTGACCTAAATTCAGCTCACAAAGTAAATCAGAGAACATTTTTGACAGTGGGAGACCGCATTTACTCCTAGCAAATTCTAATCACTTTTAGTTAAATTATACTCAACATGAATTTTGACTGGAGTGTTTATTTACTTTGAAATGGATAAGCAAATTTTTAAGTGCCTACTAATAACTCCGTTTAGGTATGTGATGATAAATTAATTCTTCATGTAGCTCAGTAGAAACCAGTGGGGATGAACTTGATCTATTTAATTTCTATTTGAGAAGAAGGATTTGGAACCATATCATACATTCGTTTCCAAGCACTCTCCTAGATTTTAGCACTCTAACTGGTATAAATGAATATGCATATGTTGATTATATGATGAAGGAAAGGGGGTACCAAATCTATGCATAATACATCAAAAGAGGCCTGCAGGATTCAAGGATCTATAAAAATTATTAGAAAGAAGAAAATTTAAATCTTTTTTTTATTTCTGATGGTTCAAATTAGATCCAAGTGTTTACATGGGTATATCCTTCATAATTTCTCTAACATACTAAAAGAATAATGATGTCCTGGAAGTACAAGATGATCAAGCACCATAGTACAGAGTTAGAAGGCCAATTTCAGCTCTAATTCCACTAATTATATCTAATTCCACTGTAAATCAAGAGAATTAGATACTTTTTATAAAATTATTGTTTAGATTGTTGACTCCCAGCTTTGCAAACAGACTGTACAATTATCTTGCAAAAGGAAAAATACACTCAATCTCTAAAATAATCTTCTAGCAGTATTGTTATAACTTCAAACGTTTTAAAAACTGACATAACTGAGTTTATATACCGTATTTCACCTTTTTAGCCAATTATTCTATTATAGGACATCATGTGTTTCTAGGTTTCATTATTGTCAATCTACTACAAAAAAATCTAGAAAATAAATCTCAGCATGTAAACACTGTATTAAGATTGAGCTTCTCATTTTTCCAGAATTTATCAGATAAATTTAAAATCAGATTAGTATCATATCTTTGGACATTTGGTTCATGTTCTTTACAGTTCTTATATATTTATCAGTTTTTCATTGAAGAAGTCTCTGGTGAATTTTTAATCTCTTTTCAGTTCATGCTTTTTCAATTTTCAGTTGATATGAAGGATAGATATTTAAACACAGTTTGCAGCTGGACTTAAAGAAGCTGTTCCTCTTACTTAGACTAAACTCATGTAAACATATGCCATTGTTCTTCAAATTAGGAACAGAACTTCTTACATAGAAAAAAAAAGAAATCTAGAGTATGTCTTGGAGGAAGAGAGTCAAAAAGGAAAAGTAATTGCTCTGATTCATGCAAAAACATCTTACATCTAGTTTTAGTTTTCACTTTCCCCTGGGTAAACTTATCTTTTCTTATATATCCTTTGCTATGAAATGAAGGATATCTGACATGCAAGACAAAGAGATGTTTACATCACACTGAGTAGCTTATGATGTAATCAGGAAAATCTTGCTTAATGTAGAATCAGGCCATGGCTGAGTAAATCAGAATCTAATCATATCCAAACATAGTATAACCTGCCTGTTTGGTGGTAAATAATCCAGTGTGGGAAGTGAAATGAGGAAGGGTAAGTTGTTAGAACAAGATTAGTACTGTAGGGGAACTTCCATCAGGTTTCACCCTCATACAACCACAATTTTTCACAGCAGTGTAATGCTAACAAAAATAACTAGTTTATTCTGTGAACCTTGAATAAACTTTTTGGTGAAAAAAATCCAAACTTCTTCTTGCATGGTAAGAAAACCCATGATAATGTTGGTTCCCTCCACATTTTACTGGCATGGTTAGAGGTGTATCCAGCATGAGAGGCTGTTTTTCTTGCACAGAAAGTGTCCAGCTTTACTGATACTAATACAAGACTCACTTCCTGCAGTGCTTGTGTAGTACACCAAAGAAGGGAAACAGTGTGCCCAGAGGTTGAGGCTGAGTGTGTAGGCACAGGTTTTTCTTCCCCAGGCTGGCACACCACAGCCTAGCAACATGCCAGCTGTTTCCCTTGCTGGCTGAAAATCTCTTCACCACACAAAGCATACCCAGCACTTTGGAAACCCTCAAAGTGCTGTAGCAGGCTCCACCTCACCCATGTGCTGGAAACACAGCCTGAGCCCTCCATCACCGCACGTTGCTGCAGCAACTGTGTGTTACAGACCTGATGGCAGCAGCAGACCCAAGCTGTCCATGCATTGTTCATGGGAAAGGGGCATTTAGCTCACCTTGAGTTGTAACTCTCATATAAATTTCAGGAAGCTCATGTCTGAGCCTTCTCCCATCAACCAGAACCAATTACTCAGAAAATAGCTCTCTTCAGAAAAGTACCTAAATATTATGCCAAGCCAGTTCTCCCTTTGTGGAGAGCAGAGAAGCAGGTAACTGTGTAATAGGTCAAAACTGAAATTGATATTCAGCCTAAAATAGTTTACAAACAGCTAAATACTGCAGAAAATTGTAATTCTAAATGCTGATATGAATGGGCTTTTGGCAAATCCATGTGATATCTTCACTCTACTGTCATGCCTGGTCTGACAGCTGCCATTGCTTGACAGTCATTTCAGTAAATATGATTATGTTTTCTCTCCTACAGGTAACCACAATTCCTTACATTTATAGTATATAAATTCCTTTTTCCATTTATGCATATACTTCTTGAAGAAATGTTACCTATATTTAAAATGGGGGGAGTGAAAAACAGGTTAAAACACCAATATCTTGCCTACCAATAAAAAGAGAAAAGAAATTAAATAGTTCTTATTACAAAGTGGGTGGTTTTGGATATGTTTTCCAAAAGGTACTAACAATTTATACTGAAAAATTAGGAAACTGGTCACTGACATACAGCTCCTCCTTGCAAGAGATAAAGTACATACTTAAAGGTTTTAGGGTGAAATCCACAGCAACTAAATTTAACACCTAAAATATGCCCAAATTTTCTTCTTGATACACAGTCCTAATGTCTAGGCTCTTTGGAGCTGCTGCAGAAATAGGCAGATGCCTCCAACAGGCAGATGCCTATACTATCAGCCTAAATTAAACAGACTGGTTTTCATTAGATGGACATAAATTTTTCATCTGCTTGTCTGACCTGCCCTTCTCTGATCTTGAAAGCAATCGTGGCCAATTTTGGGGAATTTTTTAGGAATTATAAGACCAAGAACTAGTTCAGGTTTTTTAACAAAAAGCTAAAACTAAGCAGTGGGAAAAAAGTTCCTTTTCAGTCCCAATATCCTGCTCACATTGCAGTAGAAACAATATTATTGTAATAGGTGCTTATTTTTACCCCAAATTTTGCAGTCTCTAATGGAGAAATGGGCAGGATGGATACACGACACGTATACTGCTGGAGGAACTAATTTCCACAGACAAAGCTGTGCAGTGGGATGCTCCCTGGATGGGGCCATACATCTTTTCCACCAGATGTGCCAGGATTCATTCACAGGAATAAGGACTACAGCCACTAACCACATCCTCCTGAAAGATCAGGCCCTCAGGAATCTGACCCAATTGCTACGAAAAAATTTTGCAGTGGTTGAAGGACATGTGCTCCCACACAGAGTTAAGGAGCATTTTGCTTTCTTTTTTTGTTTAATTTTGTTCTATGTGACTCAGAAGAGCAGCTGCAAGTCACAGGAATGCTAGGGAAGGTGCAATATCTGAAGCTACCCAAATGACAGCAACTGTATCCCAACACACTTTGCCAAGCAGCACATGCTCTTGGCTCCAGGAAATCCCACGTCAATGGATGTGAGATGTAAAAGACGTGCATACACTCCATTAGGGGTGGGCTCCTCAGCTGATTAAAAGAAAGGAGTCAGCTCACTGAAGTCAGTACAGCTGCAATAATTTATATTAGCTCAGAACCCAGCCTAAGCTTCTTTAATGCATGTGGTTTCATTTCTTAATAATTTATTAAGCCTGGTTTAAAAGACAAATCATTGATGGTGATTCCTGTCAGAGGGAAAGCTTTCATGCTAGCTGCATTGTGTCTGACAAGGCAACACATACGGTGGTCCAGCTTCTATTGTACACAAAGGGTGGAATTCAATTGCTTAAACACTGGCATCTGTTGCCACTTGAGACATCTCAGGCGACCCCACCTGGTCTCCAGCTGCCTGTCTGGGAGGACACAGGTCTCCTGTAAGTCCTGTGACATACCTGTCAGCCCATGCAGATGTCTTGGGTATCCTGGGAAATATCAAACTGCACTACACACTTGTGTTCAGGCTACTGAATCCTTCCCAGGGACTGCTAGGAAAGTCAAAATAATGTGTATTGCACTAGTCCTCTTGATTTGGTGTCTGCTTCTTTTACAGTTTTAAAGAACCTTTGCTAGCAGACTTGAACTCACCACCATTCTTGTAAGATAAATTTTTTGAGCAAAGGGGGTTTTTTGCAATGCTTTAGCTCTGCTGGGGGCTATGCAAAACATAAAATATTATGCAGCTCAGTAAGTCAAAAATAAAGCAAACAGGTAGCTCAGCTTTCTAACCCCATGGCAGACTACCATCTGTAAAAGCAAAAGCTTGCTAAAATGACAGATTTTATTTACATGTTTACTAGAAACAAAATTAATTCCCCCGTAGCTTTGGAAAAAAGATTCAGCACCAGATTGCAGATAGCCAAGAACCAAATTTAAGTAGGTGTTTACATCTGAGACAGGTGTGAAAGCTCTCACAGTAGTGAACAGGATCAAGAGCTCAATTTGCACACACCATGAGACATTATATTTTGCCTCCTTCCAAAAGGTGTGGATCTCCTGCAGACACATTACATCTGATGGACAAGGTCTCATGCATGTTAAGCCATGCCTGATTGCAATGGATACTTGTGTTTAGGAAAGCATAGCATGCCCAGTTATGCAGAGTATGGAGTATAGAGAGCTATGTGCTCATCCTGAAAAGGGAATCACTCAGAGGAACACCGTAATATTTTATGTACCCTATGTTGTCTTAGACATTCACAAGGGCTGCAGGGCATAACACAAGACATTCAGATTAGTCCATGGCTGGAATTGTATAAAATTTCAGGCTTTAAAACTGCATGGTTAAGCTACTATATTCTAGTCTTGAACTTACATAAACACTAATAAGTAAATTTGCTAATAATAGTGTGGCAGCCATGACCCAATGTTTTAACAGATTCATTGTGAAGGCTATAAACAGTCCTGTCTATATATATAGAACAATTTTAAATACTGATTTTAAACCAGGATTTGTTTATATGTTCAGTGCATCATTAATATGCAGCGCACTTATTCATCTAAAACAAATATTTCTTCTTCAGCAGTTTGTCAAATGAAAACAGACAAATGAAAAATCTGTAATGTGCATTGTAAAGACCCACTCAATCTTAACTCCAAAACCCGCTGGCAAAACTATAGAAGATGCTCTCTAATCCAATCAGCTGTACCTAATTTTCTGCTGGTATTTTATAAATTTTGTAAATTTGGGTGGGATAATATCCTTCTTCTTACTGACTGCTTTTCATTTCTTGTTTCCATTTCTGAGTGTAGCACTTTCATTGCTCATTGAACAGAGCAGGTTCTTGAAGTCACTGAAGCAGTACTTCCATGACCATCAAATTACCTTTCTGAACAACTACAATTTTCTAGATGATTAATTTTTTAAATATTTAAATAATTCTCATGTGAAGTTTTTCAAGGAAAGCTTTTTCATGAGCCCAAACTTCTGATGGAGTCATCTGTGTCTCCCTTAATGCTGCAAAATCAGCTTCAAGTTTTTGTCTTAATAACAAAGTCAGTACAATTCTTACAAAAAAAAAAAATTAAATTCCTGTGGGTTTACTTTGGAAGAGGTGCTGGATTTAAAAATTAAAGACTCAACAGTATTAAAGGCTACAAAACAACAATATCATTGAATTGAATAGTTTCTAGAGAGCATTTTGATATATAATTTATATATGTAAATTATTTAGTACTTATGCAAAATAGTCTATTATGAAGCACCCCTGTGCTGTGAATGGCACTTCAGCCCATGGACTCATCAACTGGTAATAAAATAAATATTGAGATAAAATTTGGGTTTAGTTGAAATTTATGTATACTGGTGGCATTAAGCTGCAGAGAAATTTTGAGAGCTTCCTTTTGTACTGAAGATTTAAGAATAAAATCATCCATGAGATGGCCTTAATAATGTGAATGTCCTGGAATAAATCTCAGTCAAAATTACAATTCATATCATTATGGGCCTCACTTGAACTACGAGGATTTTTTTAGCTAGTGTTGTACACCAAAGTACTAGTCTGCCCTAGAGATCTAGGTATCTAAATAGGAAAAATAAAAAAATACATATATTCTAGTCACCATTTAAACAGAGGAAAAGGCTGTCACAATGCCAGGCACAACCACAAAAAACCTAAGAAGGGAACCTCAGACCATCCTTCTCTTCAAAACAGTAAGGAACAATGCTAGTTTACCTAATTAAAAGAAAGGGAAGAAGGACAGAGCTTATCAAACCTAAGCTGTCATTATTACCAGAGATTTAGCTGAGCACTCCCTTGGTTCACTGTTCTGAAACAGCAGGACAGTACCAGTGAAATTTAAATGTCTTCATGGAAATCACTGCTTCTCACTGGGTGGATATTTCAAGGATTGTGAACAACATCCAACCCTGGGGGAGTGATAAAAATAAAAATTTTTGTAAGGAACCTGCATACATATTGGCAACCACTGAACCACTGATTTCTAGCAAGATATAAAAATAAAATAGACCTTTCCATTCCGGTAATTTACTTCATCTTGGAGGTGATGAAGACAATACTATTGATCCTGATTAAAACATAGGGATGACTACACTGGGGATGAAACAAAGGTGAAGCATCACATGCCCAGCAATTTCCTTATATCAGCCCTAGCAGGTCACTACTACATAAAAATGAATGCACATAAATGTTTTCATTTTAGACAGAAAACTTTCCAAAAGAATAAGAATGGAGCACCAGGGGGTGCTCCATTTCATAAGTCATCAAGCGTGCTTCCCAGTTGTCTGACTAGAGTTTTCTGTCCTTTTACTGGAATATCCTCTCAAAGCTATACCAGAACCTCATTTTTGTATCAGGGTTTTCTTTTACTTGATGTTATTAATTAGTCTAAAGAATTTTTCTCTCTCTATTGCGTGTTTACACATACACATTCTTTTATTTGTATTATTTGGTATAATCACACATTCTTTACATCCCCTCTCCACTAAGCTATGCAAGTTGTAGTCTTACTCTTCTAATCAAGCTCTTCCTCCTCTGACCATCTTAACTCACCCTGTTCAAGATGAATTTATTGGTTTTGAACCTGGGCAGTGGTTGAGCATTATAGGTGAGATCTTGCAAAGCTTTGCACCAGAGCAGCAATGCCCTTCTGGAACTGGAAAATTTTTGACACTTCTAACAGAAGATCACAAATTTCTTGCATCCCAGCAACTTTCACAGCATATTCCTTTATTTTATTTATGGTTAATAAGGTGGCATTCCACTCTCATACACACATTATCTTGCAATTTTGGAACGAAGGATTCAGGATGGCCAAAGTCACACCAAGAAAAGAAATATTCTTACAATAAGTAGTTCTGTACAATAATTATTTAATCAAATTCCTAATGCTACTCACAGCACATATGGAACTGAGCTTGAAGTCGCTGCCATAGCAATAACAAATACAGCATTATAATCATTCTACACATCTGCAAAATGATTGTTGAAGATTTTAATGCATGGGCACCTAGAATCATTGGCAAGGCCACCTCAGATTCACATCTCTTCAAGGAAATCAAGGAAATAGTGCAAAAATGAAAGAATAATGCCTCCTGGGAAGAGCTTTCAATGCCAGCTCCCTGGTTTTGTTGCCAGCCATGAATACAGTCATGAAGAAACTGCAATAACACAGCTGGATTGCAATTACCACTGAGAAATAAACTTGATCCAGCACACTCAGAGGTAAATCCAGATCATACTGAATAATCACTTCTGGCTATTCAGCTGAGGGCACTTCTGTTTCAAGACAGAGTTGGGAAGGGGGAACATGTTTAGACAAAAATCACTGAAGAAAACAAAGATTATTTCAAATCATGCACTTTCTAATTCCCTCTTACACAAAACAAACATCCTAATGGTACTTCTCCTTTATTTCAGCATCTGCAGCCAAGGCAGGAAACAGAAATGCCAGTCTAAGGTGACATTACAGTTTTGACAAGCCAAAACTTTTAGTAGTGCCTGTTGTGATAGCACAAGGGGGAATGGTTTTAAACTGAAGGAGGGTCAATTTAGATTCTATATAAAGAATATGTGTTTTAAAATGAGGGTGGTAAAACATTAGAACAGGTTGTCCAGAAAGGTGGTAGTTGGCATCTCCCTGTAAACATTCAAGGTCAGGTTGGACAGGGCTCTGAGCAACTTGATCTAGTGGAAGAGATCCTTTGTCATTGCAGAGGGGTTGGATGACACTTGAGGGTCCCTTGCAACCCAAATCATTCTATGAATCTATGAAAACAGGATTGGGACAATGTGGAAACCTTTAGAAGATGTCTGTACCTGGGTATCTTTCAATTTGATTTGAATAATGCAGAGCTTTCAGATAAAAAAAAAATGAAGAAACATTCAAAAGTGTGTCTCTTCCTCTTTGAAAAAATAATCTGTAAAAGCCAGTTGTGCCAGGTCACAACATTCATAGAAGGACAATATCTTGCACTGCTTGAAATTCAACATATTGTTCATTAAAAATCTAAGTGAACCTGTAGAAAGTGTAAATAAAACTGAGAATTAATTATTCATGTTTAGAACTTGTTCAGCCATTCTTTCTGGATTTTCTCATTCTGTGATAGACCAACAACATTCTCTTCTCTTCTCTTCTCTTCTCTTCTCTTCTCTTCTCTTCTCTTCTCTTCTCTTCTCTTCTCTTCTCTTCTCTTCTCTTCTCTCTTCCCCTTCTCTTTCCTTTCTCACATGTAGTACAAATTTAAGGACTTAGGACAGAGAACACTGTTCACATCATTTTGGTGCTAAGACTTAAATCTCCAGCTTTTTTTAACTCCCACTGGGCAAAAGCATGAAAGAGAAATAAATCTTTACAAGTTGACATGAGCACAGAGTGAAGAGAGGAACTAAAAATATGCTAGTGGTCTAATGCTGTCCATAAATCACTAGAAAAGAAGAGGGTCTGCTGTCATATGCCTCAGGCATTGCTATAAAGTAGGTAGGGGAAAGAAAATCTATCCATAGGCTAAGTTATATACCATTTTTATAGTGCTTAACCTTTTTTTTTTTTGGTTGCAGAATTTTTTTGAGTGGTGCATATGAAAGACAAGAAGATGGAGACAGAAATAGAAGGGGAGAGGTAGCAGTCTTGTCTCTCAAGAAGAAAGAACTGGCCTTCACTGGGGTTTGGGCATAAAGCATAGCAGAGCCACACACATACAGCACAGCCTAGAGAAATTGGTGTGCTCTATCAGGCTCCCTTTCTGAGAGCAGAATTCATGACGTTGGTTTGTTCTCCTGCCACTTGGACTGTCTTGGTGTGAGTGAAATGGGACTCACAGGTAGCAGGAGTGAGGTGGGGTAACTAATGCAGCCAGTAAGAAATTTTAAGGAGAGAGAATATCTTTGATTTAAATATTTTTCTTATCCTCCAAAGAGGATGTCTCTGTAAAATGGGGATCTAAATTCTCAAGTTCTGTCTGGAACAGGAGGCAAACCAATAATGCAGAGTTGAAGTACTGATGGAGATCTACCTTAACTGCCAAAGGTCATGCAAGGCTGCCAGATTCAATTTTTTTTTCAGATTATCAGGGCTTTTTTGTCCCAATTAAAGTAAGCCAAATGAATTAATATAAACCATTGGCCACATCAGATAATAACAGTTATGGAAGAATGAATGCCTGTTTGTTTATTAAAGTTCTTTTCCATGTAATCAGCTTTTGCTACCAGACTAAAAAATCCCTGAAAAAAAAAAGGTTTGCTGGGATGAAAAAGTCCTTTCCACTGCTAAGTTACCTCGGGGAAATAAACCAAACAAAGCAATATTTCAAAAGAAAACAAATAAATTACACTGAAATGAAAATGGTGGGGTTTTTTAGCGAAATGAAATCGATTTGATGATTTTCTCCTTGAAATAATCTTGGGTCTTTTCTGGAGTTTTTTAAGTCTGTCAAAACATGGATGAGGATAAAATTCATTTGATTAAAAGTGTATTTTCACATTAGATTTCCTTGTGACAGAGTCAATGGTTTCTGCATAGATTCACTTGAAATTATTCCTTCTATGTGTACACTTCTTTAAAATATTGCTCCTCTCTTCCTTGCCAAAGAAATGGCAGTACTAAATAAACTCAATGAAAATGACACTTTAGTTAAGATAAAGGCTATTAAAGAGCTAAAAATGTTTATGATAAACTCTCTGCTGGGTGTTAGAAAAACTCTCTGTGATCAGTATCATATATAGCCTGTCACTGGAAAGTAGATAAACTGCTGAAGTGATACCATCTGGCATATCCTATGCTCCAAATAACAATTATCATTTGAATATACTGAAAGATAACTACATTGTTGACTTTTTTTCCTGTGGGGCTTTGTCTAAATTATTTTTTTATTAAAAAATAACATAAAGCCCAACGGAATTTAACCTGTAGGATTTTTTTTTGACCCATGTTAAGGACAGCAAACTACTGACTGATTACCAGAAAATATTGTAAGACATTTCCCTAGTGTCTCTCTTTTTTTTTTTTTTCCTTTCTATCTGTATTTGTAATTACTTTCCTGGCTGGCTATCTGTTTGGTAGCCCAGGAATTGTTGTATCTCATTCAAACCATACTTGCATATTTTTCAGATTGTTACATAATACCAAGTTCCTGATTTGCAATGCATAATGCCTTGTCTCCTGTGATAACTTTCTCTGCTCAACAGGACAGATGCTGCCTACAAAAGCCACGAGCAGCAAATGGAAGCAGCCCTTCTTGGTTATTGCGCAACTTTTTAACTGTTTGGCAGGGGAAGAAGGGAGGAAAGGTGAACTGCTGGTGTCACGCTGTTATTTTACCAACTAGGGGTAAAATACACTTTTAAAATCAGTTTAAAATACAGTTTATATATATAATATATAATATAATATAATATAATATAATATAATAATAATATATAATACTGGGGTAAAACTACAGTTTACAAAACTAGGGGATAGGAGACCAGGACTAGGTCTGTAGGAAGGCATGTTCTCTGAAGGAAAGATAGGTGAATTGAATACCAGCTTGTTTATATGTTGTACCCAGAGTCACTGGAGGAGGCCTGCAGCTATTTAGGGAACACAGAAGATGAAACCAGAAGGAGAACTGGACTAGTGGAAGATTAAAGAGCAGGAAGTACAAAAAGAGCCTTAAAGCTAAGGCTGAAGATTTGATGCAAAAGAAGGAACAATCTATTAAAAGACTCTTGAAAAAGATTAGTGTGATCAAAATGAAATGCTATTTCCAATAAAGAGGAAATCATATTCATTTCAGAATTTGTGGAATTGTGGGTTTGGTTTTGCTGGTGTTTTATACAAATCAGTCCATATATTGGAAATTCCTGTTTTCTTCAGTTGTTTGTTTACTATATCTGGGTTGTGGGCCCACCAAGTTGAGTTTCTTGTCTCCCTCATGCCCAGCTCCACCAGGCCCAAGTGCCCTGCCTTGCCCTTCAGAGAGCAAGGCAGAGACATTCAATGCCACATATGCCTTGTCCTTTGGATGAGTCATGCTAGACAAAGGTTTTCTTGAGGAGATAGCAACACCTCAGAGATGTTTAGGAGGTACAAGCAGTCACCACAGAGAAGAGACCAAGGACTTAGGAGAAGCCATTGGATGCAGTGGGACAATCTTGTCCCTACCACAGGAGGTTTTTGTCTGCCAGCACACCATTTTCTGTCTCTAAAGTAGCCTCCCTGACCTACTCAGTTTAAGGCAAAAATTCCTAATGAATATATCTAATTATAAAATAACTGCAGTGAAACGTAGGTGGAAAACCATCTCCCAGGTTAACAGCTCTTCTGTTAGATGGGTTTTATTTATGCTAGGCTGGAACCAGTCAAAAAAGCTGCTGTGTTAAATGTACAGGCTATATATGGCTGCATAAACCCACTTTACTGAGGCTAAATTTATTAGTCCTTGACCAATGTTTACTGAGCCGCAATCAGACTACTGTAAATAATTAAAAGACTTCTTTGTTTCCTTTCTACTTTGTGTGTTGTAGAGCTGGTTTATTGTTGTTGGGTGGCAAGTTACAAGGATTTCCTAGGTCAGCTCATTTATTTTATTTGGCTATTGGGCCTTGTTGCTATTTGGAAATTTCCTGATTTCAGTTGTATTTTCTGGGCTGCTTTCAGAGGCCTTTGAGCATGAGCAGTCTAAAGGGAGAAACTTTGATGGTTAATAAAAGACTGTGGCTTTTGGCAAAAGCCTCACACAGCAACCCTGTTGCCACCCTTCAACTCCTGGTATCTGACATCACCAGCCTCCCAACCCCTCATTCTCCTGACATCATGAAACAAAGGCTGCTAAAAGTGATGTGGGAGATAAGGAGATGAAAATCAGAGGCCACCTATCAAAAATATGTTTGTGAATACTGATGGTCCTAAAGGAAGGAGTCATTCTTCATAAAATGTGCTGTGAAAAAAAGACTGAGAAAGCCCATACAAGTCACTCCAGCTCATGGCAGAGACCTGCAACAGAACAAATTATTGACACCAACTCTTCCTGGTCACTGGGTAGGTCCTAAATATTAGGTAGTTTTCCTCCTGATAGTGCAGTTTGAAGAAGATGGAGCATTTGAAATTAGAAATATCAACAAATACATTATCGATGGCAGGTGGAAGGAATTTCTGGTGGTAGAGACCTGAAGAGTATTTTAATGCCATCCATGTCAAAGAGAGTCCACATGGGGGATATTCAAGAACTGTCTGGATGCAATCCTGTGCAATGTGCTCCAGGATGACCCTGCTTAAACATGAAGACTGGACCAGATGATCCACTGTGGTACTAATCAACCTGACTCATTCTGAGATTCTGGGATTCTGTGATTCTGAGATTCACAAAATTAGTGCAACACAACCTTAGTATTGGTTTCCTGTTTCGCCAGAATTAAGAGCACTATAAGATGATGTGCAATAATATGGTACAAAGGATGAATTTTGCATTTCCGAGTCTGATTATTCCACTCAGCCACACTCTGATTCTATATCACAGGTTCAAAATCCACTTCCTCCTACCTTCAAAACCTTCTTAAGAAAACATGATCATGCAGGCCAAAGAGCAGATGAGGCAATTCATAGTAAATAAGTCTAAATTGAGCCTGGTTTCGTTCAGTCTGTGTCCTTTCAGCTGTGACAGCTGATGGTGCCAGTTAGCATGAACTGTGCCATTGCCTCTGTGCTACGGCTGTATTTTGCAGGCTGGGATGCTGAACTGACAAACAGGTTTTGCTGTTTGCCATGTGCTCCTGCATTTGCTCATCCATCTGGATTGATATGCCTAGCAAGAGATTAGCTCAACAGGCCCTTGATCCTTTGCAAAGGCCTCTAGGCAGTTCCGTCTCACACACGATAAATAATAAATAACATTAATGGAATGCCAAGAATGTCATTAATAATTTTCAGATATGTAATTCATATTTAGAAGCATTTCAGACATTATAAAATGCTCATGGACTGTTGACATGGAAATGATTGTCTGAGTGTGTGACAAAGAAGGAATCATGGCCAGTAAGAATGTGTCACAATTGTTTGGTGGTTTGTGGGTTTTTTTTGTTTTTTTGGTTTTGGTTTTTTTTTGGGTGGGGGTGGTTGCTGCTATGTTCCTTCTTTTTTTTTTTTTTTTTTTTTTTAACCTGAGACTAATTAGAAGTGACTGAAAACTTGACAGATGAACACTGATAAGAACTGAGCTTATAACTTAAAAGCTCATGACCATGAACAGGACTACTGAGGTTGTTCAAGGCTAATGATATCAATGCAAGTAGTCCATGCAAATAACGAGACTCTGGACCTAACAAATGAGTCATTACAGATGGTTTGAATGTGAAATCAATTGACAGCAAATGGGTCCATGGAAACATACATAAATACTATGCAACAATTTGTATGGAGGAACGTCACTAATAAATGACCAAAAGTCCCCACAGAGAAGGCTAATAAAATTGTTATTTACCATTGAAACACAAAATAGCACTGCCAGCTGTATGCATAAAGAGATAAAAAAATCAAGTTGTGCCTTTTACTGTGTTGGAGGCAATTTAGTAAAGACTTACCTCATTAGAAACTTACCTTATTAGCAACTCATTAGACTTACCTTATTTTAAACTCATCCTTCAGTTACTGAAGTTGAAAAATAAGATTTTTCAAATCAAATCCCAAGTCACTGAACCACCTCAGCCGATGCAAGATTTTCTTGTTCTGGCATCTTGCTCATGTGATATCAGAAATAGGCCTGGCCTATAATGAAAGAAGTCAAAAAGAGTTTTACGCATTGATTCCTGCAAATTGATGAACAATCCTAATGATGTCAGACAATTAAAGCTAAGTCCTTAGTTAAAATACCTTTGTGATCACCAGAGGACCAGTATTTTCTGGATTGGAACTTACGGCAAAAGTTTGATAGAAGTCTGAAGACCAGCAAATCCTTGTGCTGGAACAACCTCCTTGCCAGTTGAGGGGAGTTGAGGCAGGAGTCCATCTGAAACAACAAATATTTAAATGCAGGCATCCCTAGATTGGTATCTGTGCTCACGTTTTAGTCAACACAATCAACTGCTGTCAATACATTGCTTACCCTTTGACATGGTGGTTATCAACCCATGCAGAGCATCTCTCCTGACATAGACCAGACCATTCCAGTAATGGAGCTGTAAGGGATGGGTCACCAGTAGCATGTGGGTCCCATGCCACCTCTGCCAGCCTTATGCACATGTTTTGGTTACTACAAGGCATCTAAGATTAGATGCAAAGAAATCTAGAGGGATTTTCAACTGATGAAAAACAGGAGCCCACTTTAGACTGAGTGCTAGAAGGTGAACTTTTATTTTTTCTTTTTAATAAATTTAACCCTGATAATCCTTTCAGTAATTCCAGAGGACAAGATTTGTGTTCCCAAATGCTGTCATTGGCCACTGCATGAGACACCCCATAGTATTCAAAATGTCCGCTTATAAATTGCAGATAAGACACAGGGCTTTGGAAGACCTTTGCACTTTCCAAGTGGGTTTGATGATACAGGTTTTAAACTGTATTTGTCTAAATACAGTTTTCTTTCTACTGTCTCCTGAGATACCCTCACCTGGCCTCCATCTGTAGCTCTAGGAGTCATATGTCCCAAAGTTCCTGTAATGCTACCAGCCATGAGGATTTTTTTAATACATTAGAATATCACACATAGCATTGGGCACTTATATGATTCAACTGAACCAGTGGAGACCACTGTTAAAACACAAATGGCACAACAGATGCTGCATAGGCAGCAAGAAGTGTAATGGTTCTTTTTTGGGCCACCAGATTTGGACCAGCAATGAAATGCCTTATATTAAACTACAACTACCCAGATCACCTCAAATAATTAGTAGGTACAATTTAGATGTTTTCAATCTCATTTTTGAAACAGTCATTTCAAGATGATGACACAAAAGAAGATAGTACCAATTTCATTCATGGGAGCTACATGCTATTTGAAGTGCCAGTCACACATGTGTAGTCGATATTCCCCATATTTACCTTGTTCCATGCTCTTCTCTTTGGTAAATGTCAAAACACGGTAGTTCATATCAGTGAGTAAATTATTTGAATAGATTTTAAAATTTTTTTGTAAATTATTTGAATAGATTTTAAAATTATTTTAACTGGTGCTTAGAATACTGCAACTGTACAATGATTCTGTTTGTGAAAATATGCCTAAGTAAGAAATCAAACGCATAGCAAGTGTCTAGAGCTCTATAAACCATACAGATACGAGTAATTGTCACCAAAAAAAAAAGAAAAAAAAGTTAATGCATTTGTATTCCAGAAAAATGAGGAAAGAGTTTTCTTCTTTTTCCTGTCTTTTTGCGCCATCAATCTTCCGGGTGTTTGGGATATTTTTCCTTCTTATACTGACTGAGATTATTTTTTGGCGTTAATGCATCACAGTACAGAAATTTAATATTAGATTAGTGACCACTGATATGGAAAAGAAAGACTATATATTGTTCATATCTTTTCTAAGGTAACAGAGAGGCAACAAATGGAAAAGACATGACTGGCTAGAACACACACAAAATACTATAAAAGTCATCTGTTTTCCTCTTACTTAAGACATTTAGCATGGCACTAGGATTGTGATAACACTTTATAATCTAAACTGTGCCATGAAGTACTTTAAAACGCAACAGAAAAACAAAGTAATTTTACAATATTTTATTGTATCTTCATAAAGTCACGTACTTCAGCATAAGTGTAACAGATGTTTTCTTATACTAAATATATAGAATATATGTTACTTTCAGAGTAGAATGATAGGTGATGAATGACAGGTTTTGCTGAGTTCAGTGCTTGAAATCTAACTAACCCATCAAAATGCTCTTTATTTATAGTAGGTAGATCTGACCAATTAGAGCATTGAAGGGTCACGTCACTGATCTTGAAGTCCAAATTAGAAGAAATACCCAACATTTTCTGATATCTGTCATAAGTATCAACTAATATTTTTAGCCCATGATATGCAAGACTACAGTCTTTTCCACTGTGCCTCTAGCACAACTTCTTTAGAAATTATCTTATGAAAGATCATGTAAGACACTGAATCTAAGGCTTCAGATCTAGATGATTTTGAGTTAGATGAATGAGTTACTTGTTAAATTTCCAGAGTTTAGTAATTAAAAACTTTCAGTGTTATCAAAGCCCAGGCCATTTCTCTTAAAAGCCCCCTTATCTCAGATTCACTTCCTTTTTAATTTAAACACAGACATATTTAATTTATTTCCAGGCCATCATATTGGCTCCAGTGCTGGTGTTAACAATCATTAGTCCCAAACTAATTCCATAGTTCCATAGTCACTACAGCATCAGCCAAGCCTCTGACTCTACACAGCTTCAGAGGGTTTTACTGTGGCCGGCTCATGTTGAGAAGAGGAAAAGGACTCCCACTCTGACTCACACAAATTTCATTGGGAATTATTCCACCTAGGTCAAAGGGAAAGGGGTTTCTTTCAAAGATACAGTGCTTGCATTAAGAAAAACATGGATAATTCTTTGAGGATGTATGCATATATTTTTCAGTTTTGCACATGGAAGTTGCTATGACATGTAATTGAAAACATAAATAATTAATGTATTATTGGCACATGAGTTAGATGTAGTTTCTTGAGTTGTTGGCTCACGCCAGTGGAAACAGCATATTTTTCATGTGGTTTAAAATCCAAGCTGTTTTAAATATTACTGAGCACCAAGCAAACTAGTAACTTAAGTCCATTAGGCTTCCTAAGAATTTCCTCCTTGGATTGTACCTGGGACTAGCCAACTAAAACCACAGTATTCTATTCATCCTTCTGGAATTACTTAGTAGATTTGTAGGCTTTCTGATGGGCTCATTTCCATATTATCTGACAAATAACAATTTCATTGTTGTAACACAGACATTCCCCTTTCACGAACATATCAATGAGGTTCAGAGTGGCTTAACTTCCATAGGAGGTCAGTAACAGGGCATTTCTGGAAGGTTAGATCTTCTCAGGCCTAAATTTGTATCTGAATAACTCTTATTTAATTTCTTGATGACTAATTCATTAGCAGAAAATTTTCTCTTGTAGTTGTGAAATAGACCCAAAGGACACACTCATGATTTCTCTGGACTCTGCAAACTTGGTAAATATTTTCAGTATCAAGAGCCTGAAAAAGCAGAGTGAGTCCAGTTCCACAGCAGCACAAAAGTGGCAATGCACCTGTGAACCTCAGAAGGTTCAGAGGTTCAGTTTGAAGACCTACCAAAAAGTTCAAATACTTGTACAGAGTTCATCCAAACTATCCGAACCCTCAAGAATGTAGGCATAGGCCTCTTGAGAACAGACATTTTAGTTCAATTTCCATTCGTTTCTGCTTCCTTTTATGCCAGAAATGCAACAAAACCTGCCTTTGTTTTGAGTTTGGATTGTTTTTTGTTTGGGTGTTTTGGTTTTTTCTTTGGCCTGAGTGGTCTAAGTGGAGCCAGTAGCATCACTAAGAAGTACAGATTTACACTGAAGTGCAGTGGGGACTTTATCTAAACTCGTCAAGGTTTGGTTTGAACTTCCAAGAATGTGCATGTGCTTATGCATGCACACATATGTGTGTAACTTATACTTCAGTTCATAAGGGATACTATTATAATTAATTCCTCACAGCCCTCAAGAAAGCAGCCACCTGGTACATCAACATTTGAACATTTTTCATTAACACCCAAGAATCCAGGGGCCTCAGAAATTGCTTTCAGTACCTGGTTGCCTCCTGAAGAAATTGCAGGTACCCAGCATTGATGTGGCAGGCTCAGTATGCTGCTCACTCAGCTGCCTGTCTGGGAGGGAAGCCTGCTGCATTTTTAGGGAACAATTGCTGATGCAGTTTTTAGCATGGCCATCTCCAAGTCATACACTTAAAGAGCCACTGAATGGGCATCATTCATTCACTCTATGTGTGTCAGGACAGGGATCCATGGGAAGGCCTGCAATGACTGATGGAAGTAGGACCAGTCCATTACCTTTTCAGTGCATTGAGAGGGTGGGGTTGGAAAAGCACTGATTTGCCAACCATTGTCGAATAATTATACAAAAGATAACCCAGATTTATTTTTCTTTGCTTACTCTAATATTTTTGGTGTTTGTCCTCCTCTGTCATTTCCTTCAAAACAAAAGCTGGTTTTTCAAAAAAAAAAAAAAGGTAGAAAGAATTCCCACCTTTGGGTACTAAGGTTCTTGAGAACCAGGGTTCAGTATCTATTTTAGCTTCTGCAATCCACAGGAAACAAGAGAGTGAAAATTCCTCTTCATGCTTTGCACTACGGAAAGCCCAAGAGGTATCTGATTAGCTATAATTTTTGAGAGTGTGGCCCACAGACATGTGACTAGTAAATTGGCACCATAATGTAACACCACTTTCTTAAAATTTTTCATGTTTTCAATAAAATTATTCAGCAAATGTCACAACCTTTTAACCCTTTACATCTTTCAAGGGCAGATGAATAAGCACAGAAAAAGTTTTAGAAACTTACATTATCCTGTTCAGTAGATATACAGAGCAATCTTTCTCAGATTTTCTAAATATAGCTGGGTTTAGTCAAAAATTTTGAACCTAATAGCCTTAACACATTGCACAAAAATATTTGCTCAGGTTCATTGTTCACAAGCATTTTCCTTTCACCCCTCCTTCCTCCTTCCCCATACCTTCTCTCCTTAACTAAACACATAGGAAATTAACGAAGTCTATGACCTAACAAGTGGCAATTCATAAATTCATTAGATTAAAAAAGACTAACAACATAGCAATTCCTTTAATAGGTTTCCTTCCAATCTCCAATTTACATTTCTGTCTGCCCTGGCAAAGATATTACTTCGTTAAGACTTTTTTTCTTCTTCCCCTAAATTAGAGAAATGTTAATGACTTCTCTTATTTATTGCTTCCATATGCAAGTAGTTATCTTTCTTGCAAATGGAAATGAGACCCAAAATTGCAACAAATGGGGCCAAGCCGCTGAGTGCATATGTTCCTTTTTGGAGAAAGTACATATGCCTGATCGAATTAACTTTAACCTCTCTGTCCATTGAACAGACATCCTCTAATGTGGGGGCTTTTAAAACTGTTCTCGTTAAATTTATTTTGAATCGCTGAGAACACTCTATCACAGTTTCAGCAAATAACCTCTGATAATATTAAACACCTGGTAAGCACAAGACCCAAGGGACCCCGTGCTGCCGTGTTTGACCTGTGACCTCCGGCAGTGAAGTTCGGCCCTTGTGATCCACTTGGATTCAGACAAGAAAGCTATTCTGAAGCAAAACACCTGCTTGCAAGGGCTGACCCCAAGCCAGTGCATGCTTGAAAAAAGTCAGCTGGGTAGAAAGAGACCAGAGCCCCATGCAGGTGTTTCCTACAGCACCACACACCTAAAAAACAAGGAAAAATAAAGGATAATGTGGATAACAGTTAGGCACTCTCTCACCTGTCTATTTGGGTTAGTGTTGCTTGAGCTTCTCCCAGTGGTTGCCAAAGATATGAAGAAGAACTTAGTGGTTCTGGATTTCTGAGGCTCCAGGGACTAAGGTTTGGCCAGCAGATAACACTGTCTTGGTGCACTTCCACGGGACTTACAGCTATGGCAAGAGACAAATCTGGAGACCTTTCTTTCTTACCCATAGCCTCCGCAGTTCCCATGTTCAGGAAAAAAACCAACAAAACAACCAACAAAAAAAACAGTGGATGGCTTCTTCCTTGGGAAGGTCGTTTTGGCTCTTATTTTCCTGTTATTTAGATGTCCTTTCAAATGATCTACCTCTATTTTGGAAATGCATTTTAAATTAAGGGTTAAAAGCAGCAAAACCAGAACCTCTTGCCAAGAAAGAGGAAGATGAAAAACCTTCACTTGCTGAGTTAAGTTTTTTACAGCAATTCATTTTATTCCATGTGATAATCACTCTTTTTAAGTAGAGTGGGCCCTACATTAATTCAGGGTTTTTTTAGTCAAATGTCACATTACTTATTTTTGTCAGCAGGTCTGCACAGTAACAGGGCAGTGAAAGGAAAACATTTAATCTATCTCTTCATTTACTAAGTGAGTATCACAAAATAAGATGACAGGGATGGAAACCTAACCCTTTTGAAATTCTTCTGTTAATTTCTTCCTACAATTTTCTCCAAGGTCACTGTTCGATGAGGGACTTGAATGTCTCTCAGTTGCACAGCCAAAGGCTGTCAACACACCTCCATTCACCTGATGAGAGCACCATCAGCTGGCATCAATAAAATCCTCCCATTCCCAACAGTCCCAGACCCTGGAATTCTGAGATATTAAACAGCCAATTCTGGACCATTTAGAAAGAGCTGTGTGGCAGTAGTAGAGGGAAAGGAGAATTCTTCTGCAAGAAAAATTCAGCTATGACTTGACAGAATTCATTTCAGCTTGGCTTTTTATAGCCCTCAGATCTGAATTGCTTTCCATCACTCTGCCAAAGGCAGGGTTTGTAAGCCTGTCCCAGATATGAGGGGTCAGTGCAATGTGCCTTGCTCAACTAGTCTCATGAATAAAACTGGGTTAAAAAAAAATCAAAAAAAGAAAAAAGGAAGAAAGGAAGGAAAGAGAGAAAGAAAGAAAAAAATAAAAAGAAAGAAAGGAGGAATTATTGGCAAGCAGAGTGGTACTAGCAATTTGCCTTCATCTTTTGCCCAGCATCTTGAGTCTGATAAAGACCAACATCTGAAAACAATCATTGAAGAATATTAAGGTTTTTTCCAAGTCATATCATACTACAGTGTAATAATGAGACATTTACTCTGCAGTATTTTAGGGTTTAAGCAATTTGCAATCTATTTCCAAGATGACTGAGATGGAAGCAGGAAGAACACAAGTTCTTTAAGTAACTTCCTCACTGTTCCCTAGTCATACACTGGGAACACTTGACACCCAATTGCATTCATCCTGCTGGAAGTAAATGCAAGTCATCACTTCGCATAAGGCTCTTGGTATGATTTCTGCCAGGGCTGATAACAATGTCCTATTGCTGATGAGCCTCTGTCAGTTTCACTTAGCAGTGAGAATGTCAAATTGTCAAGTGTTTTTAAGAGTGGAAGGTGAGAGACAACCAGTACCAATTTCACTTGGAGCCAGAGGGTTGAATGCCCCCCACATGTCCTCACTATACAGGGTAACTCAATGTGATGGGAGGCTGTAGCCACTGGAAAAACAGTGAAGACATTTTTTAAGATTACGCTCCTGGGAGTGTAAAAGGACAGTGTCTTTGCTTATTCTTTAGAGAAACTCCAGGCTGTCTCTAACAACAGCATAAAAATTAAATTAAATCCAGACATTAGGCCTGAATATTCCTAGTCCATCTGTAAGTCCTCTGTTCTAATGGGACTTCCTTCTGCCTGCCTATAGCACTGCTCTTGCTTTAAATTCCCTACTGTTCCCAAATAGTGGTTCAGTCATTATTCCATACAGAAGGAAACCTGGCCTGTGAAGAACCACAATAGGTAATCAGGTTGCTTATGCTGTGCTCACACATTAAAGCACTGACAGTGCAACCCAGGTCCTAGCCAACAAATGCCTACTTTGCACCACTGTCTCCAGTAAGGTTTCCTGGGCTGAATGAGCAGAGGGAGTTGAATTTATCTCACCTGCATTTCACCAGGTTCCCTGTATTTCTTGCCAACAGAGAAAGCAAGGTGCCTCTGAGGTTCCTGATCATTTAAATAGCTAGAAAAACACCTCAAACAAGGGGGTTGCCTAGCAAAAACATTAAGAAGAATTCAGGCTTGGAATTTAGAGAGTTACCTGCATCCTTTTGCATCTTTCAGAGAAGTTTTTTCAGGCTGAGCCTGGTAGGGAAGCCAGCCTACTACAAGTCACCTTCTTACTGTTCTGCAGCCAAGAGACATGTCATCTTTCAGGACTATTAGCTCAGTGGCTTTCACTAAAATACAAACACCAAACACTCAAGAAAAACACCACCACCATAAAGACAGCTTTCCTCTTTATTAAACTTCATCTTCTGGTTTAACCTCAAGTAATTAACTTTCCACACTGTCTGTTCTAATAGCTTCCTCTTCTGCTCTCCACCATCAGCTGCCTATTCCAAACCCACTCTGCATGAGCAGAGGCCCATTACAGCACACAAGACACTTCACCTGATACAGTCCCAGGACTATCCCTTTATTTCCCATGTTCTGCATGCTTGTTTAGTTTCCTCACTGATTCTTTTCTCATGCATGTTATGCCACGGCATTGTCCACATGGCAATCTCAGTTTCCAGCTGAGAACTAATCTTAGCAGGAGCATTTCAATAAAGTTTTATTCACTGTTTTGCAGTCTGAAATAATTACTACTGTCTCCCAATTTCTAGGTGTTAATGACAATTTTGTAAGAGGGGAAGGAATAAATCATAAAAAGGCTGTGTTTTGTCTTTCCTCAACATCTGTCTCAAGTGCTCTGCCTAAAGTGTTCTGTTGAATTTAGGAAGGGTTATTTATTTATTTCAAATTGATTTTTTTCCTCTTGCTTTGCTCTCATGAGTAAAATAGAAAAGGAAAACAGCTGCTTGAGATAAAATCATCCTGCACAACAGCCACCTGGTAATGAGACTATTCGAATTGTTAACAGTAAGGATAAAAGTGAACAAAAAATTTTAGAAAATACATCTTTCTTTTGGTCTTGGGCATATGCTACACTCTAATTAATGTAGTTAAGACTTTTTTTTCCCTCACTGCAAAGGTAAATTTTTCAAAAGATGCTTAATGCAGACATTAATGAAGCAACAAGTTTAAGAGACAGAGTTGAAGTGCAGTGAGTCATTTAGTTTGGTACAGAAAAGCTATGCTTACCTTATGAAGGTTTTCTCTAAGAGGTTTAAAGGTGCAGCATTTTCATATTGTGCTACACTATTTGGATCAGGCTTGGAGCAGACAAAGCACAATTCAAAATACTGCTCCTATGATACTCAAGAAAAGCATAGATTTATGCAGGCATGAAGGGATTCCCATCAGGATTATTTCCTTTATCATGTCCTTTCAAACATCATCCTGATTTTCTAACATTGGGGTTTCATCTCTCCTCCACTTATAAGATATCTGTACTTCTGCAAATGAAGAACAAGCGGGACACAACCACAAAGATGGTTTTAGACAGTCTTAATTCCACTGTTAAAACATGTTCAGAAAGAACATAAGAAGAAAAAAAAATCACTGATAGACCTTGGAAAGAAAAGCAGCACCTCTCCAGTTGCTCTCTAATCAGTCCCAGGTACAGATTTATTATGGGCTAAGAAGGAAAGCAGAATTGCTTTTACTGCTGCCTGCCAAATGCATAATTGTAGCTGTTTAGGAAAGAATGTTCTCCTTTTTCCCAGCTTGTTGGAGTGGTAAATTACTCTTTCCTTAGTTTTGTGGAAAAACACATTCTCTCTGGAAAGTAAACCTGATACTATACATACTTTGATTTTTATGCCCTTTCTATTAAACAAGTTTAGCTGAGTAATATGTGATCTCCTTTGGTACTACACATGTGTATAATCAAATCAAAGGCCTGACACAGTTCTCTACATAACATGCAATATTTTAAATACTGTCTTATTCAGACAACTGGCGAATTTACAAAAGCTCTTACCTGCCATTCTGGAAAGGTTCACTCGAGCAACTCTGAAAAGGCAAAGAGAAAAAGAAGGGAAAAGAAGGTGCATAAATTATTGTAGCCCTGGGGCAGTGTGTGAGTTTTACTGGGCTATTTATTTTGCTTTTCAATAAAAGTGTGTAATAGACCCACCGGACCTATTACTTGCCCACTGGACCCATTACCTCTATTGAACAAGGGTAGCATAGCTTAAAGAGAGGGGTGATTGGCAGCCAAGCTTCCTCCAGTCCAGCCAGGGCTGCACCAGGGATACTGCCTGCTGCAGCTCCTGCTAGCCTGCTGCTCACCTTCCCCACAGTGAGACAAAGACAGAGAGGCTGCAGGAAGCCCTGGTGTCAGAATGGCAGTAGAAAAGTACATTATGGCCACAACGAAAAGCAGGTGTGCGCTTTTTGTTGTTCAGCCAAGCATCTTCACAACTTGAAGCTGTTTAACAGGACAGGTCTGGCCAGGCAGAGCTGCAGCTGGGATAAGATGTCCTCAGTTAGGAAGGGATTAATGGCAATTTGTCCTTCCTGAGGTCTTGCTTTAGCAAGGTGCTGAGCACCAGGACTCCAGCCTGGCTGAGCACAAAGTACAGGCTTATGTACTTAGAGTTAGGCACATACAAAAGGGCTCTCCAGCTGAATCCTTCCTTGTTTTCCAAACTCTGATTACATTCTTGTCACGGTGTTCTGTACTTTTAAGGTTAAACACATTTTACACAAATATTCAGACTTCATCTCCATAAACACAAAATTTGGAAAAACTAGCTTAATACTGGCAATTATAAATTAAATATTACATATTATTTGAAGTGTCACATTGCTGATGTCCTCTTTGTGTTGATGCAAACTGATACAGAGACAACACCATACTTTGCCATACAAGTCTGGTATGTGGCAGGAATGTGAAAGTACTCAGCAGTTTCCCAAGGAAGGTCCACAGAATTACAGCATTCTTAGAAGAAATAGAATAAAAAAGAACTTATGACATCACTAGAAAAATTCCTACAAAATTTATTCCAGTCAAAATAGCTCTCGCACTCCATGAATTTAGAAGGTTCAGCTTTGTTTCTCCTGGAGAGAAAAAGGGGGAAATAAATGGTAATAACATAAATTCTTAAGACAAAATTAATGAATAGAAAGAAAATTTGGGGTTTTTTTGGTTGTTTTTTTTTTTTTTTTTCATTTTGTTCAATTGGTTTGTCTGGATTTTTTTAAAACTTATTTATTTTTAAGTTACATCTAGCCTATCAAGGATGCATTTTACTTAAAATACCAAAATCTACCAAAGCAGCCACAAATGACAATATTATGTAATTCAACACCCACATTTCTGAATTTTTTTGTGTGCAGGCTTCAAAAACTCTTTCAAGAAAAATAAGCATTCTTACTTGTGTTCTGCAGCTGTGAAAGCTGATGAGAAATGGTTTACTTGTCCAAGGAGATATTGCCAGTCATTGGAATGGAAGTGCTGGAGAACTCAGTTCCCTCAGCACACGAAGGTTGTAGTTCCATAGCTGTTGCAAACAGCTTCTACAGATTTGCTTCAGTTTGCAGTACTGAAGCCTTCCCAAAATCCCTCCAGAACCAGAATCCCTGTTTCACTTATGTCTAGAGCCCACCAAGAAATTACTGGTAGTTTTGTATGAAGATACCCCATATCTTGATCTGCAGAGCTGTGCCAAGGCATAAAGGTGTCCTCATAATTCAGCCACACCCCCTGCTACCTGTACCTTCCTCAGCCTGTGCTACATCAAGTAAGAACCTTGCAGTGCCAGGCTTGAAGCCTTCCTGATCCCCATTACTGCTAACTTTGGTCCCAGTGTACCAAAAACCAATTTGGAAGCAGTGAAGGTGCACCCCTGGCCAGTACTTCTATGAAAAGAAAGTACTCTCATACATATCTATTTGGCACGTTCCCTTCCCCCAAAGGAGTTCTGATCAATGCTATTTAAACATAAAATCAATGGTCTTGAGCTTCCAGAAATGGTGTATGGAGTTGCTAGGCTTTCTTTTGTGACAGGAAACAGATGCTCTTCAATTCCCATCTGAGCACATGTTCATGTAGCACACTTTTTCTATGGTTTTAATCAGCCTCTAATCATTTTTTAAAAAACATTTACTACTACTACTAGTACTACTACTACTACTACTAGTAATAATAATAATAATAATAATAATGATAATAATAATAATAAATGGATTATCTCACAGGTCCTTTTAGCTTCTAGGGGCTGCCTATAACATAGACCTACTCATTTGTATAGAAACAAACTAGGGGAAAGAAGAGTGGTAGTTGCTGCTTTTGAATACTGGTGTATATATATATGTTAGAACTGATATTTTTATAATTTCACAAAAGAACAATAAATTCAGATTAGAATTTTTCTAGTCTAGAATTTTCTAGATTTCTTTTGGAAAATCTGTGAACTATGACAACGAGAAATCTAAAATGCACTTAAATATTTGCTCTCTATTTGTTTTCTTTTTATTGCATAAAGCAATCAAAGGAGAGAGATTTCTATTTAAGTGGTAAGTAGGCTGCCAATGGTGATTTATACTTGAATCTTTTTAATATTTAGGGATTTTTTGTCTCTATAAAAAATTACAAAGATTGGATGTAACATGAGCATGAAGCAGAGGATAAACTGGAATGAAATTCAGCCCCTGGGCTTGAGTCTAAAGCTGTAAAACAATCCTTCCCAGCCACTGTCTTGGCCCATAAATTGGGAATGAAGCCACTGAACTTTCTATTCCTTTTTAAGGGTAGTGAGAATCACTCACATGTAGCTGCCAAACCAGAGCATTTTTTAAAAAAGCTGGCTCAGCCTGAACTAAATTAAACAGGTTTTGTTTCGTCTTGAAGAAATGAGGGAAAAAAAGAGGAAAAAAGTGTTTGGGTCATTTGGGAACAGGACACTTCATTTAGAGGCAGTGCATATAAAAGCAAATGAAGCAAAGAGACAGGTCCCAGAAGGAGAGAGATGGTTCACCCCTTTTATCCAAGAGCCCAGTAGTTAAAGTGCCATATAAGACACAGGAGACCTGCATTCCACACCACTTGTGAGAATTTAATGTACAGCCCAACTCCCAGTCTACAGCTACTTCTACCATCTGTTAATCTCATTTTCTGAAATGAAGGATATTTCATGGAACTGCACATGAGGGACATGGGAGGAAGAAGGGACTCAGTGAATCAGACCATCACACAACCATATAGACTGAAAAGGACCTCAAGAGCTCTCTGAGCCCACCTTCTACTCAGAGGAGGTCTATCCAATTCAGGTTGTGCAGGACAATGTCCAGTTTAATTTTGGGCAACTCCAAGGACAGAGATCCCACAGATTTACTCAATAACCTCATCCTATGTTTGACCAACCTCATGTTCAATCAAAAACTAATGTCTTACATCAAGAATTTTTTGTATTTTCATGTGTTTCAAAGAGTGTCAGTTGCCTCCTGGCCCATCCCTACATACTTCTGGAAAGAGTTTGGCTTTTCTTCTCTCTTGCTGGGTAGCTGCAGACAGAAAATAGATCCTTCTGAAAACTTCTCCAGGATTAGCAGACCCAGCTGCCCCAACCTCTCCTCATATGGCATGGAGTTTGTTACGTGGACTGGGAAACCCCAGATTGGGCACAATATTTCACACATGCCAGATATAGGGGAAAGATCATTTCCTCTACCTTTGACTAGGTAAGGAAAGAGCCAACACAGCCCAGGATGCCCCTGGCCTCCATTGCCCCAAGGGCACATCTCTGGCATATGCTCGATTTATCCTCCAGGACCTCCCATTTTCTCTAAAGCTGATATCCTAGGTGGTAATTACTGCAAGTCCAGGTGTCCAAAAATGGTAGACAAACAGCTACTACATGCACTCTTAGTCTGTGGATATGTAGTCATTCAAACTGAAAGTCAATCCTGTAGTCTCACACATCGAGGCTGTGAAGCCTTTGACACAGCTCCCCACAACATCCTTCTCTCTAAACTGGAGACACATGGATGTGTTGGTGGACTGTTTGATGAGGATAAGGAGTTGTTTGGACAGCTGCATCCAAGGGTGGTAGTTAATGGTTCACAGTCCCAATGGACATTAGTGACAAGTGGTGTTCCTCAGGGGTCTGTACCAGTGTTATTTATTATCTTCATTGGCGACACAAAGGGATCAAGCCTACCCTCAGCAAACTTGAGGATGAAACTGAGCTGAGTGGTGTTGTTGCCACACCTGAAGGATGGGATAGCATCCAGAGGGACCTGAACAAGCTCAAGAAATCGGCCCATGGGAATGTCATGAGGATTAACAAGGCCAAGTGCAAGGAATAGCACCTGGGTCAGGGCAACCTCTGGTATCAACACAGACAAGGGGAAGAACAGATCAAGAGCAGGCAATCTGAGAAAGACTCAGGGATGTTGGTGGATGAGAATCTGGACATGATCCAGCCATGTGCAATCACAGCCCAGAAAGCCAAACGTGTCCTGGGCTGCATCCACAGCAGCGTGGGCAGCAGAGTGAGGGAGGGGATTCTGCCCCTCTGCTCTGCTCTGGTGAGACCCCACCTGCAGTGCTGCATTCAGCTCTGGGGTCCCCAGCACAGGAGGGACATGGACCTGTTGGAGCAAGTCCAGAGGAGGGCCATCAAGATGATTAGTGGGATGGACCACCTCTTCTACGAGGAAAGGCAGAGAGAATTAGGATTCTTCAACTTGGAAACAAGAAGACTTTAGGGTGACTTATTAGTGGTCTTCCAGTACCTGAAGGGAGCCTAAGAGACAGAGAGGGACATTTTACAAGAGCATGTAGTGACAGGACTGGGAGGAATGGATTTAATCAGAAAGAGAGGTTTAGATTAAACATTAGAGAAAAAAAACCTTTACTGTGAGGATGGCAAAGTGCTGAAAGATGTAGCCTATAGAAGGTGTGGATGCCCCCTCCCTGGAAGTCTTCAAGGCCAGCCTGGATGTAGCTCTGATCAACTGGGTTTAGTGAAAGGTGTCCCTGCTTATGATAAGGGGTTTTGAACTAGATGATCTTTAAGGAGCCTTCCAACCTGAACTATTCTATGCTTCTATAATTTTAAATTTTTTTCTGGTGAAAAGCTTGGAATTCTTAACTTTATTGTCTTCTGATATCTGATATGTCTTCTGATTGATATAATAATGGAATTACATTAGTAAGAACTATCTTGCAAAGAGAAGGAAAGTTTTTTTGATTGCTGATTTAGCAGTGGTAGGATGAGAATGGTGGAATATTTGGGATTAGTAAATATTAACCAAACATTAGTACCTCTAAAATTAAAGAGAAGAATGCCATAATCTTTTAGAACATACCATGAACTGGAGTTAAAGAGGGAGAAACAAGCCAAGGAAATTGTGTGGCACCTAATGACACGCGTTCAGTGAGCTTCCCCTAAGGGAGTGACTGACCCCAGTACAAATTGTTTCACCATTTCAGCTCAGTTACAAATGCAGCCATGCAAAGATGGCTGGAAACCTCTCTTTCACTCTCTCACTTACCCATACACGCACATACAGGCGCATTCCCCCACAGACACAGACATCTGATGTGTACTGTAAATTTCCATAATGTGCTTAAGGATATGAGGAATTATTTTAAAAGGCTAATTACTATCACTGCCTCTTTTATACTGTCCTACAGATTGCAGAGGCTCCTTGAAAGCTCACTTACCCTTTCATATCTTGTCTTCTGATAAAACACAGAATTGTGGCTTACAGACTTGTGCTGTGGGTTTGTCCTCATTTAAAAACACTGTGCAAAATCGTTGTGTGCTTTTGTTGAGGAGAAGGAAAAACAAATACTACATCAGTATCCCTCTGTTATATGATGTATTTCCATAGAGATCATATGAATGTAACAGCTATTTTGGGTTATCATAGACTAGAAATCTTCCCTTTAAGAAGAATATGGACTATATAAAGAAACACAGCACATAATAAGGGCATTGAAAAAATTATTTTTTTCAAACTGAAATTTTTTAAAATTCTTTTACATTCAGAATAAAAGTCAAAGGATTAGAACAATGGAATTGTAAAAGACTTCAATTTCCTCAAATGTGAGAATTTTCAGTTCAGTTGGATTTATGAATAATGTGCATATAAGCAATTGTGTGTGTGTGCATATGAGTGTTATGGTAAATATATATGGGTGTTATGGTATATGGGAAATATAGGTAAATATATATTTATGCATATATATCATAATTTAACACTAAATTTTATTATTCTACTTTAGATGAGTATTGAAATATCTCAAGAAACAGGATAAAAAGTTCAAGTATTCATAAAATTCAGAGAGTGCTAAACATGTTACCTGCCTTGTGTGGACTCTCAGCAGAATTAGTAACATCAACAAGCCTACACCTGAGACAGATTATCACTGCAGAGGCATAGTTTGGGAGAAAGGTGTGTGTGCAGATACCGTTTCACAAACTAGTTTGTGTGGACACAGACTTCCCCTTTAAGCCTCTGAACAGCAGATCATTTACATTGAGTTCAAGGAGATACTCTGCTGGGGCTGGATGAGGACTTGATGAGGTCACGAGACCTTGCCTTTTGGCCCTGATTTGGGGCTCACCTCTGAGCCTGGGGTTCCCTGTTGAAGCCTCCATACTGACTGAGCCATCAGTGGTAACTGGCTTTATGCAGAAGGTTGCCAAATATCTGACCCTGTATCTCTACTGGTCTCCAAGGTTTGCCTCTGCTCACCTCATCTACCCAGAGAGCAGATTTGTTGGCAGACCACAGCCTGCAAGCAGCCAGTTAGTTTTGTCTCTGGGCATGTTAAGTGACATAATTTTAATGGTCCCTTAGGATGTGCCTGACCATACAGGGTCCAATGTGCTCCTCATGGTAGGAAATGGTAGCACTGCAGGTATCACTTGTAGGCTTCGTTGCCAAGGTCATATCAAATTTTGTGAGGTTCCCCAAAATGCTATATAGGCTTAGTCATAACATAACCAGTCATGACTCCTATCTGACAGAGACAATGGCTTCACAGTTTCAGAAGAAGAGCTTTCCATTCAAAACTAGCATGTTTTTTTCCTCTCCCTTGGATGAACTTTTTTTTCAATTTTCATTTTTGCCTCTGGATTGCTTTCATTTTGCCTCTGGTCTCTCTCCAGTTGGACAATAGGATGTTACAAGAGATTGCATCAAAGGCCTTACAGAAGGCCAAATAATTGATGTCATCAGCCCTTCCCTTTCCACTGAAGTATTCACTTCATCATAGAAGGGGCACCAGGTTGGGCTGATAGGACACGTGCTTGATGCCAGCTATGCTGGCTGTCTCAAATCACCTCCCTGTTCTCCATCTGTGTTAGTTTCTGGAATGATCTGTTCCCTGATCTTCCCAGGTACAGAGATGAGGACAGGTCAGTAGTTCCCAAAGTGCTCCTTTCCAACCTTTTTAAAGATGGGTACAATGTTTCCCTTTCTTCAGTCACCTGGGATTTCCATGACTTCCGTGACTTTTCAAATATCATGGAGAGTGGTTTGGCTTGTAAATCATACTTAGTACACAGATTCTTGTCAGTCTCCTTTAAGTGGTTCTAAAGGTTTAATGCCTCCAAATTCTCCAATCATGATGTTCATAAACCACTAGGAAATTATTCATGCCTAGGCTAACTCTTTACAGGTGTTCTGTGACTGATCGTAATATGTTGTGAAATACAGAATATTAGACTCTGTTGGAAGACCATCAATGGTATTTTTTGATTAAAGGAGAACTAATATTTGGTCTGTAAAGTTTAATGGCTTCACAGCCCTTATTTCTTTTCACTGCTCAGACATTTGCAGTCACTCATACCATGCACACATGCATTTAACTGACAACACTATCAGCAGAACTGGGCTGTGACTCTCTGCATATATGAGTTTGTATCTCCATGCATTTCTACAAGGATATAACTCTGCACACGTTTACATAAAATACACACACTAAACCACATCTCACTTTTGCCCAGTAAGTGTTTCTCTTATCTAGAGATGGTAACTTGCTATATCTAGATTTCAGTTACTTGCAGGAAGGACTAATTAAGAATATGAATTTTAGCTTTGGGCCATGCAAATCAGATTTTGCCAACAAAATGACAAATACAGAATCTGACCCTGTACTTTATGTAATAGGCTATCAATAAAATCTTTTCAATTCTACAAATGTGACAAAACTAAAGTTGAATTAATCTCACATACTTTTAGCAATATGAAAATTGAGCATCCAGTCTAAGCTGGTCACCGATATAATGTCACTGCAAGCAGCAATAAACCTGTAGAAGGCAATTGATCCTCAAAATGAGCATCTAAAATAGAATGAACTGCCTCCAAAACACGTGTGCCTCTAACTGCAGTGACTATAAAGGGACTCTACATGACCATTTGAAATAGGACATCCCACTGTTGGATGGCTGAAATTAGGCTGAGACATATCCCACCTGTAAAAAAGAATTTCTTGCCAAGACAAATTCATTAATATCACAAGTATCTTTAAAGATGCTTGAGCCCCTCTGGTTCTGCTGAGGTGGATCTTCAGGCACTCCAACTCTGAGTTGCAGTAAATAGGAAAGGTCACTGGAAATTCCTCAAAAATTAACCTCTTACAGTGTTTCTCAATGTCTTTGAGATGTGTCTCTAACAGATAAAAATAATCTAAAGAACTAAGATGTTTTCTCAACGACTCCATAAACCCACAGTTGGAAGGCAGCATTGCCATTTAGTTACTACTCCTTAACAGAAGTTTCAGTATTCCTGTATCACCAAAGGGTGAAAAGAAATGCCAGCTGGAAAGCAACATGACAAATGAAGACAAGGACATTGCAGTACACACTGCAAATACTGAGAGGTGACCTGCAGGCTTCAACAATCCTGTCTCCAGAGTTAAAGTTACAAATACTTCGAAACACAAGGCTATAAATGACTGATGACATTCAGTATGTCCTTTGATGCTGCTCGCAACCCTATGCACTGGACTACCAGTCTGGCCTAATTTCAAAGTCTCTGCCAATGCTAAATAACAAATGTTAAAAATCTGTACAAAAGCATCAAAGTTACAGGTGCTACAAAGGGCAAAAGGAAAAAAAGAAAAGGCAACAACCAAAAAACCATAAGGAAAATCAAGAGCATTGCCAATATCCTAGATGACAAATCCTGGAGACCTAAAAAAGTAAAGAGTTAAAGGTTATTTAGAAAGGTCAAAATAAAGGGTCATCATCTAGAGCTTGTATAAGCAACAGTGCAAATATAAATATAAATATAAATATAAATATAAATATAAATAATATATTTGTTAGTAGGTATGTAGGAAGGTATGTAGGTAGATTGGTAGATGGATAGATTTAGAAATAGATAGAAACATTGGATGGATGGATGGATGGATGGATGGGTGGAGGAAGGACTTCCAAAAGAGGTCTAATTACTGACCTGGACCTGAGCAGAAAAGTGGAGGATATGAAATGCTGAAGGCTATGAAGGATCCTGAAGGATATGAAATGCTTTTGTCCTAAATAACTAACACTTTGTTTTATTACTTAGTTAAGGAGAGCAGGCACAAGACTGCCACAGTTATCATAAGAATGAGCATTTGTCAAACCATGGGCTAGTCCAAAAGAACAAGGGCTGGCAGGTCTGTGAGATAAGTGTTTCATGCCTGATCACAGAGGGTGAGTCAAGTCCAAGTAGATTTGTAGCTTGGAATTTCTAAGCAAAATAAAATATCAAATTGATTAGAAAGACTCTTAGTATAGGAGCAAGAATACTCCAGAGTCAACCTCTTGGCTTGCACACAGCAACAGCTTCTTCAGACTTATCTTTGTGCACTGTGAGAAGTTCCAGTGACTCCAAAGGGAGTTTGTATGCCAAGTAAAGCACATGGGCAAGTCTTTACAGGATGTAAAAACTCCACTAAAACTGCCTTAACTATCAAATATCATATGTAGTCCTGACTGAGTTTAGCAAAATATGTATATGTCCATATTGCAGGAAATTGCACCATTTATAGTAAAATACTTTAATGTAAATGACTGCACTAAAGAAGGTAGATTTATAAATTTTTCCCAACCCCGTATCTTCTTGTTACTGCTCTAGCTATGCAGATATCATACCACCATATTTCAGGGTCATATACCTGAGCAATAATGTGTCTGGTATTTGTTTGGATCAGTAATTTACCCCAATAATTTGGGCTCTAGAAAATCTATTGAGAAAATTGGAATGCTAATTACAACTTTGGAAAAATATCACTAAGGTCTCTTGAAGGAATATATTGTCATTCATGAGCTCGGTTTTTTGTTCACATTTTGGCAAAGGAAGACAAAATAATTGGCATGAAAAGTTATGAGGCATTAAATAAAGGTCAGATGCCAAATTATATCAAACTATACATAAAGGTATTTCCTGTGATTTAATGTATCAGTAAGATATGCATATTTTACTATTTCTACCGTGTTCTTTCCAAAAATGTAAAAAAAAGAAACTGAACAAAGAAAATGCAAGAAACTTAGCTTATTACCATGAATATCTCTTTTTACCATGTTCATTCCAATTCAATGTCTTTAGCAAACTATAGGAAAAATTGCCTAATTACGGGTAATTAAAGGTTTTTCTCTATCAGAAGAGGTGACATGTGATATCTGATTTTTAATTATGAATAAATCTTGGTCTATTCCTACCTGTAGTCTCCTAATTAACTTCTAAAATATTTATGAAGGGTTTAAGAAAACAGCCCTGAATTTAATTTTATGTTTCTTAGCAGTGTTTTCAATAGAAAAACGGATATTATATGGGGAACTATAAGCTATTTTACTGATCCAGTTTTTTGGGTATAAAACAATCCATGACTATTGAGGAAAAAGAAAATATCTCAGCAAAATCTCAGCTAGTATAACTCATATAAGTTTATAAGCTTATTTAATTGCAAATTTCACCATAAGTGGTTTTCATGTCTGAATAATATTCCTACAGTAGCTGTTATAACAAACTGGAACACGTCTCATCTTTGGGTTAGATTTTTGGTCATCATCCAGGGATTATCAAAAATATCTAATAAATCATAGGTGTGCCTAACAATCTATTATTCTTCCATCCACAGATACAATCCTGTCCATAGGTAAATGTTGTTGGAATGCCTATAAATATGTGCACATATGCTAGCAAGTAACACACATTCTTATAGGTTTAAAAATTGGTAATCAAATGTCAACATATTGCAGCAGGTCAAATTACCAGCAAATGTTTTACTAATTAACAGGAGAATATTATGCAATCAAAAAGAAAGGACTTATTTCCTGAACTACAGCATGCCCATACTTCACACATATTTTTCAAATAGGAAAATGTAAGAACCAGAGTGATGGCAGCACACACTCATTATTTGTGCAGACACACCATTTTCAGCAAGCTAAGTAAAAACATCCAGCAGAAGCAATGTGTGGGAAACTATTTTACATACAAGAACTCATTTTCTTATGGGTTCATTTTTACGGTAATTTTTTTGGAGACTAGGGGGAAAAAAAGTCTGCATAAAGTTGATTTTAGCCTAGGTTACAGAGGGGGAAAATACATGCACAGGCAACCAAGTACTAGTGAATAATATTGTTTGGTTTTGATAGACCAAATATGTGTGCTTGAAAAAACATGCCATAAATATTATCTGGTGGGGAAAAAAATGATCACACAGGATACAATTGCAAGTTTTTATTTTGTTCATAAAATCACTTTTCTGAAACTCCAGAATTTTTAGTCTGACAGTGTGTACTTGCACATATAAAGCAAATGAAAGTCTGAAAGATGAATTCTCCCATTCACAAACAATCTAAAGGGGAAGCATGGAAAAAAGATTATACTGTTTAATGTATTTGTATATAGCATTATAAGGGCTATGTAAGACTGTATTCTGGTTTTATAGAAATATAGCATACCAGAAAATGCTATTATATTCTCACATGAATCCACCATCATAATAAAAAATGGCTTCTTTGATTTCAGGGAAATACACCTTCTACTGATTATGGAACATAAATCCACTTTACACTTTTGAAATGCATCCAAAAGAGCTGAATCACAGCAATTTTCAGTGGAAATACCAATAAACAACATGGTTTTACATGCATATGTAAAAATTAAATACTCATTTAAGGCTAAAATGTGACTAAACCATTTTAAATGGCTTCTCCATTTCACAAACCGCAAGCACCTACACAAAATTAGTCATCATCTAATGACTTTAAAAAACACCAAAACAATAACCATAAAACTTCAACCTCATCCTTAACCTCATCCTGCCATACACGTACTCTTGCTATAGTTTCACACGTATTTAGTATGAGTAATTGTATAGATACTACTCAGTCGTTCCTCCCTTGTGCACTGCTCTTGCTTTATGACACTGTGTCTACTGTTGGAGCTCATTATAAACCAAATTCACTATAATAGTATCAAAAATGAATAATGCAACTCTCTGTTTGTTTAAACAGTGCACTGATATTCTCCATGCACATCTCCCACCTCCTGCACCATGCTTTAGGTGCAAATGACTGAAAGATCAGTTTGCAAGCTTGGCTTTACACCGTGTGGTAATTTCCATTGAACCTCTGGAAGTTAGGGCAGCAGGTAATGTCAAGCATTTGAATGGCAAATGTCTACAAGTCCGGGATCTCAGCTGATTAACTGATGAAGGGGGCATGAAGAAGTGGTGGGAGAGGGCAGATGGAAGATGGGGGATCCACCTCCTTTCCCTCTTCACAAAGAATGCATGCTGATGCTCAGGTGTGGAAGATGAATGAACAGTTAACTTCTCTATGCTGTTGCAATACATAGTGACTGACACAAAGCTGCTGGCTCCAGCAGGGTCTGCACAAGCATCGCGGACATGTTATGTTTGAACAGACATCAGTGTAGAGTCAGGACGAAATGCCAAACCATGCAAACCCCTTTCACAATCCCCCAGTATTGCTTTCTGAAGGCTTAGATGAGCAACTGCAAATGCCATGCAGAAGGGTTGCTGGGATTGGGCTCTCTGCTTGCAAATCATCAAGGCAAGGGTTTTCAGGGAACATCTGATAGAGTCCTTGAGTGCTTTAGGAACATCTAATGGGAAGTACCCAGAACACCTGGCGGTGCCATTTAAGGATACCACTAAACACGGAAGAGAGCTTGATTAAAGACAAATGAGACCATGGCACCAGCTCAGGATCATTTATTGTATGATAATGATGTTGCAACGCTCCAAGAAGCTTTGTGCTGCATGTGTGAGTAAAAGTAACTCAAAGCCAAGATAGTATTTTACATGTAGATTATTAATATACATACTAATACTAACATAAAGTTTAATATATAAAAAGAATTTCTATATATACATCTATAAGTGTATATATGTATGTGTGTGTGTGTGTGTGTCTCCATATGTGCCTACATGTACAAGCATGTGAACAAAAAGATTTTCTGCAGAAATATGAATTTTCAAACCAGAATGTCTTACTTATCTGGGTGTGCATATATAATCTTTGGTTGCTAGTAGCTGTAGTTAAATTAGAAGCATTTCTAAGGCTGTTACATTTTTCAAGAACCATTAGTCCTTCTGGAGCTCATGCTACATGAATAACGAATGTATCAGTCACACTGCAATGGATAAACCAAACTGCAAACATAAACTTTTAAAGCCTTGCTGTTTCTCTAAAGCAACTTTAATCTGTTCTTTGCCAGTCTGTGTGCTTATTCCTGGCTGTTGAGTAATGTGCCGAGCTTGTTTCAAGGGTTTACACTTGCAACCTAAAAATCAATTATATGAAAAACAATAAAAAATATTCTTATTGCATGCCATTAAAAAAAAAAAAAAAGATACAAAAGGTTAAGCAGAGCAGCCGGCATCTGCACACTAATGACATGATTGTTATGATAGGTGTTTGCTTTACCCTGGAGTGGTAACATTATAATTCATCCACCGCTGAATGAGTGGGGACAATTAATGCAGTCAATGTGTCCCACGTGTTCCCTGCAGCATTAACAAGGCAGCTCCAGGCCCCTCGGCATACACGGGGCTGAAAATTGAGCCGGCTTTCGCGTTGAATGTGATCCTGATTGCCTCCGCGGGGGCCACCTGCTGCTTCGTGCCTGCCGGTTCTGCGCGCCCCCGGGGAGCGGGGCAGCTGACACCGATCTGCCGGGCGGGCCGCGGCAGTGCCGCCCCACGTGCCCGCGGTGACGCGGGGGCTGGGCCGCGCCGAGGGCCCGGGCGGGCCGGGCAGGGGCCGGGCGCTGCCCCACTGCGGCTTCGTGAGCCCCACAGAAGAGCGCTGGGTGTCCCAGTGCGTCTGCCTGCACTGGGATGCGCCGTGCTGGAGTTGTTGGGGCGCTGACATGCTGGGGGACTCCTCTGGCCTTCAGAATGCTCTGCTGAAAATGGTGGGGCTGGAAATGGCTGGCCCCTGTGTACGGTGGGGAACAAACAGGTTGAGTCCTGAAGTCTGCTGTGTCCAGTGATAATAGACATCAGCCTTTCCTCTGGTTGCCGCAGTGCTCCTAAGGTAAACCCATGAAACAACATGAACACCGGCTTCCATCTCTGGGCCAGCGAGTGATGGGCCCTCACCACCCCCTGCTCAGGTACTGACAGGTGAGGACCATGCTTGCAGCAGCTCCGTGGTGCTTTTCACCTTCTCAGTCTATCCCCAAAAGCAGGAGGGTTCCTGCAAGGCTGTGATCAGTTCTGCAGCTGTGGTCAAAGGGGCACTGTGCAGCAGCATCAGGGATCCATGCCTGAAAACAGGAGGAGGAGGAGTGAAAAAGGAAGAGAGAGGTGAACGAGCTGAGTGGTACCAGGTTAGCGCTGCTGTGCTGCAGGGTGGCAAACACAGGTTTCATTATTCTGTAGTATGAGCTTCTTGCGCAGGAAGTTTGGAGGGGCTTAGCAATCTGCTTTCCTTTGCCCTCTGCTAAGTGAAGGGCATTTGCTTCATGAATATTCCATTACCCTGCTGTTCCCTGTAAGCCCTCAACCAACTTTTGAAAATAAACAAGTGTACACACTTCTAGGCAACAGCATCCAAGCCTTGCTTTCTTTTTTTTTTTTTCTCCTCTAAATAGTAAAAAAATGCCAGATGTTTTTTGCATGTAATTTGTAATCTCTTAGCTGGATCTCACACAAAATATGGAAGTGTACTGCAGAGAGATCCCAAGGTACTATTATCTCCTCATGCCAGGCTATTAATCTTCAGTATACTGATTTAAATTATTTTAAGAAACTCACTTCTTCTTAAAAGCTTCCCAACAAGGGCCTCAAGATTCCTTTCAAAAGTATATTTTGATTTCTGGAGAATATGCCACCAATGAACATTATAAATTTGAACTCGCATGACTACCTATGTTACTGCATAAGCCAGCTGGAACTAGGCCAGGATCATTTTCTCTATTTGTAGACCACACAGCCGAGGTAACATGAAAGAAATAGAGAAATTTCTATGTATTATTCATATTAATTATTTGTATTCAACTGAGACTGGACTCTTTGTGATATGTATCTTAACAGATGTGTCATTGGTATAAATGTGCAAGAAGGGAGATTTCAGTTCTGGAGGCATGTTTTGTTTCCAGACCTTCTTGCTTTTCTTTCAAGTTGGGCACAAAAATCTACCTAAAATAACAGCAGGAAAAAACAATATTTTCATATTTTTCCCCCCATTCTTCATATCTAAGCCACTTTCAAATCTAGATTTTCTTATTATGAGTTGGGGTGTCTGAGTTTGCAATCTTAGACTTGTGTGTCTTGTCATCTCTTAAGGCAGTGGAGATGAGATGACTTGTCTCAGGGAGAGAACTGGAAGATGAGTTTGATGTTATCACAAAGGCTCAGATAATGGTGTGTCTGTGTACTTGTAGGTAGACAGAAGAATATTTGGTGGAATTTATCCAAGAGAAGTAATAAGGTGACATCATGTAAAATTTGGAGTGTAAGAGGAGCAAGGAAAGGAAGATGATTCCTCCACATGTAATAAAAGGAAATTGGTAAGTAAAATACAAGCTTTCAAACCCTTTTTGTTTTGCTTTTGCTTACAATGAAATTATATTTTTATGAGAAAAAAAATTCCAGTGTTTTAAAGGAAACAAAACTGTACTCTGAGAATTGTGACTCATTAAAAGGATATCTCAACTGGTTTCACAATGCAAGAAAACTCAAATGCTTTAACTCCCAGACCAGAGCCCACCCACTGAGTTATTTGCCTCCCCAGAGGAAACAGATAATTTTGATGTCGTGAAAATAATATTAATTCACAAAATTCAGATTCCTAAGGATATTAACATCTTTTCAGTCCCGAATTAATGAACAAATTTAGTTCAGAGTTGCAGCAAGCAATGTTTTACTGTGTGATATCCAATTCAAAAGGAATTTATCTGCTTCCATCTGCTTTTATGAAAAATACCAAAATCAGAGATTTTAGTAAAGTAATCTGAAAGCTGCAGCCACTGAATTTTGAGCTAGAAGCCATGCTTGGTAACTCCAGGCTGTAAATAATTCTCTTTCTCTGAGGACTGCATAAAAAGTTAGACATACAATGCTGTGTGATCAATTGATTTTACTGGCTGCTGGTCAGGTCAGGAGGACCAGAAGAAAGGGTATGGCAGCACAGCCAGTGAATAAATTGCTGGCTCAACCCAGAGTGTAGCCTGTTTGTTCTGAAAAATAGATAATCATATATATGACCAAGTGTACTGCACCATGCTGCAGAGGCTTTGCTTAGCGCTCTATTCAGACTTCTCTGTCTAGAAAATAAAAATACAGTGTGAATAACATTCAAACTTTTATTTTGGATCAAGCCCAATGGCATTTGAGATCTTCTCCAAGATGAGTCAATTAATATTCATTTCAGCAGGAGCATAATTGAGTAGAAGAGTGCTCAGCCCCAAAAGCTGTGTGAAGTCATGTTTAAGCTGTTATTGTAGGTGTAGCAGGCCCTAGGAAATGGGAATCTCAAAGTTTCAACAGGTTTCTTATTTCAGTTTTGAATAAATTTTGAACGTGTCCCACAGATTTTTTGCTAAATCTGCTCTAGATCCAGGCTCAAGTTCAAACAGCCTTCATAACACTCTTCCCTTAAAAACTTAGCATCCTCTGGGTTTCATGTGTATTGAAGCCCCTCCCTGAATCTTGTAGAAGGTATCAATTTGGAGTCAAAACACTAAGATCAGGGATTGCTTTCATGCTTCTCAACTTCACTTCTTGGAATGCCCAGTTTGTGGAGTAAAACCTTTTTTGTAATTCAGTGAAAATCAGCAACTGGATTCTTCCCTGTGTGGTTGGTTACACAAGACACCCATACAGGGTAACCTTTGTCAGTCAGGCATAGTCCTGCCTCCATAATGCCCATTTGATAAATTATACATGGGTACCTAATGTACTCTCATAAATTATATAGGCTCTTATAGCCCTGTGTTTTATGGTGGTATGTCGTAGCACAGGAGCAGACAATATATTGTCCCAGAAGACGCCATGGACTCTGAGATGGCATTACCAATTCTACCATTAAAAAATAACAAATTAAGAGATCTGGAAGAAGAATACTTGACAACACCTCTCTTAATTGAGGAAAACGTTCCTAATGAAGGGGCATTGTTGCAGGAATTGGTGCATTGGGGAGAGAGAGGCAGGGTTTGATTTAGGATCCCTTCTGGCTCTCTTGTTCCCCAAGCAATCAGGAGGAGCTTTGAGTGCTCGGTCCCTAGGGACAGGCAAGCCTTACATCACTTACCAGCCACACCTCGTGTGATTAAGGGAAGGGGTAGAAGCTTTCAAAAGGATTTTTGTCCAGTTGTTTTCACTAGGAAGAGGCTGAATAATTTCAAACTGTGGACTTAAAACATATCTAGAAAGCTGGAATGAAGAAGCGTGAGTAGAATCGAATATCTGAAAGATACAATAGCCATGTCCTGTCCCAGCTACAGAATGCTATCAGAAAATTTAGGACCACTTAAAATGGGTCTGCTTTTTGTCTCAAGATTAATATTAATCATTTAGGATGCTGCTCTCCAACATATGTTACAGCTATACCTAAAAGGGGCTGTAGGACAACATTCAGGGAAAGGTACTACTCCGTGTAAGAAGGGTTACCACAACTGCACAACAGACTCTGAAGTTTTCTTTCTCCACCAAAGTGCAAAAATCATGGCACTCACAAAGGAATCGCATTTAATTTTAAAGTCTTAAATTATCTGAAATGGACAGGATGATGGATATATGTATTTAAGATGTTCTCATGCCTTAGGATTTAGAAGTCTTTTTCTTTAAAAGGATTTCTAACATTTTACATCAGAGGTGCATTGATTTTCGTCCAATTTTTCCAAAACACATTTGAGCTCTACAGCAGAACTTCAAGGTTGATGTGGCCTTAAGGTTAAGATCTGTAAAACAACAGTTGGCTGAAGTATTTTCCCACACATTTTAGTGGACAACTACTTTTGCCTTTTTTTTTAAAAAAAGCCTTTACTTCAAGGGTTTTTCTCTAAAAAGAAATCAATGTAGTTGATTTATAGGAGAAATTTTACAGTTTTACAGAGGAAGATTAACTGTTTTCAGGATAAAATGCAAAACTTCCTTTTTTTCTTTTTTCCTGCCTACTTTTTTCTCTGCCACAGAAAAGAGTTCACCAGTCTAACTTAAAGAGTTACTGCTGCAGATTTACAGCCATAGTATAATTGACATTACAATCAGGAAAATATTTCTCATGAAATCAAAAATGCCATACTTGAGAGTCTAGAAAAGTTTTACACAAAAAAAAAAATTGAGACCCTCTTGTTCTGACATCTTAGTCTGTTTAGAGATTTTGAGGATTCTTTTTTAATATACTGCTTCAGCTGAATGCTAGCAGTGTGCCTTGTTATCTAAAAGAGAGCAGTTTTTTTGAAAGTGTGTGAAATGATCTTTTTTTTAAGAAACTCCAGTGCTTTAAAATTTGGGTAGGATATCCTACCTTACAGTGGATGTCTGATTTGTGAAATAGGGACTTGCATACTCTTTGGGTTGGCTGTGTGTTTTAATGCCATGGCAGTGAGCACTCTAGGCAGCCAGTGGTACTTTTTAGTAAGAGCAGGTGTACAAAGTTCAGTCATTAGAAATGAGATGGTTACCAAGACAAGGTCATGTGGTAAATGGGGAAATTAATGAAGTAGTAACTAATGATGATATATGGGTAGTTAAGAGATGTTATATCTGAAGATTTTTAGGCTGCTACCCAAGAAACAAGCACTGATAACCATTTCTGCTTTTGCAAATTAAAAAATTGAGATCCAGGAAGAAGTGTCTCATGTAAATGCAGTGATGACAAATGCCGTGACATTTCTTGGCAGTCTTCTGTGGATTAGCTAATGCAAGTAGTTGACAGTCACTCACCAGGAAAAAAAGCTTGAATAAAAGGAATAATTTGATCAAAAATAATTGTACCAGGGTACATATTACACCATGCTGAATACCATCTTAAACAGCAGTGATTCATGTGCTGGATTAGTTGATAGTGGAAGAAAAGCAGTTAGGTGAGTGGAACCATCCTTTTGATGTCATCTTCTGGATTTCTGGCAAGTATGGATGACCCTTTTCCACATGAAAACAAACTTCAAGGCCAGGCTACCTCTGGTGAACATTTGGCAAAGCTAAAGTGGAGATTAGAAATGATCAGTGATCAACATCTAATTACATTTTAAGTCTTCTTCAGGATAAATTTATCAAGAGTTGATATGCACTGTGACATTGAAAACAGAATTTCTCTTTGGTGTTTGTATTTTGTTGGTTTGTTTTTGGGGTTTTTATTTCCCAAAGGGGAAATTAGCCTCAGTGACTTCAGGTAGCTCCCACTGACATTAGATCCTTCCACTGACTTAAAAAAAAATTGGGTTGACCTCAAACAGTCAAGAAATTAAAAAGTGCATGGAAAAAAAATCAATTCGCTGAAATAGCGAAGGCTAACAACAAGAGAAGGCTGCTTGGCTGCCTTCTGAAAGGTGGTGTAGGAAGATTAGATTCTCTCACTGTTTACAAATACAAATTCATTCACTGTTTTACAAATACGAATTCATATTTTATAAGAACATAAAACACAGGCCTGAAGTGAGACCTCTGTGGTTCATTTAGAGGTTTCCTTAGGCTGAACCATGATAACGACAAGACATTTGGTCAGATTAAAGTGATTTACAGAAGTTCTGGAGTTCTGGCCAACTGTATCTGTAGGGAGGTTGCTTTATGTGACTACAGTTCCCCTGTGGCCTGTTTAACCAGCATATACAGGCACCAGGGCAGCTGAAGTTTCATTCACTAGTGTGTTTATGTTCAGAAACAGCTAGCTAGGCAATCCAACACCAGTAACTTCATCCAACATAGTGTTTCTGTTCATAACATTTTGTTTTATTTTTTTTTTCATATGTGCTCACTAAAAATGCTGATGATTTGTTCTCGTGCGAGTGATATCTCCTTACAGCAGAAAGGACTCAGCTATCTTATCCTTATTGAAGCTGATATACCTCAAGGGACCCAAAATTCATGCATCTGCTTCAGTTCCAGTAAAGGAACACCACCAGAGTGGGATTTACAGCCTCCTCTGGCCACTGTTAAGTACCAGTTCAACAAATCTAAGTTACAGTCACAGGCAGGAGGCAGATAGAAGGGTTGGAAAAGGCTGAACATCCCATTTTGCTGTCATGGATGCTATAATGCTGCAGTACACAAGCATATGGGTGCAACAAAAAAGGGTGTAGAAAGATGCACTCTGGTCTGCAAGGAAGTTCAAAAAAAAAAGAACCATCTGAAACTGCCAGAGAAATAAGACAACATTTTGCCAAACTTTCTACTGCACACTTGCAGCTTTATAACATTTAACTTTTTGAAAAATTTTAGAATTCAATTACTTTATTTCTTAAATATGTTTCAGAGCCTTAACACATCTAATAACAGCAGATCAATAGGCTCATTGTCCTATAGTGTATCACAGCACCAGCAAATACCTATGTTATGAAACTAAGTGAATTTACTGGAGTGTAAACCCCCAGTGAGTTGTCTGTAATCAGCCAGCAGGCCTTCAGGGCAAGAGAATTAATGTATTTTAATATTTTAGGTTATCTTCCATATGGCATAATGCTATACCCCATCTGTATGTGTGCGTGTGCAAACAAATGTAAGAGGTTTTTTTCCAGAAATAATTTTCCCTTAGTGGAATCTCACCTGCATTCTAATGTCTTTTATCATCTAGTCCTTCAAACAAACAAAACTTCGAAGACTGTGAGTCTACAAATAGCATTAATGTCTGTAGAGCTGAATTAGATTATTCCAAATCTTTTCTTCTCTTTGTAGTGTTGAAATACCTGTTCTATTCTATTTTAAAGGACTCTGCCATTTAAAAAACAAGGCATCCTTGAAAGGGGACGTGGAACTTCTCACTGAATCACAAAAAAGAATGTTCAAGGCTTCATATAACCATTGTCATGTAAGTGTTTTGAGAAAGTTTAGCTCTTGTGGTATCCCTTTGTGGACATACTGGCAGAGCAGCCATTGGCAATGGGGTGTCTAGTTGGCTTAACGTGCTCAGAAACACAGCTCTTGGTAAGAGCAGGTAAAGGGGGATGCCAAAAGAGAAAAGAATTCATGTACATTCATGCTTACATAGGCATTTTTACTGGTTCCCATGGAGCATTATAAAGAACTTTTAATAATTCTTCAGAGCAGTAGTGGGGAGTCAACAAAGGGGAGCAAGCATCCCTTGCTGAATCCTCATGTCCTGATCAATGGTCAGGATTCCACCTCTTTGAGCACCCTGTTATTAGTTTTGTGGACCTGGTGTGCAGTGGGCTCAGCAGTAGAGGTGTCAGTGACAGCTCTGCCAGGGGAGCACACAGCTCTCCCATACCTGGATGCATCAGGTTGAGTGAATCTCCTGTGAGAAACTCAAAGGAAGTAATTCTGGTATCAGCATAGATAATGTCCACTGTTAAAAAATGTAGGTTTAAATTCAGGCTTACTTCATGAGTTGTACAAACTAGGACAGCAACACCAGGCATTTGTGCCTGCAGTAAAATATTTTTAAAGTCAGGCTTTTTAAGTTAAAGGAGAGGCTGCAACACTGTCAGCAGCACCATAGATTCAGCAAGAGAGACTACAACCTGACAATCACACATTGGCTGACATGTGCCTTTGTAATAGAGGTATTATTTACTACTACTTCAAGAAAAAATAAACAGCACTATTTGTTTTATCTATGTCTCAGAGAAGAAACAAATGGCAGAGACTTAAAAAGTGGCATTGTTAACTAGTACTGTTGGATAAATTCTTTTATGAAAAAAGGAAGAAATTTTAAAAACAAGTTACATAATAGATCACCTTTCGTAGCATTTTTTCTACTGAATCCTGAAATTATTAATGCATGACTGATATTGGAATAAACTCATTGAAGCATTGGTGCTGTGAACAGTAGAATGGAATTTACAGAATAAAACTCCCTTTCCAGAGACATGCTGTCCAGATAAGCGTATTAATTGTCTTGGTGACAACTGTGAAAAAATGTCTTTAAAAATATTTCCTTCTTCCTTTCAATTTTTTGGGTTTGGTTTTGGTGGGGTTTTTTTGGTTTGGTTAGTTGGTTGGGGTTTTTTTGGGGTGGTGTTTGTTTTGGTTTTGGAGGGGGTTTTTTTATATATACAATTTTTTATTTGTTTTTATGATTTTTTTGGTAGTCATGTGGGAAAATACATTTTTCAGGAGTGTTGGCAATGGAAGAAATTGCTTTCACAGATGCAGATGTTCTGTCAGGAAAACAGAGACTGTGAAGGGCTTCCATGGAATCCTGTTAGCACCACATGGCATGACAAGCATTTCTGTGCACTCTGGTGCAGCCATGCACCATTTTTCAGGGTGGTACAACCTGTACTGCCTCTGCTCCTGCTCTCTTTGTGAGGAGTTACCTGCAGCCCAGAGATAAAATTCATCCAGAGCTGCAGATTGTGCAGAGTTGGAGGCCAAAGAGTTTGATGAGAAAGTGGGAAGCAAATAAAAGCCAGGATGTGGTTGCAGAATAGGAGTTACTCAAATCAGAACAAAAGAGAATTTTTACAGAATTTTGGGGGAGAAGACAGAGGAACTTAACATACCAAATGGTTGAGCCGTATCACCTAATCACACACCTACATCATCCCTACTCATGTTAATTTAGGCCATGTCCTCAGCATTCCTCAAAGCCTAGAACCAGTCTTTCACCCTGTTGCTACATATTTTTGCATAGACCTCCTTGAAGTAATTTTTCCAAGTCCTCATTTTGGGTTGTTGCCTAATGAAATGGGTTATGTGTTCGTGTTATTCATTCATCTATGTCTGTGTCATACAATTCCCAATCCTTTCTTCCTAAACTAACCTCTATTTTTAATGACCAAAGACAACAGACATGCTAACTTCTTTCACAGCCAAAATAAGTTAACCCAAATAAGCTAAGAAAGGTGTGGATTATTTTTACCACATTTTTTTTCCTAACTAAACTAATGTCACTGGCTTCTTTCCAACATATCCCATTATTTATACATCTCAAGTTTTTTGTTGATTTTCTACATCTAAGAAAAAGTGAAACAGAGAGAAAAAACCCCAATGAAGCAATGTAACGGCACAAAAATATAATTTCAATCCATAGTGCATGGCAAGTTCATGCTGGAATCAGAATTGTCAGTTACATTTGCAGTTTCCTCAAAGCAGCTCCCAATTCACTGGTGCATTTACATTTGATCAGTATTTAAGTGTGAAAACTATTAAAAAAGAGAGTTCCTCACTAAAACTAATGATGCAGATGACAGTTTTTTTCGTTAACTTTTTCACAGCTTGACACAGTTTTATCTGGGTTGTTTGTCATTTTGAATTGAAAACTTGCTTTGCCTATTTCTTGGAATAGAAACTTTGTATGTTGAGATATTTTTCAGATAAACCGGTTTAATTCTGGGAGCTGATGGTCATCCTGTACTTATTGGTATAAAGCACTCTGAAACAGCTCTGTCTTAGAGCAAGAATATTCACCTTGGTGTGAGTTTTCCTTTGAACATATAATTGTATCTATGTAAACAGCAATACAACCTTTCATAATAAATGCATGTGCATATGCATATACATATATCCATATACATGCTCACACACCTGTATTTTTTGTCTCTAGCTGGACTACCTTCATCATTTCACTTCCATTGCTCCAAAGATCAATGGGCAACAGAATAACATCTATCTATTTCTCTTTAAAGAAATCTTGAACATATCATAGGCTTGAAAACACCAAATAATTGATCATGAATATGTATATTGGGAACTGAAAAAAAAAGTGATTCTCATGGGGATTCTAAAGTAAACTGATATCAAAGTTAGAAAGTGATCCAAACAGTAAAACTGGGCAATCTGCTACCAAATACTAAGGGTTTCATCTGCATGTATGTTAATTGGAATTCATTAATTTGTATTCACAACTTCTCTACAGAGTATATACTTTATTTTTAGAGAAATGGAGGCAGTGAAAGAAGAGAAGTTCACAAGATTTAACCTGAAAAAAAAAAAGAAGAAAGCAATATCAATCATGGATTCTAGTTCAAGAGTTCCTGGCATGACCATCATAGTATCTAGGTCAGTGCAAATGAAATGGAACAGTCCTGTCATAACACAAAAGCAGCCAGGAGAACTGCTACCTGTACAGACTACTGGCTCCATAGGAAAAATATACCTCTCTTTCCACTGTCAGCTGAAAGAGTATGAAACCAGGATGGAAGTAAGGTGTCTGGCTCTCTTTTTAGTCTAGTTTTTGCCTGCCTTTTACACAAATCTCATATTATCTCCTTTTTCTAATTGTAAAAGGAAGGACAGCTACACTTGCTGTTATGGTTAAGGTTTTTGCATCATATTTCATTGGCACCAACACCGTTCAGTGGCCTGAAGCAAGGTGGGCCTGGGTGGGATTTTAAAGGACATGAAGGCCATATTTTATAAAGTTCTTCAGAAATCTGAAGATATAAAAAAGCATACAGTTCATTAAATGACACATATCTTACCAGTTCAGGTACTTAAAGAAGATTCTCCAAGGTAACTAATTTTCATGTTCTGGGAACTAAGTGCTAGAAATGGTTAAACACTTTGGGTGAAATGGTTTTCCATCTGCAAAGGCATTTTTTTCTCAGATTCAAAGCATTTCACAGAGAAGTGGCAAAGTGTATGACATTTCCTACAATTGAAAGTCAAGCTAAATTGGATTGAACTTATCTCATTAAAGTACATGTTATTTCATACAAATAGAGGGAAAAGTATAACTTTACTGTTTTCTTATATATAATTTTGAAAATTTATTACATATTTAATAATATAAAAAGCTAGACAACAAGCATAATTATGTTACAATATTAACAAACAATCTGAAGAATTAATATGTTGGTGCTTGCAAACTGAAATTTTAGGAGAAATTTTTTAGGGGAAATTTCTAGGAGAAATTTTGAATCTATGTTTTGATTTGATATAAAAAATGAACTTCAGAGTTTCCTAAGCAAAGGGAATTTTAATTTTTTTAAAGCAGTTCTAATGAGAATTCTGAAAATCTGGCACTTAGAGCTGGCTTAACTCAGTTGGCTTTCATGTTCTTTGTAATATTCCTAGAGACTTCAAAGGAATCAATTAGCTTAATGCTAAGGATTTTTAAAAATCTCATTCTCTTTCTGTTCACACAGAGCAGATCTCAATCTGTATAATGGGGAAGTGATTAGAATATCTATACTACAGAGGTATTCTGAAGTTTTAATTAAGTTCTAGAAATTAATTCAGGATCCTGAGATGGGAGAAGTGGAAAGAAATAACATCCTCATGTGCTCTGGAGCCTCTGGCTGCAGACTGTGAAGCTGTAGCCACTTTTACCACTTGAAAATATGGAACTTTTAACTCCCAACAGTATGACGTGGAGCTAAATGTCTCTCTTTCTAAGTTGTGAAATGTGGAAAATCTTTGTGTATTTAGAAAACTTTTTGCTCATGTTTTGTAATGAGATGTTCATTAGTCTCAGTCTTCAGTCTTTAATATTATTCCTCACTAGGATTCTTTTTGTCAGCCACTTGTAGATGTTCTTCTGACTGCTCAGTCTTCTTTCCATCTCATCAGAATTCCTCATTTCAATAACAGCACAGGCATTTTTATGATAGGGGGTTTTTTTTCATCATTTCCTGGTGCCTTGGGAAATACTGTTTCTGTCTGAGTATGGTCACAACTGATGTCTGTGTAAATCTGAGTATTGGTGGGCATTCTACTACACATATTTCTAGAAGAAAAATTATTTGTTTCCCTTTCCCTCTATGAAATGCCAGCATCATTAAAATCTCTTGAGTGTAAAAGCCCTGTGTGATTGGAGAGTGTGGGAGAGGAGCTGCTACTCCTCCTTTGGTCCTTCTGAGACACATTGGAGATGCCACATGTCCTTCTGCTCTGTAAGGACATGACCTCCATGTAATCCCCACAAGGTAAAGGTAGGTTAAAACTGCTGCATCTTCCTCTCTTGGATTAAGAAGGCAGGTTTCTTCTGAAGTGGGCATTCAGGAAACCCCACAATGAGGAGTGGAGGGGTTCTCTGAGCTGCTGCAGATGTGAGGGAGAGTGATGATCCATACGTGATCCACAGCTCTCAGTCAGCAGGTTTTCAGTCAGTCAACATGTGACAGTTGTCAGCCTGCTCTACAGGTAAATTAAATGAGGTGGGTTGTATCTGCACACTGAAAGCACATACCTACATGATGCACAGACTGAGAAACACGTGCACAGCCATCCATGCTAGACAGGTTTGGAAAGCTTCTAGATAACCTGGTCCACTATGTGTAATACACAAGGCTAGACAACTCATATTTTCCTTTCTAGTGCATTTTGATACTCACTCTGCTTCCACCTGAGCCTGACAGTGAAACTATCCTTTCTGATTGAAGATATTTCTGTAACTGCCCTAACCTCAGAGCTCAGCTGTGGGTTTTTTGCCTCTGGGCACATTTCCTGGCTTGATGGTATAGTACCTATCACAAACAGTATCTCAGAAACCACTGCCCCTTACAGCATCCCTTTCCACATAATACTTCTAATCATAACCTTTTACTGCCAGATGGGGCCAATAGGACTTGGCATGGGCAGGACCCAGGGACAGAGTGTGATGGGCAAGGCTAACACACAGCTGCAGCAGTGCCACAAAACAGAGGAGGGTGGGCCATGTCATCAGGTGTTAATGGGCTATGAAGGGGCCATAACTTCTGGTTAAAGCCCACCCTTGCTTCTTTGGTTAATCTGCATCTCTAGTATTTTTGTGATCAAGCAATTTAGAAAATCAATCTGCATTAAATGGATTGCATTGGTCTTGGATGGGGAAGTGCAAGATACAGTATCCCAAAAAATGGTGAAGCTTTGAACTTTAAAATAAATGTTGGACACTTAGATTGTCCAAAGACTAGCAGTTTTCTACCCATAAAATACACTGTGAGAATTTAAAAAGAGAGAAAAATAGCAGTTGGTTTAGTTGTATTCTGAATAAATGGCATCTAAAAAAATTTTGAATTTTGAAGTGGAAAATTAGAAAAATATCATCCAGAGGACTATTTCATCTTGTTCTTACAGAGTATTTAGTCCCAGTGAAAACAAAACATTATTGTTAAAAACAGAATGGGAACCACAGTAGAAATGCAACAACTGTAAAATCTGAAGTTCCTCGAGCTTCTGAATATAAAGTGCCTAATGTGACTGGCATTCCTATATTTTTGTTTTTATTTTCCCTAAACTGCTGTATCATAGTTTCACACACAAAGTGGCTGCACTGGGGAAACGGATAAAATAGTCCCTACTCATAAGGCTTCTGCAGTGTTGGTTGGTTTATAGCCATCAACTGTTGTGGTTTATGACTTACCAAGGTGAAAGTATGCAACAAATATCACATCTCTCCATGGCTCATGAGTTTTTCTCACAAAATGAGACCTTTTCATGATTCAGGAACTCTGCCTATGCAGTGTAAATAGATGCTAAAATGAAGCAACAAGTTTCTTTGAGCTCCATTTCATTGCTGTGATAATCAGACATGGCTTCAGAACTGCAGTCTTTAGTGTGCAGGCACCTCTTTCTTGTTTGCATGACACTTAGTTACTGTCTCCAGAATGGGGAAGAAAAAAATAAAATTTTCAGCCTAAACAATTTAACCAAATGCAACTATTCAGAATGAAAGGAGTGGATCTCCTGTCTGCGCCATGTAACTGGGAAAACTTTGAAGTTTGTCCTGTCTGTTCCCTCCCTTCTTTCTTTCCCCAACAATCTCCCAACCAAACATTTATGGTTATTCAGTTGACAGCCAATAAATAGCAAAGTGTTTGGGGGAAATCTGTAGTTTTTTTGGAAAGAAACCTATAAAAGAGACGCAGGGAGAAAGAGGAGGAGAGAGAGCATAATCTGTACACCATCTGTTGCCTAGTGCAATCCATGCTGACACAGGGCTTTTTGACATTTTATACCTCGAATGCAAGCACATAGATCATTTCTACCTTGTACTTTTCCCGTCTCATTATCGGAATTTATTCCCTCGCTTTGTTGTTGGTGGAGTCCCTATTCTAATTGTTTCTTACATGTGCTGTAAATCTGTCCTCCAATCAGTAAAGCCTTGGAACATGAAACTGAGACCTAGCAATTTCCTTTGCTTACCAGTGCATCTGCTGGAGCGTAGTGTTGAAATAAAATGAAACATGTTTGCACTCTTTTTCTATCATACCGTAATGCGCCTTTCATTTCGCTCAAGGAATTTTTAATATTCAAGCCATACCCTGTGCATGAAGTCATTTCCCTTCGATATAATTGTAATGGTAATACGCATGGCCTAACTGGCAGTGGCACAGCTGGCTGCTTGCCACAGCTGAGCCTCTGACTCAAAGACTTTAATTCTGTCATGCCTCATCTGGTTTTATGTACTCTTTTGTAGTTAGTTCACAAATTTATTCTAGGGTATCCATTGAGATGGGCAGGCCATTGACTTTTCTCTAAAGATAGTGCACTAAACTAATGAAGGGCACCAAATATGTGCATTGATAACCTGTGTGCATGCTGAATAGAAATCAGATTATAAGTCAATGTGCCTGGGTGGTCAGGACTTATTGACAGATGCTTAGACCCTGATTGTGCAAAGATTTAGTGGCCGTGAATAAAGGTAAGCACAGGCAAAAGTCTTGCCTCATCGTTGCCTGCAGGATCTGCTGTCACAAATAGCAAGTGGCACAGGGTCTGCACAAGCTGCAGTAGCAGCTTGTTACCCCACAGGACCATTTAATTAATTAATAGCTGTGTTTTGTTTTGCTGGTTTTAATTAACTGAGTCTTTCTGCAAAATTGTGGTGTGGCTTCAGTCCCAAGGACCTTTTAAAGTATCTCTTCAGGTTTGTTTTCACATACAAGTTAAGAAAAAGTTCTCCAGCCTAAACTGCTATGTCCTGATGCTTTATACACCTACCATACCTTTTTCCCTTCATCTATCACTAGGCCCAAAATGCATGCTCCCAAAGCAAGGTTCTGTGTTTATCTTTCTGATTTCATCCCCTTCTGCTTTCACTAAGACCTTCCATCTTTATTCCTATAACTCCCCTAAAAAAGTGATTGTTTCAAGAAGCCAGAATGTCTGACCCCTGCTTCCAATTACCCACTGGAAATATACTTCAAATGATGGTTACCATCTTCATCCATCCTCACCTTTCTGAGTCTGCTGTTTTTCTCCTCTCTATTTGTCCCTAATAACTTAGAAGGTTTGCTTTCATCTATACAGCTCAATGCACATCTACTGAGTTACAAGAGCAATAAAGTGCTGTTTACCAGGTTTATGGATCACTCACTTTCAGTCTATTGTTCAAATGTGAGCCCCCTCTGAAAGTTAAAAGCTGTTGGTGTGAATCGATTAGGACTTCATTTTATGCTAGCTGAAATCAATGACCAAGTCAGTTTCTTACTGTGGAAGAAAGGTCTTACTAGCTGCACACACTACAGATTTTCATGATTTGATGGTCAAGACATAATACCAAAAGAATGTTATTTGAACAAAAAATTTCATTCAACCTGAGATGAAATTTCTTTTTTAGTTGTTCATTAACTATAACTATTTGAAAATGATGAAGCAAAATTCAAAAGAAAATGCTGATTCAAACTGTAAAAAATATGACTTTAGGGAAATTAGAAAAAGTTTTATCTTCTTTTAAATTCACTTTTTTTTTCCTTACCTTTTTGGGGAAAAAAATATTGTACCAGATCCTTTTATAGGATTGAGGAACTAAAAAAAAATACAGTAATGCAAATTAGTTCTGTCAACCTCATATTTACTACCACTCTCAAGTAGTGACTCAGCCAATCTGCTGTATAGATCACCTCTGATCTTATTTTGGGATGCAGGAGTAAATAAGCAGAAATAAGGGAATATTGGTACCTTTTCAAATCTTCCCCAGATAAGAAGCCAAACAGATGTAGTCTACATGAAAATTAAAGTTCACAGATATCACTGTTTTAGGAAAAGGGCATCTCAGCCCTTTCAAGAACACATTCTGTCATTCTCTTTTGAAGACTGCTTTGGGAATAGCAACTACCACAAACAAGAAAAAATTTTCCATTGTGAAATCTAGGAGCTGAATGTGGCAGACCTAAGCAGAAAAGAATGAGGGGAGACTTTATGGCATGTACAAGTTTTTTGTGAGGGAAAGGAGAGGGGCAGGCACTGATCTCTTCTCTCTGGTGACCAGTGACAGGACCCAAGGGAATGGCCTGAAGCTGTGTCAGGGGTGGTATAGGTTGGATATTAGGAAAATGTTCTTCACATTTAGGGTGGTTGGGTACTGGAACACCTCCCCAGGGCAGTGGTCACAGCACCAGCCTGACAGAATTCAAACCCGCCTGTGTTTGGACACATGGTGTGATTCTTGGGGATGGTCCTGTACAGGGCTTGGAGTGGGACTTGGTGATCCTTTTGAATCCCTTCCAACTCAGGATATACTATGATTCAGTGAAAACTCACAATTTAAGGGCTTAAATTCCCAGAAATAATTGCTAATTTTAATTTTAATTATTCCTTGATTTATGTACCCACTTGAAAAATTCAGTCCATTTTTCCCATGCTCCAGCTACTATGTATTTAACTATAAACATTTAATTTGCAAACTCCTGATTCTCCTCTCCACTGTGCTTTTCCCCTTCCTTCATCTCGAAAGAATCTAAGTTTGGAGTGTGTGCCAAGCAACCACTTTCCTAATCTTCCTGATAATCCATGCAACTGAATGATATGATAATAAGGTACAGAAGTTAATTAAATTTGGTAAGAGCAAAAAAAAAAAAATCATTTAATGCCACCCCCATCTCTGAAATACTATCCTGGCCCACGCTGTTCATACATACCCATGTCAAAGGTAGCCTAAGGAAAAAAAACCACTTCTGCCTCCAGTACGTGCTTGGGTTTAGAATTTTCCAGCCCCTGTTACTCTGTTCACAATTTATTTTCTTCATATCAGCTTTAAATATGAAGTAGGTTCCCAATGTTTACTTAAATTTTTCAGTTTTTAAAAATAGTATTGCAAGCATATGATTCTCATAAAGCATTTTGTGCAGGGAGAAAAGTAAGCCTAGAGGCAAATCCTGTAACTCTCCAGACTGTAAAGACAGAATGATGACAAATTGTATAAATATGTGCAAATTGTCCAAATGATGTCATGTATTCAGGCTTGCAAAAGGCAGGAAGAATACTTGAGTCTAAGGTCAGCACAGACTCTGTCTTGGAATAAAATTGAGCAATTAGATTCAATTTGCTTAAATTTATCACCAAGAAAAATGTTTTGTTTAATCTTAATCTTCGTCTTATTTTTCAAGCATTTTAGAACCTACTGTGTTACTGCATCAGTGAAGGCCCCCAGTAAATTCAGGAAAAGCCAGATAGCAGCATGCATTAAGCAGGCTGCCTGTTGGAAAGGATTGGTGAAGTAGGGCAACATACTTGTGACCTACCACATGAAACTTCTCTCTACAATTTAAATAGAAAATTGCAGAGCCTTGCAGAGGTGGGGGCTCTTTTCTTGAAACAAGCAGCACTTTAGATTACTTGGGAAAATTGCATGTTGAAACTTTCTGGGGCTAGACAACAGAAGTAGGGTCTCTGGGCTCCAACTGGTCTGTAAATGCTTATACTGAAGTATTTTTGATTTACTTTACACAGGTCTTCGTTACTCTCTTCTGCTTTTTCTCTCTCTCCCCTCTCTTCCCCTCCCCTTTCAGTATCGAGGTCAACCTTCTCCAATTATTTGTCTGCAAACCATTTCTTTCTTCAAGTTTTCCCATTTACATTACATAGGTCAGTGTCTCCTTGGGTCAAGCTGCTTTAACTTCCACTGCATTATTTTCTCACCTTCCAGTGCTTTGCTTCCTCTCTGGTCTCACCCTCCACCCCCAGCCCTTCCAGATTTGGAGAGAGAAAATTAATATAAAAAGGGAAGGAAAAATAGATTTTTTTTCTTCTTTCCTGACAAATTTCTTCTAGCCACAACCACTGGAACATAGGTCCAGCTGAATATGCAGGTGTTTTTTAACCATGCATTGAATGCTGCTTGTTGTCCCCTACATCTGCTTTTAGTGGGGACAATTCATTATCTGTTGTTCAGGTTGCATACTTTGGTGGTGGGTGGGAATGTCTGTGTAGACACTCTCAAACCTACTATGTCTGAAGACTTCAGAGCACCTCAGTAATATTCATTTGACAGAGTGTGAGACTGTAGTTTTTGACAGTAGATCTCTATTCCAAATATCTCCTGGACTTCAGTTCCTATCATTAAAAGAAACAAACTTATATTTACTTGTTTTTATAGGTTTAAGAATGAATTTCCAAAGAGAGAAGGATGAAAAATTAAAAAAACATAAAGCATTAAAATACAAAAAATAGCAAAAAAATCTGATGTTGTGGCTCTGCCTGTGTGATACACAGTTTGGTATATTAACAGTAGTGCCTACTGCATTTGAGAGGTCAAGGAGATTTGTAGTGAATATATAACATGCACTTGCCTCTATCTCAGGATCAGAGTGCCTGCACACTTTTGTGAGCCGTGACTTGTACAAGGAGGCGATGTGAGTAAAGGGTTTGCTTTCTAGCCTGCCTGTTCAGGAAAGAAATTAAGAACAGATGGAACCTGTTAAAAAGAATTTCTGAAGTACAAGCTTTAAAAATGGCTGGTTTTTTGGTTTTTTTTTTTTTTTTTTTAAGAAAAAGAGAAGCTCTCATGATTTTAGTGGGATGATATGTGGTGCATGGCTAATTTGGCATCATGCAATCTGATCTAACATAAAGTTAATGCTGGAGCTGCTGAATGAGCTATTCTCCAAACATGTTTCAGCTGCATATGTTAAAGCCCCTGTAACTGTTACTTTTAAGAGTACATTAAAAAGGTTGTGAAAACTGCTCCTTGTAATGATTTCTACAACAGGATCTCTGCAAACTCACAGCTGGAGGCTATCAAACACACACCTCCCTAATAGACAACACTGTGTGTACAATTAACACATTAATTTATAGAGTAAACTGATCAGGGGAGACTAGAGCTTCAAAGCCAAACACTCACCATTAAGGAAGAAGTGAAGTTACATGGCAGGAGCTGCCTTGCTCACTGCAGCCCTTCCTGACACAAAATGCCTGTTCCACTGATCCCAGAGGTGTTCCCTGGCTCCTGTGCCCAGGTGCATGCCTCTGCCAGACCCCAATTCCAAACAGGGATAGGAGCAAGCTGTGCTCTTCCCCATCCTGTTCTCCCCTTGTAATCCCCTTGGCATTAAAGGAAACCCAGGCCATAGACCAGACAGGCATGCTGCAACAAAATACTCCACCTGACTGAGTGGGGATAGGACATAATCTCCTGCCTGCATGGCGTGTCCAACATAAAAATACCAAAGGCACAATGAGACAACCACCATAATAATTTAACACTAGGAATACTTTGTGTATGTCTGTCAGAGTGGTTTCCTTGCTGGGTTTATGCCCTGCTCTTACACGGAAGAGGAGAGTTTGGCAGAATGAGGCACAAGGCATCCTCAGGTTTAAGCATGGACCCACCAAAATTCAGTCCAATTTATCATGCAAGAACTCAGATTTAGCCAGGGAGAAAGCAGTATAACCTGGCTACCCATTGTCACTTCTCAGTGTTGGAGACACAGGTCTGAATTGAAGATGCAGAACTTGGAACTGCCTCTTAGAGCAGGATGTTTAGGCTCTTTCTGGAGAAAACAGCCTTTTTTCTTAATTATGTGAGGATTTAGGCATCTGTTTTATCATAATCTGTTGATTAGAGCATTCATGTGGAGCCAGTTGACTCAAGCTGAAGTCTCAACCAGAGGCATTCAGATTCATCCATACAGCCAGGTGTGCTCTTCACATTTTGTCAAAGGGTGTTTTGCAGAGCACCACTCTGCTCTTGGCCTTCCTGCCTCCCTCTGATGCCTTGTCCAGACGTGTTCAGTGAACCTGCAATTACCCCTACTCATGGAGTCACAGACTTCTCTGGGTTCTCCTTCTGGGTGTCTCCCATCAGGTGAGAAGTACTAAGATTTTCAAGCTCAGAATGAATAGTTGGGGGTTTAGTTATTTTTTTTTAAAGTCCAATACCAGCTACCCTCTTTCTCTTTTCACTGTCTACAGCTCCTCAAGGGACAAAGCAGTTGGATAATTCCTCCATCTCAGAAGGATCCTGTACTTTCTCACCACACACACTCCCTTCTCTGGAGGTAAATGCAGTGAGTGTGGGCAGCATACACAGAGCACTAAGGGCTAACCAGATCAGCAGTGCAGTAAGGAAAAAATATGACCTGCCTGAAGGAAGAGAAGCTCAGCTTTGAGTAACCAGAGAAGCAGTTCTTAACATTACTGTCCCTGAAGAGAGCAATGACTGAACGGTCTGGCCAATATTTGTTTGTGTGGTTCATCATTAGATTAATTTTTGAGGTCAAAATAATAGTGTTGCTGAGAGAGATTCACATACCTGGAAGTTAGGAGTTTGCTTTCTTATTTACAGCCACAATAGACACAGGCCAGGTGCAGCCTTCATGAACTTTCCTTTGGTGGGTTTTTGAGTAAAACCCATAACTGCCAACTCTGACACTCCTGCCCATAGATTTTCACTTCTGTGAGCCATTTACCTCCCCTTCACACGTTTTGCTGCTGACTTCCTGTGGAGTCAAAAGGAATTTGGTCATTTGCTCACAGTTTCTGAATCCATTGAGTTTCCAAGCACTTGAAAATCCCAGACAAGTGGTCATCTGCTGTATAAACCTTCTTAACATCTCACATTCAATGCTGGTTGCACTGAGCTTGCTGAGATATATTTCACAGTGACAACACAGGAAATCAGATGCATCCTGGGTATACTTGGATTCTTTGTCTTTAAAACTCTGTATAAATCCTGAGTTGTTTAGTGGACATTTTTCTTTTTCACACAGCACCTATAGATTCACAAGAATATCTATCCATGGAAGAGAAAATTATTTGCTTTTCTAATCTCATTTAAGGATTTCAAATCTGAAATCAATGTCACCTTTTGTCCTACATTTCTTCATGCCTAAAAGATCTTTTCCTGCAATGTCTAGCATATTCACCACTCCCCTTTGCTAAATAACTTAATAGTGTGTCTGTTGAATACTGCCCTTCATAATCTATCTTTCCACTGCTTTGCCCAGTTTTCCTCTTTGTGCCCTAGAAATACACCTGGCAACAGTAGAATTCTGGTCCATCATTCTCATTTAGCAAAATTTCTGCTGCTGCTAAAATGACAAGCACAGGATACTCTGCTCAGAGAATCAGTGAGGTCTTGTCTTTTCAAACAACAGCTCCAGGAGGATTCAAGCAGGGAGTGCCCAACTTTTCAGGAGGGAAAGCCAGCCTGCAAGAGCAAGATGCTACTGGCCTCTCCAAGTGGCATGGAGAGAGGGAGCAGGAGGCTCTGCAGGAGCAGGCAGCCATAAGAACCAGACTCAGCCTATCTGCCAAGTCTACCACTTTTAACATTTGAAATTTTGGCAGGTATGAAGCCAGAGCATGGTTTCAAGAGCACTTGTAACACCTTGGACTTCTCTCACACCTCCAATGTTCACTGACAGCTCTCATTAAATTAATCCCTATAAAGCAGTGGGGATTTGGACAAATTTGCCACTCTCTCAGAAGGTGTTACACTTCTACTTCACCACCATTAAGAAGCCTGGCCACCCAGTCTCTTGTCCCAGAAAAACCAATTATTTGAAAAAAAAATCCCATCAACAGAATTCTAGGAAAAACAAGGTTGCCCAGGGAAGTCTAACCAACAGCTAATTCTCATGGACTCAGAGACCTACAAGAAGACATCATAAAATTAACATTTTAATGGAAACTGAGGGAGACATTCTTACAAAATTCAAAACAGTTGCAGCCATGGAATATACCAATTTCTTTAGAAGGAAAGTTTCCCATACAAAGATTTAAAGCTTTGTAGTTGAATTTTGTTTTTTTTAAGTTTCTCACAGGTAATGTTTGTATGTGCTGTCCTTGGATTGAGTCCTTAGGCTATCAGTGAACATATTGCCTTGGTTAAACCATTTCTAATTTTGGACGGAAATAAAAATCTTTTCACCACCATTTTCAAGCTAAAAATGTTCAGACTCTGCCTTAACTCCAAAAAATTACTTCATGAAACTATCTTCTGCCAAGAGATCATGAGGTAAAATTAATGACATTAAATTATTTGCCTGTCTTCTCCTTTTGCCTCTGCAATGCCAAACTGTCCATTCCTCTAATGCATATCATCAGAAAAACAGCTAGAAATAAACTTGTGAAAGTCCTGCTGTGATAAGGTGATGGGACACAAGGGATTCTGGAGAGCATGATTTGTCTGCAGTGATGGCAGAAAGATCCTATATTCAACTTGCCAGCATCCTTTGCTGGAATAGCTAACCTCTTTATTTTATACTGTCAGGCTCAGACACATCTGAGAAGCCTTATTAGCCACCAGGAACTAATAAAAAATAGCCTGAAAGTGAAATATTCTCTGTCCAAGAACATGACCCCTTCAGACAAGTTGTCATGGAACATGGAACATGGACAAGTCACCAAATAAACTTTTGTGCTGCTGACCCCTGGAAAGCCAGACATAATAGAGAACACATGCAATCACTCCTCATGGATATTAAAGACAATTTTCATAACTAATCAAAGAGTAAAAGTCTCCTTTTTGAGGATACCTTTTACTGTAGATTATGACCTATTTAAAGATTTAGAAACTTTGGTTAGGGGCCTTTTTAGGTATTTTGTTCAGGTGTGATGCTTAGCACAGGACCTCACATGCAGATATCTCAGCCTTTAGCTGTTAGCTGCTCTATACCCAACATTTGGATTCACCTGCTAAAGAAGGCAAAATAACTTAATTTCACTGATTTCACAGCTTAGAACTTTTTTACAGAACTTTTTCAGAGAACTTTTCATGTGTCAGCTTCTCTAAAGTTGTCATTTCAAGGAATAACAAAAATCAAATCTTTCGTTCTCAGTAAAGGAGAAATGTTGCCATTGAAAGGTATTTTTAATTCTGAGAAAAATCTGAGGATCTCAGGTTTAAAAAACCATTTAAACTGCTTAGATTTGGTTAGACTGTAACTGGATTTTGAGTGTAAAAGTTTAAACGTTTCATGCAGTCCAGGCAGAGCTAGTCAGCAAACCTATGTCAGCCATAAACAAGCTTTGCAGTATTAAAAGTCAGTTTGGAGAATTTTCATTAGATTTGTGTATTTTACTTTTGACCCAACATGAAGCAAGAACAAAATACCTTCTCACTTGGAGCAAAATGCATCAAAATAATCTCTGTGAAACCACTGCAATTAGAAGTGGAACCCACAATTCCAAAATTCAAAATCTATGGATTACTTGGAATAGAAAGTGATATTAATAATTGCCAGTTATTAGCCTGAAGCTTCTTGAAGTGGGTATGATTCTAAATAAAAGTTGTTTGTTTCATTTTCATTTGAACCCATAGATGCTGCATAGAGGAGTAACCACTAAAACATATGAATATATGTGCATTAATCATGTTGATGTTGATTCTCATGTAGCTAGAAGAAAGAATGTCAGAAATTTGGTAATCTTGTATCTCTGGAAACCAAGAAATGACAAACCCTTCAGTGGTTTAAAGCTAAAGGGCCTCAATGTGGCAAAGGCATCTGTGTTGAAATAAGGGCAATCAAATCCAAGGAGATCAATAAAAATTTATGTGGATGTTGTTTCAGATCAAAAGCCTAGACCATTTTTAACTATTAATCACTCAGTCATTTACATATTTGTATCAGAAAATAACTGAGGTCAAATCCCTTTAACTATGTGTTTAATTTAAAATTCTGAACCTAATAGAAAATCTGAAAAAATAGACAAAACCCCATTCTTTATCCTATGTAGCTAATGGCTTTCTGCTGGTCAGTCTGAAACCACTGCCAGGAATTTGAGGGGATCTTGTCATCTTTTAGACACACCACTCCTGAACACCTGACATTTTATTTTATTTTATTTTATTTTATTTTATTTTATTTTATTTTATTTTATTTTATTTTATTTTATTTTATTTTATTTTATTTTTATTTGGAAATGGTCACCATGATGGAAAACCATTTATTCTCTGCTTGCTTTGCAGTTCTGCCACAATGTTTCAGCTACATGCAGCTTATCAACCCCATGATTAATACAATTGGGAGTGAAAAACCCATCAAATTTTTTAGGTTGCCAAAGTGACAACTGGAGACAAAGACTGTTGTCATAAAATGGAATTTTGCTAGGTTTTTAGTAGTCACCTGATACAGAACAAGTTCCTTCTCTCAAACTGTGCTGGAGACACCTGTGCTTTCCTGCACTGGGGAATTTACAAAGGATTCAGGGTAGGAAAATGGCTGAGGCAGAAAGCATTTCTCCTAACCAATTTACCATTACGTTAAAGTTGCTTTTTCCAGCCCAGTATCAAAAAGATTTTTAATTTTTTTTTTATTCCTGACACCCTCAGAACAATCAGTGCAATCACAATTACTTTGACAGGCGTGCTGGAATTGGAGTAGGCAGAAAATGGCCTTAATGGGAATCTTTTACAAAGCAGCTGTTAGAGTGTGGTAACAAGACTCTGAATAAATGGCAGCTACATAACTTCCCCTAATCAGATTGGAGCAATCAGCTTGAAAAATTTTCCCATATGTTGAAGAGTGGAGCTTAGGCCTAGGGTTATGGCAGGGACACAGGCCATGGTAAGGTTACAAAGTCTGGCTACAATTAAACACTCACTGCAGAAATTGTGATGATGCTTCGGGGAGCTATTGCACTTTAGCCATTTGTAATTGCACGTTCGGAAATTACTCACTCCAAAATTACTCGGGGCCCAGTTACACAGTTTACAAACATATGTTCTCAGAGAGAGGGAAAAACATTATCCTTCCAATGGGCATCATTTATAGATTTTTTTAATGGTTATTAATGAAATGTAACTTTGCAAGATTGTTTACTAATAAGTTCATGGGATTTTTAGGGAGTTGTATTTATTGTTAATTAAATTATTAAGGCACATTTCTGCCTAGCAAGGTCAAATCTGCAATTCTTGCAGTCTTTTAATGCCCTGGTTTAATGCTTCTCCTGTCAGCACTCATTGAGTAACCCAGACAGAGCATTTCTCCTTAGTAGAGGTATTTCTTAGTTTGCAGACTGCACCACACTTCTGTGGGTCACATTATCTAGAGCAGGATATGTGGGCTGGCACCTGATCTTTGTATCAGTGCTGCCACTTCAGATATATTTAAGGGCTGATAAAGTGTGAAAGTTATGTGGAAAATTAGCATGTCACAAGCTTTGTAATTATACAGCTTTTTATGAATTTAATGAAGAAAGACAAGGCCTTCAGGGTGTCTCTTTTTACTGGTAGTTAATACAAGGAAATTTTTCATTATGTTCCAAAGCCTATCCTTCCTGCATTTCTGAATTCTGGGAAACAGACAGTGAGCCCCATGTGCTTTACAGTTCTGGAGAACAAGATGTACTGGTGACTGGCAGCACAAATGACCTGTCCCCTTTATTGAACGTGAAAGCAGAAGCATAGGGCCCCAAGTATGTTCATGGTACAAATGGGGCTGATCAGCAAATCAACAGGAGGAGGTAAGAATCATTTTAGAAAAAGCCCTTTTCAAATGCACTTGGTTCACACAGAGGTCTTAAGAAAGATGGGGAGATGCCGTGTTTGACATGCTGTTTGGAGACTTCACTCTGTACAGGAGGACCTCCAGTAGTTTCCAAGCAATGTTTTGCACAAAGAATAAGGCATGATCCTCTATATCTCATGGGAGGCTCTAAAAGTGAGAGAATTTTTCCAGTGCTGTGGCCCAATGTTAAGATCATCAGTGTTGTCTCATGACAGAAACTGAATTCATACAAAATACAAAAACATACAAATAAACAGCTACATCATTTGCTTTAAACAAAGTAGATGTGATTCTCCATGCTTTTATTTATTTATTTTAGCTTCCAACAGAGATGCAAAGTTATGTAACTTGGGGAGGAATTTGGAAAACAAGAAGCTCTCCAGTCGGTGACTGAAGTTAACCAAATGACCTTCCTCATCTCCATGCATAGTCAGGAAACAAAAGTTGGCTCTTTGAGAAGGTAGCTCAGACCTGCTGCTCTGAATGGACATGGTTTGGCATTGGATAACATTCAGGGCTGGGATAACAGCTTTGAGTATGTGCACTCTCCTGTGAGCCAAGGAGTTCCCTGTGAGTACCTGTTTCTTCCTTGCTCCATGTGTAAAATATGTTGGTCTCGCCCTTGCAGGTGTTCCTAGTGGCATAAACTAATGTAAGACCCTGCTTTAGGATTTAGGATGTTTCAGGCCCCCTTTCTGTTTTGCAGCATGTAGAGTAAAATCTTAAATTCTGTAAATATGAATTAGTTAGATCTTGTCAACAATGTGTTTGAATTCACTTACTAGACCAAATATTTTAGTTTTATTCTTTTTTCATAAGAGTTTTTAAAATAATTTTACAAACCTTATATTCAATAAGAATTTGTTTTAGCTTGTGTTTTCTCACATGGGACTTTTTTTTTTTATTTTTGGTCTTATTCTCATTCTATGGTCCAAGACACAGTAAGTGGGCAGGCTGCCATTAAAGAGTACTTGTACTAATATAGTCCTGATACCCATTGCCACACTTTTTATTGGAGACTATAGATACTAGCTTTGGATGCCAATTTCATCTGGAAGTACATGTTGGATTGTTCCATTGTTCCATTAGATTGTTCATCTGGAAGTATTGGACAAGATTGTTCATGCTGCATTCTGGAGAAACAGCACTGCACTTTTTCCTTTCTTAAATGCATAAAATGCTAATATGAAAAAGTTGTTGTTTTTTTTTTACTTTGGAAAAAATTAAAAAGACTCCTGCTACAATCATACTTTTAATTTAAAATATTAATCCAGAAAATTATTTGGCTAGTTTCCTTTTCAGTCTTTCTTTCCTTTTACTTCTGTGAAAAGGATATGAAGAAAAAGTAATTCAGGTTTTGACAAAGTATCTTAAATCCCTGTTTGGTGAGAAAATTCAAACAAAAAAGGATATTTGTATCTTTCAACAGCAGTTATTTAATTTTCACCCTATTCTGATGCTGACACAGGAAAAGGGGTGGCATAAATAGTGAATACTTCAGTGTAGACAGCTTTCTGGCTCAGAAGCCATTTCCAGGACATGTCAAGCACAAAGAGCACTGTCGATGGCTTCTGGAGCCAGGCAGCTGTCTACACTCTCCTGTTAATACCAGGCTAGTGGAATCAGTGCCTCTTCAGATTTTAATCAAACTACCTGAAATGTTGCTGAATACTGTGTGAGCTGGGGGACAGAAGGACTTAAATTGTTTTCAGCACTGTTCAGACATGGTCACTGTTGACACCAGTCGTCAGCAGCCAGTACTTTTCACAGACTATGTGAGGCCATAATGTCCTCTCAGCTTGAAAATCATTCATTCTCACAACACCCAAACATTCTTCTTTATATGGCATGTTTTCTTGAAAAAAAAAAAAAAAGAAAAATAGATAGTCCAAATAAAACAATACTTGCATTAAAAAACGTGGCTATTCACAGGGGTTGTAGAAATGTACCCATTTGTAAATTGGTTATAAAGATTTGAAAACTTAAAGAGACAGACACAGTCTGTGGTTGTTAGACAAGTTGATTTCTCTCTCCCTCTTAGAGAAAAGAAAACGTTTATATTCAGCTTAAAAATTGTTTTTGGAACTAAGCTGCAGTTGTGCATATTCATTGAAAGAGAGTGGAAAGAGAGTGGAATAGTAGTCTGTCACCCGAGACCCCCAGATGTAAATGAATGACTCTTAGAAAGAAAGCACAGCTATCCATCCTACTATCCATCACTGAGGTGTTAAGGTTAAAATGTATCCCCCTCGGTACCATGTCTAGTATTTGTGTAATGTGAGGAAAGCGTAGAGCTAGACCATAACCTGATTCTCTGGTACTTACCCACACAAAGCTTTTCAACACCCTGGATATGTGCCAGCAGCAGAAAACAGGGCTGTTTCTGGCTGAACAAGGCATACTGAGTGACACAGGCAGAGCCCCACATGTGGCTTTGTGGGCTGTTCTTGTCTGGGGATCATTCCTGCTTCAGAACTGCTTTACCCTTTGGTTTTTGCCCAGCCACCAAATTCTCTGACCACATGCCAAGGACTTCCCAGCTCCTGCACCTAGAACCTCCCAGGGTCCTTCATCTGAGCCCTCTGGTCTGTGGGGTCATATCCCCCTTGGAAGGAGGTTGGGCTGCCACCCCCTGGCTCACGGATCTGACACAGTGCCCAGGCACTGCAGGGACAGTAACTCTGCAGGTGGACTTGGCAGCTGTCATTTAAGGGAGCCTTTAAGGCTCTGGAAGGGCAAAAGTGATCTTCAGACAAGTCTTCATGCAAGGTAGTGGCTTCTGTTTGCACAGGCATGAAGACCATGCAGGTTTAATGTGAAACATTCCAGTAATGATTTGAATAATTTGTAGTAAATGTAACATGTGGGGTTGTGGGAGGGGGTAGTGGGAAAAGGGTGGGGAGGAGAGGGAGAGGGAGAGAGAAAGGAAAAAGGAAGGAAGGAAGGAAGGAAGGAAGGAAGGAAGGAAGGAAGGAAGGAAGGAAGGAAGGAAGGAAGGAAGGAAGGAAGGAAGGAAGGAAGGAAGGAAGGAAGGAAGGAAGAGAAGGGGAGAAAGGAAGAGAGAAGAGAAGAGAAAAGAGAAGAGAAAAGAGAAGAGAAGAGAAGAGAAGAGAAGAGAAGAGAAGAGAAGAGAAGAGAAGAGAAGAGGGAAAGGGGAAAAGAAAAGAAAAAAGAAAAGAAAAGAAAAGAAAAGAAAAGAAAAGAAAAGAAAAGAAAAGAAAAGAAAAGAAAAGAAAAGAAAAGAAAAGAAAAGAAAAGAAAAGAAAAGAAAAGAAAAGAAAAGAAAAGAAAAGAGAAAAGGGAAAGGAAAGGAAAGGAAAGGAAAGGAAAGGAAAGGAAAGGAAAGGAAAGGAAAGGAAAGGAAAGGAAAGGAAAGGAAAGGAAAGGAAAGGAAAGGAAAGGAAAGGAAGAAAAGAAGAAAAGAAAAGGAGAGACAGAGAGAAAGGGAGAGAGAGAGAAAGAAAGAAAGAAAAAGAAAGAAAGAAAAGAAAGAAAGAAAGAAAGAAAGAAAGAAAGAAAGAAAGAAAGAAAGAAAGAAAGAAAGAAAGAAAGAAAGAAAGAAAGAAAGAAAGAAAGAAAGAAAGAAAGAAAGAAAGAAAGAAAGAAAGAAAGAAAGAAAGAAAGAAAGAAAGAAAGAAAGAAAGAAAGAAAGAAAGAAAGAAAGAAAGAAAGAAAGAAAGAAAGAGAAAAGAATTTCCGTCTAAGTTAGTAGTAAGGAAATTTACAGCTGGTCAAAATTCCACTGGTTTGCCTCCAATGTTGATGAATGTGTTAAAACTGGTGAGAGCCACAACCACAGTTTTCATTAAACCTATTGAAAAAGCTAAGCAAAATGGTGGTAAAAATAGCTACATTCATAGACATCTTGTCTACCCTGTGGTTCCCACCAGTGGGAATTTTTTTTCTTATTTGCACACTTCCGCAAATCAACTCAGGAGTATAGCATGGACATGAGGTATTTTACAACCAAGTTAGAAGGGCCAGCCACTTCTTAGAATGGTATATTTCCGGAGTTTAGACAAGGCTTAAGGAATTGAACTAGCAATGAAAATGAATCCCTGGTTGATCATAACACTTCTAAAATGGTACCTAAGAGTTTTGTCTGGTCTGCTGTATTCCTTTGCTTTTATTTCCAGCTTGTTCAATGGAACCTCTGACTGCAAGAGATTCATCTATTTTTGTGTATGTGAACCAAATTAGAGTAACTCAGTTGAGAGTTTTACCTGAGCAAAACCTGCAGGAACATGGTTTAGCCTTACAATAATGTCAGTTCCAAAGTCCATCACATTTAAAAATCGGGAAGATTTCAAATGCATAGATATCCTAATTTTCATGCCACTCTAGGAAGATCTTGGCAACTAAACATCAGAAATTTGCAGATTTATAGGTCAGGATGTTTGATGACTAGTGGTCAAGAAATGAAATACCTTCCTTGTCTTAAACGCCTACCTAAATTTCTTCAAGGAAAATGAGCAGCTCTATTTGCCTAATTACCACTTACACAAAGGGAAAATGCTATTCAGCTCTTCAGATAAATTAGTAACTTCATGGCCAGCACATAAAACATTTATTCCAATTGCTCCAATTTCTAAGAAACAGAAGCTGAAACTTTCTCTTTTCAAACAACAAGAAAGGATGTTGTGTAAAAATTTTCCCACCAAATTGTGCAGAATCTTCAATAAGTTAGTATATCTTGTGTGTTTATATAATGTACATTATCTATGTATTTCCCCTGGTATCCTCTTCAAATGTCAGGTTAATTCTGTGCTGTGTAACTACAGGAAAGAATGGATTAAGAAGCAAAAGAAGCAAAATCAGTCGACAAAAAAAAGCTGTTTGCCTCTACTTGCATGTGAAGTTCATTTGCTCCAAGCACTTAGAAACACTATCATATCTCATCTGCCCAAGACCTCTTTGGATCCCCCCAAAAAAGTGAAGAACTGTTGCTCTATTTAAAAGGAGATGGTTTCTCACTGGACTCTTATTCAGATACTCCTGTTGTCTTGGTTTATTTTTCTCATAAAAATAACAATCTGCATCAATGTTACTTTGGAAAACTAGGAACTTAATGAAGATGAAAGATGCAGCCAAGTCTTGCAACAAAAACTCTCATCTTGAACTCAGAGTGCAAAGGAGATTTCTGTGGACAGTGTTAGGAGCTGCAGTAGTTTTTACCACCCTGACAAAATACATATATTCCTTACAGGTCCTCCATTCATCCCTCTTTCATTCACTGGGCTCTCCCAAGTTGTGACAACTATCAGGCTCCAGACCTCTGTCCTGGGTGAGAGGAATGAGATCTTTGCATCTTCCTCTGTCTCTGGGGAGTCCTTGGTGGAGGTGAAGTGAGAGTAGATCAGGTGAGATCAGAGTAGAAAGGTACAGTGGCACAGGTGGTGGAAGCCTGTGAGCTCCACCAGCTTCAGCAGGGCAGCAGACATTAATACAAGCTGGCAATGCATCCTCACAATACTCTGTCATTCTGTGCTGTCCACCACATGGGTTGTCACCTGCTCCTGCCACCTCCCAGAACAGAACTCATCTGCCAGTTGAATACATAGGGGTTTTTCCCTTTAAAATCCTGGTTTCTCTCCTCACTTCACAGCAGTAATAACTTCAAAGGATTTACACAAGAGACACCAATGATAGGCTTTGGTTGAAGATGCTGACTTCAGCAAAGACACTGAAGGTCTTAGGGCTTAAGTTCTCTGTGCTAATATATTAATGATAATTCAATATTTACAGCGTGAAAGCTTGAGCTTCTTTTTTTCTTTTTTTTTTAAGGAAAACAACCCATATTGTGCAGCAAAAGCTAACATCAAAATTTTTCAAGGCTGATTATGTGTTATCAGTACAACTGTAAATTTAAGGGGGTTTTGGGTAATATTTTATCACTGGTAGGAGAAGGGCCAAAAACTGCTTGCTTTATTGCAGCCAATACCCTTCTTAAAGTTGGAAGAACTATTCATTTGAGCCTGGGAAAAAGCTTTGTTCCCCAGATACAAAATCTTACAGATAATAAAACTCCAAGGGTTGCTAGTAGGCAAAATAGCTCCTTTGTAAAACTGTGTGCCTGCAAGTATGTTTGAGCTACCCAAGCACTCCAGAAAATGTGCATTGAGAAGCCTTGCAGTGGGAATGCTGCCTTCCCCCTCCCAAAGGCAGTGTAACATAGAGGCACCAGCATCCTTCTCTACATCATTCTCAGCTGAAGTGCAGCAGCTGTGGAGGAAGAAATTTATTTCCTGTCCCCTTGGTTGACAGACTCCCAGTCACAACTGCCAGCAGCAACTGAAGTGTTATGGCAATTTCACATTTCAGTATCAGTGAGTATCAGTTGGCATGAGCTCACATAGTCACCTATCATCACCACACAGTTCCCTTTTTAGGTTAATAAAAAGCAAAGATTTGATAAGTGAGGAAGGAGGCTCCAGAAATGAGAGAGCTGGAGAAACCCTCTGCTTCATTACCATTCATCTGGGTGACTTTGCCTTAGCATGGAGCAGTGGAGCAATGGAGCAATGTTCTCAGCGTGATTTCAGTGTTGTGGTGCCCAAGAGAGCAAGGTAAAAAACCTAGGTTATTTAAAGAAGTGGCATCCATTGCAGCCTGGAGAAGCATTTGATGTCTATGTAGTGTTTGATACTTTTGTATACATCTCCAGCTGAAAGTCAGGCATCTCAGAGCATCAGGAGTTAGTCCTCTGCACATAAAAACCCTCTGTGTCTAAAAATTTGTTTCTCTTGCCTAAATGTACCTGGGGAGAGGCTACCTGAGACTGTACATTTCTACAAAAGGGAAGTTGCTGTACTAGGTTGAGTGTCCCAGTGAAGAACCTAAAATAGGTGAAATAAATTTAGACCTTAGTGAGCATAACAGATCTCCCTCACTTACTGTTTGTTGCTAATATTAAAATATCATGAATAAAATTTTTGCCATCTTGAAGGGGAGTTATGTGTATACCTACAAGAAGGATGGTGACATGCTTTGGGACTGCAGTATTAGAGACTACAGGAGCACCTTAAAATCAGGAATACAATTAAGTGGGTACTTATCTTTCCTTAGCTGTGTTGCCATCAGCAGCAAAGCAGAAGATAGTGATTAGTTCCCTCTTCATTCTTAATCTACATTTTAATTCAATCTAGGATTTTTTTGTTTTTTTTTTTTCTTTTTTTCCTGACAGTGAGTTTTCTTCTTCTCTTTTCTTTCAAAGCTTCCTTAAGACAATGGAAATGTCATGGATCACACTGGGCAGAATTCAAATTGAGGTCTCTGGGATGCTACAAGCAACATTTAGACTTTGATCATCAGCTTGTCCAACTTCTGTTATTCTTGATTTCATAGTGGGTGAAAGGAAAGTAGTCTGAGCAAAAAGTGCTCTGTGCAAATCATAAAATCCCATGAACAATTAAATGATGACTTTTCCTATGTTAACTCTCTTCTGCACCAGGAAATGACTGCTTTGGAAATGATATTTCCAATATTTGAGAGGAAGAGTCTCCTTGTAAAAGCCTCATGTTAGAGTTCCATGTTTGGGAACTATTTACTAGTCATAGTTTAATAATTCATTTAAAAATCATATTTGCTGAATATAACTGTCCATTCATGGACTTTTTCTGCACAAACTGATTTTGTCAAATATATTCATTATTTAAAAAAGCATTCATTATTCTGCAAGTTCTTAAACAGCATGTAGATTATGCACTGTTCATCTCTACCGAAGTCTCAATATATTCTGAGGTGTGAAATTATGTGATATACATTCCTGTGTCCTGGCTAGATGAGAACCAGCTTATTTAAGCAAATGCTTTCAATTCTCTGTCCTTCTGTAAATATTCTGTTGTCCATCTGTCTATATATCTGCTATGTAACCACCAAAAACAAGTACAAAAAGGCATGAACTTACTTGAACCCTTCCCAACACAGAAGACTGCAATTTTTTTTGTTTACTGCAGAACTGAACTAAGGATCATTTCATTAAGGTTTAAAAAAAAAGGATAGTTAACATAAGTCAGAAAGTGAACAGAAAATGCTCTCTTCATCTGATTATGAATTTCACTACAGAGAGGAAAAAGAAGCAGAAAGCTTTTTTTTTTCTTTTTTTTTCACCTGCAAATTTTGTGGTCTTGTCAAGATTTACTTCCAGCTCTAGCAAAATGAATTATAATCCCACTTCACCCTTGTATGATTTGATATACAGCTTTAAAACATTGGCCCTAGTCTCTTACAAAAGTACAAAGGAAATATTTTTCCAACATGACATTCTACAATGTTCATATAACCATCCAAAATCCAAGTTTCTAAATAAGACTCTAAATGTGCATGTCCAAGGTTTCCTTAGCATAAGGCTCTTCAAACTATGCATAATATTAAAATTTTAAAGGACGTTCCTTTACTTACATATCAATATTGAGGAATGCACCAATTAGCTTTTCTGAAATTGAAATTAACTTCAAGACACTCACAGTGTAAGGTGTTACCTGGGGAAATCTTACTGAAATGAAGATGACATGATAATGTCCTCTTTTCAGTAAATGAAATTCTATGTCATTAGAAAAATACATGCTTTTGTGTTGAGCAGCTTTCTGATGTTATCTGTAAAATACACAAACCTACTTTGTGCTCACTTAAAGAGAACAGATAATTCTTCTTCTTGGCTCATTTATGTACCATGAATCATATCGTATTTGCTATACAGAGTTACAGTTCAGGGAAGGGGCAGACAGCAAGACAAGAAGAGTAGGAAATGATCCAAATAATCATTAGTTAGTCCCTGGGTGGAGACCTCAGAAATACAAAAAGGGATCACTTGCATAAGCTAAAAACTGCAGACCACATCATGCTAGAGAACTTCTGCTATTTCATGGAAAGCTAGCAGACCCCATGGACATTACAGCTATCAGCACTTAGGATTGCATTGTTTGCAAGCAGTGAACCACCTGCAATTCTACAGAAAACTACTAATGCTAAGCTAGTACATGTATAATATAGCCCAGCTGTACTAGTCTCTTAAGTCCCACTTTTCTAGAGGAAAAATATTTTAAAAATGTACCTGCTCCGTGTTCCTAGCCCACAAGAGCCTAGGACACCATGAATGGGAGCCATCCTCACCTGCAGGGAGGAGTTGTAGGTAAGGTCAGTAGAAAAGGCCATGGCTAAACATTCCTTGGCATTCTTTTCAGTGTATGCTATTGGCAAACTTAAACCACTTGTACCAAATTATTCTCATGCACCTGCCTGTTTCTGAAACCACTGCTGAGATGCAACATTCCTGGTTTTGAGCTCACGACAGAGTAGCATTAATGACGAGTGTTAAGTAGCAAGATTTAGAACTTGGATACAATTTACTGTGGAGAAAATAAAGAGCATAGAACCACAAGCCCCAAAAGTGTTGAGCAGCTGAGCAAATGTAATTTGTGTTAAGTAGCAAGTTTTAGAGGTTGGATACAATTTACCATGGAGAAAATGAAGAACATAGAACTAGAAGCCCCAAAACTGCCGAACACCTGAGCAAATGAAATCTGTGTCTAAAAGGAGATTCACTTCTTGTGTTCTTACTGCAGTGGTGAAGATTTTTATGAAGTGGATAACAAGAGGAATGTTTTTTCTGACTAAAGACAGCTAAGAGAATTCTAGGCTCAAATCAGCTAAAATCTTGCTCAACAAAAAAAAAAAATTAAAAAGGAGCCACACACCATCAAAAAGCAAGATGATAAAAAATGCTGAGAGCAGAAAGCTACTATAGGGCAGCACTTGTTCACAAGCAGAGGAGCCTGATGTTCTCTTTGCTGAGGAGAAATGCACTGCAGACTAGAGCACGGAGGGCCTTACAAGCCCTGAGCTCAGGGCTCTAAGAAGCCTGTATGGGCCAGGCCTCCTGATGACCCATCTAAAAAGAACTAATTACTTTGCATTATGTGAAAAGAAAAACTAGGTTATTAAAGGGCTATTGAGTTTTGGAGATGCTGAAGAATACATGTACTCAGTAGTAAAGCAATGTTAAAATTAACAAAATATATTGATGAGAATGTTTTGTCACAAACATTGCAACAGTATCAAGTCAGTGCATATTAAGTTTCACTGCGGTGGCTTAAGGTGAAATAAACACTAAGATGGAAGGTGATGGTCATCCAGGTATAGGATAAAGGCTAGCTTCTAAAATCTAGCAAAGACTACAAATCTTATGAAATTAATGAAAATTATGAAAATTACAAATGGCAGCAACTTTACTCAACTTTTATACATAAATGCAGATAACATATATAGTACATATATATGTGTTTAATTACTCCATGTTATGTATGAAATATATGTTTTCTGTCAAAGTATATTACATTTGTGGCATAAGTACACATACATGGGGAGTAATAGCAAGAATTTCTTCTAAGGTCTAATCAGTTTCAAATAAGAGGGAAGCAGAGAGACATATTTATGCCAAGAAGGTTTTAATGAGACATATTTCTGTCAGTTTGTTTCCCCTTTGCCTTCAAACTATTCTGTAATGCAAAGCTATCTTGAATTCAGTTGTGCTTTGGCTCTGTTACTAACAGGTGATTTTGTGAACAAACTAGGGAAATATCAGTGGTGAAACAGTTATTGGATGTGGAAGTTTATTGCAAGAGTAATTATAAACTGCCAACTGATCCATATTTTTATTAACGACTTCAATAAAAGAATTGCAAATGCATTCATTGAGTCTTCAGATTAAGCCATCTGGAAAGGAGCACAACACATTGGAGGTCGCAGTTAAATTTTAAGATTGATAAAGTGAAGAAGTGTTCCAGAAAAAAAATCAATGCATGATTCAGTAAAGAAAACTGCGGATTTCTACCCTGTATGGAAATAATCAAGTAGTAGATGGAGAATGATCTGTGATTTTAGTATATTACAAAATGGCAAAAAGTCAAATTTTAGAAACAAACTCTTAAAAAATTTGTGTATTAAGGAAGCTCCTTACTACTTGAGTAATCAGATTCTAAAGCAGTCTTCTAGATGGAATATGAGATAAAAAATAACCTTGTATTTAACATTTAACCTGTTTCAGTTGACTCAATATTTAAATGGAGATAGCAATATTAATTTAGCTCATCAGAATATCAAATGGCTTAATTATATAAATCTTTTAGCACAACATGACCAAGAATATTTCTAAGTATTCTGACCTACAGTATAATGTGATACACAGATGTCTGTATATCTTTGTTAGTGTTGCTGCAGCTCTGTGATCACCTGTCATAACCCTCAGTGAGACGGCACAGCTCACTCCTGATATGCTGAGTACACTCCTTAGTGGATGTTTTAGGTGTCTTCTAAAACATAGACTCTGTCTTATTGCAGTTTTTTACTTGCTTCACCTTTTTCCTTCATTACAAAGAGTTAGAGACTGCAGTTTCTTTATTGTGTGCTATGTATTTTGTCTGAGCCACTGGGTCTGATTTTGACATCTCTTCCACTTTGGAGTGATCTCTCAGCTAAACTATAAACAGGGCTTTAAATCTGAATGTTTGAATTAGCCACAGGGATTTTAAATAGACTTTTTGACCTATGACTGTAAAATTCTATGTATTGTTATACACCTCTCTGTGGGACCGTTTGATCACTTTATTATTTATAGATTAAAGAACATTGTTGCTAATTAATACTGTTCTAATTGTTAGCAGTGTATACGTGCTTGCTTTGATGTTTTTTTGATCCTGTATTTTGGGGATTTCACTTACTACTTTTTTTTGGATGATTTGGGATTTTGGAACCTGCATTTTCAAGCCCTTGTTTCATTTTCTTATTACTGAGGTCTTCTCTATTCTAACTTCTTTGCTTCTCATCATGCAATTCCTTTTTCTTTTTAATCGAGTCTTATGAAATGGGGCAGCCCCAATTAATTCCTCAACACTACACAAGTAGATTCATTTTTCATTGTCTTCTGAAAAAAAATTTACTGGTACAAAGGTTAATATTTAGTTACCTGTATGACTTTAGCCTTATATTGTAGCTTGTTAAGAGGAATGCAGTTAATGAAATACAGTGATTTCAGGCTAATCAAAAAGGGCAAGCTAGCAGTCTGCTAACATTTGAGTTCATTCCTCTGATGAAGTATTTCTCCCACAATCTCTTGGATGCACACTTTTCAGAGTGAGTAAAGTCACATCATGGGAATTTCTCTCTCACGGTCTGCCAGATGAGCATTTGAGTACATAAGGTCAGACTGCGTGGTTGAATCAGTTTCTACAAATCTTAAAGTCTGTGAATGATTCAATCAAAAATCACAGGTTTTGAATGCCTTGAACAGAAATCTTTGTGTTTAGCATATTACTAAGAAGTTACTAAAATATATAGTTATTACCCATATCTTTGCATGACTATTAACACCCATTAAGTAATGTGTTTTATTAATTAAATATGGCCAACATGAACTAAATGAAATGTTGTTTGTTTTGTTTCTTTCTTTTTTTTCTTTAATGATCAGCAGAAATTTAAGCTTTTTAACAGAAAAATAGTCTTACATCTGGTTTTATGATAAAATTCTACACCTAACATCCAATACTAGAATTCAAATGCACCACAAACACTCTTAATTTTTGCAGATAGAGAAAATGTGATGCTACACTTTTAAAAGTACAAAAAATAATTGTACATAATGTCTCAAACAAGAATATTATAAAGCATTAGGCAGACAACTACAGTTAAGTTATAATTAGTTCCATTGTGAGTTTCAGCTTCAAAGAAACCCAAAACTTCTAAGAAAAAATTCAGCTGACTCCACCAAGCTTTGCCTATATGCTATGGCCTAGATCCACTAAAAGAATTAGGAGCCTAACAGCCATTGTAAACATCTAAGTCCAAAATGTAGATCTTCAAAGCCCCAACTGAGCTGCTGCCTCACCCCGAGGGAAGATGGTTATCTTCCCATGGCACCTAAGTTTCTGCTAATAATGTTCTCTAGATATGTTATACCACATCTAGAAAGACAGGTAGGTGTCTGTAGCAGGAATAAGAGAAAATGTTTATATCTCTACACCAGACTGTAACCCCAAGAAGCTCCATTAAGTTGCAGCCTGACCTGCCAGGCAGTGGTCACACTCTTTCCCTGAAAGTTTCTGCAGGAAACAAAATTTCTACAAGTGTCCTGATGTGACTCAGTTTTGATCTTTGTCTTGCCACTTGGTTATGCCTAGCTAGCATCCAGAAACTAGTTTTTCTCTAATTAAATTTTCTGAGGATATGTTTGCACTCCTAGGTAGAAATAACAATCAGAGGTAGAAATAATAACTTTGTGCACAGCCCACACTGCTTTGCTGTTAGCAGGATCCCTGGCTCTGCTTTGGACCACTCCTAGTGCCTTTCCACCAGCCCACACCTGCACATGGCTCTGGGGTCAGCCAGCAGTGCAGTGCATGCTCAAACAGCAGTGCAGGCAGCACTTCACCAGGCCAAGGAGAGAGGGGAAAGCTGAGACAAAATGCTTACAGTGGCATCTTATGGGGCTGCCCATACAACGCACTGAATTTCATGGAAAACATTTCCAAGTCCTTTCTCATCTCACACCACATGCAGAGCTGGGGAGGCTAACTCAGTCCTGGGGATCCCATGAGAGAAGAGACACAGAGTGTTAGATGGAGGTCCATCCAACTACATTAGTTTGCCATTTGACCAAATGAAAATTTTGTACTCTCTCACACATCTCATCCCTTGAAACTCAGCACAGTTTCTACCAGGAGTAAAATTCAAGTCAGGGATAATCTGAAAAACTCTAGACAGTCTATAACACAAGGCAGACTGCAGGTAGGTTTGACTTTCACTTCCTTTGCACAGACCTGAAGATCACAGAATATTCTGTGTTGGAATAGCCCCACAAGGATCATCGAGTCCAGTTCTTAAGTGAGTTGTCCATATGGGGATAAATGCCATGACCTTGGCATTATTAACACTATGCTCCGTTTGCAGAGGAAATGAAAGTGGTGAAAGGTAGAGGAGTCAAGTGCAATGGGTGAAGTCCTAATTTCAGAGAATAAAATGTAGAAACTGCCCAGAAAGACCCACAATCTCATTCCCCATTTCCATAGGCCTTCCTCATCCAGATCCAGCCTTCTTCATGCCAGCCTGCTTCCTGCCTTTTCATACTAGAAATCTGCGCTCAGCCTTTTTATTTTTTCAGGAATGTTTGTGGGGTGCATCTACTTAAACTTAAATTGCCAGAATAGTCTTTAAAGTATCCCTCCATTTGATTTAGTCCATGAGGAAAACACAAGAACTTTTAGTTTCTGTGGGAAGTGGAAGTGTAGAACACAGTAAAGAGAAGAGTCCCATGACAATGAACAGTATTAATGATTAATGTTTTTGCCTGAAAAAATTGTCTCTAATTTCTACTCCTTTAAGTCTAGAAAGTCAGTTTGAAAGAAATACTTTCATTTTATTTTTGGTGTAGGAGCAAATGGCTTGCTTATCTTTTAGTGGGGAATTCTGATAGTGGGTTGTGCTCTAACAGAAATGGAATTTAACTTTTTTCCATATTACACATTAACTTACTGACACCAGCATTTCCTCCAAAAAATGGTGAAAGTTTGATCCTTTTCCCAGGCATCAGAGTTAATAAATGGAGGGACTTTGGCTGAACTCTAGTCCCATTGAAGTTTGTAAGAAAACTGTTAGAGGTTAATAAGAGCAAGGCTAGGCCTGCGTGGAAGGCGCTTGCAGTTCTCCTATTACTTACACAATTTTCTCATTTAGTTGATTTTGCTTATAAAAATGGAAAATATTTTATTATTTTAAACTTTCAGAAATAAAGCTCCAGTTTCCAATACACTAAAAATCATGCACCACTGCTTCATCTCTTCTGCTTACATAAGACTCCTTCTCATATTTATAGTCTTGTTATAATTTGGAGAATTCTCAGAATGGCTTAAATTAAAATCTTTCACATTTTAATTTTTTTAAGTAAAGAGGAATGTACAGGCTTTTCTAGGCTAAACCTTGTAACTAATAAAACATCAAAGAAAGATGATGAAAGAGATACAAAGATAGTATATGTAAATGCTACCAAGTGATCGTAGCTTATAAGAGGAATTTAGTATAGCAAAGATTTGGAATTGCCAATTGAGATTTAAAAAAATGAACCACTAAAATCTTACCCCTAGATTCACTAAGGAGCTTTAACTATCTATTTCCCTTCAGAACCCTTGGAAGTTGCCTAAGTACACCTCTGCTTTGCTCTCCAAATTTAGGGTTGGTATGCACTCCCTGCATAATGTACACCAAAGGTGGCCTGACTTGCCTCTGTAGTGTGTCCCTTCCGCTGTCATGTCCCCAAAAAGCTGATGTCTCCAGTGGCACTGTCTGGAGCTCATGTTCAGCCAGGGTAGCTGGGTACCAGGAGCTGCCATGTTTCTGGAGATTCTCCACCTGCCCCTGAGCCCTTGGGGAAAATCAGCAGAAATCTGCTGAGGGTAAGCTGAGCAACTTCCAGCTCTGCTCTGTGACTGCTGATCCAAGTCCTCCACTGTTAGGCAGTCATCAATCATTTTTCCACCTCACTTATGGCCAAATTCCATTCTCAGATATGCATTCACAAATCCCGTTGACGTCAGTGGTTAGCGGTTTACCAAAGCAGAAGAATTTAACTCTTCATATAATTTTCTCCACTTTCTGGAGATCCTTTTTGCCTTTCCTGAGGCAATAATTTTCCCTTAGATTTATATTTAAATTTAAATGTCATGAAACATTAAAAAGGCTGACATTGCTACTGTCTTGTATCACCCCACTGAGCTGATAAAAAACTTTCTAAATCTGATGGTGACCCCTTTGCATTCCTGTTTTGATTGGTTAGATACCCTGCTAAGAAACAGGGTATGCTGGCAAACTTAGATTTACAGAAGTTTCAAGGGAAAAATATCTCATGTCTTAGGACTTGCTTAAAGAACCAGGGAAAACGGTCTGTGTAAAAGAAAAAAAAAAAAAAACAAAAAAAAAATTCAGCCTTTCAGGGTATCTTGTCATGAGATTTCAAGTTGTCCAAAAGGCCATGTCATTAGGGACTAAACTGTTTTTACATAAATACAACCTAATTTTTTGTGTCTGATTAAAGGACTAAATGAGCTTCCTGAGCATTCAGTACTTTGGTGTATTTTTGAGGGCTAGGGTGAGCCCTTGTGAGCCCAGTTTAGAGAGAAATATATTGCAGTCTTGAGAATCACAATTTTGTTTTGTTGGAGTCTTTCTTCTCAAGCTAGAAATGAAAATGCTCTTTATTATCAAATGTGGAAAGTATCTTGGCTAGCTTTAAAGTTTGCACTCTCAACTGTGCAATTTATTGCTGAGTCAACAATTTTAAATAAAGTTTGAAACTTACTCTGAGATGTGGCTGAAGTGGGAAGATGTTGATCTTCAGTCCTCAGCTATTCCTACCAAATGACATTACTAGCTGGTAAAATATAGTCCTGCAGAACTGGTTCACCAGGACAAGTCAGTCTTTCCCTGGGATGTTCTTGCATATTCTCAGGGGTCATAAAGTGTTTCATGAGGTATCATCAGTCTCTGGGAAGAAGAAAAGAAAGTGAAAGAAAGGAAAATAGGGATTTGCTCTTTCACAGCTCCCTTCAAGAATATGGATTTCTTCTTTTACAACATAACTTTCAATTAGTTGGATCTGATTCAGGGCCAACTGCTGAATCCTCACACTGCAGGCTGCAGCTCAGCTGCACAGTAGTATCTTTACATCTGTGCCAGCTAGGGTTATTAGTGAGTTTTATAACTTCTGCTATAAATAAAGCCTTGTCATCTAAGCATTCAATTTAAATACCTCTCAGTTTATTTTTGAACACTGGAAGTTAATAATAAATATCATCTTTGTTTTCTAATTTTTTTACTGAGTTGATTTAAATGCTCTTGACAGCTCCAATCCAATCCTCCCATCCAAGCTGACAAGCATGACATGCATCTCTGCATACAAGCTCTCAATTATGCATAATCCAATGTTTTCTAGGGTTTTAATTGAATCACTAGTCTCAAACTTGTTATTTTTAATTTACAACATTTGATTTCTGACACCGGCCTCTCTATGTCATAAATTATGCAGGCAAGAGCCTTAGTTGTGTGGGTGATTAAAAAAAACTAATTAGGCATGATTAAAAAAAAATAAAACAGAGACCACTTAAATATGTGCATGTTACCATGTAAGAGAGGCTTATTTCACTGGAAATGCCTGGGTGATTTTTTTTTTTAAGAGATTATGTTCAGTTCAGTACAATTTGATTGATTTTGACAGAAATGAAAGAAAATGTAGGATTTTTTCTTCCTGCATATATACCAGAAATTGCATTACATGCCCGTTGATGTGAATTTCTCCCACAGCTCATTGAATGTAATTTTGTTAAGTGGGCAGGAAAATGAATATGAAGAAAACTGAATAGAATCCAACATTTTCCTTGGCACCAGTAGCAAAGTGAAACATGGCATATATAGATATAAATATATGTATATATATACATGAGGTACAATTAGAGGTATTAACCTTTTATGCCTCAGCTAAGAGCAGCAAAAAGGAAAAGTTGCAGAATGTTAAACACCACTAAAAGACAGATAGCGGAGGAATGATGTGCCTGCAAAGGCTATAGCACTACAGCAGCAAATTGAAGGAAAAGAATGATTTTCTCTTTAATGAATTAAATTACAATGTACTTGGTACGTGAACTTGCAGATGTTTATCATTATTATTCACTAACACCTTAAATCTGGCTATTTCAAATACACTGTGTCAAAAAGAACAGAATGTCCACACTTTTTAGCATGTTCTTATTCCAGCAATCTGGGGAAAAATGAGGAAGCATCACCACTTCCCTCCAGCTGTGCTATATGATATCTGTGCTCTGAGGCTCGAGTCTGTGCACATGGACATGCACAGTGCAGCTGCTTTATCACCCTAATTCAGCCTGTGGTGATAATATGAACAAGCTAAGGAGTGGCTTCATCAGAAACTTCCAGTTAAGGAAAGAATTTAAATTTATACTCAATGTTGAACCAGTACAAAGCTCCCAAAATGCTACTCCTCCACTCACATGTAGTCATGTGCTTAAACAGTTTGCTGGATTAGGACCAAGGACTCAGATGGAGGTGCCTGAGGAAGAAGCTGGCAGATTTGTTAGTGCTAACACCCTTAACAGCTTTAAAAATTCATGGTGCTGATAGAAAATCCAGGATGATCAGTTGATCCTCTACAAAACTCACAGTGAATTCTGGATCTGAGGTGATGTTTCACCTGCATCCAGGCAGAAGATATTTCACAAGAACAGGGAGCTTTTCAACTACTCATGGCCCCAGAAATGTATCACTGAAAAGCTCTTCTCTTTTCCCCGTGAGGAAGCCCCATCAGAAATGGAACACGGATATTGGAAAAGTCTCAGTGGTGGCAAAAATGGAGGGCTGAGCCCTCAATCTTTTTCTACAGTGGGCAAAGATACAAAAGCGAGAGAAATATCCATCCTTCCAGTTCAGCCATCCTAGGGTTCCACCGGGGGCAGAGGTGGAATGTGACAAGGAGTTGAGGAACAAACATCATAATTCTTGGCACATCATCTGCATCAATGACCTCAGCTGCTGACTGTTGCTTGGAATGGTTAGGGGAGACACTGTAATTCAAAGCTCATTGAATTTCACAAAAATTCAAGATGTTCATTAATAAACTATAAAGAAAAACTTAAATTATTGTCTTCATAATTAAATGGATACCCAAACAACTTCTTTTAGATCAAGAAATATGAGTGCTTGGACATCGAAGAAAAGAGGTCTGAACTCTCTTCAAAGTGCTCCCTCTGTAAGTCCTGAGAAGGATTTGGAATGTGCCCTGGCAATGGAATTGGAGATAAACTGGGAATAGGATGATTGATACCATGCTCAAACATTCTATCTTCTCCTACCTGAAGGCCTGTCTGGACTGGCCAGAGATCTGTTTTAAAATTTGGAAAGTGTTTCATATTCCTAAGGAGAAACCAATGGGAAAATCTAAGGTTTATCTGCAATTTTGAATGTTAGAAAAGATACCAACCCACAAGCATGGAAGGTAGAATAGGTACACTTTGATTGTATTCACATGTTTTCGTATTTTTCTTCTAAGTCTGGATTATGTTCAGTTACTGCACATATTCTTAAAAGCTCTACTAGAAATGCTCAATACTTTTGCAAATCCAAATTCTATTTAGAGGGGATCTTCTAACATAAATAGATCTAACCAAAACATTTTTTTTTTTACCAACAAAATCTAAGGTTTCCCTCAAAAGAGAGAGGATATTTTGCAGAAGATGTAATTAGAGATGAAACCACGAATTTTCAAAAAGCTCTTCAACCATTGTGGTCAAAGTGGTTATAAATCTCCTAAGGTCTGTACTACAGCTGGCCTTTGTATTAGTGCACAGGGATAAGTGGAATAGGCAAGGGAGAAATGGCTTCCTTCTCTTGGGTAACTTGCTCTCAAAGACTTAACAAAACAAAAACAAAACAGTAGAAGTGCTATAAAAATAATGGAGTTTGTGGAGAATTTGACAGTGGCCATAATTTTTTTACAACTGCCTTCAGCCAGAAAGCTTCTAAAATAAAACTTAAAACAAACCAAGGCTTAAGACTGGATCAGCTAGAAAGCATTAAAATAATAGGCAAACCCACATCATTCAAAGTTCTTAAGAAATCTGTCAGATATTTTAAACTTTAAACTGGATAGGTTTGTAATTGCAAAGAGTCTTTCTTAGTTAAATTCTTGTAATAATTAGAAACCTTTCTTTAATTTCTCTGTGGACACTTTCTAAACAAATGTTCTGTTTCCTACTTTGTCCTTCAGCATAAATAACTCTCTTGTCGTTACTGTTTGGATACACTTTAGGATAGCTGTCCTATTTTCTCACAGTTTCGCTTTTGCCAAATTTAGTTCATCTGTTTCTCCTTCTTTGGCTGGAAAAAAATATTCAAATTATCTAACCTACATCATCTCTGTCCTCCTATATATGTCCTAATATAATTTTGTAAATGTACAAATAACTGTCTACACATACATAGGTGGTGAGAGGCTGGACATGACCCAGAAATGTGCACTTGCAGCCCAAAAAGCCAAATGTGGCTTGGACTGCATCAAAAGCAGTGTGGCCAGCAGAGCAAGGAGGGGGATTCTGCCCCTCTGCTCTCATGAGAACACACCTGGAGTGCTGCATCCAGCTTGGCAACCTCAGCAAAGAAAAGGCATGGACCTGTTGGAGCAAGCCCAGAGGAGGCCACAAAGATGATTAGCAGGATGCAGCATCCCTCCTATGAGGAAAGGCTGAGGGAATTGGAATTGTTCAGCCTAGAAGAGTGGAGGCTACAGGGTGACCTAATTGTGGCCCTTTAGTTCCGGAAGGGAACCTACAAGAAAGATGGAGAGATACTTTTCAGAAGGGAATGTAGGGAGAGGACAAAGGGGAATGACTTCAAACTGAGAGTAGATTTAGGTTAGATATTAGGAAGAAACTCTTTACTGTGAGGATGGTGAGGTCCTGGAGCAGGTTGCCTGTAGAAGTGGTGTTTGCCCCATTGCTGTAAGTTTTCAAAGCCACACTGGATGCTGTTTTGAGCAATCTGGTCTAGTGGAAGGTCTCCCTTCCTGTGGCAGGGGGATTGAAACTAGATCATCTTCCAACCCAAGCCATTCTATCATTCTATGATAACTAAAGGCCTTTTTCTTTTCTCTTTATACCTCCTTTTTCTATTTCTAATCATTCTGATCATTTTTATTTAATCTCTTTTACCACAATTGATCTACATTTAATTGAGATGTCTAAAGTGTCATTTAATACATCTGAACTAGGTGTCCTAAACTAGTTTTTAATGATGTGATTCTTCTGACTTCTCCCACACTTTTATGTGAGTAAATGAGAAGTATAACTGAAAAAAATGTTTGTTTCTCTCTTACTGTAAAAAGAGTATAGTTTGACTAAGGCCAGAATAAACACACATTGTAGGCATTTGTATTTGGCTAGAAACATCCAACCCAATAACATCCTGGCCTTCTAATCAGAGCTTCCTTCAGAAATAATGCTTTGGGAATCTTCTTAAGCTCTCCACTTACTCCCAGTCCCTGTTGGGGATAGCTATTCACCCAATTCTCTTTTCAACTCTTCCTCACAGTTGTTCAAGTTTGGGGTCTATTCCCTCAAAGCAAACCTACCTTTTAACATGAGAGAAGAAAATAACACTTTTCTTCAGTTAGCCTAGAACTGAAGATAAGATGCTAGTTTGCTCTTCTGCCATAGAAGAAGTGAGAAGCTTTTCTTAGGAGCCTCTAAATAGACTTGTTAGAAGTTCCTAGGTCACAGACCCATGTTGCTACTTCCTTGGCAGCATAAACAAAAAGGATGGTCATGTAAGAGAATCCACATTTCGTGCACATGTCAGTAGTACCTTGCATTCAGGTATGATTTCCAGGAGAAAGTACTGTTCTGAAATTCTGTGCTTTCTTGTACCCAGCTTCTGACAACTGACTAGTGAGAGATGGAGAAGTCAGTTCATATTTTAAAGCTGTAGACACAGGCAGACAATATCCACAGCCATTCTCTCAACCCTCTGTGGGTTACTCATGAGCTCAAAATCAGGCATATAACTAGTGGGACAATTTTATAGAAATGGATGTGTTTCTGAGTGGGCTAAACAAGATTGTGCAGAAAGGCTATCCACATCCAAATCTGTCAGCTGGAGGCTTCTGAGCGAGACCAGTTTATTCTATCAAATTGAGTAGGAAATGCATGTGCATTTCTATTTGTTGGATTGACACCCATCTCTGTGCCACATTTGCTCATCAGTTATTTTACCCACCTGTTTCATAATGTCTTCAGCTCTTGGCCTACTATTATATTCCATACAGGATCTAGCACTTCAAAAGTCTACATTTCCTGGGACCTCTAGTCAAGCATTGATGTAAATAATATATGTTGTGGTTTAACCCCAGCCAGCAGCTAAACCCCACCCAGCTGCTTGCTCACTCCACCCACAGTGAGATGGGGAGAGCTAGAAAACTCTACGTGTTCACTTAAAAACTCCAAGTTTTCAAGTCTAAGTGAGTTGAGATAAAGACAGTTTAGTAAATAAAGGCAAAGCTGTGCACAAATCAAAGCAAAGGAAGGAATTCACTCACTGCTTCCCACGGGCAGGCAGGTGTTCAGCCATCTCCAGGAGGGCAGGGCCCATCTCACACAATAGTGACTTGGGGAGACAAACACCATCACCCCAAACATCCCCCTCTTCATCTCTTCCCCAGTTTTACATGCCAAGCATGAGGCCACATTGTCTGGCATATTCCCATGGCCAGTTGGGGTCAGCTGTCCTGGCTGTGTCCCCCCCCAACTCCTTGTTCACCCCCAGCCTGTTCACTGCTGGGGTGAGAAGCAGAAATGGACTTGACTCTGTGCAAGAGCTGCTCAGCTTCCTGTGCCATCACCATCCCTGGAAATGTATAAGGCCCAATTAGATGGAATTCTGGGCAATCTGACCTAGTGAAAAGTGTTCCCGCCCATGGCAGGGGGGTTGGAATTGGATAATCTTTAAGGTCTCTTACATTCACATCAGGTCTGTGATCTCACCTTTTCTATGGTTGTGGCATACAAGTCAAATACCTAATCTTCTTGTAAGAATTGTTTCCAATTTCATCATGCCAGGGATTTGTTTGTCTCTTGAATTCTGTATACAAACTTTGTTCTCTTTATGAGAACATAAGAAAAGAATGATCCTTTCAAGAGAAGAAAAGAAAAAAAGCTTGGCCAAGACAAATAACCATACCTCCAACTGCAAAGGCTAAGCATGAAGATTAACAAATAGACCTTTCTCTGTGTTTCTTCAATGAGAATTTGGGTGCCTCCATTGCTGCTACTTGAAGACACTCAAGGGCGATGTCCCTTCTCTCATGAAGATACTTAATGGAATGGAATCAATCCTAATAGACGTTTCATCTCTGTCATGAGAAGGAAGACTGTAGCAGTTAAATTCTCTAAATCACACAAGTTATTCTGGAATAAATCACCCACAGCTCCAGAACATGTTAGCTGTATAAACCTGTCAGTCATGATCAGCAAATTGTTAAACATTATAATACAGAAGAGGATGGCTTTGATACTCAGGCCCTTGATATAGGTGCTGCAACTTCAACACCAAAGATGTATGTTTCTGCAAGCATGTGAGATGAAATTTTATACCAAAAAGCCTCCACTATTATTCCTTGAAGACTTCTCAGCAAGGATTAGAATAGACATATTTCATGCAAAAATCAGACATAAAACCCAAAATGGCTCTTATTTATGAGTAGGGAAATTCAAAACCTAGAGCTGCAACCTTTACTTAATGCCAAGGCCATGAAAATGCAATGATCTACAGAAATTCACACTTTTGTCTCTGGGGGCATTGTTACAGGCTCAAAAAAGTCAAATTGCTGTTACTTGAGCTTGCAAATAATTTATACCTATCATTTGTCTTTTAGTCCTAGCATTTGCCTGCTGTGCTGACCACCTACTCATGGATGTATGTTGTAGCAATCTTGTTCTTGTCACAGTAACCAGAAAAGAAGAATGTGTTATTTTAGAGCATTTGAAATGTCTGGGCCTAATCTACCAAGCAAAATCTACAAGCTCATACACTGAAAAAAAGGTATTTTTTCCAAAGTATCATATAATGAGTAATCAAGTAATTTTTTCAAAGGTAACAACTGACTGCGCAAGCCAGCAAAGAATCCCTGTTCTGATTGTCATTTATTTAATTTCCCTTAGGAGTTAAATATGTATACAAAATCTTTTAAGAATTTTATAACACCAGTACTCCACATTCAACGTAAACATGAAAGTGCACATTTTACAAACATTATTCTTGTTATTGCTATTTTTGATATTTTAGTGCTTTAAATATTAATCTTTCACATCCTTTTCAATCATAAATAACAGAATGTTATTAGTCAGCAAGAACTGAAATATATTCATAACCTGGCCTTACCATTATCCACTATACTGCAAAACACATTTTTTCTGATGTCTTGTATACAATTTCCAGAGCTTGTGAGTAGGGAAGATTTAAATTTTTATATCAAGCGGTGAAATCTACATTTTTTTGGTACCAATGATTTTCCTTTTCATTGCAGATAAATTTCTGTAAAATCCAAGCTGAAATCCGCATTGAAATTATCTCTGTTAAACAGAGGCTATGTGCAATCACTCCAGCATTTTCAATCCTTTGGCCAAGGGGAAAAATGTGTCAGTATCTTTCTTCTTTAAATTTATTTAATAGACCATAGACAGAAAAAAAGAAAAACTCATTAGATCATCTAGTTCGTCCTGCCAATCTCTGTATCTATCATCTCATCTTGGAAAAGTACTGTAGACAGCCTCTGGGTGTTCTCTATATATAATATTGGCAGAATACAGCCCAGAGTTTTTGTTTTCTTACTACAAGTCACCAAAATAAACAAACAAAAATCCCTCTGAGCTGAAACTAAACAAAAAGAGAACTACAACCAGCTGACCTAAAAAAGATCTGCAGGAGCTGTGTATCAACTGAGTTTTCCACCCTTTCACTATTCATTTCTAACACAAAAGCTGATCTTACTGAATTTACAATGATGTCAGTCAGGGAAGAACAGTCCTATTTTTGGTACCAAAAGGAAAGAAGCATTAAACTTTCATATCATAAAATAGCAACATTAGGTTTAGAGAACATAAGAATCAAAATATTCTAATGTTTCCCTAGGTTCAGTTTAATTCCTATCTGTGCCATCAGGAAAATAGTAACAAGATCACAGAATTGTGGAATTGTTTTTGTCCCACTCCTTCCCTTTCCTTGGCAAATTGAGAAAAGAAAATTGCTTCAAATCAAGAACACTAGTATTTCTTCTTTGTTATTCAAATGGAGACTGGGACTGCTGAAAACAATTTATTTCCACATACATTTCAATCATGCGACATCAAATTTTATGAAGCAAAAAAATCCAAAAGAGAGCCAAACCACAGCAAATTTACATTTTTAAAACGTGAGTATTTATATTTGCCATACGGAATATTGATTTTAATGACTGTCTTGAGTTTTTAAGCAATCATAGCCCCACTTCATTGTAGCTCCAGCTAACCATAACTGCGGCTTAGACTCCTCAAAATGTTTGGTCTCACATGCCAAGAAATATGCAGACCTTTTATTTGTAAAGGAGACTCATATTAACACCAATGGGGGTGAAATAAAGTTCTTGGGCAGATAAATTCTTTAAATTTTGAATATTAGTTTAGTTTAAAAATGTCTGTATTGTACAAAAACTTCAATCTTCTGCTAATAGTATCACAAAAATTATCCTTGTATATTCTGTGCAACACACACTCAGACACTTCAGCTGAACAAAACAAACTCATGAATTGCAAGTTTTCCCACTGGTAAACTCTGGAACTGACAGGGTCTTGCACTGTGATAAAAACTCCATATGAAATCCAATAATTACTTCGGCATGTCATCAAAATTGTGTGGCTTCTGGACCATCAATAGGCAGGTTTCACACCTGAAGAGCACCTCCCTCAGCCCATATAATTTTTGTTTACCATTGAATGAGAAACTCACTCCTTGCTGGCTAAAGCTAAAAAGGCAGCAAGGACCTGCATCCAAATCCTTGTGAATTTAATAGAAAAATTCCCACTGGAATGAAGAGGCTGAGGAGGATCCAGCCCTGAGCAATTGACAGTATGCCTCCTGATTTGTATTTTAAGCCTGGTAGAGACAGAATTCAAAGTATTCATTGTACACGTATTAGATATGTTAAATATAATTCCAAGGCTTAACTTTGATTAAGGTATTGGAAATATATGAAAGCAGAAGTTATAATATAAAGCATGTACCCATTTATTTTAGTATATTCATGTGCATTCACTGATAATACTTTCCTGAAGTTTCCAGACAGCTTTAATAGAAAACAGTGATAAATGCCCCTTACTAGACACTCTCACTGATGTCATACTAAAAAAAATGCAAAACACCAAAATACAAATTTACACCTTCAGTTTAACTTTTGCTTAAGACAACCAGATGTTAGAGTTTCAGTTCACATAGGCTTCTTTCCCACCAAATGTTTCTGAATGGCAATAACAAACAAAACTAAAGCAAGTCAGAATGTTTCTGTTTTCAGATGAGATATGTCTGATTAGGAAATTCTGAAGTTACTATCAGAGGGTTTTATTGTAAACATTTTAATTAGTGTTGGTGAAGGCTACTTTTGCTAAACTAAAAAAAAAATCTGTACAGAAAATATGTACAAATCTGTACTTTTGTAAGTGGGAACAGTCTGTGACAAAGTTTGGTAAATGTCGCTCCCATATTATATTTAACACTGATGTCTGACTGTGCAGTTCCATTGGCAATATCAGTTGCAAGAATAATCAAATCTCAGCCGACCCTGAAATTGCTCCAGGTGGATCCCTACAAACCTATGAGGCCTAATTCCAAGAATCCTCAAAGAGCTAGCTGATGCCATCATAAGACCACTCTCAATGATTTTTGAACACTCTTGGAAATCCAGAGAGGTCCCAGCTGACTGGAAGCTGGCAAATATTGTCCTGATTTGCAAGAAGAGCAAGGAGGAGGAGCCCAAAAACTACAGGCCCTTCAGTCTCACTTCAGTAGTTGCGAATGTTGTGAGAAGATTATGCCAGGAGATATTGAAAAACACCTGAGATGCAATGCAGTCATTGGTCCAGCATGAGATCATGAGAGGAAATTCCTGCTTATCAAACCTGGTTTCCTTTTATGACAAGGTAACCCACCCAGGTGATCAAGGGTTTGGATTTCAGTAAAGCTTTCAATACTGTCTCTCACAGTATCCTTCTGGACAAAATGTCCAACACACAGTTGGATAAACACATCATGGGATAGGTGAGCAGCTGGCTCATGGGTTGGGCACAAACAGTGAGTGGAGTGACATCAGACTGGTGACTTGTCACTAGTGGGGTCCTGCAGGATTTTGGCAGTGTGGAGTCTACAGAGGAGGCTTCTGTGAGAAAACACCAGAAGCTGACCCCCATGTTGGACAGAGCCATTTTCATTCAGCTGCAAAATGGACTCACCACCAGCTAAAGGTGAGTCCAGCAGCAACATAAACCTTAGAGGACTGTATTTCCTTCCTTGCCATATATGTTACCTGAGGTCCCATGGTAGCTGTCAATGCTTAACATCCTTATGTAAGACTTGAACACTTCTCAAATCATGGCTATTTTCAAATAAAATAGTAACTAAAGGTGGAAAGGAGTCTTGGAAGTCACTACCATCTATAAATATCATTTAAATAAAATACCATTTCTTATGTTGGTACAGCTATGACTTTAAATTAAATGTGTTTTACTAGTGATAACCCTTAAAATTGTGGAAGCACTTAAGTAGCTAAAATGTATAATTCCTAAATATTAATATAATCAAAACCATAAATAAATAATAATTAAATAGATGTATAAATGACAATGTTAATCCTGAGGATAATTTTGGGGGGGCAATCGAAAAGCTGCTCCAAAACAAAATCATGTTTTTATGTATGTGCAACGTAGCCTGAATGTTGCAGTATTCTCCACATGCAAGGCTTTCCTTTTATTTCTAGTGTTCCTGGGAAGCCACCCAAGATAAGAGAGTTTGTTCCCTAAGAAATTCAATAAATTCTTTTTGTCTTGCAGTTTTGCAGAGGAAATAATTTGGTGCTAAATGTATTAACAAAAAAAAAAAAAAACAAGCAAACAAAAAAAAAAAAAACCCCAAACAAAACAACAAAAAAGAAAAACTCCACCAGGATAGGAAAAAAAAATTATTAATCCTTGTGATATCTGATGTTAGCCTATTATCTGAAGGGCAGATCATGGACTATTCAGACCATAGTGACCATCCACCAGCAGATGACATGGTCCCTTATTCTAAGTAGAGTTCGTGGGCTTGAGACAGTCAATGTCTTTAGGGTGGACTTCTTTCTCAGCAATTTTATCCATCCAGGCTAAGAGTAATTCTACTGTGAGTAGACATGCTCCAGACTCTCTTTATAACTGGAAGGAAAACTGGGCATTTCTAGGACACATGCCATCAAAGAGAACTGGGATAAATCACTACACACAGATGCCTTTTCTACCAGAAACCAGACTTTAGGCAGCTGAGACAGATGTGTCCTTTCAGGCCAATATTCACATTCTCTTTCTCCATGTCAGCCTCACTCATGAACATTGTCCAGTGCAGGATAAAGTGTTGTCACCAGCTGCAGCCCACTGCACTGCCTACACAGCAACTGTTTGATACTGCACAGGAAAGTGACCTGTAAATACACGCTGATGTTACTAGAAAATGTAATGCAATACTCTTGTCTGAGACAAAAAGAAGCATTCTCAGGCAACACCACTTCCTAGCTTATTAGTGGTTTTAGGACTTCTGGAGCAGAGCATTGAAGACAATTTCTACAAACTAGATCTGTGCATTTAAGCCAGGTCATGAACTCCTGTAAATTTGCCCAGTGATTTCAGCTGTAAATAGCTTCTCCATGACTTGTGCTGAGGTGCTAAAGCAACTAGGTGTGACACCAGCCTCATCAATTCTTGGGCTACAGACACTAACTTTCATTAATCTGACATTTTACATAGCCTATTATGATCCATGAACTTTGTAATCCTAATAACAATTTTGAAACAGCTCTGCATGTGGATTTAAGTCTACAAAACAGAAAGGTCAGCCCAGAATGAAACTAAATTCTCTGAAATGTTTTAGAGATCAACATGAAGGAATTTTACTTCAGCATGTCTAGGGTCATATTAGCTATTACCTTTACCTCCTGCACATCTTATTGGGACATGCAAACTTGAGGAGTGTTGGCCCCTTTTGGATGAGTTCAAACTTTGTAACTACATGCCACACAGCCATCAGCATGTTTGCCTGCATAACTCTGACTTCCATTGATCAATGCAGCCAAATCTGCTTTTCCAAGGAAAACATTCCTTATTACTAAATGTATATTTTGTCTGAGTACAGTTTTGTAAGCTAAACAGAAACAGAAATAGGCATTCTTTGCTTTTTTGTAGAACACATATGGGGGAGGAGGGAGTTATGCAGGCCATAGTTTCTACATGTTGATTTACCCTCTTTTTTAAAGGCATTTAAAATTGTTCCAGGATGTCTTCTTATTCCTTTCCTATTAGTGTTTTAGTTAACTGTGTACACAATTAATTAAATAAATTAGGGGTTTTTTTTCATTTTTACCCCCATTTTTTACTTTTTTCCCTGAACTATCACATGTGGATATCATCTGCAGGGAAGCAGATCCTTCCTCCTTACTCAAACTGAAGGAGACATAGCTCTTCCAGGCCACACGTGCCAGCATTGTTGGAAATACAGACTACAGCAAAATGTGCTCTTACATAACATAGCTTGTTCTCTGTATCACCTTGTCACTGCCAACTTCATGCTGACAATCTCTGATTAATCACTCATCCCTAGAGCATGTCTGAACTGAAGCCCAATGTGATGTCTGACTCCTTAGGAATATTTCAGAGGGACCAGGTTTTTTACTTTTAGCTATGATTTAGGTAAGTAAATGCAAAGATATTGTAAGATTCAAATAATATACTGTACTACTAGATTCCTAGCTGCAGCCTTGTCATATTATCCTTTCCAATCTTGGCTCAAAATCCAGAGGGACTCTGGATTGCTTAATTAGTTAATTTCTGTTTTGATTGGAAAGACAAAAGTAAACCTTTTGGAAATTAATTCATCAATTCAAACTGCATAACAGGCTTTATTGAAATGCAGTCTGCAATGTTCTTAACTCAGCCTTACCACTGAATGTTGGGACTTATCTTAATTATGGTTGGTTGTAATACTGTACTTATATTAATAATGTTCTTATGTTAAAGAGATTTTTTTGACCTTTTGCAGTGCAGAAATCAATGAGAAGTTGATAAAGCCAAGTTCATTGCTGCCTAAAGTAAAGCAAGCCTGATTTGTTTACTTACCTAAGCCTTCATCTGTCAGACCCATTCTGAAATGATTTATAGACCTCTACCCAATGAAATCATTTAAAGTAGATTAGATTCAAGGAACAATCACCTCTAATATGACAAGCTGATGGAGGCTGACAGGTAACCAAGTTGCTCTGGATGGCAAACAAGTTCCTGAAATTCTGATTAAATTAAAATATTAATGGTACCACTGGGAAAATAAGATTGAATCATGTTAGGCGAATTCAGTATTAGAAACAAAATGCAAATAGAGAATCATTCTGTGCGAAGAAAGCCAGCTGAGGTACCAAGGGAAGTTACCTCCAGTAAACGAGAGAGCAGGAAGCGAATTCAAATGAAAAGCATTGTGTCAAGAGCTCACCTTCACCTTTCTGAGGTCTCTAAAACAACAAGGCCTAACAGGCTCTGGGGTTGGTCTGAACACTTTTGAGAGGTTACATATTTATTTGGACTTGCAGCCTAGTACTAATGAACAACTCCTGCTTTCCTAAGGTTATAAGGTTATTCTTTGAAGCCCTAATCCATGATTTTTTTTCCTCTTTTTTCATGTTTGCTTAGTTTCTGTTTTCAATCCTGTACATTAAGTGGCTCTGGCTGCACTATAATTGCTATATAACTAAATGTATTGACACTGCCTGCTTTGGGATCTGTATTAATTTTGACATACAGGGTAATTAAATGTGCTATGTGTCTCACGTGCATTAAAGGAACAATAGGTGCCTTATCTGCCAGACACGCTGAAGTGTGCAATTACAACATGTTAAGAGCAGTTGTTTTTTGCTTCACAACACCTTTTATTAAGGTTCTTTTAAATATCTTTAGATGTTATTTAATGGCTCTGAAGTAAAAACTATCCATCACAAGTAACACTGATGGGATTTATCTCGCCTCAATTTAGACAGGGTAGACATCTTCATCTTACCTAATTGCCTAACCCCCCCATTTCAGCAGAGAGAAAGAGCTGCTTATAGATTGCCAGTCATCTGGTCTGATTTTTAAAATTGCATTTGAATTTAATAAACTGCAACCTGAACATATCCCCCCCACACATACTATTCTGTATCTTTACAGGGGGAAGAAGCTTGGTGGAGGCAGCAGGAAAAACCTAGAGGAAACACTGCACCACAGTGCCTCTAAATAGCAAAGTGACAACCAAGTTTCAGAGTACAGAGATCTTTTTTTTTTTTTCCTAGAAGGCACTATATGAACTGTGGGGGCAATGGTCAGTCCAGTGAGATCCATAGCTAGGGGAGGAATGTGATTAACAGGAAAATAAAACAGCAGCTACGCAGCAGCAGAGAGAGAGAGCCTGCTAGGTACCCTTATTTACTGGGATGGTTAGATTTTACAGAAAAAAAGAAATTATGCAATATGGAAGCAGTAGAAGGAAAGACAGGACATGGATAAAGCACTGACCACAGTGAGAAAAAAATGAGAAACTGGAAGTTTTTTATAAACTTGTAGAGGCAGGGCGGTGAAAGGTCAAGAAGAGACCAGGAGAATGTCTTAGGTAATGATCAGCTCTCAGAGATGTTTGATGAGTTTTGTGACTGCAGAAAATTGAGGTGCTGGAGAAGTACTGGTCTGAGGACCTGGGCAGAAGAAGAGACTACTTTTGTTTTCTGACCTGAAAGCAAGAGGAGAAGAGGAATGTATTTACCTTTCAATGCCACAAACAATGACTATGTCAACACTCACATTACTAATTTAAAAACCTGTTTAAATCTAACTAGACTAGTAGGATTATTGTACTGTGGACTTTCCAGTGGCAATACTAAATTGGAAACTAGCAGCAATCAAATGAACCTGAAGCAGGTTGGTCAAGCCTTGGGGACCACCAGAACAAAATGCAGCCTGGGGGAAAGAAAAAGTCAGCACCTTTACAAAATGGATAACCAGCTTGACAACCAGCATAGAATAGACCTTGTAGAATACCAGCAAAGACCATGATCTTGAGGTGACTTTTCCACTCATGTGCTCTGGTCTGAAAAATCAGCCCATAAATATGTGACTTATTGAAATTATCTGCAGTTTCTCCCAGTTTGTAGGTGCTATGGTAATAGAGAGGAAGTTTAACCTTAGCAATAAAGGAGTCTTTGTGTTCTCACCACATGTGCCAGATGAAAAATAATACTGTATAAGCTATATTAAGAGCATTGCTAGGTAAAATCCTACCTACTCAGAAGTTTAACTCATGTCATTAGGGAAAAGGATAGTAGAGCTCTCACAATGCACATTTTATGTATGTATCTTCCTCAGTGTCTGAAACAAATTCTCACACATCTGTGAATCATTATTTCCACAGTTCAACTACTTCTGTCTATACAATGTGGCTCTGAGACACAGAAAAATCTCCTGTGGCCAAGTGGCAAAAGTACCATGGGAAAATAGTATTTTCTTCCATTCACTGTTCAGCCCATAATGATCTTGTTATTTTGTCCAAGGTTTAAAAAGAATAGGCCCAAGTCTTCATTTCCTAATGATGTTAGAAATTACTTTTCACTCAGATTTTCAGACTGTTTTAGCATGCTATCATTTCATGAGCGCTTTGAAAATTATTCCATGTCCTTAGGTACCAAAACAGAGATCAGGTTCTTTGAAGTTTTCATTTTTAAAACTTTTGACCTCTAGGTACATTTCACATTGTAGTAATGGAAGTGTGTCTGTAAGGTATTATTTCAAATCTTGTTATATCTCTGCCATTCAGGATATTAACTACTTAGTCATTAATTTCAGTCCTATCACTGTCTGACACATGTCATACAGGACAACCCTAAAAGTCCAGTTTCTTTTAAGTTTCAAAACTAATAGAGTCTAACATTTTGACATCTAGCTTTGGTATTACTACACAATTAATCCATCATTATATGAAAAGGAGCAAAATATCTGTTATGTAAAATTCAGGGAAAACAGAAGTGCAGGAGCTAGAAAATTTGAGCATTTCTCCAATAAAGGCTCTAGCAAGAGGATGGAATACAGTTTCTGAGCAAAAAAACAACATCCTTCATCCATAAGTGCAACCAGCACAGGGAAATAGAAATTTGACAGAAATAAAGTCGGGTGTTCATGCAAATTTCTGTTCAAACTTTCCCACTGACTTTCCTTTTAAACCCTGAAAATTTTAATTAGACAAAAATATCACTGTCTTCAGCAATCCCTATGAATATTCTCATGAACAAATCTTTCCTTCTTCTTTCAAGAAGGTAATATACTGACTGTATTTTATAAAGCTTTGACAATTCTCTCCTATATTTGTATTCTTCTTCATTTTCACTCACTCTTTCTTTCTCTACAAAGATATATATAATATATATATCTATAAATGCAAACATAGCAATGTGTGTATATATTTAAGTGTGTAGCCTCTCTCTGTGTAGAGCATGGATCTACCTTAATAACTACCTGCTGTTCTACCTAACTGTAGTGGTAGATGTTTGTTTGAACTCAGACAATAATATTCCACTGCTTTTCTGCAACAGAAAACTGAAACTGTTATTTGTACTAAAAGCAATACACTCCAAAAGACCTGGTGGTCATGGCTAAATATGTATCTTTCTTTTGCTGTAGATTTGATGGTTGTCTTATATGTAAGATCTTTATGTGCATTCATAGGATAATCAAGGGTGTATAATGCTTTTTTTTTTCTGTCCATTATACAGCACAGATTGCTAGGATATGGTTTGCCACATGGTTCCTATCTTTTATGCACTCACCCCATGCATAGACTGAAAGCATTGAAAACATGTGAGTAGCTGTTGTTGACACTGGGTAAATATGGAATCCATAGATTGAATTTCAACATCAGCTATACAGGTCTGAATTTCTTGCAGCTTTGATTCTAATGCCCTAGTAATGTTTAAGCTATCAATATTATCTTACATAACATTCAGGCTTCGGGCCTGGGTAAGATTAAACTGCTTTCCATTCTGGCAGAAAATTTTTAGCCCTCTCCAAAACTTCAAATACTACCAGACTTCTTCATGTAAATGTAAAGAGAGTTTTCATTTATGAACAAGTTCTGAATTTTGGCTACTTCTGTCAAAAACTCACTGTCTATAGTGCATTCCAAACAAATACGAATCAAGGGTTATTTCAAATGGCTTTTTTTTTTTTTGTCTAATTTTGCCATCTTGTGATTTGCCTTGTCATTTATTCCTAGAATATCTGTGTTTTTCACATAAAATCAAGAACAGTAGCATTGAACTTCTTTTCTCATGGACTTCTGACCTTGATTCAAGTCAACTTAAAGAGTGTTTGTTGATGGATCAGGCAAGGCTGATGGGGATCAATATTGGAGCTCTACAACTGCTTTCTGTGGAAAAGTTTCACTTAACTATGGAAATGTCACAGCATGTCTTCAGACAAAAGGGCTGTGGATCCATCTGGGCTCCTCTCTTATGACAGCTTAGAATAGGGAACATGCTGTCCCTGTTCATCAAATACTCTACCCTCAGTTTTGTGCACTATTCCAGGAATTAAGACCTGATTTCAGTTGCAGCTGGTAAACTATAAATTCTTGTGAAAATTAAGACAGTGATTAGAACAAAGAGGTGGCATCTAAAGGTGACTAGTGAGTAAAAAATTTAAACAGAGGCACCAGGCATGAAGAAATGGCACACACTTTATCAGTCATAGTCTTTTTCTTCAGTTTTACATTCAAATGAGTGGTACAGCTGTGGGCAGACAGACAAGAGATGACAGGCTCACACACTGCAGCCAACTCATTGTCTGAAAGGAAAGGTCAAAGCTCCCTGTGGAAGGAGATGGGGAGATGTGTTCTTGGGAATTGGTACTTCCTTGTTCAACAAGTGCTCAGGAGGACTTTGAGATTTTGGATGATGCTGCCAAGTAATTGGGAGTTGGAGACAGCACCTCAAGCAGTTTCTGTGCTGCCTCAGTACAGCTTGGCCACATTCTGACTGATGGTTACCCTCCATTCACCAGTGCTATCCTCAAAAGCATGACACTAGAGCAACAGCGGGGCTTGCTTCTTGCCGAATTTGAGGTTAAATTCAATTTAGTTCAATATTATTAAGGAATTTTGATTGCAAAATCTTTGTCAGTTCAAAATTTTGAAAAATACAATAATGGTCCAACTTTGAAAAGAATGATTCTCCTCAATTTAAAATTTACAAAGAAATGCACTATTAACATCTTGGAACATGTGTTTTTCTGCTTTTATATGTGTTATGGTTACTGGAGGAGATGGAGGTTCCTCAAAGAACAAAAGGACTCTCATTAGAAAGTTTCTCAATACCTGCTACAAAGGACTACCTTAAAAAACTATGTGCTTAAGACAGAGCTGTGAATAAACTTGCATGAATTCTATAAAATATGTTTATACCCTCAATTTTCAATTTTCTCTTATTTTCTCTGTTAGGTGCTTTATGAGTACTTTACCCCAAATCTCAATTCTTTTGGGTGCTTTCATGAATCAAGCTATTTTACCTCAAAACCTCTACTGCAACATTAGGTGGTTTTCAAATTATTTGCAAACACTTTGTTATACATAGCAATATACATTGCTATTTCAGTGTAAGTATAATTTCTATACAAACAGTTTAACAAGTGCATAATTCAGAGAAACTGACTAGAACAGCTAAGGTTAAGCTTCTGATTGCAAAAACCTATAGTTGGATATTTCAGTGAGACTCTCTAGCAAAATAAAATTAAATCCCTTTTTTACATTAGTTAACCAAATTGTAAGCTTAGCTATATTTATCTTTAAAGCAAGCCCTGATCTGGTTGCCATATTAATACAGGTCTGTGCGGGAAAACAACTTCCTTAGAAAATGTGAATATGACCTTTAATTTGTAAACAACATTCTCCTTTATTCCTAGTCTTTGACTTGTAGCAATGTCTAGAATGATTGATTTTATCTAACTAAATTGACTTAATTGTTGTGGTTTCATACTTCACCTTGATGATTTTTTATGTTACAATTTCTGAGGAATATCACACCACAGGAGTTAAATGTGGTATGAGTCAGATTCTGCTGCTACTATCTATAATGATTGACTGATTAAAAATGTTTATTTCTGGATTTATTGATTGATCTTCATAGAGATTCTTGTCTTCATTAATCCATTTTTAAGATAAATAAACTTTAATGTGTTCTTTCCTCTCTCTGTGGATCTGGGATACTTTCAGTCATGGAAGCATATCTTGATGATTTCTTTCAAATATTTATTACCTATTTATACAGCATTTTTCTAACTCTTTCATGAGGGAACAACTGTCCTCCAGCTGGTATGATCTGTTCCCTAAGCAAGCTGGTTTTCTGATAACATTGACACTGATTTTAATTACGTGTTGTGTCATCATTTGCTTGTTACTACTCTTTCTAATGATGGGTGTTTTCCAGCCACACACTCAAGAAAGTAGAACTGATCAGACTGACGTGCATGCCCAGATACTGCATTTCTGCAGGCAGCTTGGGCCTTTTTTCAGTACCCATCCCTCCACTTATCCCAGCTGGTGTTGCTCAATAAACTATGAGCTCCAAAACTACCTCTTAGCTCCTTTGTTGCCCTTAATCATACAGTGTCAGTGTGGACACGGGGAGGTGGCATCACTGCAGCACCCACTGAAGGGACTCTTGCCAGGGCACAGAGCACAGTGCCTCAGGGATGACCAGGCCTGAAACATGACAGCCCCAGGGGGACAGGCATCCTTCTGTGGCAGGGCTGACCCCCATGGAGAGGTGGGCTGGCGTGACTTGTTCAGAACAGCTGACTGAGGTCATAGACAGCTTCTGTGTCCAGTTGTTCTGCTGAGGATGACAGCAGTGAAAGAGCTCATTACAGGGGTCTTTCAGCCCAGTGTTGGTACCTGACACCCAGCCTCTGCCCACACTGTCACTGCCCCTCAGTGCACTGCTCTCCTACAGTGAAGGAGGCATAATCTCACAGAATAGCTGAGGTTGGAAGGGATCTTCCCCAAAGTCAGTGGAGAGCTACCAGCCTCCACAGGCAAATCCTGTCCCACAGCTGATTAATTAAACCAAGTGATTTGTTAAGTTGTGTTGCATTGCCCTGCCATGAACCCAAACAGCCACCTGGTCCATCAGTCAGTCCCAGACTAACAGCTGAATCTCATGCCTCACATCCTGTTTGTGCTGCTAGTGTATTCTCTGTTATTTAAACTATTAAATGTTGATTATTGTGATCTTGCCATACACGAGTTGGCCCAAGGACTATGAGTCACCCCTTAAATACACTGTCAAATACACTTTAAATACACTGTCAAACTAATACTCTCATAATAGAGTTAGAAGAACATAATCAATTCCTCTATTCCAAAATAAGATCAATGATATGTAAAGTACACTTAATAGATACTTTGCTATTTCTCAAAAGTATCCATTGGCAGAAGTTGCCTTGGCCTGTGTCCTACTGGACCAGTAACTTTCACTAGCCTCTTTCCCCATCTGTTCCCTGGTTGCTCCAGAGGTCTTGGGGCAGAGCTTGTGCTTTCATACTGTCTGTGCACTCTGTATTAAAGGACTCCAGGTTCTTCTAGGTGCGGCAGAAGACACATTGCTCTGACCCTCCCTAATTATAATTTTATCTCAGCTGGGAGTAAACCTCTACCAGCAGTACTAGTTCAGTCAGCAGCTGTGGGATTCCCACATAGAGGACGATCTGGGGCAACCTGGTCCTACTCCATGGCACCAGGGATATACACTCTACTCTCCTTACTCTGGCTCACACATTTTAGACTCTTTTTTTCTCTTTTCCTTTTTAAATTACATTTTGCATTCAGGAAAATCAGATGTGATTTGAGTGGGGTTCAGATAAAAAGGCTGGGTGCATCACAGGTATCTTCAAATTCTAGTCTACAGACATTTTTGCAGTTGCCTGGTGCTTATTGCAAGGGCAAAGTGGAATAGTCTCCATTGCAATATAAACATCAAATTCTATTATCAGCAGTCTCAGCATGGTTTTACATTATAAAATATAGACTATAGCTGCAATAATAACTGTAGAAATATAGAATGTATAAGCAATAAATATAAATGTAACTGAGGAAGCAGCTATTATATCCATCTCCGCAGAATTCAAATCAGTTTCCTACCAACTTTGTCCATTGTTTTCCATGACCCTGTACCTGATCTTCTGCAATGGCTCCATTCATCATAATGAGTCCAAATGTTCTGGAAATATCTTCTTGTCCAGATGGGGAACATTTGTTAAGAAGCAGGTATATGAAATACATATATTTGTATATTTATGTGTATGCTGAAAGGTAAAATATTCATAACCCACTGAAGAAAGCTTAGGCCTTTCTTAAAATAGGGTAGCTTTAATGAAAATAACTGTGATATGAACTTTGCTTCCAGCTTCCTTTGGCAGATTAAAGGAAAAGCATAGACATAAATATATTAACATGTTATTAATGTTTATTGTTGAAATATGTATATATGAGATGTGCTCCTTCATACATTATGTAATGTCTAAATTACACAAATGTGGGGGAGTTTAATAAGTACCCCACATGGTTTCATCTTTTTATGTAATTTTGTTACATTCTAAATTAAGCAAGCAGAAGTCACTACTTTTATTCATTTTAAAAATTGCTTTACATGTGAAAGCAGGTGAATAGTAACACAATGGAAATATTGTAGGTAACATTGCATTACAATCATTGATTTTTTTCCCCTCAACAAAGCAGGGTGAATGGAGAACTGAAGAAAAACTATGATGAAAAACTGTAAAAATGCCCAACAGAGGAGACATAAGTAGGCTGATTAACAGTAAATCTGTGATTAAAATATGCTGCCTATAGGAGACAAATTATTTTCTGTCAGTATCTTTATTTTTTTTTTAATCTCTCTATCCCAAGCAGTACATTTATTGAGCCATGGTGGTGATTGCTGGATTGATGACTTAGCCAAGCTCTGGGCATGAGTTGAAGGACATATCTGGAATGCTGCAGGATAGAAATGAAGAAAAAAATGCTGTTTTGAAGCTGCAGTAGGTTGACCCTGGCCAGGGGCCTGGCACCCACCAAAGGTGTTCTCTCACTCACCCCCATATCAGAGAGGGGAGAGAAAATATAACAGAGGGTTCATGAGCTAAGATAGGACCAGGAGAGATCACTCATCAAATACCATCAAAGGCAAAACAGGCTCAACTTTGAGATACAAAGTGAATTTATTACTAACAAAATCAGAGCAAGATAATGAGAAGTAAAATAAGCTCTTAAAAAGACATTCCCCCTATCCCTCCTTCCTTCCAGCTCTACCTGCTACACCAGCAGTGCAAGGAGGGAGGGAAGGGGGTTATGGTTCATCACCCTTGGCTTCTCCCTCTGTTCAGGGAGAGGAGTTGTTCCCCTGCTGCTCCGTGGGGTCCCTCCCACAGGACACAGTTCTCTGTCACCCTCTCCAACGTGGCTCCAATCTCAGGAGCAGCAGCTCCCTGTGAACTGCTGCAGTGTGAGTCCATCCCACGGGCAAACAGTGCTCCCAAAACTGCTGCCCATGGGTCACTCTTCCACAGGGTGCAGTCCTCAAGGACAGGCTCCTCCAGCATGGCAGCAGGGCCCCTCACGTTGGGTCTCCCACGGGTTTACAGCCTCCTCTCAGGCATCCTCCTGCTCCACTGTGGGGCTCCTCCATGGGCTGCAGATGGAGCTCTGCATCCCCATGGACCTCCATGGGCTGCAGGGGCACAGCTGCTTCACCACAGCCTGCAGAGGAATCCTGGCTCCTGTGCCTGGAGCACCTCCTCCCCCTCCTTCACTGACCTTGGTATCTGCAGAGTTGCTCTCCTCACATGTTCTCACCCTGCTCCTCTCTGACCACAATTAATACTGAGCAACAACTTTTTGTTTTTCTTTCTTCTTAAATATGTTGCCATCATTTCTTATTGGCCAGCCTTGGCTAGCAGCATGTCCATATTTAGAGCCATCAGGGATTGGGTCTGCAGGACATGTTGGAAGCTTCTGGCAGCTTCTGACAGAAGCCCCCCTGTAGCCTTCCCCGCTCAGGGTGCCCCACTACCAAAAACAAGGCCATGCAAACCCTGTACAGGTGCTCATGCTGTGTGAAGCACAATAAAAATTTTTCTTCATGGCCACTTCAGAGTTTGGAGCACTCTGCAACAACTCTTAGGAAATTTTAAGCATGTCAACTAGTGTTATTATTTAATTATTGTTTTGGTAATCGTCTTTCAAGTAGCAGTAGACCTGAAAAAACATATGCTTCTCACAACACTGGGAGGAATGGGAAAGGGGATATTAGTAAATTTAACACATACAAAATCAGTGTTCATTCTTTCTTATTAAAATGATTTGTAACTGTAAACATTTAGTAACTCCACTGAAGAGCTGTTGCAAATAAAATTGACTCTCTTGTGACAGGGAATTTGCATACCAACTGATGTGGGAACTCAAATCAGACAGTGTTTGGCCATAGGTTTCAGTGAAACCACAAAGGTGCTTTTGTACCTACCCCTACTGCCTCTAGTTCTGGGCTTGGGAAAGGGGAGTGGATACCCACAGGAAACCAAAATGAGATTCAAGGTGTCTCATCTCCATGTTATAAGGACTCTTTTGCTAATCTGAAACCCACACTTTCTAAGAAAAAAACTAGTTATTTTGGTATCAAAACTCTAGATGTAAAATTCAGTCTTTGGATTCACATAGTAGTTCTCTTTTTGATTTCAGAGGTAGCACAGCTATGGAAATTGTACAGAATATACAGAATACACTCTAGGCCAAAAAATAATTTTAAATGTTGGTTAAAATTTATTGCTTTTACAATCTGTCATGATTTCAGAAATGTGGCTTGTGCTACATGTTCCAAACTTGGCATAATCACTAGGCCAATGCAAGCACCAGCAATTTTTTTTTTTAAGTCATAATACAGTTTGTTTCTAATTCTTGTCTGAGTCGCTGTCCTTAAACCACCTGACATGAAACAAGTGACAAACTCAAGGCAGCATCTGAAAAAAAAATGGGAAAGCAAAACTCCCTACAAAAAATCCCCTCTGATTTTAGTGAAGTCATTTAAAGCATTTAGACAAGATTTCCTCCTTCTTTCTCATTTTCTTGAATATAATCAGCTAGTGGAATTATGTCCTCTTCTGCTGGGGTGGTTCTGTGGAAGTTTGATGTCTTAGATCAAAGGAAACTGGAGGTGTAGAATTAGCTAATATTTTAAAAATAAATATCAGTAGAACTTTTTAATTATTGTAAGAAGTTGTTTCACTTAGAATTTATTATAAAGTCTTAGACTAGTGATCTTTTCCTTTCTGTGTCACAGTCTCCCCCCCATGTCTATTAATCTCAAGGCTCAAACACTCTCACTGTTAAGCTCCTTCTAAGGCAATTGGATGATTGGAGGACGTTTTTGGGGATATTGTGAAATGTTTCAGCCATCCTTTTTCTCTATAGTGACAGAAAAATTTTGTTCTCCTATCAAACTGCCTAAAGGTTTATCCTGAGGGTGGTGAGGTGGTGGCATATGCAGATGTGAGAAAATAATATCTTTGAAGGCAAAAATGCCACATGAATATATATCTGAAAAGCTTACAGGATCATGAGTGAAGTGGTTCAGTGGCTGCTGAGGGGTAAAGAAAGGTATGGAGGTGAAGACTGAGGATGATGCACAGCTCTTTGCTGCCCATGAGAATGGACAGGCAGTACCTTAGGTCTGTTTCATCTGGTTAAAATCACCATGTCACAAGGGATGAAGAAATCTAACATGGTGCTTCCTCTGGTTTGTGTGTTTCTTCACAATTCAGGTACTATCCACCAGGGCAGCTGAGCCTTGAGGAGCCTCATCCCAATTGAGGGTGGCACTTCTTCAGCAGCTTAGGACAGGGACCATGGCTCTGAAACTCAATATGTGGGAAAGCAAGAAAGCAGGATTAATGTAGGTTCCCTTTCAAATGAACCCCAGAGCAAGCAGACCTTACTGCAAGGAAGGGTTACTCAATGTGGAATATAAAAGAAATTTTAATAATCTTCACTGTACACAAGAGTTTACAAGGCCTATGAAAGAAGAAGGGAAAAAGTAGGAAGTTGCCAGAATAGCTGCAAAGAGGGATTGCTCAAAGATGCCACTAAAAAAAATACCTGCACAATAATTAATTAAGCTTCAAAATGTCCCTCTGAGGTAGGTAAGTATTATTAAACTAGAATATACAGAATTAATTAAGGTTTGAAGGGAAAAGAAAGGGCAGGAAAAAAAGAAAAAAAGCTGAACAAATTAATGCTAGCCGAAGGGGTAAGGAGAATAAGACTCCTACAGACAGAATCAAGGAAGAAACATATTGTAGGAAGAAAACATTCTCATTAATAATGGAGCCATTATTGGAACTGATTGCCAATGCTTTCTTCATTATTGGAACTGATTGCCAATGGCTCCCTAAGGGAGGGCAAAGATGCCAGACTCTGTGCAGGAGCAGGAGGAGGGAAGGACATTACCTCCTTGCTTAGCCTGTCTTTTCCTTTATGCTGACATTGTGCCAGGCAATCACCTCATTTTCAGACTTTCTTTGGGAAGTGTCTAAAGGAAGGCTATAGAGATGCAGACTCAGGACACCTGCCCAGTGTCTCTGGTGCTCTCTCCCTTAGTGTCAAGACTCAGCCCATACCACAATATTAAACATTTTCATGGAGTTTCATGGGTGTTGCCAATCTAATTCTATTAGCTACCACTGCCAGAGAAGAGAATTGCTACACCCACACCCCTTTGAATTCCAATAGTAAGCTATTTCATCAAGTCTGGAAGTCCAAGCACCCCCATTAAAAGTAAAAAAAAAAAAAAAAAAAAAAAAAACCACCTTACATCCAAATCCTATGTTGGATTTTCTTGGTAAAAGAAGAGGAGACAGACCCACAGTAACAGTCACTGTCACATAATATTCTGAAAAAGGAAAAACAAAAAAGACTACTTAGTATGATGCTTCTAAATAAATGTGCTGGATTGAGTTGTGATGGAGTTATTTTTATTCATAACTGCCTGTATGTGCTGTGTTTTAGATTTGTGACTAGAGCACTGTTTATAATATACTATTAAGGAGCTGTGCTTGCTTAGTACAGGAGTTTTCCTCATACAGTGCTTCTCCCAGAAGAAGGCTGGGGGTGGGCAAGAGCTGTGAAATCTGAGATCTAAATAAAACAGTGGTCTAAATAAAACAGTGGACAAGTCCTTGTTGAAGATGGCCATCTGGCTAATAACCATGAAGAAAAAGCAGAGGCATTCAACAGGCATGCATTTTTTGCCTCAGTCTTCAATAGTACTGCTAGACACTGGGTTGCTCAATCCCCAGAGTCAGAGGTCCATGAGTCTAAGAGATTTTCCCTTTGTGGACACTGAAATTGCAAGTTGTATCAGCTGAGTGTTCAGGAGTCCATGTGGCCTAATGAGAATCATCCCAGAGTCCTGAAGAAGCCAGCAGAGGTTATGGCAGAACCCTTCTTGATCAATGTCAAGGTCTTGGGAACCTGGGAAGGTCCCTGCTGGCTGGCAGCTTGTCAATGTTATTCCAGTTTAGAGAAAGAGCATGAAGAAAGACCCAGAGAAACACAGACCTGTTAGTTTAACCTCGGAGCATGGAAAAAATGCAGAAAAGATTGTACAGGGTAGTGTTGAAAAGCATTTAAAGAGCAGTACAACCATCAGGCACAGCCAATAGGGACTCACAGTGGAAAGTCTTGTTTAACTAATTTGATATCCTTCTGTGATAAAGTCACCCTCCTCATGGATGAAGGGAAGGTAGTGGATGTAGTTTTTCTGGGTCCTAGGAAGGCTTTTGTTACTGTTCCTCACAGCATGGACAAGCTGTCCAGCTGTGGGATGAGCAGGTTCACAGTGCACTGGGTGAACACCTGGCAGAAGGGCAGAGCCCAGAGAGCTGCAGCGTGTGGGGCCACAGCTGACTGGTGACCAGGCACCAGCTGACTCTGGCTTTGTCCAATTTAGAGAAAAGGAGGCTGAGGGGAGACCTCAGTTTTTCTAGAGCTTCCTGAGAATCAGAAGGTGAGGTGCTGACCTCTATTCCTAGGGATGCAATAGCAGAACATGGGGGAATGGTTCAAAACTGTACCAGGGGAGCTTAGACTGGATATTAGGAAGTATTTCATTACTGAGACAGTGGTCAAACACTGGAACAGGCCTCCTAGAGAAGTTATTGGTGCCTCAAGCCCATCAGTGTTTAAGAGGCTTTTGGACAATGCCCTTAATAACTTTTTGTCAGCCCTGAAATAGTCAAGCAGTTGGATTGGGTGTTCATTGTAGGTCCCTCCCAACAGATATATTCTAGTCTAGTCTACTTTTTTTAAAATTGTCCTAAAGCCAAAATATTCTTATGAATATGTTTGCAGCTCAGAGTTGTTTTACACACTTGTGCAAACAAATAGCAGTTCTTTTTTTTTTTGCAAGCAGTTTGCTGCAAATGCTCATTTAGGGAATTCATTATTCACAACTCATGTTTTGATGTTTGTAATCACTCACCTACTTAGGCACTCAGATGCCACAATGATAATTAGGAAGATATTGTTTCTTTTCCCCAACTGGACGACCTAACATGAATAGACAGAAGTGGTGCCTCAGCAAATCACTGGGGCTCATTATTCTCTCAGGGAACATGTGGAGAAACAGAGGAAGATGAAGGTACTCTGAGGAAAGTAGAATTGTATGTTTGTTGGGTTTTCATATTTGTCTGCATTCTCAAATAAATTAAAACAAAATTTCAAAGTTTTTAAATTTCAAGAAATAGGTAAGAGCTGTTCAGATTATTTTCAACTATGTAATATTGGGGTTTTTTATTACTTCTAATTATAATCATGGAAAGTGTCAGCCAGGGTTTGGCTGTATAAGTACAGCTTTCCAAAATATCCAGACAACTCTAACACTTCTTCTGATTACCTGAAATCTCTCTGGAGAATGAAAATGTGTGATATATATTCTTCATTTTTTCACTTTAAATCATTAATACCCGTGCAGGTAAAAAAAATTTGTGAAGATAAATCTTGATTATTGATATCAGAATAGTTGTACTAGAGCTCCTAAAGCTTGCACTGTCAGATTTTTACAAATCTGCAGAATCCTAAAAGACAAATTGTTGTTCCTTTGCATAGGATACATGTGATGAAGAGGACAGAGTAATAACATATAGCTTTGGTGCTGTTCATTTTTTGGTCTAAGGGAGTGAAGAAGTTGATTTCTTATTCTAATAAATTAAATCTTTTTGTTTACTAAAGAAAATGTGGATATTTCTTCTTTCTGTTACCCAAAAGATCCTTCTTCCCCCAAGGAAGATAGCATTCCTAACCATGAAACAGACACATTTTTAAAGGAGTCTAAAAAGCCTCTTTTCATGTCCATGTTCTTTTTTGGATTTCTATTTTACTTTAGAAAATGCATCTATAACTCAATCCTCGTTTATGCTGATTTCTCACAGCATTGGTTAGGAGTTGCAAGTTGTAAATACCCTTCATAGAGTCTATTGTAGAACAGGGAGGTACACACTTGAGACACAGACAAACAAAAATACTTTATTCTCAAATAGTAAGGGCCTCCATACAGGAAACCCATGTGGTTTAATTATGATCTTTATTTCAGGGAAGGAACTTCGTACGGTATTCCTGGTTTACTGAGGTCTGATTTTGAAAGAAGGAAAGGATGTTCTTTTCAGAAGTGGAGAGGTAAGAGTGGATGTGTTATCAGAGCCATAAGCTATGTCATAAAAGCTGAATTTCTTCCATTCATTCCCCAGAACACTTCCAGTTTCAGCATTTATGAAGTTATTTTTGGAAAATACTTTTTTGCATTCATATACTAAAGATTTAAAAGAAAAAACAAACACTGGAAAATATTCTACTGAAGATGTTGGTTACTTTGGTCTAGCTGATGTTTCCAGGAAAGAATGCAAATTATGGCTGTATCTTAAAAACTGGATATTAGCAGTTTCTCTTTGAAAATTCTAGCTACAAATCTTTGTACAATTCTGACAATGTTTGCCTAACACCCTTATAATTTCAGTAATGTTGTGTCTTAGGTGCAGTACATAAGGGTCCTGTAGAGTGCTGCAGCTGATTCTTAGCAAGTCTTTTAAGAAAAAGAGCTTCATAATAACTGCAGTAATATTCATATTAGTGTAGAAATACTTATGCAGATATTTTTAGTCCTATTACGTGAAGAAACCTAAAATTACTTTTAGAAATTCTGTTAAAAAAAAGAAATCTTCAGTGACTTTTCAGTTTCTATAGTGACTCTTTGAGCTTAATTAAGCTGAAAATAATTTTCTGAAACTAGCTGGCTCATAGAGAACAAATCTGGTTTGGCATTTAAACCAGAATTCTAGTTCTTAATAAACTCTGAAATTAAAATGATGTAACAGGAAACAGTCTGGTCAAAACAGCTAATAGAAAGAGGTAAAACTAACTTTGAAAATATTTCTGAGGTTTTCTGCCTCCTTGGAAAAGGCAGTTGAAGTAGACTGTGTATGCTTTTGACATTCGGCGCATCCAGAATATTTGAGACAAACCCAGGAAGGCGGTGAGCCAGAGGAAGCATGAGGAAGAGCACATTCCCATCAGATCCAGTACATGTTCCTCTTCCTATGAAATCATAAAGACTAACTGAAGGAAATGCTTTTAATTGCACTAGCAATGATTTCTGGGCCTCTCCACAACAGGACTTAGTCTATTTTTTTTTTCTGGCAAGCAACCACTGGGCGACTTAGACAGAAAAAGGTGAGCAGTAGGAGAATTAACTGTTAGTGGTGCTTCTGAAGATGGCACTGAAAAGCTTTCAGGAAAATTAAGCTGTGAATTTTAATAGAGATGTATTGCATTTATTTTTGTTTGACAGCTTTAATGGACCACAGTAATACTGAAATTTAAAATTCTTAGAGTGTTTGTTTATCCAGTGTGTCCAACAGAACAAAGTAAAGAATAAAGGATAGTAATAGGAACACAGTGAGTTTTCATTTGATTTTAGTTTGTTACATATATGTGAATGTCAATCTCAAGGTAGCTCTGAACAGATCTAATCTTAGTGTCTGATTTAAACAGTCTCTTTTCTTTATGTTCCAGAGGAAATGTGTGTGGGTACCTTTCCACTCTAAAAGTCTTAGAAGAGCAGAGGCCAACGCGATCATTTTGGAAGAAGTCCGCTGTTGCCTTTTGCAATATTTCCACCCTGCCCCTCTTCTATAGACAAATAAAAATTATGCTAAATTTTTAGTCTATTTATCACTTTAATCTAGTTTCCTTTTGTTTGTAGCCTTGATTAAATGCAGTAATTCCTATCTATGCTTCTAAAATGAGTTTTCTAAAGTATTTTGTGAACTGTGTGCTCACATCTCACAGACACAGTCATGCACCACAGATTTGGAAACAAAACTAAACAATGTCCAAATTTCCAAGTGAGCTTTATATGAAGTTTACCATTACATAAAAGTATAGTTTGTAGAGAAAAGAAAAAAGTCAAAAACTATGTAAAAATTAGTGAGCAGTGTTGCACTACACAAACTATAATCAATTACATTATTTTTTGCCCAGATATAATTGCTTTAGCTATCTCTAATAAAATAAGAGTTCTCCACAGAGATAGTCAGAGACTGGTGTATGAACACAGTTACCATAAATTTTGCATGTGTCAATTTATTTTATTTGAGTAGGTTACAGACTGTGTCCTTATTTTCCTTTCTTACCTCTCTAACATCAGTATCACAGGGTGTAAATTCAGTCAGATCCCAGCTTATAATGGATGGAACACAATAAAATAAACAGAAGTGAGATTAAATAAAGCAAATGTCCAAATGATGCTATGGCAAACAAAAGACACAGGACTGATCCATAACTTCTCAAGAAATATAATTTAGAGAGTAAATGGAAAATAATATCTCTTGGATTCTCCCATGCCAAGGACATATAAATATAGTCAACTCAAAATTAGGGCTACTGTAATTGGGAATGAAAAAATGGAAGCTGGGCCAGAGAGGTCATGAGCAAGACATAAGTTTTCACAAATGTAGTCTTGTACTCTTTTACTACTCCATTTCATTTAACTTGCCAATAAATCAATGTATCCTGGATGACTGAAATGGTCCCGGGCATTGCTTTTAATCACTGTTCATCAATCCGCTTGTGTAGCACCAGGAAAGATAACCAAAGTTCACCTCTGAGCAGAGCACAGTGCTTGGTGACTGGATAACTCCAGACAATAAAGGAAGCAGAGAGTTAGAGCCAATCAACAGAAAACAATGAGGTGGAGGTAGCTGTTTTTCCACCCCTCTTCAGGGCAACTCTTCTAAAACAGACCTTAAAGAAAAGTTTTCTCCACTAAAACCCCAACCCCAGGATCCTTTGCAAGAATAAGCACCTGCCATTAATCTCTGATAGCACAAAGACCACTTTTCTTTCTTTTCTGAAGTAAGCTAGAAGCTGCTTTTGTGGGAGACAGCTTTAACTGCCTTCTCAGCTAAGCAGTTTCAGGCATTCGTTACATTCATTCATTCATTCATTCATTCATTCATTCATTCATTCATTCATTCACTCATCCACATTTTTTGCTCCTAAAATAACACCCTACCTAGACAAAAGATTCTGGGATATTCCTCTTCACCTATCTGCTCTTTGGAATGGATGACTAGCAGGTGAGTCAACAGAGGGCTAGTGCAAATGCCTGAAATGTGGACCCCACTTCCAACTGTTTAACTGAATACCCATCATCTCAAAACCTGGCTTGTTCAGTGACAGGTTCTCTTAGAGTATTCTCTTAAGAGTCTAAACTGCATCTAATTCACACCTCAAAGTCTCTGTTTATTTTAAGGCTCCGAAGAGGGATCTGGACAGGCTGGATTGATGAGCTGCAGCCAGTGGTATGAAGTTCGATAAGGTTAATGCCAAGTCCAGTATTTTGATACAACAACGCCACGCGTCACTAAAGGCTGAGGGAAGAGTAACTGGAAAGCAGCACAGCAGAAAAGGACCTGGAAGTGCTGTTGAACAGCTGCTGAACATGAGCCAGTGTGTGCCCAGGTGGCCAAGAAGGCCCACGTCATCCTGGCCTGCATCAGTAGTAGTGTGACCAGCAGAACCAGGGCAGTGACCATCCTGCAGTGACCATTGTCTCTGGTGAGGCCATGCCTTGAGTGCTGTGTCCAGTCCTGGCCCCTCACTACAAGAAAGGCATTGAGGTGCTGGAGCAAGTCCAGAGAAGAACAAGAAAGATGAAGGGTGTAGAGAGTGAGTTCTATGAGGAGAGGCTGAGGGAGCTGGGGGTGTTTGACCCTGAGAAAAGGAGGTTCAGGGGTGACCTTTGTGCTCTCTAGAACCACCTGAAGGAGGCTGTAGCCAGGCAGAGGTCAACCTCTTCTCCCAGGCAACCAGCGACAGGACAAGAGGAAATGGCCTCAAGCTGCCAAAGGGGAGGTTTAGGTTAAACATCAGGAAGTGTTTATTCACTGAAATGTTTGTTAAACTTTGGAATGGAATACCCAGGGAAGTGGTGGAGTCACCATCCCCAGAAGTGTTCAACAAATGACTGAACTTGGCATTTAGTGTTATCGTTTAGTTGGTCTGGTGGTATTTGTACAGAGGTTGAACTCGATGATCTCAGGGTTCTTTTCCAATCTTAACAAATTGATTCTATTCTAAAACACCAGTCTGGTGAGGACTTCCAGAAGGACTTCTGGTGTCCCTTCCAGAACATCTGGTGAGCAGATATATATATATATATATATATAATATATTTGTTAAAATACTGCATGGAAGTGAGGAGTAGTCAGGACTTGTGAGTTGAGCAGAAATATCTCTGTTCACATGAAAGTCATTCAAACAAATAGCTGCTGCTGTTCTATTATTCACAAGCATTGAGTTAAACTGGTGTCTGGCCAATAGTGTGAAAATAGCTGTAGTCTTCAGTGTGCTGTCTCATATACAAAAAATGTACATATACGAAGTGAATTTATTTAAATGCATTGGTCTCCATTTTTAGTCATTGCTATCACTATTTTGTGACAGCCATTTGTCACAAATAATTTAGCAGATGAGTATGTGTTCTCTCAGCCCTAACTGTAAAGGACACATTAAGATCTTGGTAATAGCCTATGTGCCACAATTTTTGGGAACAAATCCATGCCTATGCCATATTATATTAAACAGTGTTCCATTAATAATGTTATATAATTAGTCACACCAACTCTCATAATAAGTTACTACAGTTGTAACAGTAGAAATAGTTATGGAAAGGAGCCTTTCCTGACTTAAGAACATATTTTGGTTGCAGACAAAATGGTTAACTCCTAACTTGGACACCAGAATCATATCTTCGTTCCTATAAGCTGTCACATCTGGGAACAGTAAGCAAAGATTAACAGTTTCCTTAAAAAACTGTCCTAATTTAGAAAATTTGAAATTGGGAAAATAAAATTTTTAGAAAGATATGTTACAAGAGCTCTGAAAACTACCTATCCAAGGAAACTTCTAAAGAATTTTAAAATGTTCATTTTCCACAAGGGGACAGGAAACCTTTTAAAATCTGTACCCAAACAAACAAAGAAATGAAATGGAGAATTGTCAATAAAAGTTACCAAATGCTCATTCAGAGAGATTTGAACTTGCTTCTTGCATGTGGGAGGTAAAATCCCTTAAAGGTTGCTGTGAGGAAGTGCCTAACTTTCTTGAGCTTCTGAAGGTGAGGAACATTTCCTGACAAAAGTTCACCTGAAATAGTTAGACATTCATTCAAAAAATTGACCGTGTTGCTCAGCAATTCCCAAACAAAAAAAGGCCTTGTTTGAGCTGAGCCTGAATCCCTGAGTATAGTAGAAAAGCACCATTTACTGCTGAGATGCAAAAAAGCATGTAAAATCTCAGTGACTTATCCTGACGAAGATGACAGCATTAACAAAGAAGAACACACTATATTATACACCATTGTCGCCTTATTCTTCAGGAAAGTCCCATAAAGATGTCAAAAAATTACTAAGACTACTAGGAAAAGGGAATCTGCAATTATTAATAAGGAGATTTGGGGTATTTTTACTAATATTTCTTGATCTTCTTCCAATATTTTCCTTGCAGGAGAGTAGGACATTAGTGAAAACCAGTTAATGCTTCCATTCTATAGCAGCATGATAGACCCAGAAAAATGCAGATTTGTATTGGAGAGTGACAGCATGTAGAGGCTAGCAATGTTCTCAAAGAATTGGTGAGGCAAATGAAGAGTGAGAAATGGATGGCAGCAAATTCCAGACCCATGTCATACATTTGTGCCAACGGTGATCACCAGTTATCCTTTTATTTCCAATCGAACATTGATCTCCCCTAAATTCTCCCTGAAAATATTTAGGCATAATGTACTGGGGTTTATTACGAATTTATGTTTCCGTTTAACTAAACATGTTAATTCAGGAAATGTACAGAAATTTTTCAGAATTCTAAGTTTTCTGTACTTGCTACAATGGAAGAACAGTATCCAGAGGGAGAGGCTAATCCTGGGATACTGGTGTTTACCACCTGTACATGTAAATCAATGTATTATATAAAGCCAAAAGTGAATAATTGTTCCTGTCATTTTGATGTTTTAAAGATTGTTCACAGGAATTTGGCAACTCTTATTTGACTTCAGCAACATTTAACCATAGCAAGGCTACTCTGAGAGAGGAACCTGGGCAAAAGCAGTGGGATATAAACCTCTATCCAATTGGGTTTTGAGACTACTAGTATTTATAGAAAACTAGCTTTTCTTTGTTTCTTTGTCTTGGTCTTCTGGAAAAAGAAAAGAAGCCTTGATAATGTTAAATTGCACTAGAAGGAGTCTGAATTGTCAGATAAGATACTGCATTATGGTGGTTGCTTCTGTAGTAAATAAAATAATAGTATTCATGTAGACTCATTGTTTTCTGAAATGCTTGCACTGTGGCACCATGAAAAAAAAGGGGAAACCCAGCTGAGAAGTGAAGGCTCACGATATGTCTGTACTCACTCAGCTGTTCTTTCTCTAATGCCTGCCCTAAGAAAATATGTTCTTTTATTCCTATCTTCACTTGTAGATGTTCAATATTTAGTGACAATATAATGAACATCATACATTACAGACCAGCAGCCACGTATGGTGCTGGAGAGCTCGGCTGAGGTTTATTCCCCAAGGACTTTGACTGACCACTCTGCTAGCACTAACAAATGGTGGCATATTTTTGTGACTGGGATTTCAGTCCTTGTGGGGCCAATCTAAGAACAGTAAACTAATTTTAACAAGTGACCTAAGTTACATTTGAATTCAGTCCTCCAGAAAAGTAAATACCAGAACATTAAATTGCACCAGAATTTAGTCTGTAAGGTGGGTTCTCAATGACTGACTGATGATCAAAATCTAATTAGTCTGTTTAGTGAGCCTAGCATGTTTCATTTTGTTTGTTAAATCATTAAATTATACCTCAAATATTCTGCACTCCTGCAGTATGCCTTTTGAGCCCAGTACTGCTGTAGTTTGAGTAACCATTCTCGCTAGACTTTGCTTAATAGACCTTATATTTTATGTTTTGAATGAACAACTCATACAGGGTTGAGCCAAGGGCTTAATCACTCTTAATACAATAAAGCAGCACTTTAAAATATTATTAACCTCATCTGTCTAGATTTGGAACTAATAGACCATTGTGTGTGTATTGTCTTTATCCCTGCCAGTTATGTACATATTTATTAATCCACTCTTCCAGAGGAAAAATTTCTAAAGGAAAACCAACAGTAACCTTCAAGTGAGCGGGCACAGGTTAGAAGGGCACTAATTAAATGTCAGACTTGACAGATTAAAATTATGAAATTTAAAATCACCGTGGAGCTCTTTGTCATTGTCAAATTAGGAGTCAGTGTGATGAGGAGCATGGAAGTGAATGGTTTAATGGATTGAATGGGAATGTGGCTTAGCAGCAGCCTTTTCTTGAATTCAGATCAGCCTGTAGTTCAGATCAAAGGCTGCTAGTTCAATTTCACATTCAAAAAGAGTTGTAGCTTACCTGCATCAGTAATAGATGTGTATATATGTATGTAGGCTTAAAAGAAAAAAAAAGGAAAAAAAATTGCAGACAAATACTTTTCATGAAAAATAATTTTTGGAGATTATTTATATATTTAGATTAGGATAGCAACATCATTTTTCCATTATTTGGTTATGATGATTTTAATGAGATTTTAAAGTCAAGGTGTTCATGAACTGCTCATTATTTTCTTTAGAAAGGAAATTTTCTGCTTAGAAAAGTGAAAGATGGGGAATGCTTAGTTCTGGATAGGCTATGTTAAAGGAAAGAAGGCCAAATTCAAGTGAGCAGGCCACATCCTGACAATACTTGTACTAGCAGACATTGGCAAAATGCTGCTGATTTCAACAGCGTTTGCACCATGAATTGTATTGAATAAAATGAAAAAGAGAACAAATAAAATGTCATGGATAAAAACACTGATTATATGTAAGTTTGCTTTATGGAGAAATGCACTTAAATTGTTGACATTGTTAGAAGTTTCATTTGCACACACACATATATATGCACAGATGTACATGCCTAAATATTTATATACGTAAAAGTGTATGCAATGTCTTACAGACCTCAGTCATAGAAAATCTAGTGATCTGCCTTGTGTAAATTAAATCAATAATGTATGAAATTAAAATATTTCCCCTTATTTGATCATTATTTTTATGTTCATAAAATTTGCAATAATCCTCAACTCCTTTCTTAAACAAATCAGAAAATTATTACATTGCCATTCTGAAACAACTTCCAATGCAGGAACCTTCATTCAAACATGGTTTTGAATGATATAGGAGATACTGTACAACAGCAACTGAAATCAATAGGATTGGTTTTTAAACAGGATTTGGTAGTTATTTAAACTAGTAGGAAGTCTTTTAAACCATTGGGAATCTTTCTATTGAACTCAAAAGATGTTGGATCAAAGCTGAGTTCTTTAATCAATATATCTAAATTTACATTACAAAAAGCATCAATAAAAATGTCAAGCCATTAATCGCATTCATAATGTTTGGGTTTTTTCTTGAGACAAGCGATACATTATGACAAAATTATGCCAGGTAACTCTTGTCCCATGATCCAGTTTCATCCAGGCACTGTTTAAGACATCTGACAGAGCTGGCATCTTCAATTCAAATGCTGATTTGTAGTAAGATGTCTTTAGCATACTGTAAACCCCACAATCAAGGCATCTACCTCCTACAACAATGTGCACATGCATTGAACAGGGAGACAAGACTGAATGTGAGACTACAAAAGCATTTCTGGGGAACTGTGCCTGATACCTTCATGTGAGATGATTCAAATGCAATCCTATCAGATCTCAGATAAATCACTAATCTGCCATGATCACTGACACCCCAGGCAGACACAGCAGTTCTTCAGCCATCACTCTGAGAAAATTTCCTTAATTCACAAGCTTTATACAGGATTCTAATCTTTCCTGACCGTGGTCAAAGAGACAAAAAGAGCCACATCACAATTTTTCAATATTCTTAACAAAAAGAGGGATGTAGAACAGTTACATAGCATCCCAAAAAAAAAAAAAAAATTTCTGGAAAAAAAGAGAGACATCTTCTAGTGCCACCAAAACCAAAATGAGACACCCTACATATTTCACCTACTGGAGTGATATTGCTCCAAAGAAGATGCTTTGGAAATAATAGTATATCTCACCAAGCATTAAAGGACTAAAATTATTGTAGGAAAAAAAGTGCATGTACTATTTCTTCCCTATCCTGCATTTACAGTATCCATGCAAATCAAACACATGGATTTCTAACTACAATACAAACAGAAATTCCCAGAAAAGGGGAGGAAAATAATTTAGGCTAATCTGAATCAGACAGTCTGGAAAACTGCTCTTGGATTTTATGGATGATATCATAAAGGCCCAAAATAGTGCTATGATTTGATAATAAAAATAACTATAAACCAACCAAACAAAACGAAATTAAATTAAACCAGATTAAACTAAGACAGAATCTAGTGGAAGACCTGGTAAACTCCCATTGTGTGGCTTCCACCACTGACCCTTAAACTGTACACTCTTTCAGTTGCAAAGTCACTTGCAAACAAATCTGTTGGGAGAGGAAGTCACTAAGCATAGGCACCCAAGAGAACATTTTAAAGCAAGAGATAAACAACTTCTATAAAACCATATTCAAGCAGTTTATCTCAGGAACAAGAAACTCTGTGGGGGTTTTACATAAGTATTCCAATCTCTTCTACCATCTGAGTTGACCCATGTTAACGGTTTTCTTAGAGGTATCAAAGGATATTGAATTTTTCTGTAAAACGTTAGTCAGCATTGTCACTTTTTGGCATGGGAACAAGTACGGCATGAATGAAAGAATAAAGCATACAACTGAGAAGTCATTTAGTTCTGTCATGGATTCTATTAACTGCACAATAAATTAGCAGTTTCTTGTGTTTCTGCATGAGCAAATAACCATTGCCAATACTGACCACTAATTTTCCAGTAGCCACTGAGTATCTTCGCTTTAAACTTCAATGAGAATTTCTTCTCTTGTAAGAAATGGTTTCAAGTTTTGCAAAGAAAGCAGATACTTCCACATTTAAGACAGACACTTCTACATTTATATCCACATGAAGTTCATAAAATTACCAGTCATTCTAAAGAGGTTATGATGCCAAATAAGTGACATTTATAAAAGGCCTTTTCCTCATTTTTTCTCTTTTATGAGCACTTCCTAAATTATTTAAAAAATGCCAGTGATTCCTCTTGAGTTCAAAACTTTCATTTGCCAGAGTCATACATTATTTATCCATTCCAAAATATCACAATGACATACATTTTCAGTACATTATCTTATCAAGGGGTGCAAGTCACTTAGAAGAAAAAACCTTTAGTGCTGCTTTATTTTAAAAGGATCTGATTAATCCCTTCCTGAGAAAAGTCCTCTAAATTGTACAGCTGCATATGAGCAGCCCCACCAATAGTAGATCTTGGCAGGAAGCTCAGAGAAGATGCAGGTGGGCTCAGCCAGTGCAGGAGATATCCAGACAGTGTCTGCTCCTGTGGGACGGCTTGGTGAATTTTTCTCTTTTTCTGGAGCTTCCCCAGGAGAGACCAAGCCATTGCATGGTCCTTTACTCAGACCCCCAGCCAAGGAGGTGCAGTTGGGGTGTGTGTCAGCACAGGTCAGGCTGCTGGGCTGGTCTGTGCAGCTCCACCCAGGTAGATAAGCCTAAAGCCACTCATCCTGTGTGCCATGTTCTGCAACTCTTTTGAAAATATTGGCAATTCTGTGTAGTGTTAAAACCTCCTTTATTTTTCAGTATTTTTCCTTACTTTCCAGATTCCCACATTGGAATCCATTTTATTTGTTGCCAGTCTTTGAGTTTAGGGAACACTGGTCTTGGTTTCTGGGTTTGCTTGGCCACTTGAGAGTTGCATGGACCTATCTCTCTTTATGCACTTCATCTGTAAAAGTACTTGACATGACCCTGTTGGGCCAGGGAAGAAACACAAACCTGTGAAATTACTCTGGATGGCTGACCACGAGGTCATTAACCCAACCAATGTCTTTTAGGTGGTTAGAAGGAGAAAAGGACCATGAAAAGAGGCATCCCATGTGCAAAAATACAACCAGTAAAACTGAGGGTGGGGGTTTGGAGGAAATAGGTCACAAAAGTATGTATGGTCATCCCTTTTGACTTACACACAAGTTTCTTGTGGTGGATGGGTAATGCAGAAAGACATATTTTGGTGAACAACACAGCTAACAGAGTCTAGATTCCTGCAGATTTGTGAAACAACAGATCTATTAGTTGGCTATAAAGGCTGAGTGGAGCTTTTCCTATAGCTGGAACATTCACAATATTCCTCTTTTGCTCAGAGTCTGGTGTCTAAGAACTGAGTTTTTCTCTAAGTGGTGTCTCTGGAAAGATTTTTCTCCTCTATATATCTATTTTATTCAAACTTTGAAGAAATTAGAATCTCTCAGATCTTTTCCCTCCTGCCAGCTATGACTGAAATTGGCTAGAGCTTCCAAAGTTATTAAGGAGACACACATATAAAGAAAGAAGTGCACACACTATAATTGCATAAACTGCTGTATGACAGAGACCAAACATCATAACCATGGCCCAGAATGGATAAAAGGTTTTCTTCCCAGTGAATAGAGGTTGAAGGAATATGTTTGTCATGCAAAATTACCCTCTCAAGACATACTCACGAGAGGTGCAGAACCAGCTGGGTTCCATGCCTTCACCAGCCATATCAACATAGCATAGCAGGGCACTTAGTCCTTTTGGCATGCAGCAAGTGCATCCTGCCAATTACATTTGGCAGCTGCCACTGGATTCAACCTTGATAAAGAATAACAGACAACCTGACTCAGGGAATTGCTGGTTGGACATGGTGACGTTTCCTTTAGGTGATCTGAGCGAAGCAGGTACACAGTTTGCTTTTGTGTCATCTCACAAATTGGGGAACAACCTGCAGCACCTGTGCAACATGCAGATCATTGAAGTACAGTTCTCAGTTCTGGGTAATATTTCACAGCCAGCAGCAGGGTTGTGCTGGCATTGAGGCTGCTAGGGACACTTTCAATCTGTGAAAACAGGTGCATCTGTGGGAGTAGTGCAGCAAATTTTCTTTGTACTGGAATAGAACACTGGGAACTTGTAGGGAGACTCTACAAGTATCAGAGCTATCAGAGAGATCAGGAGGTAAGTAGTATCTGATTTAGTTTCTCTCTAGCTTGTGAAGCTTTTTGAAGGAAAAGTATAGGATTTTTTAAGTGATACTCTCACAGGTGGTAGTAGTCCCACAAAAGTCATTGGCCACCAATTGGCACTAATTACATGAATGGGAAATCATTATTTTAATTCAGAAGTCTAGAAAGTAGTGTTCAGGAGTGAAGAGTGCTGGTGGTCACTCTTTTCAGCCATCCTGAAAATGGTCAGCACTTCCAGCAAGATGCTTGCTCTCCCCTCACTTACTGTAGGGAAGGTCATTGGGACTAGCTTGTAAATGCTACAACAGTCTGTTCAAGCAAACACAACCTGCAGCAAAATGTGGATTGTCACATGAATTCCTGCTTGGCAGAAGCCAGGAGCTGTTCTACAGAAAAGCATTGGCAAGAGCTATACAAATAGTAACATCCAGCATTGTTGCACCAAAAGAGAATGCTTGCCCAAATGAAAACATAAGGCCAGAAGGAAACACCTGGGTCACCAAGTGTCCCCTGAGATCTCAGACAGTGCATTGTATAATCACTTGCATATATGTATTGAGTTCCCCCTACTCCCAACAGAGACTTTTCCTGAAATTGAATGTTTCACGATAATGCGTGCAAGTGCTGAACAATCAGGTACTAAAACTGTTTGCTTAAGAGTCTGTATTAAAGCATGATGATGAAGAGGTCAAGTAAGATTTGTTATCATGATTTTTAAACTGTCATTCAGATGGTTTCTAATTTAGGACAAAAGTGATCGAATAGGAAGTCATCCATAAATTTAAAGTAATTGCTCTCACTACGTTGGAAAAATCTAGCAGCAGATTGTTGTAAACCCTTAAAAATCAAAGAGGTAGAGATACAGCCACAAAAACAATCTGTAAATTTGTAATCATATATTCTTAAGGAGCTGTTTATCACTACAGAAAAATAGACATTGCTCACTAAAACAGGAAAATTAATCAGACAGCATTAATTCTAGTACTGTAGCTGTTAATGAAGATTAATCTGTATAACCACACTTCTGGTTATGGGGTAGAGTATTTTTCCCTTTTTTAGAGGCTAATTTGCTGGTTTCAATAGACACTACATATTCAACCATAAACAAGGTGAAACAGATATCCAGTGAGTGTCAGAGAAATCTGGCAAAAATTATTACATTAGAAAAGGAAGTGGAGCTAGATGAAATGTTTTCCAAAGTTTAAAAATACAAGATAGCACTTTCCAAGCAGTACCAAATAAACTTGGAGCTTAGAACCTGATGAAAGTTTATTGGAATTCACGTGTCTGTCTCTTTTTGGCAGAAAGGAAAGTAAAATTGCACAAATTAATCCCTTACCAGCATTTACCTCAGAAACTTGAATATTTTTTAAATGTCGTACCATTGTGAATGATTCAATATTTTGAAAATAGAGAAGAAAAGAAAAATAAAGTCAATATTACAAGACGTGTTTGTACAGTCCATTCTCTGTGTCTGATATCATACACCAAACACGAGAACCTTTTCTTGCATGTATCATTCCTATAAATTAAGATATGATATTTCATCTGCAAAATGAATTGCAATTTCAGTCTGCATCCCAAGGCCCAAATGTGACAAAAAACCAAGTAGCCAGACTTACTAGCAGGCCTGGTGAATCATGTTGGTTATAAGAGATCATGTATTACTTTTATCCATCTATTCATCTGTTCTGTGTATAAATAAAGCCTGTAATCCCTTTAAATAGATCTTTGTACTGGATTGCTTTACAGAAGCCCTAAAAAAATGATGAAAAAATAGTACATATGAAAACAAACTGTCTTTACTTATGTGCTCCCTTAACAATGTTATAAAACACTATAAAAATCCAGAAATCAGTGTGAAATAATTTATTCTGACTTCTTTGAGAGTGATGTGATGTTTGGACACTATTTTCAGTGACAGCAAGCCAGGACATTTTCATATTGTGAGTCTAATCCCTGTAATTAATTACTGGGGTGTTTTATTATTGCCTTGATCTAACTGAATGACTTTAAGGAGATAAAAATTCTGTGGCTCCATTAATAATATACAGAGACACAGATGATATGGAATGCACCTCATCTTAGTTCCATCAGTCTAGATATCTAAAATTTAGATTAATTCTCCTAACAAGTCATCCAAGTTCCACTCTAGAAATGAATTAGAAAAGCAGCTCTTCTAACGGTGGTGATTACCACCTATTTCAGAGAGGGTGAGTTGTTCCTGCCTCCAGTTATCTCCTTCATGTCCTGATGCAGCCATGCATGCAGGTAAGGAGGGTGTTACCTCCCTGGTAACCCATGGTGGGCGGGTATGAGGTGGCTCACCTAGGGCACAAGCAGCAGATGAGTGACAAAGGAATGAGGGAGCATGAGCCCCAGCCAGGGGCTGCTCAGGGGAGCAAGCTGGTCACCACACAGCAGAGAGACTGGACACGTGAGGAGGCTCCAGGTGTGTCCATGCACCAGGTGTTCCCAGGGTGCTCCTAGGGTGGATTTACCTAAATGAGTAGCTGATCTGAAAATAGTTGTTGTATAGCTTCAAACTACAGATACTTAAATTTAGGTGTCCACTCAAAGGTCACTGTGTGTGAGCTGCCTTTATAGCACAAGGGGGCTATAGGACCTTTTGGTCTAGATTTAGTTGCTTAGACACAGGTAGGTAATTAGTGCTGGCTGACCTCTCCTGGATTATAAAAACAGATGTAATAGATATAAGACATGTGCTCCTTACACCTTTCTGGACCAGCAGGTAAAGGTCACCTGGGGTAAACTGGGACAACCCAGCTGCCACCAGATGATTGTTTGTGGGCATATGAATGAAATGCTAAAGCTTCATGAGTTAAAATGCACACTTAGGAACATGTTTCCCATGTAGACACCAATACATGAAGACAGATCCTCATCTGAGCTCTGAATCTCATTCTGAGGGCCCCGTGCAAAAATCTCATACACCCTCAGACACCTCAAATACCCTGGGCACCCATGGGCAGGCCAGTGAACAGAGCTTTCTGTGTCTGATTGCAGAGATTTTCATCCCAGGAGCATTGGTGAGATGTGAGGCAGACCTCTGGAAAAGGTTATAAACAGTAGAGACTACACAGGCATGGCAGTTCTGTTTGAGAAACTTGTGTTGCCAGCACTTTGCAAAATGTAATTACACCATATCCATATGCTTTAGCAGAGAATCAGGGGACCACTACTGCGCTCTGAAGGACAGTCTTACATCTTTAATCGTTCTGAGATGTCGGCATTAATGACCTGTCTTCTAATCAAGGATGCTATGGTACTGCATTTCACACATAAAACCCAAGTGTACAAATTCATTCAGCTGACTTTAATTTGAAATATGAGCATTAGCAGTTGTACAAATTGTTACAGACTTATCATTTTTATGATGTGTCTGTTGGTATGGCCAATATTTTTTTTGCTTCATCACCTACACTTAAATCTTCCTTGCCTTTGGATGCTGTGCATGTGCAATGTGTAATAAAGAAACTGAATTACCTCTCACCCCTGGAGAAGGTGATCCCTGAGAATCTGCACAGTGGCTATTGGTAGGCAGTACACATGATTTGCATTGTCGCTGCCTGCACCCTGCTTGACCTACATATGAATACTGCAATTCACCTAATCCCTCTTGCTTGCCCAAACAGCTCCAATATAAAAAAGTATGATAATTGCTGCTGCTACCTGTCACAGGCATAGCATCATACCATAATACTCATGAGAGTTTGTGCAAAATGCTGATCAACTGGCAAGAAAATTAAAGAGTTAATAAAATTAGAACCATGATTTTTCACTACCTGAAGATGTAAGAAATAAAGGAGAGATTTTCTTTTGGCAATAAATCAGCTCCCACCCTCCTTTTGTTTGTTATTACAGTCATGGTTCAAAGCCCTCTACAAAAACAAGGTCCCACTTTATTATAGGACAGTCAGGTTCAGAGCACAGCTTGCAATAAAGAAATTAGCAAACCAGAAGCTGCAATTCTGTAAAAACACTCAAAAACGAAGAGGATTTAAAGTGACAAGATCCAATTAAATTTAATTACCCAAGCTGTATTTTCATTTTAACTGACACTTTTTATTAAGGAGCCACATGCACTAAAGCTAGAAACCTGGGCCAAATTGCATCCCAGTAATACAGTTATCTTATGCAAAATTCTTAGTATCTAATTTTCTAAAATGAAATTAGAGACATGGGGTTTGTAAAAGGTTCTCTTTGTCTGATACTATAAGATGCTGTTTGCAATGTACCTACACTACTGTATATCTATGCTACAGTAACACCTGATGTACCTAATAAAACTTATTATTGTGAAAGAGTTTTAGTACACCTTTATTATTTTTTTAATATGGAAGTATTTACTATAAGCCAGGGATTTACCCATGTCAGTATAAATCAGAGATTAAACATCAAGGTTAACAACTTCAAATCTAAAACTCTTGAAAACTGAAGCATAAAGTCTGTGACTTTGACAAGAGAAAATTCTTTTTGAATCTTTTAATTTTAGGCTTAAACAGGCCTATAAATCTGGACCAAATGCGTTCATGGACCAAATGCATGCAGGTTTTACTGTCTTTTTTTTTTTTGTCCCTATGGCAGAAAATCTCAAAGAAGGGCTGCAGAGAACAAACCACTGCAAGACACTAAGTTGTTTCCATTTTTCTGATTTTAAAAAATATGTATCAAAAATTTAGAAAAAATAAATTGAAAAGCAGCTGATGACTCATTAAACTAATAAGAAAACAAGAGAAGGGACACATCTATTTAAGAAGGTCAAGCCAGTGGGAACAGCCTACCTTGAGGCCTTTAGCATGAGGCTTTAACAAACACGTGAGATTGCACAGTGGCCCTTCCCTCCCAAGGGTTGAGCAGGATGTGCCTTTGGAGGCTGTGAGTGGAAATATCACTGGAGTCAGCACCTCAGTGCCACCATCGTGCCCACAGGCAGCCCTCACAAGGAGTAGCATTAACACTCCCCCAGGAGCAGGGGAAATGGGGGAGCACACTCTGCTCCTCTCCCTTTCCTTGGCTGGATCATCATTCCGGAGAGGAGAGGAGAGGAGAGGAGAGGAGAGGAGAGGAGAGGAGAGGAGAGGAGAGGAGAGGAGAGGAGAGGAGAGGAGAGGAGAGGAGAGGAGAGGAGAGGAGAGGAGAGGAGAGGAGAGGAGAGGAGAGGAGAGGAGAGGAGAGGAGAGGAGAGGAGAGGAGAGGAGAGGAGAGGAGAGGAGAGGAGAGGAGAGGAGAGGAGAGGAGAGGAGAGGAGAGATTCTGGACTGCCAGGTTTCAGAGGAAAAGTGCTTCCCCACATGAGCTGTCTCCTTTACAGGTATGCATATGGCATTACCAAGAGCATTACCACAAAATGCATTTGAGAAAGTGAAGCTGGCTTCCTTTTCTGTCAAGTACTGCTGCTAAAAATCTCAGGTTTCTGAGCGGAAGAGGGCTGTGGCTTTGTTTTGGTAAGGGAGAAAGGAGAGAAAGAGACTGGGATAGAGTCCCAGTCTCTTTTATTTTTAAAGTGTGAAAATAAAGGATGCAATTACCTCATGGGAGTAAATTCAGAGCCAAAAAATGATCTGTAAACTATTTTGAGAGTGGAATGAGGTGTAGCCAAAGTTGCATGGTTCTCCATGCAAAGTTTCAGTATCATTCCCCTTTATAATTTTTCAGTTTAATTTCCTGTGAAAACAGTAAAGAATGTGGGTATTAACACCTACCAGACCAAACAAGGTGGCAGACCTGTTGCAGTAAGCCCAGGAGTGTCACAAAGATGATCAGATGGCTGGAACACCTCTGCTGTGAAGTCAGGCTGAGAGTTGGAGTTCTTCAGACTGGAGAAGAGAAGGCTCTGGGAGACAACATTCTTCTCGTACCTAAAGGGGGTTCACATAAAAGCTGGAGATGGAATTTTAAAAGGGCATGTATTGATACAACAGATATTGAACTGAGAGAGTTCTAAACCTACCTGCTTAGATTAGATATAAGGGAAAAATTCTTTACCATAAAGGCATTGAGGCATTGGAAAAGTTTCCCAGAGAGGCTGTGGGTGTCCCATCCCTGAAAGTGGTAAAGGCCAGGTTTGATGAGGCTTTGAGCAACCTGGTCTAGTGGAAGGCATGATTCTCTGATGCTGTTAATACCTTAGTGTTCTCTTCTACTCACATTAGGCCAGAGGAGTAGAGTTACCATAAGAATTGCATCATCTATTTTAACAACTTTATATTAAATAGCACATTTGAAAAAAAGCAGAGCCGCACACATATTCCCCCCCAAAGTGAATAGTTTCCTTGATGCAATAATGTCCTATGAGTATGTTATGGGGATTGGAATGAATTGGAATGAATTGAAATGACAGTTTCACACTGTCACTTTCATCTTGCCTCTGTGCACAATGGCCACAAAGCCCAGTGGTCGAGTAGTTCATCAGTGGTTCTTCAGTGAGAAGAACTCGTAACCTCTTACACGACATTTTATCCTGTAAAGGACACTAGACCAAAGGAAAATGGTGCCATAAAGAAAATAAATCCCAATTTTCATGAGCTACTCTGGCTGTGTTCCTATACTTGAATTTTAAATGTTTAGGCCTAAGATTGGTTTCCCTTGGAGAAAAAAGAAATTTATGTGCCCATATATTCCAAATATGAGTATTCACAGCTAATTTAACAAACCTCTTCCCCCAGTAATAGAAATATAGCGATGGTCAGAAAAATTTCAGTGAAGAGCCACAGAGCTCACACAGGTAAGTTAGCTGATGGTGCTAAGGGGACCATACAGTTAGCACCTGTGCTGTCTGCCTCTTACCTCCTATCCTGAATAGCTGTTATACACTCCTAAGGGCTGCCTAGAGTCCAGAGAAAGTTTCAAAATGTCCTTCAGCATGACTCTGCTGGATTCAGTAACAAACCCCAAAACCACCACACGATGTGTACATCAAAGGTTCTTTGTCAAACACATTCCTTTCCTTCCTCCTTTCCCATCAAAAATAATGAGGAAAGAAACTGTTTAAAGAAGAATGCAAACAGATCACTGTAAAAATTTTTTTTTAGAGTCAAATCCCCACTTAGTGTGGCTAAGCCCACTTCCTATGCATGGTTATGAACTGTATGTGAACTCACTTGTGCCTCATGCCCACGTTTGTGTGACCCCAGTTCCTCTGAGATACACCTCCACAGTGCATCGTAGGACAGTTGGGCAATGGGGCAGAGTCTTCACCTTCCTGGGGTAAATTCACTTTCATTCAGCTCTCAAATCCCAGGAACCCTGAGCAAAATGTGATTGGCCTCTCTCTGTCCAGGCAATACAGAAATTCAAACACAGGATACATCAATTCAGTTGTTAATTATAAAAAGACTACAAACATGAGTAATTTTGACACATGATTCCTTCTAAAGATAAATTGTTATAGTCTACCCTCAGTAGCCCTTTGCCGTAAACAAGACAGCCTACCTCAGATCCTTGGAAGCCCAGTCCTACTCCTGAGAAGGACAGGGGATGTGCTCACAGTGATGTCAGTGGGTATCTGGGGTGTCAGCTTCACATTCAGAGAGTAATAAAGACAAATAGAATCCGATTAACATTCAAGATGACTAACTGTAAAATACCTTCTGCTTTACTACCAGTCTTTTCTAAAAGAAGCAATAATGCAAAAACAAACAAAAAACTGTTTTCCTTACATAAAGTATTAATTTTTCTAACCTTTTTATCATTTTCTTATTGTTTCTGTCACTTTGGATATGTTTCCACCTTCAAACAGGCATTAAATATGAACATTATAGGACATATAGGATAACTAAAAAGCTTCTTGTTCTTCCAGTTGAGGGATATTTACTGATATGATAAACCAGTTTAATCAAGATATCAAACGTCAAGCAGACTGTGAGGAAAAAAAAGGACAAACTATTATACAAGTCATGTACATATTAATTTTTTAACTTCTAATTACCTGCTGAAAGACAATTTCTTATATTACCATTCAAAATCCATTAAAGTCACCCATTTAAGAACTATGCCTCAAGAAAAAAAAATCTGAATTTAGCCCATAGCCACATATTTGTTTAGAAGGCTGAATGACTGCAGGGGAAAAGCCCACCCAGCATCCAGTCACAGGCATGTGTTGAGTGGCTCCAAAGCCACTTTGGGGTGAGCAAACAAATCGTGTAATTCTATCGTGTGCTGATTCAAAAGTAAATGCTGAGCAGACTCAGTGGGCTCTGTCTGGCTGTGGAGGGTGTCTCGTTTCTAGCACCAGGGAGAATTAACAGGTTTGTAGTCATTTCCATGCTAGTCTGTAGAAACAACTATAGAAGTCTATGGAAGGTATTCATTAAGATTGAAAATGGGGGAAACAGCTTCTCTTGGATGAATGAAAATATGTCGTTTAGCTGGCTGGTAAGCCTTGCTCATAAGTTCTGAGTTAAATCAGTCTTCAGATTTGATGTCAGGAGAATATTTCCCCAAGTTCCAGGCCTGGCTGTGCTTGCTGGGAGGCTCTTCTTTCTCCATGGCATAATCTAGGAGGATTTTTAACATGTCCCAAGCCATCAAAGGATTCTGGAATTTGATGACGGTCTTGGTCTCTCCTGCTCTCTACATGAGATGCACTTTTTTGTGAAGCTTCATCATTTCCTAAAGAACTAGGTCTGCACTGAGATGCTGAAAGTGGCAACAGAATCAAAGCTTCCATTCATGTCTCAGGCTGGGTCTCACATTTCAAACATAGAACATGACAATTTAGTTTTGCTATTGTTTGTGTTCTGCTTCATTAATCTCCATGACAAACTTCAGTCTCCAAGCTGATCACCTTGTATCTACAAATTTTATTGCATCTGTATATTCATGCATGCATGTAGAATCAGTCAGAATAAAAAATATACACAAAGTTAGTGTGACTAAAGAGTGCTGGAAGAAGGTCTAAACAAATGCCAACAGTTCATCAAGCAAAGCAGGACTGGGAGAAAATCCAGAGACACCATTTGTGCGCCTGGTTAAGCTGTATTGTTATGCTCTGTCCTCCTTTAGTACACCCCCACCTTTTGTACTAATCTTCCCTACATCTGCTGCCAGCCAGGCCAAGCTCAAACAGCAGTGTCAATTCCAGGGTCAGAGAGGTCAACGGTGACACCCGATTTAAGTGTTATTCACTCTGATGCTGTGACAAGACAGATACAGCGTGGCCTGACTAAAGTGATGTATGTTAAATTTGTTGCAAATTACTGGCATGATGGATCTATTGATGACCCATTCCAGCTGTCAGGATGTCTCTATCAGTCTCTCAGTTACGCTTTCTCCTGCTGCTCAGCCCCATCCCCCTCTGACTGCTCCCATCAAGCACAGGGTTGCTTCATAGTCCCTGAGAAACTCAGGGTGCAGAGCACAGGGAAACAGAGCATCAGCATCTGCTTGAACCTGAGGAGCGTTGAAAGTCAACTCGTGAGGGATAAAAGTTTGGCGGTTTATAGACTTGAGTCATTGCGCAAGTTTGCATCATCTTAAGATCTATTTGAAAAACATTTGTTAATAATAGGTTTTCAAGTTAATTCCTGTTTTCATGCAAAGTGTTGAAAACACAACAATTTCAGCTGTTGCTTGAAGTATCTCGCTCATGTGAGAAATTCTCTGAGGGGGAACAAGTCCTCCTTTTATCTTTTGCTCTCAAGCAGAGAGATAACTGACCCATGTTCTCTAGAGTAGAAAATGGAAGAGCAGCGAAAGGCAGACAGAGACTACTCAGAATGTTCCCTTCCTACTGCTCCCTTCCTTTCATAGAGAAGCAATATCCAACTTCTCTGGCAAGTACTGGTACTATGGCCATGGGAGGAAAGGACAGGAGCCACTTCAGAGCAGGCTCCTTGAAGAATCCCAGCTTTCCTGCTGCCCAGGGTGGCTGAGACTCTCCAGTTTGTGCCCTGTGGGAAACAAGACGTGTGTGGGAAGCCAGGTCTGACTTTTGTCTTTGCCATGCTGGGGTCTGAGAAAGGCACAGAAATCTGATCTAGTGAAATTGAGTGAAACTGATGGAAACCAAACTGTCTTAAGTATAATAGATCATTTCTACTTTCAAACCAATGTCTGTCCTAGAAGTGCCTGCTCCTGGGCAGGTGCAGTGATTACAGAGGTACAGCCCTTCCATACATTTTAGCCCAGGTAGGTAAAGCCCTAGTTGTGATGATAAACAATAGCCCATTTCATAATTACATTGAAGGAGCATCTTATGCAAATTTCTTCTGTTTAAAGCACTTTTTTTGCATTAGCTCCTCTGTAGCTCTGAGGCGTGCTAAGTTGTTGGTTTTTTTCTAATTATTATTGCTTTCTACTGCTTCTGCGCCTTTTGTTCTTTCATTCTGACCTACAGATTTTCATTCTTTAGTTTAATGTTGCAGAGTAATTTTTAATAACAGGAAGTTTTTTCACATGTAAAGGAAGAACACAAGTTAGTTGCAGTCCCTGAATTCTGAACAATTTCCACTGGCAAGAGATGGCCCAGGTGGTTCTGCTCTCTTATTTTCTCTCAGATAATATTAAAAGTCACCCAGCAAACAGGGACATTAAGTGATGCTGAAATGCGGTGCCCAACCTGGAGAAAATCAGGACAGTTAGTGCACAGGAGAGCATTTGCAAACCTGAAGGTGTTCTCAGAACACACAACTTAGGAAGGACCATTACTGAACAGAGGGAGTGGAGACAATTGCCTTATTGTGTTCAGCTGAACTTGGACGACCAATACGGCTGCTAGATTTCCAGTCCTACCAGAATCTTCAGCATCTTTCAGTATGACACATATCCAATCTCTTCCATTTTAGTCTGAGTAATCAAAACCATAAAGAACAGAGGAACAGCAAAGAAACATGGGTCACATAATTCTAGAATTGGAATAATGTCAGCCAAGGTTGTGGTTCCTTTGTTCATTTTAATCCCTTGTGGCTGTTCATTCATGGCAGAGATGAAACACTAACAATTAGTCAAGACTCTTGAAAAAATTGTGGGCCCTTCAGCAATTCAAAAATGCTGATAGAAGCAAAAAGAATTTTGCCTAGCTACGTGTGGATTGAATTCAACTCCAAAATAGTACAGAATCTGTACTTAAATGTTACCCAAGAAGCTTGGAGTGAACTTTAAAACATCTTACAGGATTATAAATCATTAGGTATGATATCTAGATCTACCTTTCCTTCATCACAAATAGTCACAAAAGAGTCACCTGGATAGTCCAGAGCCTGAACAAGAGAGCTTATCCTATCCATAACTCCAGAAGCCTTTGGGTGATGTTGAGGAAGCAGAGACAAGAAAGGTTCAAGCACAGTTAAGAATCAGCCTTTCAAATCAGAGTACTCATAATAATTTATCTGAACTGCATAATAATTATAATACTCATAATAATTTATCTGAACTACACCTCAGCTGGACAATGGAAAACATGAGATCCATGGCACTCCTCAACTAGACTACACCAAAATGCTTTAACAGCACGCAGTAGTTAAGAAACACTGGCTGAGAAGGAATCATACAGTCATAGAAAGGCTTGGATTGGAAGGGACCTTAAAGATCATCTAAGTCAAACCCCCCTGTCAAGAGCAGGGAAGCCATTCACTAGATCAGGTTGGTCAGGGTCCCATCCAGCCTGGCCTTAAAAACTTCCAGGGATGGGGCATCCACAACTTCTCTGGGCAACCTGTTCCTGTGCCTCACTTACCTCTAAGAATTTTTTTTAATATCTGATCTAAATTTCTCCTCCTTTAGTTTAAAAGTTTTCCCCTTTGTCCACACCTTATCAGCAAGACTGTCAGCATTAGCTGTGAGGTCTCTCTGCTCTGCTTCTTCCAAGAGGCTTAATTAAATTATCTCTTAAATTAAAGAATTTTTCCTTATCTCTAAGTTTCTTGGAGGCACTGGCCAAGATTAAAATATAACGTTTAAGTTGCCAGATAAGGAGGCTGTCTGCACCACTCTTTACCCATTTTTAGCACACTCTTAGCAGCCATCCCAACTCCAAGGAATAATAGGAGATCTAATCACCATGACAAAGCTCATCACCTTCCATTCCAAAGGCAGGGCACATTTTAAGGCATCATCCCTGATAAAATAAGCAGAACACTTTTATGCATACACTTTTTTAAAGCCTTTGAATGTATCTCCCAAAGGCAGCTCTCTTTTAGGGAAGAAGATTTCAACACAGAATAGATGATCACCATGTTGACTCATGCTATGCTTCAAACACTAAAATTCTATAGTGAAGCCGGATAAATATATGTAAACTACTTAATTGCTGTAAAAATTGGAAACCTTATTTGGAGAACTAATGAACCTGGTATAGAAAACAAAAATACTTCAGGTAAAAGTGGAGTCTTTTCTCCTTACCTGTGGGTCCATTTCCAGTCTAGGCGATAGAAACACTCAGGTTTTCTCTCTCTTGGCTGGAAAATGCATTCAATATGTTTAGGTACACATGCACAGAACATCCAGTATGCATTCTCATGATAGGGTGAGTGATTTGGAATTTAATTTCTTGAGTCAAAGGCAAAAATTGGATCAGAAATCCTTCTTCCTGGGAAGGTTCTAGCCACTAATCAATTGCTTTGAAATGCTGTATTTCAAAAGTATTAACTATCTTTGCATTTTAAGCTAAAATCTTGCATCAAATTTCTCAAGGGAATTAAATGACAGAGATTGTCCCTTTCCTTTGCTTTGGTGATGCCTAGAACCAAAATACTCTCTGGTGTTGAGATCCACAGACAGATTTATAACCATCAATGCACAGGGAAGTTCGTGGTCAAAGACCACAGTGTGTCTGATATAGAGGCACTTACACTCTTAGAGCAAAAGCAGGGAGAAGGTGTTGAGGATAGCCATTTTGAAAGTAAATATGTACAATTAATTTGAATCCCTTTGTATGCAACCCTCATTTTCTGAAAACTAATAAGATCAAAGCCTAAGGTGATATGACTTCAGACACCAAGTACATTTTTAACTCCAGGCAAAACTGCTGTCATCCCCATGAGTTTGGCATCTTCTTTCTTTTCTTTCTTTCATACTTCCTTTCTTTCAGTGATTCACTCTTTCAGACTTCCATACTTTAGCTCTTTCTTTCCCTTCCTTATTATTTTCCTCTCTATTTCTCTTCTCTCTTCTCTTCTCTTCTCTTCTCTTCTCTTCTCTTCTCTTCTCTTCTCTTCTCTTCTCTTCTTTTTCTTCTCTCTAAAGCTTTTCAGCCATAAGCAGGAAAGACACAAACATCTGTGGAACTGTGACCTAATAATACAAAATCTCTAATTTGTCTTGGAATGGACAGACCTTTAAGTGAGTGCACTTGCAGGCAGTGAAAAAAACTCTGGAATGGAAAAACACAGACAACTATGATATCATACCTTACTGCTTGCTATTCAGAGAGGAAGAAAAGGCTATATGTTTTCTAGATGCTATAACTCAACAAGAAAATCATGTATGGATATGTTATTGTAATTGAAGTTTTTTATTATGTTAATACATTTTTCATTGTATTGGACAAATCTATGTCTCTAATATAATCCAGAAGGTATCCAAATATGAAAGCAAATCCTGGCTAAAATGATCCAAATTCCTTTAAGCTTATTATAGTAGTCATATTTCTGACATATTTCTATTTATGTTAACACCCTTTATTTATATATTACATTAGCAAAAACCCACGAAAATGTGATAAGAAAATTACATATGCAGTATGCACATTGTTAATAAGATTCATCAAATTACTAGTTTGAGAAACAATTTTTCAGCTATAAAATGAGTAAGAATTGCAAGATAACTTCTAATAGTTTGACCTCTTGCAGTTCTGGTACTCATCATCTCCTGCACAAGACTACCTGCAGATAAACTCCTGAGACCAAATAACATAGCTACAGGAGACTGAAGTACTGAAGGGATGTAAAAGTGCTGACAACAAATGTCATGTGCCATCAGTAATTCCAGGGAATTCATCATTTTTCATTGCTATGCTTTCAGCATAGCATTTCTTCCAAGTTGTATGACCACATCTTGAGAACTCCAGGTTAGACCTACTGACCACTTCTACGTATCTCTGACCAGTATCTCTGTACCACTTACAGACAGTAGGAACTGTCCTGATACCTGTGCTCTGAGGAATGTCCTCAACCTTCAGAGAATCAAGTATGTTCCCACATCTACAGAACAGGGCTGCAGAAATAACATCTTTAAACTATTGCGATTAAACCTTTCAAAAGTCTTTCCAAACAGCAATGTAATGATGATCAGATTAAAATCCATCATGTAATAATAATAGGTAATGAATAATATATCTTGATTACAACTCATCTCAGGCCAATTATCACTAAAACAGATATGAACAAAACAAGCCAGATGGTCTGTTAAAGAATGTCCATAAATATCCCAGCCACGCACCCGCTGGCATAAAGTGCCAAGATCTGCTTCCACTATTCTCAGCAGGGAGCACCTTTCTCCAAAAATAATCTCTCTAAGCAGTTTGTTGAAACCAAAGTCCTTATTTGAAGGATAAAGTACAGCATAAAAGGGTTTTTTAGGAAATAAAGTTGGAATCATATAGAAATATAAATGCAGGTAAGTCCTGTGGTAGAGCATCTCTCAGATATGAGGAATCCATACCGTGTCCCCTCTTTGTGACTCTGACACTAAGCCTCCAAGATAAAATAAACTTCCTACAAAATGGCTCAGTAACAAACAAAAAATGATTGTGTATGGAACCACTCAAGCTATAACAAGACTAATCCAATGTGCACTGCTTACATTGCTGAGAAGTTTGGAATCTTTTTTCTTTGTCTTTCCTTGGGGCTTCTCCATGTGCTGTAACTTCTCTATGCATGGAGAGTATAGTTAGTATTTTCATTTGCTGCCTAAGTAGCAAATTACCCTGTAAACAGCCCACAAGAGCTGGTCTGTAATTGAATTGTAACTGTTGACTTTAGACATTTGGTATATTTGCTGCAAGAAGTAAATTTTCAAAACTTCATCTTGATGCAGTCAGACAAAATGAAAGGTAATATTCTTTATCTGCCACAGATTGCTGCAGATGAACTGCTTTCATATGAGCTTAAATAAGATTTAGTGTATTCCATCCTTCAGCTGGCCACAATTGAAAGTGATCAGGATCAATATAGCTGCCCCTGAATGCAGCCCAGTATTGTGCATTACAATAGAGGAAATGGCTGTATTCAAAATTTTCCTGTGTCAAATTAATTTCCATGTTATCTCCAAATTCAATTAGATGGGAACCCCGTGTAACTAAAAAAGTGTCTGACATCCCTTAGTGACAAATTACGGTGCTTAGTGTGCATATCAAGGTGAAGTGTTGAGCCTTGCTAATCTTCTCACTAATTCTCAATTACCGTAAAATGAAGCCATAAATCACACAGACAGGGGATCGATGGAAATGTTGTTTTCAGGGTGATTGGCAGCCTCCCCAAAGGTTTTCTGTAAGTTGGTTTAAGGTTACCATTCTCTAAGGGGAGGGATGAGGTAGTCTTGCTCAATCTCTATGATATAGGCCCACAGGCCTTTTGGGGATAGTGGGGAGGGACAGCACCAATTTCAGCCCATCAGACATCCAATTTTTCTCCTTTTCATACCTGCTGTAGTAAATGAGAAACAAATTAAATTTCACTCCACTATCTCCACAGAAACCATTTAAATTTTTCATGGAAACTAAATTGTCCCTAGACAAATAGCCCCCTGATTCTATGAAAATATACTGGAGCGCTGGGGACAGAAATAAATTTGTGTCACTCTGGATATGCCATTCTCTGTAATGTCATTCACGGCCGGCCAATAAATGAGTCCCTCCCGGAACACAATGGTAAAGCCTTGTGCTCTGGTGGATTTGCATTGTTCCCCCACTCTGGAGCGGTCTAATATTCTTCCTGTTATTAATTTGCAGCCTAGGTTTTACATTCATGAGGCCAAGATTGAAATGTAAATGAGGCACAAAATAAGTAGTCAGCAGTAGCCCTGGCCGAGCAGCCTGTGTCATAGACTCATGGACTTACATGAAAATAGTTATCACTCAGAGAGATTAGCAGCTCAGAACATCAATCACTGCTGCAAGGAAACAATGAATAAAATCGCCCCGACATGAGGAAGGAAATTACCAAAGCTTTAAAGTGGAAAGGGAATATGTAATACTGCTACCTGTTGTTGAAGCACTAAGGCTGTAATAAAAGAAGCTGGGCTTCTTCTCTCTCTCTCTCTCTCTATCTCTCCCCCTCCCCTGTTCCTGTTGATAGCTGATATTTAAATTGTGCCATTTTTCTCATCTCAATTTATCTATTAAATGAGCTGCAGTTCCTTGGCCAGAGGTGTATGATACTTCACATTGCACTCAAATGAAACCCACAGTTTGAGTCTGAACCCGCTTTAAAATGATGACACCCTATACATCATCCAATCTCTTGGCAAGCAAATAGATATATAAGGCCTGAGTCCTCAGGTTTCAGGGAGGCTCAGAGGATGCCAGACGTCAAGCTAGCAGACAAAGGTGTCTTTAGTTTACCTTTGTGCTTTCCTAATTCTCAGATGGTGCAAAAGTGGTGCAGGACAATGCAAGTAGGGGAGTCTAAGGCCAGCCCTTCCTCAACAACATCTGAACAACTCTAAGAAGCTCTCCTAGGACCTATCATTAATCAGAACTTGGAAAAGATTCAGCTAATTCTCCTTTACATCAGCAACTTTGATCACCCTCATCAGAAGGGGAAGCATTGCATTACCTGTTCAACTTTTTTCCTTGAGTATTCTCTGTATTCATTAAATGCAAAACACTATTCCATCTACCACAATTAGTTTTGCCGTCCTCTGAGGAAACGTGCCTGATTCTTACACCTGAACAGCAAGAACATCTTCTCATAGTGGTTGTTCTTTAGACAACAGAAATAAAGCGACATTTTACTAAAAGCAAGCCAATTTTTGGTCTAAATTTTCATTCTCCAAAATTTAGACTTTCAACCACAAAAATAGCTATAAAAATGTGTCCTAGGAAGATGACTTCTAAGAAAATGCCAAAATAAACTATAGCTCTTCCTATTCTGAGGTAGCTTGTAAATGTGGTTGGTCACAAGACTGCAGTGGATGCATCTCTCTGACCTGTTTCCCAAGCATACTGGACTCCTTCTCATGGGTCTGCCTTCAAAAACCCTGGTTTTGGGGAGAATTATTAAGCAAGAAATGGTTCAGTCTGGGTATGCTTTCTGTTGTCTTACAACTCTTAAGACTGTTTAAAAATATATCAAATTTCAAACAGTTAAAAATATAATACCCCCCTTTTAAAGCAATTTGATTTGGGATTTAAGAAAAATTATTTAAAACTTAGATATCCCATTCCATGTGACACCTTTCATTTAAGATGTAAATCTTTTCATACAAAAATACCAAGAGACTCTGAAAAGCTTTATATTTTGATACCAGTCTTAAAAAAGGTAAACCCAGTCTTAAAAAATTTGTGTAAGTAACTGGCAATGATAGTAAGATTGGAAACTAAATCTCCATTTTCTGTGCAAAACAGTAGATCATGCTGCCTTCAGAAACCAGCTTTCCATTCCATTCCTTATCAGGAGGAAGAAACAACTAATGCATGTAAGATATTGAAATAACCTAGTAAAAAAATATTCTGTGTTAGGTGAATGATATCATGAATATTTCTTATTATATGGACAATGGACATTTTGGTCAAATAATCCCAGGAGAATCAGAACTGAGCTGAACAAAGTACTAGCACATCAGAGCTATTGCATATCAGAGAAAGCAACACTATCTCAAAAAGCTACTTTTTTCACAATAGAGATACTACCATTTTTCATTGAATGTTCATTTTTAAAAGCTCAATACAGCCCGAGTGAGTTTTGAACAATAATGTGTGGGAATGTGATCAGTAACTTTATTCTGTTTCTTTCTGCAGAAGTTCACTAAGGATAATGCAAACAGCTAAGAAAAGGAACTTTGAAATTTAGGAGAAGCAAAGAGACAAATAAAATCAGATGTTCAGCTGTCTATTAAAATGTTCTTTTGAGAGGTCAAGAATTGATCATGGGTGAGATCGCAGAAGATATTGAATCTTAAACTGCTTTGGTTTTTTTTTTTTTTTTTGCTTAAAAAGACAAAGTCAGACCCAACTTGTTACTGAGCTTTAGAGCCCAGCAGCAGTGTGCAATTTCTGGCTAAGGAGCAGGAGCAGCACGACTCATATGGTTCCCACAGCAGGCAGCAGCTTCTGCTCTCAAACCCCTCCTCTTTTCCTCGTGTTGTCATTGTCTTCACTCTTAGTGTCTCAGAATATCTTTTTAATTGCTTATCAAATGGATAGTTATTGTATCATAAAATCTTCAAAGCCATTTCCCAGTCCCATTCAGTTGTGGAGCTGAACTTTTATACAATGATATATCACAATGGATTATGCTAATCAGCTTGTTAATAGCTCCAGCAGTGTTAACTGAGCGCATTAAAACAAACTGATCCTTGCAATAGATTGGGAAATGTTTTATAAGGGGCATGTGATCTAAGAGCAGCCATGACAAGGCTAGTAAATAATAGCAGGAACTGGCATGACCAAAGAAATGCTCACCTAAATTATTTATATGTTAATCAAAAATACAGTTATTAAGCAATATCATTAGTTCATTACTAATTGGTTTATGGATTTGTGATGAATTACTTATTTGCATGCAAAGTAAACCCTCAGCCTTTTGTTCATCGTTTCTAACCTTCAAATACTTGCAGGTTTTCTTGCTGCAGCGCTCGTCCTTCACTAAAATGATTACATCAGCTTGTCAGAGAAAGTAGATTTTCAAGGTAAAGACATAATTTTCTTCTGAAATGTATGCAATATATTATTGTCATATATTTTTTAAAAGTCATAATATATCAGAATTTCATGCTTGAGAGATATGCAATTAATGCTATACAGTGTATATATTTCCTTACTCTCCACCAAAAATCCTACACTTTGAACATTTATTAGTAGTGGAGACTTGTTTCATTCATATATATCAAGTTGAACTGTCAGCCACATTATTATGGAGAATGTTAAATTCCACCTTAGTGGAATCAGATTGGGGTGAATATAACCAAAGAACTTAAACATGCCTCTGGATGTATAGTGGAACATCCTAGAGATGTGACACAGTGATTTTAAGGTGAAGATGAAGATCAGTCTTTCATTTGGTGCCTGAACTCAATGGCAAATTTCTTAATTATAAGATTTTCAGAACTGCAGTCTCTCATGAGGCTCTTCTTCTCTTTTGTTTCCGTCTCTTCCTCATATTCTCATTGCAGCTCCTTCCTGTCATCGCCTCTCTTTTTCTACTTCCATTTCCCTCTGTGCAACGATTTTCTTTCTCAATTATCCCCCCTCCATGCAACAGTCACCTGTGTTCCCAGCTTGCCCCTGATATTTTTCAGCATCACTGCTTCAGACTAAAGGAGCTAGACCCAGGAACTATCATTGCATTTTTCTCCCTTTTGAGGTACTTTCCCTGTGATGAAAAATTAGACTTCCTCTTTCTTTTTCCCTTTCCTTTCCTTTCCTTTCCTTTCCTTTCCTTTCCTTTCCTTTCCTTTCCTTTCCTTTCCTTTCCTTTCCTTTCCTTTCCTTTCCTTTCCTTTCCTTTCCTTTCCTTTCCTTTCCTTTCCTTTCCTTTCTTTTCCTTTCCTTTCCTTTCCTTTCCTTTCCTTTCCTTTCCTTTCCTTTCCTTTCCTTTCCTTTCCTTTCCTTTCCTTTCCTCTTCCCTTTCCCTTTTCTTTTCAAAAATCATGTAAGCCATGAATATAAGTAAATCTTGTCCATCAGCTTTCACACATTCTTTTTAAAAAAAATCATTTATCTCCCTTAGAATTTAATAAGAATAAATATTTTTATATTTTAAAAATATATTCTTCAAGGAGGTAGGGATCACTATAAGCTTCCTAGGGATTTTTCACCTGTTGTTATTATTAAGTAGAAGTTCCAGATGTGTAAATGCAAATAGGCCCAGCAAGGACCAGCAGTCCAGGATACAAAAACAAGTTTCTGTGAGCAAAAACTAATGCAGATGGAGAACCCTCTTCCAACCAATCTCTCTATGTAATGAACTAACCAAATCTCACCTTTCAAACACACCCTGCAATTGATTTTTCTTTCCCTTACAGAAATCTACCTTCTGAATATCTTGGAAACCCTTCTATCAGTTGACCTTCTAGGGTTTTGTCTTTGCAATCACAGGGATTTTAGTGCATTTTCCAGCAGCTGCAGCTTGTTTTTCTTTGGTATTTATCATCTACAATCTGGCTCAGCCCAGCAAGACATGCATCACAGTCTAATCCAAGCAAGTCTCACAAGGACAAGAGAAACCTGACCAAAATTAAAAAGAAAGTGAAAGGTAACACAGAAGAAGACCACCCAAGACAATGAAGAACTTTTAGTGGTGTGATAAAGCAAAATTTTAATTACTGATCATAATTCATTATTTAATAATAATAATAATAATAATAATAATAATAATAATAATAATAATAATAATAATAATAGACAATACAAAGGGACAGCATAAACAGATGTCGAGAGAGGAATTACAAATATTTCTAGTCCAAAGAAATGAACATAGCATCCAGTTCAGTCACACCTTGGTTCAGTACCACACACAAGTAAATATTGCAGATAACTTTGTACAATTCTCTGTATTTCTATGGTGGAGATCTTATGTCAGAAAAATGTCCAGAGGTGCTCTTTAAATTAATCTTGGTTGGCTGCATAAACTATGATGAGGTTCTTTAAATTCCTTATTCCATGCTAAAAGACAAAAAAAAAGAAAGGATTCCTATTCTTCAAGCAAGTTAGGACTGTATGAAAAATTAAGTTTCCCACTAACCTCTCACAGCATGAGAAACCCAATGCATACATTGAGTCCCTTCTTTGCTGTTCATATGTTGGAATCTTGACCTTTTGTTACCGACATATTTATTAAGTTCTAGTTGGGCTTTAGCCCTTCTTATTTTTTCTCTGTGAAGCCTCACAACATCTCCATGTGGAAAACACGACTTCTAATTAATGCCAATCCTCAGTTGCATGTGCAAAATTGAGATTGTAACTACCGCAGCTCCTGTAAGCACCTAAAGGCCAGCACAACTCAACTACTGCACTAGAATAACTCCTAATCCCCAGCACTTAACACGAGCCAAATCTGTTTCCTGAGGCAGGGAAGGAGGGCTCAGTCAACAAATAGAAACCCATTCTCTCTCACACTAATGTCTTATAACCCTTGGCATGCCTTCCTCCATCTAGCTTGACATGCTTTCTTCTATACATAGATTTGTGAAAGGATTCATCTTTAGCCCCATGTCTGGGCTTTGGTTCACCCTGGGCCTCTTAGAAGCTGCCAATCCCAGCATGTGTACCAAAATGTGCCTGGTAGTGGCTTTGGGGACACATCTGTAATGAGCTTTGGGGTGCCAGAACACATGTAGCATGCCCCTCAAATATCCTCAGCCCCTGAAGCCCTGGAGGAGTTTTGGCTGGTGAGCTGTAGTCTCCAGGACATGATGTTTTCTTTCAGGGTCACAGGAGCTCTCCTCAAGCTCTGAAGCTGCTTTCTCTGTGTCTCCTTCCAGGTCTCACCTTCTCTGTTCAGGGAGTACCGTGGCCACTCATCGCTCATGCAAAGAGAGGCGTCTCTAGACAGAACCAGTTCACCAGGAGAGAACCTGCTACACTCTGGTATGACTACAGTTAAGGAAAAAACAACAGTCACCAGTAGATGTCTGCCTACAAACAAAGCTGGAATGAAAAGTGAAAGAAATCCCACCTTTCTGTTAGCCTGATTGTCAAAAAAAAAAAAGCACACAGAAAGAGTCAACTAGCTACAAGGAACAAAGTAAGTGATCTTTTCCCATTATAATCAGGACACAGAGCCTGTGATATCTCTGAGAGCTCAATCTAAATAAGGCCCCATCCTCTCGTCTATTTCACATTATGAATAAAAACATGAAATTAGTTTTATGTCAGAAGAACAACCCTTAAGACACTTGTAACTTATAATTATAATTTCTAAGCTGTTTGGCTTGTCAGTATCAAGGAATTCACAGCCCAAGACTTCCAGGACTTTATAGGCTGAGACGTGCTGTGCTAGCTACTGAAATTAACTATGAATTTCTCATCTGCATCCTGATTTATTAACTACAGTGAGAAACAGAAAGTTTAAAAAAGTACTGTATATGCATAGCTTGCTAGAATGGAAGGAGCCACTGGCTGTTCTGCTCCTATTCAATAAACTGCTAGCAGTGGGTAAATGTAGGGATTTCTTCCTGCAAAAATATTCAGTAGTTTTCTTGTAAATAAACACTGAAAAATTTTTACCTTCACCAAAGAGCAGAGACAGTGTCAATTTCAGGATTCTGGTGGATTCACTGGTAGCAAAAAATGAAAAGAAAATGTCTTGGGACTCTCTTTGCTATGCAAAACTCCATTCCCTTGTTAGATCTGACTGAAAATGTTAACACTGCCTGTGATGTATTTTGAAAGAAACAATATTTTTTACATACTTTGAATAAGAATATTTAGAGGGAAGGCTGCCAAAAAAATTTAAAAATCCAGGAACAGAAATCCATTTTAGGTTTTCAGCTTTTACCAAACAACAGCAAAATAAATTTTAAAAAATTAAAATTTCAAAAAATAAAATATTATATCCAAGATATTCCAAGGGCAGGTTTTATCAAAATTTTATTCTTCCAAAAAGTTATTAACTTTTAAGGGGTTCTGATCCATGATTGTACAGATCAGATTCTATTTTCTCCCCAGTTTTGAAATATTTTTACAATAACAACTCTGAAATTCTGCCCTTTACTACTATTTTAGAGATTTAAGGGGCTTATCTGTATTTCAGATTTTGTTTGGGGGAGGCAGAGTAGGGGTTTTTTTCTCAAAGTCAGCTGGTTCCATTTTGTAAGTTCCATTTTGCAGTAGCAACCCACCCTGGATACTTAGAAGGCACTAAATGATACAATAGTTTCAGGAAACAAAGGCAAGTGGCAATCATTCTCATCATTTTTAGATGGAAAAATGAGGGCGACTGGGCTGAAATAACTTGCCCAGCTTATTGCTCATTGACTACCAATGTCAAAAGGACATATGCCTTTGGTTTCTGGATCCCTGGCACCTTACAACAGGATGCCCTGAGGGGTAGTGCTCTAATGAAGCTCCCAAATATTCTTTTTTTTGTTTCTCTCCCAGTTTCTTCTGGAATTTGTTTCTTTTTAGCAATTGCCTGTCTTGCTTCTCCCCCTTCCCACCTCTGGGCTTTCATGATGTACCCCTCCACTGTTTGAAATTTTGAAAATTTCCATTGATGAACAATGAAACAAAGGCAAAAAAGAAAAAGAGTCTCCAGAATTTCAAGGGGTCTGATTACATCAGATACATTTAGAAATCACTCCTGATTTTTGTTTTGCAAGATCAAAATCCAATAACAATAATTTTCATAATTGAATCACTATTGTGCTACTTATGAGTGCGAAGTTATAATTAGACCCAGGACAGTGACATTTATTTTCCTTTTTTATGAACAGAACATTTCTGAACTTCTAATAGGGCTGGTGTTCAGCCAAACACAAAATGGAATTTGAAATTAAATTTAAAGGAGCGAAGAACCAGACGAGAATGTTCTTGACTCTGGTATTAAAAAAGGCTTTTCGGAGTTTATGCATTCTGGCTGTGACAGCGTTAAATGACTCTTCACAGATATTTGATATATATTGACTGTACCAGATTAAAAGTTAGACTTTATTTGTAGCATAAATCTGGTAGATGAATATGTAATGTACATTCTTCTTTTATCGCAGTCATAGAATATGCTGAAACTTTAACCCCCCAGAATGCTATCTACATATTTCCCTCCATATTTTGTATTCATAGAAATAATCACATTAGTTGTTGGATACCCTTTAGCAACACACTCTTCTTTTAATAAATAAAAAAGACTGCCACTTTCCATCATTTCACAACACCTAGAAAGACAGTAAAATCTTCAGAGCGATCGCATCTTTCTTTTGCTGGCTCTCATACACGTTCCCCCTAGAGAAGCAGATGTTTGACTTGTCTCATGTAAAAGGCAAAAATTGAGTTACAGCTTCAGATTGCAAGATTTGCAATGTTTGCTACAGTTTATTAATGTTAACCAAATAAAAATGACATTAGTGAAAAAGATCTACATGATATCTCAGAACTCCCAAGATTAGGCCAGATGGTCACTTCTAACTGATATAATCTAGTAAGCTCTGTTGAGAGACAGGCTATTGATTGAATTTCTGCCTTTAAATGCAAGCTCCATATCTGCACATGTCCACAGTGATATCAGTTGCTTAAAATCCAATACAGAGGTGTAGATTGGGAGATGATGTTAGTTGCTACCTATTAAAACTGTCAATTCCATCTGTTGTCTAACACTTTAAAATACTGAGTGTAGTTTTTAATAGATCAGTATTAGATTAAGAGGCCGTATATCAAGGCTCTTACTAGCTGAGAAGTGTGGGTAAATGTGTAATTAAATGACACAATGGAAAAGGAACTCCGTGGGCTGGAACTGGCCCAAATTAGCATCAAGCAGGAAGCAAATGCGGTGATTTAGGATTTCTGCAGCTGCCAGATTTCCCTGAAAATTAATAATGTGCAGCCCTATTGAAATTATCTTTACAAGCAAGTATATCATGATTAAAACCTGCAAGTGCTGTAAGGCTTATGATTATCCAGCTCCCCATAGTGCACTTCCACAGGTACTTCAGTGACTCTGTACATTTGCCAAACTGCCATGCTCTTATGGCATTCCCAAAAGGGCTGTTTCAGATGGCTGATGACAGCCCCGTCAAAGCCATGTGTCTGGAATGCTGTATCCCTAAAAGACCCCTGTCCCTAAGAATATAGCTGAAAACCACCACTGGGGGTCCTGGGGTTACATATAGGGTGGGGGCTCAACCTGCCTTTCTCTGCAGGTGTGCAGTATCTCAGGGCCCTGGCCTGGTACCAAGGGCAGATAGAGAGGGAGGGTGATGGACAGCCACTGCCAGCATCAACATCCAGCAGCTACGGCTGCTTAAATATAATCAGAGCGAAAAGATGTCCCTCTTGAGCCCTTTGTACCAGTATGACCACAGAAAGGGAGAAACTCCTGTCAGGGAAGGGAGAAAGAGAGAATAAAATTAGGGAATGGATCTTAAATGCAGACACATAGACAGAAGAAATAGCTTGTTTTATAGCTCTTAACATTGGTATGTAGAAGCTTAACATTTGCATGTAGAAGCTAATGAACATATCCAGCATGTTGGAAGAAAAACAGAAGTCTTCCCCAGAAAGGGCCAGATGCAGGATTTATATAAAAATCCATGGTTTATTTTTCTCACTACTTTTTTGTTATAATAAGCAAATAATCTCCTAATTATTGACCCAAGCTCAAAATAGAGGAAAAATAGAGGGCCAAAATAGAGGCCAAAACAGAGAAAAAATGTGGGTTTAGTGCTCTTTTTACATCAACTTTCAGAAGACATTTCAGTTTAAGTACGAATTTTCACAGCCATATTATGGTGACCTTTGAAGGATGCAGAACAGGTTCCAAGAGAGGAGTTTGGAAGCAACTTGAAAAATTCTGTTTGCAAACTACTAGTGAAGGATAGTAAAAACAGCTTTATAAATTCCCCGAATACACCACAAGAAGTGTTTTGGATACGTAAAGTCTCTTCATGTTATTAACCAGTACAAGGTACATGAAACATTCATGGAAAATTAATGTTAAATGACTACTACAGTATACTCATAGAATACAAACTGTGAATTCAGAAACAATGTATTCCCAGCAGATATGCAATTTGAAGAATTATGCTCATTCCAGATAGAAACAGAGACAATATTGTGTGATGTAGCTGATAAATTAACCAGCAAAGGTCCAGCCTCATGTATCAAATACTCAAAAAAAATCTATAGGACCAGAAATATTTCAGGGTAGCATAAATCTACTTAGAATAACAAATTTCTTCAAGGAACCCAAAAGTTGCTATACAGATTATCCACAGAAACAATAAAAATTCAATTAATTGATTATTTAGACAGTTCTGCTTGTTCCTTACTATCCTAAGTGCAGAAGTTGTCTTCAAGGAAGCATAACCTTCGTGATCTTTTTCTCTAAAGTTTGAAACACTTGATACACCATAGCAGAACAGAGGTAATAAGCATTTCAAGAGTGGAAAATAGCAATCCTACCCTCACCGTGGCACCCTTTCATGATTCACCAGCTTAGCCACTTTGGTGAGATTCTCCCTGATAGGAATGACACCCCCAAAACCAGAACCAACAAAGATTTTTAAAGGTATTTCATAAGAGTTAAACCTTTTTAGCATGAATGGACAGAGAGAGGGACTGGGTATTTCAGCGTGCTTTGAACTAAAAGTGCTAATTTTAATTACCATAATGAGCCACTGAAAAATCTTTCTTCATAATCCAGACTTGATCAAACTAAAGGTTAAAAATCTTAGATACATTTTAAATTTTTTTTTATTAATCCAAATGGTAGAAGAAAAATAGTGACTATAATAAACTGTTCTTTTAAATGAATAATAGGCTTTTTAACTGATGTTCTCAAGTGAGACCAGGAAAATGAGTAGCTAAATATAAAAAATGTTATTTTAATATAATATATCTCCCTCCATTCTTCAGCAGAAATGGCAATTCACAGAAGGAACTAGCACAACAGCTGAACCAAAGTCATGATAAAATATTAGATCTGCAAGTTAGTGGGTTTATTTTAGGAAGAAGGTGGTTTTAATGACAGCATAGATGGGAGGAGTCACATAAACATAAGCAAATCAAGTTGAACCTTACCCCATCCCACACATCACATACTTTGGCAGTTCCAAGATTTACACACAGTGCAGACTCCCCTTAGCAATGAGCTTTTGGCTACTCCTTTTCTTTACCCCCAGGACTTCTAAGCAACCAGTTAAACTCATGATTCCTTACAGGACTTGTCATGCTTATCAGTGGTTCTGTATTTGTGGTCATGTAGGAATCAAATGCTAATTTTACATAGATAGGAAAACAGTAGAAGACTTACCAAAATAAGATATTAGAGGAATGATGACAATGTAAATCATGAATATGGGATGGGAGAAAAAATTGATCTGATATAGTATAAACTAATTATGATGAACTGCATGCTTATGCACATGCAAACACACATACTTACAAATGGCTGAAAAAACACAAGGTATAGGATGGCAGCAGACCAAGGAAAAGCAAGAGTATTAACATTGCATAAGAGATGATTAAGGGGATAGCATCAAACATATGGAATATTCTCCTGCTAAAATACATGAAGGATTCTATTGCTATTGAATTTTCACCAGCTGCCAACTTGGCTAATACTGTTAGGAGAACACAGGCATGGGACATGCCTCAGATTAACACCAGGGGGAATCAGCTTTGCAGACTGCAGAGTCTCTCCCCAAAACTGTCCCTAACCCACACTCTTCTTCCCTGGTATTTTCCAGCTCCAGCTCAGAGCTGCTATTTCTTTCTTGGAACTGTGCTGGAGATGCAAGTACTGTATCAGAGGAAGAGGACATGGGGGCAAAGAGAAGGATGGAGAGGAAACAAAAAAAAAAAAGACAGGGCAGCTGAAGGCTCTTTCCCACTTCCTTCTCACTCCCTTTCTTCTCAGACAAAGTGCAAGTGTTCCAAATCAGACCTCAATAAAGGCTGCAGCATCCAACTGGCCCCATAGATCACATTCTGCCCAGCAGGAGACACTGAGTGCAGAGCAGGGTTGAAAATCTGTTGCCTTTTGAAAAAATTTTTCTGAGTGCTGAGTTCTTTCAAAAAACCTGACCAGAGTTACGAGCAATTTTGAAAATTCTTTTCCTAGGAGTCTGAAATGCTTAATGTTATAGCACCAAAGTGCAACTGCATAAGAGGAGCTAGACCCTCAGCAGCAGGTTAACTGAATTTCTGTCTTTGTGTAGTAAATATCATCAGGTCAATTATGTACCTGTCCTTGCCCATCTTTCCTCTAGTAAGACTTGCTTACATAAAATAGAACTTACTGAATCATGTCTATTTTTTGCATAGTATTTCCAATTCCAGATGAAGGAGAGAGTGACCTGCCTGACATGGACATTGAATAAGACGGTCCTTTCTAGCAAGTTATTGCAACCGCTGTTCTTTTTGCAAGTTATTTGGATTTACTTATTCATAATATCACTTAGCACAATTTTTTTCTCCACTTATATCTTTATTGTAACGATAAGTGTCACCGATGCGGCAGCAAGAACAACCCAGAGAAAAGATTGCAACTCATTATCATTCATTACTGTAGTGAAGAGAGATTAGAAACATAATGGAAGCTGAGAGAAGATGTACCTTTGTGTCACTTACCTTGTTCTTCGCTCAGAGCTGGGAACTTGCATGGGCAGTGATAGCAACTCTGTCACTGGCTGCCACTCAGTGACCTTGGGTGGGTCACTCAACCTTCCAAGGACTTGGAAGGTCAGATAAAAAGTGCAATCACATGGAAAGGCAGTGCTGTATTTGAGACCTTTCCTGCTTTTACATCTATATTCTTGAGCTTTAGTAGATAGCGCTGCTTAGTGAGTTACAGTTGTTTAATGCTTCCCATTATAAGACGCAATTTTCAGATATTGTAACTTTGCCAAACTCTAGTAGTCCGAGCAAAAATATTTCATGTTGTGTGACTGCCACAGTGTGACAAAAGGAGTAGTAGTAATATTTAGGATTTTAATGATAATTTCTAAAGATAAAGAATTTCTAAAGAAAACAAACAAGCAAAAAAATAAAGTTCATTGTGCTAAAATAATGATGACAACAGTATGACAGACAAACCCCCTGCTTTGGTAGAGCAATACAGTATTTTTTAGGAAGTGCCATCTCAGCTGGGAACTCATCTTTTGCCACCAACTGAAAATCTGTGTGTTCTTGAACAAATTATTCAGTTTTTTTTAAAAAATGTTCGTTAATATTCAGTGGAAAATTATTTTGTTTCAGAGACTAAGTTATTTGAGAATTTCCATCAACATAAAAAATATCCTACTATCTCATAGGTCTGAACTGGCAGGGCCATGGGGATCCAAGCAGGCTTCATCCACTCACAGCTCCTGTGCGTGACAGGAGTGCCTGGGTGATAGCTCTGGCACAGAGAAAGACTTACTCTTCAGTACCTCTGCCCATTGTAGTCTTTAGTTTTGCAGAAGTACCTGAACCATGAGGAGAAGAAGAAACTGGTGAACAAACACTTTTCCTTTTCTGGGTGCATCCGAGTCACACATTGGCTCACATGATTGTAAGGGAGAGCAACAAGTCCAGACTCCAACAACAAATAGCTTATAAAATTATTCTAGGAATGAAACTATGAGCATGTGCATGTCATAGCTGAATGGTGCAATGACACCATGTGGAAAGAGGCTTGATTTGTTTTTTGTTTTATGCCAAGTTCTTATGCTCTTAGGATATTTATGTTCACAAGGAAGACCCAAGGTCTGTAGTGATTCCAGGTGTTTTGTCCAACAACTGAAGGACACCTTGTTGCATCATCACCTTGCTATTTCAACAACACCAAGCACAGTCAGCCGACCTTCACATGACAAAAATTCTGCTTTTTGACTATAATACATCTTCATGCTCTGAGGCCTAATGTGCAGTCCTAAGTTTTTCAGCAAACTCAGATTATAATGCAAGGTGCAAAGATCCAATCGGTCTCTACAAGAGCTAGATGAAGTAAAGTTTATCTGTGAATGCACATGGCTCAGGCTTTCCTCTACCATGTCTACACTAATTCAGCTACACTACCAAGTTTAGTTTTAACTGCATGGAATACCTCCCCTCTGCAGTATGCCTCGTAGTTTCACGTATCATGAAAGAAACAGAGACCAGAAGCCAAGATTCCAGAGATCAGCTGGAGGAATGACATGTGGCACATCTTTCCTTCTCCTGTCAGTGGCATTAATAAATAAGCTCTGATAGTGTCTTGCAAATGCATGGGTGTGAAGATGGTGGGTAAAACATACTGCCAAAAATGTGTTCCTGATCTTGGAAATCAAAGTTCCAAAGTAATTATACACACAAATCCGCCTCACATTTAGGATTTTCTGAGGGAGAAGAGTTACAGACTGAGCCTGCTGAAAAGTGAACATCAGCAGGTTTTTCAGAAGCTCTCAGCATGTAAGTGGGTGGTATTTCTCAGAGCACAGCCAGACAAGTGTTGAGGATCCCACATCTCATTTCAAACACTCGTATTTGAAAATCATCCAGGACAGTCTGACAAAGCCTTTATTTAATATGAAAATGACACCTCACTGAAAGCTTCATAAGGGAGAATTCCCCATAAAATACATGCCATAGGACCCAGTGGATTACTGAATTTAGTACCTTATTTCTCAGGCAATGGATGCTATGAAATCTCATCCACAAATTTACCTAAGTCTATCAGAGTATTTATTAAAGTTCATAGTTCGAGTTCAAACTGCTTGGTTTTGGACTTTTTTTCCTCTGTCTAACATATCAGACAATTGTTCTAAAATTTAACTGATGAATGGAAGTCTTTGAATTTCATGCTCATCCATGGACGGCATGTGCACAACATGCCATGGGAAAATCCATCTGGGGTCTGTCAACACTGCAGGAACATGGGATTCCCAACATCTGAAGTGACATGAGATCTGTCCATCTGTATTCCCCTTTCCATTCTACCTTATGAAAACAGCTATTTTATTATGCCCATTGCTGCATATCCCTCCCTTGTGCAGAACAAGTGTGAGCTTCAAAATTCAGAAATTGTAGAGTCATCTATTCCTCAGTTTGGTTTGGTAGCAGACATCACCAGCTTTATTCCTCTTAAGCACAGCACAGATTTAGTAAACTGTATTCAGTCTGGTGAACACTCATGAATGGGGGTGGAACAATGATGAACTGCCACATTTAAAGAGCTGATGCCTTTTGTGAAACCCACTTTTCAGTGTGCAGATGTAGGCAGCACCTCCAAATACATTAGGCAATTAGACAAGTTAATAGAAATTACTAGTAAAAGGTAATAAATTTAATCTAAAAAGGTTGTTGAGGTCATAACTAGTTTCTACTGCTTTCTGGTTTTGGAGGGTTTTTTAGATAGGGTTTATTGGAGAAAAAATACTGCTATTATTGCCTTTTTCAAAATAAAGTACTGCAGCTGCTAATTCAAGCCCTGATTAAATGCACAATCCTGAACTTGATATTTGCTTGTGTTTCATGTCATTTCTCAACTCAGACTTCAGGACAGACTCAAAGCTGACACCTCTGGATCTTTCATAGAATATTCTTCCCTCCATACAGACTTCTCTGTCATCAAAAATGTGGCTCAGATATTTGTGTGTGTATGTCTGCGGGTAATGGACAGAAATTTAACAAGCTTTTATTATCCACTCTTAATATCAGCCTGAATCTTTTGGTTAGTTGGGAGTTAATTGCCAAAAGGTTTTATGGTATATCTAATTGGGTCAGTCATCCTTCTATGCCATGAACCCTACCAGACTGCCAGTGTGCCCTGAACTCAAACAGAGGGTAAGAGACCATCAGTTATTTAGTATGTGCTAGAAGCATGCATTTTCTTTTCACTCCATGTGAAAATAGTTAACCACAAGGAAAGAGTCCCACCCCTCCACTTTGCAAAATGGTGAAATTAAGTTTTCCGTACAGCTACCAGGGGACTGCAGTAAATTACCCTGGTAACAGAGTTTACATTGATTCTGAAAAAAGCACTTGTCCATATGTAACAACGATAACCTTTTAGAACGTTTGGAAAACAAATCTGACACCCCATTAAAAGGCAAATGATTTTTTCTCCACACAAGAAAAAGAAACTTTTAAGACATAGAAGGCTATTAATAAATAATGGGGCTTTTTTATAGGAAAGGCTGACATGAAAGCTTAAGCTATAAACTGTATCAGAGGCAGTATTTTGACTTGTGTGGTTTATTTGTCAAAGCAGTGAGATGGGATCTCATTTTTATTAGCTGCACAAAAGATATTTTATTGAATGTCACATTGTAATTTGATTTTAAAAGGAATAGAAAAAAATTACATTCTCTCGGATACATAATACTGCAAAAACATGATAGTCATACTAACCACTAACCACAACGAGTAGCAATATAAGCCCTACAAAATATACACTAGTACCTTACCAATGCAAATGTGTATTTTGAGATTCCATGTACCAGAATATTTTTCCTGAATCTGGTTTCATTTACTACTGTCAGAATAATATATAAAAAATATATGCATGTTATTAAATTATGTATGTAAACAACTAACATAAGAGTTAGATTTGAGAAGAAGGACAGATTTTAATATTTTAGAATTTGTCTTCAAGCTCGTTCACATAATTCATTTATTTACAAGAAAAGGATCATAGCTGAATGAAACACAGAACAGTGTTTATTACCTAGATATGATGGGAATGAGAATAAAGACCCACAGCATAAAGTAAAGAAGTCTGAGTAAATTATATTCTTTTTCACTTTGCCATTGACTCCCTGAAAGTTGTTTAAGCCTCCTTTGGTCCACCTCCATATCCATACTTGTGAGCCCTACCACGAAAGGTAACAAGCAGGATCAGTGTCTGAGGAAAGAAAAATACAGCTTCCAGCACTGTTTGTGGTACCAGTTTTGTCACAAGAGACAGTGGCATCATCCCTGGGTGGGCAGCCTGGGCTTGGTCCCAGGATGCAGCATTACTGTGGAGTGCTCAGCCCCTCCTCCTCTCTCCCAAAGCCACTTCATCACACCATTCAGCCCCGTCAGACCCTGAGGGTGAGCCCATACCAAGTAAGAGCCAGACAAATGCACTTTTGTAACTCACAGGAAGCATCCATTCCCACTTTACCTGAACAATATAATACAACTTCAAAGAAACCCCCACATTATTCAAAACAAGGTCCAAGTGATATGGAAACATATTGCAATTCTTAATATTTTCACTAAAATTAACCCAGTGAATTTTTATATTTAGCTCACCTAGAGCCTCACTTTTTGTCAATCACCTGCCACATCCAGAAAGCAGTTTTCCAACTGCTTAATTTTTATAAGCAAAATAGAGGGAAAACAAAAGGAAAAACATTAGTAGGTGAACCAAAATCGCATTTAAAATCGTAAGTACAAAGATGTGTTCTACAGTCCCAGTGTTGCTTCACCAGTTTAAATCCTACTTATCCCACTGAAGTTTCACTGTCCCCTGGACCAGTAGCAATTATACACATCTTGCAAGATTCTCAAACTCTTCAGCTGGAGGGAGGTTACAAGTCTTCAGCTCCTCCTGCAGAAGGCAGCAACAGATAGCACCTACCCTTGGAATATCTTATTTAGATAGAATCAGTTCTGACAGAAACTTAACACAGGAAGCACTTCAAAAACATTTTTCAATCCATGATCTTCACCATGATAGTTTAAAATGTGATATAGAACCCAGAGGGAAGCATGCTAGAAACATACATACTACTCCATCCCAAAAGGTGCGATTGCAAAACAGCTAAGGAAAATTTGGGACCAACAGCCTGCAACAGGTCTTGCACTCCTGAAATATTTGAGGTTAAAATCAGTAATGGTCTCTTTTGTTGTCACAATGTTTATTTTTTGGGCACTGACTAAAATGGTGGGCTGCAGAGCGTGCAAGTGTATCTACAGCTGCCAAAGGCTGTCTGCTGTAAAGTCCACACAGGGGTGTTGAAACATGCTGGAGTGTCTTTCAAGGCATAGAAATTCTTTGCCAGTTTATTTCTTCTCACTTTTAAAATTCAAATTTTGTCCCAGAGTTGGAAGACTGCTTTCTCAAACTCCATAATTTGGTGATTGAGGTATTTTCTGAGAAGTAGGTGTTCCTATAGGCCAAATAAGAGCATTATCAAATTTTTTTGGTTCTCAGGTAATCACTATTTCCAAATCAGATTCCTACCATTTCCTCTTCCAGTTGGTTTTGTAAAGAAAGCAGTAGCTACCACTGTGCTTTGTTAAAATCTCTCTTCAAGAGAGCTGTAAGGTCCCTATTCAACATCTCGAGTGCTCAAGGGACCTGAGACAGGAAAATAACACTTTCTGGCAGCTGGTTAGGGTGAAGCAGAAGCATTATAGCAACTGATGAGCCTGAAAAGATCAAGTCAGGTCTGAAAACATAGAAAAGCATGATTCTGGGCTCTGGGAACCTCTCTATTCAAACAAGGAAGGTCCTAGATGTTCTGGGTGGTTCTGTAATTAGGCAGGAGTATCTGAATGCACTTTCAGAAAGTTCCTATGTTAGGCCTGAATGACCTAACCAGGCATTAAAGTCCTTACTAAGACCTTAGGAACTTCTGGTAGTGAAATCCAAAGGTGTGAACAGAAATTCAGTGCAGCAAAATATGCGGATGCTTTCATAAAAGATAAGAGAGATTTAGAATATGGACTCCAACAGCATTCTCCCAAATCCTGAATGATCCTAAGGCCTTACTCCATTTTGTAGAATTCATAGCAAAACTGTAGTTTTGCTGTTAATTCTACAAAATGTAGGAAAATATCCAAATACAAAATCCTCTGTGTGTTTGGGGACTTTTTAATATACCCAAAGATATGCTGTTGGGCCTCACAGACTATTTCAGGATTTTTTGAGGAAGAAAATATCAACAGGTATGTTCAAAGTCAAATGACAGTACAACAGTTCCTCTCACTTGCCTAACCTATTTGCATCTCTCAAATCTGCCTTTGGTCACCCACAATGGTTTCCAGTCTAACTCTCAATAAATTTTGGAAAGTTCTTAGAAAATACCCATTTGGGACCATTAATGTTTTTCATGCTGGTAGAGTTGAGTCCCTACATTGCATGTGTTCAATAATACAAATGATTGGAATAAAACACATGACACCTTGGGCTTCCTGAATAGTTTAATTGGAATACCAAATATTCCTATGGCTACCACATCTGACTTTTACCCGCCAGTTCCCTTGGGGAGATGAGAGCTGCTCATCCCTGTCAGAGACAACACATTTATTCTGCACAGTCTCCTGGTGAGAGGGATGTAGGTTACTGCAGGGCAGCACAACATCTACCCCACACACCCCCTCTAAATTGCAATCTTGCTTTTGGGAACAAAGGCCTTCTGAGAGGTCAGCTGGGCACCTCCCCATGTCCACCTTCTCATTGTTTTTTGCTACTCGGCTGGCAGAGAAACTGTACTCCTGCTAATCTTATTAGCATCTGCTTCATCTGATCATTAGCATACTTCATTTGCCAATCAGCATATCCTAATTATTACTGGGCACCTGGCAGTGGCCATAGCAAATTGTTCCAGGAAGAAAGCAAATGTGTCCACTCTCCTTTCTGATTCCACTGGAGTCGCTGATGTTGCTCCCTACCTCTGCCTCACCTCTTCTACCAGCCAGCTCAGGCCAGCACACATTTCATGGCTGCTCTGCTAAATGACTCTGAAAGCACCTGCTAATTCACCCCTGAAGCAGCTTTTGACTGCTCAGACCCCAGCTATAAGCATGAGCCATACATTCTTGTCCCCAGCACTGAACCTACAGACTAGGCTGCTCTTTCTGTACCACTGCCATGGTACCTCTCATCTCTTCATCCCCTACAATCAGCACAAAAATGTCCTCAGAAAATATCCAAGCATTTCGAAGTTTGGCCTATATCACTAATTTCTTTGGTTTCTCTGTAGAATGGTGATGAAAAACATTCCTCTTCCAACATTATAGCAGGGGATCTGGCCACTTTTGAAGCACTTTAATATCCTTTTAGGATAGCATCATAAAAGTATAGTGTAACTAATAATGTCTGAGGATTTTTGTTTATTAATTATAAGACTTAAATGAATTTCAGATTTTTAAACCCTGCAGATGGGGACTAGCACGCCAATATCCAAGTACTTATTAGATTTACAAGAACATTGACTTTAAAGTTATTCAAACCAGATTTTTTCTATTAATATTACACTGTTGTGCCAATCTCACAGCAGTTGGTATGTTATGAAGAAAACATCAGAGGGGTGTGGTAGTTGTCTGCAAAAGTTCAAAACAACACCATGGCTACAAACATGATATTGCTCATCTTGGTCTAATATTCTCAACCTTTTCCTGACCCAGGGTTCATAACCAACAAAAGGAAAATATGAGGATGGCTTTTAGAGGGTTTTTTTTCACCTAAGCTCAAGATGCCTGCCATACGGACCTCTCTGCCTGGGATAGGTGTCACCAGCTCCCTTTAAGGTCAGCAAAAGGTACTTCTATTGTACAGCTCATTTGAACAGGTTGTCATCTTGAGGGTGAGACAAATTCTTCTCAGAAGAGCTGGCCAGCTCAGATGTAAACACTCAATTCAGACAGATGAATCCTGCCTCCACTCAGTTCCTGATAAGCCCCATTAAATTACAAAGCTGGTGCAGAGGAAGAGAAAGAGGAAAAAAGTAGCTATTTCTGCAAATATTGAATATAAGGTCCAGCAGGAAAGGGTTACCATCATCAGGGTGTCACATGTGACTGCCCACCCACTTCCTCACCCACCAGAATCACCCTTGGTGCAGCAGCTCAGGGAGGAGGCTTTGGAGCCTGTCAGCAGCCGTGCTGCTGGGCCCGGCACAGGAACCAAATTCCCACCAAGGTTTCCCAGAGGGGCAGGAAGCAGGACCAGCTCAGGGTTTTTGGCACTGAAGCAGCATGTCCTCTCTCCCTTCATGCAGGCACTGTTACCTTCTCTTGCCTGCAGCTATAAAAATCTCTTCTGTTATTAATTACCGCCAAACTTTTTGAAGTAAGAACAGCTTTAGTACGTTATCCTTGACACTGAAATTCACACTATCAGAATTATGTTATTTATTATTCCTTTGCCCCGTTAAGAACTTAAAAGTTTTATTTTTACTAATTGCCAGAGATTTGGTGGCAATTTAGTTGGTTTTCTGCAAGTTACCTTTCATTAAGCTGGAGTGTATCATTTTCAGAAATGCAGTAGTGTTCTTCTGTCATGTGAGCACTATTAAAAATGCCTCCTTTTGATGTGCAACCCCTTTAAATCTCTCCATATATGTGAAAGCCGTCTGGCTCTAAGGCAGGGGTTCTTATTTGGGTTTTTTTACAACCTAGCAGAGAATAAAACTAATAAGTATTTCTCATTCTTTAAAGATTGATTTATTATCAGTTCCAAAAACATGCCTTTTCGTTTGGAAAGTCATTTGCTCGGTTATGATTGGATATAAACAGCTGCTAAGGGTCAGCACAGGCCTTGGTGCTTGTTATTGCTTGCACTCCTTATGATTTTAGCTCAGCATAACTAGCAGTGGTGTCCTGGGATTCCAGAGTCTGTACTGATTACCAACAAAGGCCTCTTTAAGATCAGCAGAAGCAGTCAAGGGACTAATGGTGCCAAGGCAGTCTGAGGCACTGGAGCAATGCCGCAGGTCATAAAATGAGCAATGACAATTGCCCTGTCCTTGCTGATTTTATCAGCCTGAGAGTTTTTTAGTATCACACAGGAGACAAAAGAAATCTTTAGTCTTGAATAATATTATCAGCAAACGTGGCTTGTTTGGGGCTTTTTTTTGATTTTTGTTTTCTGTTTGGTTCTGCTGCTGATCGCTTATTGTGTTCAAAAGGGCAGGTGGATGGATGTGATATATATATAATGACTTTACACCAGTGGCAGGTCTTTTCACTAGCTACTTGCTTCCACTGCTTTGTTAATATGCTTATTTTGGAGACAGTAACAAAGAAAAATGGGAAGTTTTACTATTTTAAGTATGTTTATATAGGTTGTAAAGTGGATATTATTCTTATATATGAATAGCTAAGCTGGATGTCAAATTCACCTCATCAGTAGAGTTTTCATCAGGGCTTAGGCTAAAATGGAAATGATCTGTGACTACCTCATGTCTCACTCCAAATGAACATTTCAGAAAACCACTATATGACTGGCACTCTGTGCAAAATGCACAGGGATCAAGTTGAAGAAGTGTTCACGCTTCTTGAGCTGTGATCATCTGAATGAAGAAGATTTCAAAGCATTGTGGAATTCCCTGGAAGTTACACCAGAGATGAATTTGGCCTTTAGAATGAGGTTTTATACGTCTCATTCACACACAGCAAAATGTTTCATCACAAGTGAAGACAATTTTTAAGAGAGTCTTAAAATTAATCCCAAATGAGGAAGCCTCTCTCTGAATGAGTGAAACTTGGCAGATTTACAAATTTAACCTGAGATGCATTAGCAGATCTTGTGTAGAGAAATTTGTATAATATCTGCCCACATGATATGTGTTTAAAATCAGGTCTAGCAATCATATTTCTACTGAATTGAATACATCATAGGAATAAAACATATCAACATGCAGTTCAGGCTTGCTGTGTTTTGAAGTACTGGTATTTCCATTTCCAGTACTGACTATTCCCATTTCCAGTAAGAGCCACATATTTCAAGTACACTCAAATTCAGTTGCTCTCAGGCCCAGATTTGCTAAGGGGTTTGGGCACCACATTCACTGGGTATTCACCGAGCTCCTAAATAACTTGCTCATTTTTTAATTAAAAAGAAATAAACTGGGAAAAAAGTTCTGAAATTAATTTCAAGGAATCAAAACAGGGATTATTTTTTCTGTATGTGAAAATCTCATTCAAAATGCGGAGAGCTTGGGGTGACCAAAAAATGGTCTGGAACTGTAAACTTGTAATTGCTTTGCAGATCATTTATATTTTCATGCATAATTTTAATGATATCTGGCACAAATCATCACTAATGACAATCCAGAGTTCAAATAGGAAGAGAACAAATTCCATGGCATAATTCATTTCTGGCAGCAGGGGAAACTTAAATCAAGATTCAGACAATTATGTAAGCAGAGTGGAGACAGTTTGTCACACATCACTTCTGTCTTGGAATTGTCTGTGTGCTCTTTCAACTACCTCTGTGGTTCATCTCTAGGTATTCATGCAAGGTGTCTAATAGGATGTTACTGTAGGGTCTCATTGCAAGTGATGCAGTAGACAGAAACATTTAGGACATTATTAAGCAGGGGAACACAGACAGGGTCAAAAAGCAGTAGAAGTAAAATGGCAAAAGAATGAAAGAATGGAAAAGTAAACATATTATCAAAGGGAGGCTCGGATAGAAAGACCTTTTCCACTACATATGTATTCCTATAAGAAAGCAGAATGTATGTTTTGTAGCAAAATGCCCAACTGCATGCAAAAATCTCTTCACAGAAGACTGAATAATACTGAAGATTCCCATCAAGATTCTCATGTTTTTGTTGATAGAGTGGTGCATCACTTTCAAATAAACATTCACTAAAAACCTATGAAAGAATTTTGGGGGGAGACCTCTCTGATCAAAGACCAGAGGAAATAATGGACAGAAGCAGTTTAAGTATTTGAGTTTGGTGCCAAGCTTATGACTTTCCCATCTTTCCTATCTCCAGTGGCCTTCCCATCTTTTTGATGTTCAGTCCAGCATGCATCAATACCAAGTTTTTCATTTTGTAGGCAGGCAGTGGGTTCCATTAGTTAAATTTCTGAATTTCCTCATGTTCCAATTTCCTTCCTAGTCATCATTAAGAACCAAATGCACAGCAATTGCTTGACCCAAAGAACAAATGTTTCTTGCAGGATCAGTCAGAGGGAGAGGCCCAGCCTAGAGCAGGCAGTTACTCTCTCCCTCGGCACATTTATGGCCAGTTCTCACCCTGCTCTTTCCTGTTGGCACCAGCTCTGAGATGGACACCATATAAAACAGTCTTCAGTGGAGAAATTTTTGCTGGACAGTTCCCCAGTGATATTTCCAGAGTCCCTGAGGGAGGATCTGTGGCAAATTTTGAGGTTCACTGTAATTCATACAGCATCCTTTAAACAATTCTGTGAAGCACAACTGTACTTCATGGAGTCTCTAAAAGGCAGTGCAGCTCAGATTTCCATAACCCTCTGAAAGAATAGCCATGATAATAACCCAGGAAAACTTGAGAGCACTTGAGTTCTGGTTGTTGCTCAAGACTTTAGCTCAGGGGTAAAACACATAGATGTTCAATTGACTCTGTGATCCCACTCATGTCACTCTGTGGGGAATAAACTGGCTAATGTCAAGTTATTAAGTGCCAGTTAGTGTTCAGAATTGTTATACAGAAAATACACTGACATTATCTATGTTTGGGGGGAGGGGGTTGTTTAAATGGGAAATCTCTTGCCCATTTCTTTTTTCATCAAATATAGGCTGATGCAGATGTGTAGGGAAGAGCTGGTGCACACCTTAATTTGGATTTGATGTGTAGTGAGGATGACTCACAGATTCCCAATCTGCTAAAACATACCCCTAGATGCTTGTGTAGCTATGCCCAATTCACAATCAGGCTACTTACCAACATGAGTAAAGTTATGCAGCTATTCTAATATGTCTTCTGCACATTTTTATGTAATTGCATTTTTTTCCTTTAAAAACCCACAAATTTGAAAACAAGATGTAGCTTGATTATTTGCAGGAAGAGCTTAAGATGAACATACAAATATCTTTTTTACTTAGGACTACCTAATAATCCCGAATCTTCAATCTATTTCCAAAGTTACTCAGACCACCTTTATTTTTCTTGACACTTTTTCAAATCCAGAAACCAAAAGGACATAGTTTCAAATGTGGTTTGTTTTATAATGCTCCTCTTTATAACATTCAGTGCTACTTTAAAATTGTGTCCAAATATGGCAACATGCTGGCCTAATTTTGTGAAGACAATGATAAATAATGAATATTGGTGAAAGAGAAGTAGAATACAAGATGTTTCAGTAACAGCTAGTAATTTTTTTTCTAGTAAACAGAAAGCTAGAAATACCATTAATGTTTTTTTTGCCTGGGAAACACTTCTGTAAGAAAAAAAGGAGTGAACTATTGGTTTCATCCAGTTGTGCTAGTTCTAAAGGATAATGTTTATAAATTCCACCCCATCAAACATTTCACACTGCCAACATCAAGCAAAGAGATGTGTTTGAGAAGCAAAAGGGAATCCTACCAGGAAAAACATTATGTGCCTAGTGTAGTTATGTAAAAGTAATAGAGGATCTTGGGGGATGAATCCCCAAGAAGCATCAATTAATTAATTGAAGAACATGGCAAACAAATCCAACAAATTCCTCAAATAGATGGCATCTTATCTCTAGTACCAAATGGGTAAGATTATTTTTAGAATTCTGTTTTCTCTAACTGGACTCTTACTCTGCACCAGCTAACATAACACAATATAAATACCTATGACAATTAGGCTGTGATCAATAAGAAATCAAAAAGAAAAGCTCACACTTCATATAATTTTAAATACTCATCCTACAGTGCCCTCAGACAGAAACTCTTGGTGAAAAGGAAAAAGGTGCATTGGTTGCACAGTTCTAAAATCTCAGTGATCGCAGCAAAAAGGCTGTCAGTTTCTTGCCTGTATATACCAATTGTTAATTCTAACAGAGGTACAGAAGTAATGGAAAGATTCTATGTCAAGTACTACATAAAAATAATGGGATGTTTCTGCTCCTATACAGGCTGCTGTGTACAGACATGGTTGTTACTAAACATATCTGCCTGCTTTTAGAGGACAAAGGTGGTAACAAAAGTGCTCATGTGGGTCATAGTCCTGACATATGGCCCACATATCCTGGGTGAAGAAAATCTCTCATATCATGCTGTTTGATGTCTGCTTCCTAGAAAGTTTAATCCTACAAGTGGGACCTCATATTGAACATGTGTAATCTTGAAATTGGAGTTCTCATGAGATTTGAGGCCTAATTTGATAGTCAAAAGACATTTTGAAGTTTCTCTGCTTTGCCTAATGTAGATGCAGAAGAGGGATAAATGGGACACTGCTGGTTTGCAATGCTGGTGGGCATTGAAATGGGTGATGAGAGGAAAGAAAGCAAATACAAGTACCACAGGCTGGTGTCTGTGAGGAGATTTGGGAAAGACACAATGCAGCACCTGAATCTGTAACCCTAGACTTTTTTGTCTGAACTCAGATATTACTGACACTTTGGGGAAATTAGCAAGGAGCACTGGCAGACTTTTAAATCATGTCAAACAATTTCTCCTGATGCCTGTTTTAAAATAGTCTCTTATCTACAAAGCATGTGACAAGTACTAGACAAGATGATCTCTGCAGTTTGCAGCATGACTGAGTGATTCAATTTGGGTCACAAATTAATCTTCAAGTGATAAAATAGGACAGAAGTCCTAATAGTAATGTCCAATTTCTCAATAAAACAATAATCAATGGAATACTAATAGAGTGACAGCTGAGCCTCTGGATTACTGCTCTGGGCATGTGTGAAAACTCTGCTACTCAGAGGGACTCTGCAGCACAGAAAAGCTGAGTTATTCAGTCTGAGAGGAAGAGCAGTGAGTGCAGTGTCAGGCTATGACTGTGTGAATGATGCCATGGGTCCTTCTTGCTGTGTAACTCTACACCCTCTCCCACTCTCTACCCATCCTGGCTGCTCACAAAGTGAATTCTGCAGTACAGGAATGAGGAGTCTTTTCAACCCTACTCATAACAAGATCCTCCAAACCAAAATTTGCAAATTATGAATGCCCTTAACCTTTCTATTATCATCTGGGTGCTAAATATTCATAAAACCGTATGTGAACATTCTGCTGGTTTTTCCCTTTATTTGAGGGTCTTATCTATTGGTCCAACACATAGATTAAAAAAATAACTGGCACCTAATTTGGAGCCACTTTTATTTTAAATAAACATACTTCTTGACTAATAACCTGGTCACCATGCAGTGTGCTACCGGATTCAAATTTGGCCCCAACGCACTGTAGACCAAGTAATCTCAGGCATGTGAGTCATTAGAAGAATCCCTCTGAATGTCACACATATAATTGCAGCAAAAAGACTACCTCTATTTACCTCTCCTGGAATGGCTGTAGTGTAGACAAGCAGGCTCTGTTGACATTTCTCAAAACCAATTATTCATCTGTTAACAATTCACCTATTCTGTCCCTCCTGCCTCCTTTTTAAGGTCATGCTTTTCATGTAGATATTTAAAAGCTTCACTATGCAACCTATACAAGGCCCTTATTATTGTAAAACTCATTAAATAAAATAAAGCAACTAAACACAGTGTAAAAAGAGGATTCGAATGAGCATTCCTGTTGGAGAAAATTCCTCTTTAACTCCTTTTGAATACTGGTGTATAAAACCTTGTCTGTAATCAATATTTACTTTAGTCTTTGCCTTGGCCACAAAAAGAAGTCCTTTCTGTATTTGTTAGTGTATCTCTAATTTGGAGAATGCAGCGTGTTTCTTCAAGAATGTTGCAAAGTGTCAAAGTTCAATATTTTTATGAATGTTTTACAAAAGTTGGAAAATTTTAACCAAATATATTAGAGATATTTTCTGTTAGGTCAGCTACTTCATTTGTGCTGCCAAAAAATAAAAGATGTTCCTTCCAATGCAATCCCTAGTGTTTTGCTTGGCTGTACTTCAAATTACTCAAGCCAAAAATATTTTTATATAATTTTACATTTACATCTTATGAAAAGCTGAACTTGCCTCTGATAAGCAGAAAAGATGACATAAGTGTCCTGATAAAGAGTATCCTGAACATCCCAGAAATCTGTGACCTTACGCAGAATACAGATCTACTATCTCTTTCTTGCTAATTGAATTTCATTATAAAAGCAGAACAGACCCAGAATGGAGCTGGCAGCAGAATGGGACAGACTGTGACAGTTTTACTCATGCCAAGAAGTACCTTACTCCACAGGGGTGTTTCCTGACTTGAGTGAGCCAATTCAGTAGGAGTCTGGATTTAGTGTGAATGATGGTACCGTAAATTTCACTAAAACTGAAAGCACTTCTGTATTGTTATAAATAATTCTAACTTGGATTTGAACTTATAGATTAAGTGCCCAGATGAGTGAGACAGTGTAGTAGCAACTCTTGCACCATCACCTATAAACTAAACTCAACTTAAATGTCTGAGCTCCTGGGAAAACAATCCCATACAAGACCACCTGTTGGAATACAGTAGTAGAGAACCTAGTAACTAGAATGGAAAAAGAATAGGCAAAAAATTTATAATCCAAGTTATTTGCAACCCAAGTGAAAATCAGGACCATTAGGAGTAGACCACATCAAAGAAGATGAGCCCTGAAATATATTTATATATATATCTCAGCATCAGTATAGTAACCAATTTAGGTATAAGTAAGGTGATGTCACTACCACCCAAACACAGTGGATCTTCTTAAAATTACAATTAAAATTAAAATTAAATTATGTTTGAGGAGAAATTCCAAAATACTTGGTTACGTTCTGGTGGGGGTTTTTTTCCACTTGCAGTATTCATCAAATGAAAAGAGTAAAGAAACTAAAAACTGACCATTCATTTGGCATTTCTGGTTGAGAGCAGAAGAAGGAAGGAGGACGTATTCTTATGAGGTTTCCAGCAGATTTCACGTCAAAGAGGTTAGAATAGTTTGAATAAACGCCACATAAACATCTGGGGCCAGATTCATGGGATATTCCAGCTGCTTTGGAGCAATTCAGTGACACAAAGCAGCAGTAAAACCCATTTTACTGGCCATTTAAGTCAAGTTTATGGCTGCTTTGCATTCCCAGAGCAGCTCAAAACAGCCAATACCATTGAAACTTACTCTGAATTTCTAGGCTTTAATGGAGCTGCAATCTAACTCCAAAATCCTCTAAAGTGTCTGTTTCTACTAGACATAGCATTCTAGCTCAGCATGTGTCTGCTCATCACCACCTCTGTTTGCAGCGTGATTGCAATGATCTAATTAGGAACTAAAAGTACTTTCAGTCAATAACACTCCTTGAAGTTTAAAAAAACACAACTTTCAATGAGTTCAAGTAACTGTTAAAGCAATGCAGCATTTTCTTTCTAATTAATCTGTTTCTCAGGATGCACACTGTAGTTTCAGTCCCTATAATATGGTATAGCTCCTGCTGGTAGCAAACTATAAGGCTTGCACTGAGTTTCCCAGACCTCAAGACTGAAGCTTGCCAGGCTTGCCCTGTCTTGCCCTGGGTTTTTCTTGACCAGCTGACAAATTTGCTTCTCTTGATTTTTCTTTAACATCAAGTTATCTAATGTAATAGGTACATCTGGCTGATTTGCTTTACTTTTGTTTATCTCATAATGGTATATTATTTATACCATTATGATTTATATTTTACAACTCCAGTATACATAATGATGCAGTGTATAGAAATCCAGCAGAGCTGTGGAGAGAGGATGGAGTGTGGAGGAGTACCTCCATGGGATGACAAGAAATGTGTACAGAGAGATCTGTTACTCAAGATCCACAGCTGTAAGCAGCTAACCTATGGTCAGTGAAAGAAATGCACACCTGGGGCTGGACAGAACTGAGTTTAGGTATAACTGAGAATAAAGACATAACATCTAGCCTACAAAAAGGGCGCATATCCAGAAAATTTGGACATAACTTATAGCTGCAGACCCATGGTGAGAAAAGAGCAAATATGCAATTATATGCTAGCAAGCATATATAAAGTCCTTCATTGAGGAATAGGAAACCACAAAGATGAACATCATATTTCTTCAAGTGAATGACTAGAAGCTGACAAATCTGCATTGCCCCATGTTTAAGAGCAAAATGAAACAGCCAAACTTGGGAGCAAGGGGAGAAGGAAAATGTTGAGCATAATAATAGAAAAAGCAGTGAAAACTAAGCATGTGTGTAACATTTTAAACTACATTGTCATTATTAATGAGGCTTTCTGTATTAAAATATTCTTTTCTGAAATGAAATTTGCACAAATGGTTCTTGGATTATACTGAAAATATTTTAGACATGACAACAATAAATTCTTGGCTTTATATATAAAGTGTGCTTTTTTTGCTCACGTACAATATTGTGGGCATAACAACACATATAATAAATAATAGTGATCAACAGCTACCTCCCAGGATTTTGCAGAAATACATTATTGAATGTTCTTGAAGACATTGCATATTATAATCATGAGTACCATGAGTACCATTAGCCAAATGTAGTAGGAGGCCTAAATGAAAAATGGTGAGGAAATTAATAACCTTGTACTTAGAGCAAGGTTTGTATTTTATGAGATAAATAAGACTTGGATCTCTATCCCACCGGTGAAGAGTAGAAAAGTCATGAAGGATCAGTCAGTCATTCATTAGGTGAAGCAGGAGTCCCTGGAACTGTAGCATAATGGTGTTGGCTGCAGAAGTTAAATTAACATTACACCAGGAGCCATATATGTCCTGGTTTTTCAGTGCTTCATTTAGCAACCTTAATATTCTTTTAACCACAGGTATTTAGTGTAATGTATATACAATATCTGTTTTCTCATTAGGTTTTTTTTTCCCTTTTCTGCCTGTCCCTTAATAGGGATGGATGGAGCAATTAAAACACAGCTCCACTTCAGAGCATACTGCAAAACCCAGGAGAAGCTTCTGCCTCTCGGAGTGCCAGAGGGCATAGCTGGCAGCAGCTGTGCCATTTCTTCCAAAAGTGTTATATATATATTTATGTATATACTTTTATGCAGCTAATTATTTCAGATGGACACTCAAAAGGAAGCAGAAGCTATGACCTGATTTATTCTAAAATGCCTTCAGTGTTTATTAGTACATTACATTACAGCCAAAATAGATTTTACAAAGGAAGGTGAAGGTAAAAGGGGGCAGATTCCTTAATCTCCACAACCTCAGATTATCTGTAAGGAAACACCCCATTATCCTGTCATTATTATCCCTGCATACTAGTTTGTCTAACAATATACTACCGTCTCTGAGCCAATTTTTACTAATTTTTTTCCTCTCTTTTCTCTCATTGCCTTTTTAAAAGTGGTTATAAATATGCAAGAAGTTGATTTCAGTTCTCATTTTCAACTTGAATAATTTCAAATTCCATACAGTGTATCTACATTGCCTATTTGCAACGTACATGCATTGCAGAGGAATAAATGTATACCATATATCATCAAAAATGTACACATCATAATATCAATTATGTACAAATTTGAAAACCCATTTAAAACCCATTCTGTTTCTCAGTGGAAAGTTAGCTTCCTCCAAATCCCAAACAAGATATCTTGGACTGACCTATAGGTTAATTTACCCTGTGTTTCAATTTAACATATTTCTTAGGCAATGAGAATGTGCAATGATACATTGTAGAAATCTCATCAAGACAAAAATCCCAATTAGAAGAGGATGGGAGTGTAAGCTATAACAAAATGCAGCTCTTCTGCTTCTATGGGGTATCTTAGGCAGACACAGGTTCATGTTCACCTAATCTGAAATACATCACTTTGCATCTCTTAGGTGAGTAAAATGTTTTCATTCGAGCTATTCTAATTCCCCAACTAAATATAATAGCATGTCACTTCCTACTTATAGCATACTGAACAATTCCAAAATTTTATTAAAAATTATATTCTGATAAAAGTTAGCTTACAATGTCACACTGGAAATTCACAGCCAACTCTATATTTGATCTATAACCAATGTCACAGCAGATTTCAATCTATATTAGTAAAAGGCAGATAACTGAAAGGACTGATGTATTTTCCACAGATTTGCTATAATTTGGTTTATTAATTAATTAAAATGAATAAGATTCTTCCCTTTACTTCCCTTATCAACCTCACTGCTTATCCATTTATCACATTTTGCCTTACTAAAACACTAAGTTTTCTGTGGAGGGCTATGTGGGTTCAGGTTGTTGAAGAAATGGGGCAAATTATTTTATTTTACAGTATTTAATTCTCTGCAGCCAAGATCCCTCAGTGTTTCTATAGTCTTTGCTCCTCTAGTTCTTTTTATGGTTCCAAGAACAATGATAATGAAAGAAAGAAAGAAAATACACCACCAGTGGTACTCACTTATTTTAAGATGCTTCTTTTTTCTACAGCACAATAAAAACCAACCCTGAGCCTCATGAGTATAACACAGAAGACAGTATTTTAGTGCATTTCATGCTCTATTATCTTATTTAGTGATACATCAGATTTTAAAATTAATGTAACAATACCATTTACTTAAATAAACCACGCCACAAACACAGGGAAAAGCCATTGAGAAGGATTAGCAGGAAGACAGCATTTAGGATGTCTTTGTTAGCACAGTATATTACATTTAAAAATACACAAAGTTAAGAACATCACGTTTGCTTTTTTATCGTTAGCTGTCTGATAGGCTATTTATTTCAGAAAATAGTGATTGAATACTGGCTGCCAGGTAATAAGCTTTCTCTAGTCTGTTATAGGAATTAAATTATCAGCCATCAGTAGTGTTCCTGGTAGCCATGTATTATTATGTGTACAACATACTAGCTGTCCTTTAAATCAAGATGTATCTTTTAATCAGAAGTATTTTCTTTCCATAAAGAATTCAAAGTTGGTTCAAGTCCAAAACAAGTTAGAAAAAAAGAAAAAGACCAACTCATTCACGACTTAGCATGACTGGTGCTGTCACAGTTATTTTTATTTCTAGTAAAGCACTCAGTGGTTGCTGTGTGGTGCAGGTCCCTGGGAAGACTCAGAGCTCTGTGAGACAGTCGTTCCCCTGTGCTGCCCTAGAGGTTTAGCAGGAAGCATCCAGCAGGCTCTGTGCTCCACCACGTCCTCCTCAATAACTTCACTAATGAAAGGGTCAGTCATCTTTTGGAGCAATGTACCATGTTGCCTTTTTCTTTCTCAAAGAAGAGGTTAAGCTTCATGATATGAGCTCAGGAGAGGCCAGGATATCCTTCCTTAAAAGACCTTTATGGGAAGCAAGGTAAATTCAGAAAGAGCTGGGATTTGTGAGCCACTACCTGGAACAACTTCATTATTGCTTCCTCAAGTACTGCCAGCTGAGACACTACAGTGTCCAGCTACCAGCACACTCAGATGGACAAAAGACCTCCTGTCTTTCTGGATCTTTTCTAATGATAAAGGGCAGTAGTGCATATTAAGGCTGTGGAACTCTTGTTTATTTGATGCAATCTCTTGTAAAGTCTTATTTATAATTTTCCGTCTTTATGCATGCAAAAATTCATCTAGGGAAGGAATACAAGAGAACCTGAACTGCACACAGGATCTGCCTATGCACTATCTTTATCACATCTACCCTAAAGATTTAATACCTATGATGAAAAAACCCACATGCCACAGATGCCAGATATGCATAAAATAAACCCAAAACTCACACTTTTGAGGCAGGCAACAGGAAGGATTACTTCCAACTTCCTCATTAATCGTCCCCTAAATACTACCCACTTGTGACTGTCAGGGATAGAATACCAGATTAAACTGGTTATTTCAACTGTTCCCTTGTTCTTGAGACTTGATCTTAAAATATTCTCTAAGATGGTCAAAACTTGACAGGTCAAGGACCCAAACAACTTTTTGGAGGGTTGGAGGGCTGGACCAGATGAACTGCAAAGGCTCCAACAAAAATTATTCTGTGATTCTAATGTTACTCCATATGATTTTTCCTGTGTAAGAGATTATTTCCCACACCACTCACATTGACTTCTTCTTTAAGGACAGCAAGAGAAAAGGATCAAGAAGGGTCAGAGTGATGACTGCACACAGCCATTTATCACCTCAGGAACTCCCACCTCTATTTCATGGGAGCCAGTGCACCAAAAGAAATCACAAAATGGCCAGGGAAAAACACAAGGTGTCAAAACACCTAGTCCTATCTTTCCCCATCTTTGAAAACTTCCAGTTTCTGGAGCAGCCATAAGAGAGCAACTGACTTTTCATGCTGTGCACCCCAGTCACCTCCTCTGAGAATCCCCCTGCATGACATTTACTTTAATAGGTCTAATTATAAAGAAATGCACTTTTCAGTCAGAACCGAAGAACCAGTAGGTTTTCTTCTTTAACATGCCAACCAGCTGTTTTGAAAGGTACTTCTCTAATCTCTTTCCTTCCACATGTTCAAACAGATGAAAGTAATTTTGTGCTCAACTGTCTATAAGTAATTAGACTGGGATGTAAAGGAGTCTTTATGTATCAGTTCAGAAAGAGCTACACTCTTAGCATACAGAATAATTATTAGCAATCTTCTTCATCTGTAAGGTATACCTTATGCATTTTACATGAGTTCCCATTATTAACATAACCTGACTATCAAAGCTCCATTGAAACTGGTGTCTTCTTTTTCATGTAACTGACTGAAATTCCCCAGAAATATAGTAATTTGAAAACAGCAATGCTGATGATTTGTTTCAGCTGTAATTTGTTATTTTTTTCCTCTTCTTTGTTGTTCTCCTAGTAAAGACCTAAACCAGTGGGGCTCCAATATACACAAACAAGTGTTCTGCTTTTGCTACAAGATGGATATTAATATTCAGTGAGGGTCCTAGAAAGCTGCCTTTTGTCAGTTTCCTGGGCTAAATTCCCTTAATCTTATTAATTAGGAGGTCACAAAAAGAATACTTTATTGGGAAACAAAATGTGTGTTCTAAAGATAGGTTCAATTAAATCTATGAATTTACTAGGAACGATGACAGGAGAATACTTCTTCAGACTCTGCCTCTGAACTGTGCTTGGCATGTCTGTAAACAGGGTGGGCAATTACTGAAATGTCAGATGGGTAGAAACATCTTTTGAACAATAGCTATTTAAAAAGTTGGAACATCTTTCACAAGAAAAGTTGGAGCTTCAGGACTGGGATTGTACTCAGTATAAGGACAGCTGGAGAAAAACCACACCATCCCAGGACTTGCAACCCGGCATATAGGTGCAGGCAAAACTGAATCAGGTTGGAAGGGATTCAGTAAAAGGCAAGGTGTTTTGTTTTCATCCCATATGGCAAACATTTTTTGAAGGCAGATCCCTCACTTCACAGCTACATACCATGATCACATCTTTTAATGAAATAAAATCCCAGTTTTCTTAGAAATAGAATATAATTTTCGTTTCTTTAGACACAAGGCATCTTCAGAAAGTGAAGTCTGACTCTTGGTGGTTTTGCCACCAAGGATGGAGGAGAGATGGCTATTTGCCAACAGACAGATCTGCATCATGAGAACAGTGGTAGAGAGTTCTCTCTTCTTTTGGTCACTGCCAAAGAAGCAGCATTTTGCCCAAGAACCCATCAGAATCGTTGGCATGACCTTCAAGGATTACAAGCACTACATGTCAATACAAGTGACTCAGATGCACGTCACTCAAGTGACCCAGAGTGAGGCACACACTGGTTGTGAATACAACCAGAAGTGAGGCACTTTCATTTGCTGTTTTGACTGACAGAAACTATACTCTACAGATGTGTTAGAACGGCTCCTGCCCTGAAGAGCTGATTTTCCAAACAGACTGAAAAGCAGCAAAAGACCAAAATGAAACTGAAAAGCAAAGTGAAGATATATTCATTTCTTATACAAGAGAAATGGTCCATCAGGACAAAGTCAGGGCATTTTTCTGTCAAATCCATGTCATGATGAAGGTATGTCAACAAAACACTGTCATACTGGATCAAAACATTATCCCAGTGCAGCTCAGTCCAGTCTGGCCAGCCATACAGTGAAGAGTAAGAATAGCAATACACCAGATATGAAGATCTTAAATGTGCTGGGGAAGGCTTGAGAAAAGCCCTGAGCTGGACTTAGCCCACTTCTAAATGGCCTTGTGAAGGAAGCAGGAGATGCACAGCCTCAGGGGGGTAAGCTGGTGGCAGAACATGTGGCACCCTTACTACCAACTCCCTAAAAACAGACACACATTCTAGTCAGTCTGTGCCTGACAAGCCTAAGGTACTTATTCTGTTTACTAGCTAGATGTGTGCACCTCTGGTACATACCCTAGCAGAAAACACAACAGCAGCAGGACACAGCCTGTCTGCAACAAAGACAGCTCTTCACAAGACTGATTTTTAAAATTAGAAATTACATAGTGAGAGGATCCACTACCACGAACTAAAAGAAAATATCCACCACGAACCAAAAGAAAATATTTGGAAATGTTACCCTATGATGCAGGGGAAAACAAAGCATTATACTTGCAGAGTTTGTATCAATAAGGGTAAATAATGTTCCAGATTTAACTTTCAGATAGAGAATAAATTACTACTGGCTAGGCAGGAAAGGATGGGTTGAGATGATGAGAGCATTAGGCACATATTTTTCCATTAGAAATCAATTAATTTCTGCCTGGCCCAGAGTTCAAGTCATGTGACTTCATGCATAACATTTAATGCATTCAAGACTGCAACATAAGTATCCCATGGAGGCACAAAAATATGGAAAGAGAAAGGGCTGGATCTGTGGTTATATCATGTGTTCTTGCCTTTCATATTATTTGTTTTCTCAGAGACCAAAGGTGTGTATGATACATTACAAATGCTCTCTCTCTGCAAATACCCAAAATAATGACTTCCATGTAATGTATTAAAGATGTTCTTGGATGTTTGAAGCACTTAGGAAAGAGTTCATTCTCACTTTCTCTGGAATGTCCTTACTAGGTTATTACTCTCCTCACATAAATTCCTGGGTGTTACAGAAAGCATAATAGAAAAGATCACAATAGCCAAATGTATATAAAAGCATTACATTGATAAAGGTCAAAATTACTCATCACCTTCATTTGAATACAATTTCTCTGCTTTGGTAGGTCATTCTCATTGATTCTATGAAGAAATTTTATTGTTTATGTCCATTATTACTTGACTGCTTTGCTAAAAGTCTGGTTTTGTGGTGAGCATTGAACTGTGCAGGGGTTCTCCATCATTGCTTACAATGGTATCACCAGAGATCTGGAGATTTGGTCCCACTGCACCTTGTCAAAAAGCAAATAAATATAGTGGTGCACATTTCCTAAGCATGAGGAGATGTCAAAGAGATCCCCAAGAATCTTTTCACAGGGTCTGCTCTCAGCTGGCAGCTATTGTACATCTATACTTACAGGAACAACAGTGACATGGGGTGTTCTCTTTTACCCTAAAAAATTGCTGCCATAAGAAGAGTGAGAAAAGGACCAAAAAAAGGTGAGATCTTGCCAACCACTCCCAGGGACTACCTGAGATGGTTGCTCAGTCACACTAGAAGGAGCACGGCAAGCCTCTGAAACAATGCATCTATCCTGAAAGAAACTTACCACTGTGGGGATCTTCAAGAATCATTAGGATCCTCTGAGAAAAGAGGTGCTGGAAAAGGAAACTCAAAGAAACAAAGGACAAATAAATAAAACATGACCCCTGTACCCAATTAAGGAAGACCCCATGGCTGACAAGGACTTCATTAGTCAGAGCTGATTTAACAAAAAGGTGCTTAGTTGCTGTGTGGATGGCGTAGAATGGGCAGAAAAATTACAAAATACTCCACGCATATCATGACATGCCTGTGACCATTCAGCTACGTCAGACTTGTTTTAATGCTGGATGGCACTCAGAAGCTCGTTTAAAATACTGGGCATATGCAGAGTGAGTAAATTGCTTAGAGTAAGGTGAATAGGTCAATGAAATGAGAAACAGCAAAGCTGTGGGTAGGCAGAATAAGTGTAAGTTATAAGGGAAACCTAATTTTTACCTTGACATAAACCTTGAGTACTAATTGTTCTATCCAGATAATCCTAATAAGTCATGCGTGGTGTCTGAAGATATTGTTAATTATTTTAAAATTTGTTTTGTTTTAAAATATGGAATCTTTGTTTATTGTTACCTAGTAGAAGAGGCTCTGCAGGTCCTGAAGATACTAATTTTTCTTACGATTATTCTTTGCCAGAGAATGAGTCATTACTGTTCCTTTTTTTTTTCTTCCTTTGTGTTGTGGCTTTTCCTTGTGTATATTCATTTTATAAGATATGAATTATACCAAGAATGTACATCATGGGAATACATCTCGTGTTGGAGAAAAATTGTGGACTTTTTTCATTCTTTTAACTGAGGGTCTGTGACTGTTTATTTTGTTTTCCCTAAATTCTGTGAACAGTCACCATGGTTTTATGATCTTTCCATTTGCTACACTTTGAAATATATAAATAGAATTTGAAACAATGAGCAAGATTCACTAGGAGGCTCTGACTGCCTGATGCTGCTATAATGAGTGGATGCATCCCTAAACCCCCCTTATGTTGGTTCAAAACCAAATTATCAGCTCTGACCCCATCCAGTAAGGTTCTTAATTCCAACAAACTTGATCCCATGTCAAAAAAAAAAAAAAAGTCCTTAAGTGGTCTCTTGGATTAGAGATTCAAGTCTGTGCATCCCTGTGCCCCACACTCACTGCTCATAAGCATCCAAACACAGAATTAGATGGACAGTGGTGTCTGCTCAGTTTCAGATCAGAAAAGGATCTATTTTCTGTAAATTGCACAAGGCAGTAGAGCCAAGTATTTATTATCCCTCCTCAATCCCAAGAAGGAAAATAATGCAGAACATACAAAATGCAAACAAAACTTTCCATTAGATTCCCATCTCCTGAAAATAAAATTCATCTGCGTGACATAACTAAACTACCTTGCCTTTTGAAAATTCTCAGCTATAATTTTCCTCAGCAAGATCACACAAACTGAGATCTGACACATCTCAAAGGAGGATTTCTGGTGCTCTTTCTAAGGAAGTTAGAGCAATGAAGGAAGTGGGCAGTGCAGATGGGCACCTTTCTTCCATAGTAGAGAGCTGGAGACAAAAAGAAAAAGTTACACAGTAATGATCTTGTTTCAAGCCATCTAGTAGTTGGCAAGCAGGCAGGCCCATATTTTTTTCTCTTGAGGAACTTGTCTCAGCTATTGATGATGATAGCAGAGTTGTGGAAATAGAACAACCAGGTACCAGCACTGGTTCTTTGTTCTCAGTAGGGCAATAAATACAAGTGCCTTCCCTAGTAAATAAACAGACTGTTGAAGCAATTATTTTGATCCCTGTGAAAGCCCTATGTTCAAAAAGCATTTACTCTTGATTGCTCCATTATGGGTTCAATCTCTTTCCAGATCACACTGTTGATCTCCTTGCTGAGTTTTGATCAGTGCTGTACTTAATTGTGAGGAATGGTCTGAAAGAAAGCATTGCCAGCTCATACTAACCTCCAGAGTTCAAAGGAGGGATATGCTTCCTCTCAGTTGTTTCAATGTTCACTCTTCTGGTTGTCTTTGAAATTCACTTTGCTTCTTAAAGCTTGTTTTGTTTGGGCTATTTTTTCCCCTGTAGAACAGAGCCCATAAAGAATTCAGAAGAAAACAAATTGTAGGGAAGAAAAAAACTAGAGCAAAACCATAGTATTTTATCTATATTGAATTCTTTGCCATCTACTGTGTTCCCTCTCTGTCACTTGAAATATTGTTCCTCCCTGGGAAAAAAAATATTTTTAACACAATTTTTAAGCAGCTTGGTTTTATTGAGAAAGGTGATGATGAGGTAGTGGTAATATGAGTCAGACTGAGTGCTTTCATGTGTCATGTCTCATCCAGAATTCTGAAGGGTTTTTTTTTCCTCTGAGAATGTATTTACAAGGAATGCACTTTTCTCATCTTCATTTGTGCACACTACCAAAAACACCTCATTATTTGACAAGTTGGCAACTGTCTGTGCCCAGGACTGAAAAACAGACTTCTTGGAAAGAGGTGTTTCTGGAAAAATTGCACAATATCTGGTCAATGAATGAGTGAAGATAAGTGTTAGCAGTCTCTCTGCTTTCACTTTACCCACATTTCCTTAGAGGAGTTCTCCTTGATAATTGTTGCTAGAATGCATCACGATCCCAGGAAGCTCTGCAGGACTTCAAGGTTTTGTCTCACTATTAAGAAACTCTGCTTACATGCATCCACTCCAACTGCAGTCACCAAACAGAAGTCCCTACCCTGGGAGCTCCTCAGTGCAGACCTCCCACTGCTGGAAAGGAGATTGTCATCTTCACAGTCAAATTAAAACTTGGGGGGGCTCAACCATTTTCCAGAAGTATGCGTTTCTCTCCATTTCCTGTGGAGGGGATCTCAGTGCACTAAGCAATCTTAAGAAATTCAATTATGTGTCTAAAATTACAGATGGCATAAAATCTACCCAAATTACGTCCTGAAAAATGAAGGGAAGATGTTAAGTACCACCTATGCAGGCAGGTGGATGAGAAGTACCAGAGTGAATATTAGAGAATATTGAAAAGACAAAATCCACCTTGGTACTTCATGTGCAGGCTATGAATGTAAAGCATTTCTCTTTGGTTTCTCACCTTACCACAGTCTGCTTCTGAAATTATTAGTAGCCTCTTTCTTTGGTCCTCACTTGCAAAATAAGGAGAAAACCCTCCCTTCCCTGACAGTAAGTACATTACACATCACAATATGGAATACAGGGAAGTCCTATGGCAAGAGGTTTGAACGGGAACAGGTATCTACATTTCCTTAAAATAGATGGATAAAATAGAACCATAGCCCTGCAAAATTGGTTTATTGCAGCATTTCAGGAGTACATGAAATATTCTTAAAGCAATAAAGGACAAATGACACCTTCAACAGCACCCACTTCTCAAAGAGGGTACCTCCAACACCATACCATAATCAGAGCTAAACACAGACATGAGCTGTCCCAGGGTATATATAAGCCAATGTAAATTGCATGTCAGGGACTATATAGGAAAAAAAATCACTAGTGGAGGATGGAAAAAGGAGAGGGAAGTTCCATCTTCATATTTATTTTGCTTCATAAATATTCATTCCCCCTGTGACCCTCTCATGTCCTGGCACAGAACTGTGCTGTTTTTCATTTTACCATTAAAGAATGTCACATCATAAACAACCAGTTCCAGCAGACATGCATAAAATCTCACACTCAGCCGAGCCCATAACTTTCCATGAGTAATCAAATGCTCTATGCAATAATTTTTAAGCTGTTAATTATGCATTATTTGATCAGCTTGTATGTTCATGCTAGACACCTGATTAGCAAACACTACAGTGTTTATTAATTTTTCTTCCATTGCTGGCTGGTTATCTATCTATCTATCTATGTATCTACCTATCTATCTTCTATTTAAATGTTCCCTACTATGGCAGTGTCAAAGTATTTTCAATGTATTTGAAAACAGAAACAACATTGTATTTCTTAATTTTTTTTTGCTTTCTTTCTTTTCCCAGCTTGATTAGTTCATAGGTTTGTCAATTACTTATATTAAATAATTTCGCCTTGAGATCAAACAAGTTTTTCACAGTAAATGACTGTGAATTTTGAAACCTAAGGTTAAAAATATCTGTCTTCTGCATTTGTTCCTGAAACATCAGGAACCACCTCTGTCATCTTGAGGGAGTCAGAAGGTTCTGCAGTGTTCTGCAGAAGTTACTGCAGGTTCTGCAGAAGTTACTGCTCCATCTCTTGAGCTTCCCCTGTTAAATAAAGTCTTGCTGGCTCTGTGCATCTTACTTGCCATGAGAGTTTCTGATTATCTCTTGGGAAGAGGAAGGACCTTCAGTCATCCTGGACAGCTTCACACAATAGATACTGTAGTTTATTCCACGTTTAATGCCAGCACATAATAATTTCAAAAGCAAAATGGGCAAGGGCATTGAGGTTTCTTCACTCCTAGCGTCCTCATCTCCCAGTAGCATTCTGCACCCCTAAAGCACACAAAAACTTCACATCAGCTTAGCCATCTGAGGATAAAGCTGTTTAATACAGGGAGATCATTGTGCAGGAGGTACAGTCTCCAAGCATCTCTCCTCAGAATTGCTTTGACATAACTTTAATCAGTTGCTCTTAGCTAAAGACTCACACAAAAAGTGTGTTGATCATTCAGCACTATTCTCTGACTCACTGAAGTGTAATTGCTGAACTCATCTTGGCTTCTATGAGGCTTTCCCTTTGCACAAACACAAGGGAGAAAGAAAGAGCAGGCCTGCCCTGCTCCCATGATAGAGGCAGTCTAAAACGAAGCCATAACATCCATTTAGTGCCTCTTTAGAAGAGTTAAATGGATTTTGTAAATTCCATTGGTAAATTAGTGCTAGTGTTATTCTCATAAATCTTGCCATTAAAATGATTTACTTCAACTGTAGCATTATTAATGTTCAGTAAATTAGGTCCATAAAATGACATTTGCCATGCCATTAACTGAAGATAATCCACAAAGCTCATTTCTAACCCCTTTTATATTTTTATAGTGTCCTTCATAAGCACTACTGGAGCTCTCTGAGATGCATGCAGTCATCAGTATATTGATAGCTCTGACACAGCATACGCTTCAGATCAATTACTGAATCAGGAGACTAATTTAAACAATTTTACTTGTGGTCAGAAAAAGATTCATTATTTATGAGTGCAAACAAAACTGTATCATTGTTCTTCAATTCAAAACACATGTTCCCTGGAACATCAGGCCTCTTCAGACTGTCTTCAGTCAAAGTAGATTATAGCCCTGGAAAATTTTGGACATTTCAGAAAGCAGTTGAACAAGGATGTCAGAAATTTAAGTAGAGACTGCAAAGCAACCAAGAAAACAACATTAAAAAATTCTTTACAATTTGGTGGAAAGATAAATCTCACAAAGCATTATAATTCAATAATGTATTTTTTTAGTTTATATATATTAAACATTTCCATTAAAGCACTGGAATTGTTTAAGTTCACTCACACTTATAGTTTCATCTGAGCAAAAAAGGTCTTAGAAGGTATTAATCACTTGTCTGATCTCTCAACTGCTTGATTTTGCCAGCACAGAAAATTGCAAGCCTAACACTCACATTATCATTTTATGCAATCCTTAGTGTCCTCTGGTTCCACTGATGACATGAGGATAATGTCATTAAACCATCTCTTGACAGATTTTCAGAGCAGATGATTCATAGATGACTTCACTACATTGGGACAGAAGAGCCTGCACCTATCTAAAAAGAAAATTAGCTACATGGAGAAATATCCAATCAACAACATTCTATAAAATAATAGTTCAAATTACAAGAATAAAATTATTCTAATTCCTTAGATCAGTAATGGGATTTTAGTAATATGAAAATTAATTTTACAGTGTGTTCTGTGACAACAAAAAAGGATGCAAGCACTCTGACCAGGGAGCTTTACTTGTGATTACCTTTACTTGAAACTACCTCAAGACCAAATCAATATCACCAGGATCATGCTCCAACAGTTTAGGAATTTACTGCCCTTTAGCTACTTGTAACTGGCCCCCAAGTGAAAGGCAGTATTTATCTATGTTTGTGTTCCCCTTCTGCTTCAGCACAAAATACAATTATTTGGCTTGAAGAACCTATATAAGTGTTTCATCTGTTCAAGCATGGTTCAAAGAAGACCATTTGATTGCATCCTATTAACCTACTGATCTCTGATGGAGCTCCTGCTGGGAGAGCACCTTCTAACCCTTTTCTCCAACCATGCATCGCCAGGTTTCTGCACCCATTCATGCTGAGAGAGGAAATGGCAATGTCTCACATTTCAGTTTTCTTAGTCACTTCTAAAAGGAGGCTCCAAACACTGGAAAACATTGCAATGACACCTTGTTATCTCTTCTCTAAAAGAACATGATGAGCTTGATCATACTTACATTCATTACATCTACAAGACAGAGTTAATCAGTTCCCTAAACCAGGTCAATCTTGTTACGGCACTCTGCCCACTCTCAAACAGTGGAAGTGTGAAATATCTGAGGAGAATTTCTGTAGTGAACGCCAGGAGTTGGCAGAAACTCATAAATGGGGTAGAGTGCCATACCAGCCAAAGTGCAGATATGAGGATGGGAATAGGATGCTGCTCCTACACCAGGGACACCAACAGTCCTCAGAAATACAAAACAAAGACGCCACAAAATATCCACAAATGTTTGGATATTTGGGCTATGGAAGCTATTCCAGCTTCATCCTACTGAGTTCAAGTTCCCATAATGGACTGCTGCCCCCCACAGACACTCAATCTCAATTGGAAGAGCTTTATGTCACTCTTTATGTCCCCATGCCCTTGCTGAACAAGTCCATTCCTCTAGTGAGGGGAATTTAGGCTTGCAGCCACTCCTGAAATAAGTCTATTGTCCACCCATTTACAGAATGTTCTTTATGTCCCCTCACTCACATAAATCATAAAACATCAAGTCAGGCATAGTATTTTTAGAACATGAAAGTAAGAGAACATGAAAGTCATGATTGCCACAACACAAGTCCATCTTCATGGACTCTAATTAATAGTGCATGCTGCCCCAGACACTTCTTGCTTTCTATATATGATGGCATGCTTCATGCAATGTGCAAGTTAGCTTGATCCAGTTCTTAACGAGTACAAGATGCTGCTGTGGCTTTTGTTACCTGTTCTTCATTAGTTATTAGTAACAAAACACTAAAACTTACTGGGCAAGACTAGGTAATTGAAGAAAAAAATATGGAAAAAAACCTCCAGCATATCCCTTTATATACAAACTACACCAAAGGGTTGTTTACATTTGTATTCTGAAAACAGACTAAAATTTTTTAAAGCAGACAGTTTAGAAGACAAAAGGTATTATTAGGCATTTCCATATATGCAAATGCTCCTGAAACAGAGTATGAAAAGCATGCAGTACTTTAGCTTTGCCAAAAATACTTATTAGTGGCCCTATAACCTAAGCTTTATAGTTTTGAAGGTTAAACATTGTTTTCTGTATGGATTTTTACTGTTAGAAAAAAAAAAAAAGCCACAAAAAGAAGAAAAACCTCACAGATTTTTACAGGAATAAATCTGAACCAGTTCTTGTAAAACTTTCAGACTTACTTAGTCATCCTTAAGAACAGGACAATACCTGGCTCCTTGCAAAAAAATGTTAGTGAAGGTTGGCTTCCCTCCCTGAAAACAACTGGTCTTCTTGTGGACCCCAATAATGGGACATAATTATAAAACTGAAGTTTTCCTAAGCCCCTGATGAAACATCAACCATGCAAAAGATATTACAGGTTACATAACAAATATCAGAAGTTTGATTTCTATGACTGGCACATACAATATTACTGTATTGTCATTTCTCTGAGCTGTTGTAAATGTATTATTATATATACTCCAGCCAAAGAGTCTAATAGCATGACTATTTCCATCACCACTCAGGATGGCCATATGCAAAAATGAGCAGTCCTTTGTGCCTCCTGTTGTGCCTTACCCAGCTATCTGCACACCTTATGATATAAGAGTATTTTGAATAAAACATATGTAGCCTTACTCTGTCAGCTGTATGAGCCCAGCAAAGGCAGCTGTGTGACAACAGCTTCAATGCTTGGTTCAGTTTCTCCTCCTATCCTAGAACAAAAGGAGTACAGTCTATTTATAAAGCCTACATTTTCACTTGTTCTTGTATTGATAGTCTCAAGGCAGATTTAGTACCTCGCTTGTAGAGTTCAACTCAGATATTTGAAGATAACCCTGAAGCAAGCTTCCATATCACTAATATTCTTCACATATTATTTTGCTGATCCCAAGAGAGAACGTCTAATAATATGAAGGGAATCAAGAAGAGTGAAACTGCAAAGGAAGTATGCTGTACTTCTGGTCTTGAGAATGAAAAACAGCATTAGAAATGTTTAGCTTTTAGCCAACAAAGAACCTATGGCCCTGAGCAGCCTTTTACAGGAAAATTAGATGCTTAAAGGAGAATCAGAGGAGTGATAAGAGCTGTTTGCATTTGGAGTTGCATCAGCTCAACACAATTTAATTTTTATCACTCTTTTCATTTACCAGGAGCAAAGGTGCATGTGAACAATTTTATACCCAAAAAATGCTGAAATTCTAAGTTTAGTAAATGGCAGCAAGGAGAGAGATTTTAGCTGAGTTGAAACAAAAAACTTAGGCCAAGCACCAACCATACAATGCAGTATGTGTGTTTGGGACATTATCACTAAACAGGCTTGTCACCCTTCTCAGTGTTCCCCGTGGAGGTCAGCTTGGGAATATAAAATGCATATGGGCAGGGAGAGTCCTCTCAGAGCCAAAACTCATTGTCCTGTGCTCTGCCAACAGAGACACTGACACAGGGTGACAGAGTTGAGGTGAGTAACCTCTGGAGATCCCATTTTCTCCATTAAGTTTAGAAGGATCCTATAATTAGCTTGGCATAGATATTTTAGACAGTTAAAGCTGAATGAGATCAATCCAAACCAAAACTAAGTTACCTCTTAATGGATGGAAATCATAATTTTAAAAGTCACAGTGCCAGAGGCAACCCAAGGAGGCTGACAATGGGCTTCTGACTGTGAAGATCAGTGTGTTTCCATGAAGCACTAAATAAACAAGAGAAGATGGAAGAAGAGGCCTGCATTCTTTAAAAGGACAAGAAGTACAAAAAATGAACTCATGGTTTTACAAAAGGGAAAAAAAATCCAAAACAAAACAACTAAGACCAGAAAACAAAGCAGGCTGTTTTCAAAAGTAAACTTGAATCACAAAATGTGTTTAATGTAAAGAACCCAGCATGTGGCTGCATCAGAAATATATATTAAGGAAAAAAAAAATCTTGTGTCTGGAATACATTTCCAAACCATTTTATTTCCTTTTAATAAGAGAACACAGAATATAGAGGGAAGGAAAGGGGTACATGACTCTGACACCAGAAGTCTGTCCTTTCTCAACTGGGCAAGAAAGATTTAAGAGATGAAAACATCTTAGGGAGCAGTCCTAGCAGAGGAAAGGACTTGGAGTCCCTTTGAAGATCTGTAATTCTTTCACTCAGCACAGAGGGTGCTTGTGGTGAGGACACTCCTCACACCAGAGGTAAGTAGCTTACAAGTAGAGGTGGTTACCAAATCTGGAAGCAAATCATGAAACTGTTCTTGAGAAAGCTCAGAAAATCTCTGCTGGTTTCACAGGAGTGCTAGTGAATGGCATAGGGTGCTAGTGAATTGGCCATAGCACTGGCAATACCATTCCCTCCACACCAGGAAAAATTGACACCAAACTCAATGCTGCAGCCTTAAGAGATCTTTGACAGGGAAAGTTAGTTGCTGCTGCTTGCACAACATGCAGCAGCCAAAATCAACATTTTCCAAACATCTCAAAAGGCAGTCATCAACAGGAAGAGAGAAACATCTTATCTGGCAAGCAACTATAAAATACAGAATATGTCTTCTGATAATGCATCTTACCTATAATGAAATGTGCTATGCATTTTATGGAGCTCTGCTTTGTTCCTGGCAACCTTTAATTTGCCATTCTTTATGCTGGTGTCCTATGCACTGAGAAATATTTTTCTGTGCAATAACCTAGACTTTCTTTCTACAGAAATTTCTGCTTGAATACTAGAGAATTGTACATAACTACTTGATTTGCTTGTCAATGAACACCAATGTTTTTGTAATGCACAACACCAATCTTGTGGTCTCTGGTCAAAGCATTTAAACATCTTTGTGAAAACCATTGGTATGGGAGTTCCCAAATAATATGAAAATTAGTTGGATAGAAAAATGTTATCAGCAAGAGTCTATTCTATGAGCTGATTTGAAATATACTTCTATTCTGTTCTGGTCAAATTGAAACATACTATTACAAATTCTACAAACCACATTTTTCATCAAAATTTCTGAAAAATTAATAGTATTTGTTTCCCTACATGGATATCACAAGTCTTACTTTTACATATTGGTATTTTACCTGATATTTTAGGGAAGTGGGGGATTTAGCAGTCAGTCTTAACCACTAAATGTCAGACTAGACATGTAGAATTGAAGTAACATTTGTACATTTGTTTTCACATAATTTCTTTTAAAACCTACCCTCTGCCATATCCTGTTGGATGACAACATGAACAGTGGTCTTCCAAGACAACTGCTTGGGTTCCAAGAAAATTCCTTAACTTCCTTGGTAGAGTGTAAGCACCAAGCTTTTCAGAAAGCAACTGCAGTGAGCCAGGCTGCAATCAACAGGCTTGAGACTGTCTGGAAACAAAGTGGGGCTGCAGTCATGTGGCCTTATAATCAATACTAGTTTGCAAGAATTTGTTCTTTCCAACAAAATGCTATATCTCCATGACTGATAGATGCAGGTGATTGATAAAAGATAGATTTCCTGGGGAACATTGCATTCTTTTTTTTCTTTTCAAAAAGACTGCTTTGAAATGAGCAGCAGAGTTGTTTCTAGTGCTTGGGTATTTGGTAGTCAAGTGCAGGAGCTGTTCTGCTCATTGCCATTATGGTTGTGCTTTAAGCATCTCCACATTCACATTCAGTGAAACAGTCTGCAAGTTATTTGTAAAGCAGGAGAGGCACAAGTTTGTGCTAATGAGAATGTGGCTGCAACAATGCAAGAAACTTTGCCAGGTAGTTTTAGCATTAGGTGCCATATTTTATTTATCTTACTGGGCTCAAGTCCAACATTTCCTCAATGGTTTTAAGGGTGAAATAATCTGTCCTGTGACCCATTAGACACCACATATCTTATATTTTGTCAGCAGTCATAATTGTACAGTTCAAAATGTTGGCATATACTCCCTACTGTTAATTCTAATATTGTCTTACAATTTCTGGGGTTTTTAGTAGACTTGTAGGTCTTGTTACAAGTCCTGAGCATATGAAGCTCTCTCAAAAACTCTCACAAAAGTTTTCTGTATCTGCCACCAAAATACTCAAGTTGGGTCAATACAAGAGAATCTGTGGGCTGACCTACATGCCCACAACCTTTCCAGCAGAGTGTTTTCTGTTTCTCTTTTTAAATTCAAGCATTGATATGCAGCATAAATATATATATCAAATATTACAGATGAGTGATGCATCAGAAATAATTTCCTGACATTGTGATAAAAAAACTTTAACATTTTACAAATATAAGGTCCCATATTAATTTCACAACTACTGTTAAGACTCCTATTATGTTATTACCTGAGAACATTCCAGTAGATTTTTACAGCAGACTAGTTGCACTGGAGAAATTAGAAAGAATGATTCTAACATCATAAATTGGAAACTAGAGGAAGCATAATTCATATTATTCAGATAAATAATATTTTAGATAACAGAGAGTCAGCCAAAAGATTGTATGAGCAACTCTTTATATTATGTTATTTTGTGTGTGAAAAATGTTGAGAAAGCATTAGAGAGCTCAGCCTCCATAACTTTTTTTCCAACAGTTTTACAGGTATAAATGAAAATGTCAAGTGCTTCTAATAGGTTAGTTTATGGGACTGTGATAAGTATTTATAGAGATTGGTCTGGATGCTTTTCCGTTAGGAACAGTACTGTACAGGTTTTGGCTCATGCTTGAAAGAAGTTATAAACCAAAGGGGGTTCCTCATTCCTCAGCATTTGACATATTCTGATTGCAAAACATTTGGGGTTTTACACGATTTATTGTAAATAATCTCTCCTATAATGTTCACAGCACAATAATTCACAACCCTGAGGCAAGAGAGTTCTGCAGAAATGACATTATACGGAAGATAACTTTTCAGAATTTACCATTTGCACATCATGTTCAGAATCTATAACACATGTAAAGAGGTCAAATCCTCATTTTTCAAATATTTTTTCTATCATTTTGTTGTATTTTATTAAAAATAGTTACAGCCAGCCTAATAGCTTGACTGATATCTCAATATGTTACCAACTCACATAGAGGTATAAATTGAAAGTGGGGAAACAAGTCAGGTTCTTGGGTATAAAATGCCTAGCACTAAGGGCTGTGTACTGACAACAGGCTTCTTATGCCTAACAGCAGATGAGACAAAAGAAAAGGCTAATACAAAGAAAAACTATATGCCACTAAAATTATATTGTTAAAATGACATATTCCCTTATAAAAGAAAAATTGGTTCACATTTACTAACCTTTAAGTCAAATCTGGAGTCAGCGATTTTTCCTTGCATTAACATGTTTTCACCTGTCTTTTTTCTCTGTTCCTTTTGAAGGTGAAATTATGATAAATCATTGTTATTAATATTTCTAATGGCAAAAGGAGCATTTTGTACCAGTGAATAATTGGAGCTAGAATCTGAACAGTTGGGTTCTGTTCCCAGTTTTATGACCGGCTCAGGGTATAAAGCAGAATATACACACTTAATTAAAAGACTTCTTGTTCTTTTCCCAACCTTTTCCACCCAAACCCCTATGTCTGGAATTTAAAAAAGCTGTTAAAGGAACTTAGATTCCTAAGTGCAAATCCATTATAACTAGTCAGTAAAAACCATAATAAGATGCCCATTCCATTTAAGGGGAGGAGAAGGGTCTCCATGAGAGGCAACTGACTCTTAAAGGGTTGTAAATCTTAAATGTAACCCTTTAAGGCTCTTGTAGCTCTAAGGCAGAGGTGCACGCAGAAGAGAAAAGAGTCAGACACAGGTCAGATGCTGCGGTCCTCAGGAATGGCTACTGCCAGGGTAAAACACCCAAAAATGAATGGTTCGTTTGAAACCCTCTGGTTTCTATAGGCTTGTGACAGAGATTTTTTGTAGAACTCAGCTTTCTCCTACTTGCACCATGTTTTATAAGTTGTCATCCTATGCAAGGTGTTGCAAGGGAAGTATCTCTATTTTCAGCCTAGTCTGTAGGTGTTGTTCTTTTATTATTTCTAGAGTCCCATATTGTTGTTATTAGATTTCCAAAGTCCATACCTCTTGGGTGTATTCTCATGGCTGCAGATCTTCACGGACTCCTTCTGCTGCACACTGTTCTCTCTCAGGTCAGGGCTCCTCCAAGGCTCTCCCTAACTGGCTTACCTACCCCCCTTTTATCCCAGTCATCTTCATTGGTTACAGCTGCAGCCTAATTAAGGACATCGCAGCTGCAGCCCATCAAGGGCAACCAGGACCTCTGGGGCAAAGCCTCTATACACATATTCAAATACATTTCCTCTACTATATGTAGGGAAGGTCCAGTCTTCCCAGGAGCAAATTAGGTATCCCAGTTCAAGGTTACAGGTATGTTGACTCAACACTGTCTGAACAAGAAAGGCAAGGACACTGACCTAGCACACTGTCATTAAGACAGGCTGAAAACCTCTGTGTCACACAGTGTGGTCTGCCTGGATCAGTGCATCTCCTAAGAGAGAACATGGGACAACAGAGAACAAAGCTGCACTTGGGAATTAACAAATTTAGAGTGGTTTGGCTGCAGAAATTTATGTTCAGAAGTACTAGGACCAGAGCTCACAAGATCATTACAGGCAAAGACCAGTGTTATCAAACAATAGCTGTTTGTGATGATCAACATCCTGGTCAACATCAGCTTACCAACATTGTTGAGTGTGGCTTTAAAATGAGAAATCTTCAGCTTTCTTTCAAATGAATATTCTTTACAGACCCTTTTATATATGCTAGCTAATGAGACCAATTTCACCTCCTAGAATGAAGCTTTGCCTGTTCAAGTATTTCCTCAAAAGCAGCTTCCCTTTATGTCCACCCAGGATTATATTCTCCCTGAGGTTTTACCTTTATATGTAGTCTAATTCCTACCCTGACTTTGCAGTGAGTACTAATATGTCTCTTTGTTCTCTAAGACAAGCATTTCCTTTACCTAGCATGAAGCACAGGGCTAACAGGTCAGGTCTCTCAGCAGACTAAGGTTCCTCAAGTCATTTTGATAATGTTTAGGAAGTCCAGAGGTAGCAGTGAAATTACACCTCAATGATGCCTTCTTTAAAACTGGGAAAGAGCTAACACACAAAACTCAAGTGCATGCACTTTTCTGTATAAAACAGGAGGAGGAATTCCTGCATCCTTCCAGCAAGAACAAAATACACTTGTGAGATCTAAAGCTTTAAGTGTTGCATTTAAAACTATATTTCATTTTTTAAAAAGCCCACTTTACAGAAACATTGAAATACCAGGTGTATAGAGCTTCCACTTGCTACAGCCAGAAACATAATTTCCAAGGAAAAAAGAAAAATTAAAAACCTTTCAAAGCAAATCCATCATGTATTCTGTTTATGGCATCTGACTGGCTTGGTGTTCTCATGATAGGTGTTCTGCATAACCTGAACAGTTGTTCTCTTTAAATGAGCTACAAAATTAGGAAAAGAACTTCAAAAACTGAGGAAATTGTAAACCCTTTGGTGTTGAACATGCAGCCAACTTAAGATAATGTTCTGCAAGGTGTGAGTTGCCAGGGCTCTGTTCTCCCCAAGGGATTAAGTCTAACCTGAATGATGGCACTCAAGAGTGTCAACAATGATTATTCAAATTCTGATCATCTCAGCCTGTGAGACAGGAAAGGTTTGGAGAAATGCTGAAGAAAGGAAACACTGAGGAAGTATTAGGAGATGGACAGCAGAGCAACACAGAGAATAAATAGTGCCCCTAAAATCTAAATTGTGAGCACGTGCTAAATCCCAAAGGAGGTGCCTAAATAACTGTGGCGTCTCTTTAATTGGCTCCTGGAAGAAGGTGTTACTATGTTTCATCTTTGAATGTAGTTTTCTGGTAAGAGCAGTGGGAAATTCTCTTTGGATTGACCTGGGCCAAAGTCCTGAATACAAATCCTGCCCAATTAGAAATAGAAATTAGCCACCTTCAAGTGATGGCCTGACCTCCTTGAGTTCTAGTGAGTAATCATTGTATCAGCAGCTGAAGGGCTCATGTGCATAAAGTGCAGGTACTGAAGGATAAAGCAAGGATCCAAAACCTGAAACAAATAGCACCACTAAAAATAATGAAGGCTTTGGGTGACATTTTTCAAAGCATGCAGCAGGAGATGAACAGATGGAGCTTGTGTGTATTTCCAGGGTTCTGTTTTGAACTTTTTGCTTAGACGGCCTAGGGGTAAAATTAACACTTAATAAATATGAAGTTTTCAAATATTTATTGCTTTGAAAGAAATTGCTCCCAAATAAAAGGAAGAGTTGACATCAGTCAAAATAATCCCAGAGAAACATCTTTGTCCAATCCTCAGGAAACCTTGCCATTTTTCTTACCCTGGTCTCCCACCTTTCCTTGTCATTGTTTATTTGTTTGCATATCTATGCTCATTTATTGTCAGCACTTAATAATTCATCTCAAATTAACAAGTCTCCATCACTACAAAACATGCACCATCCCTCAGATCAGTTGTGCAGGCTCAAATGAACAGCACAGTAACAAACACCACATGAACTCAGCAATTTTTGTCTAAATTGCCTTGGCACTTCAGGTGAAATTCATCCTGCATGGCTGTGGCATAAGGACAGCAGGAAAACCTGAAGGTCAGTTTTTTGAATCTTCCCTTTGAGCACCACCAAATGCCTATGTGCAAAGGACATTGACTTTCATCTTCATCAGCCACTGCAGTGGCAGTTCTGAATCTTCCAAGCAGCCACCAACAATGATCCTTGAAGACAGGAGATTAATGAGAGCTTGACCTCTCTGAATGTCAGGCAAAGAGTTCATTGTCTCTGGACTCCTTTGTCAAATACGAAGATGCAATATGCTCCCAATATTATTTAGAACAGAGTATTAGGGATCAGTAGGGTATATCTGCATATCTTCAGCAGTGTCACCAGCCTAACATTAATCAGCCTAACAATGTTAGTGAAAGCTGGGGTAGGATTCGAGGCATACTGCTGCACAGAAAAACAGCATATAAACCTAATCTATGTGTGCCCCAAAAAAAGCCAACAAGAATGGTCACTCAAAAGCACTACTGAGTCATGGGTCAGCCTGACAAGGCTGTCTTTAACCCTGCATGCCCTGGTACTTGTAGGGCACAGGAGGGTCTGAGGTGTACAAGAGCTTTCTGCTGCCTCTCTCTCCTTACTAGAGGCAGGGTAAGGGGCAGCCCACTGCTCCCCATTTGGCCAGGAGAAGCCAGCACAATGTCTGGCAGCTCAGATATTAACAAGGTCTAATCGAAGAGCAATATAGGTCTATCCCACACTAGCCTGAGATTCAGCTCAAATGTTGAAAGGACAGTGCAAGACATTCATCAAAACACAAATGTTGCCAGTAAAAAGTTACAGATTTAAATCTAAAATGTTGTAGGCATGTTGGCTCTGCATTAACATTGTGATTCTGATGTCATTAAAAAGAATTACATTCAGCACCCCTCCTCAATGTTTAATTATCACAAGCATTGAAGCAAGGCATGTAACACCACATCCCGTAGTAGTTAATAGGAAAATAACATATTGTTACTGTACTTATGGCAGTCTACTTCAATTTCATAACATTTTTAAATCAGTAAGGAGGAGGAACATAAAAAGAACTGAATGATGCTGTCAGACTTAAATGGATGCTTGCAGTTACATTTTCAAAAGTGGAATACCTGAACACAGGGCAGATTGCTTCATTATAAATGTGTACAGCAATAATGGTGGAGAATGTTTTGTGGAAAGGATACTTAGACAGATCAGCTTTTTAGTCCTTGATTAAAAAAATAATGATCTTTTCACTACAATTTTCATAGTGGCAAAACCACATTCATGCTGTGTCTTTGTGGATCTATGTAAAACAGGCTTGACCCCTGAAGTCACTTTTTAATAATTAACTCTCGCTAAGTTCATTAAACACTAATTGAAGCTACAGAAGAAAAAATTGTGAAGTATATGCAGACAGACAGAAACACCAAATGTGATTAAAGATACTGACTGTGGTATATATGTGCAATACAGTACACGTATTATATAGATTTCAAACTCAATTCCCTAGAGATTTTTAACTCTTATATACCATGGTAGATTCTACCATGTTCAGTGCTCCTATAAGTTTTATTTATAAAGAGTTGCAAGCTAAATGTCATGGACATCTAACCAATAATCTTTGGAAAGATCTAGAGAAGTAGACTCCAAACTGTAAAGATGCAGCCTTTCTTAAACATCTTTCAGTGCTTTGAAATTAAATAAAAAATGAATAAAGAGAATCAACAGTCTTGAGAGTCCACGTTTTTAAATTGAATATAATTTTCAGATTTATATAAAAACATTGATTTAAACATATATTGGACAGTTTTCAGTGTTCAAAGACAAGTTACTGAAAGTTCATTTTATTCACTCACGAGTAAAAAAAATAGAAGCTTGTGTTAATCAATAAAAGGAGCATTTCATTACAACTAGGTCAAATAATATGAACTGAAATATTACAGTTCACTGCTTTCCAGCCTGTTATGCCTCAGAACCCAAAACATTTCAAGTTTGCATTCAGACTGCAGCAAAGGTACCACACTTGCTCTTCCTAGTTTCTGTGCCCATGGACTTCTCCTTCCCACCACCAAAACATGGAAACTGCTTCCTTGAGTGGCACAATGCTCAGACAGCATTTCCTCAGACAGACAGAAAAGGACTGAGAGTCTGAGTCTGGGTCTCAGGAGACCAATCCTGCCACTGCCTGCTGCATGACTTAGGGCAAATCAATCAACCCCCCTGCTGCAGCGTTAACATCGGCAGTAACGAGCTTTGCTGCTATGCTAGAATGTAAAGGCTCCAAACCTGAGCTTCCTGAGCCCAGGTGTTTCCTATCCAGCAGGATGTTTGCAGAAGAGATGGGTTCAGAGCCTTGTTACTCAGGCTTGGCATGAGCCCAAAAGTCCAATGAGGTTGAGGATCTAGCTGGTATTTGGTAGTCGGTGGCTTACAAAGCGAGGCTCCAGTTTCATTAGGCTCCTCTAAAGATTACTGTAACACAAACAATGTAGAATGAGAGAAAGAAAAGAGTCTGTGGTATCCTAAACTTTTGGAAAATTCACATCAATTGGAATGGACTTCGGCTTTGCTCTTTTATCCTGCTTCCACAAACCTTGTTATTTTTTCCTTGTTACTTTTTTCCTTGTTACTTTTCAGTGTTCTAATTCTAGGGATATTGTAGGAAAGAAAAAGGCAGAAAGAAATTAACGGAGCTGAGAAAAAGCTAGAGGAATCTAAGGAGCCCCTTCAATTGTGGTGGTCCCAGAGGTTTTATAATCTATGTTAAAAGAGCTCTACCTGGGAGTGCTTTGAGATCCTTAATCTAGGAACCTATGCTTCTTGCATCTCAACAGGCACAAGATCTGGATTTGTATCAGCTCTTGCTCTCACATTGTTTTCAGGCTGCTGAGGTGATAGTTATATGCTCTGTTTATAAGCACAGCACACACTGGAGGGTGAGTTTGGTGTTCTCTGGGAACCACCACTGCATGGCAACTCCGTGCACCTGAAAATACATTCCCCAGTTTAAGAAAGGATAGATGGTAAAATGGTTATAGTATAGTTTTGGGGCACTGAGTGCATGCTTTGCCAAACACTTAAGTCACTTAGATTATTTCTACACAGATTGCTAAAGATTATTCCTACACAGACTGCTAGGTCACCTCTACATCCGTTTCCATTAAAACAAATTATAAGCTTAATTTTCACATTTTCCCCAGCTGTCAAAAACACAAGTGTGGCAGTTCTGCTGAAGTAGGAGATGACTTCTTATGCAAGGAAGAGATGGAACACCCCACCACACCTGGGAATGCACTTGGAAATCCCAGGTATTTAAAGTCTTGGGTGCAGGAGAGTGAAAAGTGCTTTTCTCCCAAGCCACCACAGTTAGAGAAGCTCAGGAAGGTCCAAATGTACAAGGCAATGTACACTCAAGGCTCCCCCCAAGTTTTCATACGTTATGCACAATCGTACAGTAATGGGAATGCAGAATTACTATTGGAAACATTGTGATATTGAGAAAGTAATTTCTCATTTTCATAAGTAAATTGGGTCAGTCATTTTCCCATTAAAGGTAATGCATATCTTAAGAAATGGTAGAAACACCACTGGTCTGAAATCCGAGAGAACAAAATTAGGTCCAAATCACAATATTTTTACTTTTGTCTAGTTGTACATTACCTTAAGTTGGTAAACAACGAAACTTTTCTTAGTTTAAAAAAAATATCTATTTCTGGATTTAGATTTAGCATGCCACATTCAGTCAGTGAAACCGCTGCTAATAACATCTAGTCTCTCATTATTTAAATAAAAGAGTTTCACCATAGTTCATAATAATAGAAGAATAAAAGAAAAAAAACTGTAAAAGTGAGATGCAGCAATTCCTTGGAGGTTATACATGCAAATTGCCCTGAATCTGAACAACAAGAAAAGCAATATTTTGGGACAACAGTTCTGCTTTTGTAATGAGCCTGTAAAATTCATTCCACTGAAATAGCTACAGGTATATTATACCCCATGAACTATTACAAAATTAAACTTCATAAGCAATATGCCAGTGCTTTGTGTGATGCATTTGCTAAAAGAATCATTCAATTTATCATGTTTTCCTGAAGCGTTATGAGACAAGATCTTTGAATAAAACTCATTTCATTAGGCTACCTTGTTACATTGGAAGATAAGATCTACACTTGACTAAAGGCATCATTCCATCATGCCCATAATCACCCTACCTGGAGAAGTAAACATTCAGGACCTCAGAAAAATGGCATTGCACTGCCTCACTAATGGTACTGAAGAAATACATTAAAAAAAGGTCCAGATGGACATGGTGAAAAATTATCTGAAAGCAAATTCAAGTACACAAAACTCTTCTGCGTGTGCTGGGGACAAGTTGTTTAGGCCAGGCATTCACCCCAGCCTGGGCAAATAGCATACAGCAGTGCAAGATGGTTAAAAGCCAGATCAAGGGGTACTTCCTGCATGGTGCCTGCCTTGTTTTCCCATGCCAGTTTAAAAAGGATCAAACATTTCTGTCCTCCCAGTCCTCACTAGGAGGATCCTGCTAGACTACTCACAATGACACCTGCATTGGCCTAGCTTATTTCATTAAATACACCTAAAGGAGAGCTGAGTGCTGGTCCAAGCTGTGGCACAAATTTCCTCTGTGGCTTTGGCTTTAATTTTTCAGCGCTTCAGTTTCTCAGCCTATTCAGAGGAAACAGAAGTGATAATATGTTCCTTGAAGGTAGGTGCTGTGGTGATATTTTTGGTCATTTGATGCATCTAGATATCTGGAAACAAACAATTTAGAGGTTACAGAATTTTAAGTCTGATGCATTTTTTCCATTTTTCCTTTGTTAAAGTGTTATGAGGCTCAACACTAAATATGTCCCTGCCTGCTGTAATGTGAATGAAAGGTAGCTCCAGTGAAGTCAACACATTCAAAGCCAAGGCAGAAGCAGAGCTCTGGTTTAACAAACTACATTTCCTGTTTCATATGTAAAGGTCCTGTGTCGGCCTCATGTCAGCTCACATGGTGTACAATACAGAAAACCTCATTTCCAAAATTTCCCTAGGGAAAGTCAGCATCCCAAAGACCTCTAATGAAACATGGGACAAGACCTACATGCAAAGCCAAGGTGTTTCCAGACAAAATATTTGGTTCTCCTGTGCCAGAACTCACGCTGATGACCACCCAATAGTTTGGTGAGAAACCTGGAAATCTCTTTTTATTTTCCTGGCTTACTTTTAAGCCAGATAAATTCCTCAGTCAAGCTTGCATGGCTGTTCTGGGCAGCCCTGAATGGAGAAGACAAAAACACATTATTGGGAAGAAAACTGGGAATGTTTTATATGGTATTGTAACAAGATGTTCTGTTACAATCTTAAACAGGATTCTCAGTGGATAGTTAAATATGTTCAGAGAGATTTCTTCCATTGCTATTTCACATCTAAGTTGCAAGTCTCCACTTTTTTCAAAAGCATTTTTAATTATGTGGTTTTGATGAGCCCTTGTTTATAAATACCACAAATGGGTCTAGTAAGGGAGATTGTTCTCTATCAAAAATTATTTATGGATAAAAACATTAAGAATATTTTCATTTCCTTCAAACTTCTTTCTGTTTGCAATGAAAACAAGTATAATTCTTTTTGGATATTACTACTTTTGCCTCACATTTATGCTTTTCTCATGTTCTTACCCTCTTCCTCCTTTATGCCCTTTTTTTCCATTTTGACAGCAGGAGAGAGACAATGGAAAAGAAAAGGTATCCTTTTTTTTAGGGAAAAAAATTGTGTGGGATACTATTTCTGATGAACATGTTGCTACTTTCCTGCTGAAATTAGGCAATTTTTACTTGCTCTTATGTCTTGGTAAATAAATAATTTTTAAAGAATCACTCTGATCAGCTATTCCTGATGCTTAGTTGCAGAGCACCTTCATACCCCTTGCAGGGTTACTACCCAACAAAAAAATGCATTTAATTCACATAAGCTGTGGATGTAACCCCAGATGTATTTTTTTGTCTTTACCTTCTACCTAATCCTCACACAAACTCTTTCTCCAGACTTTAGAGAACCTAGCAGCAAAGTTTCTCACTTACAATGCATGCAAGACTAAGTTACAATTCTCATAATGATATGTGCATTTAATCCTCATCGTTACTCATCCTGGTATTCATTATATGGATTTTTGATTCAATAGCATGTATGTCAGCCTGTGTGAGAATCTGTCCTGGAAATTTTAAATTGACTCGAATTTCAAAATAGCCAGCAAGAAGTGAGCTGTGAGCTTTTTTTTTGAAGTCCTTGTTTGATGAGGTGCCTGAAGGAAATGCATTCCCTCTGTCCCAGCTAAGCCATAAGAATCCAGGGAGAAGCAAAGGATGAAAAAGCAAGTGAGCAAACCCCTTCAGAGAGCTGCATGCTTTGCTGATGGTAGAATTTGAACATGGCACAAAGAGAGGGCTCAGGGAGAAAGAGTTTCCATTCTTCCAGGTGGGCGTTTTGTCAGGGTGCTATTAAAGGCACTGTATCTACACTGTGCATTTTTTGATGAAGAAATTGTATTTTTACTATAAATGTTGTTCAGCGCTTTGCTGTGGGTTTCTGATAGGGATTTCACCAGGATCACCACTGTTATGTAAGGCACATATTCAGCTGAAACACAGAAGTATGATCTTTTGTGGTAGGAACCAAAGAAAGGCAAATACCTAAAACGCCCAAGTAAAACACAGTTAACTTACAAAGCACTCAATTTGTTAGGATGGGAATATCATGTCTTGACAAATGACTCTGTCCTAAAACCCTTCTTCAAGTGCCAACACGGATGGCCACTTCTGAAGCTCTGAGGATGGGTATAGTATCTTAACATTCACTGATGCCTTATAGGCAACAGGCAGGTCAGGCAGACACATTTTAAAGATCCAAGGTCCTGTTTTATGAAAGGAAAGAAAACATGAACACACAGTAGGAAAGAGACTGAATATTAAATGAGACCTGAACATGAAGAAAAACAATGAGAAAGGTGGGGAGAAATATAACCTCATGAAAATGCTTTTCAGCCTTTTACAAATTAAAACCCCTGAAACATTTTTCAGTGGTGCTGCACATCCTTACAAGATGAATTCAGCATTATTAACAATAGGTTTGATTTTCTTAGTTACTTTCTGTGATTCTCTTAGAAGCAGTCCATTGACCCTCAGGGTCCATGGGTAACCACTGTGATAGTATAATTATGATTTACTAAGTATGAAGGGAAAAATTTTCAAAGACCAGGGCTAGAATTTCACTTTGAAAATGGAGTAATAATATTCAAAGTAACACAATTATATCCAAACGTGGCATGCTTAGAAAATGTAAGGACACATAATTTCCTAATCATTTACTATAAATGTCTTTATCAGGAACAAGATCCTGCTACAAAGAATTCTCCTTTACTCTCATACTGAACTCTGTCTGTCTTGTATTCAGCAACATTGTATATATACTTTTAAGTTAAAAAACAGCCATATGATATGAGGCCATATCCTCAGCTGGAGTAAATCAGCTCTGTCGAAGCAACAGAGCTGTGCTGATGTACACCAGCTGAAGTTCTGGCCAATTTTTCAAAATAACAAGTGCTTTGAAGTGACCAGAGCTACAGCTTCTTAACAACCTGATACGGCAGATGAATGTAAATCTCACAAGTCATTTCAAGTTCCTGATCTCCCATTTCTATTGAAAATAGAGCCATCAAAAAAAAAAGTGATGTATTGCATCTCATTTTTATTGTCCGTGAGGAGGGTGCAGGTGAAAGGAAGCAAAGGGCAGCAAGGGCGTGGGGCTAGAGTCTGTTTCTGAAACTGCAGAGACAACAAAAGTGTAGGTGTCAGCTTACCTCCAGTTCGTGCTGGCTCGCACAAGCTACCCGAGCCAGGTGAAGGTCACGTCTCTATCACTTGGCACTTCAGAGTCATTTACATTTAAATGTAATTGTTTTTTGAGTGTGCATGTGTTCAGAGGAGTTGGATGGCTTGGGAATTGGTAATAGGATATCAGAGCCTGTCACCAAAAGGCCACTGGTTCAAAACCAGAGCAGTTGTTGGAGCAGCCAAAAGGTGCTAAGTTTCTGCTAGCTGCCCTGCAGCTTAGATGAAATTCGTTGATGATTTCAGTCTGGACACGTGTCTGTATCACAAAATAGCTCTGCTGCTGCAGAGCTGTCAGAAAGGACATCTTGTGGATATTGTCAACAGAAAGGTCAGGGGCTGATGGTGTGAGTGTGCAGATGACCTCTACCTCTCGCCCCAAACAGTCAGTTTGCAAGGTGGCCTAAGAGACGTGCTGCTGGAACAATGCGGGAAATGTCACCCAGCTGCTGCCCTTGCTAGTAGGCTTCTGGTTAAAGCATGACATCAGACCTGTGGATGTTAAACCTCTTGCCTTTCAGAATCATTTTAAAAGCCTGAATGAAGGGCTGTGATGACAGTAATAAATAAACATGCGGAGGAACCTATAACAGGCTTCAAAAAAAGCATTTGCAAAACATGTGGCTCAGTACACCTCTCCTACTAAATTTTGCTGACAATGCCAGCAGGTGCCTGGTGGCAGAATTACTGATTTGTATTTTTTTCCCTAGCATCTATTTTACTGACTGTTTGGGGGGAGGGAGGGGTGGTTTCTCTAGCTCTGTAGGATTTATGTCCTTCACTAAGCACCTGCTTCCCATACAGAAAAAATTATTTGGGTTTGTCTACCTTGCAGCAGGATTAAGAAAGGGATGGAAGCCTAACACACCTATTTAGCTACCAAGAATCCCAGAGTAACAGAAAACCATAATTAGGCTCCTTGACCTCAGCAACACAAATTAAAGGGTGAAACCTCCCTCTGTGCTGTGGAAACACACCGAGCCAAAGTCACTTTGCACTGAGCAGCATCAACAGAAGCTAATGTCAAGGCTTTCACTACTCTCCTCTCCTTCCAAGACAGCATAGGCTCGGCAGGGAGCAGGCTCACTTCCACCTGCTTACAGATGATAATGCAAACAGTATTCACAGAAGGCATATGCACATCCCTAATTTTATCCCTAAACTAAATTAAGTAGGTGGGCTAGAAAGACAGCCATCCAGCCATGACACAGAGGTCAAAGCTGGGTAGCTCATGGAGTATATGCCCCATCACTAATTGTGATTGTTGTTAAAGCCAGCTCCAGATTACCTGTTCCTCTGGATCTGTTCCTCTGGATGCAGTTATTGATACATAAACTGAGTAGAAAAAGCTGGACCTGCCTGTAGGAGTTTCAGTCACCTCTCTAGACTGAAGTGTGCCTGTACTTACAGAGGTGAGGCTTTACACTATAGAGGTACAGAAATGCGATCGAAGCCCGTCACTCCTCATACTTCAAGAGAACTTGGGCACAAGTCAGAGCTTTGTATCTTTTGTTTCAAGTAAACAGTCACCTCTCAGAGTTCCCTGAAACCTCAAAAAAATCATTCTGGTGCCTACAGCTGACCACCTAAGCTCTACCACACTTTAGGTCTCAGAGCAAGTAAAAAGATTAAAATATCTTTCTTGTTACTGCCTTGGAAAATTTCCATATCTTTATTCTTCTGTGGTTGTTTGTACACCTGCACAGATGATCAAACACCTCAGATGTATCAAAAACAGCAAAAACAGAAACAGATGTACTGTGGCAAAGCAGGTGGGTACAGTTATTAACTAAATCTGGTGTCTGGAAGGAGCTGGCAAGCACCTCCCCTTCTGAAAACAGAAATTAAAATGGTTCCCTGTTTATGGTGACTAGCTGAGTCCAGACTTGCACAAAATTAACCAAAAGATATTTAAGAGAGCAAAAGCAATCACAACAGTAACCACTGGCATGAGCAGCTGGATCCCATTCCCATTGAAAGTCCCAACATCAAAAATTTCTACTTGTTTGCCAAGTTACTTACAGGCAGCTCAGGGGCAGATAGTTAAAGACCAGTTTACTTTCAAGGGGATTTCCTAATCGTAGTTTTCTCTTGTTTCTGAAACTTGCATAATTTCTGCAGCTGGTATACAGTATTGTGAGGTCAACTGTCATGTGGTCACCACATCATTATACACACTGCATAAATATTTGGGGGCTATTGTAAATTACACCTTACATCATCTTGTTTCCTACTTTTTTATTGAACAGCTCTCCAAAAGGTGTCTGCAGGAGGTTTACTAGTGTACTTTATATTACAGTAGTATGTACAGGCCGTTACTAAGCTCTATTCAAGCATGGAGCAAGAGAAAGTCCCAGGTCTAAAATTTCACAGGCAAGATGGTTAGAGGAGCACTAGGTTGGGAGGCAAGACAGTGGCAGAGGCAAGGGAAATCCCATGGGCTCCTGATACCTACTTAGCATCTTCCCCCCTGAAACTTATTCATGCCACTGAGTCTTCTTGCTGCTGGAACTTTTGTCCTGTTAGCCTCTTTATTAGTCTGTGGTTAGTGTAATGCCTACGCAAGCCACAAGTGGGTGTGAATAAAAAGTTTTGAAAAAGAGAAACTCTCTTTTTTCTCTGCAGATGTCCAAATATTTGCCATAGCATAGACAGGTGACTAGCCCACCCCACCACCTTGTCTGGTTCCAACCCCAATGGACTTATGTCCACAAGTAGCAAAGTAGCACCGAGTATTCCTCCAGCTCATGATCTCCATTTGCAAATGCTGCATGTGGGCCTCACCTATAATCCTGTAGCACTGTTATATACAGGTGGGATTTCCTCATGTATAACCAGGACACAGTTTGTGAGAACCTAATGCTGAAAGCAAACTGACAATTTAGAAATTGAAAGCCATCTTCTTCCTCACTGTGGGACTGAGGAAAGTGATTTGTTTTAGATCCTTTGCAAGTAATAAATACATGTTGTGCTTGTTCAAGTTGAGCCCATGGCAATAATACTATACCAAATATTCCATCTAGCTATGCTCACATATAGTTAAAGGAAGTTGTAACATTTTTGGCAATGTTTTGTAGAAGACAGGTACAGCATGATAGAGTGAATGGCTATGTATCAGCTAAGCTACTCAAGCACAGTCAGCTAGAAACTGGCAGTGGTTTAATCCAGAAGACATTAATAATACTATCAGGAATTATCTTGGAATTAGCATCAGGATAACATCATCATGCCATTTCTGAAGGAAGCAATCAGTGTACCAGACTTTATACAAAAAAAAAACCCCACTGTTCACAAGATGAAGTTTACCAGTTCCTTTCACATTAGTAGGCAAGTTGATGCCTTAAGTTTTATCTTTCATATTTTTTAGATTCCAGACTGCCTTAGTGTGTGACTCTGAACTTCATATAAAATGTTAGCAAGTTCTCTTCACAGTTTAGTTAGACAAAGCAATCTTTTTCCAGCTTGAGAACCAAGGACACCATTCCAGCTTTAAGTTCAGAAGCATAAACAACAGCAGATTGAGGAAAGCAACCTAAGTGGATGGGAATTCATAACTTGAAGCTGTGATTGGGCAATTGGCCCCAATATATGAATGGACCAAAATTTATAAAAGTGTGAAAACTTGTGACTGGTAATCCATCTTGTGTCTGTCTTGGATCCATCTTGGGTGTAGCCACAGCTGGGCTCTTGTACTGCCCAAGGTGTATCCTTTGAAGGCCTTTCAATAAATACCTACTTTATTCTTAACACTATCTAGCCTCTCTTCCAGGTCAGCCTCTTTAGGCATCAAAGTCACTGTAAGAATCTGTTATTCGGACATTGTAAGAAGGTATAATTTAAAGACCAACAAAGATGAGAATCTAGGGGACATAATATGAAATGAAGGAAGTACTGAAGGAACTTGAAGTACTTAGGGAATAAACATGAGAAGAAACTCAGTAAGGGCTTTCAAACATGTAAATGTTCTCCTCTGAAAAGAGGATAATCTCTTCCTCATACATGTGCTTGAAAAGTTACAAATTGTAGGCAGAAATAATGGATGGAAGGATCCAAGATATATCCAGGAGTCTCTTTCTAACAGCAGGGGCTGTGGAGCAGCAGAACAGACTGTTTGACAAGGCCATGGTGTTAGCATCACTGCAACTCAGATAAACACACACCAGAATGAGACAGACACCAGGGTCCCTTCAGTTCTGTGATTTCCTGACATTCCATAGCAGGGAATGTTTGCCCCCAGTATTGCTCAGCTAATTCAGCAAACCTGTGGGTTTGGACATGACATACTGCTCCAAATGCATTTCTGCAATAGCACTGAATAAACTGAATTGTTTATTGCTTGTTACTAGATGGTAAACATTTTGAAGGTTGGAATAAAAGATTTCTGTCATTCTAGTATTCACTAGCACTATCATACATTAAAAAATACTTCTCCAGTGTGAATGAAGAGAATATGCCATACATCATGGTACTGCTGTTATGAAAAAAATACTTAAATATTAAAATGGACACCCACACATGGTCTTACTTCTGGACAAGAAGCAGCCAGCTGATATGAATGCTTGCAGCTTACTCACAAAAGAAATAGGAAGTTCCTTGAGCTACTCCTGCAGAGAAGTGACTAACAGGCACAGCAGAGCCTCCTGAGATAAAAAGAAACCAACCCAAACTTTCATATGCAAAACTAATCCAAAATAAACTGTTCTCTAAGGCTTATAAATATTTAACTTTTCCTCTTTAAAATATTGCCTATACTTGGTGATGGCAGGGACCTGAGATTCCTTCCAGTTTTACATCTTGCCTTTCTTATATTCCTTTTTTGTTTTTGTCTCTAACTTTTCTACATGCAACATCCACTAGACTTAGGAGAAATAGAATGTCCACAAGAAAGTGCCTAATGTTTTCAGGACTTGCAACTTGATCAAAAGCATAACGAAATTTTTTCCCAGCTAATTTATACCCTAAAAATCTGTAAGTATTTGAATCATTACTCAAATGTTTGAACATTATATGTTTACCTGAGATTGCAGGGAGCTGCGCTAGGTGAACTGGTGAGTTTGTTTAATACTATGGTTGTTTCTGTGAATGATAGTTCATTCAAACAAACCAAACAGAACCTACAAGCAGATGAGATTTGCTCATCATGCACCCAAATGTCTTTCTTCATGGGACAATACATGCTATTTTTCAATGGTCAATTCCATGAAAATAAATAGATTTTATGATCCATGAGACCAATAAAAACTAACTCAGCTTGAAAGATTAATTTCAGTTTTCAAATAATCTCAGTGAAATGAGTGTGAAATACCTACAGCTGAAGAATTATTCATAGAAATTATTCAGACAATAGTTTCAAATAACCAGCAAATGTGAGAAAACTGCAAGCTATTAACACACAATTCACACGCCAGAAAAGAGGCAGTGTATGAAATAAATTACTCAAGACAAAGAGTTTTACTGCTGTTTTTTTTCCAAACGGTGCATTAACAGCAGCACCCTTTCACAGACTAGATCACTGATGAGATGGGTTTAGTAGCACACAGAGAAATTTTACTCACACTGGCCTGCAAAGTTGAGGCACCAAAATAGAAGTTCTAGAACGTTTTTGTAAACAGCAGACAAGGAGAGACATATTGCTTCAGAGGACCATTCACAGCATCTGGCTGGGGCTCATATTCTGTTTGACCATCTAAAGGAGGCCACAGAAGGAAACATGAGTCTGTGCTACTAATTTAATATGCATATTAAGGACCTAGAGTGAGATGCTGTGAGTATTTCTTGTAGCATCATGGAGCAGACACTGGAGAAAAGCCAAGAAGGACAACTGTCCTATAAAAGTGGAAGCAGAGAGAACCAGTCTACAAGGATCAGCAATGTGCCACCTGATTTTCAGACAAGCAATCTCAAGAGAAAGTTACACAAAAACAGTAAAAAAATCCTTCATCTACTACATAGAGATGTAGTGACTAGTGACACCAACATTTTCCAAACAGATGGATTTTTATATGAGGTATTTCCTTCTCAGATCTTCTGATCTTCCATTTTCAATCTGAAGTTTTCTCTAGACTCTCTACACTGGTATGTGTGTGTGTGGAAAAGAAGATCTAGTGAACTACTTGTGGTCCTCTTGCTGTGTTCCTCATGACTCACACTTACCTTGCTGCTCTGGTCATGACTGGAAAAATGGTGTCGGTAGTAATGCAAAGCTCATTGGTAACAGATCTTCAGTTTATACACTTATTGTTGTTGGCAAAACTATTTTTTGCCTTTGACAACTTATGATCAGTTAAAGATCATAGGATTCTTTGCTCAAGAAGAGCTGCACTAATGACAGCATCTTGACCAAATTTCATTAATGCAGTCTCACTGAGCTTCATCTATGAAATCACTCAAAGAGGTTGCTCTTCCTCACTTCATCTCTTCAAATGGCTTTGGAGATTGCTCTGATCTACTCAATAAATCCCCACATTCATCCATTCACTGTTAAGAAATGAGATACTTCCCCTTCTGTTTCAGAGTCACAACAAGTCCAGCATGACAAGACTCCAAGAACTCCAGCTCTCTTTCCTCTAAAACCCAAGATAATAGAAATCCCTTAAGGCTTCTAGAGTTTATGTCTGCTAGTGAAGAAATTTCATGGAACAGAGTTTCAGCACGGTTTCAGCACTACCATACTTGATTCTGTATCTCAGTTTCAAACCTCAGCTTTCAAACAGACCTTAAACCTGACATGGAAATTGTTTCCAATTTCTCCTCCATGTGCAAGCTGTTTTTTATTTTACCAAAACCAGTTTCCTCCTCTTTGCTGGTGAGATCTGCAAATGCTTAAAGAGGCACCTAAAATTTGCTCACCAGGTTTAGCTTAGCTGGAAACAGATTAGGCACAAAGAAAAAAAATCAACCCTTTATTTTCCAGAAAGATTTTCTTGCTAAAACTGTCCAGAAAAGTTAGGACACCAGCTCCCCACCCCTGTCACACACAGATGGATTATGGCAAAGGAGATGTTCACAGTCTCCAGCAGGGAAACACTTTAAGGCGTTTAAAGGCACCCCATGAGCACCAGCTGGAGTTTGCAGCAGAGCAGCTGTTCCAGTACATGGAAAAGGGGATTGCAGATTAAAACAGACAAGGCAGCTTAAGGGAGTATTTGGAGTGAGTTCCCAGTATAGACACCCTTTTTCCACTTACAGCTTCTCCTAGGGAGGGAGAATGGAGCATGCACTTGCTCCAAAGCCCAGGATGCACTAAAAGAAAGCAGATCAGTGTCTAAAAACTGCCAGCAAGTGCTGCTGCTGTCTTCAGACCCTCACCAGACAGTCATGAGGGAACAAGGGAGCACCACATGTGTGTGGCAGACATTGCACCAGACACAGCTGTTGCCAGCTCCTTGCAAGTGGAAGGCCAGTGTCACTCCTCCAGTGCTTAGTAGGGCAGGGATAAAAATGGAAGAAAGTTAATTTAAATACTAAATATACACACACACATGCACACATCGTTCAGAGGGAAGGAAGAGCAGGAGCTTACAAGAAGTTTTGTTTTTCCTCTCCCTCTGTTCCTGGAGCAACACCTTACTCTTCTGGGTTTATGTGCTCCTTAGAGATCAGAAGATGGACACAGTTTGAAAACTCTCTGTGATCAACTGTCCTTCATATATTTACAGGAGCAAACAGTTGCTGACACTGGTTTGTGTTCTCACACCTTGTTTTTGCACCTACACAGAGGCAAAGCTTGGGACTAGGAATGGTGGCTTCCTAGGGAGGTGGACAGCTGAGCTGGAACACAAAGAAACCTGAGTACAGGTTCCCATGCCCCAAAGGGCTTTTTAATTCCCATGCCCCAAAGGGCTTTTTAATTCATTTAATTCATTATCTGGGCTGGACCCAAGCTTTATAGTTCAGGTTCTAACTCAAAGCCTGGACTGAGGTAAAGGGCTGAGCTCAGCCTGGGTGGGCATGTGCTCACTGCAGTCCTGCCCATCCTCTGGGAGCTGTCAGCAGGAACATGGACCACTTGGACAAGTCAGCCATGAGGTGGGCCTCCTCTCAGCATGCTGGCACCAGCATGTTCAGCATTCTGGATGGCACCAGAATACATTTTTGCACACTTTTAAGGATATAAAGAAAAACTCCACTCATTGTGAACCTCAGCTACACAGCATGTCTGACCCCACATGAGCATCCTTCATTTGTCTGAATTTTCCATGGACCAGAAAAAGGAACTTGCCCTCTTCACACCTTTTCCCCTGGTGGTAACACCTCAGATTCACAGAGCTTTTTATTTCCCTTCTCTCTGCTGCTATTTTCTGTCACAAAAAAGCAGGATGTGGCCCTGCTTTGTGAGAACTCATTTGTGAAAGTGAAATGCTAGGATCAGCTCTGTGTCTCTAAAGAAGGTGGAGTCTGTCATGTTTGCTGCAATGTATGAGAGACAACGTCCCGCAGTTAAAGCACTTTGACAGAACTTGGCTCAGGAAAATTGTCATCAACAGAAAGAAATCTGTTTGATTTGATACCACAATTTCATCTACTGCATTAACATCACGTTGGCTCATAATGGCATGCCAGTAGCATTGAGAGGTTCCCATTGTAATAGATACTATGCAAACACATGACTTGGATTGCCTGCATTCAGGCCTGAAACCAGCAATCAAGAACACAGCATTAACTTTACAGTCCCAAAATTCCTCTCAAAATACCACACTGTCCTTAGACACCCCAAAAACACTCAAGAAATTTCTGGGTATTATGGTCACCCACCTTTCCGATAAAAAGCCGGTGGTTATTTACAGGGAGGGAATCACATTTGGACATATTGCATGGCAGCAGTGCTCAGTCCCCCTGCTCCAGAGGCGTCCAGGGCTGGTGATGGTACTCTCTCCATCGCTGTGTGAGTTATTGCTCCATTACCAGCCTGAACTTGGAACACCACTCAGACTGCAGCAATAACAAGACAGATAGGTCTTTATGAAATCTATACTATTAACACTATTTGTTTTGCCACGAGTTGACAACTTTAGTAAATTGCTCATAATTGGCTATCAAGGAAAAACACAGCACCGCTCGCCATTATTATGGTATTGATTTTCAATAATTGCTTTTTTGGGGCTGGGGGGAGAGCACATGTCGCTTTTGTGCTGTAAGACAGCCTAGAAAGAAACTGGCTGTGTGCATCTGCTCTGTGTCTGGAACTTCATTGTGGCATTAAAAAAAAAATCAAACAATAAAATAAAATGTATACCAGGAGAAGATGAAACAAAGATTTATTTTTTTTTCCTCTGGCACTATATTTTAGCATTAAAATAAAAGAATGGAATTAACCATGTAGCTAAACACGATGGTAACCCTGTAGGATATTCGTGTTAGTCAAAGGCTGAAATACATTAACATTAAAAAACTCCATAGGGTTATTTTAAATATTCATTAGGAAATTTACAATCTTTGGTGTAATGGCTGAGGACTCCAGTGTTTTTATAATTGGAAGCCAGGCCAGTGGAAAGTTTGTCAGCCATGGGAAAATAATGTGGCCCAGTTTCTGTTCTTACATTAGAGACTCTTGATTACGCCCTCTAAATATCAATCCCCTGAACACATCCACAGACACACATACCTGAAATTACAGTATTGTTATGTGGCATCACTCATTATCAGTTCTTCTGCTCATTGTGTCTTTTCCCCCTCCTTTTTTTTTTTTTTCTAATGTGCAGTCATGCCCATGGCCCAAAATGTACACTCTTCTCATTTCAGACGAAAAACACAGCATTGTTGGGAAGAGTGTAAAGAGTGTCTAATGTCTCTCAACAGATGATTCTGAAAATTATTCTGAATATTTGCTGAAAAGCAAAAGCACTTTACATAAACCCAGGAAAATTGTCAGAAATCTTATTTAGAGATGACTTACTCAAAAGTCAGTTAACATGAGATTACAAACTGACCCAGGAAAGAAAAGAAAGAAAGGGTATTTCTGACAAATTTATTTTGCTTTTGCTTTTTCTTTTTCTTTTTTTTTTTTTTTTTAGGTTATAATTTTTCAGATATAAACTAGCCAAAAAAGTCAGCATTCCTTCAGTTTTTTTAGCCTTCTGTTTCTCTGGACACAGGAGAACTGCCTGAATTCTCTCTTCCTCACTTTCTTGTTCCATAGATGTCAAACAATCACCATGAAAGACCGGGAAAGGAGAGTTCTGAAGATTTACCCCTCCCAGGAGATCTTTGCCCAGATTTGCTATAAAACTCAGCATAATCTTTGATCTTCCAGTGACTTGTAGTCTTCTCTGTTACTTGAAACCCAGCATTATTATTAAGCTTAAGTAGATTGCTTTAAACTTCTAAAATATTTACTCTCCTGCCTCCCAATGGGATGTTAACAATAAAAAATAGCGAGGGCTTCTACATTTGTTTTTACTTTACATAAACGAATTAAGCAGTCTCTATGAGGCTCGTTTAGACCCACAATAATGTAAACTGAAGCAACACAAAAGAGCCTCCACATCCATGTTTACAGAATAGAAATCCTACAGTATTTGGAGGGGGAGATTTAGATAGGGTGCCTAACTCATCTTTATTCCCTGGACTGTGAGCAAACCTGGATAGGCCTCTCTGTTCATAAGGGAAACGTGTGACACTAACAGCTTGGTTGTTTGCTTTTGTATTTTTTCTAGTGAGTTCAAAGGGACTCACTTGATTATATCCCTTCCCCCTCCCCCACCCTTCATCTTTCATAACCATTGTTTAATGAATTTTTATTAGAAAAGCATGGCTGCACTTATGAAAAAAGAAAATCTGTCTTTGAAACCAGGAGCAGAGTGTGTTTTCCCTGGCATTAGGCTGTTAGTTTTTAATATCAGGTTTGCACTGGAGTTGACTCCTGGTGCATTTTGGAGCCATAAGCCAACAAAGTGAAGCTAATGGGAAAGGAAATAATACAGGAGAAGAGAGCCCCTTTTGAAGTGTGGGCAGGAAATCTGCACAACCGTCTCTCCTCCTCCTCCTCCTCCTTCTCCTCCCTCCTTATTCCCTACCCCCATCCCATGCAGTGTCCTCCTCTTCTTATAGTGTCTTTCCCTCTTTTTTTTTTTTTTTTTAAGGATGGGATTGAGCAAAAAAAACCTAGCTTAATATCAGCTTCTCAATTAGCATAACTTATAGGAAAAAAAAAGTTCTTCATGTAAAAAAAGACAAACAAATCAGTAAATGTAAGGAATAAACTAAGGACTCAAAGCTGTAGTTTTGGACAAGGTGAAAGATGTTGCCTTCAATCAAGCTAACCACTGCAACATGCCTCCCCTGAAGCCCTGAGAACCAGCAGCATGCCCAATAGAAGACACTGTAGCATGTCATGAGTGCCTCAGGGACCTACTTGCACTAACATCATGTAAAAACACCAAGAAGAAATTGCCAGGCAGAAAGACCTCCAGCTCCTGTATGGCATGCTGGTGATGCAAAGCATTGCCAGACTGCAGTCACAGATTTGGTCACAGCCTGTTTACTGTAGCTTTCTTTGCTGGTACCCCTCGTGAAGCTCAGTTTGGTTTGTGTAATTGTGAGAAGTCTGGGGCAATGTTGGTTGCCCCTTCTCTACTTCTCTTGGTTATAGCTTCAGTGTTTCCCAGAGAGACAAGCAGTCAGGAGGAAGGCCTCTAGTTTAGGCTCTGGAGGTTTGTCCACTTCATCTATTTGAAGCTGCAGACTTTGTCACAGAACTTTTTGTGACACTTGGCTAAGTTCAACTGTTTAACAGAAACTGAGCTCTAAAATATCTTGGTGGCTTTTTTGGTAACACCACAGCTTAGAAAGCCATATTCTCACTTTCCTATCATATTAGCACTAGGGAGGAAACATGGATGAAAAAAGCAGACCTTGCAGCACTGGGAATCACCAAAGTATCAAGAGATTTGAAAAAGAGATAATATGGAAAGTGAAAAATATTTCTGATTTTAAAAATGGAATACAGGAATCACTGAATTTTTCATGTCCACCATCCTTCAACTTGTATGTTCTGACAATGTAAAATTATATTACAAGAACAACAGATATGTCTAAGAAGGTAATACAAAGTGATTTAAATGTGACTTATGCCAACAATAAGGGCTAATATTTGGGCACAGTTGTCCAAAATGGCATACTAGAACCTGTTTTTATCAGTCTCAGAAATCCATCACATTATTCTAGCACAAACTACCAATACAGTATTTCTTTGAGCATATTATCTAGGACTGACTGACTTGTAAGTTTTAATGGATGTCACAGCAAAAGCATGGCTGGGACATCACCTGGCCAGTTACTGCATATGCCCTTATCACAGGCAGGAAACTCACTATGAGTTCAATATATTTGTGGGTCACAGGATGCTGGCAGCAACTCTTTGCTGCAGTTCCCAGAGGCACCTGGACATTATGATCAGAAGAAAGAGGGTAACTTCCTCCCAGTGCCATGGTTTTTCTCAAAACCTGTTTCTTCATGGAACTAACACTACATACTTGCTTATTAGGCTAGGCAAATATCTTCCTCTCCAGCATAAGCTGTGTGCATAAGCTAAGAAGATAACCCCCTGCTAGTTCTTATTTGCTGCTTTTACTGATTAAAAGAGAAGGTCAATAGAACAGGGCATGCCAGACTTGCTGAAATTTCCCTTTACCCCTTTTAAGCAGCTTGACAAATTATTAATACCCTCATCCAGTTGCACAGTTTTCATTAAGGACTGAACATGCCTGTACAGTACAGGGATAACAGAAAAGTAGATAACAGCCCATCCAGAAAGTTTTCTAGGTGTACAAAACACTACACACTTGCCATGTTAACAATCCTTCACAAAAAAAAACTCCATCATTATACAGGTTCTGTGGGGTGTTTTTCACATTCAGGGTGCTGAAATAGTGCTGAAACTGTCTTCTGAAGACCTCTGTGTCAGAGCAAGCTACCCCACCTAAATTCCTGTTAAAGCTGATGAAAAGAAAATGGGCACTTATAAGACCAAATTCATTTCCTCCAAAAACAGAAGTCATATGAACCACATGCCATAAGTGCTTATTTGTTTCCATCACCTACAGAGAGAGCCTTGAGTAGCTGAGGTGTAGCTGTCAGGAGAAACAGCTGAGGCAGTGATTCCCATTGCTGGGGAACAGATCTAAGCAGGTTTTTAGAGGATCAATGGAGGAAGGACACAAGGTGCTGGGAGACACAGGCCTGAAAGAGTGTAGTGTCACTGGAGCCGTGACAGCAGAGTTTGATCCAGGGTATACAGCCTCCTTGTGCACTAGCAAATTTATAAAAATTACACAGGCAATGTGTGTCCTGCTGATTTTCATTATCCTGCTGTGTCCTCAGTGTCAAGCTGAGCTTTAACACACTGAGACAGTGATTCCATCTGCCTCTACTGATTCTGGCTCAGTTCATGATCTTGGTGACTGTCCTGTGTGGCACTAATTTGCCCTTCTGCCTGCAGGAACTGCAACCCAGGGTGTGTGTGCAAGTCTGGAAAGAAGGTGAATCATTTGGATATCATTGTGACATCACTGACTTGCCAAAGTCCCTCCTCCAACCAAGAACATCTGAAATACAGGAGACAGAAAAATCTAACCATATGTCTTGGCAGTTTTGTCTGCCATGGTGGCCTGTCAGTCCAGCCAGACCCTGAGAGATAGCAGCCAGGAGAGATCCCTGACTTCTTGCACATGAGGCATGAAGACATCAAACTTATCATTAGGGACTAGCTGAGCTTCATCGTGGAGCTCTTTGTCCCTCTTGTTGACTTTAGCCAAAGCCTCCTACTTCCACAAAATGACAGAAGATACAAAGATGTCTTGATGTCACGGTTTAAAGACCATTGACTTAACAAGGTCACTCTCTAATGATTTCTGTAGGGTTTGGGCTTCATTAGAGAGAACAATAATGAGCTCAACACAATCTCCTGTCTTATCCACCCCTGATGTATTGGCCAGATTGGAGCCAACAACTGTGGCTTCATATCAGAGGCAGTTGCAGGGTAGCAGCTAAGGAATGACCACAGGAGATGGAGACCTTTGACAGAGAGGCTGTGCAGTCCCTGCCCACGCTGGCCATGCTTTCCCGGCCCACCTTCGAGAAGGTAAATAGTGTTTTTATACCTCATGTAGTAGTTTGTGCGAGTACTACAGAGTTATTTCTGGATCCAAGGCTGCAATCACATTTTCTTGTTAAGATCCTGCAGAATTTAAAGCCTGTTTGCATGTGCTATTAATAACATGGGAGACCACACGCCACCATTCAAGGCAGCATGGGGGTTTGGACACAGGGACTGGAAGACCTGCAAGGAATGTGAGGCAGATGTGCTCCCATGAGCACCCACAAGGGAACAGTGCTCAGTGGCATGAGACATTTACCCTCAGGAGAGATGCTGAGAGGAAAATTGTGCTCAGAACATAGGTGTGGTTCCCACAAGCTGAGGGACACAAGCTGGACCAGCTTTCTGACCACATCACAGAGTGATACAGAGTGTTACATCGCTGTGCTAAAGAGCAATCTGAAATTACCTTATACAATTTCTCTGTGCCTTAGTCTCCCAGTGGTATAAAGGAAGTAATAACTGTTCCCACCTCTCTGTGATGCACAGTCACTCACATTTCTCGGGGAGATGAGCCCTGAAAGTTTCTCAGCTGATAAGCCCCAAGTTGCTGATGTAAAGTTAAATATAAGACTGAGATGGGGTCAGCCTGACTCTTCTCCACCTTTCAAAGAGGGCTGATGAAACAAATGGAATAATAAAATTATATCAATCAAACTGGGCCTGGAGATTACCTTGGCTGAAGCAGTGGCATCCACTCAGAATACTAGTCCTAAAAACAGTTTATTAAAAAGTGGTGAGGTAAACCCCATTGTTCCATATTTTGGCTCCAGGAGGCTGGAGCAACCTTCACCTGATGTAATTTTAAAGTGCTTGGCAAATGCGCTAAATAAGAGGGGGGTTTTTGCACAAAATGAAAACTTGTACAATCCCTTAAGAAAAGCCAAACCTTAAACATGTGAAAGCTTATGAGAAATTAGATGATGTGAAAAGTACTTTAAATCAAAGCAGCAGGTAAAACTGGAAATAAAGTTATCTCAGTTGAAATCTCTATGTACCACATTGATGGTAATGCTTCATTTCCTGCAGACTGTAAGTAAATCAAAGCCTACTTTGGGTTTGCATATCTGTCTAAGATCTCATCTCCAAGAATGTATTATTTTGGCATTTCCCACATTGGAATTACCTCTGGTCCGAATTTGGGTAATAGAGTATGATAACATATTAACAAGTAATAAGCATGAAATTTTTATCCATTTTAAAATGTATTACTGAGAAAGAAAACAAACATGTAAAAAAGGCAGCATTTCAAGAGTAATCAGCAAAAGAACCAAGAAAACAAGACTGAGGTCACTAAAGAAAAATGAAAGAAAAGTATAGCTAATTGGTGGTACTTTTGTTGAGAAAGAATGCAAGAAAAATTGCATACCTATTCAGAAAAAGTAAAACAGATGTGTGAAGTGTCTGGCTGAGCTATTGTTTTAACTTTGTAATCTAAAATAGCTGACTTGATTTCATTTTAACAAGGGATTAGTTTAGCAGACAGTTTGGATTAGCAGCAACATATATAAATAAACATGCTACTTTTAAATACTCAGTTTATAAAATGCAGGACAACAAGAATCAGAAAAATGCTAGTCCTGAACTTTGAGATTACATAGCCAAAACACATGCCCATTCCACAGAGACAAGGAATTAGCAAGAGCCTTCATATTGCATAATGTAATACAAGAAATATTTGTGATTATGATTTCACTGAGAAGCAACTCAAGCCCTGCTCTAGATCCTAATTTCAGAGGATTAACAAATATTTTACACCTATGCTATTTTAAGAAAAAGAAGGATAAGCTCATACCTTGCTATTCATATGTGAAGGATCCTGACAAAAGTCAGAAACTATGGGTCGGGTAGTCTGTAAAAAAAATGCATGTTGCTTCAACTATAGGAGGGGCAGGAAAAAACTGTCTGCAATTTGAAAAAAACCCTTTCCTAACATGTTTTTCACACAGCAGCAGAGACCCAGAATCACTGATCTGAGGAGGGAACGTGTCTGCGCTGGTAACCAGAAAAGAGGATGAGACTGGCAGAAGAGCACTTCTCCTCCAGTGTGTTCAGACAGCTATCCATCAGTCTGAGCAGTCTCAGAGCCTGCACTGACTTTTAAGTTATAAACATTCACAGACATTGGGGGTTTTATATGGGATTTTGTATAGTCTCTTCCAGCACTGCCAAGCCGGATGTGATTCTTATGTCACCGTGTTTGCTGTAGCAGTCATTTTGCTACCATCTGTTAGAGGTCAACACTAGTACGGGTGTTTATTTTTTTTAGGCCCCTTAAGTCAGTGAAGGCTTAAGCCTGCTACTGATTCCAGTGCACTTTGACTCCTCCCATCAGGCTGAAGATTTGGATATACAGAGTCACAGAGACCATTCAGCTACAGAAGACGGGTAACATGCTCCCATGAGTAGCAACTACCTAAGGTGTTACAGGAATTTCAGTCCTGTCCCCAAATTCATGCATGCTGTCTGTAAAGATAGCCATGGTGGAACAGTCTTCCTTGGCAAAGAATACATCAAGGTGGAAGGGGATGTGTTGTTCTCCACATCCATGATGAATAGGCTGAATACAGCAGGAATTAATTACAGCAAGAGATTTAATCTAGATATTAAAATCTGTTCTTATGTTAAGAATGCAGAAGTATTGTAAAAACTTCATAAATTAAAGTCTGTAAAATGAGTTACATGACATACAGCTGTGGGGAATGTCTTAAGACAGAGCCTGGGCTGTATCTGTGTAGCATTGTGTGTTCTATACGGGTTTTATTGTAAAGTTGGTTATTTTTATAAGTTAAGAATTTGGTTTGACCCTTTGTTCCCCCCATGTTCTCCCTCATAATGGTTTGTTCCTGAGTTGTTTGTCCCTTATTTTCCCACCAGTTACCTGTCCATCATTGTAACCACCCCCCCTTCATTTCTAGAAATTTCCATGTCAATCTTCCCTTACCTAACATATGATTTGTCCCCTGAGCCTTTTCCCTCCCCCGGGCCATTCCCATTGGTTCAGTTGTGTCCCTCGCTCCTCCCCTGGGCTTCGTTCATTGGGCCCTCGTGTCTCCTCCCGTTACACCCTTCCCCTTTATCACTGCCTCCCTAACGGTTTTTCTTGACACCGTTACTGGCCCCGCCTGGGTCAATAAAGCGCCTTGGCATCCGTATGCATGTCCACTCCTTCCTTCCTTCGCCTCAGTGCTTCGCAGTCCTGCTCTGGCCTGCGTCACCACGCCGCAGACGGAGCCCCTACCCAGGGGTTCTCGCAGAGGACCTGGGAGTGGCGGGATTCGTGGTCTCCACCGGTCACTCCGGGAGCGGCTAGCCAGCACCCGTCAGCTCCATGGCCGCGGGATGAGACTGCATGTCTGAGGTTCCTTTTGTTTTTCATGGACTAACAGTCATCTGAATTAATTCATGTTCCTCAAGAATGGATAAACATCTTGACTACTCGCCATCAGATGTATGGCAGACAATGCCTAATGTGTATTAAATCCAGAGAATTTAAAGGATTTCCAGTTTAATCCAAGAATCTTTAGCAAGCAATTGCATCTGTCTCGAAACATGTCTACAAAGGAGAATTCATGAGAGAAAGACATTGCAGATTCAGGAAAGCAGACTACTGAAGGCATCAAATAATGTCAGACATAGAAAATGTATTTTCTAGTGAGATAAGTTACAGGTAAATGCACAAGCTTGCAAAGAAAAAAGGCATGACAATCATAGAATCATAGATACAATTAGGTTGGAAAAGAACTTCAAGATCTTTGACCTGGCACTGCTTGTCCACTAAGTCATAGCACTAAGTGCCACATCCTGTCATTTCTTAAACACCCCCAGTGGTGACAACTCCATGACTTCTCTGGGGAACCCTGACATCATCTGAATTTATCTTCACCTGCCTGAACCTTTGTTTTAGCTTGTTTACTTGGATCAGCATTATCTGATGACCAGGTGGCTATTGCTCATTTTGTCCATTTTTTTTGCTAAACCTCTGTTTAATCTCTCCTAGATTTTCATAATTTTTTAAGGTAACGTATAGAGTTTGTGTGGCCAGGTTTTGGTAGCAGGGGTAGTATAGGGGTGGCTTCTGTGAGAAACTGGTAGAAGCTTCTCCCATGTCCAGTGGAGCTAATGCCAGCTGGCTCCAACATGGACCTGCCACAGCTATCTAAGGCTGAGCCCATCAGTGATGGTGGTGGCACCTCTGGGATAACAGATTTAACAAAGAGGGAAAACTGTACGAGGGCAACTGCAGGTGGAAAAAGGAGAGAGAGAATGTGAGAGCAACATATCAGGGTCAGGCACCAGGGTCAGAGAAGCAAGAGCGGGAGGAGATGCTGCAGGCAGCAGGGCAGAGATTGCCTTGCAACCCATGGTGAAGACCATGGTGGGCCAGATGTCCCCCTGCAGCTGATGGAGGTTCATGGTGGAGCAGAGATCCACCTGCAGCCCAATGAGAAGATGCACACTGGAGCAGTCTGTGAGAAGGTCCAACATGGAGAATTTTGTGGAGGACTGTCTCCCATGGGAGGGGACCCAGAGTGGAGCAGGGGAAGTGTGAGAAGTCCTTCCCCTGAGGAAGAAGGAAAAGCACAGACAATGTGTGGTGAAGTGACCACAGCTCCCATTTGCTGACCACCTGAGGTGCTTAACAGGAGCAGGTTGAGAAATCAATAAGCAAAGTTGAACCCAAAATGAAGGGAAAATTGGAAAGCAGGTGTTTAAAGATTTGCTTTTATTTCTCATTATCCTGCTCTGGTTTAATAGGTAATAAATTAATTTCCCTGAGTTAAGTCTGTTCATGATGGCATTATCATCTCTCCCTGTCCTCATCTTGACTTTTTCTTATATTTTCTCCCACCCAGTTGGTGAGGGATCAATAGAGTGTGTTGGTGGGCAGCTGGAGTTCAGCTAGGTTTAACCCATTTGACCATAAGTAATCATATACTTTTATTTAGATATAGTAACAAGTAGCTATCCTGTGTAGAATTAAATATCTATAAACTTAAGATAATGATGCAGTGTAGAAGAATGCAAGCTCAATATGATAACAGAAGGGACATGGGAGATACTTGAGCTATTAATCTATCAATGGTCAATTACTGATGATTAACCACAATTCTTAAACTGTGACAGTTCAGGCAATTACATCACCAAGACCTTTCTCCCCTCAGAGCCATGGTGGGGAGATGCTGCTCAGGTTAACTGGACCTCTTGAGGCTGCTCAGCTCTTCCCCTGCATCACAGTCACCAGCAGAATAAGAAAAGCACATATGCAATACACTCTAAGAGCCAGAATCACTCCAACTCAAATATCTCAAGTTAGTGCCTTAAGTTAATGCTCAAAGTATCACAAGAGCACTTTTTTAGAGCTCCCAGGCCACTTATTTGTGATGGTGGGGGCTTTCTTGGGAAAAAATTGTTGTTTGGTCTCATTTTTTCCAGAACTGCCTTATTGGGAACTTCCCAGATGCTAGCCAGTATCTCTATAAGGAAGGTTGGGCTCTTGAATCTTTTCTGCTAGTGACAAATCCCTACTTTCATTTTTTAAACAAATCTTCTCACCTAAAAAGGAGGTAAGGACTCTGTGTTCGCTAGAACAAGGAGAAGCAGAAGACCCATCAGTAATTTACAATCATCTGTCTGTCTTTTGGGTTTTTCCACACATGAAATACACCCAACCCAAGAGCACCAAGCACCAAGCACCCAAGAGCACATAACTGGAGACAGCAGGAAGTGAAAGTGAGCCCTCACCTTCTCTCCTGTGTCTTAGCCTTAAGTGGCACAACCTAAAAGTGTCTGGAAACACAGAAAGCAGAAGGAAAGAAAGTTTTCACTACTCCAGTACATTCTGCCTGAGTAAAGACTGTGAGATGTGTCCTAACACTACTTTAATTAAAATGCAATATCAATTTGATTTGAACCACCACTTTTGATACAGAACTCAGCAACTTTATGTAGTAGGCTTGAGCAGAGATAAAAAATTAATGTCTTAAATAATTTAGGCATCAGAGAGAGTCCCATGACCATAATATAAACATATTGATGTTGGCAAAAAAACATTTATTATTAATTTTACATAAGAGCTACAAAGTTCCAGGTGCATTTCCTATTTCACACCAAACTTTGCAGACATGCAGAGCTTAATGGTATTTAGAACTTATTTATTTGTATCAATTTAAATTTATGTTGAGAAAAAAATTATACAGAAGAAGGAAAGTTGTGAGTTTTCCAAGAATATTTGGGCTGAATGAGTGCTCTTAATAAGTTTTCACTGCTGCTGCAGTAAATGAGTAGGTGTTTACAAGAATACAAAAGACATTAACTAACCATTTCTGGAATTGTCATGGCAATGCCCCAGATTTCCTATAAAATCCTGAATAAGTACTGACTAAAGTGTTATTTTCTCCTGTGTTTATCTCCTTTACCTAGAATGATGAACCATAGAACATGATTCCATACAGAATATATAGATATATATGTATATATGTGTATATATATATGTTTGTATGTCCATGGAAATATATATACACAGGAAGTACACATCAGCATGAATTTGATGTAGCTATGTTTATAAATATATATATATATATATATATATATATATATATATATATTCAGGGTATTCAGGCTTTGTGTGCAGTAGGACAAACAAAAGTATGGCAAACACCAGAACTACAGGAAAGAATTTACATATTTTTGTTGCTGCTAACGATCCCTTGGCAAAAAGTCATTATTGCAGTTTCTTCATGGTATGCATCTTTGAGGGGACTCTTATTTTCTGAATACTGCAACTTTGAATGAAGAAATCCCTTTGCCTACCTTCATTTAAATTCAAACACGCTATTACAGTAAGTCACTGTGTTTGCTCAATTCATGATCTGGGCCCAAATTTCCAAACAAAGATTTTCAAGCCAAAATTTTAGACCCCTAAATTTAGAGAGAAAAACAGCTTCATTGTTATTTGTTTTTTCTCATCCAGCTGCTCTGAAATAGCAGAGATGGAGGCAGAGCAGGCGGGCCAGCTCTGATCCCAGGAGCAGAGGAGCTCAGAGGAAGGAGGGCGTACGGCCATTTCAAGGTGGCATCAAACTGCCGGCACTGGCTCCAGCCAGAGGAGCAGCATGAGACTGCAAGGAGCCACAGCTGGACCTCCTGAACGGCGCTGCCTTGCCACCACAGCCACTGAGGCTGCCGAGGCTCCAGCAGGGACCTGGAAGGCAAAGAGAGAGGCTTGACTGGAGCTGCTGTGCGCAGCCCCGCCGGCCCAGGAGAGCCGTTCACCTGTATTATGCTGCTCGTGTATAATAAAAGAGAGCTCACGCTTTTTTAGATCATAACACAGGCTCCTTGCTGAGAAAATAAATACAAAAAACATGGCTAGAGGAGAAGGCACAATCATAGAGAACTGAGACCAAAATCAGAACTATCCCTTCTTTTTCTTCCTTTTATTTTTTTTTTGACTAATATAATTAAAGACTTCCTCAGCATGGACACAATGGGAGTATTTAATGTGCACTTTAAAAAAAAAAGATTTAAAGGTTTAATATACCTTCAGGAAAAAAAAAGGCAGTTAAAGATTTCCTAAAAAAAATTAAAGATCCACAAATGGCTGGTGAAACTCCATCAAGCAGCTGGAACTTGTTAATAGTCACACTCTCCTGTGACCTGAGATGCAGGACTCTAACCATGAATTTTTTACAGATATCCTTTAAAACAAGTGTTGGCTGATATCACTGTGGCACACTGGACTAAAACTTTCTGAAGACATTGTGGCACCTAGAGAAAATCAATTCTCCTGACATTTAGGCTTCAGAAAAACACCTTTTTTCCATTTCTTTTTTTCTTAAAAAAAAAAAAAAAGAGAGAAAAAAAATAAAGAAACACTTAATCAGTAGCAGTGACTCAGTATTAAAAAACAACAGTACTCTTTTCCCTCTGCTTTGCACATATGGTTCCTCTGAGACCCCAGAGTTAATGAATAATAATAGTGGTTTCTTCACCAGCCATTGCTAACACAGAAAGTGATTTTCTACAAATACGGACCCAAAACACCTTCTGGATCTAAAAAAGCCCAAATTTGGCAAGGTGTTGCAAAACAGATCCTAAATATCTCTCTCTTAATTACCAGATACACAAAAGAAAAAATGCTGGGAGCCATGCTTCCAGGCAATTAAATCAAGACCCATGCTCAGATTTTCATCACATGTTATTGGGAAGAACTGAATGTTGCATTAAACCAAGGGTTCCACTAAATCCTAATACTCATAATTCAGAGATGTTCAGGAATAGCAGCCATGCTTTCCTGCAGGATTCTGTTCCAATGCAATTGGAATGAAGACCCTACTGTGGGCCATCCCATGACCTGTCTCATCGTCCTGTTCAGCTCCACACTTCCTTCCCTACATAGGAAGAAAATAGCACATGACATTTCAAGAACACTGATGCACCATGAGTTGACTTCAGAAGGGGTTCTAGCAGCTTTTTTGCAGTGGCACTGTGCAATTTAGTAGGGCTTTTTGTACAAGCTGGAGGATACCACCAACCCCCTGAAACCACCTGGCTTCTGGATTACAGCATATTCACCTTGAGGTGCAGGTGGAGTGACCCAGAACTCTTGGTAGTGGCCACTACACCAGCTCCAGTGGTGATGTCAGCACAAGGGTTGGGGACACTGTGCCTAGTCTGAAGAGTCCTTGCTGAGAAAAGTGATTGTGTGATCTTTAATAAGTCTTTGCTAAGGTAAATTCAGGAGTGGGAACTTGTTTTCAAAACCCCCCAAAATAAATTAAAACGTGAGGGAGCAGCAAGATACAAATTTGCTTCCTGAGTCATTACCTACTTGCTGGACATAAGTTCAGATTTTCATCATTCACCTTCAAAACACCACAGGATCAATGTCCTGGACACTGGAACAGCCAAGTCCTTTCATATATTTAACCATGGTAGGGAAAGTTATTTTATGTCCCCATGGCTCTGCTCCTTCATTAAAGAGATCTGGTGGAAGGAGTTGTAGCTTTAAGCATTTATTCTCCCACATTTTGTCGCGCTTTGCTCTGAGTTTGTACAAGGCCCAGCAAGTATTAAAACCTGAGCACAGCTGTAATAATAGAGCTTTTGGAAAAGGTGGCAGTTCCATGGCTGCTGGTGCTGAAATACTCACCCTGAGATCTGTCTCATTAGCTCTGCTCACCAGCCTCCCTAGTATTTGAGAGGTTACTCTAACACTGTGCCTATGTGAAAGAAATCAGGCTCTGATCTGGACACAGATCAGCCTCCCAGAAGCCCTGCCACATTTGCCACAGCCCAGCTGTCAGTCTCCCCAAAAAGGCCAGGGACTGGAAAGATACGAAAACCAATTCTGCTAGGCCCTGCAACAGGTCATTCAAGGTCAAATCAGGGTGGTAATATAAGGAAATGCACTCTGCTGGAGCTCATCCCGTGCCCATTCTGCAAGGAAAACTATGGTCTTTAGGGCTGTCACTTTCCTTCACAACCACTAAATTCAGACAACCATTTTTAAAAAAAACAATCTCAGAGAAAGTTAAACTAACAAGCTCTAAATAGGGAAAGGTGTTAAATTATGTGTGGCCTCATTCTTGTGCTCCCCCTGACAAACAAAATGTGGCCAAAAGAGAATTGCACACTATGAAGCTGTTAAACTTCCCGCGGACTCTGTATTTCAGATTCCTTATGAAGGAGTTGTTAGTCTGGATATGTCAGCATGCTGTGTGATAGAAGCCATGAGGAGAAGGGAGAAGAGGGATTCTCTTCTCTCTGCATGCAGGCACACACACAAACATGTGTGTACACACACTGACATTGGAATGAATGAGCCCATTCATAGTAAACACACGTTCTATTGGTTTATTAGGCTTGGAAGCAAGTCACACCAGCTCAACCTGCCAGAGTTAAGTTGTACATACCAGAAAAATGTCTCACCTGCAATACCTGTCAGTCTATTCATATTGACGCAAGTCTTACAATTTCTACTGTCCATATACCAAATCCTAAAGGTGTTTCACAGCCCTGAAAATGGGCAGGAGGATCTGGGCAGAAGGACTGAGGTGCCACAGTCACTGGGACTCACCACCTCCTTACGAGGCAGGCAGCGTTTCCCGCAGGAATGACTGCCAGTGGGAGGAGGGACATTCCTTGAGGTTCTGCTTTGAGATACTTCTCAGAATCCCTCTCTCTGGGTGGGTTGGCATCTGCTCTGCCAGCAAGAGCAAATGGCCTATCTCCCACAGGGTCTTAGCTGATCAATCATAGGTGGAGGGCAAGTTGCCTCTAGGCTGTCTTCTGGCCCTCAGTAGCTCTTCTCTCTGTGGTCTTCAGTGCTACTCGGCACCGGAGGTGCTGGGAATAATCCTGTGCCTGCATCCAGCTGTCTGTGTGCTGCAACAAGAGCCTCACAGTGCCCTGCCAAGCTGCAGAGCCTTTGAAGGCACAGCCCCAAATACCACACGTTCCATTCCAAGGCAGAATGTAACGACAGCTATAATTAAAACTGTTATTCGCACAAACACATGAAGTCATAATAATAACTAAACTGTCCAGCAGTGTCCGAGGTGGTGTCTCACTTCCTCTGGAAGATCAGACCTGTTCCAGTCAGAAGAGAGGACATCTGCTTCACCCAGCTAGTTCATAACCTGGAGACCTATTGTCTAAGCACACTGCATTTGTTTCCTGTCTTATACACCACTTTTCGTCCATCTTCTAGACAGAAGTTCACTGGGACTAGCAGATAGCTGGTGCAGTTACTTTACTCTGGCTGGACATCAGGTGCTCAGCAAAACCATTCCAGTACCTCTGTGGATGCACAGGGGAGAGAAAATATAACAAAAGGCTTGTGGACACAGGTAAGAACAGGGAGAGATCACTCTCCAGGTACCATCATGGGTGAAACAGGCTTGACTTGGGGAATTTTTTTTCCTGTATTAATTATCAAATCAGAGTAGGATAATGAGAAAATAAAAATTAAATCTTAAAACACCTTCCCCATAATCCTCCCTTCTTCCTGGGCTCAGCTTCACTTGAAATTTTCTCCTTCCTCCTCAAGCGGAGGACTCACCACAGTCTTGACCTGCTCTAGCATGGGGCTCTTCCCACAAAAGAAAGTCCTCCATGGACTTTTCAGTGTGAATCTTTCCCATGAACTGCAGTTCTTCATGAACTTGTCCAGCATGGATTCCTGCCACAGGGTGCAGTCCTTCAGGGACAGCCTGCCCCAGCATGTGTCCCCCCACAGCATCACAACAGCAAACCTGCTCCACTGCAGGCTCCTCTCTTCTTGGCTCCAGTGGTGCTGCCAGGAGCCTGCTCCATCACAAGCTTTCCATGGGGTCACAGCCTCCTTCACACATCCACCTGCTCCACAATGGGACACTCCAGCTGCAGGGGCACAGCTGCCTCACCGTGGTCTTCACCACGGGCTGTGGGGGAATCCCTGCCCTGCTGCCTGCAGTACTGCTTTCTCCTCCTGCATCACTGCCCCTGGTGTCTGCAGAGCTGTCTCTTTCACATAATTTCACTCCTCTCTCCTGAGGAGTTGCCCCTGTACAGTTTTCCCACCTTGTTAAATCTGTTTTCCCAGAGGTGCCACCACCATCACTGATGGGGTTGGCCTTGGTCTCTGGCAGGTTCAGTGGAGCCAGCTGGCATTGGCTCCACTGGACATGGGAGAAGCTACTTCTAGTTTCTTACAGAAGCCACCCCTGTAATGCCCCTGCTACCAGCACCTTGTCATGCAACCCCAATGCAGACAATTAAGCCAATATTGCACTGCTCACATTCATGTATAACTAATTCTGGCCTGTTGCTGTCAAATATGGTGTATCAGGAAAGAAAAGGTCTTTGATGTCCATCATCAATTCCTTATCTGTATCTCCCAACAAAATCATCTTGCAGGAGTCAGAATAATTGTAAGTACATAGTTTGGAGTGTTCTGATTTGGACTTTTTTTCCCCTAACCTCTCTAAATAATCAACGTCTCCTTTGCTCCAGCCAGTTTTTTTCTGTACCATCAATACAACACTTTGCTACACCTTGATCTTTAGCTCTGGCATAGGCAGCACAACTTAAGAGCTTCTTCATTTAAGTTCAAATTAACTCTCCTCTTTCTGCTCCATTTTTTTTCCCTCAAAGAACGCCTATCAACCTCTGTGACTACTTTTCACATACTTTTTAATAACTTAGTAGTATAGTTCCTGAAACAGGATTTTATGCAGGGGTAGTAGCTCCTCTTGCACTGATTCTTATCATGATGAGCTGGGTTTGCCACTATAATTTTAATCTTTATTACTTTGTGTAGAATCTCCTCCTAAGTAGTCAGTCTGAAACTCAAGGTCCTTAGCTCACCTCAGAACACAGATTTTAAGTTTATTTGCAAAATATACTAATGTTGAACTTCAAATAATTGGAAGAGCGAGTCTGCATCTCCAAATCTCTTCCAGGTTCAGGTTCAATTTACAAATCATCCATTTGAAGTTGAAAAAAATAAAAGTAAGCTGTGAATTCTCTGGAGTGTTCACAAGGTCATTTTCAGTAACAGCAATAAGTGGTTTGCAGTCGATTTCAGCTAATAAAATAGTAATAGCTAAGGCCTCCCACAACTAAGACATGAGGTCTTTTACAACCATGCCAAAGCCTCCTTTTCTATCTGAGCTTATTAACTCTCATTTCCTGTTAGCATCTACTATTCATAAACCACTGGTCTCTCACTGTGACCACTCTCCTGCAAGAAGATTGCACTGAAATCCCAAAATACTGCTTTGAAACACCTGTGGACAATATAGTTTTGGGCATACCATCCTCCCAAATTAATTCCTTTTACTTCTTAGACTTTTTATTAAGGTCAGGCAATGTCATTGTGTAGGAGCATTCTCTATTTATTTATTCAGGCAGCAGTATAAGGCACAATTGTCCTAATGTAATCCATCATTCCCAGAAATCTACTATTTCTTTGTCAACTGCAGTGGTTTCACTGTTACCTATATGTCTTGCCAAATAACCTTCTTTCTCAGGTGTGTTATTTATGTTACAGAAAATTTACATTTTGCTGGCATCACACTAACCCAGCAGCTTTGGTTCTGTTCCAGGATGCTCAGAGCTTCCAGTTATTCTCTTCCAACATTTCAGTTTCTTTTACTGTTTTTCCCATATTAAAATATCTTCTACGGTGCCCCAATTTCTTCCGTGCTATCAAAACTTTTTATTTTTGTTATACAAATGGAATGCTGAGCACAACGTAAATGGAAGTCTGAAGAAACAGGGTTTTCTCAACAAGACATGGAAAACTCATAAAACATGTGCTGTGTTTTTCCAAAGACTTTCCCTGGAATCCTGCTGATACATCCTGCATACAAAATAATCTGATATTAGACAACCAGAAAATTATCCCCTAACTGCTGTGGCTTTTTTTCCTTTATTCATATTTATTCAATTCCTCTTGTCTATCCAGACAAAAAACATTCTGTCCCTCTTTTTCTCTGGAGAGAAAATCTTTATTGGAGGATAGTGTACCCACAGCTCACTCTCCTATGCTTTTCATGACTGTTGGGGTAATAATCTCACCCTTTTTTTTTTTTTTTTCCTTCAGAGGAATGGAATATGAATAGGAAGAGGGACTGGAGGAAGGCTGACTCTCTCCTCTGATGTGTGTTCTGCTCAAAGACAGCTTTCTCCCTAGCTAGTGTCCTCTGATGCTTCCTCAGGTATACTGTCCTCCTGTCCTCTCTCATGAGCACATTGCCCTGATGAGAACAAAGTTTCGACACATTATTTTTTTTCTATAATGAATGCTCTTCTCCATAAAGTTAATACAGACTGTATCTGTCCACTTTATTTACCCTCAAGTTAACTTTAGTTGCTATTATCTTACCCCTGTAAACCTCCCCTGACTCTACATTATCTGCTTCTTGTCAGGAGGATAACATTATTTCAATCAACACACCATCATGTGCACCAGTATCCAATTTAAAATGAATAAATGTCTTACTTGCTTTCAGGGTGATAGTCCATTCATCTTCTGATGAATTGCTCTTATGAAGAATCCCCCAGAGCAAACGGTGCTGTCATTGATCTCCTGTATGCTGCTTCTTACACACTATTTCACAGTGATGTAATCTAGTGCATACATTCTTCCACTTTATGGCTTGTGCTCTTTTCCACACAATCTGCAGGCCCAGATGCTGCTCTTGTAGCACTCGAATTGTAGCTTCATCAAGCATCTTTCTTTGCTCTGTTTTGGATTCTCAATTATGTCCTCTCCTTTATTCTGAACTGGGCACCTGGTTAGTTTGACAAACTCGAAGTACTTTGTCAAGAGTTATTTCATGATGTTCTGATGATTTGTTCCAGATCCACTCACAATCCCCTTTGTAATCAGGCTCTTGCTTCATTAAATTGTGAAGTTTTCTCTTCAGGCACAGACTCTCACTGTTATAAATTTCACCTTCTTTTTTAATACAGCCTGCTTTAAAATAAATTAAAAAAAAAAAAAAAAAAGTATTTCAGAGTAAAATAGGCCAGAACACTTTCACAGTTAATTCTGACTGACTAAGTAACTGGAAACCAAAGGAACCTCTCAGGACTTCAGTACAACCCATTGTATGACAGCTATTATCCTTTAACTGCCTTCCCTTTTGTTAGCAGATAAAGAGTATGGGGTCATTCACATCTTCTGCTATCCCCCACTCATCCGAAGTTTTCTCTGCTGTGAAATTCTTCATTGCTTCATTATTCCACTTGAGATGCTCTCTTGCTTCGTTTTTATTTTCAGCATCATCAGTTACATCCTGGTGATTAATTTGTGTACAAGGAACTGACCTGGTATCCTGCCCGTTTCCCATTGCTGTTGACAGCTGCATCACTTCCAAGGCTCTCTACCAGATTGATCGTCTGGGACCCGAAGCCTTTACACGCCCTGTGGCTTTCCAGTGCAGTGGCTCACAAGTGCCACACTGACAAGGCTGGCTGACACCTTGAAGGAGTTTCTAAGGCACAGAGGTTGCTTTCCTGCCTCAGGGGATTATAGAGCCTGAAGCCATATTAACTGTTGAACAGATTTTCCCCTCAGATACTAGGGTTTCTCACAGCCGCTGGATTTGTCTTCTGCCCAAACCTCACAGAATAAGTTTCCCAAACAGGGAAACATTCCTCCTTCTTGAAGGTCAGTTTTCCTACAGTGAAAGAAATTTCTCTTCTTCCTTCTAAACCCTCAGAAGATCTAGGCAATTCTTCTCGTCATTTCCTAGGTGTGCAAGCCACATTGCACACATTTTTTAAATCATAACAGTTTTTGGAAGGAGTGGATCTGTTGCATGTGCATAGGGTCTGCACACATCCAGTAAACCTGCTGCTCTCAACATGCACAGGACATGGAGCATCTGGTCCTAGATCAGTGGGCCAGTAATAAATAAGAAAGACAAATAAACTCACACCTTTGGTATAAAAGAGAAGCAGGCAAACACCACAACAGATACCTCAAAGTGGGAAAATATCACTTCCCTCTGCTTGTCTTTGACTACATCTTTATCATACACTCCATGGAAACCCCAGGCTTGCTGCTTCTAAAACTATCTCACCCTTGTTCAGGATGACAGATCTCTGAACATGATAAGCAAGGCTGAAACTGCATCTAGGTCCAAGCAGGTTGTCAAACATCTGCAAATCCATTCTATATAAAAGCAGTCTTCAAATTCCATGTGGTTAGAATTGCCAAAAGACAGAAGGGTATCATCTGGAAAACTTGACACAATGTAGTTTTAAGCAGAGCCAGGAGAAAGGGAAAAAAAAAAAAAGGGAAAATTACTTAAGTTACCACTTATCTTGCTTTTTATTTCTGAAAGATTTTTGGATGTGTTGTACACCTCAGTGATATGCAGGTAAACATGAAAGATCCATATGAACATCATAGATAGGCTTATCTGCAAATTATAAAATCTCTGAGGCTGCTTCAAGAGCTGGCACAGTGAGTAGCCCTGCAAATTTTTGTCTTTTTTTCTCCCAACCACATAAATAAAGCTGTTTCTATATAATTACTGGGAAAGATGAGCTCCTGCCAACAGGAGGGTTGTACACAGATTTGGTTAAGGCACTTAACAAACCAAAGCTGAATTTGAAGTTAGCCGACAATAACACCTCTCTGAAAAGACTCAGTGAATTCATACCATCATAATCACTTTCTCCAGGTTCTCATGGCACCTGATTATGACTAAAATCTTTACAATCAATCAGAAACATACTCCAGGACAGTGGAGAAATTTACACAAAAATTTTCATCTCATGGATTCACAGTAGCTGCTACTATAGCTTTGTTCTCCCCACTGTAAATTCAGTAGGATTTACACATAAGGGCTAGTCTCTCATCTGTCTGTGGAATAGTCATGTCTTTCAGGGAAATAAACTATCAGACTTAGCCAAGTTTTCTTTCTCCAAATTCCATGTTCTCATAATCCCTGCAGAGCCACAGATTCCAAGAGGAGTGCTGCTATTATGGACCAATGTGAAGCCATTCTTCACTCAGATTTAGGACTCTGGAAGTACTTTTCTTAATCCAAAACAAGAAGTCAGATTAAATTTTTCCTTCCAACCCTGACCAAATCCATCACTTTAAACCTTCACAGCTTAAAAGTATTAAAGTTTTGAATTTGTCAGTGTTCTCCTGAGTGACCGAGAAAGCTGATTATTTCAGATTGGAACTGCATACACTATTGTGTCCTTAACAAAACCAAAAGAGAGTGGTTTTACTGACATCATTCAAGGTACACTGTGATTATGCTGGCTGAAGATATAGCCATATATTTAGTACCATTTTGACATAAAAACTTGCTCACAATTTTTTTTCTTTTTTTACTTAACTTGAAAAGTTTACTGGCTGGTCACACGTGCACAATTGCAAAATGACTAATCTTCAAAATGAATCTTCCAAATGTCAGTGTTAGTTCCAAAACATATTTGTCATTAAACTGACATGGCACATGATCATTTTTACTGCCAATGGACCATTTTAGAGACTGAGTGAAAACAGGATTACTACAGAGATTTTCTTATCTACTATAAGCAGTTTAAATACAGGATAATTTGTATTCCTTCTTAATTATCAAAAAAACTTTTGCAAAGTCTTCAGCTTAAGGTTAGAGACACCTAAAAGGAAGTTTAGAGCTTTGTCAATTGCCTTCACTATGAAATATTTCTCAGAGTTTGGCTTTAGAAGAAGTTTTTAAAAAGTAGACATTGTATTACATGGTATGGAAAGCCCTGTATTTGCTCTGATGGGGAAAAGGGAAGAACAGTCCTACCAATCCTACTATTACCATCTAACTCCTAGCTTCAGAAGAGAATAACACTTTAGGAAGTATAAAAAAAACCCCAAAATACTGTATGATCTGATCCTTTCTTGTCCATAATGCAATGTCCTTAACAAGAGAGTTTTGGGGTCCAATCTTCTCAAAATGCATACAAGTTGCAAATTATTCCTGACTGTCAAAGCTGTTAATTGTAATACATAGGCAGCACTGACTAACTAAAAGTCCTGTGGCCAGCCTCATATACAGAGAAAGCTGCCTGTGCAGCATAGGCCTTGGCTCATTCAACAATGCCCTCTGAGATGAACCTGGGTTCATGGGCTGGTTTTGATCAATACCAAACTTTTTCTCCACCCTTGCTGGGGTTCTTACAGAAAAAAAAAAAAAATACCATGTCTCCCTACAGGTTTTACTCATTAAAGTATTTAAAGGATTAAGAGTTCCAAAGAAATTTCTAATTAAATACAATAGATGTAGAGGTCTATGACATTGAAGCTTCATTTGGCCATCCATCAACATTTCATAACCTTAAGCACATTATCTTGACCAGCAATGTGAAATGTGAATGAACTAGAACACTGACAAGGTTGAGCCCCAAGAGATAGAGAAAAACAAGAGGTGATGGGAAAAGAGCTTGCTGAAAAGAGATCTAAAAGAAGAAATAGAATTAGACTTTCTAATGTTGGCAAATAAGATAAATGGACATGAGCATTGCAAGTTTTATTATCTTTGAGGTTTGAAAAGAAGAATTTCTACCAGGAGGGAAGAACTGTCTCTATTGTTCTCAGATAATCATATGTTAAAATACAAAATACATGACATAATAAGGGAAATTAAATGGCCTTCCAGTGCTGAAACTATGCCTGAAAAATTACTTATATCTCTGTTCTACCCTTAAGGTAATTTTTCTGAACATCATGATCATAAGTGGTAGCTCCAGGAAGGGAGGAAAGTTAATTCTAATGAGGCTGGGGCCATGGGCCATGCCATGTATGCCAGAGAGAGAACTAAACTATGACAAACCTGAGGAAAACAGGTGGATTTTTGCTTCCAATTCCTAAATTGTCTCTTCTTAAGTCATGTCATATTCCTACTCCAGTCAGTAAATAGCTAAAATCCAGCCCTAAGGCAGGGTGGAAGGCAATGGGTTTTGTTAAATAATAAAATAATAAATATTATTAAATATTTGGATGGTCTGCAGCTGGCAATGTGACCTGGAAAAGAAGACTTCAGTCAAAACAGTCAAAAACACTCCTTCAATCCATAAGGTCTTCAGAAATTTCCAGCTGAGCCTTGGTTTATTAAAAGTGTACCTAGCTCAATAGTCTTGCTAGACAATTCATACAGTTTGCTCACCTAATCCTTTATAAGTGAACAGGGAATGGTCTTCAGACAACAAGATAGTTAAAAGCAATACCCTTTTGTTGTTTTTTCTTAAATCATAGCAGTCTGCCCTCACTCACCTACTTTCCTGGATGCCTCTGAAGCATGTAAGGTTTTCCCTGAGTCATACATGAGTTTAGCAGGGTCTTAGCCAGCCCAACATTTTGGGAAGCATCAGCCCAGGACCCTTGTGTAGTAAAGCCAATATTACGAGCAGTGACAATTCTGGTGCTGCTATAGAGTGGATCCCACTATGGAAGGAGACAGGATGCAGCCTGTGGCCTCCTCTGCTACTAGGAGAAGCTACTTGGCTCATCTGACCAGTGGAGTAAAGCAATATTGGTTTAGGACATATGGAAAAACTAAAGGCAGGAAAAGTATGATTTAATAAAAAGTGATTTCTAGAGTGCCTGCTACAGACGCATTCAGCTGTACTGCATAAAATGTAGAGAAAGATTCCAGATTTTTGTGCTTTATTCGGTTTTAGGTGTTTTCTCAGCCTGCTGGATTTCTCAGTTCAGGTTTCGGTTGCTTTAGAGATTCAAAATTGTGCTTCAATTTTTTTCTTTCTTATATAAATTCCTACAAATGAAAAAGAGGTTTTTTTGTAACAGCATTCTTTCTACAGCAAATATTTTGTTATGTTCATCAGGAGTATGACAGACACTTCATTACTAGTCTCATCAGCTTGAGGAGGTGGGATTTTCTCCCTCAGAGGCTTACATCTAATACAAAAGATTTAAGGCTTGTGTTCTACAGAAACAAGTCTGGCATTTATGTCATTTCCAGGAATCAAATCATATTTCAGCCACATATATGTTGATCTGTTGACCTTGAGGCTTCATTTACAAAAATCAATGGGTTTTTTATGACTTTCAGGCACATGCTTTCCCTCAGAGGAGGCTGATGTGAAGACTATGATGATCAGCCCATGTTTTGTCGGTGTCCTGAAAAAACACTGGCTACCTACCATCCCACCCATCCACTGGTGCAACACAGTAGGTGTCTGTAGCTGTGTCACCAACCATTCCCAAGGTGGGCATACTGTGTTATCTCTGGTAAACACATATTTTGATAACCCTAGCAATTGCCTTATAGCTCTTATACATTTCCATATTGCCCAGGAGCATGCTTAGTGGCCTGAAGCAGATGGAGCATTTCATGTGCTCTCTCAGGATGCTATTTTGTCTCTGTCTCAGTTTCCCCACCTGTAATATGTATTATATTTCCTACTGAAGGATATGGTTGTCATTAATTTTAAATGTGTGTGAAGCATTTTGAAGTTGAAAGGTTTGAAATAGCAGGTTTTTTCTCAAGTTTAGCTTAAGAAAAATTGAGAGTGTGGAGAAGGTGTGTTTTAGCTCCAAGGAGCAAATAAGAATCACTACAGCAATTGTGAAGAGAGGCAGGCTGTATAATGAAAAAGCAGGTCCCTGAACACAGATTCAAGTAACAGCTGGAATTGTATTTTCATGGTATTTGGAACCACTTTAGTGCATTGAATGCAAATATTCATACTTTAAGTAAGAGGTTTTTTGTTTGTTTTTTTTTCAAAAACACTGACTAATATAAACATCCAAAGAACAAATTATAATCCATATTCACAAGATAAGCTTTTTGCACTGTTTATTAAAGTTTCTACACCTTTGATGAACACCACTTACTTACAAAATCAGAAGGAATACCACTGAATGTCTTTGACTAATCCTATATCATATGTCATAGTCAACATGATCAAGTTCCAGGAATTAGTCATGGCACAGTGACTCTGGACTGGAGATTTTGATGAAGATTCAGATGCCTAAACTTAGTGGTTAACGTCATGTGTGACAGTGGTCACAGGGGTCTTTGGATGAGGGAAGAGACGAGGATTTGACTCCATATTTCAGAAGGCTTGATTTATTATTTTATGATATATATATTACATTATAACTATACTAAAGAATAGAAAGAAAAAGTTCATCTCAGAAGGCTAGCTAAGCTAAGAATAGAATGGAATGAATAACAAAGGTTTGTGTCTCGGACAGAGTGACCAAGCTAACTGGGCTGTGGTTGGCCATTAATTGTAAACATCCAACAATCACAGATGCACCTGTTGCATTCCACAGCAGCAGATAACCATTGTTTGCATTTTGTTGCTGTAGCTTCTCAGCTTCTCAGCAGGAAAAATCCTAATGAAAGGATTTCCATGAAAAGATGTCTGCGACGTCGTGGATGGCTACAAATATCAAGGTGTCAATCTAGTCTCTGGAGAGACCTGTGGCAAAATAGCTGCCATTTCTGATGCTCTGAAGTATCCTGCAAGGTGCCAGATATCCCACCAGAAGTTCCTTTGTGTGTCTTACATCAAAACTCACTTGGAAGTCTCATGTACCCTATAACATCTCCCTTTGTAAGTGAGTCAGTCCCCAAGTATCTGTTCTAGACTCTGTTGAGTGAATGAACTCACGTGAGCGTTGGGCTAACACTGAAATATTCACTGTCAACACCTACATGGAGGCCAGGCTGTATCCCATTCCAAGCTGCAGCCAGTCTCTGGGATTTAACTATGTTGTTGTTTACACAAACCAGCTTTCCCAAACTGTGATTATTTGGCCTTTGTTAAAGAATTAATGGAGTATTCATATTAGCACAGTTCCTGGGAACTACAAACTATTCCATTTATTTTAAAAATTGGATCTTTTCACCAATTCCACTGAAGAATACTTTTGATATTGCTAGCGGAACTATGTGAGGTTGGGAGAGTATAGGGGACCCAGTAGGCAGTGCTGGAAACTGCTCTTCAGTATCTTCCTCTGGAAGAAATGGCTCTCCTCCAGAGGAAAAGGAGGTTCTGTTACTCCTGCAAATTTCAATGAGAAAGGGTCCTTTCTGTAATCATAGCAGAGGGAAAAAAGAGCTTCCAGCTCATTCTTCCAGCTGTATAGCAAGAAAAGAAACCTCATTCCTTTGAAACTTCCAACAGGGAAGCAGATCATAATGTAGGTGGAGTTAAAAGCCAGAATGAAAGCTTTTTGTGGTATGACACTGTCTCTTAACTGCTGTCACAGATATTGTTAGTACAAGGCAGACAGAGTTATTTTGTATCCTTTTGGAAAATCTTTATCAATTTCTCTTGTAATAAAGATCTGTTTTAGGAAAGGGGAGGTCAGCTTTAGAGTTCTGAGTGACATGCACCTAACAAGTTGTTTAAGAGGTGTTGCTCTGCTAGCACTGTGTCACTGGCTCCAGGACAGCAGGATAACGTTTTGGAAACACAGCACAAGAAACCTGCCCCTTGAGCCTCAGCTATTCACCCAGTCCCACCCAGCCGTGAATTATGGTGGGACTGTGTAAAGTCCCATTCCTGCTATTCTGCATCATGATACCTTATTTTGGACTCAGAATGTGCTTGTTAGAGGTCTAGTGATACCTGAAAGTAACCATAACTGAGATGAACACAACTTCTCCACCAGCAGAAAAGAAGGAAGTGGGAGAAAAGGAATGGAAATGAGATAGAATGAGAAAAATCAGTAGAAAGTACTGATTTCTACCCAAACTTGTGCTCACTGGAGCTCAGTGGTCATATTATTCAGGCCAACAGGAAAACCTGGAGAAAAACTGTTGGAAAGAAGGATCACAGACATGCGCTGTGCAAGGAGAGGTGATGACTTTTGCCCCTCAGGTAACCTTCTTTTCTAGATATACAAACACCCCAGACCAAAGCATTGAAGTACTTTCCCACCCACAATGAAATCCTGGGTCTTATGTCCAGTGTAACCCACTTTTCCTCTAAAAGTCAAAAATTGCCATATTTTGTTGATGGGTCTCAAAGAATGTCAAAAGACGTGAAAATACTTGTGCAGTCGGACAGTTCCTGAGTGTGTATCTGTCTGATGAGACTCTAGAATGAGACCTAACCAAAGAAGTGCTATAAGAAAAAAAAAACATTTGTTACATTTGCCTGATATGTCATGATATGGGAGGTGTTGTTAGGGCAAGCATTAGACCTAGGATAACTCTCAGCCTATCACACATTTTAGTAGGATGTCAGAAATCTCCAAGAACAACAGCATTGCACAGGAGCTGCTGATAGCTCCTCAAATGCAAAGATTATTCTATTTTTGATGATATGCGTCTGTCAATCTCAGAGCAAAATTGAGCCCTTAGGGCAAAATTCTTCTCTCAGATCCACACATCAATGGGAGTTCCCCTCATTCAGGAAGAACAGACTATTGGAGGTGTGAGCTGCTGTGTAGGTCAGGATAGAAAATTTTGTCTGTAGTGTTTATTTCTGAAATAGTAAATTTAAGATATAAATGTAATTTTCTGTGATAGAAAAACATTTGAACAAAATCTAGATCTGCCCTACCACACCACAGAAAAACATACCACATCCACAAACAAACAAATATTTAGCTCAAGGGTCTGGAGTGAAAGAGAAGGTAAAATTATGTCTTTAGAAAAACTGAATATATCAAATTCTTCCTCTAAATGTTGAATTTCTTCAGAATGAAAACACTCTTTGTTATAACAGACTCACTGGGGACCAGGTGCTTGAAGATTTCTGTAATCCTTCACAAGGTGAGAAATCACATTCCTAGTGCCTTCAGGCCTTTACAGGCTGTCTGGGCACGTATGTAAAGGAGAAAAGCCTCATTCCACCACGCTCACCATGAAGCATGCCCAGCATATAAAATGGAATTCCTTTGTCCAGAGGGGTTGATGAAGAAGAAGGGTCACTAATCTAGAGTAGCCACTCAGCAGCTCTGGAGCCACGCTCCCAGTTCTCTACAAGCCAACACTGCATGTAAATTTTAGGTTAAACATATTAAAATACATAGGTACAAAGAAAGCAGCCTGTCAGGGATTTAGGTTTGGAATTGCTGCCAAAGTGTGTATCTGAGCCAGGTCTATGTTCCCTTTATACATGTCTATCCTTGCACGTTTCTTTAATGATAAAATTAATCCCTTCACAGTGAAATGGTAGAGAACCCATCCCGCCTTTTAATTCCTAATTCTCTCTGATTTCAATTTTGAAAACTAACAGCTATTAAAATAGTGTTTAAAAGAGTGAATTGGGGCATATATCCTACAATGACTCCATGAACTGGTGTGAATTTCACCTGAAAATTCCAGGCTGCTGGTGCCAGGTTTTAATGCTGGTGGTCTGATTCAGTCTTTCTCTCTCACTTCTGCTATTTCATCTCTTTCAACATCCTCCTGCTTGAAAACTTCACTACTCATTAGTCACTATTGAGATCATTAGCATGCAGCCTTGGCTCCCCACAACTACCATAAACAAAGATATAAAGTGCTTTCTCATGTTTCTTGCTGCGGTTTTGGAAGCAGTGTATATTGCAAGAGGGTAAAGGGACCTACAGCTTCAGACAGATACAGTACAAGCAAAACAGCAGCCAGGGACAACACCTAAGGCTTTGGAAAGATGTCATTATTTTGAATTATTAACAAGAAACAATCTAAGTTAGAAACTCTACTAATGTGCCTGTAGGAACCACATACCCCTAACACAAATGTTTATGAATTAGGTAAGCTTTTAAGTACTAGTTAAATAAATATTCAGCTATAACCCATTCTGCCTGTGGACATGCAGCTAGAAATCTTTGTTATCCTGCTAGAGACACCATGGATATAAAATGGTAACAAGGACAGCTATAAAAAGTTTGTATTCTATTTCCACTTGAGAAATGTCAAACTTTATTTTTGTTAGTGTCTCTCTGGAAAATATTTCTCTGGCAGTTTTTTAACCATAACCTGAGAAGAATATTTAATTGCAGGAATAATCACTGTTGAGTCAAAATTAACTTAATACTCATTAGTTTGACTGTGGCAGTACTTCTTAAGTTGACTTGTAAAATTTGTGCAATGAATTATTGAAAAGCCATTATTGAAATAACCTCTTATTTTCTAACATGGCTGCTTGTATTTTCCCATTGAAACACAGCATGCATCTGTTGCCATAGATACCATTATTTTCTGAAATAAACATTACTTTTTTCCTCATTCCTACATCCACATGAAAAAAAGCTAAACTATGACACCTTTTCCAATCATATGTATAGTGGGCACAACAGTTATTTAAATAATAATTTTATTAAGGATAAAAACCTATCTTACCTCAACATGCAGACATTTAAGTGACATGAGAGATGATAATTCTCAAAGTTTATTAAACCAAACACAGCATGCAGATTTACAATCTTTAAAGGAGTGACCTTTTTGGGACTCTTGTCATTGTGCAAAATATGAGAAAGAGTAGTTTCACTAAAAAAATTTGGGGGGACAGGGAAAGATCTATATGTAAAGCAAGTTTTCCACAGTGTGCTTCTTTTCCCTCTGGTGTTCTAATCCTGGGGTCTCTGAACATTTGGAAAGGAACCTTCTATTCCATGGCTGGGATGAATGTGGGTAGTTCCATTTGATTAACTGGCAGTCCTTTTTATCCTTGTTCTCCTGCAGCACAACGAGTTTGGGTAATTTTCAAATATCTCGTGTACAATTTCCAAAAATAGCACTCAGTTCAAGGACTTTAGAAAACTGTCCACAGGGACAAATCTTGTCATGTCTGTGTTACAGTAGCCTCATGCACTAGTTCTGAAGGAAATATGCTGTCACAAAGAAAATATACTTCGAGCAGTAGGGAGGAAACTAAATTCCTAGAGATTGCTTCTCTGTCAACCATTATACATGCAAAGCAGGCGAAAAGAGGACAAAATAAAATAACACCACAGAAAATAAAACACAAATGTCCATATGAGTGAGTAGAAAAAGCATCATACAGGTTTAGGTTTCATCCTGATCCACTCCTGACTATGATCAGGCAGGTGTGCAAAGATAACAAATGCCTATAACTGAGACCAAAAAAGCAGCCTGGAATGAAGAGGATATAAATCAGCAGTGTTCTTGCATCTTTAGTAGAACCACACTGAAGTATGCAAGCAGCACTCAGCCTTTATAGTGTTATAAAAGATATGTGGATATTCCAAACATTTATTCTGCTTTTTAAGAGCCCTTCCTCAAAGTGCAAGCAACAAAGAGCAAAAGCAGGCCAAATCAATCCCCAAGCACCAAAGCAGAGATGTACCTTGCAGCATACCTCAAAGCACAAGGGATTGGAACTATCTTGAACCACTTTAGCAAGTAGTTCCCAAAGGGAACACCTTGACAGCAGCCATCTTTTATACACTGGAAAGTTTTCAGGGTAATCATTCTTTACTGACCAATTGAAACATCAAGAGAGACTTGGACTTTTATGTAGGTGAGTCTGGAGACATGCAAGGCTTTAAATGAAACCAACTTAATCAATATCAACAGAAAACAAACAAACACTTAGTGTTGAGAACAGGATGACTACCAACAAGAAGCTCTAACATCTGGGTCCACATAAGATGTACCTCTATTTGCAATACATTATGGTGTTCTATAGTAGTTTACAGATCCTAGCTAGCATTACTCTCCCTTCACACAGGAATAAAGACACCTAGATCAAGGAGCTGTATCTTGCTAGGCCCTATAAACTCTATAGATTACAGCCCAAGTGGAAGGCTGAGACTAGACTAGCTTGTGACCTAGCTGTGCTGTGGTGCATGATAACAGTTATGGCTGCTACTTTTCAAAAATTCAGTGTTGCTCTGGCAGTGAGGGATTTCCATCACCATTTTTGAGGAAACTGTGAAAATTTATGCAATCTGGCTTTATCTTATTTATAGAAAGACCACTACAAATTACAGTTACCAAACAAAATTGGATCTAGAGCAAGTATGCATATAAAAGGACTAAAGCAACATCAAGTAACTCACTCTGTCACCCAGAGAGACATTGATAGGCTGGAAAGGTTGGCCCATGCAAACTTGATGAACAAGGAAAAGGACAAGATGTTGCACCTGGGGTGGAGCTATCCCAAATACAAATAACAGATGGTTGGAGAATGGATTGAGAGCTTCCCTGAGGAGAGGGACTTGGGAGATGTTCATTGGTGAGAAACTCAACATGACAGAGAACACAATCTTGAAGTCCAGACAGCCAAACACAGCCTGGGCTGCTTCAAAGGCAGTGTGGCCAGCAAGTCAAGGGAGGTGATTGTCCCACTCTGCTCTGGTGAGACCTCACCTGGAGTGCTGCATCCAGCTCTGGGGCCCCATAAAGGATATGGGCCTGTTGGAACAAGCCCAGAGAAGAGCTTCAAGAATAATCAGGGAGCTGGAACATCTCTGCTAAGATGACAGGCTGAGAGACTTGGAATTGTTCAGTCTGGAGAAGAGAAGGATCCAGAGAGACCTTATAGCCCTTTCCAGTACATAAAAAGGGTCAACAAGAGAGCTGGAGAGGGACATTTTACAAGGGCATGTAGTGGAAGGACAAGATGTAACTGGACTACATTGAATTCATTTAGATAATAGAAGAAAATTCTTTTCTGTGAGGTTGATGAGGCACTTCCAGAGACTGCCCAGAGAATATATGGATGCCCCATCCCTGGAAGCATTCAAAGTCAGGTTGGATGAGGCTTGTAGCAACCTTGTCCAGTAGAAAGTGTTACTACTTATGTCAGGGACGTTGGAACTAGATATCTTGAAGGTCCCTTCCAACCCAAACCATTATATGATTCCTTGATTCTGTGAACTAGGAATGCATATAAATAAGAGCTATTAAAAGAATCTGAGAGGAACTATCACTTGTCAAGAAGAGTAAAAGGCATAGATTCCAAGGTAAAGTGAATGAGGCCCAGAAAAAGACATTTACCGTATCAGGCCTAAGAACCTGCTTTTTCTCAGTTCTTCAGATGAATATAATTTTGACAAAGAACTAGCATTTGCACACTTAAAGGAGATAAGTGATTTGAACTCAACAGCATCTTCTCCCTTATTTTCCATTATTCTTGTTCATCAAAATTTCTCCAGATCTCATGTTATGTTCTAGATTATAATTTATTCAGGGAAATATTAATGGAAAAAAATTTCTTCCCTCTTCTTCTCTGTGAATAAAATGCTGAATCCTTCTCAAAAAAAATATATTAGACACCATTGAAGGCCCAGATATGACTTGTTTATAGCAATAGGGATGAAGGGACAAACAATAGCAAGGCATTGATACATGAATCCTGTGCCTCTGCTAAGCAGAAGGGCTCCCATGAACACATCCTAGTTCAAGCCCTGGCTCCCACAACTTCTCCAAGCTGGACTTGCAAAGCCATGGACATCTACCTAAAGCAGCAAACATGCCTGCCCATCACTAGCCAATGAAAGTTATGCACCCCTGTAGAAGTGAAAGTCTCAAATGCTAAAGAAAAAGTACCAGGGTCCCAGAAATAAAACATTCCTTGAAAATCAGACTCAATCCTAATTCTACCATACTGAGAAATAGTTCAATACTTTATGAACACTACAACCTTCCTTTTATAGCAAAGACAGTAACTAAAGGAGGAGCAATAGCAACCTCTCCATTAATAATGGCTGGCATCACCTGTAAACATTTTGTCATGAACAGTAGTTCTAAGGCTCAAATGTACAGAAAAGTCTTTTCATCCACAAAAACCCATACACATTAAAAGTCCTTGGCAAATGTGGTCTAAAATAAATTAAGTTAGCCCTTCAAGAAAGCCTTTATTTTTCAACCAGTGACAAAACATTCATTCATTTCACCCTCTAATGCCAGGTTAGAGTTTGCACATCTAAAGAAACCACTTTAGATTGGTGCAGCTTCTGTATTTCCCAGATGTTCCCCTTGCTTTGAGCTAGTTAGCTTCTTCTTGCAGCCTAGAGTTCTCTACATCCTGAACATTTATATAGTCAGTGCTAAATCCCAAGTGATGATGGAGAACATTTCACAATGTATGGGTCACACTGGGATACATCTGGATGTGCTGGAAACAAAAGGGGACTGGGACTAATTTTCCCAAGTAAAAATACAAATTTGTCTAAGGTGAATGCAGTTTGTTGGCCACAATTATTATCTGTAAGTCTTTTGTATCCATTAATATTGCACACAGACTCAAGTTGCACTGGAGCTTTTGTGAGATGGGAACCTGCCTCTTAACTGATGTCTAATCAGAAGAGGCTGTAAAGCTCTTTCCCTCAACCTTCCCTCACTGCAGTAGGCTCAAAGCCCCATAAAATGGAATCATCTGTACATTTGGTGTCAGTGAGTTTGAGACCCCATCATATATCCCATTTGTCCAAGTGCTGTGTAAGCCTCAGGCACCATCCTTCTCCTCTTATGAGCATAGGTTCTTTTGTAACTCAAGTGACCTCTAGACTTCAGAAGAGAGTCCAGTGTCCCAGTATTAACAGGTCTACAGTGTATGCTGTCCAGCTTTTTATTTTTGATTTGAAAAGGCATGACTATGGACATTGTGTGTGTAAATGTTGAAGGAAAATGTTCTCAAAGCTGAAAAAAATTAGCATTCATTAATTCATTAAACAGCCAAAAGTCAGGAAGTGCCACTACTGGCTTTTACTGTGCTATCATATTCTACTCTCATGTGTGTACACATTATGATACATTCTGTAATTATATAATTTTTTTTTTTCCACAGGACCCCAGCTTTATTCAGTGCACAGTGTTCAGCGAATACAGCAGTTGCCCATGCTTTATCCTCATGCTTTATTTACTGCACATCCTCTGAACATTGCATTGAATATTGAATCACTTGTTGCCTCATGGGTTTTGTGCTGATGCTCCCAAAACTAGTATATCAGTGTACTATAAGGATTAATGAATTTATGGTCACAATCCTCCTATGTACACACTAGGAGAGTGTCACTCCTATGTACACATTAAGAGAGTGTCATTAAACTATTTTATAAACTAAAGCAGAAGGACACAATGATCTGCCTGATGTAAGACAGCAAGTCAGGGGTATATTGCATGAATCTACACTGCCTTATAATGCTGGCTTCCCCCCTGAAGTCCCAAACCTACATTGCTTGTGTTAATTAGAGTCACAACAATCAACACTGGGCACTTCTGTAAATCATACTTCTGGTCTTGTGACCTTAACATCCAGAAAGCCACACATTCAGTGATATCCTGGAAATGTCTGGCTGCCTTCAGTGTATCAGCTTGGAAGTCTGCAGCAGGCTAGATCCGTCTCTCCTGCATGATCACTAATTGTGCAGATGATAAAGTTAACTTACACCTATTGCTATTTTCCTTCATTGTCTACATACAGACACCTACTGACATCTCAGACAAGTGAAGAATACTCCTGGAAGATGTTTTCCCTCTCTACACATCCCAGTTCATTCCTTGAGCACAGTTTACCTCGTGCAGAAGCATAAACAGGGGTCCTGTGACAAGAATATACATGGTAGGTAGAACCATAAGGGGTTGCTTCATTAAAGACTCTAAGGCTATATATGTGGCAATTAAAATTCTGTTAAGTTTTAAGGGACTTGTGTTTTAATTTTTCTTGTATAAATGCATCTAAATCCTTCATCTGAAGAGGTCATTTTGTAACCAGAAAAAGAGGAAAATTGGAAACTCCATGAAGTCTAGGAAGTCTATTGTACAAAGCTGATATATTTAGGAAATATTCAAATACCATATTGAGCCCCACCTAGGGAAAAAAATAAGATCATTCTTTTCCCAAAAACAAAGGAAAAAAAACCCTGTAGAAAAGCAATTTGCAATTTAGTACACTATAATATCAGAAATCACAGTAGGGAAACCAGCTAGATTGAAAATCATAGCAGAAAGGTCATTTGCCTGCTATGCCATCAAAGTGGCATCAGCTACAGTCTTGGGCTACACTTATGCACAAGTAACCCATGTCTACCCTATTCTGCACAGTATTTCCCCAGGATCAAGAGCTTTAATTTCTCAGCAACTCCATCTGTTCTGATAAAGTCAGAAAAACACAGACTGTAGAGTCCTGTGCTAATATATTAGTCACTGAGCCATTGTAAAAGGAAAGCTTCCCCTGTGAAGAAAACAAAGCAGTGGAACCACTGTCCTTTGTGCAGAGGAGGACACACAAAGGAAGCACGTGGAAGAGACTTGTCATGGAATTGGACATGTCAGCCCAAAAAGAGATGTCTGCAAAGACAGTGTCTACACCTGAGCTAGTCTGCTAAGGCACACCTTAATATACTCACCAGAGGTCTATTTGCTTAAAGTATCTGCTTGCTTCAACTGACAAGTTCTGATGTGGCTGGCTGAATTGGAAATATGTGAAGATAAGCAAAATGAAACAGATGCCTAATTTCTGTAATTCAATCAGGCTAGGAAGGGAGCAAGCCTCCCAGCCACAGAGATCTGTCAGGTGCCAGGCACACACACAAGTAGAACACAAGGCACATAGAGAAATTAAATGTGGAAACAGAGGACCTGCAGCCCTCAGGCTTTAGCAGAGTTTGAGATGTAGCCAAGAGTCCTGTGTTAAGGTTTTGGAACTAAGTGCTTAAATTCCTCTGAAGTCTAACTTTAGAGTGAGGCATTAAGTCCCTTTTTTGGATCCAATTTTCTGACCTTGTATTTTTATAGCCTCTTGGTAGCAATTATAAACCAGCAATTAAATGTAAGATTAGGATCATTACCCTTAATCATATTGGTAATGAAGTCTGAGTATTTGATTCAGGGAAATGAAATTACATACATTTCCTTTTGTTCTGTTATCCAATCTCTAGTAATTTACATGTGGTCCTTGAATGTAGCTCTGTCTTTCTGTGGTTGCTCCTGCAGACTTGAGTATACAGATTTCTCTCTAACTTTAACTGGACTTTTGGATATGCAGGCAATATTGGACTGAACCACACATACTGCTAAAATTTCCAGAGTTCAGGGGTATTCATGCCAGCAGATACTCAACCCTGTTTCCTGTGTAGCTCCTCATAATTTTCTTTTCAGATGTTTCAGTTAAAAAAATAGGAGTCTGAGAAAAGCTACTCAAGAAAGAAAGGAAATTTTACTGACAATTTGTGAGGAATTCGTTACTGTGTTTATTTTTATCCAATTAAATTTAGAGTGATCCAGAGACTGTAGCCAAAAATGCCAGTGGCTATAGGGTCAAAGTATAAATTTTTTTGAATTAAAAATAAATTTTCCTGCAAAGAAGAAGAAAAATATACCCAAAGACAAGAGAGAGGAAACTTCCCTCAGAACTGTCAATGATTTCAGAAAGGAATACAACAAGTAGCCGCTGGAAAAAAAAAAAAAGCTAATTAATGAAAGTGGAGAGGAAAAAATTCTCTTCTTAACAACCAAATTGCCAAAAGAACTTATCGCTCTTTTCAACATGTGAACTGAATATGAATAGACAAAAAGTAAAATAATTAAAGCACATTTGTTCCTAAATGGCTAGTGGACAGTCTTCTGGTGAAGCTAATCTTTCAACACACACTGTTATGTTTTGTATTTTTTTCTGATAACTCTTACAGTATGTACTGCTGACAACCATATATCTTTGCCCATGTATCTTTGAGCTACAAAAAGGAAGGATTAATTTTCTTATAATAGCCTGTCTCTTACATAGTTATTGACAGGAAAAACAGGATGTCAGTTTGTGGTGCTGGCTTAGAGAAAAACAGTAATCATGATGTGGGAATATTGCACCAACTGCTTTCCAGTTTTGTTCCATGTCAGAACTCCAATAAATGCAAATACTTTCAGAAAATGCAAGGCTGAAAAAGGTATGTACAGGTTCTGACTTCAGCATACACAGCCAGCTGCAGACAGGAAAGAATAAAGAGATTCTGGGAGAATTTGTGGGAAGTACTGGGATATGAAACCACCCTTTATCACAAGGCTGATAAAGTTTAAATGCCATTTATGTGTCAGATAAACTGACTTTCAAACAAGAAAACTGACTTTCTAACCTGACTCTTGTGACTAGTTTGGAAGTTTAGAACCTAATTCACAGACCTAACAAAAACTTCAAACCAACAGTTTGTTTTGCTGCTGCTGATGAAACAAATGGCACAGGGGAGCAAGAGGATTCCCAAAATATACTTTTCAAGATCAGAGTGCTGGATTACAACTATAAAGAATAAAACTATGGGAGAAAATTACATCTAACATACCAACAAGCAGGGACATGGAAAACACTCCTTAATCACCTGAAAAAGAAATGCCTGATGTAGTGCCTTTCCTATTGATTTGAACAGACAACAGATCAGAGCCATCACATACAATCCCTAGGATGTTCCACTAGGAAGGCTCCTTTATTCCTCCTGACATCAGGGAAAAATTCTTATCTCTTTAAAAACATAGGATACCAAACAAAATAAAACAAACAAAAAAAATCATATTATTATTAGATGGGTACAAAAATAACTTCTAATTAACCATCACTAAGCTACAACTTGCTCTGTACAATTTGCATAAAAGCCAATGATAGACTCATAAGTGAAAAAAATGACTACAGAATAAGATGCACAGCTTTGATTCCTTGCAAGGAGAAAGTGAATAAGGTGCTTGAAAAAGTATTAAAGATAGAAGAAAAAGCTATGTTTTAGCAAGGGGAAATACCTTGTTATTCACATTCCCTTTGGTAGTACTTATTCTGAGTATCCGTTAACACGTGACTACAAATATTTATAAGTTTATTCATATCTCACTTTTACAAGATGTACATTCATATCATGTGATTCAACATAATACACTCCAAAAAATGGAACTCAACATGTCTGGTGAATTCATGTAGGAGCATGCTGGCATAATCAAGACCTAAAAAAAGGTTGTTTGCTTGTTTCTTTTTCTATTCCACAATAGCAAAGGGGTACAACCTTTTAAGATGAGTTAGGTTTGAAGGTTTTTTGTTTGTTTGTTTCATTTTAGCAATCCCTGAAACGTCTGTAAATCAGACACACTGTGAGTACATAACCAAAATAATGCTATGGTACTGCAAATCACACTGGCTGCTCATACTTCTGCAAAAGCAACAGGGTTTTAAAATATAAAAATAAATGCAAAGCATTGTCAAATTTACACTCAACATAATTAAAATAATACACATTTAGAATTTTCAAACAAAAAATAAATAAAACATCCACATACATTAATACAAAGAAACAGAGATATTTGCCTGTCTTTGATGTAATTAATACATACCATAAGCCTAGATTCATGAAAGTATTGTCTTTCAATAAATATCTTCAGCTTCAAAATCTGATATTTTCTACATTCTTCAACTGATTTTACTTATATATCAATTTTCAATATAAGGCGTATGAACTACATTGCATTTCAATTATTTATTGGAAATCAGCAAATTTACTAAAATTAGGAACCAACTTTTAGCATCAAATCTGTCTAACAGAAAGAATTAGAGGGATATCTGGCATCACACCCCTTTTGAAGAATGCCTCAAACAGCAAAGCCTGTGGCCTTCCACTGACCCGGCCAGAAAAGCCAGCCAGCAAAAATAACCAATACCAAATTAGCCACAGCATTACATTGACAGGGCCCATGCTGAACCTCTTAAAGAAGTGAATTTAGAGATGCCATTTTACAAGCACGAGGTGTAAAGCAGAAGGCTCTATTCGCCTCTGAAGGAGAAGAGATCACACTCTGTAGCACATCGCACTTCTTTTTATTTTTTGTTTTAGTTTCCAAGCAATGCCAGGCCTTCTCCAGCCCTATCACATCTAACTGCAATCAGTAGAGATTTTCAAAGGACCAAATGAGAAGCTGTTGCCATGTTATCCACAGCTGTTTGAAAACTTTTTTTGCCATGAAAATGCTGTCACATCAGGGAAAGAAAGCAACTTAATGAGGTGAGAAGGTTGCTTACAGATGAAAAGTGGGGCACTTCAACCATCCTTTTTAAACAGGAACACAAAAAAAATTTCCAACCACATTGGCTGTGTGCATTTTATAGAGTTGTGTAAAATTAGCATTAACAAGAACACCACCTGGATCATTAGCTATTAGATATTATAAAAATAAACACATTTCTAAGAAAGACATGTCATCTCTTTTTCCTATACTTTAAAAGTTGTCCTCAAACTGAAGGGGGAAAAAAGCCTGCCATCTCCAACGCAATAATACCTCCAAAAACTAAAATTATCTGGTTTTTTTAAAAAAATTACTTTGCCTAGCACATTTAAACAAGCAGAAAACATGCGTATTTTTTTTGTCACAAAAAAAAAATCCATAACCTGGGCTTGCCTTAGGGACCTGGATTTCTGTACTACTACATGTCTATTTTATTTGAGTCAACAGTCCCAATGTGTCAATGTTATGTCAATTCAAAATCATGTCTTATTATTATTTTATAGGCAAACATAGGACTAAAAGACATCGCAGATAAAGCATGCAAAGAATTGACATCTGTACACTTGGTCTGTGTGAAAAATTTATAGTAGGGGAAGTTGGAAATCAGAGTTTCCTAGCAATTTGTGCATGCTGTTGGGAACCTGGAAATTTGGTTTTAGTCTTAGCACTGACACAACTCGGCCCCATTGAGTCATAAACAAAACTCCCACTGACAGACAGGGTCAGAGAATTGGACAGTAACTTCATGTTCTGTGGAAATAACTTACAGGCACATTCTGACACTCCAAAACACATTCAAAGTGCCCTTTAAAACTTTTGCTGAAGTTGGATCCAGAGTTTAAATTTCAAGGAGCCCTGGCTATGTGAAAGGTTGTCTACCACCACAAAGCTCATGTCAGATTATGATCTGGGGGATGCTGCTACATTACAAAAACAAAAGTAATCATACTCACTGCTGACAATGGGTGATGGAACCTGGCCCTTCATTTATATGCCTTAATTTCTACAAAAATGGGGACAATAATCTTGCCTAGTTCATAATGGGTGAGGATTAAATAATAGACATTTATACAGTGCTTTACAAATGAACATTATATAAGTGCTAAGTATTATGATATTAACCAAAATGTCACTACATCTATATGACCCTACAAAGCAAAAAAACTTTCAGTATAATTTTTTTCACATATTTCCAAGTCAAGAAAAATGAGCCATGAAGTCAACTGGCTATTTTGGTACAAATGAATGAAGCATTTAAACTTATTTGACAGTATTTAAAAAAAAAACCAGAATCTATTCTTAATCTATTCTTTCCATTATAAAGGTGCCCATTCAAGGCATGATGCCTTTTTTATAGTCTTGCTTATAAACATCATTATTCATTTGGCATTCGTTCAAGTTTTTTTTCAAATACCATACAAATCTTCTGAGAAGGATTTTTTAGCAATCCACATATGCTAAATGGAGGCCTCCTTCAAGGAAATTCTGCTCAGTGGCTGCTGTTTTGATGATCTTGGAAATCCCACTTCTCAAATCAAAGATTACACAAAGATCAGGCTGGATGATGGTGGACAGTAAATGAGGCTTGGCATGCCTGAGAATCTCAAACAATTATGATACTTTTAAACTTTAATAAGCACCTCAGGACCATGACTATGTTTTCTTCAACCTCCAACCTACTTAAGAGAACAATTAAAAGCAAAAACAAAACAAACAAACAAACAAGAAGAGACCACACATTAACAGAGATGGAGTAGATGCTTTGGTCCAAATCCCAACTTGTATGGATCACTGGAGCTCCACATGATGAATGGAGCCACAGTGACTTACACTTAGAGAAAAGTCCAGTCCAGTACATGGTAGGCCAGGTAGGATGCCTCATTTCTTCCCAGTGATGTAAAGATGACAAGAAGAGGAGGTCACCTGTGCGTATCATCCAAAACAAGGCAAAGCTTTTACACCCCCAGCAATGCAATTGGCCCATTCAAGAAAGCAAAGCAGAACCAGTTTTGGCAACAACCCCTACACAGTGCAGCTTTTCATTTCCTTTCATGCTAAATGAAAAGCAAGAGCAGCATGAATCACCTTGGTAGATTCCCAGCAGCACCCTGCCCATCTCCCCAGGCTGAGCTGTGGTACCTCCTTCAAAGCATCCTAAGTTGATAAATCTTTCCACCTTCTTCCCTTCTGTGGTAGAGAGCGAGACTGTCCTTGAGACATCCACTGAAAGCACTCAGAAAAAAACTAAGAATATTTAATTCTGGAAAGATGTATGCTACACTACCAGCCTTGTTTCATCTTAGCAGGGAATTGTATTCATGTTGCCGCTGTGTTTTGAATACCATAAAAAAGTAAAATTTCTGAAAGAAATGTACGGGCATTTTTTGCTGTGTTCGTATCTAGTAGAATAACAAAGGCAGAAAGTTATTCCTTCCCATACAATGTGGATGCATCCTGTATGTGTATCCTGTAACATTTTGAGATTGGTAGCACTTCTCAGCATCTCACTTGGATGTCTGAGAAAATTCACATCCCAACCCTACAACTTCAACAAGTTCACTCTATGGAATTATTTGAGGATAAAAATCACTCCTTTCTGAAAGTCCTGCATTGTTTTGCAGGACTTCAAATTAAACATGTAAGCCTCTCTCAAACTCTCAGAAGAGGATTTGAAAGGCTAACAATTAGATTAGAGGTACAGATAACAAGCAGTCCCCATTCAGTCGATAGCTCTATGACTTTGGTCTTCAACACCATGTATCTAATTCTCCTTCGATGGCTGTGGGTGTCCAGTACAACAAGTTACTTCCTTTAGCCTAAACCATCTTTGTACTAATGTTTATTATTTTTCAGATCTGCATTTTAGAAGTGCTAGAACCACTCCAAATATTGCTCATTCTAGCCAGAATTTCATGCATCATCATGAATAACATTTTACTTTCCAGACAATGTTTTGTTTCAATAAGAAATTGTTAGTTGCCTGAGATTTAGTCTGTATTTCTCAGCAACAAGTATTCATATTCTACCTTCATATTTTGGCCTTGCTTTAAAAAGGTACTAGACTTTCACAGAGAGGTAAAAAAGGCAGGCAACTTTTATCAGCCCCAGCAAATCCAAGACATTAACTACTTCTCACATAATAAAGAGAAGGGAAATGGCACAATTTTGACGTTCCAGAAATTTTGTTTGCTAGAAAATATCAGAATTTGAAGGAGAAAAAAAAAAAAAAAAACCACACAAAAAAGAAGAAAAGTCTCTAAAAATTATCCTAAGCATGAATTTTTGTTCTACAGTAATATTTTGGATTTGATAAATATCAGCAAAAGCCAAAACTAGTAATGGATTGCTAAATGAGACATAAAAAGCAGGCCTAATAATGGTGCTATTCAGAGGATAACCTTCCATGAACACAGACCTTGGTAGTGAAGGCAACAAATAACTATCTTGTTAGACGAAGACAAGACCACTATTTGTACCTTCCTCTCTCCTCCCCAGCAAAAATTTTTTAGAAAACCCAAACCAAATTAGAAGTGAATAACAGAAAATAGTAAAACTGGGGAGGAGGGTCAGTAAACTCAGACGCTTTGGTAATACAATTTAAAGGACTTCCCTGCTCTCCATCCTTGCTGGATTTGTAGTAGTTTCTTTGCTTAAGCATTAGTTTAATACTTGGTGTCCAAATCACAGGCAAAAATTAAAATGGCCAAATATTGAACTTGTCCTCTTCTACAGAGCACTTCTATGGGTTGTTTTAACTTTTTTGGATTTGTTGTTGTTTTGCTTTTTTACCTAAAATCATGTGAAAGTGTCATACAGATTTTTCAGCTTGCTTCTGAGAAATATGGCACATTAAGTTGACTAGAAATCATAGTGTCTCCCTTTTCCCACATGTGATACATATAACTTTACCCATTCCTAGAAGACTCGGACTGTCATTTTGGCAAGGAGCTGCAATGCACCAGTCTGAGCATAAAGGATTTAAGTTATGGATCTTGCAGAATTGGTTAATAATGGAATAAGTACGGCTATTTTTTTTAATCTATAATATTTACAGTATTGCACTTTACTGCACTTAATTGCATCTCACTAAAATTAATGCTGCATCAGTATTATGCCTTAAAACCATATGTCCATCTTTGTTGTATAATTCATTCTTTCTACATCCTGTAAAACAGTGAGAGTCTGATTCAAAGATCTAGGCATTTGGGGGAAAAAATGAAAAACTGACCAGTTTCTATGGCACAATACATCTCTTTGAGTTCACGTAATTCTGGCAAACAGGTGCATTTCTTATTGTTCCCATCTTTCAAGTTATCGCTAACAATTAGTAAATTCTAGTCTCTTTTTTTCTCCTTTCAAAGGACATAGCCATTTGAGACACACACTTTTTTGTTATTGCTGCTCTTTGTTTTTTTTTTAGGAAAGAAAAGAAGGAAAATAAAAATCTGCCTTGCCTCAGATCTGAAATTCCACATTTAAATTCAAACCAGTTCTGCAGCAGCAGCAGCTCCTCAGTGATGGAAGAGATTCATGGCAGTGAAATAATACTGTTGGCAACAAAGAAATGTCATCTTTAATGGAGACCAGCCCCAAGGATTTATTATTTATTATTATTACTATTTGTTTTGTTTAGTTTTGTTCTAATATATTTCTGATCTTCAAAACGTGTTTAGTTTGACACATGCACAAGGTAGCAAAACTGACAGCAGCAGATGACGTTATGCCGGAGCGATCACTTTTGCCAGGGTCAAAAATCCAAAGTGTCCCCAATGTTCACAGATTAACATAATTTAGAGATCGTTTCCTTTTTTTTTTTTTTTTTCTCTTTTTGTGATTTTTTTTTTAACTCTCTTTTCTCTCTCCTCCCACCTACTTTGTCCTCCGAGGAGTCTCTGACTGGCGGGTGCGTGTTTGCTGCTGGCGTGTGTTGTGTCCGGGGCCCCGCGGCGGGCGGAGCGTCCCCACCGCGCCACGCGGCACCTCCCGGCCGCCGAGTCCCTGGGGCCGGCCGGGCCAGCGAAGCGGCGCTCGCAGACCTCGGGGAAGGGGAAAGAAATAAAAACAAAACACAAAAATAAAATAAACCAAAAAAGAGATAAGGCGGCAGGGCGGCCGGAGCGCTCGCTGCTCGCCCTGCAGCCAGGGAGGAGGAGGATGAGGAGGAGCGGAGGGGCAGAGCGGCGGTCCGTGCGGGTCACACGCCCGCCCGCCGCGGGCACCCGGGGCGGGGTGTGATGGGGGGCTCGGGGCAAGCGTGTCAGAGCCCCAGGGCCTCGGCGTGCTTCCGGGCCTTCAGCCGCAGGTCGGCGATGCTGGAGTTCTTGCTGTTGCTCTTGGCGGCGGCGGCCACCACGGCGGCGGCGGAGGCGGACTCCGCCAGGGAGGCGATGGGCAGCCCGAAGGGCGGCGGCGGGAACATCAGGTAGGGCGCGTGGGCCGCCAGGTGCGGGTGCAGGTGCGGGTGCGCGTGGGCCACGCCCTCCAGCTGCAGCTGCGCCTGGACCTGGGCGGCGGGGCAGAGACACGGCGTCAGCCCCGAGCCCAGGGACACACGGACACACGGACCCCCGGGACACGCATCCCCAGCCCCGACCCTTCCCGGGAGCCCGGCGGATGGAAAGACCAACTTGTGAGCGGAGTGTCCCCCGCAATCAGGGCTGCAAACCTCCGCTCCTTGCTCAACCGAGGGCATAGAGACACGCTTAACCATACTCCTGGTGGTTTTAAATAAATAAATAAATAAATAAATAAATAAATAAATAAATAAATGCGGCCCAACGCACGGGCGCCAACAAGTGCTAAATAGCTAATTTTTTTCTTTTTTTTCCTTTTTTTTTTTTTTTTTTTTTTTTTTTTTTTTTTCCAGGGATGTTTATTTATACCTTGCTAAAAACTCTTTGGCCGTGGGTCCCTGCTATACCCGGCTAGTGTTTGCTTTGGAGCTTTCTAGACCTACACAAACACATTGGGTTGACTGAGAGATTTCAGCTTCGGGTAGGTTCGGGGAGGAGTGGGGGAGAGTTTATTTATGTATTTAATTATTTTGGTCCAAATATGTCTTTTAAAAATCAATACAATTAATCTGTCAGCTCCACGTGTCTCCGAGATGGAGAAGGTGGTGGAGGGTCCCTTTGGGCTGGAAAAAAATCAATTCCCCGATTAATTGACAAAAAAAAAAAAATAGAAAGAAAAGAAAAAAAAAGAAAGAAAAATAAAATACCGACGGAGGAAGAGTTACAACCGGCTAGAAGCGGAATGGAATTTCATCGCCCTCGTCCCGGTTTTCCCCAGCGGCCTTCCCCGGGTGGCTGCGCCTCGCTGGGGCACGGACCCGGCCCCGCAGTGGCGTCGGAGTCTGCGCTCCGCCACTGCCCCTGTCCTGGCTGGCCATCAGGGTGGCAAAGCATTTGGGAGCAGGCTCCCCACCTCCGGGGTGGTCACATCATCGGAAAAGGACCGGTCTCAACAGCCCGCCCGGGAATGAGGAGAGGAACGCAAGGGTCCGCATAGTGTTTCCCCCTCCTGGTTTGGCCCAGCGGGTGGAGGAGCCGCCTCCGCCGCGCTCTCCGGGCCAGGAGGAGCCCAAAGTCCCCCGGGTTGCTCGGACCGAGCCGGGCCGGCCCTCAGAGGGCGGGCGGGCTCGTCCGGGCACTGCCGGGCCCACCCCGCCCGGGGAAGGCGCTGCGGCCCCGGGAGCCCGGTGGGGTCTGCGGGCGGCCCCGGGAGCCCGGTGGGGTCTGCGGGCGGCCCCGGGAGCCCGGTGGGGTCTGCGGGCGGCCCCGGGAGCCCGGTGGGGTCTGCGGGCGGCCCCGGGAGCCCGGTGGGGTCTGCGGGCGGCCCCGGGAGCCCGGTGGGGTCTGCGGGCGGCCCCGGGGCCGTGTGCCAGCCCATGGCACGGCGGCGGAGGGCCCTGAGCCCCGCCGGCGCCTCCCGGGCCGCGGGACCCCCCGCTCCGTCCCGAGCAGCGCTGAGCTCCCGAAAGCCGGGCGGGGGCTCCTTCGCGAAGTTTTACAGCCTGTTTTTAATACGTGCCAACTTCTATATAAATGGCACTTGTAAACGTGTCCGGCTTCCTCCCGTGCAAACGAATGGGGGTCGGAGCTTGCTGGGGGAAAGTAAATTAAAACCGGAGCTAGCTACCTGTTGGAAAGGCATCCTCAGGGCTCCCATATTCACATAGGGGGCTACTCTGCAGGCGTCTAAATGGCTGGCGGTTCCCAGGATCACACCTGCGGAGAGACACAGGGCCGGGTGAGAGGCGAAGGCGCCCCGGGGCTCCGAGGCCGCCAGCCCCCGGCCGGTCCGCACCCCTAACCCACCTTTGTGCATCTGGTTTTCCTGCTTTCGGCACTTTGCTCTCCTGTTCTGGAACCAGACCTGTGAAAAGAAAAAGCAAACAAAAACAAAACAACAAAAAAAATGGAGGTGGCCCAGGCAGCTGCTGAGGGAGCATTATCTCAGGAGCTAGGGATGGAGGGGTGAGGCCAGTGACTGCACAGCTTTGCTGAGGTCTCCCCTCGGGAGCAGTCGAGGGGATGAGCTCGGCCCCAGGCGGAGGGAGCCCCTCTCTGTGCTGCTGAGGGGCTGTTCTGGGGGAGCTCCTGCTCCTTGTTGTGGTCCCTCAGTTGAACCCAGGAGTTGGACAGCACTCTCGCAGAGGGAGAGACCGGGAGCCTGCCGCTCGGCACCGGTCCCGGAGGGCCCCGTGTCCCCTGGGCAGGCAGTGGCATTCCTTCTGCCACCCGTCTGGAGCGACACTTACAGTAAGACCACCCGCAGGACGGAGGGGACACTCGTACCCTTCCCAGTCATCCTAAACAGCCCGGGAAGAGCCAGCGTGGGCCAGGTCAGACTCCGGGGTCTGGCCCCCAAGAGACTGGAGCTCCTGCCCTCTCCCGAGCTGGGCTTAAAATCGATGATCTCTGGCAAGATGCGAGACGCTCAACTTTCGTGAAAAGGTCTGAATCATTCCCCGTTCCCTAAATGTTAAAGAAAACAAAATCCGCTTCTGCAGACCTCTGGCCAGACAAGAGCAGCATCTTTTGCAGGCTGGGATGTAAAGTGCTCCTGCCCCTACCCGAGGAACGCCTGTAATCCGATAATGCTTCCCCAATTCCAGCCGTTCTCACTCAAACAATCGAAGAACTTTGCAGTTGCCACTGCGCTTCCCGTGCCTCTTTTCCAGGGGCATTTCAGACTTTCATTACTTTTTCCCTTCTGCCGTGCTCGAATAACAGCTCGCCCCAAAACATCATCAGAAACGCGGGCCAAAATATTTTGCGGATCCTTATCTTTACACCAAAACCTACCGAATATGGACAAACATTGACTTTCACCGCTGATAAAATCTTGTGGCTAAGTAAACACCTACAACCTTTGATGTTCTTGCACTTGCCAAGAGATCATACGGTTAATTAATACTAACTGCACTTCCTACATCAAATTTTCCCTTCAAGCTTTCTTCAATTGCCTTAATGATGGTCATTTACAACGGAGTAATTAGTGCAAAGAAAGGCTTCCGAAGGCATTAATTACCTCGGGTACCTCAGTGATTTTCTTAAGTAGGAATTGGCCTTCTCTGATTTAGCGCACCATTTCTCCTGCCTAGGGTGTCTGCGGGGGAAGCGCGCAGCGGGCGACTGCGGAGCGCAGCGGGTGCGGACAGACAGACCGACGGACGGACAGACAGACAGCCAGACAGATAGACAGATAGACCAGACCCACCCACCAGTCCTGGTTCCTGTCCCTGATGGCTGTCGCCAGCTCAACCCTCCCCGTGCTAAGCGGGCATCGCTGCCGCCCCGCTGCCCTGCGCAGCACAGCGCGGCACAAGCACAAGCCAGCCTATTTTTCCCTACCAGCAACACGCAAATATTAGCAACATGCATCGCTTCTCCTTTTTACTGGACCGTTAGGGATTTATACACATGTACAGATGTATTTAAATATAAGCATGCAAAATATTATCGAGCTGTAGCGACAATAATACATCTTCTTTTACTGTGGTAAATCCTTGCAGGAAATCTCCTTGTATGTATTCCCCATGCCCCCCCGCCTCGACAAAGCAGTGTAAATTGTCAGAAGAAATTTAAGCAGCGTTTAAACAACTTCTCTTGCAAATCAGAACATCTTTCAAACCGAAATTATATTTAAATCTGGAAAACGAAGTGGCCTTTCCCTTTAGCTACGAAAAAATAAGGTTATGAGGAATAAAAGTGATGAATTATCCACTGCATTAAGCGATAATAAATCAGGCTTGGTGTGATTCGCGATCAATTCCAATTAGTCATGAATATGCTAAGTAAAGCACAGTACACTGTTTTAGACAGTTATTTCTTCATTAAGGATCACTCAGTGATTTCTTTCACAAATGCTCTAATCTGATTTCCTTTTGATTTCCATTAGAGACAGTGAATAATGACATTTAATTTAGCCCTGCACCATAAACCCAAAGATATTTGTTGTAATTGAATTACTGCCTGCTCCTCACTATGGTCTCATAACTTTCAATTATAACCCTGACAGCTGGGTGATATGAGTTTCCAGTACAACACTAAAAATAAAAGGTTAATAAGGACTAGCTACCATAGGAGCTTCAATTTATTTACAGCAAATTTCCACGCTAAATTGAAACTATATCCTTTAACAGCAAGGGACAAGAGGTTCAGATAGGAATTAGAGAACAATTCTGAAAGTATTAGGGGGGAAAAAAAATAAAAAACAAACCTTTCCCTTTTCTGCCTTTTCCTTTTTTTTTCTACTTATTGATGGATATTAACTCTGTGCTTATTTCCTAATTAATTATCCATTTTCCCACTATTTCCCCCTTATACCTATTTTATGTATAAGGATTTTTTTAATCCACACAAACCTCTTTTATAAAATTAATAAATACATTTTTTTTAACCTCAGTCATAATCTCCTCCTGATTTTTTGCAGGGCTTTATTTCTTTTATTCTGTATGTGTGTGCTGTTTTAAGATCTGTAAGCACTTGAAGCACCAATTTTCCTGTAACTATGAACATCCTGTTAAGGTGCTCCTCAGTAATAAAGTACTTGAAAGAAAGAGTGCAGAATTCAATTACAAGTAATTTATTTTTATAGAAACAGTACATCAAGGCCTTGGAAAGATATTACAGAGCCCAAGTAAGAAGATCTGGGAAGATGACATAAGAGTTGATGTCCCCTTCAGCAAAAGTTTAATCTTTTCATTAATTTATATGGTGTGGTTAGATCAATCTTCCAGGAGAAAGTAGGCCAGCAGCACTCTGAACCCCTGCAATATTCCCTGCAAGCTGCCATTCCTAAGGCGTGTGCCCGGCACCATCCCTTGCCCTGCTCGGTTTGTACTGAGACTCAGAGGAGCTCAGGGGAGAGTAAAACCTTAAAACCTTGAAAGAAGAGAAAAAAAAAAAAAAAAAAAAAAAAAAAAAAAAAAAAAAAAAAAAAAGAAAAGAAAAAGGGAACGAAAGCAACTTAGGTACTTCATTTATTTCAGGATCTGCCTCCAGGAGACAATTGTTTAAAGCGAGGTAGTGGCTTGCTCAGGCAAATGCTGGCTGAGCAGTGTGCTGTCAGCTTGCCTTCCACACCTAAGGAGGGGCTCCAACAGACCCCTCTCCCCACTCCAGCTCGGGGCCGTGTTTCCCCACTTCCCGCTGTGCCCCGGGAGTGAGGTCAAGGCACGGAGCCTCCGTCTCTGCCCACAGAGCCATACCCTGCCCATGAGTAGCTACCCGCACACTCCTACCCGCAGGTATACGTATACATGGGCATCTCTTATCTCCAGGGTGTCAGGACGTTTTGTTCAGTGGAGGGGTTGCCTTGCTGACTTTTTCTTTTTGAGTTTTAGTTTGGTTTGTGTCTGTTAGGCCAAGTATAGAATTTTAATCCAAGAAGAGATTTCCTTCAGGTTTCTCCTGCTCTGGGCCTGCTCAGAGAGCCACAGGTTGATCTTATTTTTTCTAGGTAGATTTTTTGTTAATTATTTCTATGTTGGGGTTTTTTGTTTGGTTGAGGGTTTTTGTTTCTTTTAATATGACATCTGTTTTGTGGAAGCATTCCCTAGTTGGCTTGGGGGAAGAGGGAGTATTTTTCCTCTGCATCAAACTGAAAATCAAATTTTAAAATAATCGATGTGGAGCCACCCAAACAGACAGCTCTGGTGGCCCCAGGACTACAGCAACCCGGATCTATTTTCAAGATTTCGAAGTCTAATTGGCATTTAGCTGTCTCTGAAGTGGGATGGGAGGGACGGGGGGAACCTCCACCAGATGGGGTGGCATGCATTCATACGCTTGCTGTGCGAATCAGAGCCGGCACCTTTCCCCCGGCTCTGGCTAATCCCGTCCCTCAGCACTCAAACTGTCTAGCCTTATTCAGGCGATTGTTTTCTGGCCTTTTCCTTTTTTTTCCCCCATAATGGCCCCATAATAGAAAAAGTGGGAAGAAAATAAGGATTAAGGGAGAGTAAATGGCACGTTTGCAAGGAGGGAAAAAAGAAATTAAAAAAAAAAAAACAGTTGTTCAGTTATTAGAGACTTGTCAACACTATCACCACCCAACCACCCTACCCTACACATATACCAAAAAAAATTTTAAACCACCTTCCTAGGAAACGCTAGACAGGGGCAGATATTCCCAGAGCAGAATAACTGTTTGGCAGGACAGGTACAGCAGACTTGCAAACAGCTTTCCCATCACACGTGTCACCTCTGCCTTCACCTCCCCGTTCTGCATGAAACGGGGCACTGTGCTAGGATCCGCTGGCAGTTGGGAAGGGAGGCGAGCACATTTCCAGGAACAGAGCCTTTCTCTTACCTGAACCCTAGCTTCAGATAGTCCCAGCCTCTGGCTTAGTTCCTCCCTCATGAAGGCATCCGGATAGTGAGTCTCATCAAAAAGTCTTTCCAGCTCGTTCAGCTGCTCTAGTGTGAAATTGGTTCTGCTTCTCCTTTGTTTAAGCTTGGTCTGTCCGTCTTCATCTTCTGACTTCACATCTTCCCTCTTCTCTTTGCATTCGTAGATCCCTGCCGGGAGGGGGAAGAAGAAAACGACGCTGAGCCTCCCCTCGCACCTCTTCGAAATTCTCTCACACAGGGGTCTCCCTCCTCCCCTCTTCGTCCCCAAACTCAGCACAACTTGCGGGTGCAGCTGGCGGAGGGGGCAGGAGGTCCCCGGGCAGGCCCTGGAGGGCGAGAGGGGCTGAGCTGCGCTACAGGCTCCGCGCCGGGCCGGGGGCAGCTCGCCCCAGGGCCGGAGGGAGGAAGGGAGCCGCGCTGCCTTGCCTGTCTGGTGCCCTGTCAGGAAAACTGTACAGATACATATAATTTTATTTTCTTTCCAGGGTTAGGAGGAAGCCGCTGGTACGGGCAGTTCGGGGAAGGGGTGGTAGGAAAACCGCCGGCCCCCCGATACCTCCAGGCAGTGGGAAGAGGTGGGGGAAGGGGGTTTCTCCGGCGACGTTTTCTCCCAAAGAGGGTTGTGCAAGAAGCTCCCTACCACTGTCATTGTGAAGCCACGATGATAGTGTTTGTCTCGTAAAAGAAACTTTCCCTGGGCATGAGACAGAGACCGCCCGTCTGTCTCCTCCTCAACACCCCTCTTTCCCCCAGAATACCTGCCAGCGGCTCGAAACCCCGGGGGAGGCGGTCCCTGTGCGGGACAGCGGGCTCCAGGGCCATGGGTCACCCCCAGCCCCTCCGGAACAGCAGGAACCCTCCCAACCTACAGGGACTCCAACAGGGCTCTGCGACCAGAGGCAGCCGCTGAGAATGCTTGTCCCGGGCAGAGGGGAGGCTGTGGGGGCAGCGGTAAAACAGTTCCCCTTTTCTGTCTTGGGTAGGGAGATTTCTTTTGCTTCGCCATATTATTCCCTACGTTTTTATTATTATAATTTCCCCGCCTTTTCCTTAATGCCGGGAGGCCTAAGGCACTGTCCTTCTTTCAAACCCAGCTAACGAAAACAGGAAGGGATGCTGGAGCGAGGGACACCACTTTAGGCTGAACCGGTTCCTCGGGATCCCCTGCCTGCCTGGGGCGCCCGCCGGGTGCGCATCCAGCGGGGCACCAGCGGAGTCCCGGGACGAGCCCTCCCTGACTGCCTCCTTTGTCCTGCCTCACCTTCTGGGTGGTATGGATTTCGGGGGAGTCGCATCTGCGGATGATCCCGAATTAATTCCCTTTTTCCTCACCAAGTACACAGGTATTATATACGTATATACGTATGTATACACACACAGAGAAATGTGCTCATGGACATATATTAACCTATGTACTTAGGAGCATCCCAAAATGCAAATTATAAACTGCAAATCGTTAGTTAGTTAAACGTAATAAAGCGTTCTGAATCTAGGCTTAAGTCAGGCCGGACCCAAGCCGAAGCATTCGTTTTCACTTCCAAAATGAAAACTGTCCCTGGCCGTGATCGTTCCTCCGGGCTCCGGGCTGATACTGGCTGCATAAAACTTTGGGGAGGGTCTGGCCTCCGGATGGGGAAATTCGCTGGTTGGTTTTAATGGCGTTTTGTTCTCATTTCTCCTGTAAAGGGAATCCCTATGAAAAGACGAGGGTGCTAACCCAGCAAATGCCTAGGGAAAATCAGGCGCGTTCAAAAGCTGTCTCTTTTCCGAGGCTACAGCATGTCCGTGATAGGTATAAAATATTAACTAGCATATCGGTGGGACTGAAATCACACGCCGGAATCAGTTGAAATTAGACTGAAACCTGGCATGAATTTAAACTGTCACAAGCATCTCAGCTCTTTCCAACTCCTCCCTTCCATCCCCACCCCCAGCCCCTCTCCGTAGATTAGATTAGCTAAATATACAAGTCAGAATTTCGATTCATGAGAAAAAGGGGAGAGTAGTAGAGGGGGCTTTTTCGTTCTTTCTCATTCTATTTTTAATTCCTGAAGCATGCCCTGCTTTCATTTTTTTTTTTATCATCTCCTGCATCGAATTATTCCCTTAAACTGAATCTCGTTTTTCAGTCTCTCGACCAGAGAAGGAAAATAAGCAGAGCTGAGTGGTACTGGCTTGTGCAGAAATATGGGTAATATTCGGGAGTACGGGATTATACCTCGTTCTTCTGTTTGGGGAGCAGGTAGAAAAGAGAAGGATATTAAACAAAAGTTTGGGCTGTAAATTAAATCTCCCAGTGTTATATTAAACAAGATCAAACAGTAGGAAACAGCTGAAAGGCTGGTTGTTGTTCCCCAACCTATTAACCGGTTTTTATTACCCCAAGCTAGCCAGTAGCTCCCCAGGCAGGTCCACCTGTCTAACTTGCCTAGAGACACTTTCTCAACTTTCTAATCCCCCCGTCCTTTTAATTCTCTCCTTCCCCTGTGAGTCTGTGCGGGATTTTTAGCTGTCTTGGTTTAAAAAATATATATTTTTTAAATTGTCGTTGTCGTTGTTGTTGCTTAGAGAAGGGATGGGGTCGGCGGGGTGCCGTGCTGCCCTGGCCCAGGTGAGAGGGAGGACTGGCAGGGGACCGAGGGACCAGTCGGCCGAGCCGGCCGGTGCCTCTGGCCGCAGCGAGGTTCTGTCTCAGCGGCTCCGGGCAGCTGCCCCACAGCCAGGCTCCTCTCCTGCTTCTCGTCCCCGCCGGTCGGAGCCTCCGAGTAGGGACAGGCTGACCGACCCAAGACAAAATGTCCAGAGAGAGCCCTCTCCACCTCCCGCTTTCTCCCAGAACGAGCAGCAGCATCCTGACGGCCCGGAAGCAGGAAGAACAGGTCTCCCAAGGCATTAAAACTCCCCGGACAAGGTTTCCTCGTACAAAAATACACAGATAGAGACAAAAACGTCTGACGTGCTGCGCTGCCCCCTTCCCCCAGGCTAGAGAACGCCTAACGCACCGGATCGATTTCGGATGTGAACGGGGGCTGGCGGGGGGGCAGGACCGAAGTTGTGACTTGTTTTTCGCGGCTACGCTCACGTTGTGCATGCAGGAGTACGTGTTCCTAAGCCTGTGTTCCCGCCGCCGCGGGAGGCAGGCAGGCAGGCAGGCTGGGAGGCAGGCAGGGAGGGAGGCAGGGAGGCAGGCAGGGAGGGAGGGAGGTGGCCGCCGCAGGGACGCAGGATGCGGGAGCGATCCCGCTCGCCCCGCCGGGGCCGCACCGGGGCCGCGGTGACCGAGCCGCCCCCGCCGCGGAGAGCCAGGGGTGGCCGCCGAGGGGACCGGGGCTGCCGGCGAGAAGCGCGGGGCGAAGGGCTCCCGGCCCTGCTCTTACCTTCCGCTGTCCTGCCCGTGTTGAACTCCTTCAGTTTGTCCTTGTCGCTCTCTACGTGGTCTTTGAAAAGATGCACCGGGCAATGGTTGCTGCTCTCGGTCATGTCCTGCAGGTTAGAATCAGAGTTTCCAAGCTCCCTAGAGCGAGCCAACCCACTCTCCAAAACTTCCCTGTACGTGATGGTCTCCTTCTTGTTGCCGCTGCCACTGCCGCTGCTGCTCTCTTTGCTTTTCTGGTCAAAAGATTTGGATACAAAAGCCGTAAGTTCTTCCATGGCTGCCCGGTGATCTTATCCACAGAGATCCACTTGTTTTCAATCGGAGATGTGGCCGTCCTCCGCACGCTGTTTTTGCACGTAGAAGATGGGCTGTATAGGGTTAGATCACTCCTGCTGTTATTTATGCCTTTCAATTTGAGATCACACTATTTATACATGGCTACCTCAGCCCAACCCCCAGCTCTCCCTGTCTCCAGCAATTACTGACTGCTCCATAGTCGCAGGCGGACTCCGAGCAGCTATCTCCCCCACCTCAGTCCAGCAATTGGCTTTCTTTTCATTTCATCACTCTTTGGCATCTTTGCACCTTGATTTAGGGAGGCAAAGAGGCAACAGCGAAAAAGAGGGGGAGAGAGGGAGACAGAGAGAGAGAGAGAGAGAGAGAGAGGGAGAGGGAGAGGAATAAAAGGGAGGGAGGGGGAAAGAGGAAAATATGAAAATAGGTATCTACATTCTGTAAATGGGTTGCAGAAATGAGAGTCGAGGAAGACTTAATTGATTTTAAGGACATCCTGTGCGTGGCAACACTGTGAGTAAAAACGGACCCACAGCTAACCAAATAACTGAGCTCCTGCAATTAATTGTATCGCTGTCAAGAGGAAAGGAAAATGAGTGTTCAATAAAAAGGTAATGAATAAAAAGCCGGAGATGTGCATTTTTTTGTAATCATTGGAAATTCTACCTGATTTGCTATTTAGCTAATTTATCTTAAGTAAACGGTGGAAATAATCGGCGAAACAAAAATGCTGTTTTAAAAGTGTTGCCTGTTCTGGCTGGCGGTGGGTGGGTGGGTGCACGGCGGGGGACGTGTGCTGCAGCTAAACAAGTTGCGAGGTGCCTCGGAGGTCCGTGTCGGTGTGTTCGGAGGATGTGGAGTGGGTTGTTTGGCTGTGGGGTATCCATAGGTAGGGAGTCTCTCCAAATGTATGTGAACGTTGCAGGATCTGTCTCCTTGTTTATTGTTACTATGTTGTCTGAAGGTACTGTAGGGGGAAATTAAAATCTAAAATGTTTCTCTGGATATCGAGCTATCCTGCTGCATGCAGCAGAGGGATAATTTGATAACATGGGACTGTGTACACGACAAACAGAGCATTAAACCTTTTTTTTTTCTTTTTTTTTTTTTTTTGCCCCAACGAAACATACCCTGCCGGATTTAACATAGAACTCGCAATAATTTTCCCACCTTGATCTTGGCAGGCTGCAGTTATTTTTGTGGTACTCCTGGAATAATTATTATTCTGTGCGCCTGAATAGCTGCCTGAAATTCGTCTCCAGATAACAGCGCCGGCATTTCCAGCGCCTCTCCGCACCGTTTGATCCCCATGCGGAGCCGACTTCCCAGCTATTTATTTCTGTCTCTTCTCCTCGGGTTTTAACGCGAAGGGTTTTTCGCTATTTGGAGGAATTTTGTCTTCTGGTCGTTTAGCTTTTTACGTCCTTCTCGTTCCCCCGCCTCGAGTTTGAGATAATCAGAGCTCATCATCACGCCACCCTCTGCTCTGAATCACAACCAAAGCAGGCTCCTTGTTGGAGCAAGGGGCCATTGTTTCTTTTCCGGGGGAGTGTGGGACTGTTCTGAAAATTAGCAGAACATTAAAACGCTAAAAATACATTTAATTAATCCAAAGGTGCCCCCAGCACCAGAGTTAACACTTCCACAGGAGGAGGGGGAAAAATAATAATCGAGGAAGCAATTAATAAAGAGCTTAAAAAAAAAATCAATCTCCCCCTGTGCGAATTTAAAATGATTATCTAGCGGGCAAGGATTGATCATTTGATCTCGGCACTGCGGATATCCCTGACATTTATTATATTGTCGTGTCTCGGTGGCATCCTTCCTCCAGAGTTCGTTTAACAAGTGAGGGAGCGGAGGAAGCCTTACAACTTAACAAACAGGTCTTGTCATCGCAAACGCCAATCAAATCCGAGGCTCTAATGTATATCACACGGCACCACATAAATAATAAAGGCAAACGATAGACGGGGAAGTAACGTATGGCTGAGGAAAGATCCCGGCACGACACGCTGCTTGTGCCTCTCTCATGCGCGTGTAAGGGCTCGTAGAGGATTGTCGCCCAGGCTGGTGCGTGCTGCCAGGGTGTCACGGACACGCGGGGACACCGGCGCTCACTCCCCCGTGGGAGAGGCTCCGTACCAGGGCCGGCCCCCGCCGCGGAAACTTTCCCCATCCCTCGGCTCGAACGGCACCGATCCCCACCGTTCCCGGTCTCCCTCTGCCTCCCTCGCAGCCAGCAGCAATCAAGGATAAATATTTACTGACTCCGCGTCCCCAGCGCTGGAGAGGCGCGGTGCGCGTCGGCTTCCCCGAGCTGCCGGAGTTTGCACCAAGTCCGCCGGATCCCCCCTTTCCTCCCTCTCGCCCCCGTCCCGCTCTCCTCCCCGCAGCTCCCCCCTGCGCCCAGCCCCACGCCTGCAGCCCCCGCCAGCGCCGGCCGCGCTCCTCCCGGAGCCCCCGGGCGCCTCCTGCCACTGCCGGGCTCCTGCCCCCGAGGACAGGGGCAGATCCAAGCCTCCTCAGATAGAGGGGGGGGGAAAGCTCTCCTGCCTGCTCCACATCCCTCCTTCCCTGCGTCCCAGCAGCGCCCGATGGGAAGGTTGGTTGGCCCCGCTTCCCGCAAGGCGCGGGGCACAGCTCGGCGCGGGGCAGCCCGCGGGGCACCTCCACCGGGCGGCCTCGACGGCAGCGGGGAGGGCCCGGGGGAGCCTCGCAACTCCGGGGGAACTTGCCTCAGACTCGCTCCGAAAGAGAAAAGCGAAACAAAGCACCGGAAAGGGAAAGGGAGAAAGCCGGGAAAATAACAAAAACAAACAAACAAAACAGGACCAGTGCAAAGCTCAACTCTCCCGGGGATCCGGCCTCCACCCTGCGCCGCGGACCCTGGCGGGGCGGGCGGCGGGGGCGCGGAACCGCGGGCATTCCCGAGGGCGCGCACGGCCCGGTGCGCAGCGCGGAGCTCTGCGAGGGAAGCCGGGCCCGTCCCGTCCCGTCCGTCCCAGCGGCGCGGCAGGGAGCGACGGGAGGCGGGGAGCGCCCCCGGGCCCCCCCCCGCCTCTTTGAGCAGCCCGCGGGTTTGGGGGGACTTCGGGCAAGGTGGTGCAGGTGGGAACAAAACTGGGGGCAATTTTGTCCCCGCTACAAACTTTGATGGCGGGTTCAGAGAGGAATTACCTTTATTGCTGCTCCTGATAAATGGGCTGGGGGGAGGGATGCAGGGAGGGATAAAGAGAAGCAGAGAGAGAGAGAGAGAGAGAGAGAGAGAGAGGAACTGCCGCCCAAATATTCCATTCTCTTGCAGGAACGGAACTCCTGGGACCCTGTCGCAAACCTAAAAAGTCACCAGCGCTCCTCGGCACTTCCCTCTGCCCGCGGCTCCCCGCGGCACCCTGGGTACCTCTGTGCGGTGCCACAAGCCACCCCGCTGTCCCCGATGGCCCCTCGCAGGACCGCCCGTCAGCGGCACATTGAGGGCTGTCCCGACTGCCCGGCCCACCTGAGGGCACCATGCCCCAAATCCTCCTCCTCCTCCTGCCTCCCTACTGCCCCGGGGCAAGGACAGGAGCGCTCTGCCCGTCTGGGGGCTCCTAGGTGGACAAAAGGGGTGGCCCGTTTATTCTGCGCCTCTTCCTTTCCGCACCGCCGCCCCATCGGGGCTGATTGCTCCCCACGGAGCCGAGCCCGCCCCCCGGTGCCCTCTCCCCAAAGCGAGAGGGGGCATCTGCGAGCAGGGCAGGCAGCCTGGCAGCGGATAGTGCGGACCTTGGGCTGCAGAGAGAGGAGCGTTTATTTAGCGTGGTACCCATCCATGTGTCATTTTTTAATTCCTCTTTCAAAGGAAGCTCTTGACCATTGTGGTTTTTCTCCGAGTTAAACGAGAGGAATAATCATGAATGAGTTTAAACGTTGCATTAGCTTTAAGCATTTCCGAGGCAAAGTATTGAATTTCATATTTATAGGAGGAATTTACGTTTGTACATTTACTCGTGGTATGACGTAGGGCGAAACTGATTTCCTCCCACCCTCCCCCCTTCAGCTTATTTTGGTCGGAATGGGGCAAATAAGTAAGCAGAAAAATCATCAGTTTAATCCACGTTTTAATAAGCGCTGACCCGAAGAGCAAGATTTTGTTGAGTAGATAACTGAGTCCTCTCTCTCTCCATCTCGCTCCCTCCTTCCCTCTCTCTCTCGTGATTAATTCAGGGACTGTAATCATGGACATTGTACATCAAACCTTTCTGCTCACGCTACAGACTCCTGCAGATCTTTATTGGTTTACATGAAAGCGAGTAAACATATTTCAGAGGATGCCCTTTCAATCTGGCTCCATTTCCACAGCACATAATTCCAAGGACAATTTGTTTTAATAATAAGAATGGATGCAGTGTTAATGGTTTTCAATTTGTGTTAAAAAAAAATTAAATATTTATAAGTATCGATCGAGGGTTTCAGGATTTTACAGACGTCTTAACACATTTCATAGATGGGATTTTTTTTTAATTTAGAAACCTGCGTCGTATTCTCTTTTATGCTGTTTATTGATTTAAGCAGCATCCGTGTCTCAAGCGAGAGACTAATAGATTTTCATTAAAATAGGCTCTCTTAATCCTGATTGTGAATGGATATGATTGATCCATCCAGCACACTACACATCTATAATATTAATAAAGGACATTATCATGGCAGGATTTGCTTTTCCGTCATCAGGGTACTTTTGTTTTTTCCCCTTCCTTGCAACCTTAAAGATTTATTTGGGAGCTGTAAAACAGCCCACAGGAGGGAGACGCTTTGAGAAGAATACATTTTTTATATTAGATTTTTTTTGGTGGTGGTTTCAGTGGAAAGATTTTTTTTTTTAATTTACAAACTGCTGTGGCAACATATGGTGAAAATTAAACTGTTTGCCCCGCAAATCTAATCTTAAAACATTTATGTTGAGTTTTATTTTTAGAAAAACATTTTTAAAGGAGAGGAAAACAATCTTGCATGAGAAGTAAAATAAAGAACATTTGAAAGGCTATAGTTTAAACTAACAATAGCCTACTTCACCGGCTGACGCTGCTGGACTCGTATCGTACCTGATGAATATGTTACGAAGTGGTCGGGACAGCAGCGGCTACAGTAATTAATGGAGTGTGACAGAAATGCTAAGGGCTTAATTGTCTTTATTCCGACTTGTAGTAACGCAACCAAAGGGATACATTAATTCAGTACAAAAACACATAAATGCTCTGCTCTCTCCCAGACCAAGGTACAAGCAAACACACGCGCTCACACACGCACATCTCTTGTATTTCACATTATTATTTTTTTAAAATATATATATATAAAGCTGTATCTTTCCAGCAACGTTAATTACTCATATATTCATTACAGGGAGCCTAGACGTGTTCAAATCCTCATCTACTTTTACTTCTGCAAAATTAAAACATTCACGAGGTGAATTACAATAAGCAATTGCCTTTGTGTGTAATTAATTACGATGCAGTGGGCCAGCATAATGGGCGAGTAGTCCCCGTGCTTTCAGTTGCCCTGGATAACTCGAGCAGAATAGGAAGAGTCTGTGAGGGGAAAGAGAAAAAAAAAAGGAAAAAAGTTTAGAGCTGTAAAGTTTGTACTGAATTTAGCAACACGAAATACACACAGAGAGAATTGTTTGCCTTCTCTAGTAATGTGTGAGGGACGCTGCAATTTTGAACTCTGTAATAATGATTAATAAGTCAAAAGGGCATATTTTTCTTTTATGGTATGCAGAGCTCAAGGGAATATTCCGTGTATGTCTTTAAAACGAAGTAGGAATATTTACACACATGCACAGAGTTAGCAACAGCACCAAAGAAAGAAAAAAACCACGAATATTTCAGTGAACTATTACATTTTTTCAATTATTTCCCAATGAGTATTTCAATGAACTGTTACATTTTCCCAATTCACAAGGAAGATTTATGGGATTATTAAGATTTCTAGTGGAAATATTATACAGTGGAAGTTTATCGTCTCTCAGGGATTGTACACCATTTGATATCAATTTCCAGATGTTATGATCTTTTTTCAGAAAATAATTGAGTATATTAACTTCTTCCCTACAGAAGACTATTTAGGGCTTTATTTATTTATTTACTTATTTACTTATTCTGTTAAGGGCACAACTACTTTCCTCCCACCCCTCCCTTACAGAACTAAATTGTTGAAACATCGGAGTAAACTTCAATCAGATAACAGTTTAATACTCAAAGGAAGGAATAATTTATTTGCCACTTTATTGCCAGCAGAATCCCGTGAATTTAGCCATGTTTCAATATAGAAACAAGGTACATCCGAGAGCCGATTTCGGTGCCCCCCGCCGCGGGCAGGGCGGGAGGCCCTGCGCGCTCTCTCGGTGGGCGCTCGGCCGGAGCCTCCGCGGGGCCGCGCCGGGGACCTGAGCCCCGCCAGGGACGCGCAGGGGAGGCACGGCAGGGAGCCCACGCGTGTTTCTCAGCGCCACGGGCGTTCCTGAGCGCCACGCGTGCCCGGCCGGCCCGGCGGGTGCCCGAGCGAGCCCCGCGGGGCGGGCACCGCGCACACGCGCGCGGGCGGGCCGGACAGACAGACACCCGCCGGACAGACAGGCAGACACCCGCCACTCCCGCGGCCCCGCTCCGCGGCCCGGCGGGGCTCGGCGACAGCAGCGGGACGTCCCTTCCTCCCATTCCCTCCCTCGCCCGCCGCTCCGGCCGAGGCTCCGCCGGTCCCCGCTGCCCCTGCGGCAGGCGAGGCGGGATTCTGCCCGGCCCGGGGCTGCACCCGAGCCCGGCCCGGCTCGGCCCGCCGGGGAAGCGGAGCAGCAGGCAGAGGCTTGGCAGCTGTGCCCAGGAGAGGCGCAGGGCAAACGCTGCCCTCCTGCCCTGCCCCCAGTTTTGCAGCCTGCGGCTGGCCGGGTGTCCCTGGCCCTGAGCTCTCCCTCGAGCCCCGGGAGGGAATCGGTGGGTGTCGGGGTGTTGCCGTGGCATCTCCCTCGAGGAAGGGTCGAGCTGGGTCCCCCCGGTGCCCGCTGAGCTGGTTCCGGCCCCGGCCGCCGTCCCCGGCAGATGCGGCCCTCGAGATGCGGGCAGAGAACCCCCGTGCCCGGCCGCCGCTGGAAGAAATGGGGCCGGCCACAGCTAGGTTTTACCCCAAAAGAAAGAGCTTAGGGCTGTGTCGAGCTTCAATGCCCCTACAAGGCGAGGTGGGGAGCGAGGGGGCTAACATTTCACAGGTTACATCACCTCGCGTTTATCGGGGTAGTTAAAGGGAATAAAAGAAGTGCGGGAGAAGGAGAGAGAAAGAAAATCAACTTTAAGAGACTCTGGGTTTAAATAGCAGCCTTTGATATTTTGACAGTAAAATGGAAAACACTTAACAGGAGTCAAGTTTTGATGTCTGAGGCTGGCAGCGCCCCCTAAAATTATATTGTCCTGCCTGCTGCTTCAAATTGGACCCAGGACCTTATAACGTCTCTCCAGGTTCTTTATCTGCAGCCTTTCTGATTGCAAAACCATAACTGTATCGTTTTACACCAGTCAACTAAGCAAGTGCCAGTGGAATAAAATCCACAAAGTGCACACACATACCAGATCTACGGCTAAAGCAGTCTGTTCTTTGCAAGTTGTAAAGGCCTGCAAATTAAATACCAATTACTGGAAGCAATAAAATGTTTTTTATTGCACGAAATCTACTTAAAACAGAAAAGAATAGTCGTTTTATTTTGAGGAGGGGGACAGGGGGGCAGCTCACGAAGACATATATTGGCAGAGAAAGATTATACACAGCGCCTGCATGAGGCCACAATGGAGACATTCTATGGCCAGCAGCAGGCCGGGCTTCTCCCAGCAATGTGCAGAGGGGGGTTCTGCAGAGGTGCTTATGATAGGGATTATTGTAGGTGAGACTTGGGGAGGTGGGAAGCCGGGGAACAGTAGCTCTAGGTAGGAGCAAGTGGTGCAAACAAGTTATATGACAGCAATCCAATGTGCTTCTGAGGTCCTTTCCAAATGAGGTATTAAGGGGTTGGTGATGAAAACTACCTGATGTCTCCTCCTTCCCCTGCCCACTTTTCCTTCCCCTCTTTGGAGAGGAACGAGTTACTAGCTTTCTGTCTTATGAGCATCAAAGGAAAGGCTCCCAGTCTCCTACTGTGCTCTCTAGTGGGGGAGCCCTCTGAGAGGCAGCAAGGAAGGGTGCAGCTCCCTGGAGTTATCATTTCTGCCATTTTCCCACAAATATCTCAACTTTCTGCAGAGCAAAATGAAGCCAGCAAACCTGCCAGTGGGAGGAATGTTTACACAGACACCTTCAGCTTTGCCTGAGTTCAGGTCATTCACCACAACACAGTCCCATGTCTAGCATGAGGAAAGAAGAGTGGAAGTAGCCAAGAAGCCATACTCTGGCAGAGGAAAAAAGTGTGATAAGTGATATTAAAAACTTCACTTAATATGCTCATCCCTTGAACTGCACATCGAAACCTCTCTCCCATACGTGTGTCCCACTCCTAATTTCCCTACTGTTTCATTATCCCAAAATATCCTGTCCTTGTAGCTCACTCTTATGCTGTCCCTGTGCTTCACCTTTGGCTTCTCTCAATGCCAGGAACTCCCCGTGAATGGGACAGGACAGCCCTTGGGACATCACCTACCACACATGGTGGGTCATGACATTTGTGCTGGTGGAGGTTTGCATGGTACTGCTTTAAACAGGCTTTGAATGAGTGAGGTTTATTTTTTTTCCAATGACAAAAGCAATTTGAGGATTGCAAGCTTGTTTCTTAATATGACCTCATTCTGAGTGAACTAGATTCTCCCACTAACCAGAGTGTATCATACACAGCCAGGCTATGGCAAGACCTTCCAAGCTAATTACCCACAAGCGTGCAGGCTTTCTGTGGATGAATTGGATTTAGAAATGCTTGAAGACTAGATTTGACTAGACTTAGAAACACAGGGAAAGCTGAAACTCTGCCATGTGGTTTATGGCCACTTCAAAGCTTCCCCATGCTTGCCATGTGAAATCTACAAGTTTTGAAATGAAGGATTTAAGTGCTCCACTGCTGCTTGTGCTGTAAGGAGAGCAAAGGTGCAGGCAGACACTTGGCCTGGCCTAGAGGAGCCATCACCACGAGAACTTGGGTGATGGAAAGGGCCCTGGAATGGTGCTCATTTCCAAGGAGCCCCCAGAGATGGTGGTCCTGAGGTAATTGGGACGTGGTGGGGTCTACCTCCAGCACCAGTGGAAAGAGTGATGCTGCCGGGCCTGCTGGCACCAGTAGGGCAAAAGTGAAATATTTTCTTTCCTCTGTTCAAAATGGGGGAGCCTTGGGTGTTATTTTCCCAGGTGATAGTCTTTTTTTCTCAGTTGAACTTTCCCTACACCCCTGAAGCAGGAAGTGCCCTGCCTGTGGTTGCCCAGGGTTCACTCACAAGGGCTCAGTGGCTCAACAGTAAAGATGTGGTTTTCAGATCTAGTTGGGTCTCCTGATATCAGCCCCAAGGAAACAGAGGCCCAGGGCTGACATCTGCAGATCCCTCTGCTGCACTGGGCCCTCATTTAATGCTGAGTGAGAAAAAGCTGTGGGGAGCAAAAGATTTAATGGCATAGTAATGCTGCTCTGTTTGGGGCAGGGGGGTGAGAGTCACTGTTAGAGACAAGAGTATTTATTCTTTTTTTTTCCTTGAAGAGGGGAATTCTGCCCTCGGCATTGCTGTATAAGTAGGACTTAGGCTACTGCACACCAAAATTGCGGCGTGCGCTCCTGTTTACACCCCTTGCTACATGTCCACACACACAAATATTCACCCATTGACAAGGCTGTGGAGGTTTCTGGTTTTGTTTAAAAATTGGCTGCCTGCAGCCTCCCCTTAGTTCCTCTGGGTATGCATGAGCAGCTGTGGAGAGCTGCAAGGCTAGCCAACAGACCTTGTAGCCCCCACAGATGTCAATTAGCTTCTCTCGGGCTTCCTTTGGATACACCCGGGTCTTGAGACCTCCATGTGCTGACTTATTTGTAAAGCATGAGTTATTCACTAACTCCGTGTTACTAATTAGAAGATTATCAGCTCTTGGTGGTTCGCTTGCCTGCTGCAGGGAGGTTCCAAGGAAAGCCTCGTACAGACCACGCTGGAGGAAAGCTTCCATTGATTACTGTGGAGGAACACTCCTGCTTTACGCATTAAGGAGCAACTGGAGGGATATGAAAGGTTTTGGAGACCCTGAGTGCCTTTCCAGGCTTGGGTAACCCAGAAAGCAGCTTGCTGCAGCTGCACCACGCTGGATTGGTGAGAGCTGGCTAGCTGCTAGTGGAGTCCAGCCCAGGTATGGGGGCCAAAGATTTTGGGAAAACATGCAACAAGCCCGTGTTGGGCTGTAGGAGGGGGGGAAAGCCTGCATAAGCCCTTCTGGCAGCTAGAAAAAGACAAGGAGCTTGGTCCTAAATGTGCAAGGAGGAAGAGAACAGTTAAATACATTGCCTCTAGACACTGCAGCTTTTTAAACTAGTTAAACTGACTGCACTCCTCTGGGAATCCGTTTTAGAGGAGGCAAAATTGAGTGCATCTTTGATTTGCCTAATTTTCCTCATCCTATGTATTTTTGGATCCTCCCTGTGCTAATGAATCTTTGCTGCGTTCACGGGGAGTGAAACTTGTTAATATTAGCAGAGGTCACCGTGGCCTTTCTGGGAGCCATCACTGCCCTTCCCGTGACTCGACCAAGCGCTCACCAGGGTCGCGCCGGGGAAGGAGGAGGGTCAGCTCAACCTGCCTGAAGTTTAACCACTTGCCTTTGATAGAAGGCACACTTTGATCTAAGGTGTGGCATGAAGTGCAATATATAGTTAATATTTATAAGCTTATGTACAGAAAAAAAAAATAAAAAGAAATAAGGAGGCAGTGACAGGAAAGTGTTGGTGCAGATAAAAACCACCAGTGTAAATTAGGAGACACATCTGGGAACAAAAGAGGATTTGGTGATGCTGCTGCTGATGTTCTGGAATAGCTGGAGTTTGTGAACTGTGACCATGCCAGGGATTTCTTGCGTGCAGTGAAGTCACTTCTTCATCTTTGTCTGCCTCAGTTTCCCACCAGCAGTGTGGGAATTAAATAGAACATTTTGTTTTCTCCTAATTTGTCTGCATTATCTACACAATCAAAAACGTTTAGGGCATTGCTTCTATTTTTGTTGTGTCTACTGCTCAACAGTTTCATCTTCTTTGGGATCCTTAGGCATTTTCCACAGCACAGATAATAAGTTTAACAGGTTTCTCTCTCTCTTTTTTTTTTTTTATGCCTTTGGCCACAGAGCTCTCATCATATCTTGTTCTCATAAGCCAAATGCAGGAAACTATCTTCAGAGCATCTCTGTGGGATATCTGCTCCTCACTGAACAAGGTCCTGCCAGATTACAAGGAAATGATGCTTAGTAATTGCAGCTGTCCAATAGACTGATCCATCACATCTGTTCTGCTTGCCAGATGAGTCCAGACCACCAGTGACCCAAAACCAGCTGCTCTTCCTAAGACCGCTCTGAAAAGCAGAGGGGTTCCTGTGATTTTTAAAGGGATGAATCACAAATAGTGGACCCATTTGGGATGTAAACTCCATACTTGCACAATGAAGATGCACAAATACTTCAGTGGGGTGGCTGGGAAGAGCAAAGCCCCTTTAAAAGTGGCTTAGTCATTTATGTGTCTCCATTCCCTCTCTAATTTGAGACATGTTCACATTTGAAACTGTGGTGTGTCTAGTCAATTCTTGTTGTCTTCAACCCTAATAAGTTAAATACTGTGCTCTTCAAAAAGTCATGTCCCTCATATCTCATAAATCACCAAAAGGTGAGTCACCTCAAATTAGAGAGTACATTCAAGAGGGTAGGTTTAAGTAATTAGTTGGGGTTTTTTTTCCCCATTGCAGGATATGATCAGATTAAATCTGGCAGACCTAGCTGGAACCGTTTTAAAAGTTACCATCACCAGCTGCTTATTGCTGTTCCTCTGCCAGAGGTTACCTCCATCCCCCACATGCAGAAAGATCAGTGAGACCTCAGCCACTGATATACAGGAGTGAGCACCTTAAAACAGTCTTGCTTTCCCTTCTTGTGCCTGCATGGCAGGGTATGCAGGGAATAAGTGTGGAGGACTACTATAAGCATAATTTGGGCCATCAAATGCATGTGTAAATGTTTGGAACTACTAGTTCCTACTTTTTATGGATAGGTGAATAAGATTCATTGGAGTGTTCTGAATAATTTTCCCTATTAAATTTTGATATAATAGCTCATGTGATTGTTTTTCCAGAAGTCCACAGATGTAATTAATTCCAAACACAACTTACTAGTAATAACAACAAACATGGTTGTGTTTTTTGTCCCTTACTTTCTAAAATATTTTAAAGTATTTTTTATCATTGTTGTTTTGTTTTCCCATGGCAAATATTCAGGCTCTGTGGACACAGATTTCATGCTGCTTGAGAGAGGAGATATAAAAATGATACTTTCCTTTAGAGAATTATAATGTGAATGACAGACAAGAAAAATTCCTTTGTGGTCTATTTGTGCATTACCAGGCAACATTTTTCTATGCTTCAAGATCCTTCATGTTCAGATGCATCATTCTTTTATAATAGATTGGATGAAATGCCAAATACAATTGAGAACAATTCCTATTACTTCTAAAGTGATTATAATATAAAATAGGCCCAATGGGAGAAAAATTGTGTATATTTGCTAATCCTATATTATAGTTAAAGAAAGTTTTTGGCAGGGGTTATTGAATAGGTATTTCCTAACATTGCTTTGTTGTTGAGGGTTTTTTTAAGACAATTGATCAGTAAAAAGGCTCAACAGTAGCCTTTTTACTCCAAAGTAGATGTGTGATACAAACTGGTGACTTTGTGTGATTTCCCTTCTTGTCAAGGTGAAGAAATCAGTCAGGTCTGCTACTGAAAGCCATTTTCATCATAAAGAATGACAAAAGCAATGACTTTTCAAAATTATTATCAAAAATCCCAAAATTTGTATTCCAAGGAAAACTATTTAGAGGACAACAGCAATGATTTCTCAGTTTATTAAGATTCCACTTCTACAAATAATATATGATATAGCTTCATTAAACTATACCTACCCTTTTCTTAATCAAAGTATATAGTACAGGGGAAAAAAATCAACACTCATCAACTGTATACATGACGTATACAGTTGTAAATGCATGTGGGTAAGTTTCAGAGCTGATGCCATTTAAAGCAGGACTGGGTGGCATACTGTGGTCCTTTTCTACTTGAATTTTCCTATGACCCTAGAAACCACCGCTCCAAATCATGTTTCTGCCACACATGCGGGCCCTAAATTCCCAATGGAAAATTTGAAAGCCTAGTGTTAGCAGTGCCCTCATGCTAGAGCAGCAGACTACACTCTGTCCTGGAGTGAGACCCTCCTGGTGTCTGTGGGAAATGAATTTAGATGCATCACCACACATGAAACACTTAGTAATTGCCTGCCTTCTTCACTAGGTGTTTTCAAAGGCCTGACCTTGGGAGATAATTTCCTGGGTTCACATATCAATCTCTGCATTTACGTTTAGGAGTCCAAGCTCAGAGTCTGGACAGACATCCACACTGCTGCATGTACCACCACACTTAAAGCTGTCATTTTTGAGGCTGGCATCACTGGCTCATTCCCATGCCCAGGGGTAGGAGAAGGTCCCTCAAAGGGTTGATTGAAAGCATCTAATTAAGGGTCTTTTCTCAATCTCTCCCTAACAGACAATATCTTCATGCAGAAAGGCTACAGCTCTCAGCCTACTCATGTCAGTACTTAAATTAGGAATCTACTATAGCCCATACAAACAGTTCTACCCCTCCAGTCATAATCCCTCTCCCCTCCTTCTCCTCCTCTCTGCTCCCAAAGAAGAGGATGCTGTATCCAGGAACTGCCAGACTTTGGGCAGATCAGTGCTAATCACATAAATCCGATGACTATGGGGCAGAACTGGAATCTTTGCACCAGGAGCTGACTTGGTGCACAACAGTGTGATTACACCTAGACCAAAGTCCCTAGAATGCAGATGATGTGGGTGTTGGGTTCCCAACACTATTTTCTTCCCAACACCATTTTAATTTCATCCCAACATCTCCTCTTGGGATGGGCTACTTGCCAGCATGGACATCACCTGGATACGCTTCCCTGTTGTGCTAATACAGATCCCTCTGTCATTTCCCTGGAAGCAGACAAAACTGAAGTTCTTCCCCAGAGTTTCTGCATGAAATACTGAAGACTGAATCTGTTATCCCTCACAAAACTGAAGAAATATAATTTTTTATTCAGACATTCTGATTCCTACAACCACAGTTGCCCTGGCTTTCAATGAGTCCAATGAGCAGTGTTATCTTGTGCTAAAGACAATTGATGACAATAAATAGTGGTCCATAGTAGAAAAATGAACTAATTCTCCACTATATGAAGTAGACAGAGGATGCCAGACAGGAGCAAAGCTCTTTAAAAGCTTGTGGAGAGATATCATACATAAAAACAGCTAACGAATGAGAATTTAGATAACAATAAATTAATGACATTTATTCTTTGCCAATACAACATCCACACAAAAGTGGCAATTGCACTAGTAATTGCTTTCTTTGATAGTATCAAGGTGGTGACTCTATGGACAAGAGTTAATAAAAGATATCATGAGCAAACACACTCAGAGCTCTTCTACTGATGATGACAAATACTTGTTATATTTAAGTCTCCTTTTTGTAAAGAGAAGAAGAGACCATCAAGGACATTCAGTCTGTCTCTAAACATGTGAAAATAAGCCAGCCTTGTTATTGATAGGGCTGCAAACCCTCATTCAAAAGCCTTCAGTAGTCAAGGCAAGAGCAAAGGAACAAGCAGTCAGACTGGAACAGATTCACTGATTGTCAGATTACTGCTCCCAGCACAAGATATGAGAGTTAAAAACTTGAAATAAGGAATGGATCTCCTATAGAAATAATTCCTGGGGACCACCACAGTCTCGTACAGGTCTCTGTAATCCTGAATTTGTAGAAATCTATGATAGGAATACTAAAATCAGCCAGAATGGAGATAATTTAATGTAGGAACACTAGATAAAAGAAATGTGGAAGGGACATGTGTCTTTGACACCTAGACTTAACAAGTCATTAAAATTGTGCCAGATCTACCTGCAGATTCTCATTTTTGAAAAACAAGGGCAAGAAGACAGGACTGGAGCCTCAAAGCAGTCAGAAAAATTAAATGAGAGAATAAATCTCATTTATGCCAGAGGTTGGATACAAAGGCAAAAGAGAGGAAAGAGAGTAATTGTTGAAAGAAGTGGGTACATGGGAAACCAGAACATTACCACAACTCTAAAACACCAAGAGATGTAAAGAGGAAGGTACACCAGGCTGTAGCTGTTGCCTTGTATGTTACAGAATCAGTAATCTGGAAACAATGGCTGGGCTGTGTGGACAGGCTGAGGGCATGGGGGTGTGTGGGTGTGGGAGAACGGGGCAGACAGACTACTTCTACTGTAAAATGAAATTACTTTTCCTTCCTGTAAGAGCTCACCTTGAGCTCTGCTGCATTGTTGTTGCAAGGCTGCAATAGTGTACCACCTTAATTAACAGAAAAGGGAGCAAACAGACCCAGATTTGGCACAGGGATTTTAAAGGGAAGTTTTTTTCGGGTTCCTGCATCCCACAGAAAGTACAACTAAAGGATGGAAGCAACAGCTGTGGTCAAAGCCAAAGCCAAAGCCAAATCAGGCATTTCTTCACTCCTAGCAGCAACATGCTGCAAAATTAAAAGGCTGATTAATGAAGATGACATTACAATAGGCAGCCCTTACAACTCCTACATAATTCAATGGCTATGTTGGGGTGCAGGTATTGATAGCTTAAACACACACTGACATGGAGAGTGCTGAAGGGATAGTGGAAAGAGGCATTTATAAATGATGGAAACAAGCCATTTCAACAGAGTAGCTCTCCACTGGAGGAGAAAATGCAGACCCACAGACAGCCAGTGATACACTGGTGCTAAAGGGGATGGGAGCCAGAAGAGACTTAGCTCAATATCTGAGGAGGCTTTAGACCATCAACGTGGGTTCAGGCAGCCACAGCCTCCAGGGCAGGGGTGAGCACTCAGTGCTCAGGGACCTGCAGATGCTGGCATTCAGATTTTGAAGCTTCTGCACAATTGGCCTCTGTCAGGGACAAAGAAGGCTATGGACCAGAGGTGTTTCTGGCTCCCACTGCTCTGCTCAGCTCCAGAATGCCTTGTTTTTAATGCAGTTTTCCCTGTGTATTCATTTTTTTCATATTTAACCTTTATAGAGATTTGTTTTGACTATTGGGAGATGGGGAGTAAGCTCAAGCAGATGCACGGAGATTAACTGAAGCTTCAATATGCTTGGTTATGTATAGGTATGTTTAAAAAAGGGAAAAAAGAAAGAAATTGAAAAAAAATGCAACATAGTGAATGTTTTAGTCTTAGGCCATATGTCCTTAACAACTCTCTTTTGCACAAGTTATTGGAAGCAGTCTGGACAAAAGAGTTTTAAACTGCTGAACCTGATAGTGAAACAAATGAGACCTAGAAATGGAATAAGTACATACATTTTTAATATTTGTCTGTAATCTTTTTGTTCTTGTAATTCACCAGTAAGTAATTCTCTTTTTTGTTTTTAAAAAGGTATTTAAATTTTCAACAAAGACCACCTGAAATATGGTGCTGAGATGTTTCATTGGTCTTAGGAACCATTAGATGGCTGATATAAACTGTGGTTGGAAAGCGTCTGATAATGATTCAAAAGCATAAACAAGGCAAGAGAGTTTGGTTTTGGTTTTGGTGTTTTTGTGTGTGTCTGTTTATTTATTTAGGCCTCTTCTTACAAAACTCACCTTTTCAGTACCCTCTTTTTCTACAGGTTTCCCGTTATTTGAGCCCAAATGTCATTCACTCTGCAGCATTTCCCCGTGTGAATGTGTTTTTACAAAGCTTCCAGGGTTCCACACCTTTCCAACTGCTCATCTGGGGGAAATAAAAGCCCTAGCTATTTGAACAATAGCAAAAGCCACAGACTTAAATTTATGTGAGAGAGGTGTGACAAATAAACAAGCAAGACTCCTCTTTTGAGTGCCTAGGAAAAGGTGTAATGAAATTCCACAGAAATAAATGGAATTACTTCACATACAGACTCCTTCAGGAGGCCACAACCTGATCCCCAAATGGTTAGACTAACCCCTGGTTATTCTGGGAGCATGCCACCCCAGTATAAAGTCATAATAACAGTGAGTTCAGGAAACCTGTAGCCATTTTTATAGCAAGGACTTTTCCTCCCAACACGTGGCTGGTTGATAACACCCAGTGGCAGCAGCGGGGCCGGGGCGTGTGGACCGCACACACAGCTCCCACTCCACATTAAGCCAGGACATTGTCCTCAATCCTCAATCCCTGGTTGTTCCCTGAGCATGGCAGAGCTGTTCTTCAGCTCACAGCCCTTGGTTACTACTGGCTGCCACCTGTCACCTGCATTCAGCGTGCCCAGCAGGCAGGTTGAGCCAAGCACACTGACACAGCATGCCCACCTCTCAGCTATGTAAAATATAAACTATCAAAGTCTCCCATGGGGAAAGCCCAAGGAGCCCCATGCCACATAATGGAACCAGGAAGGGGAAATTATTACATAAAATGTTAGGCTGTTTATTTTGCCTCAACTGGGTGAAACATGAAGACTAAATTGAGAATGTAGCTGATGAAAAGTGAAGTTGATTTTAAATTAAATAATTAATTAATTAATTAATTAATATAAATTAAGCACATTTTAAAACATAATGTTGAAGGTATTGAGTAATGAGACGCAGAACTGCATTTGCATCACTTAAGTTTAGTTATCTAAAAGATAGGTGGCCAGTTTAAGCTGGTGGTGTTGGGTTCCTCTCCTATACTGCATAAAGGGGCTACTGCCTCAAGGGGGAAATTGCCTCTGTTTCATTTGTATCTCCAGTCTCAGCTCATGCTGTGTGCCCCAGAAGGATAGCTCTTTTTCACCTTCTGAAGGGCTTTCTTTGTCAAGTCCAGAAGAATCCCAAGCAAATCTCTGAGAGTCATGCTTAACACTCAAACAAAATGAGTCTTACCCTCCTTATGCACTACTACGGACTCAAGAGTTATTGCCTGTAATCTTCATGATTTTTCACAAGTAGCTATGAGACAGTTTTATTCTGGTAAGGATGAGCATAACTGTGGCCCATGCACTACTGACAATAACATTCCACATTTTGGAAACAAACCCTTTCAGGTGTAAAAATACCCGTTGCCTTCTACTGGACTGAATAAGATTACTCATGCACGTATCAGTCTCTATACTTCTAACTGCTTCTGCATTATTCATACACAGCTTACTATCTGTACATGGACATATTTAAAAAAATTATTGCATTTGCATACCTTTGCATTTAAGTGTCTCAGAATGTGAAAAATATAAAGACAGCTTGCACAGTATGGACTAGTAGTTTATAGTTTGAGGATATCAAAAAAGCAGGGTAATTTTTCTTGTGTTTTTAAATAACAGCTGTTTCACTGTCTGTGTGGCTTTATCTACCAACTAGATTGTACTGTCAGATATCACTGAAAGGATAGCAGCTTCACTTATCCTGTCTTTTGCTACAGCTATGGTTTACGATAAGGAAAATATTAAGGTGTGTGGCTCATTTAATCAGCAATTTTGCAAGTGTTTTACTTATGTCAACAAAGAACAAATTGTTTTTAGCGTCTGGTATCTAGAATGCGTCTGGTATCTAGAATGCAGCATAAATTATTCAAATCAAAGCAACATAAATCTTTGTACAGCAAAGGCAAAGCCTCAGAATTCATTGGTGTGTGTTACAGCTTAGGATAGGACAATGACCTCTAATCAAAACTCCTCAGTACAGTCCCTACACTTAAGATGCCAACTTGCCACTAAGGACCTGATTATCTATAAATTTATGGGAAGCTGCAATAACTGGTGTTTGCCTCCTGATAATGTTTTCTGACACACATCAGGAGATTCAGCTGATCTGTGTTAGAGATTATTGTACAGAATCTGCAGTTTATTCGGGCAATGAGTAGACAGAAGGTCCATTTGAGACCTTTAGCTATAGACAAGCACATAAGGAAAACTGTTTCCATAGAAACATGCCCCACAGCTGTAGTTAGTATAGGAAAAACAGTTTTATGATTATTTCAATGAAGTTCTATCTTTTGTTTTCAGTGGAAGATGTATACAATGGGCTGTTTCATAGTGTGATCTCACTGTAGCTAAGGTCTTACAAGAGAAATTCACCCTGAAGAGAGAGACACTACCTTTCCTTTATGTGTTCTTAGAGTTTTATTAGATTGTGTGGACAGTGTCCATAGAAGAATGATTTTTATATAAAACAGTATTGCTTTTTAGAATTTATTCTCAGTACAATAAATGCTTACTTTTACATGAACTCAAAAAAAATTGTAAATAAAATTCTCAGATAAAAACAAAAGGACCAAATAAGCATCCAACAAATCCAGGGGAGAGATGTCCAGTAATTCCAGGGAGGAATGAGTCAGGCTGAAAGAGAGCTATAGGAAAACAGAGGATGGGCATGAGTAATTTGCTAACAGGTTTGGCAATGCCTTCTTTCCATTCGGGTAATTTCTGATTTAGATGGAAAACTTCCAAACAGTCCCCTGGAAATGACAAGGTTGGTGCATCTCCAAACTAGTTAATCCAAGCCACTTTTAAGAGAGCTCTTCGTTCTGCTTCTTTGCTTGTGTGCAAAAGCACAAGACAGAATCCATCTTGTGGTGGTAAACAGACAGACCTGCACACCTAGTTGAGATTTTTCTCCTTTTCATTTCAAAAGTGTCAACAAGGCTGCAAATTTCCCCTTCCTGCCTGGCAGAAGCATGGACTTTATTAGCTGTTTCTGTGTACATATGCAAAGTGCAGAATAATGTGACACTTGGATATTTTCTTAATGAGTTTGAAATTAGCAGAATTGCCCCAAGTCACACAAGAGGCTGGGAAGTGGATGACTAGGAGCTGGATTTTGTGCGTAAGTGAACGAGCCCAGTAAACAAGAATTCAGCACTGAATGTATTGAAATCTGTTGCCATGTCAGCTGTGGCACAGGTTTGGTGTGCTTATTGTAATGAGTGGTTATTTTGTTTATTCTGTCAGTTCCAAACAGGATTGAAATCACATCCTCCTGGACGAATTTTGTTTGTGGGCTTCATATCCAAGCAAAATCAGGGCAAGTTGAACAGATCTGTCTTAATGTCTTTGAAAGGTATATTTTCCAGAAACCACATTCTGTACAGTGAAGGAAGACAGAGCCAGATGAAAGATATTTAGATGATAGGATGTAATAACTTACAGAGCAGGAGGAGAGGTTCTTAGGTTAGATATTATCCCACATACTGCATAAAGGAGCTGTGTTTCAGGGGTTCCATCTGCCCACCAGTGCTCTCCTATGATCCTAAGTGTTAAAGTTACAGGCTTAAGTTAGAGCTTAAAAGTAGATGTTGTCCATACACCTAAATGACTCAGTCCTTCTTTAGAAGTGATGTCTGACAACCCACCAGCTCAATAAAACTCATGTTTGTAAATTCCAGGCAACTGATGCAAAAGCTGCTTTTGTGGAACCCATATCATTTCTGCCATTTTAGTAAGAATGGTAAGAAGAGGCAAGAGGTGGTTTTATACTTGCTGATTGTACAAGATCCCACAATGGCACTACAGAAAAAGGAAAAAAGAAATAATTGTGTAACATTTTGTGCACTATTTTAGCAATAACATAGTAAGATCATACCAGTATAAATTGGTTTGGCTACAGAGGATTTGAAAAAGTACTTTAATAAAAAATAACTTAATAAACCACAATTCACATATATCAGACAAAAAAAAAATCTACTCCCACATGCCTCCAAAGCACTTCCAAAGAAAAAATTCTTTCCAAAACAGGAATAACTAGCTTAGTCATTTTCTTTTTAAGTTTGCAATATGAACCATCTTGGCTTCCCAACAACTGCAGCAAGGCTTCAAGAAGGTTTTCCTCATAGCATTTAATTTGTTAATAGGATTTGCATGCACCCTTCCAAAGAAGTATCAAAATGTATCATTGTTCATGATGTCCAGACAAGGGGAAGAATATTTGTGTCATACAAAATCTATCCATGTTTTCCCCACTGAGAAATAATTACATGTTCAAAACTTAGAGAGGTGGAAGAGTCAGCTCAGATTCCACCTAAGTCTGTAGGATTAATCTCCATGTCAATTCTAATGGTACAAAAGATCTGAGTGTAATTTCCTCTTCTGCCTTGTGGTATACCAGATTGCAGAAGATTGCATGCATTATTTTAAGGTTCTCCAGAGAAAATTTCTCTGGGCTTCCCTACAAGGACTTTCAACCACAGTACAGCTTTTAAGGGGAAAAGCACTGGAAGAAACAGAAACCAAGAACTTAAGGAGTATAGGAAGCAAGTTTCAGAGCAGGCAGAGGTGATAAAATAGGGAGCAAATTCATGACGATATCTGAAAATGACAGAGGAAATCTTGGACTGATTAAAGGAAAAAGCAAAATTACCACTGACTATTCCAGGAGCAAAATTGTGCTGCAAGGGAGAGCTGTCAATAAAATCAGGAGTTTGAGATACATCAGTAAACTGACTTGCCACATTTTCATATGAACTTGAGTACCACAAGCTGATACTGGTAGATGCACAGAAGAAGGCAGCTGCAGAGAAAAGGGTCAATATAAACAACTATTGCTGGTGGCAGAATCACCAAATACAAACATTTTGATAAATGTGAAAGCAGAAATCGTTTAAACTTGGAGATTCTGAGTGGAGGCAAGGCATAATCTTCAGTCCTCACTGTAAGCTGACAGGACTGCAGGAGCTGCAGGGTAAGGTTTCAAAAAGACCCACCCTGCTCAGGAGCCTCAGCCATTGGTCTGGGCATGGCTGAACCTTTTGTTCAACGCACAGGAGCCAGAAACACAGCTCCAGCCTCTCCAGCCTAAACAACTCTTCTGTCACAACAGAAATATCTTTGGCTGCTTCTTTTGGGGGAGGATCATGGGGGGTCGTTTTGCCTTCTTTGTTTTCAGGAAAAACATGAAGTGTTTTTTCCCTCCCCCCCCCCCCATGTTTTACAAAAGAAAAAGAAAAGAAGAATGAGTTCTGTAAGTTGAATCAAAAAGCAATGAGTATTTGTTAAGCTTCTGAAATCACTTGAAGCATTTGGGCAAAGCTAACACAGCTGGAGGCTTCTTAGCCACAGCAAAAGGGGACTTTACCCCCATCAGGCACATGCGACAGTTCCCCACCATGGGGAGAGATGGGAAATGGCCACCAAGTTCCATGGTTCTTTCACCAAGCCTTCCCCTTGCTTTCTATTTTGGCTGTGTTGCAGGGGTCCATTTTAACATGCTGGTTTTACTGTTTTGTTTTGGTTTTTTATTTGGACTGCTCTCCAGTGCCTGACTGCTGAAGAGAGAGAGACTTAAGAAAGGCAAATCCATTTTGCATCAATAACAAAACATCACATTTCTAAAAGAAGAAAAATAACTGCCTTTTAAAAACCAGGCTGTACTTGTTTATCTGTTGGTTCATATGGAACAGTTATCAAGCCAAAGGAGCCCTGGTGATAGTGTTCTGCCAGCACAGAGAGAACAAAGGATTATTAAAAATAATATAAACTGATGACATATGTTACCAGTATTAAAATTGATGCACATTCCTGTGTAACTTAGGGGGAGCTAGGAGCTGGATTTTATCTTTAACAAAGTCAAAAAATAAAAGCAAGCCATTTCAGTTGTATAACAGGGAGGTATTTCTCTCTGTCTTCTTGGAGAGGAGAGGTTGGGGAAAGCAAGGTTTGGTTTGGATAAAACTCAGACAATCCACTCAGATCCAGTTTGACACAGGTACTTCTGTGAATATTTTCCCCACTAAAAGGTTATGAACTAAAGCCAGGAGCAACCAGGCATCTGTCAAAAAGTAGCAAGATCAGACCTACCATTTTCAGGCACAAAACCACATTTCATAAAACATTTTAATATCAAGTATTGAAATCTTTCAATAGTGGTTGCATTTAGATGTTGCAGCCAGAAATTAGCATCTTTTTGTCCCAGTCATAAGAAAAAGATTGCGCAAAAAGCCATCCCTGCTTCAGAAAGCTCTCCCACCTAGCCTTTGATTCCTGTACCATCACAAGCAGTTTGAAACTGCTCACTGAGCTCTTTCCTCACGTTGCCCCTTAACTCACCCTCACCCTCACCTTTTTCTTGGTCTGGGAATCTTCAAATGAGCCCAGGTTTGCAGTTTTGCTTTACTCCTGACCTGATGGTTCCCACAAAGCAAAGGAACTTGTTTGTAATGCTCACACATTATGCTGGGATGGTGCCCTGTCAACACATGCAGCGTTATGGACTGGAAAATCCAAATACAGTCTGCAAAGCCATTGGAGGCTTTCCACAGAGTACTTGCAAGGGCCTCTCCTAATTGAATTTGCCAAAATTCACATGAACTCAAATTTAATCCAATCAGTTCTACATCACATGTCTTTCAACATTGACAAAATATTTTTTTCTAATTGCGAGTCTCTTATGGAACCAAATTAATCAGAAAGGGATTTAAATGAAAACCAGTCCAGATTGTTCTACACTTTAACCTTACATCTGTGCTTAATTAGGATGTTCAATTTCCCTAAACTCAAGTCATAAAATGGAAGTAATCTGTGGCCTGTTTGTCAGTCATTATAGGGCAGCAGACCTGCAAATCAGGGCAGGCTCAAAAGCACAGGATCCTGTTCAACATGGCCATTGAGGGAAACACAGGAGATGTTATTGTGCAGCAGGCTGGAAGGAAGTCAGGAGAAAAGTTTGCTGAGAAAGACATTTGTGAATTACCTGTGTGCTGAGAATGCAGCTGAAAACGTGTGATTGTTTAAGCTCCCCCATTCTGGCCACATGAGGCTCTTACGGAAGGCATGACACTGGACAGCCACAAAAAAAGGCAGCAGCCTCTTCTTCACATCTAAACTCCTCTTTTAATAGTGCCAGCACCTTTGGCTGGTATAACCTTTGAGGGTGTAATTTTGAGATGTTGCAAAGTCCTCAGTGGTTGTACCACTACCCGAGCCCTGCTCTCTGGTCCTGGTCCTGCACACCACATGGGCCTCCCAACTTTCCTGCCTTGTGCAGTCATGTGAGGGGCTGTCCCAAAAAGCTGAGCAAGTAAAACTCCCCATAGCCCTTGCCAAGGGATTTTCTAAGGACCAGGATTATTTCCCTGGCTCAGTCTTGCAGTCCACTCCCACATACTGAAACACCAGCTGAGACTGCAGCAGAAGGCTGGCATCTCCTGGAAAGGCTTTGTCACCAGTGATCTTGCTGCATAGAGCAAAGTCCTTGAACACCTTGGCTCCTTGCAGGCAGCAAAAGTAGCTGCAATTAACCCCCATCCTTAAAAGTGGGAGAAAGGCTTCTCATCTAGAGTTGTTAAAGATGCACTGTCCAGGGCTGTGGCAAATCACTGGAGGAACAATAAAACCCTACCTCACACACCAAGGTCTGTCATCATTCATTTCAAACATGCACTTCAGAGTGTTGCTGTTATGTTGTTTTTTGACATCTTGAGATCTGCATGAGAAATCCCTGTGGATGTGCTGTAAATCCATATCTACAGCAGTAAGTTTTCATTGCATCAGTGTTATTAAATATATATATGCACTTATATATATATTATTTGGCGATGCTGAATGAACAATTGGCCTTTAACTCCTCCTAGACTATTAGGTCGTACTATAGGTCAGTGAAAAAGTAATTTTCCCAAGATTTGTAATAAGGTCTGGGATTTGACCTCTGACCCCAATGTCACAAGGTATTCATTATCTCCACACAGATGATATACAGGCAAAGAAACATATATTTTTTATAGAACTGGGAGAATTATATTTGATGGATATATTTTATTAGATGGATTTTATTACCTGGATAAACTCAATTAGCAGACCTCATTAATTTTGAAAATGTAACTTATTTACATTGAGTTATTCTTCTTGTGGCCATTAGCATTCAAAACGTATAAACTGCAGCTCAGAGCACAGCTGAGTTTTTTTGGTTCAGTGGCCAAATGAAAAAAAAACATGAGGGAAGAAAAAATCTCCTAACAAGAAGAGAAAGATTATTTGTGTAAATGCAGAATGCTTAATTTAACATAGTATTAAACCTTTTTTTCCTTACGTTAGTATTTTCTCTTTCATTAAAAAAAAAATATTAACTAACATTCAAAATATCATCTTCTAATGAGAACCTGAAATGTTTTGCTTCCAAAGCAAGAGAAACTAGCACTTTTGGGGTTTGGAGGTTGTTTGCTTTATCTTTATTTAGTAAATAGTTTCAATCTCCTGCCTGTGGACTCGGGAAACAATTTCACCAGTCCATGAAAAACTTCCGCCCACACTGAATATCCCTATTTGCAGGAAAATAGTAATGACATGCAGTAAGCAGAATGTAAAAGGCTAAAGACATAATTGAAAGACATCTGCATAAAATATATCCATACCAAAACAGACAGGCTGCAGGAGTTTTTGAGAGGTAAAGCCTGAGTCTGTGGACCCCTTGGCCATACAGTATTGACCCTCAGCTGATTCCCAGGTACAATTTTGTCACAGCCACAAAAATCCACCCTCTGTATGGCAGATGCCTCTGCCTCTCTCCTTACCATGAAAGTGGGGGGGAAAGACCATCAGCAAATTATGAGGTTCATTTTCTAATCTTAGGCTTCTTAATTGGGTGTCTGGATTGAGCTATGATTGGAGAGAGATAAAACTCCACCTGAGACCAAGCCACCACACATGGCAGTGCAAGAGTTGGAGGGGCTGGAGAAGGTGACCCCCATGTTGGGATCCCTGCTGCTGCCCCCAATGCAGGGGGAGTCCAGGCAATGTGCCCAGGCCAGGTGTTGTCTTACATGCCTGTGGTTAGAGTCAGCTGAGGTGAATCCCACCCACCTGCACCCTGGACAATCAGCATTGATGGCGTTGGCACAGAGGTCAATATCCAGGATGAAGCTCCCCCACGCTCACCTCTGCCAGTTCCTGTAGCCCAGAGCTGCTGTGAGCAGCAAGGCGGGAGACCCTCAGCACAGGGAAAACTCCCAGGTGTGTACAAGGTCTGATTGTGGCTATATTAGGAAAAAAGGGACACAGGACAATGGTATTCCTGCTCTATTCTGCTGCAGAGCACCTCCTCTGAGAGCTTCTCTAGACTGCTGTAGTTAAGAACAGGCATTAGTGGCCACTGGCTTGGCTGAGGACTGGCAGTGGGATGACAACACAGCAGGAATAACCAACCTTCTGATGCTGAGGATCCAGCCCCTAGAGCAAGGTCCACTACTCTATTGTCAGCATCATAAAGCAGCTTTTATTTTGAGACTGAACTACTTGTGTGTCCATCCCCTGAATTTCTGCTAAAAGACTAAACCTGCTTGGGGATAAAAATCCATTACAAGCGAGAAGCAATTTACAGTAGAGAATTGACCTATAAAACCATTGCATTTCCATTGCACTAATCCAAAACATATTTCAGGTCTGCAGTCTGAAAAAAGTCTTGTTAAAATGACCGGGCTGTTAAAATTATGGTTTTAGTGCAGCAAGCCTGTATATTTTAACTGAATTTTCCTGTTTTGGGCTGTAGTCCTAGGAAATTTTCTAATACAGTGACCTCACTCCTCAAAAACAGTGGGAGGTTTAAAAGCAAGGAACACCCCTGGGACTTCAGAGTAAGTAGCTTACAAGTCTCCCTGCCTTCCAGATTTCCTCCCCTCCTGCTCATTTCTGCATCATCTCTCATACTGTCCTTTACACCTGGAACATTTTGGCCTCTTTTTATCTGCCAAATATTTTCCCTTCTCCATTTTAAATTCCTCCCTAACTCACTAACTCACTTCCTTCTGACTTCTTGGATCTGGGGCCCCATTTTCCCACACTGAAGCTCACTCACTCAGAGGGAGAAAGACAGACAGCCAGTGCATGTGGTCTGCAGTCGCCTCTGAAAGTTCAGGATATGTGCACACATGCACAGGGACTTGGAAAGATGACTCCCAGCAATCAGGACAGGAGGGTTTCATGTTCTCCAAAAAAAAAAAGAGTTTAATAATCTGGGATGAGTCCGGACCACTTGAACTAGGATCCTCCAGTACTCGTGTAGAAGTCAGAGAAGGGAAGAGCAGCATCCAACTTTTTAGGAGAGTCGGCTTCAGTTCCTGAGAGTTCCAGGTCCTGTTCCAGAGTCCACTGAGCTCTGTGAGATTAATTCAGTGGGTTTTTGGGTACTATAGCATCTCAGCACAGAATCACAGAATCACCCAGAAAGAATGAATTCCTGTCATGCAAAAGAGTTCTTCCCTGATAAACTGAAAACATCTCCATGAGCTGGAGCTCAGTGACCCCTGTGTATTTGTGCCTTTTTTATTCAACCAGTATAGAAATGCAACTTCAATTTAAGTCTGCTCCTCTTATTAAGTATGTTGACAGAATGAGAACTGGAGTAAAAATAAAGCTAGCAAATCTTTAAATGTTTCCTCTTCCTATCCTCTTGCTTCCAGAGGTTGCATTCATCAGAAGTTCAGACATTATAAAAGGTGGTAAACATGAAACATTTTATAATAAAACAAATCATGAGTGTGACAGAATACTTCATAGCAATCTATTTTATTAGCATACAAATTATAGCACAAGAATAAGACTCAGCAAAGAGGCAAAGTCACCTGTGTCAGCCTTGTCTGTGTCCACTGTCACTAATTCACCCTTCTACCACTTAAGTGGTAGTGGTTAATTCACACTAACCGCTCTGCAATGGGCAAACATTTTCCTTGTTCAACATTTTGCTCCCATTGTGTCTGGAGAGATCTTCCCTATTTTTCCCAATGTCACTTGGAAGCATTATCTCTGGGCAAGGCTGGGTTTTCCTGGCACCATCTCTACCTAGTTCTACATTCCTCTGCTCTACTGCATCCCTGCTTCCACCCTCTGTATGGTGCCTTTTTGCATTGGAGATCCACCACAAGCACCCTGCTTGCTCAAAGGAGCCTTCTGATGTCTTAGTAAGTACCAGAATAAAATGTTCATTTGCTTGGAGAATGCTTGAGAGCATGTGTCCTTGAAAGCATGTCAGCTTTTCTGAACTCCTCTGCCTTTCAGAGTTGTGTCCACTGGGATCTCAGTTACTAGCTTTCTAAAGAAGCTGAAATCTGCTCTCCTAAAGTCCAGCATCCACTCTCTGTTACTCTCCTTCCTCACCCCACCAGTTTCAGGTTCACACATCCCCAATCCCTCCTCCCTTGTTGTTGAATAGCAGAGGTAGTTATCCCCAGCTGGCCCTCCTTGTGCTTATTTCAAGAAGTTATCCCTGATGCCCTCCAGAAACCTCCTGTACTGGTGGTGTTCCACAATTCCCTTCCAGTAGATGACAGAAAGGTTAAACTCCTCTGTGAGAAGCAGGGTTCTTCAGCTCTCTCCCCCAAACCACAGGCTCTTCACTATCCATCATGCATCCCACTGAAGAGGTCCTTGTACCCAGGCTAATCCTTCACAGTGACAGCAAGCCCCTTACATCCTCATCTTCCTGCCAGTCTCTCCTGGAGAGCCAACACCAGCCCATGGCAGCCACCCCTCGTGTGCAGGCTGACCCACCACTTCTTAGTTATTCCAACAACATTGCAGTTAAGTGGGGGGAAAAAAAAAGTCTTCTAGTTTTCAATTTTGTTGCATGGCCTTTGTTTCATTTTTAGGTCTGTACCTGCAGACAGGGGCTCAGGAAACAGAAGTTCCTGTGTGCTTGAGCTATGACAGGAGGTCCCAGCCCCAACCCCAGCTCTTGTGGCCAAAAAGTGCTTTGAAGAAAGCACAGACCAGCAGGCACTGGGAGCAGCAGGACATGGACAGTGGCACTCTGCAGGGATCTGTACCTGTTCCCCTTGCAGCTTCCCCACAGTTCCTTCATGGCTTTGCTCCTCTCAAGGGGGATAAGGTTGGCACCAAGATGCGTAAAGCTGGAGAAGTCCAAGAATGTTCAGAGGCAGTTGGAGAGCTCATTTGCTGTATGATGAGAATCTGGGACTGAATAATTCCAAGCTGACCAATCTGCTGGAGTCAGGAGAAGCACAGGCTGTACTATCAAACCACTGTTTCCTCCACACTCCAAAGCATGCAGTATGCCTTTCTATCAAAGAGCTCTGAACGTCTCATCCTCTCAAATGGCTAACAAATGTGTTTGATTATGTAGCAAAGCAGATTTTCAGATGTTGACAAAGTCTTGTTAATCAGAAGAGCAGAGCTCTATCTGTAGAGATACACCATGTACAAAGAGAAATTTCAGCACCTCATTAGAAAAATAAATTATTGTCTTCTCTGAGATTGTGGCATGGGCAAAACATATCCTCATATGGTATAAACACTTGGTGAGATGAGCATCATAGCTTTACCATGATTTCACCCCACGAGAGTAAAATGGCCATTCCAAACTGACACAAATCAAAATTTTATGCTACCCTAGGGCATGTTCTGCCTCCCCTTCTTCTTGTGATGATCTCCATCAACCATCAGATCATATAATTTAACATAACACAAAATACAGACCTCTTGACACAGATCACCTCCTGTACCCGAGGAGGGACAGTTCTAATTTATACCAGATTGCTTCAGACTACAAGAAACACCATGTCAGCAGAGAGCTAGCCAAGCACAGGTGTGCCTCACACTGTCCAAAAATGCCTTTTCCTATTCTCCTTTTTTCCACCCAAATGGCAGAAGATGTGGGAGGCAGCTGGCAGCACCTCTCTGCACCAGCTGAGAATGATGCCAAGCCCCAGTTAATGCACTCAAGGGTCACATCCAAGATGTTCTGTACAGAAGTGAAAGGAAAAATAATCTGGTATTTTACTTTAAGAAAGAGTCACACATTATTTTACTTTAAGTGAGAGTCACACATCAGTAAGGAAAAAAAAAAAAGAAAACTTCAGAATTAATGCATGAGAATGTTTAATATATTGCCAGAATGTCAACGAAAATTAAGCAAATTCCAAGGAATCTAGAGAAAATGATCCCTTTGAGTCAAACATTAATGAAAGTCTGCAGTGATATAGGAATGATCTCATGCTCATGGTTATTTCCCATTCGCAATTTTTTTCTTGGTACAGTTTTGTGGGGATTTTTTTAAACTCCCAGATGTTGTAAAGTTAATTACACAATCGCTTGTGTATTACAAAAAAAAGCATAAATAATACTGGATACATGAGTCATTACAGTGCAGCACAGAATGAAGGAAAATGATTGTCAGAAAAAGGCAATTTCTACATAGTTTCAGTGCTGAAATTCTTCAGTATTCTTCAGGTAGATCCTGCTTTTTTGCAAGGAAGAAATTTTCAGCTCGGTTTGAGTATTGCTGTGAGCCTCCTCTGTGCACAATCTGGAAGAGCAGCAGAACCCCACCTGGAAAGCAATGCTTGCCAGTGAAGGGCAGTATAAATGCAGACACATCTAGAGGATAGTCTTTTGCAGATCAGTACATCAAAACACCTCTGCTCACTGTGCAAGGCAAGGTGTTAGAAGCTGTGTCTTTTAAGAGCCAATTGTTTTGGGAAGCACATTCACTTGAGTACTACTGGCATTCATGAAATGCATAACTGTGCCACCAGTCTGCTGCTGAGGATGTATCAAGTGACTCAGCACTTCAAATTTCCAGGATTTGAGTATATAAAAATGTGTGCACAAGTTCACAGTAATATTTGGAAAGTGTAAGTGTTCCTCCCCTTTTTAAAAAAGTGATGCATTAAAAGTTACTTTAAAAATACATACAGCTGACTTCAAAAGAAGTTGGTTCCTCAGCCTGCTTCCCTCTTCAAACATATCCATGTTCCCTTCCTCAATGGAAAGAGGATACCTGTGAATAAAGACCAAAGAGATCAGGAACCAACTTATTCACTTTAAATTAAACACTCTTCTTGCTGAAAGACAGCCAACCATCCGGGTTGGGGCTGTGCTGTACATTGGGTTTTGGGCCATAGCTTATGACTGAGTCTCTTCCATAAGGATCCCAACCAGGCCAGTCACTAAATACCTGTCACAGTAGACAGGGAATGATTCTCAAGCTGGAATGTGGTGTCACCTGCCATTGATGGAGAGGTGTTTGTGTGTAAATAGCAGAAGAGAGGACAGATTCCACATAAGTCAAATTCCAAATGTAGATAATAGGGATCCGATGGTAGCATCTGGCTATAGCATGAAAATTAGGGGATAGTTTGTCTAATAAGTACTGGTGAAAGCAAAGAGATTTCTAGGAAATAATAATTCATAGATTCAGAGAACTGGAGGCAGAGTTGTCATTTCATTTCTTAACAACCATTTTCTCAGCCTTCTCCTGTCTTTCTTCTAAAGGCTAATGGGTCATATTTTGGCACAGAGGATGACAGTTCACTACCTCTGACTATTTGTAGTTAACTCTTTGACTCTGCCTTAGGGTCTTGGGGGATTACTTTGTAAAACAGTTTTTTAAAAATATTTCCTACTACATTTGTCAGGTGATGAGACATTTTATTAACTTTCTTGCTATGAATTTTTATCAGGCCAATGAGGAATATTCATTCCTAAGGGGTTTAAACTAATAAAATTGTAAAATGAAAAGCTGTAACAAGTGCTTCATCTCTTGATCACTATGGTTTTAAAACTGAATCTCATCTTGTAACTAATCACAATTATTTCTGCTTTTGAAAATACTCTAGGTTTTCTTTGTTGCACTGTGTATTTTAAAGTCCTGATATCTGAAATCCTGTGAATATGTAGGAAACAAAGTTTCATCTCAAAACCAAAATGAAATTCTCGGAGTGTTTTGTAAAGAAACATATAGACCCATGACTGATGTAGATTCCTAAACTGACCAGTCTTAGAGCCAAGAGGAATTGTTGTGATTGTCTCACTACTTTTCATAGAATTGAGCCTCCAGAACTTTCCTATATTAATTTGTGATTCAAGATTAAAAGCTGTACTTGCAGCAGAGTAGCTCTTTAAAAGAAATGTTTCATTTTGATTTTAAAATCTCCATTAATGAAGAATCCAGTACAATTCCTTATAAATCATTCCAAATGATTAATTATCCCTGCTGTTAAGGATATGCACCTTCTTTTTTTTGGCCTGAATTTGCCTCACATCAGTTTCCAGCCGCTGGTCTTATTAGTCACTGTACCTTTGTCTGCCAGACTGAAAAGCCCTGTATTACCTACATCTTCTCCTTGTGGAGGTACTTACAGGCTATGATCAAGCCACTGCTAACCTTCTCTCCTGGGAAGCTGCTTTCTCTATTAGCTATCCTTTAATTATTCTCAGAGCTCTTCTCTGAACTCACACCATTTCTTTTTACAACCTTCTTGAATTTTGAGCACTGGATCTGGACATAGGACCCCACCAAGCACAACCCCAGTAACAAGAACAGCATTAGCTGTTCCATTAGGAACAGATTTAGCCCTTCTGGCCTTAGTGCCATGCTGGGAGGTCATGCTCAGGTATACAAACACCACTTCCAAAATTTTCTACTTCAAGCAGAGCTCTCCTGGAAGTGCAAACTGCATGTTCTGTTCCCAGATTGGTCATCCACATTCTGTCATCCCAAAACACTTCTGCTTTGAGCAGGTTCAGGATTTTCTTTCTCTATCAGTGGCTCTTTCTCCACATCATTGTCTCAGCTGTTAGGAACTCCATCTTTGATTCTCAAATTGTTGGTTAAAATGGGAAGCAGCAAGAAAGAGAAAAAAAACCCAAAACAACAGGGAATTCTTGATGGAAACTCCCTGTTTACAATCAGATTTGGATACACCAATGAATTACTTTCAGTCTATTTATTGTATGACATTGAATTTATAACATTCTGATTTGTTATTCAAGATATATAGTCCTATATGCAATAATGCTGGAATTTTATTACACTGCAAATGCTATTGCTTGTATAAACCAAACTTGTAATCACATTAAAATTTATCCTGAGCTAGTCTGACAAGATTCTTCTATAAATAATTATTAATGACATTTTCTTCCTTTAAATGATTAATAATCTGGTCCCATATATGGTCTTCCATTACTTTGTCAAGGAATGCTATCCAGCAGTTTTGATTACTTGAGGTACCTCTTCTGCTTTTTCTAAATATGAGTGCATCTGCTTTTTTCTGAAATCTTTCTATTTCCCAGAATTTGCTGAAACTCAGAATTAATGATCCATCACGCTTCTTAGCTCACAGCCTGAAACTCTTGGACATGATAATATGAAAAGTACTATTTTGGTAACTGTAATTTAACACCATGTACAGACACTGTGAGAGAGGGACTTATTTTATTATTATTGCATGACTTAAGTACACTACCTGTTTTCTTCTCTCTTCCTCCAGTCAGGATATAGAAAGGTTTATTGAATATTTCAGTTTCTTAATGACAGTTCTGCCATATTTAAGTCATTAGTGAAAGAACAGTTTTATTGAGATTCCTTTTGCTCTTCAGATACTCAAAAACTCCTTCCACTGCCTTACATTCTGCTGGCTATAGCTTTCCCTTTGAATCCTTTTTCTTTCCTCATCAATTTTCCTAATCTCATAATTATCCTTACTGCTATTCACTTTTCTTTTTTCCATATACTGTTTTTAATTGCTATGAATGCTTTCTTTTCCCTTATGTACTTGGCTGCTTTTAAACCTCCTTTTCTGACTTTATGCCTTTAGCACTAGGGTAATTTATAAAAAAATTATAAAATAATTCAGTCTTTCATATTTTACCTTTTCAGATCTTCTAAGCTGACTCATATCTGTGTATGACACAGTCTGTGTATGACTACACTTTTTTTTCTGGAATGGGACACTCAGAAACTCTAAGTAAACTTATTGCTAATATGAACTTTATGTTGTTTGCATAAATAGACATAGTAAATCCAAGCCTGAACAGCTGCTGACTTCTCAGCTCAGCTTATGCCTGTTAAGATGAGGCCAGATCCCATTGGCCTCAACAAATGATTGACAACAAATTGTCCTGTGTTGGTTTTCACCCTTTCTGAACTGGAATATTGTCACCTATAATTTTGCAGAATTTCAAGGGTATTTTAGTACTTGGCAGCAGGAGATTTCCAACATGTGTTGTTCAGACTGAAATCCTCCACAACAGCATGGCTTTTCTTTCCTACACCTGATAGAAGGGTGTTTAGGCAGTCAGTCATCCTGCTCTCTAGTGTGATTTGGCAGTCAGCAATAGGCACCAGCAGCTCCCCGTCTTCTGCTTTATGTTTTGGAACAACAGCCCATAAGCATTTAAGAGTACTTGGCAGTGATTCAGAGGCAGCTGTTGCTATTTTCAATGTAGACTGCCTTTCTCTGTTCTTTTATGCAAATTCCATCAGTCCTTGAATAAAAGTTTCATACCACTGATTTTAACATTCCAGTCATGTCAACTTTCCTTCCGGTGGCTTATAATACCAAGTGGAGTGTGTGTGCACTAATCAGTGAGCAAGTCCCTTTCCTTTTGCTTATTACTGGGATCCTTGCAATCCTGAAAGCAATTAGAGACTTTTCTTCAGGTCTCTGGCACCTTGATTAATTTTGTTCTGGGTATCTTGATTTTTCTGCTTTCTCTTTCCTCTACTAGCTTGTCCTTTTGTTGATGTTTAGTTCAATACCTTTCAGACCAACCTAAGCAGCCCATATCTCAAAAAAACTAGTTTCCATCCACTATGATTACTTCTGAGACTAGTTAACCAGCCTTTCCTCTCCACAAGAGAGACTAAAATTCCCTTAAACAAAAGCAGTCTGCCCAGTGCCGTTTACCTCACCAGCAGCTCACTTCTGGACAGCATTTGCGTTCATCTTCATTCTGTCTGTGATCTCTGGAGTCATGCAGTCCTGGGTCACAAATGCTAGGCATGGCAGAAGCAAGTGGACAGAGGGGATCAGAGCCTTCCCTGGCACTACATTCTACTCTGCAGACAGCAAGTCCACCCAAACCCATTCTAGAATGGTTTTTTTTAAAGGAGCATGAAACTTTGCTCCTTCTGATTTCATAAAAAGTATAAGACTTCATGCTTTGGTCATCAAGATCTTCTGCCATTTTGGGTTTCCTCTTACATCACTCATTGGACTGGATCAGGGGGCAAGCAGGGCTCAGCTGATACAGATGGGCATCAGACTCCTCAGAGTCCTCAGAGAGCAGCCAAAGGACCACAGGTTCATTCCTTGCCAAACATGCTCCCCATCTGGCTGTTTGCCAGCAGGATCTCTGGTTCCTCAGTGGGGGTCTCTGGGAACATCTCATGCTGAAGGGCTGGGTTGCCCTCTGGGATTTAGGCTGTTCAAGTCCTCCCTAAACATATGGTTTAATTTCAGACAAACATAGTTAGGAAACAGGCTCAATTCCCTTACTTTCCTCAAAGACTGTAGAAGAGATCGATTCAGCAGAAAGATGGAGTTTCATGGGTATCCAGGCAGCTTTATGGCTCAGCTTCTGCAGGATTAAAGGTTGAAATCATGCTGCTTTTGCAGTCTGACAGGTCACATTGGAGCAATGGCCATTCCTTGGCAAGTAGGTGTGGAGCACAGCAGGTCCATGTGAGACCTTCCTTAGAGTGTAGGAAGATTTCTTCCCTCTTTGTTCACCTACACAACACTCAGCCTGTACCACAAGATAATTATTTCACTTTTATGCTTTTCCTTTCTGCTATATATACATTCAACATCATGCCACACAACCTTCTGTGTGCTGCACTGAGAATCATTGGGCTTTGCTGCTCATCACTGACTTTCCTGCCAAGTACAGTTAAATCCCAAATTCTTTTTGCCTTCTCTGTTTTGTTATTTTATTTTTTTCAGACATTGATTATATCAGTAGAGTGAAGGAAAGTATTACAGGGAGAGACAGTGTGGTAAGCAAGGCATTGGAAGGGAAGTCAGCATATATTTGTGCTGTCAGTTTTAATGCATCATTTGTTGACTCTGTATATTTTATGTGGTTCAGAAATAGTTTTTGCATATCTTGTCCATCCTCTTTTTTATCCTGAATTGAGATGTTAGAGTTTCATGTTCTTTATTGAGTTTGGACTCCTTTCTTTGATTCCTGGGATGGATACTAGTTTCCCAGGTCTGACATTTGCAGGGGGTCTGTGGAATGGCTAATTCTTCCTTCCAACAGGACCTTTTCTATAGTATTTGATAAGGTGATGCCATGGTTTCACCCAAGCTATCAATCAAACATCATGCAGCCTTTTGCTCCAAATGTCCCCCTTCTTCCCATTCTTTTGCCCCTAATCAGCCTCTGAAGGGGTCCTCAAAAATTGCCAATGCTGACTACATTGCAAGTTGTCATGGGTATTGGAAAAAGTTTAAAATCTGGGAGTTCCCAGGTACACTCATGGCCCCATATTAGCCACTGCAAAGAAAACCAGCCCCAGCCAAAACCAGTGCAGATGATCATAATAATTTTCTTCACCTTTAAAATTATGTTTAGTAATATTTTTCCAGAAACTGCACAGCACAGCCAGCTCTTGAGCAGAGAATAGGTGATTTTGCAGTCTAAAGGCTGACAAACCCTACTTGTCACACACACAGACAGATCCCTTTAATCATTAAAAACTGCTGCACTGTCTCTTTTTAAATAGGGAATAAGGACTGGGACAAGGTTAGGTTTCAGGAAGTGAACCATGGAAGCAAAGTGAATTTTCCCCAAGCAATGTTAAACCCTCAGCAAAAAGATATTGGGGGGTGGGGAGAAGGAAGAGGAAGCACAACAGCTTTTCCTCTTTCAGTTCTTTGGAGAGTAACCAAAACTCCTACTGGGGGAAAAAATATCACAGTGTATCCTGTTGACCCCTGCTAGCAATGTCAAATATTGTCTGCATGACCCTCAGTCTGTGCCAGCAGACAGAGCCAACACTGAGATGCTGGCACTGTGTCCTACAGAGCCAGCATGGACCAGCTGATGGCCAGCAGGGCTTAGAGTCCCTCACAAAGAGATAAACAGCAATGCTGTGTCCTATGTGCACTTTCAAGGTGGTCTAGTCAGGATTTTAGCATAATCATTTTACAGGAGAAACCGAAGTAAGAAGATAGAGCTTTCTGCACTTTATGCAATGGAGCCAAAAATATCCCTTTAATTTTCCAAGTTCCCTAAAGGATGGTTAAATTATACTCCTTAATATTTGTACTATTTAAATCCCAAAACACAGTTATCTCTGCACAGGGGCAATGGGAAAGAGCTGCACAGGCCAGCTGAGAAGCATCAGATCAGATTACCTGCTACTGTCTGTTTTGCCAACAGTCATGATGCTTTGACATGAGCACCAAGAGCAGTCCAGGCATTCTAGCTCCTGGAAAACAAGGCAAGCATTTTGAAAACAAATGGTGGGGCAAATTAGGTTGAACTGATACCTATAGGGGTATAGTTGATTTTTTTTTTACATCAATTACCCCAAGACAGAAGTTCAGTAAGCTGCTTCTACTGTACTTACAGTGCCCAAGTGGAGAGCTGTTGACTGGGGTAACACAGCATAACAGACATCATATAAAAACTGGTTTCTAAGTCATCATAGACAGAGGAAATATATTTTTCCATTTCAGGAAAGGGCTAGTAGGAGAGGAGCAATGATTTTCCTTTGCATTTCAGACCAACTACTTGGCTCATGCAAGTGCTGCTATACAGAATCTGTTGGTTAAATCCTGCACAGACACATGTAAGCAAAGCTTCCTGAAGGATAGATATCTTGGTGACAGAGAGGAATTTCAAAAATTTATTTTGGTTTTTCTTGATTTCTGACAGGAAGACTTTGAGAAGATTCCATGAAATACTCATTGACTGAAACAGGAAGGAGCAGGGAAGCATGTAGCATTTATGCCTGAAAAGGCAAAGCAGGAGAATTGTGGCTGTGGACACGGTGGAGTACCTTTTGTCATTCTTTGGAATACATGAGCAGCTGCTACATGTATGCACACCCAGGTAATCCAAGAAGAGAAGCAAACCGCAGGAACTGAATGAACACAGTAGAAACCCATCTCCAGCAGAAGCTGGAGTAAAAGAGCTGGAGACAAGACAACCAGTCTCTAATTCCTCCTCTCCTTCTAATGCACTGTCTGGTCATGTAGAGGTTAATAGCAGAACTCCATAGACACCTCAATGCTCACTTTCACCAGTACTCTGGAGTATGGCAAAGCCTCACAAATCTGTGGTTCGGTTTCTGCTGTACTTAATAGGACCACAAAGAAGTTCAGTGTGAGTGTTGCGCATGTTGCTCACATTAGACATTTAAAATTAGTTAATTTGGAAATTTTCTTGATTCTCACAATCCTTTGAAGCAACTAAACAAGATGTGCATTATCAACAGAACAAGAAACAATGTGGGAGGAAAGAGAACATATTATCTATGTAAATGAGAAAAAACTACAGCACTGAAATGACCATTCATTATAGTTCACTGTTTGCAGACACATTTACAAAATAAATTCTCATTAAAAGAAAAAAAAAAGCAAGGAGAAGTGGAATAATTGCCATTATGTGTCTGAGAGAGTGTTTTTCCATTAGCTGCAATTAATACAGTAATGGTAAATGAAAATAATTTCCCATTTTGTACTTGTTGTGAGAAAACATTAAAGAGGAAAAAAAAAAGATAAGTGAAATGAAAACAAAACAAAGCATAATAATTAATATATTGATGATTAGGCATCATCTCTGGCCTGATCGATCATCATGAGGTTTTGGTTTTATTTAATTAGCGTATGGTAATTTCATACAGAATCCCAATGCACCGATGAAAACCGGCATGTGAAGACATTGACCTTCTGCTCACATATGCAACATCTTCTTACAGTGCTAACAGCCCATATGCATCAGTGCTAAAAGGCTTCTGTCTCACAGGAGAGCCCCTGTATCAGGGGGATATCATTACTGCCTACAGCGAGATCAGAGTTTGGCTCTTCCTGGTGCATGGGAGTCTGGGGAGCAAAAGGGAAATTGGGTTTGCCAGGATAATAATTGGGTGCTATGAGATTATGGAGTGCCACCATAAACTGAAAATGAACAGACAAGTTTCTTTCTGTTTGTTTTATTAAATGCTATTATTGTTATTTATTATGTTCTTGGTCATCAGTTTTCTCAGAGCTGCTAACAAAGTGTCACATAAATCCAGCCTGTCCCTTTCTGACCCTTATAACATCATGCAATTTTCCTCATTCACCCTTAATTTGAGATATAAACTAATGTGAAAACATGCTTTTTATTAAATGGCAAGTTTTCTACTAAATACATTTCTTTTGCAGTAGGAAGCAACTGCCTAAGAAATAAATATCTCAGCCAGACCTCCTGCATCCTTCTCTCAATATATAAGCCAAAAAAAAAAAAAAGTATGTGTTCCATTTGCCAATTGCAAAATAATAATAATGTTTGATGGGCAAAAACTCAGCTGTCAGGAGAGAAGACAGACAATTCTGCTTCTTGAATGCTATTGACTTCATGGGGCCAATAAAACAACTTGCAAATAAAAGAAAGAGGAACCGATTCATGTCCTAAGATTGTGTGACGTAGCTTTTTTCTGTTTGTATAATGTTGTGATTAAATATGGTGGAGCCCTAGGGAATGAATTTTTTATTTGAAGGTTAAGCCAATATTAGCAAAAAATAAAATAAAATTAATCAAATGGCCCAGAGCATCACAGCCACAGTTGATTCCAAGAATGTTTGGTTACAAAATGAGCAACTGACTAATTGTGTAAATGCTGTTAATTAGCTGTGCAGAGCCCCTAACTGGGCTATTCCCTGTAACTAATAAGAAATCAATTAGCTAATGAAGTGGCCATTAAATGCTATGCTAATCTTAGCTGGGATATTTTTAATGTTTCTTCTTCTTCTTCTTTTTTTTCCTTCTTTATGATCCTTCCTAATTGCCATTGCCATACGGAGCTCACAGCTTTCAGCATGTCTAATGAAACATCATTATATCATAACTGGCATTCTTGGAAGAGTTAGTGGCAAACCTGCTTCCCAATTATTTTTAATTGCCAGACATACTCATAACTGGGCCTTCTACCAAGTAGTTCAGATCCCTGCACTGTCACGTAATATACCCAAAGATTGTGTTTTCTTTTCTTTGCATATGCAGTGTGATGATGGTGTTGGCCACAATGAGGGATGTGCATAACACCCTAAACAAGGAACCTGGGTGGATGACTTTTCTGTTCCTTGGATTAGAGCCTGCGTAGCCTCAGCATTACCTTCCCACTGAACAGCTAAAACTAGGCAAATCTAGATGAGGTTTTACCTTTATTTGAAAATTTCTGGTGCCCAGTAAACATTATTCTCCACCAAAGATTCCAAGGTTCAGGATGCCTGTGCCAAAACACTGCAATTTAGCAATTATTATTAGGATTAGCAATTAGGAATGCCTTCAGTGATTCCCACAGACTTTGTCACTTTCTAAGAATTTGTAATCACCATTTATTTATGTCTATAAATTCCAACTTTGAGAAGGCATAAAATGTATCTTTAGGGGTCATGGCTGCAAAATCGGTGTCTCCTGTTTAACAGAGCCTGCTATAAAAGGATGCAGGCAACAATAATTTCAAGCTTTTGAAACACTCCTGCAGAGTTTTTATTTACCAACCCAGCATCTATCTGGTAACGCCATCATATTTAAACCCTGAATCTCAATGAAATTCCCTAAATCTACTTGTGCTGAAGTAGGTTATGTGTCAGGATTAGACTGGCTTCTCCCCACCCCCCACAATACAATAGTCCTCAGGACATCTGTGCACAAAATACATGCTTTTTAAAAGAATGTTTTCAAAAGAGAATCTTGCCCCTCTCTCTCTCCCTCTCTCTCTCTCTCTCTACCCCTCTCTCTCTCTTTCTCTCTCTCTCCTCCCTCCTTTTTTGGATAACATGCAAATTGAATTGGTTAATTCTGCACCCAAGTTGCAGGAAATCTGCCACCAGCAGCTGCCACTGTTTCAGATGTCAGGAGGATGCAGATACACTGTGACATTTTGTTCATTAAATAAACAAACCAGGTTCAGGCTAACAACATTAGGTAGAAAGCCCCATCAATTCTTGTACATTTAGTTCACATAATAGGAAGTGACAATTGTTCCTTAGCTTCATAAGCACTATATTGAAGAACAAAAGGAAAAAGCATACATAATGTGGCAACAGCAACAACAGTTGCCATAAAAACCTGCAAGGTTGATTTAGATTAATGAGGCACATAACTTTTTGCCCAAGGCTACTTAAAACAAATATGGCTGCAAACATGGCTACTAGGGAAGAGGAAAAAAGTCACTATTTTTTTCCCTCTTATCTACCATTTTGGTCTTATTTATTTGATTTGACTATCAAATAAGAAAAATATTCCAGCAATAGCCCCTCTGTAGCAGAACAAAAAAATTTGAACAATATAGTAGTATAAAAATAAAATGAAAACAGAAAAAAAATCCCACTTTTGTATATTTCAGTGGCATATTTTATTTAAAATGTTAACTAGTACATTGACCTTAGATTAAAATCATAGATATATTAAAACTCACTTTAAAAGCCATATGTCTTCCATTTTTACAAATCAGTCTACCTAAAATACCAACATTTCTGGCTTTTTCTTTAATAAAATGTATTCTGGATTCTGCATCTAGGAATGCAATCAATATTAAATCGTCAAGATAATAAACAGGTACAATTTGTCAGCTCTACATCATATAATATAAAAATCACCAAAACTGGAAATTCAGTCATACCAAACAGAACAAAACAAAAAAAGTATGCTACCAAAGAGGAAGAGTGGCCTATCTGAAAATGAGACTTGGATATTATAGATAAGGCTGTCAGTCAGACTTAGACTGAAAGGTACAGACAATAGAAAAAAATCCTCACACATTAATATGTATAGCACCGTGATGTGGCTTTTAATATTCCAAAGGGACTTCAGCAACTCCATGGGAAAAAAAGCGCCAAACCTGGGGCTGGTTGATGTAAATCCTTGCCAAGGGCAGCAGTCCCACTGGAGGATGGGGAACGGTCGCCCTTTCCTCTCACATCCACTTGTCCCCAAGGCATCTGCACTGGGGCACTCAGCTGAGGCAAGGGGTGGCTGCTGCCAATAAACAGCAAGACTAACAACCCACTAACACTATCTCTGTGAATTTTTTTTTCTGGGGTGCCTCTCCTTCCTGGTCCCTGTCCTGCACATTGCCAAAACCCCAGAATCAGTTTGGAGGATTTCCAAAGGCCTGCCTATGCCCAGAAAGCCAGTGGAGAGATGGGGATGCCATTCTTAGTGTTCCCATCCCATGCTATGTGTGGGGTACCATCTCCCCACAACCACATTTGATGCTGGAACCACATTTAGCTGGTGACTTCAGAAATTCACTCTCACCCAGACACCTCCCTAGTGCCTCCATCTGTGCAGAGGTTGAAAACAGGAAGTTGTTCCAGAAGGAGGTTGGCATCAATTTAAATCCAAGGATTTTGGAGCCTTTTGATTACTTGCAAACTGCATAGTGTCAGTGATCCCAGGCTCCTTTACCTGCTGTTAGGGCATTTCCTCCCCACATGGGACATGTCGAGCAGGAGGCCCACCCTTTCTGAAGGAGAGTGGTGAAAGATGAGCCAAGAAGTTTTGAAGCAGATGTGCAGTGCCCTGTAGGCTTGGAGGGCTCTTGGGTGCCAGTAGAGCCCAAACTGAATGTTGCTGAGAGCAGGCAGTGCATTTCCAGTGTCAGCTTTCTTACCATCTCAGGGTGTCCATCAGAAACCAAGCTCGGTCCCTCCTAAGGCTGCACGTGGAGAAAAAGCAGAGGCAATGGCCCAGAAACAAGGACTGTTACATCTGCATCTTGTTCCTGCTTTCTTTCTCACTCACTGTTATGAAGCCTACTCTAGGTGTGGTGTGGTCCAAATCAGACACAAGGGAGAATTTTGCCAGGAAATTACAAGAATAAGATGGTGGGATCAATAGTATAACCCCTCAGCTTGGGCTGGGGGACCATGGAAGTTATTTCTGAGGGATCTCCACAGGCAGAGACTGTAAAGCAGCCCAGGTCCTAGGGGAATCTGCATTTTGACTGGAGAATGCTGTGCATGCAAAATTGAAAAAGAAAAAAAGCTAGCATTTATTCATTGGATCATTCCAGATTACATTACATTTAGCAGGAATAGAAGACTTGGGCTGTAACAGAAGCAACAAATTTCTTCATTTATGTGGACTATTTTTCTTCAGGATGAGATAACATGTTCTTAACTTTATGAATTCCCACCTTTTTGGAATAATTCTTAAAATGTTATGGAGACTCTGCAGCGGATGAGAAGCTTATTTTCTTTTAAATGAGCCAATTAATTTCCCTTGTGTTGCAGTGCCCAACAACACAAAACTTGCATGAATAACATTCCCACAGCAGCGAACATGCCTCTTTCCAGTAAAAATATAGATGCAATTTTAGTTTCCTTGATATAAACAGCTTTTTAAACGCAGAAACTTGATAGATGCTTCTTTGCAAACTGAAATAATCACAGCAAAATCTGCGAAAAAGTTAGATACAATGATGTAAGAAGTGGATCAAATTTAGAAGACCTCCCATTAAAAAAAAACTGTCATTCTAAGTGGCATTTTCAACAAACAATAAAAGAACAATAACTTCCGCAGTTATTCTCTTGGGTAGGTTCTCTGGTATTTCAGTAACAGGCAGATGGACCTCCTTTCCTTCTTCCCTCCGTCTCTTCCTCTCTCTGTCTCTCTTTTCTCCTTCCCCTTCCCTTTCCCATTCCCCTTCCTCTTCCCCTTCCTTTTTTTCCTCCTTCTTTCCAGAATCAGAGATTTGTCCTACTGAAGTTGTACACCCAACCCTTGAATTTTCTCTTACACCAAACATAAGGATTTGCCTTCCTTCATGAGCTTTTGAGTCTAGATATGCTTTTTTTAATTTAGTTGTTAAAAGTTCTCATGGGGAATCAGTACTGTAGGGACAAAAACATGTTTTGAACCCTGCATGTTTGGGAAGCCAAGTACCATACATGATATGAGTAACAAAAAAGGGAAATATAAAGTGGAGTAATTTCATCCAGGGGTTCTGTGGAGTTTTTGAAGTATGAGATCAAGTCCTGGTCACTGTGGATGAAGAGCTGCCCAAGGATTTAAGACCTCTGGGTGGAATTTATATAGATTTATTTGGAACTGGTAATTTACCAAATCAAGAAAAAATAATGAAAGCAAAATTTAAACCAGTTTATATATGTCTACTTGTAGGATATGCATCAGTATCACCAGCTGGATTTAAGATCATTTTAGTTGACAGCACTGCATCTTTTCTTATGTCAGAGGGTGTGTTTGTCAAAAAGCAATGTGAACATGAGCAAGTTAAATGAAGGTTAATTATTAATTTCACAAAAAAATCTTCGCACTGTAGCATATACATCACTAGGAGAAAAAAAGAGATAAAACATGAATACATGTAACAAACTATATTTTAATTAATATTTCTTTTTACTTTTGAAGTTCACTTTGAAAAGCACTGAAATTACCTCCAGAACAAAAGAAGGAAGAAAATGCACACTGAACCTGTCATCACCTCCCGCCCTTCCTAGTAGAACCCTGCTAGTGTGTTTCTTGCAAGCATTGAGGTGTTCAGTAGAGGACTTGGGACCTTTGAAACATAGATGATGCCTTCCCCCTTTCCCTTAGTGACCGCAAGTTTCACAGCCTCATGCCTCCTTGATTTCTGCAACTTCATCCCAGCCTATTTCCTCAGTAACCAATTAAACAAATGCCCATTCTTTGTGACTGTAAGGTTTTTAGCTATAAAAACTGCCTTGTGGTACTTGGCCTCAGCCAGCCTCCAACCTGGCTCTCTCAGCTCCCCGGGTGGCTGATCTGTGCTGGTGCTGTGTGTGCAGCTAAAAGCTTTCCCCGAGCAGCTACTGAGGCTAACACTAACTCATGGGGCTCGTGTCTATGTGGGAAACACAGTCAGGAAATTAAATTTTCCCTCCCCATAATTAATAAGAGCTAAATAGATGCGAGTTTGTTGTCGCTTTTTAAAGCACTGAAGCCAAATAAAAAAAATAGGAGCATTTTCAAATAAAAAGTAAATATTTTCTTCTGAAAGAGTTTTAAAAAACCCCGATGCTGTGCGATTTTGCAATTGAAAAAAAAATCCCTTTTTTTGGAATCTTGTTTAAGGAATTATTTAACATTGCTGAGGTTGATTCACTGCAGTATGTAAGCATGCATTAAATGTGTAAGCACATGAGTTATCTCATCGACTTCGATGCGTCTGTTTTCATTCTGAAAGCGAGCACAGGCTTCAGAGCTCCACAGAGTGAGAGGCTAAGTTAGGAATCCTCCTGCTAGGCATGTTGCTGGGGATTATACATTTAGCAGATGTCACTACATGGGATACTGTCCTTGCAAGTAAGCCATGATTTTTATGAGAGTTCTGTGGAAATTCTGTGACTGTACAAGTGCTTGGCGAAACAGGAGAAACAATATGCAACTGATCTGTTTGACAGCATATTGCCAGCACATTTTTAGGTGAAATGCATTGAGCCCTGAAAAGAGATAATAGGCATTCTTTCTCTGAAACATCCAGAGCATCTCTTGGAGCAAGGCTTGAGCTGTGCCGTGGAAACAAATTCCAAGGATCTTTTCTGTTCATGTCTTATTTTGCTACTCTGCAAAATGCTGTGTAATACTCAGACTGAATCAGGCAGAAAAAAAATCCAAGTGGTTTGATGCTTTGTTTTGTTTTAATAAAGGGGTGAAAATCACTTAAAGAGACAGGTAAACCTCAGGTTTTGCATAATTTTTAAAAAATTGTGGGCTGGGTGTTCCAAGCTTCTATTTAGATATGATTTTTTTAAATAGAAGTCTTCATATATTAGTTTCTAGTTAGCCTCCATTTTGAAAGCATACTATTTGTTCTCTGGCTTAAGCAAAATGAACACTGGATCCTACAAGAAAAATTTGTAAAATCAGGTCTAATTTGTGTCTTTATCATGAGCTGTTATTTCATTGTGATTAAGTATGCAACCTACAGAAAGATGGGCTATCAATTTGAATGATTCTGTCAGAAAGCACTTAAAGGAGGCAAATATCAGAATTGATATCTAAGATGTGTCAAGGGAGGCATTTAAAAAAATTATTTAAAGCTATATTATACCACTGAGAGCTGTAGAGAACCTATGTAAAATTTTGGATAGACACCTCTGAGCCTGGTATGTGCTGCAAAAATGATTTCTGTAATGCAGTGAGCAAAAAACTACATTTTGTGCTCATCTCTTTAATCCACTAAGTTATAAGCAAAATTATTGTAATTATCTTTATTGAAGTATCATGTACACCTATGTCAGTGTGTATATTATAAATAATAAATTATTATTATTAGAAATGGTTGAATTATTCATAGAGGACAAATTATCTGACAAATACAGACACTTTTTTCCTGCTTGTGACTTGTTTATTCTCTGAAAATATTCCTTTCTGCATTTTTTCTTAATAATGAAGGTTATTCAGCCTAGGACTGCAAACTGCATGCTCAGATTGATCACTATTTGATTATGTGTGAATTATACGTGAGACATGAACATGTTGCTCACATGAGTGGGGATCTGGTTCAGTGGCTGGTGGGCTGCAAGAGGGTCCCAGGATCTGTGGGTGGGGGTGGTCATTGCAAAAGTGCAGACCCCTCTTGGAGCTACCCCTCCATGGCTCCTCACCCAGCTTGTCATTGGCGTTCACAGCATGCCATGTACTGTCTCCCTTGAAAGCTGGTAATGTGATAGGGATCATGAGCTTAACAGAATCAATGTATAATTAATAGCTTTTAAAACCTTCAATGAGTGAATGAGGAGCCCCACCTGGGGATGAGAGGGATGAAATGAACTATTAAGATGGGATGAGGATGCTTCATAGTAAGTGGATTTGGGGTGAAAGGCAAACAGCCTGGCAGCAGACTGTGTGCTGAGTCCCTTGTAGAGTTGAAACAGGTGTTTAGACAGGTCACAAGCTTTTGGGTATTTAGCCAGAGCCCATAAATACCAGAGTCTCCCGATAAAGTGACGCCCTAAAGTCCTAACCTACTAAATAGGGATATGAGGATGGGGAGGAGCAGGAAACAAAGGTCCAGACGTAAGAGAGGTGCAGGGTTTGTGGGAACTCAGCATGCCTCCAGCCATTCTTGCGAGGATGCAATAACCACTAGCACTGGTGGACCTTAGGAGAACCCCTCTGCTGGGGCCTGCTGTGGGTGCAGCCCCTGCAAGCTGCAGGGAATCTTTTTCTAGGGTTCCATTTGCCCAGCTCTCAGGTGGTCTGGCTGTGGTGGGTGAAGAGAGAGAAGCCACAGCTGCCAAGCACAGCAGCCAGCAAGCAGCCATGCGTGCGGGCATGCCAAGGGACCCCAAAATTCATCAGCTTGGGGGCTGCTGCCAAGGCAGCGGCCAAGTGGCTGGGAAGGAGGTCCCACTGGTGGGCATTGCCCAGCCTGGGGCAGGCTGCAAAAGGACATCCCACTGCTCTGGGCAGTCCCTGAGTGTCACAAAGACAAATGTTGGAAGGCGAACACTCAGCCAAGCAAAAGGCAACAATTAATATTTCAGTTTGCTCGCAGATGCCTTTGTCTTGGCTGCTCACGCGGAAGTTCACTGTAAGAAAGGCTATTGTGCTGACAAAAATGTGTGCGAGCAAATGTTTACAGAAAGCAACTAGAGGAGGGCAGGCAAACAGCAAGGGCAGGGTCCCCTGGAACTGGGTGGGTTTTGAGGAACACCACCGTTTCCTCTGAGTTTGTTTGCTTCTGATCTGACTGCACTGAACCAGTTCTCATTGTGGGGTGTGGCTCCTCACTGCTCAGCTGCAAACTCCCTCTTTCCAGAGATGGGGGATGCAGGTGACAAGGGGATGGCCCTGAGCCCCTGGAGCCCCAGGATGTGGTGTCATATGTGCAGTCCATGGGATGGAGGGGATTTATTCCCATCCTGTGTCCTACTGCCAAGATGCCTTAAATTAAAAGCAGCGGGCCAAATCCAGTGTGTGTCTAGGTCTGCCTCTGATTTCAAGAAAAGCTGGATGCACATGGAATTGTGACAAATTCAGCCTTGCTGCCTGCTTGCTCCTTACACAGCAGGAGACATTTGCTGCCTTTTACAGCAGCTACAGACCACCATGGGTCTGAGGGACAGGGAATGCAACCCAGGAAAAATTCTGCCAGTTCCAAGCACATCAGGTACCCAAAACCCTGAAAGCCATGTTTTCCTGATGTTTTCTTTCATTGGAGATTAAGTGTCCATTTGTTTTCCAGCATTTGATGTTTCATTCCTAATGATCTCTAGCCTCAGTACCAAAGTTGTCTTCCTGACAGCAGATGCCAAGTGTGATTACTCACCCGGCTAGAGATCCTCACCTCCACCTGATGGCCATGATCAGGGAATGCCATTGCTGTGGGGATGGCCCAGCCAGGCTGCCGGCAGCCGGAGCATCCCGCCAGTGTCCATGATCTCTTTGCTCCCTCCCTCCCTCCCTCACTGCTTGTCCTTCTTTTTTGGTTTTATTTTTTTTTCCTTTGGCTTATTATAACTGCACAAAGGCAACGCTAAATAAGGAAAATATGCTTCCCAGTAACTGAAACTGACAAAAACAAAGATGGCATGTTTATATAATTAGTTACACATCTAATTTTTTAAGCTTTTCTTCCTTTTAAATATCCAACAACGACTCCACTGCCCAAGCTATGAGTGAAGCTGAAATAGATGTGTAGCAAAGAAACTGGTGGGTTGGGCTTTTTTCCCCAAAATCCATTAGAGAACTTAGGTAAATCCTGAATCTTGGAGTCCCTCTGTGACTGCTTTCTGTTGTGAGAGCAATTCATTAAAAGTTAATTAAAAGGTGAAGTTTAATATGTAGTTTCCTTTAGCTAATCCTCCTAAGGCAGCTTCTTATGGCACTAATGTATCCATTTTGTTGATGCTAGAAAACAAAAAGGCAAGATTGTCTAATTAAGAGGTTGGTGTTTAACAAGAGAGAGGTTTTCTAATTGGTGACTCTGAGTCCAAATTAATCTTACTGCTGCTCATTTAAGCATTTTCAATCTAACTTGGACTTTTCCCCAAGAGTTTGCAAAATGTGAATCATTTTCAGGATCTTTGACATAACAGTATTCAGCCTACTTACTCCTTCTGTGCTCATACCCCTTTGGGACTCAATTTGGATCCCCCTCACCACTTGAGCCACTTTTCTCTGGCTCCAGCTTAGGAGCCCTCTGAAGGTCTTTGCTGAGTAGGCTGGCTTTAAAGGTGGAGTTTCTTCTTTGTTTTTCAGTATGTTTTCACTCAAATATCTAAATGTGTGTTGCATTTCCACAGAAATCACTTATTTTTCTGGTAATACATTTTAAATGTTTTACAGAAATGAACACACTCCATTTGGTTATGCTGGTGCCAAACATATTTTTTTGTCTAATAAAAGACAAAAGCATAACTGTTGTCCGACTAATTCTAGCTTCTTTTGACAGTAGCTGCTGACTTCCTGTACTTGCAGTGGGAATTCAGAAAAAGTGAAGAACACTGCTCCCCCCTTAAAAAAATATGAATTCACGCTGTCCAGACACACTTATGAGAAAGGGCGAAAATATCCTAGGCTGCTATCACTCAGCTAGTTTTGGCCACCTAGACTTTAATTTTGGAGACGATGCTGGTAACAGTACATGGAAGAAATCTACAAACTATCACAAAAATAAAATAACTACCTCAAGAGAAAAACAATTCTAAAATATAGTCTATCCAGGACAGTTTTTTTCTTTTCAAAAAAGTGGAAATACTAGCAAATGGCAAAACTTGGTATGTTCATCAAGGCCTCTCATAAAACCAAATTAAATTTTAATCTGCCCAGAAAATGAAAGTGTTATCTCAGGGCTAAACAAGGTGACATTTTATTTACGATGTTTTAGTTTAACTTTTTGTTTCTGTGGTCATCTCCAGTGACTCTGTCCCCCAATGTGTCTGTGTATATGAAAAGCTGCTTCTCCTTTAAGAGAGGCCACTAGGCACAAAGCTTTCCACTTTTACATCAATGAACCTCATGTGATAATCTCACACTCTCCAGTAACCTCTGGAAGTTAAAAAAAAATACTTCTCGCCAGCAGCATGGCACTTTTCCACAACATCTATACCTCCTGTCGTTTCTTCCCTCGCCTTTGTTCATTTAAAAGCTGGCCAAGAAGAACCAAAAGAAGGAGAAAGGGCAGGGGAAAAGCAGGAGAAAGGCCTCATTTCTTTGCAAAACCATGGAAAGCCCTGTGTGTCCGTTTGCGCTTCCTGGGCCCTGCAGACATACCGCGCCGGACTCAGAGCTGTGCGGTTGGAAAACATTTGCTGCCCCCTAAAAAAACTCTTCTGGGTACGCCTTTGCATTCATGGTATGGAAGCTAAAAGTGGGATCGGCCTTACACAATTCTGGCTTGCAAAGTACAGACACACACAAAAAAAGAAAAAGTGGTTCCCATAGAGGAACGCCCAAGCCTTCCGGTCTGTCCTCAGCGCACAAACACTGGAAGTACTGGAGTATTTTTGGGAACTGGAATAGTGTTCTGGGTATACTGAAATTAAGAGGGTTGGGCTTGTTTGTGAGCCCGCTGAGTTCCTCACTGCACATTTTCCAAGAGAGAAATGTGAAAGATTTTCCCAGTTATAGCCCCCATACCTTTGTTAGGAAGTGATGCCACAAATCACGTGAATAATTAGTGACACTCTTAAGCATCTAGCACTGCGCCCATTTATTTTCTTGGCACAAAATGTATTAGTTCTACACTATTCATTTAGTCTGCATTTAGCAAGAGATAAATTTTAGTCGGAAGCTGTACTGAAAGACAATATATACTGTATGTTGTAGAAAAATCTATTTCCTCTGAGACCATATCTTTCTTTTAAAAAAGAATTGGGAGAAATAGCACGGAGTTAATATATGTGAAAACCTAATTTTTTCACAGCTTTTCATTGTTCAAATTTCCTAACTAAATGGCCAGCAGTGACCTTTTCAGGAATGCCACACTCAGCATTAAATTCTCACCAAAAATGCACGTTTCTGTGATCCCCTCATTTAGATAATAGCTCTGTGACTCTTGCTATAAGTGTAGAGTGAAGGGAGGGAAGAAAAGAGAAAGGTTTTCTTTCTCCACAAACGATAATGAGACTTTTCAGCTATGCAGTAGAGTGGAAGGACTTAAGCCTCTCTAGGTGTTTCTGTTTTTCAGGCTTTGAACTCTTGCTGTGCATTGCTCTTTCCATCCTGCCTCTGGAAGGCCTTCAACAACCTATGGCTTTGTCTCTCTGTATTTCTCAGTTTAAGTTACACTCTAACAGGACCACCTTTAGCTTCCACATTGGAACAGAAAACCAAACAGAAACGGAAATTGTTTGATGTATTTTAAGTAGAGAAGGCCAGTAAAATATTTTTTAATGGGGATACAAAATATTTCAGCCAACAGGATGCTGGTTCAGTTCCAGCGCAGATGAGGAACAACTAAAAAGTTGATACCATCTAAAGGCTATTAAAGCCTTTGTAAAGTGAGTAGCTGCTTAAGTGTTATTCCCAGTGGCCACATCACAAAAGCACACTGACAAGTAAGTCTGACTTCAGCTTTTTTCTGGTGGGTTTCTCAGCAAGACGACAAGGAGTGAATGGTCGTGGGGAGAAGCCATCTTTCAAGCAGGTTATCAACACTCCTGGAACTTTATGCATCAAGATGATATCCACCTAGAATTTCTACCACGGTCTGGCGTGATGTGATGATATATAATATATTGATATAAGTAGTTTCTCCCTCTCATGAGCCCTCTCTGATGGGCTAATAAGTGTAAATCCATTAAAATACAGCTTTAGAAAGTCAGTCTGAACTCATTCCAAGCCCTATAAGAGAGAATGGATGTCTAGATTTGCAGCAGGTGTGTAGCCCAGTCTATCCACGCAGAAACCATCTATACACTGTCAGCAGTACCACATCCTGGCAGAGCTGCTCTGCAGAAACCTGTTTTGGCCCCAGGAGGGAAAGAGCCATGCCCATGGCAGGGACATGACCCAGGCCAGTTGTTTCTCCAACTTCACATCCACCCTCCTGCACTGAAGATACTCTGCTCCTGTACAGAAACTCTCCTCCCCAACATCAGCATGCTTCCCTCCTGCAGCTAAGGATTTATGGGCTGACAGAAAAACAGGCAGGATTTTTCCTTAAAGGAGTACATGTTCAGCAGGGTAAATTCTGTTTTACCCACACATCTCTCTGTAGTGCAAAACATGTGAGAAGGGAAAAGGCATGGAGAAGAAGTCTGATTCAGGAATATACGAATACAAACTACATTTTCATGCATATACACAGACTTGTTTGCTGAAAGTTTCACATATATCAAATTAAAACAGATAAAGCAACAAACTCAGACATCATTTACCCATAGGGAATACACTCAGCCTTTATTTAGCCACTGAAAATTTACTCCTGCTTGTCTGTATCACTAACCTGCTTGAGTAGACTGATGTTTTGATGCCAGAATACCCATAGGGTTTCCACAGAACATATCATAAGATTCACAGCTACAGAAATATCCTTGTTACAAAGCAAATTGGACTTAGATAGGAGCCTTGTGCATAGCTGCTCAGAGGATTGAGGGCATTGGCAGAAAAAAGGTTTAGCACCTCAAGAAGTTTGTTGTAAAAACATGGATACCTGAGGTCATGGGGCACTTCTAGAGACTGGAAGAGAAAGGAGAGCTCAGAATTGCATTCTGTGGCTTTAGGGCAAAATTCAGATGCTACAAGTTATACCTGAATCTTTTAATCCTTTTATGAATATGGCACTATATCTCTCTATGCTTTTAACATGATACTGAAGGTATTTTCCTGCCTCCCAGTGGTGTTTAAAAAATAAAAAAAAACAAATAAAAAACCTGCAACACTGTGAACCACACACTAGTCATAGGGCTGAGCTTCAGACCCCATTTCTGCATCACTTGCTTTGTGCAGCATACTGGCTGCAAGATCCAAGCTTCAGAGATCCCATGTTGTCTCTATTCTCATGTGAAAACATGAAAGTAAGTAAACTCCAGCCCCATAAGTGGTCCTGGAGATCTCAGAGGGTAATGTTCCTCCCACTGTGTTTGCCCAATAAGACACTCAATAAAGTTTCCTCAGTGCTGAGTGAACCAAGCAAACACAGCCTACAGAGGGACACGCGTCAAAGATATTTTTAAGTTCTACTTTTATTTGGAACTTAGTTTTGCTTTAAAGGTCTCAATTTTCTTTTTCATAGTGTAGAGTGAAGCTTAAAAGTCGCCCCAACTTGCAATGAAAGCTGCAACGAATTTTAGCAAATAAAAAGCCACTTAAAGAAAAAAACACTACTGTCCTGGCTGGGAATTTTAATAGTGCTGCACTCACAGCCAGACTGCTTGTAACTTTTCTATTAAAATGTTAAATTGAGAGCATTAAACAGCTTCCAATTAAGGGGTATATTATCACCTCGATGCACAGGGAGTTTCACACGTAAATCCCTATGTATTAAGAAGAGAATATACCCTGTGGCTTTTTAAATAACAAATAAAAGTTAAAAGAGATTTTGCAGGAGGTAGAAGACCCATGGAAAGGCTTATATTTTAACACACTCTGAGCACAAGAAATGTTGGAAACTGTATAGAAAGACTATTTATCTTCATTTTTCCCCCACTACTCCCAAATATTTCCACTGGGACCTACTTACTAAGATGAAAGTCTAAGTATTCTATAGGACTGGAAATATTGATTTTTGAAGGACTTTCATATGCACGGGCTGGAGGTGCTATTGGTCATGTCTCGTTAACATTGAGGGCATCCTTCCCATGGTCACAGTGCCTACTCTATAAGTTTAAACTCCTTTTTTTAAGGCAAAGGCAAATCTGTTAATTAACTTGGGTTAATATTAATTAAAAGAGCCAGAAACAGTTAAGAAAACCCCCCTCAGCATTTCTCATTTTCCTGAGGGCCTTTTAAAGTAAGATGTGAAGAGCTTCAAGTTTCCCAGCCTGCACACAGGCTTAAAATTTTTCTGTGCACACTGAGGGAATGACAAAGTTTTGAAAAAATCAGACAAAGTTCATTAGCAGTTGTTGCTCATGATTAAAGCCACAGTTCAATCATGACTGTTCACTATGGTCAACAAAAGCAAATCCACCTTGCTCCTTGGTTTGTGGATGAATATCAGCTGGCTTGGTTGAGTGGAGGCAGGGAGGTACAACACACCAGTGACAAGAGTTTTCAATTTGCTCGTGGTCATTGAAGCAGGAGAGATACTGGGACCTGACGCTAGGTCCAGTGGATCTAAGTGGCCACTCATTCCTGCTGGCCTCATCATCTTGGTGAAGTCACCCCAAATGATTGCACCCCAATAGTGACTGTAGTGAAAAATCCTCAAGGAGATGATGTCTGTGGCTTTCCACTGTGGCAGTAGCTGTAATATCCTCAGCTGCTTGAGGCAGACTTCAAATTCATTTAGAGTAATCTAAAATGCAGATATCAGATTAGGTGAAGCTCTGCTGGACCAGCAGGAGAAATTTTAGCCAATGTTTTGAGCTCCTTGCTGTTCAATTAGTCATTGCAGAGAGCCTGGTTCTATGCCACCTGTCAGGAACCACCTCAGAAGTTCCTGGTGCCATGCAATGTTCATCCTGTGCCACTTCCCCTGTGCCACAGGACAACACCAGGAGGACTCAGGCACCTACACAAGGCTCATTTAATTGAATGGTCTCTCCTATCTGAGGTCTAAGAAGCATAGGCACTTTACACAGAAAAGCTGTGAGGTGCCCTTTGTGCACAGAGTTTCTGGGACACTAGTTTCCCATAGTCTCCCACAGTACGGCAAAAATAGTTATGGGTTCTCAAAAGGAAGATTTCCTGCTTACACCAATCTGGGGCTGGTCATGACTGAAGCCTTGTTGGCCTCTAACCACCAATGGAAACCACTGCTCCAATACCAGACAAATGTGGAAGTCTTGGAGCCCTGAGGACATTTTGTTCAATGCATGGACTCTTTTTAGTTCAGGGAAGCCAGCAACCTCCTGCTCCTCTTTGAAAGCGTGTTCCCTACTTTTCCAGAGTTTGACTTCTAGAGTTGCTAAAACAATTTTAGGAAGGAGCAGCTGAC